>NC_058523.1:221067260-222317260 GCF_904849725.1 Hordeum vulgare subsp. vulgare
AAACCCCAAAGCCTTAACTTCGTCTCCCTTCCCCGATCTTGAGTTAGGGATTGTGCCGACCTCAGATCCGACCTTGAGCATGGATCTGACCTTTGTGCTCGAGGGCTCGGGGGTAAGCTCGCCCGAACTCGCTCACAGTGATGAAGCATCGGAGATCAACTCTACCAAAGTTCTGAAGACTGGTCGGGCCAATCTCTCCCTATCAAACAAGACGTTGGTCCGATCCGGAACCACAAATAGTTCGGATGGCTCGGCCCCTATCTATTATTCTTTTGGCTTTGAGTCCAGGTGCAGGGAACTGTATTTCCCACCCACCACCCAGTTGAGAGCCACTGGCAAAGATCTAACGGATTTGTTAGACTTGTCCCTAGAGGAAATCGAAGATATGGACACGGCTGTCAATACACCCATTCCTCCCGCGACTAGACGGTGGTTTGCTACTTCCACGTACGAGGTGTAAATGGTGGAAACCCCTAAATACAATGGCGTCACAGGGAAGACCGGTGATGACACACCGGTCAAAAATAGTGGCGATTATCCGTGAGGCACCGGAGCCAGTGAAAGAATCCAAAGGCTCATAAGGGCAAGGAAAGTAACGCAGGCAGCGGAGATAACCCCACCCCTGGTGATATATAAAATCCCTTAGAACCCGCGGACCCCGAAAACAGCCCTAAAAACAACCCTAATGAGCTGCCGGAGAACATAGATCTAGACAAGCCCGTGGATCTCGATGATTCTGAAGATGGAAACTACCTCCCTCCGTTCGAAGAGGAGTATAGCTTGGGAAACGAGGATTTCATCTTCCCCGAAGACCCGTTGGATCAAGAAGGATTCACGTAGCGGCTCATAGCCACTGCTCGTTGCCTTTAGTTAAAACAGAGGTAAATTAAAGCCGAACAGGATTCCATCAATGAACGATGGATGAAAGTCCTAGCCACCTGTAACGTCTAAGATGCGGCACTTTCCTTATTTTGGGCGAGGCCTCAAAAGGGGAAAGAGTCTTATCTAAGTATTTCACATGCAGGTTAAACATTGCAATACATAATATATCCAAGAGTAATAAGATTCGGCTTACACTCGCCACAAGTTAAATTACAGTTCCATACAAACATTAATTATTCAGATAGAAAACGGGGTCCACCCATGGACAAGATAAACGACAAAAGCTAATGCTATCCCGCCTTGCTAGACCCACGTTCACGACCAACTGTCTCTAATCCTCGGGGTACGTCACGTACAGCCTGCCTTTGTCCTCGTCAAACTCCCACTTCAGCTGGGTATCCTCGGAAGCATCTGTATCTAGGGTACCAGTACGTATGGGTGGTTGTAGTAATCTGTGAGCCATAAGGACTCAGCAATCTCATGACCTTGGTATCGAATCTAATTAAGTTATTAGGTGAGGTTGGGGTATGCGTTTGAGTTTGCAGCAACCTAACCATTTATGGTGGCTAAGTTACGTTGAACAAGAAGTAAAGATATGGTGGTCTACGCATGACGGTCGTGAACTAAGAATAATCACTAAGTGATCCTGAACACCTACTCACGTCATTCATAAGCCCACCGTGTCCTCATTCAAAGAAGGAGCTCTGAAGGAAACTGTCACGGTTACGCACACAGTTGGCATGTTTTAATTAAGTTACTTCAATTTATCTAGAACCGGATGTTAACAAAATATCCATGATTGCCACATAACCGCGGGCACGGATTTTCGAAAGATTTAACCCAACATGGGTGCTCCAATTAATCCATAACAAATTACCACAGGCCGCATAGAAATCCTCGATCATGAAACTCGCGATCTCGTTGGATTCCTTAGTGGAAAACCTCCACTCTAAGAAGACCCAATGTCTCACCGGGATCCCAATGCACAAGATATATCGTTAAGGTAAGACAAATACAACAAGACCACCCGACGTGGCGATGACCCCGATAAGAGCCTCGTATCTCAGTCTCAGGACACATCGGATAAGCATAGCGTACGGTGGCCTGATAGACATCTCTCGGGTTGCCCCATGTTGGTCCCGCAAACAGCTCTAGGTTGGACCAACACTCATGAGGAGCATTGACCCGGGGGTTGATTAAATCTCCTCGGGATAGCTATTTCCTATGCTTTTTCTTGTTAACTTGTTAGCAAATTAACACCAAAGTTGGGTCTTGCCAGACAAGCCTTAACACTAAACGACTTACCAAGGGGGTCCAAATAACAACCCCGAACGTGTTAGGAGCGCTAAGTTATGGAATAAAACACCGATAGCCAAAACTAAGGCGGCAAAAGTGGAACAAATCACCCATCAAAAGGCCGGGCCTTCCGCCTTTTACCAAGTATATAGGTGCATTAATTAAGTAGTATTTAAATAAGATGATAATCGAATTGCCCATTGATCGAGTGTAAGAATAGTGGGTTTTTGTGCCCAAACTGCGGGAAAATAAACCAAAATTTATCTAAGATCGTTACGAAAATTGTCGATCAAGAAATGCAAAACAATCGAGGTTCAGATTATACTATGTGTCTTTTTGGTATTATCATTTTATTTGAGAAAGTAAACACTACACAAGCACATGTATATATCACGTGTACTAGATCTAACAGAGGGACTGAAATGACTGAACAACAAACAAACTGGAGCAAATTTATTGTATAGGACAGATTACAATAGATGGCAAGAAACACCCACAAAAGGGATGTACGTACACAAACACTAGCATAGTACTAATTTACAGAGCTATAAGACAAGTACGTAAGCATAAGCATGTTGTGAGCACTCTTAGAATATGAAGATACAAAGCATTACACATCGGGCTTACATAAAATTCAGAGAAGCAGAAGTTGGTCGTTAGGGACAGAGCTTCAGGTTGAAAGAAGATGTTTCGAGGAGGAGAAGGTACAACAGCGAGGCAAGGAAAAAGGAGCAGCAGCAGGGACGAGGTGAGAGGGAGCAGCAACAGCTTTAGGGGAGAAGAAAGTAGCAGTAGGTCAAGGTAGAAGGAGCAACAAGGGGCGATGGAGAGAGGAGCAGCAAGGGGGAGCTGGAGAGAGTGAGTAGGAGCAGTTTTGGGGAGAAGAAATCAGCAAGTAGCAGAGGACACAGGAGGAGCACCATATTCAACAGTAGATCGAGGTAAGGGAAAAAAGGACAGCAACAACATGGGGGCTTGGCGTTGGTGATGGAGGTGTGTGGCGTTGGTGGCTGTATGGTGGTGCTGGTGGAGTGGGGAGATGGAGTGGATGGACGGTTGGGTGGTGCGCCTACCATGTCGGCCCGGCCGTGGCAGCGACCGGAGGTGGAGAAGGAGGAGTGAGGGAAGAAGAAGCTGGAAGTGCTCGGCCCGAAGGGGATCGAAGGCTGATGTCAACTGTTCTTCCCCTTTGCTACGGCACCAGAAGAATGCTGCTAGCACTCTCCCGCAATCGAAACTAGAAGAATGTTGTTGACGGCCCACCAGCGCGTGGGATCGTAGCAGTTTTCGAGGGTAGAGTATTCGACCCAAACTTGTTGGTTAGCCAGATAGGAGGTGAGAGAATACTCTTGCATATTAGCAGCTGAATGCGTCAGATTCAACAACACCTGAAAGATTAGTATCTGCAAGCAACGTAGTAACAGCAAAGTAGTATGATAACAACGGTGTCAGAAACGATCTCTTGACACGGTAGACTATTTCTAACGATTATATCAATGGCGCCAAGTTGCCTCGTTGAAGGAAGTTGTCAGTTTCCGTCAACGACCAACGAATCAAGATTGTAGCAGGTAGCACAATGTAACGAGTAATGGCAGTGGCAAGGAACAACAGTAGTGACAACAGTAGCAAGTAGCAATAGTAGCAAGCGACAGTAGTAGCAACAGTAGCAGCAGAGCAAGACAAGTAAGAGCAGTAGGAACAGTAGTAATAGCAGTAGAGCAAGACAAGTAACAGCAGCAGTAGGACAAACTCGTAGGCAATGGATCGGTGATTTGTTTGGACGATATTCATCATGCAACAGTTATAATACGGAGAGATATGTGGCTAGCTCCCGTTCGTCAATGTGATGTAGGCATGCATTCCGTGTGTCGTCATACGTGCTTAGGGAAAAGAACTTGCATGACATCTATTGTCCATCCCTCCCGTGGCAGCGGGGTCCAAAAGGAAAATACGGGATATTAAAGTTCTCCTTTTAATAAAAAACCGGACCAACGCATTAGCACTTGGTGAACACATGAACTCCTCAAACTATGGTCATCACCGGGAGTGGTTCCGGTTATTGTCACTCCGGGGTTGCCGGATCATAACACATAGTAGGTAACAACAACTTGCAAGATTGGATCTAAAACACACATATATTGGTGACAACATAATAACTCACGATGGAGACGTATCAACTCCCCCATGCTTAAAACCTTGCTTGTCCTCAAGCAACTCAGTTGACAAACTGAGAGAGAAAGAAAAACTTTGACAAACTCTGTTTGATCTTGTTGTTCCAACTATGTCTAACTCATAACCATAATTTCAGCAAGATCACAAGTTAACCACATAAGCAAATGACACAAAGGTCTCACGGTAAACTAATATCAATGGCATAATGAGCTAACGAGCAAATAATAATGAGTTTCAAATACCAACACTTCAATCAAAACAACCGTGAAGCAATATGAATAGGTGGTATCTCGCTAGCTCTTTCTGAGACCGCAAAACATAAATGCAGAGCACTTTCAAAGATCAAGGGCTGACTAAACATTGTAATTCATAGCAACGAAGATCCAGTCATAGTCATACTCAATATCAATCAAAAGCAAAGCATAAAAATCACAGAGGTGCTCTCTAATTGGTGCTTATATAAGAGGAGGATGACTCAACAGGAAAAATAAATAGACAGGCCCTTCGCAAAGGGAAGCATTGATTTGCAGAGGTGCCAGAGCTCAAGCTTTGAAAACATAGATAATAATTTTGGGTGGCATGCTTTCATTGTCAACGCAATGACCAAGAGTTCTCAATATCTTCCATGCTACTCATGCTATAGGCGGTTCCCAAACAGAAAAGTAAAGTTTTATCTCACCCACCACCAATCAATCACACTCCACGGCTAGCCGAATCCTCGGGTACCGTCCATACTAATATCAATCCGGGGGGGTCTTGTTTTACAGTTATGTTTTCGATTTAAGCGTGGAACTGGGCATTCCAATTAACGGCCCCTTTCTCGTGAATGACAGTGAATGAACACATGTCGAGGATAACACTCCTAGCATGGAAGATACCAATAGCCCCCTGTCACCACATGAGCGGTTCGGGCATGCAAAACAGACTATTTCTTGAAGGTTTAGAGAATGGCACGTGCAAATTTACTTGGAACGGCAGGTAGATACTGCAAATAGGTAGGTATGGTGGACTCTCATGGAAAAACTTTTGGGTTTATGGAAGTGGATGCACAAGCAGTATTCCGCTTAATACAAGTGAAGGCTAGCAAAAGACTGGGAAGCGACCAACTAGAGAGCGACAACAGTCATCAAGATGCAATGAGTTTGACTAACATTGAATGCAAGCATGAACAGGATATAAATCACCATGAACACGAACATTATAGAGGCTATGTTGATTTTGTTTCAACTACATGCATGAACATGCGCCAAGTCAAGCCACTTGAAACATTCAAAGGAGAATACTATCCTATCATACTACATCATAGTCATCTCAAAATCTATGTTGGCATTCAAGACAAACCATTATAAGCTCCTAGCTAAATAAGCATGGAATCAGAAACTATGATCTCTAAGTTGTCATTGCAAACATGGTTCTCTCACAACAAAGCTAAATCTGGGTTGACAAGCTAGTCATATTTACAAAAACAAAATAGATAGAGTTCATACCAGCTTTTCAGTCTCAGTCACTTCATCATATATCATCATTGTTGCCTTAAATTTGCACGATCGAACGATGTGAACGATAATAAGAGTGCTCGTGCATTGGACTAAGCTGAATCTGCAGGCAAACACAAAGGAGAAGACAAAGTAATATGGCTCTTTGAAAGCTAAACAGGTAAGCATGCAAGAACCACTAAACATTGTAAGCAATATCTTCTACCTTGACACAAAGAAAAAGAAAACTATTTACCCGGGAAAGCTCCCAACAAGCAAAAGAAGAAAGAAAACTCTTTTTGGGTTTTCTCAAAAGGACACAAAACAAGAAAACAAGAAAACGGAAATAAACTAGCATGGATAATACAGTGGCAAAGTGTAAACAACGGCTAACAAAGTGAAAGCATAAGCATGAATTTAAAGTCGGTGAGAACACGTACTCCCGCAAGCTTGGGCTTTTGGCCTACCTTGGTCTACTCCCATGGTGGGAAATCACCAGCTCTAGGATACTCCGGAGCAGACTATGGATGCCACTGCTGTGTGAGCTCCTCTGGCTCCCACTGATAAACTGGCGTCTGGTACTCGAGTGGCGGCTCGGGCACGGGCGCCTATGGTTGGGTCAAGCCCCAATATGCGTAGATGTCCGCGGGCATAATAGTGTACCTGCCTGCATGAAGATTGAACAAAGAAGGAGCAGGCAAAGTAATAGTCTCTTGAGTACCCTGACTAAATACCAGGTTATAAATCATCCGTCTACTAGCATCTCTATCTAGAAAATCATGGCGAACCATGCTGTCATAATCCAGATATTTCTCGGGGAGAAGCATCTCTCCTTCCTCTGCCAGTCTAATGGGTATCTCAAAGTGTCTGGCAAGACAGGTAGCATAGATACCTCCATAGACGACACCCTTGGAACGGTTGATGTTCAACCACTGGGCCACTATAACACCTAGGCTGTAAGTCTTATCGTTATAAAGGCCTTCGCGCAAAACCGCAAGGTTTGGAGAACTAAGTGATCCAGCCTCCCCACGGCCAATCAAACATTTTCCCACAAATAGTGAGAAGTACCGAAGCACAGGAAAATGTATGCTAGCAATTCTAGCGCGGGACACTCCTCTCTCCTCCCCAACAGCAATAGTACCAATGAAATCCTCCAAGTCTCGTGGACGAGGGTCACAGATATCCCCAACATAAGGTAATTTGCATACATTGCAAATATCCTGGAGTGTCATGCACTGGGGCACATCGTATATCATGAACTCAACCATGGGAGGATTCTTCCTCGGATAAAAGTTGAAGCTTTGAACGAAAATATTGGTGAGGAGGAGGTATTGTGAACACTTATCTGCAACGAACGCAGTAAGACCTGCGTTCTCCACCAAGTAATAAAAGTCTTGATAAAGCCCAGCGGCGCGCAAGAATTCATCACTTGGCCACTCGCACGCTCGAACTTCTGTGACTCCAAGGACTACGTACTTGGGATGGTTCTTCTCATCCTCCTTGGGGTTACGGCTTGAAGAGCCTCTCAAGAACCTTCTCATCTTTTCCTTTTTCTAGCTCTGAAAAATTCTGAAATTTTTAGAGACTTCAAAAGAAGAGTGAATAAAGATTAACCCAACTTGTAGCAACTACTCCTACTAGTGCCTAGAGACCGTATCACGCGCTAAAACTACTTGGACCAGCTAAAATCAACCTTTCTAGCTCAAGAACAGGGTCACCAAGGTAGCAAGAGTACGCGAAGGATAAAGCACTAGAGCAAAAACTAATTGGACCAATGGAGGAGTCACTTACTAAGGAGTAATTTCCCCAAAACGGTTCGGAGAATGGTACTTTGGGCAAGGAGATCGATAATCACAGTCAAATGAGCAAGAACACGGGTTTGAGCTGCGAAACAATTTTTTCTGGAGGTGGAAGAAGAGGCTGGGAGCTGGAATGAGTGGAGGGGGTCCCTGTGGGCCCCACAAGCTTGCACTCCGCCACCAGGGGGGTAGGTGGCGGTGGCAGGGCTTGTGGCCCACTGGTCTGGCCCACTAGTCTGGCCCTCAGGCCAGCTCTGAGGCCGAGTAATTTTCAAAAATTCCAGAAAAAATCATACTAAATTTTCACGACCATCGGAGAACTTTTATTTTCGAGGTATATTTCTCCGAGACGCTAAAACAGAAAACAGGAAAAACTAAACAATTCTATCATTTTTCTTCTAAGCAAAAGAAAATGAAAGCTTTAAAACAGAGGTATGTGACTCTTTGATTCATCCGTTTCATGGTCATCGAAAGAAATCCGTCAATGGGATTGATCAAGTCCTTATGACAAAACCTTCTCGAATCACAAGAGAGAACGGAGAATTTTCGAGTAGCCACTAAGTCACCTCAATGGGGATATGCATCTCCCCAACAAGCAAATCATACTTCATCTTGGCACGAGGAATAGGGCATTCAAAGCTCCCAATAAGAATCGATGAAGTTTTTTCGATAGCATTGATGCAATGTACTAGATATCGTTTCTCTCGAAAGTGCACGGTATGCTCATTACCGTTGACATGGAAAGTGACATTGCCTTTGTTGCAATCTATAACAGCCCCTGCAGTGTTCAAAAAGGGTCTTCCGAGGATGACAGCCATGGCATCGTCCTCAGGAATATCCAAGATAACAAAGTCTGAAGATAGTGGTGTTAGCAACCACAACAGGCACATCCTCACAAATGCCGATGGGAAAGCAGTTGATTTGTCGGCCATCTGCACAGAAATTTCAGTGGGTGTCAACTTATCCAATTCAAGTCTACGATAAAGAGAGAGAGGCATAACACTAACACCGGCTCCAAGGTCACATAAGGTAGTTCTTACGTAGTTTCCTTTAATAGAGCAAGGTATAGTGGGCACTCCGGGATCACCAAGTTTCTTAGGAGTTCCACCTTTAAAAGTGTAGTTGGCAAGCATGGTGGAGATCTCAAGATCTGGTATCTTCCATTTATTAGTCACGATATCTTTCATGTACTTGGCATACGGAGACATCTTGAGCATATCAGTTAACCGCATCTCAGAAAGATGGGTCTTATCATCTCAACGAAGCGCTCAAAATCCTCATCATTCTTTTTCTTGGATGGCTTAGGAGGAAAGGGCATAGGTCTCTAAACCCATGACTCCCTTTCTTTACCATGCTTCCTATCAGTGAAGTCATTCTTATCGTATTTCTTAGGTTGTGGGTTATCAGGATTAACTGAAGGTTCAATCTCCACATCCTCATCATTGCTAGGTTGAGCATTATTATGAACATCACTGTCCATATTGTCACCAGGTTCATGTTCATCACCAGATTGTGTTTCTGCATCAGACGCAGAAATATCATTAGGTTCTTTAGGTGTGACAGTATTTGGTCAACTGGCATGTAGGTTTCTATCATCCTTCTTCTGCTCCTTAGGATGACTGGGTGTATCAGCATTGATTCCTTGAGAATCTTTATCAATTCTCTTAGGATGACCTTCAGGATACAAAGGTTCCTGAGTCATTTTGCCTCCTCTAGTAATGAGTCTGACAGAATTGTCATTTAATTCATTGAGCAGGTCATTCTGAGCTTTAAGTACTTGTTCTACCTGAGTAGTAATCATAGAGGCATGTTTACTCAGAAGCTTCAGATCATTGACATTTCTGTCTACATAAGCACTTAAATGGCTAAGCATACGAGTACTTTGTTCCAAATGTCCGCTAACATGATCATTGAAACTCTGTTGTTTGGCAACAAAGTTGTCAAATTCATCAAAGCATAGGCTAGCAGGTTCGTCAAAAGGAATATCACTCTCATCACACTTACGCAGAGAATTCACTTCTACTACGTGTATCGGGTTATCGAGACCATGGATCTCTTCCATATGTGGTAGATTTTTGACATCTTCAGATCTAATGCCTTTCTCTTGCATAGATTTCTTGGCTTCTTGCATATCTTCGGGACTGAGGAATAGAATACCTCTTTTCTTCGGAGTTGGCTTAGGAGGTGGTTCGGGAATAGTCCAAGCATTATCGTTGATCAAGATGTTATTCAGTAGGGTCTCAGCTTGTTCTACAGTTCGTTCCCTGAAAACATAACCGGCACAACTATCTAGGTGGTCTCTAGAGGCATCGGTAAGTCCGTTACAGAGGATATCAAGTATCTCATTCTTCTTAAAAGGGTGATCCGGCAAAGCATTCTGTAGCTGGATGAGCCTCCCCCAAGCTTGTGGAAGACTCTCTTCTTGGAGTTGAGCAAAGTTGTATATTTCCTGCAAGGCAGCTTGCTTCTTATGGGCAGGGAAATATTTCTCACATAAGTAATAGACCATATCCTGGGGACTACTCACACATCAAGGAGCGAGAGAGGTGAACCAGGCTTTAGCGTCATCCTTTAGAGAGAAAGGAAACAACTTAAGGATATAGTAGTGGCGGATCTTCTCCTCATTAGTGAAAAGGGTGGCTATATCGTATAGTTTGGCAAGATGGGCTACGACCGTCTTAGACTCATAACCGTGAAAAGGATCAGATCGACTAGAGAGATTATCTCAGGGTCGACATAGAATTCATAATCCTTATCGGTGATAAAGATAGGTGAAGTGGCAAACTTCGGGTCTTATTTCATCCTAGCTTCCCCAGATTTTTTTTCCTTCCACTTGAGAAGTAATTTCTCAGCGTCATAGGCATCCTTACTCGCAAGAAAATCCTCAGCTATTTCTCCCTCCATAACGTAACCCTCAGGTATATCAGGCAATTCATATCTAGGAGAGCTAGATCTAGCAGGAGCAGAAGCAGGTTCTATCTCAATAGTATCGGCAGTATCGGAAGCATCACGAGCATTGGCAGTAACTCTAGCAATATGAGCATCAAGGAACACTCCTAGTGGAACATCAGGCAAAGTAGTATCTTTAGCAGTATCAAGCATAGCATCATCAGGCAAAATAGCATCTCTAGCACCATCACGCAAAGTAGTATCAAGCATAGCATCCCTAGCAGTATCAAGCATAGTATCATCAGGCATAACATCTCTAGCAGTATCAAGCATAGCATCATCAAGCATAGTATCAAGCATAGTATCATCCGACATAGTATCAAGCATAGCATCTCTAGCAGTAATATCACAAGCATCATAAAGCACAGGCAACATATCAAGATTTCTAGCAGGAGGTGATGTCGCAAACTTACTCATAACTGAAGGTGAATCAAGTACCTCCCCTCGTAGTTGAGGGCAAGACTTTGGTTTTTGGATCCTTCAGATTCTTCATAGTGATCAGCAGATATAAATCCCAAGTGACTCAGAGAATATAGCAATACCTCCCCGGCAACAGCGACAGAAAAATGCTTGATGTCAACTGTTCTCCCCCTTTGCAACGGCACCAGAAGAATGCTGCTAGCACTCTCCGGCAATCGAAACTAGGAGAATGTTTTGATTGCCCACCAGCGCGTTGGATCGTAGAAGTTTTCGAGGGTAGAGTATTCGACCCAAACTTGTTGGTTAGCCAGACAGTAGGTGAGATAATAGTCTCGAGTATTAGTAGCTGAATGCGTCAGATTCAACCACACCTGAAAGATTAGTATCTGCAAGCAAAGTAGTATCAGCAAAGTAGTATGATAACAACGGTGTCAGAAATGATCTGTTTACACGGCAGACTATTTCTAACGATTGTATCAATGGCGCCAAGTTACCTCATTGACGGAAGTTGTCAGTTCCCGTCAACGACCAGCGAATCAAGATTGTAGCAGGTAGCACAGTGTAACGAGTAATAGAAGTGGCAAGGAACAGCAATAGTGACAGTAGTAGCAAGTAGCAACAGTAGCAAGCGAGAGTATTAGCAACAGTAGCAGCAGAGCAAGACAAGTAACAGCAGTAGTAACAGCAGCAGAGCAAGACAAGTAACATCAGAAATAGGACAAACTCGTAAGCAATGGGTCGGTGATTTGTTTGGATAATATTCATCATTCAATAGTTATAACACAGAGAGATATGTGGCTAGCTCTCGTTCGTCAATGTGATGTAGGCATGCATTCCGTGTGTCGTCATACGTGCTTAGGGAAAAGAACTTGCATGACATCTATTGTCCATCCCTCCCGTGGCAGCGGGGTCCAAAAGGAAACTACGTGATATTAAGGTTCTCCTTTTAATAAAAAAGCGGACCAACGCCTTAGCACTTGGTGAACACATGAACTCCTCAAACTATGGTCATCATCGAAAGTGGTTTCGGTTATTGTCACTCCGGGGTTGCCGGATCATAACACATAGTAGGTAACTATAACTTGCAAGATTGGATCTAAAACACAAATATATTGCTGACAACATAATAATTTCAGATCTGAAATTATGGCACTCGGACCCTAGTGACAAGCATTAAGCATGACAAAGTAGTAGCAATATCAATTTCAGAACATAATGGATACTAAGGATAGATTACATGATAGATCTGATCCTACTCATCACCGTTCAGCGAGCCTACGAATAGATTATCCGCGAACGACGAAGAGCTTCATGAAATTAGAAAGAGAAGAAGGTTGATCATGACGATGATTTTCCCTCTTCGGAGCCCAAGACAGACTCCAGATCTGCCCTCCAGATGAAGAACAGGTGGTGACGGCGTCTCCGTATCGCAAACGCAACGAAAACTTCTCTTTTTATTTTTTCTGGGACAAAAATGAACTTATAGAGCTGTAGTTAGGTGCGGCAGAGCCGTGTTGCCCCCACAAGCCTGCCCACCGCCACCAGGGGGTGGTGGCGGAGCCAAGGCTTGTGGCCCACTGGCCCACCCCCTCAGGTGAAACTTAGCACAGATATTTTTCATATTTTCCAAAAATGCTCTCCGTAAATTTTCAGAATGTTTGAAGAACTTTGATTTCTGCAAAAAATAACACCAAGGCAATTCTGCCAAAAAGAACGTCAGTACAGGTTAGTTCCATTCAAATCATGCAAATTAGAGTCCAAAACAAGAGCAAAAGAATTTGGAAAAGTAGATACAATGAAGACGTATCAAAGGCTGCTCTAGGGATTTGACCCCTGACGGTTGATTTCCTCCTTTACAATTTGGCCCCTCTACTTTTCTTCTTTATGCATAAGTTGATACTCCGCTTCTTTAGTTTGACCCTTGAAGGTCTAATATTCATCACACTCAAGTCCATTCTTCCTATTCTTCTTCTCACTTAGCCACTTAGTCCGCATTTTGAAGTTTTATAGTGCCTCACACGCTTTTCTGCAAAATAAACAAGTGACTAGTAAATGATCTTTTATATGATTTTCATTCAAATATGTCATAGTTCATAGCACGAATGGATGAATATATCACAACCGATGATATCTTTGAGCGCCAAAAAATATATATGAAATGTACTTATCAAGTTTGCCCCTACTTAAATCTTTACTTGTCCTCAAGTAAAGGCATATGACAGAGCAAGATAGTGAACACTAAACTGACTAAAGAATGTCCAAGTGAAGTAGATCTCTAAAAATCCATGCTTTGAACTTTGCTACTTAAAAATAATGGTTAGGGGTGCTACAAACAATAGGGTACTAGTAGACTCGATAATTTTAATCTTTTACAATGATAGACGAAGATCAACAAGTTTAAATGATGATTGTGCCAAAAGGTTCCTAAAGAGAGCATGATCCCGGGAACAAGAACTTAAACTTGTTATCAGATCAGTTATTTACAGAAATAAGCAATGTGGTTGAACCACTTATTGAATTTGAAGGAAGCAATGACAATATGTTATTGGTCTCACCAAAGCAACATACTACCGATCCTGAGAACATGGTATACACCTGGCTCGACCAATTATTAGTTTTTTTCGTTTGTCTCCCCAAAGGAACATACCATCGATCCAGAGAACATGGTATACACCCGGTTCAACAATTACATTTTTTATACTTAACACCTATCTGACCCAACCAGATTTCACAAGTCACCGATCCAGGGAACATGGCATGCTACTGTCAGGTAGATCAGATAATTATTCATTACATTTTTTTTCAAAAGAACAAAAACAAGAATAATCACTCATCCATGTGTGGTTCACAGGCTACCGATCGAGGGAACATAGCATGCTAATCCATAGTGGTCAAGTAATTTCTCTGAATGGGAACACACTTGGCACAAATTCATCATCTAAACATAGTGATCTAGGTGTATCAAGGTAAAAGAAGAAAATGGTGGAGTTTACTAGTGCACTAGGGATTTGAGCACTCAAAACTAATAGTTTTCACTACTTTCAGCAAAGCAACCATTGTATAGATCACTAGTTTACAAGGCTTTCAGAAATTTGTTCACAAATTCACATCGAGCATAATATGCCAAAGGTAAAATTCAGTGGGACAACATTTAATGACTGGTTTATGCAACCCAAATAGCAATTCTATTTAGCAAACATCAACTGATGATGATTTGAGAATGGGTCATGAAAAATCTCACCGGACTTGGATGATGTAGCACTCCCTCGATCAGCTCACCAACTGCAGCTCTTTTGCTCTTGCTAATCTAATGCCCGCTCTAGCTTCACTCTTTTTCGTGTGTGCCCCTTGCTTCTCCTCTTCACCATGCTTTGCATCCACCATGTCCCCAAGGAATGTCACCTCGAACCTGGTCACCATGTAGTAGATCGTGCACAAGCAAAAACCTGAAAGAGCACTCAACAACAAAGGCAATGCAAGCGGTTGGGACAATGCCCTCTAAATCATCAATACAGTACCCAGTTATATAACCATAGCAATAAAGCACATGCTTAGGATAGTAGGAATCAGCAAGCTCAATACTACCATGGTGATGATATTTATCATTAAGCATAGGTCTAGCACGAGGAGAATAAGTATCATCAATAGAAATATGAGCAATGTCACTAACAGGCTAAGTATCATCATCTCCAAGCAAATAATTTTTCAAGTCTACTTTCAATGATGGTGTCATGAAATGCAAGGTAGAAGCAAAGAAATCATAAGGACGCATGTCATCAAGAGGATTAGATAAACCTGTTACATCACACTCTTGTATGACAATTGGCTAATGAATCTCTACTTCTTCATCTTCAAGTACAGCAGCTTCTTTTACTTCTTGAGGAGTGAGAGATGATGGTTCTTCTAATTGATCACCTTGGCATTCGAGCTCTAGATCATCTTGTGCCTTGGCTTCGAATACATCTTCAATCTGAGGTTTCTCTTCCTCTTGGCGTATGCTATCTTGCTCAACTCCAGCATTCATATTCTTCTCAATCTTCCTCACTTCTTCCACTAACTCTTTCCCACTCCTAATCTTCTTCATTTCTTCTAGTATAACCTTCCTAATAGGATCATCCTGAGCGCTCCAAGTGAACTCGAGGGTAAGAAGTGTGAGCTTCTCTATGTCGTCAAAATCATCTTGAGTAGGCACTTGCACTTGATACTCAACATGCGCTGGAGGTGTTGGCTCACCAAATGGAGGACCATTTAACTCCATTGGATACATCTCCTGATGCCGAGGTATATTAGTAGGAGCAAAATAGAATTGTTGTGGTGCATAGTTGTGGCTCTCCTGTTCATACCTAAATCCCTGCATATGATTTCTTGAAGCAAATGGTGAGATCTCAGGGTTGTTGCTCCTATATGACATATTTTGGTTTTCAGGCCACCCATGTGAGTAATTGTTGTGGTATGAGCTATGTTGTGGGGCGAATCTCATGCCAAAACAATCTGGAGGGTAAGAGTAACCACGCTGACATTTAGCGGGTAAATGGTCCTAAAATTCACAATTATGCATGTAGGAGCAGCATAAAGATGCCCTACATAATAAGTATCATAACAACTAGGTGCATTCTCAACATCTATTCCTCGGTGCTGAGCTAATTCATCTAATTGATGGGAAATCTTACTTATCAGGTCTTGAACACTTTCGGTGCTATTTGTGCTATTGCTCACATAAGCATGCTGATCGTAGTAGAATGCCATTTCCATGAAGATTGTTCTAACCTGTAGAAAGGAAAAAGAAATAAAGAGGAAATATACTAGAACACGGGTTAGTTGTCACAGATATATCACATAAAAACGTCACAAAAATAAAACAAGAAAAACCTAGTCTATAGCCTAACACAATAGCTCGATGCTAGTCCCCGGCAACGGCGCCAAAATGATCGAGTGTAATACACTAGGGTTTTACGCCCAAAGTGCAGGAAAATAAACCTAAATTTATCTAAGATCGTTATGAAAATCGTCAATGAAGAAATGCAAAACAAGCGAGGTTCAGATTATACTATCTGTCTTTTTAGTATTATCATTTTACTTGAGAAAGTAAACACTACACAAGCACACATATATATCACGTGTACTAGATCTAAAAGAGGGACTGAAATGACTGAACAACAAACAAACTGGAGCAAATTTATTGTATAGGAGAGCTTACAATAGATGGCTAGAAACACAAACAAAAGGGATGTACGTACACAAACACTAGCAAAGTACTAATTTACAGAGCTATAAGACAAGTACCTAAGCATAAGCATGTTGTGAGCACTCTTAGAATATGAAGATACAAAGCATTACACATCTTGTCTTACATAAAATTCAGATAAGTAGCAGCTGGTCGTTAGGGAGAGAGCTTCAGGTTGAAAGAAGATGTTCAGAGAAGGAGGAGATACAGCAGCGAGGCAAGGGAAAAGGAGCAGCAGCAGAGACGAGGGGAGAGGGAGCAGCAACAATTTTAGGGGAGAAGAAAGCAACAGCAGGTCAAGGTAGAAGGAGCAATAAGGGGGAGCTGGAGAGAGGAGCAGCAAGGGGGCGTTGGAGAGAGTGAGTAGCAGCAGTTTTGGGGAGAAGAAAGCAACAAGTAGCAGAGGACATAGGAGGAGCACCCGATTCAACAACAGATCGAGGTAAGGGAAGAAAACGGCAACAACTGCATGGGGGCTTGGTGTTGGTGATGGATGTGCGTGGCGCTGGTGGCTGGGTCGTGGTGCTGGTGGAGTGGGGAGATGTAGTGGATGGACGGTTGGGTGGCGCGCCTACCACGCCGGCCTGGCCGTGGCGGCGGCCGGAGGTGGAGAAGGAGGGGTGAGGGAAGAAGAAGATGGAGGTGCCAGGCCCGAAGGGGATCGAAGGCTGCTCTATGGATTTTGGCCCCTGACGGTTGATTTCCTCCTTTGCAATTTGGCCCCTCTACTTTTCTTCTTTCTGCACAAGTCCATCCTTCGCTTCTTTAGTTTTACCCTTGAAGCTCTAATACTCATCACACTCAAGTCTATTCTTCCTACTCTTCTTCTCACTTAGGCACTTAGTCCGCATTTTGAAGTTTTATAGTTCCTCACACACTTTTCTGCAAAATAAACATGTGATGAGTAAATGATCTTATTTTCATTCAAATATGTCATAGTTCATAGCACGAATGGATGAATATATCACAACAGATGCTATATTTGAGTGCCAAAAAATATATATTAAATGTACTTATCACCCATGTTAGCACATGGTCCAGCTTGCACCTGCAACAAGCAATGCTAATGAAATGGTTGAGCAAGCCTAACTTAGCCAAACAATATTTTGCTAGGAGGGGAAGTATTAGAGGTTTCATGACAATGTTTGATGGCCTATATATCAGGTGGTAGGTAGCAGAGAATAATGATGGAAAGGAATCAACTATGGTTAACAAAGCTAGAAACGGTGTCAAGGTCACGATCATCTTGCATGTGCAATCTTCAGAGTGGAACTGCTACTGGTCCTCCTGAATAAACTCACCAGACTCCTCGACCTCATTTCCCGCACCCGTTGCTATATAAAAGAAACAATCACCCAATAAACACCAGCAAGTTATAATGCAACAGACAATATGATGCGTGTATGGCACACACTTCAAAGCATGCACATAAATAATCCTACTCAAATGACAAAGTGACACCTCATCACAAAATGGCACAATTGCAGAACTGAAATCCAGTACCACAATTGTATTCCTAGGATTTTTCTACCCCAAATCCATATAGCATACTGCTATACTTGCATGCATAAAAACACCACAAAACTGAAAAGGAAATCCACCCAGAATCATAATCACTATATGTCAAAATGAGAGGTTGATTTTGCATATGCTAGATTTGGCATATCCCATTTCTGAAATTATTCCAAAGATGAAATTAACACACAAACAGAATTAAAAAAAAATAACACAAACCTAATTGACAAGGGGGCCCTCTAGTCAAAGGTGGGCGCCAAGGTATTCGAACCCAAGACAACAGGTGCAGGACTTGGCTCTGTTGACATTGCGATGGGCTACAACTACTGCTAGAACAGGGGAAGTAACTACCTTACACGAGCCTGCTAACTACTGCAATAGATGAATAAACGCAAAATAAAAAGGGGGGTTTCAACTGCACACCGGGGGGGATTCGAACCTGCGATGCTGCGATACATGGGGCGACTCGGTTGCCACTGGGGCTAGGAGGGGGCATATGAACCTAAGGGGGTTTGATCCTTCTTGCCTATCCCGCATCGCCAGCCTGGTCCTGCTACTACGAGAAGCAGAACGACTATGGCGGCGCCATAACCAGCGGCCACAGCCAAAGACAAACGCCAACACGGATGCGTGCCATTGCTGCTACTTCGTGCGGCTGCTGCAAACTTCTGCAGCTGCTAACTACTACCACGGTTGTGCTACTCCCTACTACGTGCGCTACTATACTACGGCGACGTTTTTGAAACTGACAAAGTGATGCTGCTACTGCTACCGCACATCAGCCACAGAACGGACGACGACGCACTACATGGAGAGAGGGCAAGGGGAACGGAGCTGCTGCGCTTAGCCAGGGCCGGAGAAGAGACGCTCTGACAAAGGGGAGGAATAGCGCCGACGAACTACTGGAGGGGAAGCTCGTCGGAGAAGAAGAAGATGCTCGTCGTCGGGGATGTCGTGGAAGCAGCTCCTGGCGTACGATCTCTTCGGGAATGGAACCCCATGGTCCTCCGCATGTTCCTGGATCGGTCGAGGAAGAAGATGGCAAGGACCGTCGGCAGCGTCGAGCTTGAACATTAACCGGCCATGGCATTGGTGGCTGATGTGGGGAGCTGCCTTACGACGCGAGGGGAGAAGGTGGAGGGAAACGGCGTGCTAAGGTTCAGAGGGCACGGGTTGTAACGCCCAAGATGCGATCCTATCCTCAATTTGGCACGAGGGCCTCATCAGGGATAGAAGCGCATCTCGTCGTTTCGCAAGAACGGATATCGTTACAAGTACATGTACTGAAAAGAAGAGATATACGGAATTGGCTTACACTCGCGACAAGCTATATCAGAGTCACCTCAGTACAATACATAAATATCACGAAGAAGAGCAGGGTCCGTCTACGTACGGAAACAAACGAGAAAAGCGAACGACGTTCATCCTTGCTATCCAAGGCTGTCGGCCTGGAACCCATCCTAGATCGACGAAGAAGAAGAAGAAGCAACTCCAAATGAACAATCAACGCGCTCACGTCAAGTAACCTTTACCTGTACCTGCAACAGGTGTTGTAGTAATATGTGAGCCACAAGGGACTCAACAATCTCATTTCCAAAGGTATCAAGACTAGCAAAGCTTAATGGGTGAGGTAAGGTTAATTGGTGAGGTTGCAGCAGCGACTAAGCATTATGTGAAGTGGCTAACTTACGAATACAAGAATAACTGGGAGATGATCTACGCATAACGGACGTCAACTACTGTTGATGGGGTCATAGTCCTAGGGTAGGGTCATAGGCCTGCCATGCAGGTCCTACCCAAGGACTACCCCACACAAAGGACAAGACCCTAAGTCTACCCCGACTGAATTAAGGAATCCCCATTATCCAGTCGGCAACAGGTCCTATATCATCCAGTCGGATACTAGCATTCGGAGAATACCAAGCTAACCGACTGGATACACTCGGTACATCGTAACCTCCCTGGAGGGAAACGGTCGTACATTTCCGGGTGCATTTATTAGCATTTAGAGCATACGTTACCTGTAATGTATGCATTCAATCCCCACTACTCCGCCCTTATACCGGAACCGTTGTGGAGGGCAGCGCACTCTATATAAGCCGCCCTCCCCCACTGGTAGAAGGGTTAGCAAATCATTGTATTCCGTATTACACTCGACAACAAGCTCCGAGAGCACTGAGATGTAGGGCTGTTACCTCCACCGCAGAGGGGCCTGAACTCATACAACCTCGCCGTAGCTAGGACTCTGCCCATCTCATTTGTACCCTACACATCTACTGTCAGGTTTATACCCACGACAGTTGGCGCCCACCGTGGGGCAGGCGTCTAAGCGACTTCCGGCGAGTTTGCGATTACTTCCTTTCGTCATGTCGTCCGGAGGAGATTCGAGCATGGGTCACCAGATCCTCTTCGGCGCTCTCTCCTTCTTCGTCGACGATTCGGCGTGGCTTCGGGATGCGCCCCTTGACGTCGAGGCGCTTCCCCGTCGCGGGGCTACGCACTTCCATGCCGGCGCTCGCGGCGTCCTTCTTCTTCAACAGTCGACTCCGGTGTCGACCTGCACCGCTGCCACGCGCCGCAGCAAGCGGTCTCGCCGTCCGCGGCTCCAGCGTTGGGTGCAACACGCCCAGGCGCGCCAGATCGCATCTTCGCACGTGGCAGTTCTTGAGTCCGTTGTGGTTGCCCCGTCGGCCCAGCACTCGGACTCGGTTCCGACTGAGTTTCCTTCCGAGTATGCGGGTCACGGGCCCGCAGCAGAAGTACACATGGCCAAGTCCCACAAAGATCCCCGTCAGGCTGGCCGGAACGAGCGCGAGATCGGCGAAACGTCCGGCGCACGTCGTCCACCTCGCCGTTCTGTTAGTCGGCACACTCGGCGGAGCAACGTGGAGCTGTTCCGCACACCTCTCCTCAACTTGGCTGCAGCTGCCAAAATAGCCGATTCCCTCCAGCCGACTGATTCAGAAGTTGGCAGAGGGATCGAGCAGATCCGAGCCCTGTTGCACACGGCGCAGCAGCAGAATTCGGCAGTCTCCCAGTCGCACAACCGGATCTATAACAGCTCCGTCCACGCGAACACGCATCGGTCGGTTCACAGCCCTGGATCCCGTCAGCGCCACAGGGGAGGCAGCCGTTCCGTGATCCATGAAGATCGCCGCCGCTCACGCACCCCTCCGCGGGGTGGGCCCTATGGGTCCCGACATCATGATGATCGGCGTTCAGTCGGCGACGCTTACGACCCAAGACCCGACGCAAGAGGACGTATCGCCCAGCGAAGAGTCGACAGAGGTCGAGCCCACCGTGATGGTCGCGATATGGACCGTTCGAGTGAAAGCAGGGCCATCGTGTCTGGTCCCGAGTGTTTTAGTCGAGCCATCCGCTCAGCTGACATCCCGCCCAACTTCCGATTGGCGGCGGGAATCAGTAAGTTTACAGGAGAGTCCAAGCCGGAAACATGGCTGGATGACTACCGAGTGGCAGTCCAGATCGGAGGAGGGGACGACCATGTCGCCATGAAGCACCTCCCTCTGATGCTCGACGGCTTGGCGCGAGCGTGGCTGAACCAGTTGGCCCCCTCAAGCATCTACAGTTGGGCAGATCTGGCCCGAGTGTTCATCAAGACCTTCGAAGGGACGTGCAAGCGCCCTGCTGGCCTTGTGGAGCTCCAGCACTGCGTCCAGAAGCAGAATGAGCCCCTGCGTGACTTCATCCAGCGCTGGACAACTCTCTACCACACGGTGGAGAACATCACCGAGCATCAAGCAATCTGCGCCTTCAAGGCAGGCATACGGTACAGAGAGCTGTACCTAAAGTTCGGTTGAACGGGCGACATCTCCATGAGCAAGATGATGGAGATAGCGGCTCGCTATGCAAACGGCGAAGAAGAAGACCGCATCCGGAGCGACAAGCACAAGACAGTCGGCGATGTTGACGGAGGTAACACTCGGAAGCAGAAACAGAAAGCTCCGCCCACACCGCAAGCAGAAGCTGCAGCCGTGACCAATGCCAAGTTCAAGGGCAAAGGGAAGGCGCAGTTTACCCCCAAGAAGAAGCTGTTCAACAATCCCATCCTGGACCAGCCTTGTCCGGTTCACACGAAGATGGACGAAGAAGGCAACCCCATATACGCAAAGCATACCACTCGACAGTGTCGTCTCCTGATCCAGGGGTTCAGCGAGGGACAACCGAGTGAGAAGGATCCTGAACAGGATGAGGAGGATAAGGAGGATCCCTTCCCCCAAGTCCATGCAACCCTGATGATCTTTGCTGATGTCGAGAGCAAGAGCCGACTGAAGCTGGTGAACAGAGAGGTGAACATGGCCACCCCTTCCAACCCCAAGTTCCTCAAATGGTCCCAGACTGTGATCACCTTCGACCAGTAGGATCACCCGGCACATGTACCCACCCCGGGAAGACAGGCCCTGATCGTCGACCCGGTGGTAGAAGGAGTCCGACTGCGCAAAGTCCTCATGGATGGCGGCAGCGGCTTGAACATCATGTACGCCGACACCCTCAAGGGGATGGGCATCCGATGTCCAGACTCAGCGAGAGCAGCATGCAGTTCCACGGAGTCGTTCCTGGACGGAAGGCCAAATCACTCGGCCAGATCGCGTTGGACGTCGTTTTCGGATCCGACAAGAACTTCCGCAAGGAGAAGCTGACGTTCGAAGTGGTTGACTTCCAGAGCGCTTATCCCGCAATTCTGGGTCGCCCCGCGTATGCGCACTTCATGTCCTGTCCATGTTATGTGTACCTGAAGCTGAAGATGCCAGGCCCGAAAGGCGTGATCACCATCACAGGCAATCGGCAGCGGGCTGAAGAGTGTCTGCAGCAGGGATAAAGAATCGCCGACGAGCAGATGGCCGTCCTCGAGCTGGACGAGTACAAGAAAACAGTCGACCCCGCCGACCTGATGCGCTCGAAAAAGCCGGCTTCAGAGTCTGCATTTCAGTCGGCGGGAGAGACGAAGAAGGTCAGCATCCACCGGACGGACACCACTGCTGCCCCGACGAACATCTCCACCACCCTCGATCCTAAATAGGAAGCCGAGCTCACCCAATTCCTCCATGAGAACTGGGACATCTTCGCATGGAAACCCTCCGACATGCCAGGTGTACCCAGGGAGTTGGCTGAGCACCGACTGCACGTGGATTCCACGGCTCGGCCTGTCCGAGAACGTCTGCGCCGGCCCGCCGCGCACAAGAGGAAGGCAATCGGGGAAGAGGTGGCCAAGCTGCCGGCAGCCAACTTCATTCGCGAGGTTCACCACTCCGAGTGGCTCGCCAATGTCGTCATGGTGCCCAAGAAGGACAAGTCGCTCCGAATGTGCATCGACTTCAAGCATCTCAATAAGGTCTGCCCGAAAGACCATTTTCCGCTCCCCCGCATAGATCAAATTGTCGATTCGACTGCGGGTTGCGAGCGTCTGTCATTTCTCGATGCCTACTCGGGCTATCATCAGATCCGTCTGTATGGTCCCGATGAGTTAAAGACAACCTTCATCACCCCATTCGGGTGATTCTGCTACATCACTATGCCTTTCGGTCTGAAGAATGCAGGAGCTACCTTTATGCGCATGATCCAAAAATGTCTCCTCGACTAGATCGGTCGCAATGTGGAGGCATATATGGATGATATCGTAGTCAAGTCACGCAAAGGTTCCGACCTGCTGACTGACTTGGCAGAAACATTCGCCAACCTTCGTAGGTACGATATCAAGCTCAACCCAGCCAAATGTTCATTCGTGTTCCCAGCGGAAAGTTACTCGGTTTCTTCGTTTCCAAATGAGGGATCGACGTCAACCACGAAAAGATCGGGACCATCGTCCGAATGGAGAGGCCGGTCAGAATACACGATGTTCAACGGCTCACAGGTTGCCTAGCGGCTTTAAGCAGGTTCATGAGTCGACTCGGCGAAAAAGCACTTCCTTTGTACCGACTCATGAAGAAATCAGATACCTTCAAGTGGACAGACGAAGCCCAAGTCGCATTCGACGACCTCAAAGTCCTACTTTCCACCCAGCCGGTTCTTACTGCTCCGCTCAGTAAAGAGCCCCTTCTTCTATATATCGTGGCTACAAATCAAGTTGTCAGTACTGTTCTTACAGTCGAGCGAGAAGAAGAAGGCAAAGCATACAAAGTTCAGCGGCCAGTGTACTACGTCTCCGAAGTCCTGACCCCTTCCAAGCAGAGGTATCCCCATTATCAAAAACTTATCTATGGGATCTATATGACTGCGAAGAAGGTGGCTCATTATTTCCAAGACCACTCGGTATCTGTCATTTCTGATGCTCCGTCGTCGAAAATTCTCCACAATCGAGACGCATCAGGCCGAGTGGTGAAGTGGGCAATGGAGATGCTATACTGTGACACCAAGTTCGAGGCCAAGAAAGCTATTAAGTCTCAAGCCCTGGCTGACTTTATAGCAGAATGGGTAGAACAACAGCAACCAACCCACATCTACTCGGCTCATTGGACAATGTTCTTCGATGGGTCTAAGATGTTGAATGGCTCCGTCGCTGGTGTTGTGATCATATCACCAAAGGGCGACAAGCTCAAGTACGTGCTGCAGATACACTTTGATTCCTCCAACAACGAGGCAGAATATGAAGCTTTCCTCCATGGATTGCGCATGGCCATCTCACTCGGCGTCCGTCGCTTGATGGTCTACGGCGATTCGGATTTCGTGGTCAATCAAGTGATGAAAGAGTGGGACGTCAGGAACCCCACCATGACCACATACTGCAATGCAGTGAGGAAGCTGGAGAAGAAGTTTGAAGGTCTAGAGCTCCA
The DNA here is from genome assembly GCF_904849725.1 of Hordeum vulgare subsp. vulgare. NCBI lineage: Eukaryota > Viridiplantae > Streptophyta > Magnoliopsida > Poales > Poaceae > Hordeum > Hordeum vulgare. The sequence goes on from NC_058523.1 coordinate 221,091,784, forward strand.
CCATGTTCCAAGACTGAAGAACCAAGCAGCTGACGAGTTAGCAAAACTCGGATCCACTCGGAGACCAGTCCCGAGTGACGTCTGCCTCGAGCACCTCCACCTCCCCTCAGTCAAAGAAGATCCTTTCACAGAGGAACCGATACAACCCAAGAGCACAACAAATCCGACTGAAGTCAATGTACCTGTTGTGGTTGATCTGGTCATGGAGATTCTGGCTGTCATTCCCGATTGGACTGTGTCGATCATGGCATATATCTTGAGGCAAGAACTTCCAGAAGACGAAGTCCAAGCCAGGCAGATAGTCCGCAGATCGAAGTCATTCACTGTCATTGAAGGCCAATTGTACAAGGAGAGTATCTTAGGCGTTCTTCAACGATGCATCTCCCCAGAGGAGGGGCAGCTGATTCTGGAGGATATTCACTCGGGGACCTGCGGTCATCACGCCTCTTCGAGAGCAATCGTAGCCAAGGCATTCAGGGCTGGCTTCTTTTGGCTGCAGGCTAACGAGATGGCTAAGGATATGGTTGATCGATGTGAGGGCTGCCAGTTCTACTCCAACAAATCCCACAAGTCAACGTCCGCGTTGAAGACGATCCCTCTGGTGTGGCCGTTTGCAGTGTGGGGATTAGATACAGTCGGCCCGTTCAAGACAGGCCAAGGTGGATACACACATCTGTTGGTGGTAGTCGACAAGTTCACGAAATGGATCGAAGCAAAGCCCATCAAGAAGCTCGACGCTTCGATAGCCTTCAAGTTTGTCAGGGACATCATCTTCAGATTCGGTGTACCTCACAGCATAATTACGAACAACGGGACAAACTTTGACTCGGACAGATTCAAACGGTTCTGTACAAGCCAGGGCATCCGAGTGGATTTTTGCATCCGTAGCACATCCTCAGTCCAATGGACAAGCAGAGCGGGCAAACGGGCTTGTTTTGCAAGGATTGAAGCCCCGACTCCTGCGAGAGATAGGACATGCCGCTGGCACTTGAGTTACCGAGCTACCTTCAGTGCTTTGGGGACTTCGAACAACCCCGAACAGATCTACAGGGCGATCACCGTTCTTCCTCGTTTATGGAGCAGAAGTGGTCCCTCCGAGTGACTTGCTTCACAATGCGCCACGAGTCGAACTCTTCTCCGAAGCCGAAGCAGAACAAGCAAGGCAAGACGGAGTGGATCTTCTGGAAGAGGAGCGCGAGATGGCGTTAACTCGCTCGACCATTTATCAACAAAATCTGCGGCGTTTTCATGCACGCCACGTCAGAAGTCGGACGTTCCAAGCAGGCGACCTGGTGCTCCGAGTGGATCAACAAAGACCCCACAAGTTGGCCCCGGCCTGGGAAGGACCCTTCATCATCTCCAAGGTGCTGAACAACGGAGCATACAGACTCTACAACATTCAGAGGGAGACAGACGAGCCGCGCGCATGGAACGGAGACCTCGTGAAGCGCTTCTACACGTGATCGTCGACTGAAGCGATGTAACGAACAAGTATTGGCGAAATAATATAAAGCAGATTGAGTTTTTTGCAGGTTCAAAGTTCTTTCGCGGTCACAGACTCCGGTATCAAAAAAAAAACTTAGTTGCGATCCAGAATCGCCTAAGTATTAACTTTCTCCGAGTGTGTACTTAGCGTCACACTCGGGGGCTTAGCTGCGATTCAGCATCGCCTAAGTACTAAACTTCTCCGAGTGTGCACTACACGTCACACTCGGGGGCTTAGCTGCGATTCAGCATCGCCTAAGTATTAACCTTCTTCAAGTGTGCACTACACGTCACACTCGGGAGCTTAGCTGCGATTCAGCATCGCATAAGTATTAACTTTCTCCGAGTGTGTACTTAACGTCACACTCGGGGGCTTAGCTGCGATTCAGCATCGCCTAAGTACTAAACTTCTCCGAGTGTGCACTACACGTCACACTCGGGGGCTTAGCTGCGATTCAGCACCGCCTAAGTATTAACCTTCTCCGAGTGTGCACTACACATCACACTCGGGAGCTTAGCTGCGATTCAGCATCGCCTAAGTATTAACTTTCTCCGAGTGTGCACTACACGTCACACTCGGGGGCTTAGCTGCGATCCAGCATCGCCTAAGTACTAAACTTCTCCGAGTGTGCACTACACGTCACACTCGGGGGCTTAGCTGCATTCAACATCGCCTAAGTACTAAACTTCTCCGAGTGTGCACTACACGTCACACTCGGGGGCTTAGCTGCGATTCAGCATCGCCTAAGTATTAACCTTCTCCGAGTGTGCACTACACGTCACACTCAGGGGCTTAGCTGCGATTCAGCATCGCCTAAGTGTTAACTTTCTCCGAGTGTGCACTTAACGTCACACTCGGGGGCTTAGCTGTGGTCCAGCACCGCCTAAGTATTAACTTTCTCCGAGTGTGCACTACACGTCACACTCGGGGGCTTAGCTGCGATTCAGCATCGCCTAAGTATTAACCTTCTCTGCGTGTGCACTACACGTCAGACTCGGGGTCTTAGCTGAGATTCAGCATCGCCTAAGTATTAACCTTCTCTGAGTGTGCACTTCACGTCACACTCGGGGGCTTAGCTGCGATCCAGCATCGCCTAAATATTAACCTTCTCCGAGTGTGCACTTCATGTCACACTCGGGGGCTTAGCAGCGATCAAGCATCGTCTGTTTGCCTTTGGCTTCACCAAGAAACGCCAAACAAAAACTCGAATCAACATTGCAACAGAAGAGCAAAAATCGGATTCCAAAATCCTCGCAAAGATAGCTAACTCGGTGCGGATCAAGTTTACCCACACCGATTTAAAACTGTGACGGCCAACATAAGTGGCCAAAGTACCTTACAGATAAACACTCGGCATACGGAGGATAAAGTTTCTTACGCGTCAGATGGGCCGGCACCAGGGCTGGAGGGCTCCACGAAAGTGTCCAAGTCGATTTCGTCGGCGATGCGAGTAGCACTCTCAAGGAACGTCTCCATGAAGTCTTCGAATTGAAGCTTCTTCGTGTTGGCGACCTTCAGCGTCTTCAGTTTTTCCTCACGCACCTCCTTGCAATGGACTCGGACCAGGGACAGTGCAACATCTGCACCGCAACGAGCTGCATATTTCTTCCACGACTGCACTCTGTTGGGAATCTCCGCAAGTCGAGTCATCAGGTTCTCCTTCTCCTACCGCGACTCATCTTCTGGCCAAAGCTCCTTGTCGATTCGGCCGACGACTTCTCTCAGTCGACCGATGAAAGGACCAACTTTGCCCACACGGATGTGCGCACGGAGCAGATCCTGATTGGCGTCGTCGCCGAGTGGAACGTTCTCAAGAATCGAACGCTCCACGTCAGCCGCTTCAGGTTCAGCGTCAAAGCAAAAATCTGCGACAATAGGACAAACAGACAATAAGCGTTGAGTGCTACGCGCATAGCACAACCACTCGGAAAAATAAGGACTTACCAGCCAGACGTGTCATCATCTGCCGAGCCCAGTCGCTCACATATTTCTCTTGTGCTCTGCATCGTTTGTTTAGCACGTCCGTCTGACTCATCAGCGCAGTCCTCTGCTTCCCCATCCTTTCCACTTCCTTAGTCAACACCTTGTTCATTTCACGCGCCTGCTCCAATGACTTCTCCCGTTCCGCCAGAGCTTCCTTCATGCCGACCATTGCAAGCATGGCCGCGTCAAGTTCACCAGCGAACTGATTCCTCTCCGCCTTGAGAGCCTCATAGGCCGTCCCCATTCCACAAGTTTTCTGCCAACAAGAAACAAGGGACAATCAGAAAGTTCAACAGTTAACAGTCTAAGTTCTTCAGACCCCTGCCGACGCAAGCAGTCGACAGGGTCTCGGGGACTACACCCAGTGGGTTCACTAAGAGTGACCCCACTGGCATGCACCTCAAGCAGGCGTGCCCTATTGAAATGCATGTTTTCACCTACGCCTCCGAGGCCAATACTACCCGACCTAAGTACAACTTACTCTCGGGGACTCTTACCGTAAGTGCACTCCGACTGCAACAATTACTCGCACTCGGTAATCCTATTTACAGACACAACCAAACTCAAGGCAAAGTGTATAAAGACAACTGTCGGTGCAAGCACTCGACAGAAGTCTCGGGGACTACACCCACTGGGTTCACTCAGAGTGAACCCATTGCAAACAACAGCTGATATTCAATAAGACCCAGTGGGTTACAGGGGAAAAGTAAATACTTACTAGACCACTTACTCGGATATCATCGCACAGCTCCAAGCTCCGCTGGTACAAGGCCGCAATGGAGTCATAGGCCCTCTTGGCTTCTCCAGTCATCAGCTCCGCCTGCACCATAGCCCCCTTGGCCGCTCCCACCTGCTCCTCCGGAAGAAGCTGGATGCTGAATTCAGCATGCGACGAACCTAGAATCGTCGGAGGTTCCTGGGGCATCCCAAGGCCCGCCCCAGTCGGCTCCTCCTCCACCAGCACTGGTTCAGTCGGCGGCGGTGCCTCTGTCGGCAGCACGTCGGCAGCGAGAACGGCAGCGGGAGGAGCAGCCTCAAGAACTGGCTCCACAACTGGGTCGGCTCTCCCCTGGTCGCCCTCATCCAGGCAGATCGCCCCTGACAGGCCGAATGACACGAGGTCTCAGAAAAAGAAAGAAGCGATGGTATAAAACACTCGATGTTCCTACAACGCACCTGGCTGAGACGAGACAACGTTGTCCGTGTCCATGGGGTCGTCTTCCTGACGCGCCGGGGAGGTGGCAGAAGTAGCGACCCTGTCGAGTGAGATCCAGTCGGCCAGTAAACAGAAGTTCACTCAAATATCAGAAAAAACTGAAAGCTGAGTACACTTACGTGGAGGTGACGGGGACAGCGACCCTCATTCGCGGCAGAGCCTTCCGAGGTTTAGGCCCACTCGGCTTGGGCGCCTTAGAAGATTGGCCCGCAGACTCAGCGGCGGCATCCATGGTCCTCTTAGCTCTTCGAACACTCGGGACCACTGCAGCAGTAGGCGGAGCACTCGAAGACGCGGGAGGAGCTGAGGGGATAGGGGGCTCGTGTCGGCGCTTGGTCCGATGCTCCAGTTGTGGAGGTGGCGAGTCCTACTCCTCGTCTTCTTCCTCCTCCTCGTTGGACTCTTCCTCCGACTCCCCACTGTCGGAGACATATTCAGCGCTCTCCACACTGCCCTCCTGGCTGCCCTCCTCCTCCTCGGCCGAATTCCCGTTCGAGACGGGAGAAAACCAGTTGGTCCACTCCTGCATAAAATTCAGTCGACGACATCAAACATCACACAGAGATTCAAGCAAACGACAAGATTAAGACAGTTAGGAGCACTCGACAAGAGTCTCTCACCTGATTCGGCGGGGGATTATCCGCGTAGAAGGGCTTCACTCGCCGTGATCCTTTGGGATTCTCACAGGGACCCGTGATCTCGAGCACCCATGAGGTCACCCTCTCCTCAGTCACGCCCACAACATTGGTCTGAGTGGAATCCTCGGGCCCCGTGTAATGCCACATGGCATGGTCGCGAGCCTGCAGAGGCTGGATCCGCCGACCAAGGAAGACTTCCACCAGGTCTATACCGGTTGCCCCCCTCCTGACGACGTCCACGAGCGCCTCAACCAAGGGCTGGACGTCGTTCTTCTCCGCCTTCGAGAGCGCGAGTTGCTTAAGCGGGGCGGGCCGGTCTAGACTAAAAGGAGGCAGACCAGTCGACGCATTCGGACAGGCGATATCCTGGCAGTAGAACCATGTCGACTGCCAGTTCCTAACCGACTCGCTTAACTGGAGAGCAGGATAGCTACTCCGACTCTTCTTCTGGAATCCTAAACCCCCACAGAGCTGGAGGAGGTGCATCTTATCATCCAACTGGCTAAGTCGTTTGATGGTTTGGGATCGGGCGGAGAAGATGAGTTTGAACAAACCCCAATGGGGAGGGCAGCCGATAAAACACTCACATAAGACTATGAAGGCAGAAAGGTGCGCGATGGCATTCGGAGGGAAATGGTGAAGTTGGGCACCGAAGTGATTCATGATGCCCTTGAAGAAAGGATGCGGGGGCAAAGAAAAACCTCGGTGGACATGGCTGAGGAGCAGGACGCGCTCCCCCTCCCGGGGCGCTGGCTCGACCTCGTCCTCCGCCGGCAGTCTCCAGGACTTGTGCACGAGCACTCCGTGCTCCACCAGCTGCAGCAGATCTCCCTCCATCACCGTGGAGGGGAGGAAGTCTCCTTGGATCCACCCCGCCGACAGCGGCCGCTGCCGCCGCTGAGCAGGCGCCGCCGCCTTGCCCTTCTTCTTCCTCGGCTTCATCTTGCTGGTCTGACCCTTGGTCATGGGGGCGACGGCGAAGTCTCGAGAGGAAGGAGAAGGAGGGAGTGTTGGAGCGCTGGAGGTGGCGAGGAAGACGGAGCAGGCGAGAGCGAAAGATTCGGCGAGCGTGACGAAGAAGCCTCGCCGCCCAGATTTAAATAGGGTTCCGACTGGGTCACTGGCGGGTGGCCCCGAAACCTTATCCGCCCGACCGGTCGCAGCGATATCAGTGGAGGACTTGAAGGCGCGAGAATCGAGGCGTCAGGCGCTAATCGAGTGCGCTGGCGTCGTCCCCGCTGAGCGCGCGGAACCCGAAATTTGAGATCCCGGCAAATCCGCCGTTGTCAGTTGACCGGTCGCGTCAAAAGATGCCGCGGAAACACTCGGCTCCCGATAGTCGGTTTTCAAGCACTTCCACTCGGATCGTTGGTTAGAAAAGGTAAAATGGATAGAGGCAAGCAACGCCCAAGCCGAATCTAATCCAGTCGGATCCGAACTTCAAGCACCGCTTCGTCGTTTCAACCCCAATCCATTCGGGGACTAATGATGGGGTCATAGTCCTAGGGTAGGGTCATAGGCCTGCCATGCAGGTCCTACCCAAGGACTACCCCACACAAAGGACAAGACCCTAAGTCTACCCCGACTGAATTAAGGAATCCCCATTATCCAGTCGGCAACAGGTCCTATATCATCCAGTCGGATACTAGCATTCAGAGAATACCAAGCTAACCGACTGGATACACTCGGTACATCGTAACCTCCCTGGAGGGAAACGGTCGTACGTTTCCGGGTGCATTTATTAGCATTTAGAGCATACGTTACCTGTAATGTATGCATTCAATCCCCACTACTCCGCCCTTATACCGGAACCGTTGTGGAGGGCAGCGCACTCTATATAAGCCGCCCTCCCCCACTGGTAGAAGGGTTAGCAAATCATTGTATTCCGTATTACACTCGACAACAAGCTCCGAGAGCACTGAGACGTAGGGCTGTTACCTCCACCGCAGAGGGGCCTGAACTCATACAACCTCGCCGTAGCTAGGACTCTGCCCATCTCATTCGTACCCTACACATCTACTGTCAGGTTTATACCCACGACAACTGTTGATCAAATGAATGATCCTGAACACCCACCTATGTCAGACATAACCCCACCGTGTCCTCGATCGGAGAAGGAACTCGCAAAAGAGATAGTCACGGTTACGCACTCAGTTGGCAAGTTTTAATTAAGTTAACTTCAAGTTGTCTGGAACCAGTGTTAAACAAAGTTTCCACGTTGCCACATAACCGCGGGCACGCCTTTCCGAAAAGATTTAACCCTGCAGGGGTGCTCCAACTAGTCCATCACAAATTACCACAAGCCGCATAGAAATCCTCGATCACGAAACTCGCGATCTCGTCGGAATCCTTAATGGAAAACCTCAACTCTGAGATTACTCAAAGCATAACTGGAATCCCGATGCACAAGATATCTCGTAAAAGGTAAAACTAATCCAGCAAGGCCACCCGGTGTGTCGGCGAACCCGATAGGAGCCGCGTATCTCGTTCTCAGGACACACCGTCTATGCATAGTGGACGGTAGCCAAATGCTCGAGTTGCCCCGAGGTGGCACCGCCGACTGCTAGGTGGGTGGACCAACACTCATGTGGAGCACTGGCCCCGGGGTTGATTAAATTTCCTCAGGTTAATTACTCCCTATGCGGTTCATTAGTTATTAGGAAAATGTAAAACCAATGTTGGGCCTTGCCAGACCAGCTTTAATTTAAACGAATTATCAAGGGGGTCCCCATAACAACCCCGATCGTGTTAGGAGCGCTCAATTATGGAACATAACACCGGTAGCCAAAACTAAGGGGGCAAAGGTGGAACAAACACCGGGCTAGAAAGGTCGAGCCTTCCACATTTTATCAAGTATATAGGTGCATTAAGTTAAATAGAATTTAAGATGGTGATATAACAAGGAACCCATGTTATCACATGGAAGCAACTGCACCTGCAACTAGCAACGCTAACACATGGTTAAGCAAGCGGTAACATAGCCAATCAGTGGTTTGCTAGGTTGTTAACAGGTTGAAGGTCTTCATGGCAATGTTGAGAGGCTGATAATTAACAGGTGGTAGGCAATGAGACAATAACAATAGAAATGGTAAAACTAGAATGGCAATGATAGTAATGGTATCTGGGGAAATGGTCATTTCGCGTGAGATCCCGGTGAGAAGAAGAAGGACTTCGTGAAGCAGATGAACCGACGTAGTCGAACGGGTCCTCACTTTCCGACACGCTTGCGGAACTCTATCGAGACGAAGGAAACCGGAAACAAGAATCAACACACGATATTCACCACACGATGCACACCACATATGATGCATGAACATAGAATATATGCAAGACATGGCATGGCAATTCAGGACAATCAAACACTACACATTAAGTGAAGTTCAATATGCAACGAGTTGCATATTGACGAAACTCCACATACGGATTTATTTAGTTCTATCCAGATTAAGTACACGACAATATTAACTGTGGTTAAACATGGAAAGAGGTGAAGCGTAATTAAACTACCTATCTAGGCATTTTAAATGAGGTCGGAAATGACATATAGCACCTCCGAAACGACCTCACATGTTAATTTACAATTCTGTCCAGATCTGAACTAACACTTTTAAACGTTTGTTAAACAGCAAAACAAATAGGTTCATGTGATTCTACGCGTCGTTACAAGCAATTTACACCTAGAGAACATCTCCAACGGAGCTACAGAACAAAAGATACGAACACCACAAAAGATACGAACAATGCAATGACAGTCACAAGCTTTTGAAAACACACAACCAGCAAGAAAATATGAAGCTACACGAGATTCTAAGCAAGTTTCATATAGGACACGATCAAAACGGGGCAACGGTCCAACAACTACGAGCTAAACAAGAAATCACTACAATCTGCCAAAATCAGCCACATAACATTTTCTACACCCCACAACTACGAGCTACACAAATCCAATATACTCAACCAAGGCATGAGGCGGTAGAGGGCAAGAAGCACTACCATATGCAACTTATAACACCTAGCATGAAAGCATGGATCACTAGGAAAAGAAGTCACAAAATGGCTTCTCACACACAGTTTCAGACTTGGTGAAAATAACAGTTTATGAAACTGCAGTTTTCGATCTGAAGGCATATTGACAGCAGAAAAACCATAAGCTACATGACTCCAAATGGCATAAAAATTGACAACATGCTAGAGAATACTAAAGTATACAACTTACTCCATTGCACCAACCTCAAAAGACCTATAGAACACCAGATAAACGCATGCAAAGACAACAACAAAATATAATAGATTCCAGACTTAGAAATATTTCAGCATCTCTAAAACAACACTATTTCCTAGCAAGTTGAGAACAAGAAAACCACACCTAAACATGGATTTCAATTGCAACCAAAATTACCAGGTGCTAGCCTACACATCCAAGGGCATATCTCTAGTTGACAACTCCTTGATATCAAGCACGGATTAAATCCCACAAAATAAACAAGAGGGCAACATGGCAAAATATCACGTGCACTAACTTGATCAAAAGCTAAAACTAAATGCACAGTTAAATCCTATGGATTTTTCTACCCCGAAAACATATATAACATGAGGGGTTGCAAAATTAAAACAACGCCACACGTATATGCGGGAATATGTCCTAAACACGGTATAGCAAACTAGCGACGGAATCCTACAAGCAAAAATACAAACAACTACTGTAAAATACATGGGAAAGGTCTCTAAAAACATGAGCATTTTATCTACGGAGTTTGAGCGATCCGGACACGGACGAAAAATAAATACGGAACAACTCCTATTGGGACAGCACGCATTTCTAGGGAAAGAGCAGGTCAAACCACATCAAACATGCATGCAAGTTACAAAATACGAATCTACGTGAAAAACTACAATAGTTACATATATAGATCATCTCGATCCGATGCTCGGTTAAATATCTACGGCCGTTTGAAAATATCTATATAATCCTGAAATAGAATTAAATTCTAAATCCTAAAAAAATGCTATTGGGCCGGATTCGAATGAGGGCCGAATCGGCCATTGAACGCAACTTAGTATAAGCCGCCTAGGGCGGGGAATAGTGGGCTTGGGGGCGCTTACCTCGTGGCCTGTGGGGTGGAGATGGGCCGCGGCTGCTGACCTGGCTAAGGGGCAAGGCCCACGGGGGCGAAGCGGCCTGCTGGGCCGAGGCGCTGCGGGAGGAGGCCGGCCCAGGCGAGGTCAATGCGGGCGAGCGGGTCGCCCCGTCGTGCTCCTCCTGCTGGAGCGAGGCCGGCAGGCCACAGCGGCGTGGTCGGCGGCGTCCTGGGACTCCGGCAAGCGAGCGAGGGGCGGGGCCGTTCGAACGATTCCCCCGTACCGGATCTCGCCGGATCCGACCGGCAGGGGTGCGGCCGGCGACGAGGTCGTGCGAGCGGGAGCGGTTGGCGGCTGCCAGCTCGGGCTTCGGCCAAAGGAGGCACTTGGGCCGGCGGTGCGACGAGGCGCAGGCGGAGGGCTGCGGTCTGCAGTGGCGCACCGACCGGCGACGGAAGCCTACGCCGACGGGTGGGTAGCACGGCGGCGGTAGCTGCGGTTAGCTTGCGGGACCGAGGCGGTGGCGAGGTACGGCGCTCGGGAGGAGCTCGGGAGGAGGCCGGAGAGGCTGCGGCGCGATGGGTTCGACCGGGCCCGATCTGGGCCTGGCGGGCCCGCGGGAGGAGGGGAGGAGAGAGGCTGCGGGAGGAGATTGCGGCTAGGGTTTGAGGGGGCACGGATTTCGAGGCAGGATTAGGGAGAGCTTAAAAATGGAAGGGGAGGTGTCTATTTATAGACAAAGGGGGCTAGGTTTAGCAGAATTTCGCCCCGGTTTCAACCGCGCGGTCAGAACCGAAAAATTCCGAACGCGGGATGGCTAAGTGGCCGTGTAGAGTAGGCTAGCCGGGGAAGAGAGGGAAACGGTGCGACGTGGCAATGCGATTTTTAAAACACCGACAAACGTGCGACGATAGACCGAATACGGTGCCGCTACTGTCGACCGTTCGGGTACCAGACGGACTCCGATTGCGACGAAATTTGGCAGGCGGTCTACCTATAATATATTAAGACCGCACGCCACGTCTCAACCCAACCAGAGGAAGTTCAGTACACACCTTTAAAAACAGGGTTTTGACGATGCCGCGGGCGTGTGCGAGTGTGGTCGGGCTAAACACGGGCAACTACGAGACGGAGAGAACCGGCAACTACTAACGGATGCAAGTTTGAAAACTAGCGGCAACAGAGATGCCGATGCAATGCAGATGATGCGATGATGATGCAACAAATAAAATAAGACACACGACGAAAACGGAATAAAGGGGGAATCTTGTGGAACGTCGACATCGGGCTGTCACACGGGTGGAGCTTAATAGCTCGAGGCTCTCACCAGGAACTGTCTGAAAGAGGTGGGAGGTCGATCTGGTGTTGGCTATGAGTCGTACAGGGGATGACGTCAGGAGGAGGAAGAAAACGGTCGCCAGCCAGGCCTTGGGCCGAAAGCAGCAACAACTGGGCCTGGTGCTCTTTCTCTTTGCGTTAAAAGTTGTTTCCGAATAAACAGAATAGGGTTTTGGTTAAATCCGAGGGGCTAAAATGAAAAGAGTTTTAAAAACTAAAAATATCTTTGGCTTCAAAAATGTTGCCACTATTTATAAAAATAAGTAGGGTATTTTAGAAGAACAGAAATAAATACCTTTTATTTAACATGTGGCTTTGTTTTTAAATAAAACCACAAGGAAAATAAATTCAACTAAAAGGGTGTTGCACCCCACAATTAATAAGAAGTATTTTTGAAGGGGAGGAACATTTTATTCTACCCAAAACAGAAACCTGAAACTCAGCCACTAATTAATTGGAAGGAAGGGTCTTTAAAAGGCTATGGTGCAACAAGTGGTTTTGAGTTGAATCTTGTTGCACCCACACACAAAACAATCACACGACACTAGTTATGCAATGCACACACACTTCATACCAAGGTGCAGCACAACAACACAAGACAAGACCAAAAGAAATGATGATATGCATGATGCCATGATGCAACATAAAATGAAGACACAAACTTAGATACTTTATTCAAATCCAACATGACAACAAAGGAAGGTTGCCAAACAAGGAAAACATATTACAAGAGGGGGAAGGAATGCATTGGGGCTGTTACACCACCAAAGAAGGGTACGACCAGGAACGACGGGGACAAAATAAAAGTTACCCATGTCACTGGTTGCTGCCAGAGTTTGAAGACAAGGCCTGACCATGCACCTCCAAGATTCGCACAATACAACCAATTGGAATGTCCCCCTCGAAGAAAGTATAGGACAGCTGGAGAAGCTCGAGACCATTCTGAACACCCGCGTAGAAGGAAAAGAGATCAGGCACAACTCGGAGACCCCTTTAACCCGCGGCACAATATGAATGCTACAACAGGACAAGAAAGATCTATTTATGGATCCATAGGGCACACTCCCGCTAGACGGAATATGTTCCAAGCTCGGCTCGATCAGAACGATGGAGTTCGGGAACAACAGCGGGATAGGGTTTCATCTGGTATCCAGCATGGCACAGCTTGGATAAGGGACACCGCTCATTCAATGTGCTTCACATATGAGGTGATGCAACATCAGTTCCCCCAAAGGGCTTAAACCCGTAAATATAGAGCAATATGATTGGAAAACCGACCCGTACGTGTGGATTGAGGATTTCCTTCTCCACATTCATATGGCTCATAGATACGACCTCCGCGTCATTAAGTACTTACCATTAAAGCTCAAAGGACCAGCACGACATTGGTTGAACAGACTGTCGAAAAACTCCATTGGGAGTTGGGAAGAGCACGAAGATGATTTCCGAGACAACATTAAAGGCACTTACATTCGGCTGCCTGGGTCCAATGACTGGAGCCATATCATCCAACAAGCCGATGAGTCATCCCGGCAATTCTGGAACTGATTCCTCATTAAGAAAAATCAGATTGTTGATTGTTCAAATGTCAAGGCATTGGCTTCTTTTACAAACAATATATGAGATGAATGGTTAGCCCGGACGCTCGGACAGGACAATCCGAGGACAATGGCAGCCCTTACCTTGCTCATAACCCGCTTCTGTGTGGGCGAGGGTACTTGGCTAGCCTATCGGAACAATCCTCCTACAAACCCCGACACTTCTATAGTCTGGAATGGCAATGGAAAGCCACAACGCATCAAGAAAAAGCATCGACGCAATAGGGGGAAGCCGTTGACATGATAGTTGATGCCGGATTCAGAACTCCATGTCTAGACCGAGGAAGAAACCCTCTAAAGGAAATCAGGATGGGCCGACCATGCTGGACAAATACTCGACACGCCCTGCCAGATCCAAAGCACCCAAAACAAGCCCGCTACTCACACCAACTTTAATTGTTGGGTCATCAAATAGGGGAGAAAAAATATAGCAAAGGACCTGGGTAAGAACCCCCACAGCGAGGACGATGAAGAACCTTATCCGCTGAACAATGGGGGCTAAAAGCAACTTTCTCCAGAGGTGAAAACCGTGAGCATGATCTATGTCACGCACATACCAAAAAAGAATAGGAAACACGCACTTCGGGACGTATATGGCATAGAGATAGTAGCTAGGTAGTACAACCCATGATCGGCATGTCCAATCACTTACGACTGCACAAATCACCCAACCAGTATTCGGCACGGGGGTTCGGCGGCCTTTGTGCTCGACTCCATCATAGATGGGTATCATCTCACTCGAGTCCTCACGAATGGAGGAAGCAACCTAAATCTTATATACATAGACACAATGAGAAAAATGGTTTTTGATCCATCAAGTATCAAAAATATCAACACCACCTTCAAAGGAATAATCCGTGGCGTCGAGGCCCGCTGTTCAGGCACCACAAATTTGGAAGTATTGTTTGGTTCGCCCGATAAATTCCAAAGTGAAGACATGACCTTCGACATCGTTCCTTTCTGCAACAGGTATCATGCACTCCTCAACTATACAATGTTCGCTCACTTAAGTGGCGTTCCCAATTATGCATACCTGAAGTTGAAGATGCCAGGACATAAGGTTGTCATTACCGTCAACAGTTACACTGAGCGATCCCTACGAATAGAGGAACATATTGCATCTCTCGCAGCCAGAGGACACGCCGGAAATACGACTCTAAAGCCACAACTAACCATTAAGGAGAACAAATGAGCTCGTGCTCTGCCGCAGTTCCCTGATCCCTTAGATGATCAAAATAAATAGGGATACGCTCTCCACAACAACACTTCACCAACAGCAAAGTACGCACCTCGAAGGAACAATTTTGCGCTTAAGATACCATCGGCAACCCTAGGAACTATTACATGAGACCAGGTGTTCGGCTAGTCCGAACTATTGTCATCAATGTCCTTGGACACATGCAGGTACTGTAAAGGACCAACTTTGCGTCAAGATACTCACATGTTGTCGGATTCTCAATACTACCTTTGTTGAAGGACCGGTCGCCGATGTTCACCCCTTTCAAGGAGTACTTCCCGAAGAGTGAAGGTGTAGACGTGCATGAGAGCATCACAAGGAACCTCAAGCCAGCTATAAAAAGAACCTGTTTAAACCTTTACTCTATAAACTTCTTATTTTTCCTATTTATAAATAGTTGATTGATGCAATTCGGATTGTATGGATATGAGTTAATCGAAAATAAGCAACACTTTTTATGGTTCATTAGCCTCCTTATATCTTTTTTTCTTTCTCCATCTTTTCTGAACTGTTTTTCAACACCAACATATGCATTCGTTATACACATGTTAGATCCTACTGGTTAAAGTGACCGGGGGCTTGGCTGCCATGGTCGCCCTTAGCATCATTATTACACTATTTCGTATTACATGTATGCGGAGTCTTGGATATTGCGTTATATGCATAGATTTTGAATTATGTCCTCGGTCAATAGTTCGATTGCCTGGCTCCTGTGCTTACCCCTTAATGTTCTCTCGTTCGGCTAAAAGGGTAAAGGGAGAACCACTTTGATTGTACTTCCAGTTGGTCTAGTTAAGTACCTCAGCAGATAAAGCCGAAAACCGACTGTCATGATAAGCGAGAACTGGTCTGCGATCCGAGCACTAATACTAAATTAAGAGCCGTTGTGGGCTCATCATGTATGTCAAAGGTTTGGAGTTATACAAACCAAGTTATACTAGTTTTTTACACCGCGGTATAGTAGAACATTACGATTTGCAAGGGAGCTTTAATTGGCCACTTGAGTCAAGCTCATATGGTTAAGTGAAAGACTTGTTTCCTCTCGCACTATTGCCTTAGGGCACCAAGATGTTGGCTAGGGGTAACAATGCAGAAGCCGAAAACACCCTTGATAGCATCTGTCTGGGGCTGACCCCGACGACTGGAAACTTTCATGTTTAAAAGGACAACACACGAGTTAAATTTAAAAACAAGATAAGATATGGCATATGATGCAAAAGGAAATAGCACTGTATCATACAAACATCAACCACCTAGTTCGGGGTCGCTCTGTTGTGGATGGCTCTGGGTGCAACATAGCAGTTTTGCTTTGCGTAGAAACTGCTATAGATTGTTCTGAATTCTAAGAGGCCTTCCGAATTATCTTCGGAGAGGACCCAGAGTGTCCGGGCTCCCCTTCCTTTCTTGCCTGGAGGGAGTCGTCCTCCTGGTCCTTTGCTGCTGAGGTACTAACCTCACCCATGATATCATCACCCCGACCCTGGTTTCCGGCTCTGGGTGATTCTTTCGAGATCCTACTTCCCTGGTCTCCTCAATGGCTGGGGGAGATGTGTTGTGTGATCTGGTCCCACTTCCCTCCACATTGACCGGCAAAGAGCCCCCCTATGAAATCTGATCGGTGGGAAAGTCACATGGCGGGTTACAATACAGAAGAAGGGCCTAATCATTAAACTACAACATCTCAAAACTATGGTAACTTCGGATTTTTGATAATTACGCTTGCGCTTGGGGATTTTCTGTGAGGGTCCTTCGAGGGACCAGTTCATAATCCTCGGATCCCACATCGAAGGAAGGAACATCATCAAATAGGGCCGTGGGGCCTCTACGTTGCCTCCTTGGAGCAGAGGGAGCTCTTTCTCCTTTGACGTCTTCGAACGCCTCTCTCTTCTTTGTGTGGGAGGAGACGCTCTCCTCGTCCTTGTCCTCTTCCTCCTCTCCCTCCCGATGAGAGGGAGAAAACGCGTCCTCAGACCTAGTGTTAGGTGGATCCTTCGTCTGAAGACCCTCTCAGGCCTTTTTCTTCTCCTTCTTCTTATCATCCTTCTCCTTCGGAGCCCTGTACGGCTTCTCGGCCAACATAGGTGCCAATAAGGGCGTCATGGGGTCCTTGCCTAAGGGCGTGGGGCACTTGATCCGCTGAGACTTTTTCAGCCACATCAGCGAGAACAGAGAAAAGGAGAAGTGAGCACCTTATTAAAACGAAAGCAAAAAAATCGAAGTATATGATAAAACATTACCGGTCCGGAAGGGTTAAGGATGGACATGTCAACGTCCTCCGCCTCAGCTGGCCAAGTCTTCTATGGCTTGAACAACACCTTCCATAATATTTTGTGGGTAATGCGGAAAAATTCCAGCCAGTGGTCGGATCGTCCAAATTGTAAGCGCACATCAGGGCGGCCCGATGTTGGTAGGGGAGAAGGCGACGATGTAGCATTACCTAGACCACGTCGGTGAGCTCAGTTTTGTTCTCCATTATAGCGGAGATTTTATTTTTGAGCGCCTTCACCTCCGCAGCCTCCCCGAACAAATCTAAATACCGGAGGAGCTGCTCCTTCCGCGTCATGTAGCTTGAGGATATAGAACCACTCTTTCTGACATGCCTTGCCAGTGTCTATGAATGTGCCCTTTGTCCATTGGACCCAAGCAAGCTTACAAAACATTGCTCCACAGCTATCTTCCTGCGCGCCATTGACAGCCTTGGGATTGATGTTGAGGACATTTAGCGATAGGCCGAAGTGGGGGTGGACCCACAAGAACGCCTCACACATTGTGATGAAGGCCGACAAGTGCAGAATGGTATTTGAGCGAAGATGATGGAAGTCTAACCCGTAGTAAAACATAATGCCCCGAACAAAGGGGTGGAGAGGGAAATCTAGACCCCGATTAAAATAGGAAATGAAATACACCCTCTCCCCGTCTTTTGACATGGGGATGACTTGGCATTTTCTGAGGCGTTGTGGTCTATGTTCTCCGGTAGATAGCGGGAGTTCTTCAGCTCGTGGATGTCCTTTTCGGTGATGTAGGAAACCTCACACTTGCCTTTCAAGCTTGTGATGGCCATGGACGGACTGGGAGAAAGGTTTGAGGAAGTGGAGAAAAGAAGAGAACTTGAGCGCTAGAGCTTTGGAGGCTGGGAATGGTGATGACGATGCGAGATTTGGAATGCGTGAGGAGGTTATGGTGACGCTTTTACCTTTTGTAAGCTATTGAAACACCAAGAACCCCACTACTCTGCCATGTACTTCACCATTTCCAATAAAATCATGCGGTTATCGGGGCGAGACTAAGGGGTCCTCGGGTCGCTTACCT
Organism: Hordeum vulgare subsp. vulgare; assembly: GCF_904849725.1. Taxonomy (NCBI): domain Eukaryota; kingdom Viridiplantae; phylum Streptophyta; class Magnoliopsida; order Poales; family Poaceae; genus Hordeum; species Hordeum vulgare. The sequence goes on from NC_058523.1 coordinate 221,109,668, forward strand.
ATTTCCATGGACCGGAATCTTCATTTGTTCTGTCATCATTATTGTGCTATGGATAAATAAAGTGACACTATATTCAAGATGGACTCTTCTGAAGACTTGACGTTTACTCCATAGTTACGTGGTGATCGACATATTCCCTCCTTCATGTGTAACTCATGTTGTTTAAACCTAGTACCCCTGATATGTATATAAAACAGAGGGTTTTATTGTGTAATAAAGATTAAGATCATTACTCCTAGGGTTTATACCATCACATCCGATTCAAAGATTGATCAACTTTGTACTTTTTACCCCACCATCAATATAACATGAGCATGAAATAGGGTTTTACGTCCATCAAGAGGTCCTAAACCTGGGTAAACACCATATCCCTTGTATCATGTTACCAATTGATCCAAGATCCATAGTTCGGACCCCCCACTCGAGATCTGCCGGTTTTGACACCGACAAGATGTGAACCAGCTATGGTGGCACGGGCATGGACTTACCGTGTGGCAACACTTTAGAGAAGAACGAGTAGGGGAAAAATCCTAGGCGAGGCGTTGCTTCAATAAGAGGAGGAGAGGGATGGCGACATGACCACGATGGACATGTACCGGCTTGGCGCAGTGTTACTGTGAGGAGGAGGTGAACATGGGGAAGAAGAAAAGCAGACACAGGAGAGGCTGGAGGTGCAGTCGGGCCCGACGTCCATGTGAGATTACCACAAGGAGGAGAGCGTTGCTCCCACGCTGGTGGGCTGTTGCATGCTGAGAGCCCGGGGAGGCATTGGTGCGGGCTGGGCCAGGTAAAGAGGAGGCCCAAGTGGGCTTTGGTAGGTAAGTGGGTTTTCTTTTTCTTTTCTTTAACTATTTTTGAAATAATAGCCAAAATAAGGAAAATGGCGAGGGGTTAGGAGAGGTACTTGGCTGAAACGAAAATATTTCTGTGATCTTGGAATTATGCTCTATTTAATAAAATTGGTCTCCACATTTTTTGAGATTTAAAAATAAACCAAGTTAGAATTTAAGTCAAACTTGATATATTTTTGTATCCAACCAAAGCAACTTTGAATGACGTCAAAAAATGGAGGAGGGCTTGTTGGCATGTCTAGAGAATTTAGAAATATAGTGGACATTAAACTAAGGCAGGGAAGCACACATTGCAAAACAAGAAAGAAATAGGGAGGGAAACTGTTTGGTTTAAAGAGTTTGGAGGGGTTTTCTAGTCTTGACCTTGTAACAAGATGTAGGCAATGCATTTCACTCCTACACACATACATCTCACAATACCCAATCCATACATGATGCAAGCACAAAGATGCCATGATGCAAATGGTGACATGAAGCAATCTCATCCATTTCAAATTCAAACCAAAACTGCAAATCATATAAGGAAGATCACATGGAAAGGTTACAATAATTGAATGTTCCTCTTGGGCTATTATAACTCTCCCCCACTACAAAGAGATCTCGTCCCGAGATCTAGGAATGAAAGAAATCGGGATATTCAAAAGAGAGAATGTCTTCACGTTGCCAAGTGGCTTATTTATAGGAATGATGGGACCACTTCACTTTGAGGGATTTGATAGACTGGTTTCCAGTTTTTTGCTCATCTTCTTCAAGGATAGAAATGGTATGCTCCCGATAGGTAAGTCCTCTTGGAGCTCAATGTCTTGGAAATCAACAGTGTGGTTTGGAGTCATGAAATACTAGTGGAGCTGAGAGACGTGAAATAAATCATGGACATTGGAGAAATTGGAAGGAAGCTCGAGTTGGTAGGCAAGATCGACTCTTTTGCCAACAATCTTGAAAGGAGGGGACACACAGAGATAGACAAAGTCATCAATTTTAAAAGTCGAATCGCGATGCTTGGTACCATAATAGCTCTTCTAGCCCGATGGTGCATCTTGGAGATTGTAGCAAATGACACGATACATATGGTATGCTTCACTGATCATGTCATTGCCAAGGAGTTGACATTCGCCGGTTTTAGACATGTTGAAAGTGATACGGACAAGTTGAGAGGGATACAACACCTTGCTTGAGCTTGCTTGGAAACTATTGTTGTAGTAGAACTTGTCAAATGAAAGGCAATCCTCCCACTTCATGATGAAGGAGGACACAGCGACACCCTGTGTTTTGTCTTATACTATTAAGTTAATGTTGGGAAACGTAGCATAAATTCAAAATTTTCCTACGCTTATTCAGATCTTCCTATGGAGAGACCAGCAACGAGAGAGGGGTAAGAGCATCTTCGTACCTTTGAAGATCGCTAAGCGGAAGCGTTGCTAGAACGCGGTTGATGGAGTCGTACTCGCAGCGATTCCGATCTAGTGCCGAACAACGGCACCTCCGCGTTCAACACACGTGCAGCCCGGTGACGTCTCCCGCACCTTGATCCAGCAAGGAGGAGGGAGAGGTTGGGGAAGAAGACCAGCAACACGACGGCGTGGTGTTGGTGGAGAGACGAGGTCTCCCGGCAGGGCTTCGCCAAGCGCCGGCAGAGAGGAGGAGGAAGAAGTGCAGGGCTGCGCCGAGAGAGAGATTAAACCGTGTCTCAAACAGCCCCGAACCTCATCTATATATAGGGGGAGGGGGAGGGGGCGCAGCCCTTAGGGTTCCCACCCCTAAGGGGTGCGGCAGCCCTTAGATGGGAGAGGGGTGGCGGCCAGGGCAAGGGGGAGGGGTGGCGCACCCCTCTGGTGGGCCTAAGGCCCACCTGAGTTAGGGTTCCCCCCTCTTTTCCTTTCCCCTGCGCCATGGGCTGAGTGGGGAGGCATACCAGCCCAACTAGGCGCTGGTTCCCACCCCCACTTAGCCCATCTTACCTCTTGGGGTCGCAGCCCCCCTTCGGTGGTCCCCCGGGACCACCTCCGGTGGTCCCGGTGGTCCCGGTACGTTACCGGTGATGCCCGAAACACTTCCGGTGTCCGAAACCATCCGTCCTATATATCAATCTTTACCTCCGGACCATTCTGGAGCTCCTCGTGACGTCCTGGATCTCATCCGGGACTCCGAACAACTTTCGGTAATCTTGTATAACAATTCCCTATAACCCTAGCGTCATCGAACCTTAAGTGTGTAGACCCTACGGGTTCGGGAGACAGGCAGACATGACCGAGACACCTCTCTGGCCAATAACCATCAGCGGGGTCTGGATACCCATGGTGGCTCCCACTAGCTCCACGATGATCTCATCGGATGAACCACGATGTCAAGGATTCAATCAATCCCGTATACGATTCCCTTTGTCTGTCGGTATAGAACTTGCCCGAGATTCGATCGTCGGTATACCTATACCTTGTTCAATCTCGTTACCGGTAAGTCTCTTTACTCGTTCCGTAGCACGTCATCGTGTGACTAACTCCTTAGTCACATTGAGCTCATGATGATGTTCTACCGAGTGGGCCCAGAGATACCTCTCCGTCACACGGAGTGACAAATCCCGATCTCGATTCGTGCCAACCCAACAGGCACTTTCGGAGGTACCCGTAGTGCACCTTTATAGTCACCCAGTTACGTTGTGACGTTTGATACACCCAAAGCAATCCTACGGAATCCGGGAGTTGCACAATCTCATGGTCGAAGGAAAAGATACTTGACATTAGAAAAGCATTAGCATACGAACAATACGATCTAGTGCTAGGCTTAGGATTGGGTCTTGTCCACCACATCATTCTCCCAATGATGTGATCCCGTTATCAATGACATCCAATGTCCATGATCAGGAAACCATGATCATCTATTGACTAACGAGCTAGCTAACTAGAGGCTTGCTAGGGACACATTGTGATCTATTCATTCACACATGTATTACTGTTTCCTGTTAATACAATTATAGCATGAACGATAGACGATTATCATGAACAAGGAAATATGATAATAACCATTTTATTATTTCCTCTAGGGCATATTTCCAACAGTCTCCCACTTGCACTAGAGACAATAATCTAGTTACATTGTGATGTATCGAACACCCATAGCATTATGGTGTTGATCATGTTTTGCTCGTGGAAGAGGTTTAGTCAACGGGTCTGCAATATTCAGATCCGTGTGTACTTTACAAATATCTATCACTCCAGTTTGGACATGGTCCTGGATGGAGTTGTAGCGGCGCTTGATGTGCTTCGTCTTCTGGTGAAACCTGGGCTCTTTGGCTATGGCAATGGCTCCAGTGTTATCACAGAAGAGTGTCATAGGACCCGACGCGCTTGGAACCACTCCAAGGTCGGTGATGAGCTCCTTCATCCAAATTCCTTCATGAGCCGCTTCTGAAGCAGCTATGTACTCCGCTTCACATGTAGATGCTGCCACGACTTCTTGCTTGCTGCTGCACCAGCTCACTGCCCCACCATTCAACACATATACGTATCCGGTTTGTGACTTAGAGTCATCCGGATCTGTGTCGAAGCTAGCATCGACGTAACCCTTTACGACGAGCTCTTCGTCACCTCCATAAACGAGAAACATTTCCTTAGTCCTTTTCAGGTACTTAAGGATATTCTTGACCGCTGTCCAGTGTTCCGCACCGGGATTGCTTTGGTACCTCCCTACCAAGCTTATCGCAAGGTTTATATCAGGTCTGGTACACAGCATGGCATACATTAGAGAGCCCACGGCTGAAGCGTAGGGGACAGAACTCATCTTCTCTCTATTTGCTGCCGTGGTCGGCGACTGAGTCTTACTCAATCTCATACCTTGCAAAACTGGCAAGAACCCTTTCTTTGAGTTTTCCATATTGAACTTCTTCAGTATCTTGTCAAGGTATGTACTTTGCGAAAGACCTATGAGGCGTCTCGATCTATCTCTATAGATCTTGATGCCTAATATGTATGCAGCTTCTCCAAGGTCCTTCATTGAAAAACTTTTGTTCAAATAGGCCTTTATGCTCTCCAGCATCTCTATATCATTCCCCATCAATAATATGTCATCCACATATAGTACGAGGAAAGCTACAGAGCTCCCACTCACTTTCTTGTACAGACAGGCTTCTCCGTAAACCTGTATGAACCCAAACGCTTTAATCACCTCATTAAAGCGAATGTTCCAACTCCGAGATGCTTGCACCAGCCCATAGATGGAGCGCTGGAGCTTGCATACTTTGTTAGCACCTTTAGGATCGACAAAACCTTCTGGTTGCATCATATACAACTCTTCCTTAAGATTCCCGTTAAGGAACGCTGTTTTGACGTCCATTTGCCAAATTTCATAATCATAAAAGGCGGCAATTGCTAACATGATTCGGACTGATTTCAGCTTCGCTACGAGAGAGAAAGTCTCTCCGTAGTCAACTCCTTGAATTTGTCGAAAACCCTTTGCGACAAGTCGAGCTTTGTAAACGGTTACATTACCGTTTGCATCAGTCTTCTTCTTGAAGATCCATTTATTTTCTATGGCTCGCCGTTCATCGGGCAAGTCCACCAAAGTCCATACTTTGTTCTCATACATGGATCCTATCTCGGATTTCATGGCCTCAAGCCATTTGTTGGAATCCGGGCCCGCCATCGCTTCTTCATAGTTCGAAGGTTCACCGTTGTCTAACAACATGATTTCCATCACAGGGTTGCCGTACCACTCTGGCGCGGAGCGTACCCTTGTGGACCTTCGTGGTTCAGTAGTAACTTGATCCGAAGCTTCATGATCATCATCATTAACTTCCTCTTGAGTCGGTGTAGGCACCACAGGAACAACTTCTTGCGCTGCGCTACTTTCCTGTTCGAGAGGGGGTGTAATTACCTCATCAAGTTCTACCTTCCTCCCACTTACTTCTTTCGAGAGAAACTCTTTCTCTAGAAAGGATCCATTCTTGGCAACAAAGGTTTTACCTTCGGATCTAAGATAGAAGGTATACCCAATAGTTTCCTTAGGGTATCCTATGAATACGCATTTCTCCGCTTTGGGTTCGAGCTTTTCTGGTTGAAGTTTCTTCACATAAGCATCGCAGCCCCAAACTTTAAGAAACGACAACTTAGGTTTCTTGCCAAACCATAGTTCATACGGTGTCGTCTCAACGGATTTAGACGGTGCCCTATTTAAAGTGAATGCTGCAGTTTCTAATGCGTATCCCCAAAATGATAGCGGTAAGTCGGTGAGAGACATCATAGATCGTACCATATCTAATAAGGTGCGATTACGACGTTCAGACACTCCGTTGCGTTGCGGTGTGCCAGGCGGCGTTAGTTGTGAAACGATTCCACACTTTCTTAGGTGTGTGCCAAATTCGTGACTCAAATATTCTCCTCCACGATCAGATCGTAGACATTTAATCTTTCTGTCACGTTGATTCTCAACCTCACTCTGAAATTCCTTGAACTTTTCAAACGTCTCAGATTTGTGCTTCATCAAGTAGATATACCCATACCTACTCAAATCATCGGTGAGAGTGAGAACATAACGATAACCCCCGCGAGCTTCAACGTTCATTGGACCACACACATCAGTATGTATTATTTCCAATAAGTTGGTGGCTCTCTCCATTATTCCTGAGAATGGAGTCTTAGTCATCTTGCCCACGAGGCACGGTTCGCATGTGTCAAATGATTCAAAGTCAAGAGACTCTAGCAATCCATCAGTATGGGGCTTTTTCATGCGCTTAACGCCGATATGACCAAGGAGGCAGTGCCACAAGTATGTGGGACTATCATTATCAACTTTGCATCTTTTGGTACTCACACTATGAATATGTGTAACATCACGATCGAGATTCATCAAGAATAAACCATTCACCAGCGGAGCATGACCGTAAAACATATCACTCATATAAATAGAACAACCATTATTCTCTGACTTAAATGAGTAGCCGTCTCGCATTAAGCAAGACCCTGATACAATGTTCATGCTTAAAGCTGGTACTAAATAACAATTATTAAGGTTTAAAACTAATCCCGACGGTAGATGTAGAGGTAGCGTGCCGACGGCGATCACATCGACCTTTGAACCATTCCCGACGCGCATCGTCACCTCGTCCTTGGCCAGTCTCCGCTTATTCCGCAGTTCCTGCTTTGAGTTGCAAATGTGAGCAACAGCACCGGTATCAAATACCCAGGAGCTACTACGAGCGCTGGTAAGGTACACATCAATAACATGTATATCACATATACCTTTAACGTTGCCGGCCTTCTTGTCCGCTAAGTATTTGGGGCAGTTCCGCTTCCAGTGACCTTTTCCCTTGCAGTAGAAGCACTCAGTCTCAGGCTTGGGTCCGTTCTTTTTCTTCTTCCCGGCATCTGGTTTACCGGGCGCGGCAACAGCTTTGCCGTCTTTCTTGAAGTTCTTCTTACCCTTGCCTTTCTTGAAACTAGTGGTCTTGTTGACCATCAACACTTGATGCTCCTTCTTGATTTCTACTTCTGCAGACTTGAGCATCGAGTACAACTCGGGAATGGTTTTCTCCATCCCTTGCATGTTGTAGTTAAGCACAAAGCCTTTGTAGCTTGGTGGGAGAGACTGGAGGATTCTGTCAATGATAGCATCATCCGGAAGTTCGACTCCAAGTGAAGTCAGACGATCGTGTAACCCAGACATTTTGAGTATGTGCTCACTGACAGAACTGTTCTCCTCCATCTTACAGCTGAAGAACTTGTCGGAGACTTCATATCTCTCGACACGGGCATGAGCTTGAAATACTAGCTTCAGCTCTTGGAACATCTCATATGCCCCGTGTTGCTCAAAACGTCTTTGGAGCCCCGTTTCTAAACTGTATAACATGCCACACCTGACCAGAGAGTAGTCATCACTTCGCGCTTGCCAGACGTTTAGAACGTCCTGCGCTGCTGTGGGAGCGGGAGGGTCACCTAGCGGCGCATTAAGGACATAAGCCTTTTTAGCTGCTTCAAGGATGAGCTTCAGGTTGCGAACCCAGTCCGCATAGTTGCTACCATCATCTTTCAGCTTGTTTTTCTCTAGGAATGCGTTGAAGTTGAGGTTGACGTTGGACATCTACAATATTTATAAAGACAACTTTTAGACTAAGTTCATGACAATTAAGTTCATTTAATCAAATTAAGTATGAACTCCCACTTAAATCGACATCCCTCTAGTCATCTAAGTGATACATGATCCATGTTGACTAACCCGTGTCCGATCATCACGTGAGACGGACTAGTCACCATGGTGAGCAACTTCATGCTGATCGTATTCAACCATACGACTCATGTTCGACCTTTCGGTCTCTTGTATTCGAGGTCATGTCTGTACATGCTAAGCTCGTCGAGTCAACCTAAGTGTTTTGCGTGTGTAAATCTGGCTTACACCCGTTGTATGCGAACGTTAGAATCTATCACACCCGATCATCACGTGGTGCTTCGAGACAACGAACCTTCGCAACGGTGCACACTTAGGGGAATACGTTCTCGAAATTTTAGGAGGGATCATCTTATTATGCTACCGTCGTTTTAAGCAATAAGATGTAAAACATGATAAACATCACAATGCAATCATATAGTGACATGATATGGCCATTATCATCTTTGCTCATTCGATCTCCATCTTCAGGCATCGCATGATCATCATCGTCACCGGCGTGACACCATGATCTCCATCATCATGATCTCCATCATCGTGTCTCCGTGAAGTCGTCACGCCAACTACTACTATCACTACTACTATGGCTAACCGTTAGCAATGAAGTAAAAGTAGCAAGCACATGGCGTTGCATCTCATACAATAAATTAAGACAACTCCTATGGCTCCTGCCGGTTGTCATACTCATCGACATGCAAGTCGTGAAACCTATTACAATAACATGATCATCTCATACATCATACATGCAACATCACAACTTTGGCCATATCACATCACATGTCAAACCCTGCAAAAACAAGTTAGACGTCTTCTAATTGTTGTTGCAAGTTTTACGTGGCTGATTTGGGTTTCTAGCAAGAACGCCTTCTTACCTACGTGACAGCCACAATGATGATATGCCAAAGCTATTTACCCTTCATAAGGACCCTTTTCATCAAATCCAATCCGACTAGAGTAGGAGAGACAGACACCCGCTAGCCACCTTTATGCACGATGTGCATGTCTGTCGGTGGAACCAGTCTCACGTAAGCGTACGTGTAAGGTCGGTCCGGGCCGCTTCATCCCACAATACCGCCGGAAAAGAATAAGACTAGTAACGGCAAGCAAATTGACAAACCATCGCCCACAACTTTTGTGTTCTACTCGTGCATAGAATCTACGCATAGAAAACCTGGCTCGGATGCCACTGTTGGGAAACGTAGCATAAATTCAAAATTTTCCTACGCTTATTCAGATCTTCCTATGGAGAGACCAGCAACGAGAGAGGGGTAAGAGCATCTTCGTACCTTTGAAGATCGCTAAGCGAAAGCGTTGCTAGAACGTGGTTGATGGAGTCGTACTCGCAGCGATTCCGATCTAGTGCCGAACAACGGCACCTCCGCGTTCAACACAAGTGCAGCCCGGTGACGTCTCCCGCACCTTGATCCAGCAAGGAGGAGGGAGAGGTTGGGGAAGAAGACCAGCAACACGACGGCGTGGTGTTGGTGGAGAGACGAGGTCTCCCGGCAGGGCTTTGCCAAGCGCCGGCAGAGAGGAGGAGGAAGAAGTGCAGGGCTGCGCCGAGAGAGAGATTAAACCGTGTCTCAAACAGCCCCGAACCTCATCTATATATAGGGGGAGGGGGAGGGGGCGCAGCCCTTAGGGTTCCCACCCCTAAGGGGTGCGGCAGCCCTTAGATGGGAGAGGGGTGGCGGCCAGGGCAAGGGGGAGGGGTGGTGCACCCCTCTGGTGGGCCTAAGGCCCACCTGAGTTAGGGTTCCCCCCTCTTTTCCTTTCCCCTGCGCCATGGGCTGAGTGGGGAGGCATACCAGCCCAACTAGGGGCTGGTTCCCACCCCCACTTAGCCCATCTTACCTCTTGGGGTCGCAGCCCCCCTTCGGTGGTCCCCCGGGACCACCTTCGGTGGTCCCGGTGGTCCCGGTACGTTACCGGTGATGCCCGAAACACTTCCGGTGTCCGAAACCATCCGTCCTATATATCAATCTTTACCTCCGGACCATTCCGGAGCTCCTCGTGACGTCCTGGATCTCATCCGGGACTCCGAACAACTTTCGGTAATCTCGTATAACAATTCCCTATAACCCTAGCGTCATCGAACCTTAAGTGTGTAGACCCTACGGGTTCGGGAGACAGGCAGACATGACCGAGACACCTCTCTGGCCAATAACCATCAGCGGGGTCTGGATACCCATGGTGGCTCCCACTAGCTCCACGATGATCTCATCGGATGAACCACGATGTCAAGGATTCAATCAATCCCGTATACGATTCCCTTTGTCTGTCGGTATAGAACTTGCCCGAGATTCGATCGTCGGTATACCTATACCTTGTTCAATCTCGTTACCGGTAAGTCTCTTTACTCGTTCCGTAGTACGTCATCGTGTGACTAACTCCTTAGTCACATTGAGCTCATGATGATGTTCTACCGAGTGGGCCCAGAGATACCTCTCCGTCACACGGAGTGACAAATCCCGATCTCGATTCGTGCCAACCCAACAGGCACTTTCGGAGGTACCCGTAGTGCACCTTTATAGTCACCCAGTTACGTTGTGACGTTTGATACACCCAAAGCACTCCTACGGAATCCGGGAGTTGCACAATCTCACGGTCGAAGGAAAAGATACTTGACATTAGAAAAGCATTAGCATACGAACAATACGATCTAGTGCTAGGCTTAGGATTGGGTCTTGTCCACCACATCATTCTCCCAATGATGTGATCCCGTTATCAATGACATCCAATGTCCATGATCAGGAAACCATGATCATCTATTGACTAACGAGCTAGCTAACTAGAGGCTTGCTAGGGACACATTGTGATCTATTCATTCACACATGTATTACTGTTTCCTGTTAATACAATTATAGCATGAACGATAGACGATTATCATGAACAAGGAAATATGATAATAACCATTTTATTATTTCCTCTAGGGCATATTTCCAACAGTTAACATAGCTCAAAAATTAGGGCCAACAAAAAGAAATTTTGTGTGATGCTATGCTTGAACTAATTGTCTTTTTGATTGCTTGTTTGATTGTGTTTTATATCACAAAAGTCTCCTTCTCTCTAGACTCATCTCCTTGATCTAAATCTTTGCCCAACAACCATGCCATGTGTATAGTACCTTAAACTATTTTGAAAAATATATTATTTTGGCCAAAAGGGTTTTATTTAATTTAGCTTTTCGAAAACCCCTAAGTTGAGGTTTGTATTACAAGTCCTCAAATTATGGAATATGTTTTGGCCCAAATATTTTATTTGGATCCTATTAACAAAAAAACTTCCAAAAACTAAAAAAACATTATTTTAGAAGTTATTTTCATGTTTTATTTAAATACCTTTTTTGAGGCCAGAATGATCTTTTATGCAGGAAAATTATCTTTATTCTTCAAAAATACTTGAGAAAATTTAGGGAAATTCAGTGGACATATATATTCCATATATAAGAGTTGAACACATGGTCATGTTCAAAATTTTGGACAAAACCCTCCAAAACCCTTTCTACCTATTTCAAGTATTTGAAATATTTCCATATGAAATATTCACAAATAATTCCAGGAAAATTCTAACAAGTCACACATGATCTATGTGGTGATCTTGCGAAGCTACAACTCAACCCTAATTGTTTTGGTTCACCAAAATATTCCAAATCTCTCTTTATACAGATCCACACTTGAGAAACTTTACATTGCTAAATGTGTCCATTTGCTCCCAAACTTTTTGGACATGTTCTAATACCCTAGCAATGCATTCACACCAAGTGGTGCATCAAGGATGACAGATCCACTTACCCAAATCCCCCCAAAACCATTCCTCCTGATTTCTAGATTTCGGTAATATTACATTGTCCTAGTTTCCCCATTTCGTCCCAAACTTTTTGGGCATGCTCTAATCCTCAAATAATGCTACCACACCAAGTGGTGCATTAGGGAAAATGAATTTTCATGAATATATCTAGGGAAAACCATTTCTTTTGATTTCTAGGGTTTACAAAGTCTATATTGGAAACTTTCCCTAAATACTCTCTAAATTGGTGACCATGTTTATTTATCCCAATTATTTGATCATGTTAAGTTTGAACATCATTGGGGCATCAGAGACAACCCAAACATGGATCAAACACCTTCTCGTGGAATCCAAAGTCCAATAATTGAGCCCCGAGATGACTTCCTTGTCCTGAAATTTTTACCACAGACTTACTAAGACCTACAACATCTTCAATAGCAACCCCAACGGCTAGCTTCATGATTGTGGGGGTGAAACCCCCCACTTGCACCCCTTGGAGAGAACGGATTTATCTATTTCTCAAAACTTTCCCTCTCTCCTAGCCATCACCCACAACGTCCAAAGCTCTTTACCAGTATTATAATGCCTCCTGCATCTAATGGACGCAAGTGACCGTGCTAGAGCGCTCCAAAAGTGCCACCATGTCGACCAAAGTTGTGCTATGGAGCATGTTGGCTTTCTCGAGAGGGTTGACCCCACGTCCCCTGGACACCGCAGGTTCCCCCCTTGCGCGAGTCAAGGGTGCTCTACCTTCACAGCACGTCATGACTTGGTCCCCCTCCTCTCTCTTCCTCCTGCTGCCACCCATCGAGCGAACGCCGCCCGCCCTATAGCTCCAATGGGCGACTTTGGACGTGCGAGATTGTGACAGTGCCCCCGCTAACCATCTCACCTCCCTCTTCCTAGAAAGGCATCCACGAGGCCCCACACACAAACCATAGCGCTAATTTGGCCTCTGTCGTTACCAGACCGTGGTCGTGGACATCGTCCATGGAGCATGAGTGCGAGGCGATATATAAGCCATCCCTGGCCTCGCGGTCGGACATAGCGACTTCCTGCACCTCCCGCAAACACCCCTAGGGAACCAATTTCTCCTTCTCTGCCCTCCCCCAGCCTCGTTGGTCGAGGCCTAACCGGAAGCCTCTGCCTAAATTGAAGCCATCCCGAGCCCCTCCTCTTCCCCTAGCTTCTCTAGCACCTTCTCCTCACCGTTGCGATGACCCCTGATGTCACTATTTTCCACCAGGACGCCTTGCACTCAAGGGCCATGGTGGTCGAAGGTCTCATCCACGGAAGCCTAGGGCATCGCCACTACAGCCTTCCCCGACGGGTGCAAGACAACCAAATGGGTGCGGCACATCTCCCCGAGAACCAAACGGGTGCAAGACAACCAAATGGGTGCGGCACATCTCCCCGGTGGTTGGACGGTCGTCGGACGTGGCCGGAATCACCTGCACTAGCACCGGCCATTGTTCGGTCCTGCTCAGGGTGGACACGGTCCGGTCCTGGTCCGAGCCGGCATTTGGACCGGCCGCCGGCGGTCCGGACCGGACCGAGCAGGCTGGCGGTCCTCTTTTCAGGGACCGCACCGGCGAGGCAAAAGCCCGGGCCGCACCGGCGGACCGGCCAACAGCTCACCGGCGGCGAGGTGGTGACCATGGCATCGGCTATCGAAGGCTGTAGGTCGTAATCCGAAGCGGAGACAGAGGGAATAGGTGCGGGCACTCATGTAGAGCTCGATACCGAGGTCGGGGAGGCCGGAGAAGCAACGACGGCGACGGAATCGACGACGAACGGCGACGGCCGGAGCTGGAGATGGAGCAAGATCCCGACTGACTCCCGGCGAATCCCATCGATTTGTTACGGGGGAAGGAGATCCGATGCTTGCGAAGCTCCTGGACATGGTGGTTCGTCTTGGAAAGGACAGTGGCCACGTCCTCCTGCATCTCGTGCTCCGGACGGCGGCGGCGGCATAGCACGTCTCCCCCGCCACGCCTGAGCCGCCACACCTCCAGCACGCCCCGACACTCCTCCAACACGCCCCCGCCATGCCTCCAGCACGCCCCCGCCATGCCTCGCCATGCCCCGGCCGTGCCCTCGCCATGCCGCGGCCGTGCCCTCGCCATGCCGCCGGTGAGTTGTTCGGTCCGCTCGGTCGGACCGGGCTTTAACCGGACCGGACCGAGCAAATTGCGGTCTTGTTTTGAGGGACCGGACCGGCCGGTTTTTGTGGTCGGGCCTGGACCGAGCCGGCTCGGACCGAGCGGTCCACGAGCGGGCCACGAAGCCCGCTCGGTACGTCCAGGACTCCTGCCCCCTACCTCGCCTCTGTTCGGGCAGGAGAAGAGGGAAGGATCCAATAAGTGGGCCCCACCGATCAGTGGATAGCCGATGGGGGCCCGTATTTTAAGTGGGGACGGCTCCAAGTGGTTCCGCCTCCCTTCGATGGAAGCGCCTTGGGTGCAATACGCCTTCGACGTTGCCCCTCATCACTCGGCTGAGCAACTGCACCTACCCAGTATTTATCCTGCGCCCGGTACACTTTTTAGCCAGTAGGTAAGGCTTTTCCTTTTTCTTTTCCTGAGAACTTCGAAAAATCGTAAACAATTATATATTTATCCAAATTTAATGATTCTAAAATTACTATCTAAATATGTGCATTACATAATTTTCCAGGAACCTTTTCTCTCGTGTTCAAGTTTAAACTCAAATTTGAATTATTTAAACCCCACTTTGAAAAATTCCTAGAACATTCAAATCAACTTCAAATGGAGTCATATGAATTCCTAAATGCTTCAAAAATGTTGCTTTATTTATCTAGCCTTCATTAACATTTTTCCTAATCTCTAATTTGGTTGTACCAAATAAATATCCCCATTTCCATTTGTTCCACCTTAGTAAATTCCTACGAAATTCATCCCATCTCCAAATCTTGCGAACCCACTTCGAAAAATCTTCTAAAGTCATGCCCTATCTGATGAGCGCATTCACTCATTTTATTAAGATATTCTCTATGTACTTCTTATAAAATCATTAATCCCTCCATTTCCACCTTTTAAAAGTCATTGTTGATCCAACTCAAGTAGTGCCACTTTAGGTTTTTTCTTATGGCTAGAGTAGTCCTAGAAAGAATAAAATTCATATTTTTGAACTCTATTATTTCTCTGCTTTTTGTGTTTCTTCCGGTGATAGTTGACGAAGTAGACAAGGTTCTCGGACTTGGACCATAAGTTCGTGAAGACCTCGAAGACATTTCTGAGCCAGCCAAGCAGCCACTTGACCATGACTTGGAACATTTTTTATGCTTGCCATATGGCACTTTACGTCGTTACATTTCAATCATGTTGAATTGGTGACTACCTTGGTGTGTTTTCTCTCATAACTCCTCGTTGATACTTGCACTCAACATGACCCTACCTTCCCACGAGGGATGTGTGGGTGGGAAGTAGTTGCTATGCAAGTGGGATGGGAAATATGCATGGTGTCGGAAAGGTAATGAATTCAAATACTTTTTTGAAAACCCCATCAGGTGCCACTAATGCCCGAGAGGGGTGGTGTTGATCTAGGTAACTACTTGATAAAGAAGTGATGTATCGAGGCAAGTGAGTTTGTTGTTTTCGGAACATATTGGTTTCATTTGTGACCGTTACTCCAACCTTACATGTACAACCATGATACCCCTTATGGGAAGGAGCTTTGTTGATTACCTTGGTCGATACTAGCAGAGATCCCGCTTTTCTAGCGGCGGGAGTGACATGGTCACTCACGATACGGGGTCGTGCCAGGTAGGTCAACCATGGACTGTTTTTCACGCACCGGGCACATAGTTGGTACCCTCTTTGATGGTACAATCTTGAGCGATGCTCCTATGACGTATATCATGACTGTTGTGTAACAATCGAGTGGACTCTTTGTTTAGTATCGGGAGGCGAAAGGCATTTTTCGGGTATTTCCCGTGGGTATGAACAATACCATGAGTCGTGGCTTGATACGAAAGTTTCCTCAGTTTTGTGGGTAAAGTGCACAACCTCTGTAGAAGGTAAAACTATTGGAATAGTTGTGTCCACGATCAATAGTTGTGTCCTCAGTTAGTTGGATGACCACTATTGGCCTATGTCCATTGGTTACGAAACTCGATGCGTGCGTGTGTATCATAAAGATGATACTTGAGCTAAGCCACATGACCTGACATGATGAATGAGCATGAGATGTTCAGACCTTGCTTATATTGATATCAGTAACTTGTTCATACGGATATCTGCAAACTGTTGATGCATGCTTTTACAAGTTTATTGATCATGCCATTGCACTCAAAACTAGCTTTCTGCAACTTACCTACTTAGTGCTATATCATGCATTGTTATTGCCTTGTTCCAAACATGGTTGCTTGCGAGTACATTCAAAGTACTCATTGTCTTGCCACTAGTTATTTTATGATCGAGGCATGAGAAAATAGGAAAAAATTTAGAGTACCAGGTGAAGTGCGTGCGAGCTAGGAAGCTTCCCAGTTAGAATGCCTATAGGTTAAGGAAAATGACATGGGTTTACACTATGGATGAAGATTTACCGTTCAAATATATGAAGACCTGGCTATAAAGTCCATACGTGAGTAAAACAATATGTAATGGATGCAAGACTCTTGTTATTCAGTCTCTGGCATCACTATGCACGTACATTCGGTGACCATGACTTATGAGTCGGGGTCCCCACAGAGCTGGTATCAGAGCCATCTTGACTGTAGGAATCCATTAGTTAGCATGGACGTAAATTAGGACAACATAATTTTCCCAGGCCCTTCAAAAGTCACTTACAAACCTCTATAATTCTCACCTCAACTAAGTTATAAAGAAGGCAAAGGTTTTTGCCTTAGCACGTCCACCGTTATTCTCCTCACTCACCTCATCTCCTTTTTCAAAACTTGCAAGCGGTTGCTAGCACTCTTATGCCCCACATCACTGGATTCCGTTAAACCCTCGGGTGTAACTTGAAAGGAAACTTCCTTGCAAAATGATCACCCAGACATTTGGGAGACAAGGTTCGCAATGCTATGACAAGACGACACCAAGAGATGCTACCTTCTCTAGGAATGAGGACATCAAGACTCGGAAAATGAAGGCACCATCGACATTGTCCCAGACTGATGTGGCCTTGGCCTACGAATATCAGGACATAAGATATGCAAGATCGTGACATGCATTCCTAACATAGCGACAATGTCCTTACTGCGCTCGTGTCGACAACCACCGGAGGATATAAACCTCGCCATTAGGTCTGCCTCACAATAGTGAGCAGGAAAATGGTTCTCTTCATCCCACGCTCTTGGTGGCAATGTTTTCATCAACATAACCAACGGGTGGGAACAATATCATGGCTTATCCATCTCATTGCATAAAGGATTGTCCACTTGGAACTCTCACGCCTTGGAAGACTAGAAGAGATTGACAGGATTACGAAGAAAAGCAGAAGACTATGTCAATGATAGCGATGAGGAACTGTTTTCATCATCAGCTCACCAAAGAGAAGTTGTCAAACAATCTTTAGGACCAATCCAGGTCGATTTGACAAACAACAACAAGAGACATAGCGACACCTCAGGAAGACCTAGAAGACTAAAAATCTTTCTCTCCAAGACACGAAGCAAGCACAACTATTGAGTATGAAAACTCCTAAGGTAGGATGAGTCGTGTATCCCCTATGTGAAGTCGAGTCTGTGTGATG
Organism: Hordeum vulgare subsp. vulgare; assembly: GCF_904849725.1. Lineage (NCBI taxonomy): Eukaryota > Viridiplantae > Streptophyta > Magnoliopsida > Poales > Poaceae > Hordeum > Hordeum vulgare. The sequence continues at coordinate 221,127,178 of NC_058523.1, forward strand.
GTTCGTACGGAAGAATGTTGTGTGTTGCTTGTTTTTTCTTGTTTGTGCTTTGATATAAGTCACACTTTTTCCCTAGGAAACAAGTGCGCGACTATATCACCTGCCTCATCTTGATGTTTGTGTTTGGCCTTTTTGGCGCATGTTTAATTGCACTTGCACTATACCATCCCCTTAGGCACTCCCCTCTATGCTACCTTTCCCTCTTCCCCATCTCATCAACTAAAGACCAGGAAGACAAGGTGCACCAAGGATAGCACTAAATACTAGGACTACAATGTACTCGACCAGACACAACCCCGTAGAGTTATGCTTTTCCCTCCAGATTGGAATTCTTCCCTAGACCAGCCTACACCTCACAAGCTACCCCAGCTCAAACCTCTGGTCACGTGTTTAACACACAGGTTTCCTAAGAGCACGTGTTGATCTACAATAATCCCTGGTTAGCACTAGGTTCACTATGAAACAAGTAATCATAGTGAACAAGCATCCTTTATTCTTGAGCTACCACCAGAATGTTGATGCCATAGGAAGGATTGTTCCAAGGTTATACAACTTGTAGACAATGATTTCAGGTAACTATAATAGGTGTCTTCATGATGTAGCTAAGCTCCCTTGGTGGATCGGAAGACCCTTATTTTGGTAAATGAACTTGGTGGATCAATGTTCATAGAGTAGCATAACTTGATTCTCACTTGAGTAGATTGAACCTAGTGGGACAATTGGGATCACAAGTAAAAACTCTTGGTCGTATAATACACTGACTTTGTCATGTAATATTAGTTAATTGATGAGGTAACAATAACAACTTGGAGGAACCAGTAGAAATTCTCATCGGACATGAGATTTGGAATTAAATAGATGATCCTAATAGAGTGTTGGTGTTAAGAAAGACTACATGGTTCGGAGTAATTTGGATTTAGTCCGATGATCTTACTCTTGATACCATGTTTCTAGTGGATGGTAAGATAGGGGAAATTGGAGTTGTGAGAATTGATTTTGGATCTATATAAGATGGACCTTGGAGTTCACTTGGTCAACATATTGGAAGTTGGTGGATATACTGTGATATAGTCCTCGCAAGGATATGTGGATTATAAGAACTCTAGGAAATAAACTACAACTCCATCAATATTGAATTTGTAGTGGGTCATGTAATGACTAGGGACATTTAAGGACCACTTGATTCGTAGAAAGAAAACAAGATATTGGATTAGTATATTACGTGTTTCTATAGCATAGAAATACATTGCCTTAGATCTTGGATAATTTAGGTGAGCACTGGGATTGGTCGCGTTTTAATCCAAGCTTAGCAGCTTGTATGCTTTACCAAGCATTTTTTACATAGGGATGCATTTGAGTTGGTTATAGTATATTTATGTGATTGTACTTCAGTCCTTCTCTCAAATCTTGGAGATGAATAGCATAAGCAATGTTGGAGTTGACTTATATATGATGGTACTTTTGATAATATTGGATGATTCTATTTGGATAAATAGGTAGGTCTATTGGCATCTTAGAATTGTGCTCAAGTATAAGATGGTAGACGTTTTCCCACATCCTAAGCTCCTTGAAACCTCGAATCTTACCAAGCCATAATATGGTCAGGTTACGACCATAGTTATTGGCTCTAAGTCATTAGACTATCACCAATACTCAACCTTGAACACGACTAATCATGTACATGAGGAAGGTGGACATGAAGAACTATATTAGATTGGACCATGAACCCGTGGACAATTGACCATCGGGAACAAATTTCTGCTCCTCTCACATATCCCATGAGCAATGAGCTTATGTGATGCTTGGGTAAATATGTTGTTGTCCTCATGGATGACACACTTATTTACCCAATAAGAGAAAGAACACCCTAGTCCTATTTGGATAAGCCCGAGAAGCACCAATTGCCATTCTTCTCAAGTGTAAGGTTTGACCTGAAGAAATGGACTCCTCGAAGCACCCTCCAAGCAACAGAACCCAATCTTACCCAAGTAAGATTAAGAACCACTATGACTGGGAAATCACAATGATGAAGCAGAAGTAATAGAAGTCAACCACCACTCATCTGTCGGTTACATTGGCAAGACTATGTCAAGATGCATCGACATTCAAGCACAATCAATCCTTTAGACATCAAGAGGAATTAAAAAGCCCCTTTTTGGTCCAATCAAGGACTTGAATCCTGATTGGATCGTGGTGAAACCCATGTCAAACGTGGTTCACCCCGCTTGCCAAGCCTCAGACCTATGGAATTGGATGGCTGGTCTATACTTCTGTGTGGCCAGCTCATCTAGGACCCCTCAAAAACCTCACCTAGGTGGTAGAATGTCACAACCCTATACTATTGCTTGTAGTTAGTTGCATGAGTAAGCATTCATGCATGCATTTATATCCATTTGAAATTGAAATGAGGAATCATCAAGTCTCACAAATAAGTCCAAGAAAATGTTCATGATAATGTGCTAAAATATTGTCAAGAGATAAATCGCAAACCAATAATTTTGGAATAACAGGAATAAATATTTTGGGCATATGAGTTAATCCAATAATTAGTTGCATTGAATTTATCTTTGTTATGTAATAAACTTATGTCAAATAATTGTGGAACTTTTTGTGGGGCTCCAGTTTACCCCAATTAGCTCACATGGCAATTTTCAGGATTTGAGAAAATGGTTTGTTATTTCTATCTGACCCAAACATAATTGCAAAAATAGAAAAACTGAAATAAATAAAATGAATAAAACGAGACAACCTTACCTGGCACTCACTTGGCCCAATAGCCGGCCCAACCCAGCATCGAGGGTAACCTCGTCTTCCTCCTCTCGCGAGTAGCCAGAGGGGAAGAAGCGCACGACGCATGGCACTCGTCGTTTGCATGCATGCGAGCTGTCTGCCTGCTCGTCCTGGCAGCGCGACGACGGGGATGAATACCTCGGTGTCGTCCAGATCAAACCCTCCCTCATTTCACCCCCTCCTCGCTCTGTCTGTCATTTTCCCCCCTGGCTGATGCAACCATTCTCACGCGCCTCTGACCATCGTAGCCACCGACCGCTCGTCACCCCTCTACGGAGTCCACGAGCTCTATGTCGTCGCCCTCGACCTCTCCAACGAGCGAAGCAACACAGGATGCACGCCATATCCTCCAGCGGCCTCGTCTCCTACCTCGGGTGCCAGCGACCCCCCTCGACGATTCACGGTGCATAGGGCCTCCCCGACCTTGTCGTTTCCTCCCCGCGAACCGCCATGAGCTCCACAACCTCCTACCCCTTTTCTTCCTGTCGTTGCTTGACGTAGCATAGCCACCCGCCTGCTCGCCATGGTCGTCGAGCTCTTCGCACATGAGCTCCCCGAGCCTCTGGTGCCTCCTGTAGTGCTCTTAGGACTCCGTAGTTGTGTCCTAGGTGCTCGGTTTGGATTGAATCCAACCATAGCAACTCGCCCATGCCAGCCGAGCTCCAGCCACCTCGGATGAGCTCGTCGTCGTTGATTCCGGCCACTCCAGGCCTGGCAACCACCACCATGGGACGCGCCGTGAAGCGAGCGTTCCTTAGAGCCCAACCATGCGCGAAACAATGCACCGTAGGAGATTCTCCAACGGCCTCTGCCGCATCTGGTGGTTGCCGACGGCTAAGTCCGGTTAAACGCCGGTGAATAACGTGGTCGTCATTAGTACTAACCGAATGACTCTATTAACTTAACCCTCTGTCACTGACAGTGGGCCCGATCCTATTAATAATTGGTTAGGTTGTTTTTAACAAGTTTAATCACCCCGTGTCAATGACAGATGGGCCCCATGGTCAGCTTTGACCTTGTCACATTAGCGTTGACCTGGCCCACCTGTCAGCCTCTGTAGCTTGCTCAATGCCCCTGACTTGTGGACCCCATGTGTCAGGTTCGACCCGCTCTGGTCCTGTTGACCAGCACACGCATTAATGACGTGGAGGGGACGCAATATTTGAATTCTGGATTTATTTAATTCCATAGAATACCTAAAACTTCTAAAATTCATAGAAATTAATCTATAACTCCAATGAAAATAAATTATATATAAAAAATTATCAGAAAAATGCAAGTAATCTGTTTATGTCATGTTCATGCATGTTTGAACAAGTTAACATCACCAATAGGCATTTCATGATTAGGACCAATTTGATAAATAGTGTGGATTTGGAATTTGATGTCTATTTGAATTCCACTTTAGTTAATATGACCAAATATTGAGCTAGGTGAATTCAGTACCTTAACATACCATACCATACATCATGTTGTTGCATTGCATTGCATGTTGCTCCCTTTATTTTGTCGGTGATTTTTCTCCCTCGGTAGACGATGTTCCGACGCTGAGATCGTTGTCACCGATGAAGACTCATTGTTCTCTTCAGAAGTGTCAGGCAAACAACCCCGCCTTGAGTATACTGATATAAACCCACTCTCTTGCTCTTTTACTGCATTAGGACAACAACGATTCAACTGTTACATGTCTTGATACTTGAACCATTCCTTTGCATGACCTGTTTTTGCCACAGTAAATAGTTGAAACCACTTAGCATGAGTAGAAACTCTTTGAGCCTTGATGTGCCTACTTGTCGGCGATGCTAGGTCGACACCTATGGGGATCAAAGTGATGCCCTTGTGATCATAGGGTGGGGAAAGACAACGTCAAGAGCACATATAACGATCAACACCCGGCAAGCCTTTTTACCCAACTTCGGGACGCATACGCGTAAAACCCTATGTCCTGCTTGTCTGATCGTATTAAGCGTTTTTGTTGTTCGTTACAGTGATGATAACCATCTTCTTGGCCAAACTCCAAAGAGCCTAACCCCTTGTGAATGAACTAAGGGCCTCCTTTTATAGGAAAAGGGGTCACCTACATTGCTCGGTGGTAGGTTCACGAGAAGTTACGGTGAACCTAGAGCGGTGCTTACCCATCTACCGCTTCAGGTGCATTGAATGCATGTCTTGTCCTTGTCAGTGACGTGCTAGCGAAGACATGTGTCCAGGCATTTCGACACCTGGACGCTACCCTGGCACATGAGGAATGTGCTGGAACTTGGGGGGGGGGTGGCACTGTGGCAAGGGCGGTCGCCCTTTAGGGCCTAGCCCGTCATCCCAGCAAGGGGACTTGCTGGTGCCTTGGGTCTTCGTCCCGACAAGGAAGCTTGCCGGGGGCTTCGGTTGTTGTCCCGACAAAGGTGGTTTGACGAGGCCTCTTGCGTGGTGAGTTCATCACGCCCTCTAAACAAGTGTGGCCTTGGTTATCCTCCCGGCAAGGCACGTTTGTCGGGGCCTTGGTAATCTTGGGGGTGCATCTTGTGTGGACTCTGCCACGCCCCGCTGTCAGGGGCTCTTTGCGCCCATGCACAAGTCTGGGGCACTAGGGACCCCAGTCCTTAGTGTACCGACAGGAGCCCCCGGGCTTGGGCCAAACACGCGCGCGGAGCATTGTTGGGCCACGCCCAAAGAGGTGCACGGGCCTTCGTGGTTGGATCTACTAGTGGTTGCCTTTCCCCAAGTCGTGCATCGGATGCGCAAAGTGAGAGGTCGTGCGCGGAGTTGCCTCTCCGCCTCCTGAAACATCTCTGCCAGGTGCGTGGCATGCACAAGCATGGATGGACAGGTGGCAGACGAGGCCTTGAAAGGCGCATTAGTGGATGGGCCCGCCCGTGCATGCATTGGCGCCTTAGGGCGGTTCTCTGTTTTCCCGTGAACTCGAGCGATTGGTCGTGGACGGTGGTAGTTTCTAGAATAAGGGAGGCTAGCCCCCGCACCGCGACCTATAAATTGGGAGGGTTTGCGAGGGGTTTTGCTCACCCAACTCCTTTTGAATCCACCAACTCCTTGATCTTGGCCTTTAGAATCTTCTTCTGTCTGCTGGTGGCACTTTCCCCTAACCATGGTTAGGGGACAGGGTCGGCCACCGTCGGCCGTCAGGGTGGCGAGGGGATACCTTTCGGATCATGCCCCAGCTTCTGGGGATGCCGCGGCGGAAGACTGCCCATACGCCCGTCGTGGAGGAAGGGCGAGGGGCCGAGGTCGCCGCGGAGGTCAAGGATGGGGGAGGCGGAGCGCTACTCCAACGACTCAGCCTTCCCCGGGGCTTGCTCCTGTGGCGGCCTTCCATATTGCTTTAGGCTCCCTCACGCGTGCTTCTCGACTACTGCAAAGAGAGCCTGAGCAACGCTGGTTGTCCTACCTTGAGCGATAGCAACGAAGAGGACATCGGTGGTGGCGATGTCCTTGTTGGGTTAGGGCCACGGGGTGTCAAGTTGTATGTCGACTCCCCGGGCCCAAACTGGATGTAGACCGCACCGCTACGGCTAGCTCATGGCTCGCTCCCTCCTGGCGGGGGTACCTTGCCGGAGTTAGCGTCGGCGCCTCGTGTTCGGGGAGGAGGCACCTTCGTCAGCTCTGACTTCTCCTGGTCCTTTGCTTGGGCCACCTCACCGGGGTGGGTATTGGCTCCCTAGCCCCGGGAGGAGGTGCGCCCGTAGACTCCGGATCCTTCGCCCCTTCCTGTGCCCTGCCCTCTGCTCCTCGGCCAAAGGGGGGCCAGGTGACGTCCGTGAGGGGTGGTCCCGTTCTCGCTGGCTCAGTGCCGGCCTTGGGGGGCCATCCGTGGCCGCGCCGCGGGCTGTGCCTTTTTGTCTTCTTGAGCTTCACTCCTCCGCGTAGGTCGATCCTCGTCAAAAGACAGATTCTTTAGGTTAGGATAACAACGCTATGTAAGCAAAGCAAATGTATCCATTCAAAATGAATGAAAAAGGTTGTTTCCCCCTTTTTCTGATTCCGTTCTTTGTATGACTCGTTCAACGCAACCATGGAAATCGCCAAGCGCAGCTTGAGACGAAATCGGGGGGTACGTAGCCGCTTGCTCTGTTGATCAGGTTCGCAACTGTTTGAAGGCGCTCTATGCCCGTTCATGTCGTTTGAAAGAGTTCGAAACAAAGACAAGGTGCACTGAACTGTGGAAAGGTCCCAGCATGCGCAAACTACACACGCAAAGGTTGGAAACTTCCAAAGGGAAAGAGCAGAGAATCTATCTACCTTAGATCTGAATCTTAAGCTTAAAATCTTATTTGCTCACGCCGTGGTTGCATGTCGTTTGAGTCTTGTGCGAGGGGGTCGGAGCCCTCGGCAAGCAGGGAATCACCACTCCCGGCAGCTTTTTCCTCTAGCAAAGTCTTCTTGCCGACGGTCCTTGACCATCGTTTGGAGGAAAAGCCGGTCGGGGTGTAACCCCTTTGCTTTTGTCCTGCTAGGCTGTGCTTGCGAAGCCCCCGAGTGGGTCTTTGGGCGACAATGCGACGCTCTCAGGGGCGCAATACTCGCACTGGAACTTTCAATCAATTGAGAAGTTGTAGCTTTTGTGTTTGTCTAGCTCTCTGTCAATTTTCATTCCATTTGGTTTCCTGTAGATATTGTTTTGGGTGCGGTCAAAATGCTTCAGAGCATAAACAGCTAGTGAGAATATGAGAATTTCAATAAGTCCCTCAAAACTGATATTTTTGTCCAAGTTAGCAGATGTAGAACTTTCTGTGTGAAACTCCTTTGTATTATCTTTTTGCTCATGCTTGTAGAGATTTTGAATAGATTCTGCCACATATCTTATTTGGCACATTTGGGTGGCTGTAGGTGCTTTGCATGTAGCTCTCAAACTGCCATGATGTTGTTCAGGACAGGATGTATAGTTTTGATGTTTTGATGCTTGTGAGTGTATAGTTGATGGTGTGGTGAGTTCCTTTGCACCACCCCTTCTATATTTGTTTGTTTTGTGATTTGGCAACCTGGGAATACCACCGGCATGCCATTGTAGTGTGTTGTGATGGATTTGACCCGTAGGACTCCATTCCTTGTTTCGTAGTTTCTGGTTGATCCGTAGCTCCGTTCGTAACGTTCTTTATATGTTTTTGCATCGTTTTAGCATGATGCATATGTGCATGTAATCGTCACGTATGTCAAGATAGCTTAGAGTGCAGTTCTGTCCAGAAGGTGTCTTTTCTTCTCATGCATGTGCAAGTGATTAGAATAGAGATGCATGCTACATTCTCATCTCATGCATCATGTGTTTGTTGCATCTTGTTATGTTGTTGTTCATTGGATGCTATTTTTATATTGGGTAGCACCGGGACCGGAGAGCGATTACGTGTATCTGGGAGAGTACGTGCTGGACGAACAAGAGCAGTTCCAAGCTGAAGACATCACATGCAAGATGATATGACCTTGATTCCATCTCTAGACTTCTTATGCTAGATTCACATTTCCTTCGTCATATGCTCACTGCCTACCACTGAAATAATTGCCTCCTGATATTGCCATGAAACCCAAACACTTTTCCCCTCCTAGAAAATGTTGAATGGCTAAGTAGGTTTGCTCAGCTTCTAATGTTAGCATTGCTAGTTGCAGGTGCACTTGTCTCATGTGATAGCATTAGTTGATATCATTATGTTAAATCTGTTATTTAATTAATGCAGCTATATACTTGGTAAATAACGGAAGGCCTAGCCTTTTGCCGGGTGTTTTGTTCCGTTATTGCCGCCATAGTTTGCGGCTACCGGTGTTTAATTCCATAACTGATCGCTCCTAACACGTTCGGGGTTGTTATGGGGACCCCCTTGATAAATCATGTAGTGTTAAGACTTGTCCGGCAGGACCCAACATTGGTTTTAATTTGCTAATCACTTAATAATAATCTGCATAGGGAATAGCTACCCGAGGAATTAATCAACAACCCGGGCTAGTGCGCCTCATGAGTGTTGGTCCACCTACCTAGCAGTCGGCAATACCACCTCGGGGAAACTTGAGGCATTGATCATTGTTCACTATGCATAGACGGTGTTGTCATGAGACTGAGATACACGGATCTTATCAGGGTCGTCGACACACCGGAAGGTCTTGCTCGTCTTGTCTTACCTTAGCGATATATCTTGCGTATAGGAATCCCGGTGAAGCTTTGGTTCTCCCAGAGTTGAGGTTTTCCTCTAAGGAATCCGACGAGATCACGAGATTCGTGATAGAGGATTACTTTGCGGCCCGTACCGTTTGTGATGGACTAGTTAGGGCACCCCTGCAGGGTTTAATATTTCGGAAAGCCGTGCCCGCGGTTATGTGGCAACTTGGAATATTTTTTAACATTTGGTTATATATAACTTCAACCTAATCTAATAAAATTGCCAACTATGTGCGTAACTGTGACTGTCACCTTCGAAGACCTCCCTTCAATAGGGAACACGGTGGGGTTATGATTGACGTAAGTAGGTGTTCAGGATCACTGAGTGACCAGCTAGTCATCGACCGCTAGTATAGTCCACCATCAATAACTTTTCCTATGCAAGTTAGCCACCATAATGCTTAGGATGCTGCAACCTAAACACTGGACCTTCCTTACCTAATAACTTGACTAGTTCTCGCACCGAGGTCATAGATTGCTGAGTCCCCGTTGCTCACAGATTACTTCAACACACCAACAGGTACAGGTACGCCCGACACAGGTGATCCCGATGGCACGCAGCTGGCGTGGGAGTACGATGAGGAGAACGACCACTAGTACGTGAACTATCGAGAAGACTGAAGCGTGGTCATGATCGTGGGCAAGCATGGAGGGTAGCATAGCCTTTTCTCATGTTATGTAGTCCGTAGCGGAACTACCTTGTCTGAATAAATGTGTGATGTAAACTTTGATATAATCTATGAGATGGCAGATGATTCCCTATTTGTCATTCTATTATTATGTATGTGCTATGTTACCGTGCTTGCGAAACGCTTAAATGCGCTTCTTTCCATTTTGGGGCCTCGTTACCTAAATCGGAAAGAAGCGCATCTTAGTCGTTACAAGTTGTTAAATAGAGCCTTACGACCATAGGAGCCTTTGTGTGATCGTACTTGGCCGAGTCGAGTCTAGTAAAATGTTTTGAGTCTTAGTTATATCGGATAGTAGGATTCTTTTTTCTCCTTCTCCATGCTCTGGTGAGGTTCTCGACTTAGGAAATCTTAATTCTACTCCTCTTATCGCTCAAATTTTTTTCAGGATCACGCGAGTATTTTTGAAATCTATATGATATCGATGTGAAGGATTTCTGTCTTGGTGCCTCCTGTCTGCCTTGATTTCTTCCAAAGAGTTGAGCTCTAGGGGATTCTTGTGCACATCGCCATCATTCAGATTTCTGAGTATCTCAGAACGAAGGATGTTCGTAATTGCTTCAATACTTGTAGTGGCGAGATAACCCCGATGTCCCCAGTACTGGTGCAGATTGTTCGGGAGTACTGCCATACTTTGTATCATTGTGATCACGAGGGTCTGTAGTAGATGAAGGTCCGAGATTCTGGTTATGTGTTGACGGATGTGATATAGTGGACGGGTTAGTATAGGAGTTGTGTGAATATTACTACTTGTATCCGTGTACCAGATTGCATGACCAGATATTTTGGGAATTCATAGATGGGATATCAAGTAGTGACTTATAGGACAATCTTCCTACAGATGCATGATGTGAGGTTGGGATTCGACATTCAGTGGGTATGTTTTTTCACGGTCGTCTTAGAGCGGTTATCGTTGTGTCTTAAAGAGTCCTTGTAGCTTGCTACGACTCGGGGTTACTTCATAAGTCGTGTGCACTACATTGCACAGGATGGGTACTATAAATTCGAGCCCGTGCGATCTTATCCACGAAGATATTGGATGAAATCTCGATCATATGTTTGTTCCGAGCAGTTCTAGCTCATACTTGTTTGCAAGTGGTCTTGATCAGAATTTTGTCGACAGTCACTTTGAGGAAGCATTCTTACAATTTTTTCGAGTGCAATTGCTAATATTCCTGTTCAGATATTCCTGCCTTTTTGATTCAGCTATACCTTCAATTTATTCTGTGGGCTAATGTGTTGTCCGTCTTCAGGATGGCTCCACCAACTCGTGAGGATGTGCCGCCACCTCCTCCTCCAGAGAATCCTCCTCCTCCGCCGCCTCCTCGTGCAGAGGCTTGGAAAGCGGTGATGGCTGCTACAAATGCAAACACTCAGATGCTGATACAGTTTTTGCAAGAGAGGACTAATCAGTAGCAAGGCAACTTCAATCATGGTGGCAATCAGTTTGCTAATCTGAGTCAGTTCCTGTCAAATCAGTCAAAGACTTTCACTTCCTGTGACCAGCCGTTTGATGCCGAGGATTGGATCCGTGACATGAACAAGCACTTTGAATGTAGCAATGTTCGTCCAGAGGATTTCATCAAGTTTGCAACATTCCAGCTGAAGGGGCAAGCATCTCTCTGGTGGCAACAGTTGAAGGATTCCAGGGGTTCTAGAGTGATCACATGGGATGAGTTCTCCCGTGACTTCAGATCCCACTACATTCCGTCGAGCTTTGTGGAGGAAATGCGTGAGAAGTTCACGCGCTTGAAGCAAGGTGGTAACTCCATGTACAAGTACAATGTCGAGTTCCACGAGCTATCCCGATACGCCTTGTAGGATATCCCTGATCAGAAGAGCAAGATTTATCAGTTCAGAGGTGGCTTGAAAGAAGATTTGCAGTTAGCTCTCACTTTGCACGATCCTGAGGAGTTCGATAAGTTCTACAACTTAGCTCTCACGGCTGAGGCAGCTTTGCTCAGGGTGGAGAATTCTAAGAAGCACTTTAGAGATTCCAGCTCGTCTTCCTCAACTCAGGTGGTTCAGAAGCAATAGAAGTATTGGGTGTCTCCTCCTCCTCCTCGGCACATGCAGCAGTTCAAGCATTCTGGTGGCCGTGGTTCTTCCCACCCACCCAACCCAGATTTCCAGCAGAGATTCTAGCAGCAGAAGCAAGGGCCTCGTCAGACATAGTACCGTCAGCCAGCAGATGTTACTTGTCACAAGTGTGGGCAGAAGGGTCACTATGCCAACAAGTGCACTTCTCAGCTCCGTCTTCTGCCTCCTCCTCCAGGCAAACCTCAAAGCAATGCTCTCATGAAGTTCAACCCCAGGTCTGCTCGAGTCAACATGGTGAATGCGGCTGAGGCAGAAAACTCGTCAGATGTGATCATGGGTAACCTCCTCGTTAATGATATTCCTACTAAAGTGTTGTTTGATTCTGGTGCATCGCATTTGTTTATCTCAAGGCCATTCTCATTTAAGCATGGGTTCTCAACTCATGATTTGCCTAAGCCTCTATCAATTGTGTCTCCCGGCAAGATCATGAATTCCCACATGGTGGTTTCGAATGTTTCTGTCAAGATGGGTAGTTATTCTTTTCTGGCGTCTCCTATTGTCTTCGGCAATTCCGACATTGCTTTTATCCTTGGTATGGACTGGTTGGCCATGAACAAGACATTGATTGATTGTGAAGCTAAAGAAGTGAAGCTGACTCACCCTTCGGAGGACGTGATTATATTCACGACGCGCGATGACACAATCCGTCTCTTCTCGTTGAATGAAAAGGGTCAGATTAATCCTATTTCACAAGTTCCAGTGGTCTGCGAATATGAAGATGTGTTTCCAGAAGAGATGCCAGGAATGCCTCCGCACCGAGAAGTTGAATTTGTTATTCAGCTTGAACCAGGTACTGAGCCTATGTGCAAACGGCCGTACAAATTGGGTCTGGAAGAGTTGAAGGAACTTAAGAGGCAACTGGATGAGCAGGAGCGTTTGGGTCTGATCAGAGCGAGCTCGTCTCGTTGGGGCTGTGGTGTTCTGTTTGTCAAGAAGAAGGATGGCACGGACCGGTTGTGTGTCGATTACCGTCCATTGAATAAGAAGACAATTAGAAACAAGTATCCACTTCCGAACATAAATGAGTTGTTCGAATGGTTGAAAGGGGCTAAGATCTTCTCCAAGCTCGATCTCAGAATGGGCTATCATCAAATTCGCATTCGCGAAGAGGATATTCCGAAGACTGCTTTCAGGACTAGTTTTGGCTCGTATGAGTATATGGTCATGTCTTTTGGTCTGGCAAATGCTCCACCGACTTTTTTTGAATGATGAACTACATTTTCTCTCCGTTCAAGAATGAGTCCGTCTTGCTCTATCTCGACTATATTCTGGTCTTTTCAGAAACTGAGGAAGAACATGAAGAACATCTCAGACTGGTGCTTGATAAGCTAAGAGAGCAAAAATTCTACGCCAGGTTTCTAAGTGTGAGTTCTGGTTGAAAGAAGATGTCTATCTTGGGCACATCATCTCTGCCGAGGGCATCAAAGTTGATCCGTCGAAGGTGTAGCCCATTGTTGATTGGGAGCCTCTGCAAAATGTGAAGCACCTTCGAAGCTTTCTCGGGCTTGCAAGCTATTGTAGAAGGTTTGTTGAGAACTTCTCCAAGATTGCTAAGCCTGTCTCAAATCTTCTTCAGAAGGGTGTGAAGTATGCCTGGTCTCTAGAGTGTCAGTTGGCCTTCGACACACTCAAAGAGAAGCTCACCTCTACTCCAGTCTTGGTTCCTCCTGATGATTCCAAACCTTACCAAGTGTTCTGCGACGCCTCTCTTCAAGGTCTTGGTGCTGTTCTGATGCAAGAGAAGAAAGTGGTTGCTTATACCTCCAGGCAGCTGAAGCCAGCTGAGAAGAATTATCCAATGCATGATCTTGACCTGCAGCAGTGGTAGATGCTCTGATGACGTGGAGACACCTCTTGTTGGAACGAAAGGTTGAAGTGTTCACCGATCACAAGAGCCTCAAGTACATCTTCACCCAGCCTAACCTGAATCTTCGGCAAACTCGTTGGGTGGAAATGCTCCAAGATTTCAATCCTAGCGTTGAGTACACGCCACACAAAGCTAATGTCGTGGCAGACGCTTTGAGCAGGAAGGCTTACTGCAACAGTCTCATTCTGAAGCCTCTCCAGCCTGACCTTTGTGAATCTTCAGAAAGCTCAACCTTCAGTTAGTACCTCAGGGATTTCTTGCAAATGTTCAGATCTCTCCTACCTTGGAAGATCAGGTCCGAGTAGCACAACTTCTTGATGCAATGGTGAATAAAGTCAAGATTGGCTTGGCAAAGGGACTTCCCAAATATAAATGCTCCAGTGTTGATGCCAGAGAGACGTTATTCTTTGAGGATCGTCTTGTCGTTCCGAAAGGTGATCTCAGAAAGGTAATCATGGAAGAAGCTCATAACTCTCTGCTCTCTATACATCCAGGAAGCTCCAAGATGTATCAGGACTTGAAGCAAACCTTCTGGTGGACTCGCATGAAGCGTGATATTGCTCAGTTCGTAAATGAATGTGATGTATGTCGAAAGGTGAAAGCAGAGCATCAAGGTCCAGCAGGTCTTTTGCATCCTTTGCCCATTCCCGAGTGGAAGTTCGACCATATTGAGATGGATTTCGTCACGGGGTTTCCGAAGTCCAAGAAGGGTAACAATGCCATCTTTCACGTCATCGACAAGTTGAGTAAAGTGGCTCATTTTCTTCAAGTCAAGAAATCCATCTCCGCAGCTTAGCTTGCAGAGTTGTACACTTCTAGGATAGTGTCTTTGCACGGCGTGCCTATGATGATTTCTTCGGATCGTGGAAGTATCTTCACTTCCAAGTTCTAGGACTCTTTTCAGTCTGCGATGGGCACGAAGATACGCTTCAGCACAACTTTTCATCCTCAGACTAGTGGTCAAGTGGAGAGAGTCAATCAGGTCCTTGAGGATATGCTAAGAGCCTATGTTATCTCTTTTGGCTTGAAGTGGGAAGACTGCCTTCCTTTCGTTGAGTTCTTGTATAACAACAATTATCAAGCTAGTTCAGGCAAAGCTCCGTTTGAGATTCTCTATGGCAGGAAGTGCCGTACCCCGCGCAACTGGTCCGAGACCGGCGGGCGTCAGATTCTTGAGAATGACTTGATAGAAGAAGCTGAAGAGATGTGTCAGGTCATTCGGGATACTCTTCGAGCAGCTCAGTCCCGTTAGAAGAGCTATTATGATAGCAAGCATCGTGACATGTCTTATGAGCTCGATGACTTCGTCTATCTCAAGTTGTCCCCTATGAAGGGTACACAATGCTTTGGCATCAAAGGCAAGCTTGCGCCTCATTTCGTTGGTCCTTTCATAGTTGTTGGCAAGAGAGGCGACCTTGCGTACCAGCTCGAGCTCCCGTCAAACTTTGCAAATGTGCATGACTTGTTCCATGTATCTCAGCTCCGGAGATGCTTTAAGACTCCCGAGCGCACTGTTCATCGTCAAGACATCGACCTTCAAACCGACCTATCCTCTCGTGAGCATCCAGTTGCGGTTCTCGAGGCGACTGAGCACAAGACCCGCAACAAGACTGTCAAATTTCTCAAGGTGCAATGGTCACACCATTCCGATAAAGAGGCCACTTGGGAACGCAAGGGTCACCTCCGTTCTAAATTCCCAGAGTTCTTTGAGTCCTAGATCTCGCGTCGAGATCTTTTTGTAGTGTGGGAGAGTTTGTAATGGCCTAGAGTGTAACTTGCCTTATTTGGAACCTTCTGTATGTGGGTCCATCTTGTCATTGCAATGAGAGTTATATACCATGTGTCATTTCATGTGATGTTACCTTGCCTACCCCTGCATTCATGCGTTCACTTCTTTCCTTGCTTTCATTGTGTTGTTGTTTATGAATCCATGGTGTGGAGATGAGGTTTGATGATATGTGATGGTATGTGATGTGGTGTTATGAGTGGTACATTTGAAGTGGGGTGCAACTTGTAAGATTTCAACTAGGTTTTAAAACTTCTTCCTCTCTATTTATCTCAAGCTCAAGATTCACTTGCTCCTTCCCTGTTTTAAAAATGCCCATGCTTTAGTATGAATTGTGGCGGAGGTGATGCTATGTATTTGTTGTTTTGAAACTATGTTTTAGTGGTGCAAATATTCACATAAAAGATCAATTAAATTCTGTTTTGTAAATATTTATATGCTCCAAAAATTCCTTTTCTATTTTATTTAAATAGGTCATAATTCCTTATGACCAGGGGCATTTTTGTTTTATTTTTAGCTTCAACAGATTTTCCTATGTTTTATTTTCGTGTCTCTGTTTGTTTTAATAGGAAAACCCCAGTGGGTTTTCTTTTCTCTATCCGGCACAACCAAGTGGGCTTTCTACCCCTGGCTGGCCCAAACTCCTCCTCCCGCGCAGCCCCTTCCTGTAGACGCCATCCTCCTTCCTCCTCCTTCCCTCAGTCCGTCTCAGAGAGAGACATCGCGACAGACATCAATGCCTTCTCACGGACGTTGAGGTCGCGTGTCCCTCGCCTCCTCCTCCTCCATAAATAACCCTTGGCGTCCATGCAGAGCCTAGGGTTCCTCCAAGCCGCGACCACTCTTTCCCCATCTCCTCCTCCCTCTCCCTCGTCGGCACCAGGTAAGTGAGGGAGCACCTTCGCCATGGCCGTGACTTGAGAAGGTCCTCGCCGTCGCTGCCGTGCCCGCGTGTTCTCTCCAACCCTTCGGCGAGCACGCGGGACCTTCCGGGGAGCCATTCCCGCAGCTAGGAGCAGCAGATCTGCAATCCTACCCCTACTTCGACGACGGCGGCTTCCTCTCCGACGATATTCCCCGCCACAGCTTCTTCCACTCCTTCCTCTACCTCCTCTCCGACAGGCACGACGTCCTCTTCTAGTGGGTGAGCACGAGCATCTTTGCCTTCCCCCGTAGCTAGATCTTGCGCCTAGGAACCAAGTCGCGTCGTCGTTCCTCTTTCTGTCGCCGGCACCCCGCGCAACGTCGAGCAGTAAGTATAGGCCTCCTCGAGGGGAGTTAGCTAATGAAATGGAACCCTGGGAGCCCCTACTCCCTTCCATCAATGAGCCGCAGTACAATTTGGTGTATATCGCCGACGAGGTGCTTCCCCTGTTCCGGCCACAGTCGGGTAGAGGAAGGACCACAGGGGTTGCTCAATAGATTTTACTCCTCTTCTCTGTTAAGATCCGTAGCAGCAGCGTAGTGGTAGGTGGGTTTTGGTGCAGTGAGCGGTTGTGGGTTCGAGTCCCGCAGCGCGCACCCCTTTTGCTATTTATTTTCAGCACAGTAACTTCAAGAGAGAGCATACCCTGCTCCCTTCCTTGTTCCTGTCGAGCCAGGGCAGCCTAGCCAAGTGGTGCTAGTTGCTGGTAGTGAACCAGGAGCACCTGGGTTCGAATCCCCCCAAGCCCTTTTATATTTTTGCCTATTTCCTAGATGTTTTTATTTTGCTGGCTAGATTGATGCTGCAGCTTGCTAGGTCACCTTGTGTGATATTTTTCTCCTCACAGCCAGTAAGTGTTCCTAGTATTTTGCTAGCATGTGTAGATATGCATGTGTAGGTATTTGAGTGCAAGTGTATGTTGAGCTAGCTCATGTATGTGAGTGTGTTAGTCTGTGTATATGCACTAAGGTAGGATGCATGTGTGTGTGTGTGTTTCTCATGTGCATGAGTGATGAACTTAAGCACTAGTGTGTGCAAGTGTGGCTGTGTGTGTGTGTGTGGGTTCCCCCCCCACATACTTTGTGTGTAGTGTATGTGATCTTGTGGTGTGTGTGTGAGTGTGTGCATGTGTGTGTGTGTGACACCCACATGCCAAGGCATGACATAGCCTTAGTGGGCACCTATGTGCAAGTTTGTATGTGTAGGTGTAGGAATGCATGATGTGAGTGTAAGCTAGTGTGTGTGTGATAACTAGCATGTGTAGGTGCTTATTATGTGTGTGCTTGATGTATGTGTGTGTTTGGTGGTGTGCTAAGGAACATGAACAAGAGTTCTACCCCTCATGTGCACCATTGGATTTGTGAGTATGTGCAAGTGCATGTGTAGGTGATGATCTAGTGAGTAGCATGTGATATAGCACTATTTACCTCCTTGTGATTCCATGTATATTTTCTAACTAGCTTTGTGCCCAATTGTTCTATGCAAGTACCTAGGTATTATATATGTTTTTGGGGTAGAATCATCCCAGGAATCCATTGGTGGCATCAGATTCCACTTTGGAACACTGTCTGGAATGTCATATTTCTGTTTTGTTCAATGCTTAGAGCTTGGTTCCATGTGATGTGATGAGCCCAAGAGGTTGATTCCTTGTTGTGGCAGTAGTGGGTGAACCCCTCTACAGCATGGTGGTGTTGTTTCATGCTTAGGAGTTTATATGTGCAAGTTGTGCTTAGTCAAAGTAGGCACGTGGCTGAAAATTTCAGCTTAGTGAAAATCTGTTATTTTCATAAAGTCTGAGAAACTCCTGTTATTTTCTTCCCTTGTATTTGTGCTTGTAAAAGTTCATGTGTTGGGAATCAGCCCCTGCAATCAACTGAGAAGTTGTAGCTTTTGTGTTTCTCTAGCTCTCTGTCAAATTTCATTCCATTTGGCTTCCTGTAGATATTGTTTTGGGTGCTGTCAAAATGCTTCAGAGCATAAACAACTAGTGAGAATCTGAGAATTTCACTAAGTCCCTGAAAACTGATATTTTTCTCCAAGTTAGCAGGTGTAGAACTTTCTGTGTGAAACTTCTTCGTATTATCTTTTTGCTCATACTTGTAGAGATTTTGAATAGCTTCTGCCACATATCTTATTTGGCACATTTGGGTGGCTGTAGGTGCTTTGCATGTAGCTCTCAAACTGCCATGATGCTGTTTAGGATGGAATGTATAGTTTTGATGTTTTGATGCTTGTGAGTGGATAATTGATGGTGTGGTGAGTTCCTTCGCACCACCCCATCTATACTTGTTTGTTTTGTGATTTGGCAACTTGGGAATACCAGTGGCAAGCCATTGTAGTGTGTTGTGATGGATTTGACCCGTAGGACTCCATTCCTTGTTTCCTGTTTCCGGTTGATCCGTAGCTCCGTTCATAACGTTCTTTATATGTTTTTGCATCGTTTTCACGTGATGCATCTGTTCATGTCATCCTCAAGCATGTCAAGATAGCTTAGAGTGCAGTTCTGTCCAGAAGTTGTCTTTTCTTCTCATGCATGTGCAAGTGATTAGAATAGAGATGCATGCTACATTCTCATCACATGCATCATGTGTTTGTTGCATCTTGTTGTGATGTTGTTCATTGGATGCTATTTTTATGTTGGGTAGCACCGGGATCGGAGAGCGATTACGTGGATCTGGGAGAGTACGTGCAGGACGAACAAGAGGAGTTCCAAGATGAGGACATCACAGGCAAGATTATATGACCTTGATTCCATCTCTAGACTTGTTATGCTAGATTCACGTTTCCTTCCTCATATGCTCACTGCCTATCACTGAAATAATTGCCTCCTGATATTGCCATGAAACACAAACACTTTTCCCCTCCTAGCAAATATTGAATGGCTAAGTAGGCTTGCTCAGCTTCTAATGTTAGCGTTGCTAGTTGCAGGTGCACTTGTCTCATGTGATAACATGAGTTGATATTATTATGTTAAATCTGTTATTTAATTAATGCACCTATATACTTGGTAAATAACGGAAGGCCTAGCCTTTTGCCGAGTGTGTTGTTCCGTTATTGCTGCCATAGTTTCCAGCTACCGGTGTTTGATTCCATAACTGATCGCTCCTAACACGTTCGGGGTTGTTATGTGGACGCCCTTGATAAATCGTGTAGTGTTAAGGCTTGTCCGACAGGACCCAACATTGGTTTTCATTTGCTAATCACTTAATAATAATCTCCATAGGTAATAGCTACCCCGAGGAATTAATCAACAACCCGGGCCAGTGCTCCTCATGAGTGTTGGTCCACCCACCTAGCAGTCGGCAATACCACCTCGGGGAAACTTGAGGCATTGGTCATTTTCCACTATGCGTAGACGGTGTTGTCCTGAGATTGAGATACGTGGCTCTTATCAGGGTCGTCGACACACCGTGAGGTCCTGCTAGTCTTGTCTTACCTTTGCGATATATCTTGCATATAGGAATCCCGGTGAAGCTTTCGTTCTTCCCAGAGTTGAGGTTTTCCTCTAAGGAATCCGACGAGATCACGAGATTCGTGATAGAGGATTACTTTGCGGCCCGTACCGTTTGTGATGGACTAGTTGGAGCACCCCTGCAGGGTTTAATCTTTCGGAAAGCCGTGCCCGCGGTTATGTGGCAACTTGGAATATTTGTTAACATCCGGTTATAGATAACTTGAACCTAATCTACTAAAATTGCCAACTGTGTGCGTAACCGTGACTGTCCCCTTCGAAGACCTCTCTTCGATCGGGAACACGGTGGGGTTATGATTGACATAAGTAGGTGTTCAGGATCACTTAGTGATTAGCTAGTCATCGACCGCTAGTATAGTCCACCATCAATAACTTGTCCTACGTAAGTTAGCCACTATAATGCTTAGGATGGTGCAACCTAAACACTGAACCTTCCTTACTTAAGAACTTGACTAGTTCTGGCACCGAGGTCATAGATTGCTGAGTCCCCGTGGCTCACAAATTACTTCAACACACCAACAGGTATAGGTATGCCTGACACAGGTGATCCCGATGGCACGCAGCTGGCGTGGCAATACGATGAGGAGAACGACCGCTTGTAGATGAACTATCCAGAAGACTGAGGCGTGGTCGTCATCGTGGGCAAGCATGTAGGGTAGCATAGCCTTTCTCATGTTATGTAGTCATTAGCAAAACTACCTTGTCTGAATAAATGTGTCATGTAAACTCTGATATTATCTATGAGATGGCAGATGATTCCCTATTTTTCATTCCATTATTATGTATGTGCTATGTTACCGTGCTTGCGAAACGCTTAGATGCGTTTCTTTCCATTTTGGGGCCTCGTTCCCTAAATCGGAAAGGACCGCATCTTAGTCGTTACACCATACTTGAGTAAAATAGTATGTAATGGACATAAGACTCTTGTTATTCAGTGTCTGTGTGTTCAGTGAGCATTGATCTCTGGGATCTCTGGGATCGCTGTGCACGTACATTCGGAGGTCCGCACAGAGCTGGTATCAAGGCCATCATGACTTTAGTAAGACCTTAGTTAGCATGGATGTTAGTTCAGAAAAACTAATTTTTCCAGACCCTTCAAAAGTCACTTACAAAACATTTATATTTCTCACATCTCATAAGTTATAAAGAAAGCAAAGGTTTTTGCCTTAGCACTTCAACCCTTATTCTCGTGACTCTCCTCATTTGTTTTTTCAAATAATGCAAACGGTCACTAGCACCCTTATGCCCCTGACCACTCGTTTCCTTGAAATCCTCATGGGTAATGTCAAAGGAAGCGACCTTGGCAAACGTTCACCCACACATTTGGAAGACAAGATTCGCAATGCTACGATAAGATGACACCAACATAAGCTACCTTATCTAGGAATGAAGACATCGAGACTCAGAAGAGGGTGGCACCCTAGATACTATCCAAGAGTGATGCGACCTTGGCCTACAATGATCTGGACATAAGATATGCAAGATCATGACATGCATCGTTAATAGAGCGACCCTATAATGAGTCATGTATGCACTATGCAAAGTCGAGTCCTTATGATGGTTCGTATGGAACCATGTGGTGTGTTGCTTGTTTTTGCTTGTTTGTGCTTTTATATAAGTCACACTTTTGCCCTACGAAACAAGTGCATGACTATATCACCTACCTCATCTTGATGTTTGTGTTTGGACTTTTTAGCGGTTGTTTAATTGCACTTGCACTATACCATCCCCTTAGACACACCCCTCTAGGCTACCTTTCCCTCTTCCCCATCTCGTCGACTGAAGATCAGCAAGACCAGGTGCACCAAAGATCCACCTCGATAAACAACTAGCATTAAATACTAGTACTACAACGTACTCGACTAGACGCAACCCCGTAGAGTCATGCTTTTCCCTCAAGATTGGAATTCTTGCCTAGGCCAAACTAGACCTCACAAGCTACCCCAGCTCAAACCTCTGATCACGTGTGTAATACACGGGTTATCCAAGAGCACCTGTTGAGCTTCAATAATCCCTGCTTAGCATCGGGTTCATTATGGAATGAGTAATCATAGTGAACTAGCATCCTTCATTCTTGAGCTAGCACGAGAAAGTTGATGGAATAGGAAGGAATGTTCCAAGGGTATGCAACTTGTATACAATGATTTGAGGTGACTTTAATAGGTGTCCTCAGGATGTAGCAAAGCTCCCTTGGTGGATCGTAACACCCTTGTGCTGCTAAATGAACTTGGTGGATGAAAGTTCGTAGAGTAGCATAACATGATTCTCGCTTGAGTAGATTGAACCTAGTGGGACAATTAGGATCACAAGTTAAAACTCTTGGTGGTATAACAAATATAATTTTTCATGTAATATTAATGAATTGATGAGGTAACAATAACAACTTGGAGGCACAAGTAGAAATTCTCGTCGGACAGGAGATTTGGAACTAAACAGGTCATCCTAATCGAGTGTTGGTGTTAAGAAAGACTACATGGTTCGGAGTAATTTTGATTTAGTCCGATGATCTTAATCTTGATACCATGTTTCTAGTGGTTGGTTAGATAGGGAAAATTGGAGTTGTTAGAATTGATTTAAGGATCTATAGAAGTTGGACCTTGGAGTTTACTTGGTCAAGATACTGGAAGTTGGTGGATATACTATTATAATAGTCCTCGCAATGATATGTGGATTATAAGAACACTAGGAGATGAACTAGAATTCCATCGATATTGGATTTGTAGTTGGTCATGTCATGATTGATGACATTTAAGGACCACTTGATTCGTCGGAAGGAAACAAGATCTTGGGTTGGTATATTACGTGTTTTTGTAGATAAGAGATACATCGCCTTAGGCCTTGGATAATTTTGCTGAGCACTTGGATTGGTAGCGTTTTAACCTGAGCTTAGCATCTTGTATGCTTTACCGAGGATTTTTACATAGGCATGCATGTGAGTTAGATATAGTATATTTATTGGATTTTAGTTTAGTCCTTCTCTCAAATCTTGGAGATGAATACCATAAGCAATGTTGGAGTTGACTTATATGACATGGTACTTTTGATAATATTGGATGATTCTGTTTGGAGAAATAGGTAGGTCTATTGCCATCTAAAAATTATACTCACATATAAGATGGTAGACATTCGCCCACAACCTAAGCTCCTTGAAACCATGAAGCTTTAGCAAGCCATAATATGGTAAGGTTACGACCATAGTTATTGTCTCTAAGTCATTAGACTATGACCAAT
The DNA here is from genome assembly GCF_904849725.1 of Hordeum vulgare subsp. vulgare. Classification (NCBI taxonomy): domain Eukaryota; kingdom Viridiplantae; phylum Streptophyta; class Magnoliopsida; order Poales; family Poaceae; genus Hordeum; species Hordeum vulgare. The sequence continues at coordinate 221,150,195 of NC_058523.1, forward strand.
ACTCAACCACGACCACCACTAATCATGTTCATGAGGAAGGTGGACATGAAGAACCATATTAGGTTGGACCACAAACCCATGGACATGTGACCATTCGGAACAAATATCCGCAACTGTCACATATCCCATGAGCAATGATATTATGTGATGCTTGGGGAATATGTTGTTGTCCTCATGGATGACACACTTATTTACCCAATAAGAGAAGGAACACCTTAGTCCTATTTGAATAAGCCCCAAAAGCACCAATTACCATTCTTCTCAAGTGTAAGATTTTTACTCGAAGAAGTGGACTCCTCGAAGCACCCTCCAAGCAGCAGAACACAATCTTACCCATGTAAGATGAAGAACCAGTACGATTGGGAAACCACAACGATGAAGAAGAAGTAATACAAGTAAACCACCCCTCATATGTCGGCTACATCAGCCAGACTATGTGAAGAAGCATCGACGTTCATGCACGATGGAGCCTTTGGACATCAAGTGAAATTAAAGAGCCCATTTTTGGTCCAATAAAGGACGTGAATCCTGACAGGATCATGGTGAAACCGCTGTTGAAGGTGGTTCACCCCACTTGCCAAGCGTCAGATCCAGGTAATTGGATGGTTGGTCTATACTTTTGTGTAGCCAGCTCATCTAGGACCCCCTCAAAAACCTCTACCGGGTGGTAGAACCCTTTTAAGCATCGAGTCTCTAAGCTTAGTCTTAGGGACGAGACTCAACCCAAACCTTTACTTATGTGGCTAAAGTAAGGCTAAAAGACCAAGCCCTCGAAGACACGCCGGAAACATGCATCTGTGACGATGAAGACAAATGGCCAATGAAAAATGGAGAACATACCTGTGCAAATCACTCAAGCACAAGACCAAGCCTTCATTGACACGCTTCAACACTCCCAAGGTTGAAAACCACCCGCGACTGAGGAACACATGCTTTATGGAAGTCAATGATTTCCCCATCAACAACAAGCTACCCCAAAACCTTGTCCCTTCTATTCTAACACAAGACATCTAGATGTCACTAACCAACGTGAGCAACCCCATGACCAGCACGCACACACACTACCTTGCCACGTATTCTGACTTTGGAATACACACGCAAATCAAACCCTTGCTAGAACCTCGTTCACCAAGCCCTTGACCTTTAGTCAAGCCTAGCATATCACAAGAACCTCAATCACCTTGGGATGAAGTTGAGCCAAGAAATTGCAGCCGTGTCATCAAGCGCTTCAAGATCCAGTGGAGCAATCACATCGAAGCAGAAGAAACATGGGAACATGAAGATTACCTCAAACCCGAATTCCTATATCTATCAACGCATATCCTAGGAATTTCGGGACGAGATTCTTGTAAGATGGGTAGGTCTGTCACACCGTGTATTTTGTCTTATATTAGTAAGTTAACATAGCTCAAAAATTAGGGCCAACAAAAACATTTTCTGTGTGATGTGATGCTTGAACTGATTGTATTTTTGCTTGTTTGTTTGATTGTGTTTTAAATCACAAAAGTTCTCCTTATCTCTAGCCTCATCTCCTTGATCCAAATATTTTCCCAATAACCATGCCATGTGTATAGGACCTAAAACTATTTTACAAAATATTATTTTGGCCAAAAGCCTTCTATTTAATTTAGATTTTTAAAAACCCCTAAGTTGAGGTTTGTTTGACAAGTCCTCAAATTAGGGAATGTATTTTGCCCCAAATATTTTATTTTGATCCTATTATCAAAAAGACTTCCCAAAACGACATAAACATTATTTTAATGGTTATTTTCCTATTTTGTTTAAATACCTTTTTCTGAAGCCAGAAATGGTCTTCTATGAGGGAAAATTACTTTTACACTTCAAAAATACTTGAGAAAATTTAGGAAAACCAAGTGGACATATATTTTACATATATAAGAGTTTACAAACATGGTCGTGATAAAAATATTGGACAAAACCCTCCAAAACCCTTTCTGCCTATTTCAAGTATTTGAAATATTTACATAGAAAATATTCTCAAATAATTGCAGGAAAGCTTTAGAAAGTCAGACATGATTTATATGGTGCTCTTGTCAAGTTTCACCTCAACCATAATTGTTTTTATTCACTAAAATATTAAAAAACCCTCTCGGTGTAGATCAAGACTTGAGGAACTTTGCATTGCCAAATGTCTCCATTTGCTCCCAAACTTTGTGGACATGTTATATTACCCTAATAATGCATCCACAACAAGTGGCGCATCATGGAGAAAAGGTCCACTTGTCCAAATCGCCCGAAAACCATTCCTGCTGATTTCTAAAGTTTGTTAATATTGCATTGTCAAGTGTCACAACCCTAGATTATAGCTTGTAGTTAGTTGCATCAGAGAGCATTCATGCATGCATCCAAATCAACTTAATACAGTGGGGATGATCTACAATTGAGAAGTGATCAAAACCCCAATGATTTGAAAAATTGACAACAAGGCAATAAAATTAATACCTTAAAAGGGACTAAGAAAATGTTCCACATACTTCGCAAAATAGTGACATAAAATAAATTTGTCAAACCAAAATTTTAAGTCACAGAAACATTTTGAAATGGATTTTTGATTTGACCAAATAGCTATTTGGAATGGAATTATTTTGTTTCCTTCTATTTTAAAGTCTCAAAAATGTTGAAACTTATATGTGGCATTGGATATTATTATCTCTGTCACATAATAACATTTTAGGGTTTTATTTTTGGTCAAACAATTTATTTTAAAACCTAAATCTAAATGCCAAAAAGAAATAAAAACAGAAAAGGAAAAGAGAGAGAGAGAAGCTTACCTGTCGCCCCCTGCAGGCCCAGCCCACCAGGGCTCCCCTGTCATCTTCCTCCTCGTGCCAGTAGGCAGAGGAGAAGATGAGCACGGGGCTGGCCACGCCACCTCCTGCTCGCCGTGGCAGCTTGGCTCGAGCAGGCCGCCGCTATCCACACAGCCCCGACCTCCCCTCGCTCCTCTTCCATGCCCAATAGCTCCGTCTTGTTGCCCTGCTCCTCCCCGTCGAGCCATGTGACTGAAACAGCTCCACAACGCCGACCCAGATCCCTTCTTCAACCTCCGGCCATCGAAGGCCGCCGTCCTTGATTCGCGGCCATCTGCGCCTCCCCGAGATCGCCGTGTGCCCCCTCCGCATCGCTTTTAGCTCCTACGTCTTTTCCCCCTTTCCCCGTGACCTGTTCCTCACCGTAGCCGTCGCCCCCCTGCTGATCGTAGCGCGCCGCCGCTCCACCCATCGCCGCCGTGGCAACAGACCTCCCGAGCACCTCAAACCTGCCGGAATGGATTCAGGAGAGCCCCAGCTCCATGTAGGTGTCCTCCGCCGCTCGATTGGTCACCGGAGGGAGTTTTCCGGTCACCCTCGCCGCGTCGAACCTCGCCGGCGTCAAGCTGCCGGTGGGTGTGGCTTTTGACCGGGGGATTTGACCTCCCACGGTCACAGACAGGTGGGCCTGGCCCTGACAAGTTTAGCTCATCACGAAAGTTAGTTAACTAACCTAAGACACACTGACAGTGGGCCCTACGGCTCTAAAATAAGAATTCAGATTAACCTATCTCTGTTAATTTAATTCTATCACTGACGTGTGGACCCCACACGCCAGGTTTGACCGGACCCAGGCCAGTTGACTACTGACGCAATGCTGACGCAGTGCTGACGCAGTAATTGATTTTCTATTATAAAATAATTCCAGAAAATGCCTATAACTTCTAAAAATCATAGAAAATAATCTGTAAGTCCAATGAAAATAATTTTTATATGAAAAAGGATTAGAAAAATCCAAAGAATTTGATTATGGCATTTTCATGCATGTTTGAAAAAGATAACAACATGAAATAGGAAAAATGATGAATAGGGAAAATTTAATAAATAGTTTGGAGTTGGAATTTGATTCCTATTTGAATTCCACTTCAATTACTATATTCAAACATTGAGCTAGCAAAACGAGTACCTCAAATTGCCATCCTCATGCATGTTAAAAACAAATTATGCATGAGCATCAGGTCGAATCAATTATAAGGGTATCCGGAAAATACCTTGCTTGAAGTGATATTTGAATCGTGATTCAAATCAACTTCAACTTAAGAGATGATAGACACCTTAGCCCTACCACCTTTCATTTTCATGTCATGAGCATGCATCATGGTGTTGCATTTCCGTGAAGTGATTGTTGTTCTTTCCTGTTTACTGGTACTGTTCCCTCTCGGTAGATGATGGTTCCGACGATGTGATCGTTGACATTGATGAAGACTCATTCCTATCTTCAGACGTGTCAGGCAAGCAAACCCCCTTGAGCATATTGATATAAACCCACTCTCTCGCTCCTGCTCTCTTTTAGTGCATTAGGACAAAGACGATTCAACTGTACATCTTATCGGTAGTTGAACCCATTCCGCTGCATGACCTGATTTTGTCACAGTAAATAGTTGAAACCACTTAGCATGAGTAGCAACTGCTTGGGCCTTGTTGTGCTTACTCATGCATGCTTGTTTATAATGCCTGCTATGCTTAGAGTCGTGTCGGGTCTGATCCATCTGGATGATGAATCGGAATGGTTGTGATCATGTCATACAGTGTGAGAGTAAAAGTGTGAATCCGATTTGGTAAAGGTAGCGATGAGAAGCCATGTGGGAGTACATGGTGGGTTGTCTCATTGGAACCGTCCTTAAGAACTGAGTTCTGTGTATGTTATCCAAGATAAGATACTACCACACATTGGGATACTTAATTGACCCCCTTGGCTTATTAATTGCCCAGATCTCTGTCCAGGAGTTGCAACTAGTTTCTGGGGTTTGTAGGAAAAGTGTTGGCGGCCGTGTTTAGCTCTGCCCGACGGGGTAGGCTTCTCCGCGGTAGATACACAGTGGCATGGTGTACCAAGTGGCACCCAGATGGTGGGCTTGGGAACCCTGCGCACATCGTTTGGGGCCGTAGAGGAAACCTCGGCCGGACTTCCTTGCGGGTTCAGTCTCAAATAGGCGATAAACCTGGACTAGGGTCTTGTGTGGTTAATGGTCGTGGCCGACACCCACGCCAGTGCTTCCGCTTGAAGGTTGCCGAGATGCATGACGTGTACATGGTGATAGGTGGTAGGAGCGTGTGTGAAGAAGTATACCCCTGCAGGGTGATTTAATCTGTTCGAATAGTCGCGTCCTCGGATATGGACTACTTGGAAGCATTACGTGGTACATAGACAACTTAAATGGATACTCTAAAACATGCAAGATAAGTGTGAGTGCTATGGAAGGCTTTCTCGTAGGGAGACGAGGGTGAATCCATAGTGGTGTATTGATTGGTGAATATGTGGACTCGTCAGCACTATCCCACCTCAAAGAAAGAACTTGTAGTCGTAGTACAGGTTAGCCAAGAGTCAAAGTTGGCTTGCTGCAATCAATCCCCACAATTCTTTCATTGAAACATGATGCATATGTACATAGTTCTGATGTAAGTCTAGCTGAGTACCTTTGTTCTCACGATTGCATTATTTATGTTTTGCAGAGAAGATTTAGTCTCATTAAAAGGTTCTACGCGAGGTGTTCAATGTTGACCCGAATAGCTTGGGAATCCCAGGCAGAGGTCTGGCTCCTTTGGTAGGGTCGTAGTAGCTTTTCAGGCTCTTCCAGCCACTTTTAGTAGATGTCTGTACCCAGACATGTTTTGCTTCTGCTTGTTGTTTGTATGACTTGAGTGTCGGGTCACGAGACCCCTGTTTGCAATATCACACTATGTTGATTCTTCTGAGTCCTTAATAAAAGCTTGAGTCATAGAGTTATGTTGTGATGCCATGTTGTATCTACACATATCGTGCATATTGTGTGTATGTTATGAAATGCATTATATGTGTGGGATTCGACACCTAGTTGTGTGCCTCTAGTAGTACTCTTTACAGGGAAATGCCTCTTTGTGCTTCTATCGAGCCTTGGTAGCTTGCTACTGCTCTAGACACATTGATTGACCGGCGTGTATCCTTCTTTGCTGCTGTGTGTGTCCCCTCGGGGAAATGTCACGCGGTGTAATGGAGTCCTTGTAGCTTGCTACGACTCGTCTACACACGTTGTTGATCGACACCTGCCTTGTTGGGTTATGTATGCCTGTCCCTGTACGGATGCACCGCTTGGGTTTATAACTAGTCATGTCGACCCGGGTTCTTTGTCGTTTGAACGCTAGCAACATATTCATATACGTGAGACAAAAGACGCAAACGGTCCCGGCCAAGGTAAGGTGGCAGCCGTGGAGTTTACCGTGCGTGAGGCCGCAAAGTGATGTGATGTGTTACAGGCTAGGTTCTTATGACTCAGGATCGGGGTCCCGACATCAAGTTTCCCCCTTTTGTCCCAAACTTTTTTGGTGTTCTCTAATCCTCAAATAATGCCACCACACAAAGTGGTGCATTGGCGGGAATGAATTTGCATGAATATATCTAGATAAAACCATTTATATTGATTTCTAGGGTTTACCAAGTCCACATTGGAAACTTTCTCTAAATAATAATAAAATAGGTGTCTAGGCTTATTTATCCCAATTACTCGATCATGTTGAGTTTCAACACCATTGGGGCATCACAGACAATCCAAACGTGGATCAAACACCTTGTGTTGGCATCCAAAGTTCAATAGTTGAGTCGCGAGATGACTTCTCCTTGTGCTCAAACTTTTACCACAACCTCATGAAGACCCCCAACATATCAAGTAGCAACCCCAACGGCTAGCTCCATGATTGAGGGGTGAAACCCCCACTTGCACCCCTAGACAACAATGATTTACCTCTCTCTCAGCTTTCCCTCTCTCCTAGCAAGCACCCAGGGAATCCAAAGCCCTTCTCCAGAATTATATTCCCTCGTGCAGCTAGTAGATGCAAGTGGCCGCGCCATAGCACGCCAAAAGAACCATCATGCTGACCAAAGTCATGCTCTGAAGCATGTTGTCGCGCTCTAGAGGGTTCACCCAGTGTCCCCTGGCCACCTCGACCTCCCCCTCGCGCCAGTCAAGGCCCCTCAATGTTTGCACCATGCCATGACCTGGTCCCCCTCCTCTCTCTTCCTCCTGATGCCACCCCTCACATGCGTGTCGGTCGCCTGAGGACGCATGAGCTTCTGAAAGTGCTGCCACTCACCATATCACCTCCCTTGTCCCACAAATGCGTCCATGAGTCCCTAGGCACGGACCAGAACGGTAATGTGGCCCGTGGCGTCGCTAAGGTCGCCTGAGGACTAATGCCTGATGATATATAAGCCACCCCTGGCCTCGCGGCCAGACTTAGCGACCTCCTACACCTCCCACAAACACACGCGGGGTACCAATTTCTCCTCCCCTGCCCTCCATCAGCATCCATGGTCGAGGGCTTGCTGGCGGCCTTTGCCTAACTTTGAGCCATCCCGAGACCTTCCTCTTCCCCTAGCAGCTCTAGCACCTTCTCCTCTGTGTTGTGAAGACCCCCGGTGCACCCAAGGTCCATTGTGGCCGACGGCCTCCGCTGCGGCCGCTCAGGCCATGGCTACTATGGCCTTCCCCCATGGGCGCAGGACACCGAGATGGGTGCAGAACTTTGTCACGAGCACTCATGTGGTCGGATGGTCACCGGAGGTGGCCGGAACCATCGAAGATGGTGTCGGCCAGCACTCGGTCCCACCTCCCTTGCCTCACCTTTGTTTCGACGGGAGGAGAGGGAAGGATCTGACATGTGGGCCCCGCATGTCAACAGTTAGCCGATGCGGGCCCACATTTTAAGTGGAGATGGCTCTAGGCAGTTCTGCCTCCCTGCGGTGGAAGAGCCTTCGGTGCAATACGCCTTCGGAGTTTCCCCCGAGCTCCCGGCCGAGGCACCATGCCGAGCCAACCTTTATCATGTGCCCGGTGCCCATTTTAGTCAGTAGGTAAGGATTTTCCTTTTTATTTTCCTGAGAAATTCAAAAAACCATAAATAATTATATAATTGTAACACCCTATGTTTAGCTTACTGACTAATTAGCTTATTTCAAAAATTAGGACCAATTAAATTTTTTGTGAATGCTTGTGATGCTTGAAGTGACTATCGTTTGCTTGCTTGCTGGTATGCTTGTGTTTCATTCTCAATAATTCTTATTACTCTCCAAACTCACCTCCTTAGCCCGAAACTCCAGCCCAATGATCATGCCATCTGTTTAGGGGCACAAACTATATTTACCAAATATTATTTTCACCAAAAGGCATTTCTTTGAATTAAGCTTTCAAAACCCGTGAGATAAGATTTGTACTACAAGACCTCAAATTAGGGAATTTATTTTGCACCAATTATTTTATTTAAAACCCATTATCAAATGGCTTCCCAAAACCACAATATCATTATTTTATAAGTTATTTTACTATTTTATTTAAATGCCTTCCTATGAGGCGAGAAATGGTCTCTTATGAATGAAAGTTATTTTTATTGCTTTCAAAATAGTTGAGAAAATTTAGGGAAATTGAGTGGACATATATATTTCATATATATGAGTTTCAACACATGGCCATGTTCAAAATATTGGGCAAACCCCTCCAAAACCCTTCTTGCCTATTTCAAGCTTTTGGAATATTTCTATAAGAAATGTTCTCCATAAATTCCTATAAATTTCTAGCATGTCACATATGATATATGTGATGATCTTGCCAAGTTTCATCTCAATCCAAGTTGATTTGATCCCCCTAATTATTCTGAAACCCTATCTGTCCAGATCCAAATTTGAGAAACTCTACATTGCCAAGTGTCTCCAGTAGTGCTCAAATTTGGTAGACATTTTCTGATACTCCAATAATGCATCCACACCAAGTGGTGCATCAAGGAGAATAGAAGAACTTGTCCCAAGCCCCTCAAAACCCGCTCTATGATTTCTGACTTTGGGAAACTTTACATTGTAAAGTTTCTCCAGTTGACCCAAACTTTTTGGGCATGCCTTAATGCTCAAATAATGCCCCCACACCTAATATTAGATTTGTGGGAATTGATTTGAATAGCCTTGTAGGCAGAAGTCCATTTCTGCCTATTTCATGGGTTTTCCAAGTCTACATTGGAAACCTTCTCCACCAAATCCCAAATTTGGTGTCCAAGCCTATTTTCATCTATTATTTGATCGTGTTAAGTTTCATATCAACTAAAGTCCATCTGGTTGCCCTGAGACTCATCAAATAGCTTGTGTGCACTCACTTCAATGGCTACTTTGGCCGCTTCCACTTTTACCCTTGAGCTCAACTTTCTACCACAACTCCATATAGTTACATTTTACCTCAAGTAAAAATTTCATGATCTCTGGTCAATTATTGGAGAGAGGCTCCATGTAACTACTTCTCATTCTTACCATTGGATCACTATTTTTACCTCTCTTGTCCCACTTCTGCTTAAGACAATGCCCCCACCTCTTTCCAGAGGGTCCCTAGCATCCCAAGGCATCATTTCAAACCAAGTTATGGCATGCTCATGTGGGGAAAATGAGCAGCACATCTGCAAGTTCATTTCTGGCTAAAATATAGCTTTGTACAACAAGTATTAGCTACCCACCTCTACGTGAGCTCAAACTTGGCACTGTTGTAGTCCTTCCATGTTTAAGACTAGTAGACAAGGTTTCACCTCAATTCCCTCTGTGTGGAAACCAATTTTGCTAGCCCCTAGTTTCCTGTTGCAAATTTAATCACAGTCAAAACCCCACCTAGCCAGCTCCAATTTGGTACAAACTCCACCAATGTATTGTGGCACATATGCCTTGCATGTTTGACACCTTGGCCTGGCCAAGGGGTGGTCTAGGACACCAAGTGGGGTGGTGACCACCTCCCTAGAGTGCCGAAATGGTGCTTTGCACCTTGTTTCTTTCCTCCCGACCGTTTCTAGCCGAATCAAGTTGTCTCAGCGTGTCTCAACCCTTCCTTTTGACCGTTCCAAGTGCTTTCATCCACCAGCTAGCTTCCAAGCTCCTTCTGGGGTGCGTGGCGTCGAAGCACCAGGAAGCTCCATAGAGCTCACGAGCTCTCACTCCCTCCCCCTCTCTTATCTCCTCTCCCCTGAGCCTCTCTGGCTGACACTCAACTCCTCCTCCCTCCCAACAACCTCCCGAGCTCCTCCCCTTCTCTCCCAAGCTCCCTCCTCCTCCTTCCCTGCCATGGCCGGAACTCCCCGGCGGCCTCCGCTTGAGACCGACCTAGCCACCTATTCCCTCTCGCCTCTAGCCTCACTCAAAGCTCCCCAGACCTCCGTAGCTCCTCCCCACTCCCCCTCCTTCCTCTGAGGTGTCCTGGTCACCTTCCTACTCTTCAGCTGAAGCTGGCCCCGCCACGACGAAGATCTCGCGTGCCTCGGAGCTCCCCGACGAGGGCAAGCCAGCCAGGCAGACGGGCCTCATCGCCCCGCACACACCGGTGGCCGGGGGGCGTCATGGACGGCCGGAGCCGCCACATCCTGCGTCCGGCGCTGCTATACCCCGCCTCCCCTGCATCTTCGTGTCGACCGGGAGGTTTAGGACGATCCTGAAGGGCAGGGGCTACCTGTCAGTGACCAGCCGCGAGGCCCACGCGGGATAAGTGGAGACGGGCTCGTGTGGTAGTCGTTTCGACATGCGTGAAGCGCACTGGCAAATTACGCCTTCGGTGTGGCCGCTCTATTGGCCAGCTCACGCGACTGGGCTAGCCCATCTGCTTGCTGTCGCCCTGAGCACAACATAGCTCCTAGGTGAAACCCCCCCTTTTCTGCATTTTTCCTTTTTCCAGAAACTAGTAAATTCCACCAAAAATTAATTTGACATCCAATTTGGTTGATTCAAATTTCTGCAGGTCCCAGAAATCCAAATCTATCCAAATGTATTCTTTGCATATTTTACCAAACCACTTTTATATTGTATTTATATTTAAATACAGATTTGGGGTGCTTCTACCCCCCTTTTAAAAATCCTAGAGGATTGAAATCCACTCCAAATGGAGTGATTCCAAATTCGAGAGCCTTCTAATATCACACCCTATTTTTGGAGCCATAGCCAACATTTTTATCTGACATATTTCTGCTGCAATAAATAAATAACTCGCTTGTGCTATTTATCCAATATTGGAAATCCCTAGAATATTCACCTCAACTCCAAATCCAGTGAAACAACTTCCTAAATGTTTCTAAAATTGTTCTTTGTTAAATGAGTGCCTCCACTCATTTTTATCATAATATTTCTCTGGGCTTCATAAAGGATCCCCTATTCCTCCTCTCATCCATTCAAAAATCCCTGATGGTCCAAACCCCCTACAGAAAGCTTCAGGTAATTTTCTTATGACCAGAATGGTCCAAGAAAAATATAACTTCCATTTATTTAGCATTTTTTGCTTCTGCTTGCTATGTGGCTTACTCTTTGGTTTCCGACGATAGTTGACGGAGGAGACGGATTACTCGAAGTTCGACCGGAAGACCTCGAAGACCATAGAACTTATGAGAGAAAAGGAAAGCAACCCTTTGACCATGTTTGAGCATATGATATATTGCATGCTAGGGTAGTAAATATTTCCGTTGCATGTGATCATAAGTATCGGTAAATCATTGAAGTGATGTTACCGATGGCTCCTCCGAAGCACTTGCATTTTGAGCATGATCCTACCACCTATGAGGGTCATGCTAATGTCATGTTGAGAAGTAGAGCTAAGCATAATAGCATGAGCATGATGATGGTATAAAATCAAAGGTTTACGAAAACCCCATCGGGTGCCACTAATGCCCGAGGGTGATGATGAGTTAGGTGGCCACTTTTAGTGAACTAGTGCACCAGGTATTTTGTGTCTGTATGGTTTCGGAAAATGGGAATAGATTTATGATGTGTCGACCGTCCCAACCTTACATGTACGACCATGTTACCCCTTTATGGGACAGGGCCTTTTTGATTACTCTGGTCGGTGCTAGCAAAGAGCCACATTACTAGTGGCGGGAGTTATGTGTGGTCACTCTTGTGACAGGCTCGTGCCAGGTACGACGACTATGCCGTTTTACGTGTTCCGGGCACACCGTTGTTCCCCACATGGATGATACTGTCTACAGTCGACGCTTGTAAGACGTACATCATGTGGGTTGGGTACCAATCGAAGTGGACCTCTTTGTCTAGTACCATCAGGGGAAAGGCATTGATCGGGTACTTACCTTGGGTATGTTATATATCACAAGTCGTGGATGACACAGAAGTTTCCTGGATCATCTGGGTACAACGTGCAACCTCTGCAGAGTGTAAAACTATTCGAATAGCCGTGTTCATGGTCAAGGACAGTTGGGCAATCGTAATTAAACTACGTCTAGTCGTTTCCGCATAAACCAAGTGTGAGTGTGTGTGTGAGTTTAATCGTGTTATCTGAGAAAGAGTTCATATGACCAAGTTTGGTGACTTGGCATATCGGGTGAACCCGGAGCGTTCAGCCCTTGATAGATATATTGATATCTATAACATGTTCTTCTAAATACCTTCTAGCTTATGATGCACATCCATCTATGATCATGTTTATTTACAGTTAATCTGCTATCCACCAATATTGCATATTACCTGTTACCATACCAATTGCATTATTCACATCATGGGATGTTTGCAAGTACATTCAAAGTACTAATTGGCTTGCCACTGGTTATTTCCTTGACCAGGTATGAGAGAACATGATATGGTGAAGAGTAACTTGGTGACGTTCCTGCGACCTAGGACACTTCCCAGTCAGAATGCCTGTAGGTTAAAGCTGATGGCATGGGTTCACGCTTTCGACCAATATTTCCACTATTGGTCCAGTTTGGCGTGTTGGCCCTCAAGGTAATTTATTGTAAATATCAAACGGTATGTATGGATGTAAGACTCTTAATATTCAGGATCCGTATGTTCGATGAGCATTGATCTTTGGGATCAGTCAGCACGTTCATTAGGCAATCTCGACTTGTAAGTCGGGGTCCCCACAATAATTATCCAAATTTAATTATTAAAATTCCTAGGAACTTCTAAAATCATGGCCTATCCTAGTAAGTGCATTACACAATTTTCCAGGAAATTCCTCTCTCCTTCTCAAGTTTAAATTCAAAATTGAATTATTCAAACCCCACTTTGCAAAATTCCTCGAACTTCCAAATCAACTCCAAATGGATTGGTACAAATTCCTAGATGTTACAAAAAAGTTGCTTTATTTATCTAGCCTTAGTTACCATTTTTTTTCTATGATATAGTTTGGTTGGACCAAATAAATAGCCCCATTTGAATTTATTCCATCTTAGTAAATTCAATGGAAATTCACCCCAACTCCAGTTAAACCACACCCAAAAATCTTCAAAAATCACGCCCTATTTCATGAGTGCATTCACTGATTTTTATTAAAATCGTTGATCCCTCCATGTCCACCTTTCAAAAACCATATTTGGTCCAACTCAAGTAGTTCAACTTTAGGTATTTTTCTTATGGCCAAAGATGTCCTAAAAAATAAAAATCCTATTTTGGAACACTACTATTTTTCTGCTTATTGTGGTTGTTCCGGTGATAGTTGACGAAGTAGATGAGGTCCTCGGAGTTGGACTAGAAGTTTATGAAGACCTCAAAGACTTTGCTCAGCCAGGCAAGCCTCCCCTTGACCATGCATGACTTGAAACACTTTTTATGCATGTTATATGACACTTTACTTCGTTACATTTGAGTCATGCTAAATCGTTGACCACTTTTGTGTTGTATCCAATAGCTCCCCGTTGATACATGCACTAAGAATGACCATCCCTTCCTATGAGCGTTGTCCGGGTGGGAAGTAGATAGGATGCTAAAGTAGTTGCTACGCAAGTGGGATGGGAAATATATATTGTCTCGGAAAGCAAATGAATTCAAAGACTTATTTGGAAAGACCGTCGGGTGCCACTAATGCCCGAGGGGGATGGTGTTGAGCTAGGTAACCACTTGAGAAAGAAGTGGTGTACCAAGGCAAGTAAGTGTGTTATTTTTGAAAACGGATTCGTTTAAGTTGCCACTATTACTCCGACATTACATGTACAACCATGATATCCCTTATGGGATAGGGCTTTGTTTATTACCTTGGTCGTTACTAGCAGAGAGCCCGCATTACTAGTGGCGGGAGTGACATGGTAGGGAGACCATGGGCTGGTTTTACAAACACCGTTGGTCCCCTCTTGGATAGTACGTTCTTGAGCGAGGCTCGTATGATGTACATCATGAGAGTTGTGTGCCTATAGAGCAGACTCTTTGTTTAACATCGTCAAGGGAAAGGCATTGTTCGGGTATTTACCTTGGGTATGAACAATATCGTGAATCCTGGCTTGACACAGAACTTTCCCGAGTCTTGTGGGTAAAGTGTGCAACCTCTGGATTGTGTAAAACTATTCAAATAACCATGTCCACGGTCAAGAACAATTGGATGACTTCTCTTTGGGTACGTACATTGGTTACAAAACTGGGTGTGTCCATGTGTATCAAAAAGATGATTCTTGAGCTATGCCACATGACCTGACATGATGAAGAACATGAGATGTTCAGACCCATACTTATATTGATATAAGTAACTTGTTCATATGGATATCTGCAACCTGTTGAAGCATGCCTTCACAAGTTGATTGATCATGTCATTGCACTCAAAACTAGCTTTCTGCAACTTACCTACTTAGTACTATATCATGCATCATTATTGCCTTGGTCCACACATGGGTTGCTTGCAAGTACATTCAAAGTGCGCATTGGCTTGCCACTAGTTCTTTTATTGGCCAGGCATGAAAGAACATGATAAGATTAAGAGTACTTTGTGATGTACGTGCGAGCTAGGATGATTCTTAGTAAGAATGCATGTGGGTTAAGGCGCCTGGCTTGGGTTAATGCTATCGATGAAGATTTCTGCTGCAAATATATGAAGACTTGGCCATAAAATCCATGCCTGAGTAGAACGGTTCGTAATGGATGCAAGACTCTTGTTATTCAGTTTCTGCGTGTTCAGTGAGCATTCATCTCTGGGATCACTGTGCATGTACATTCGAAGTTCACTAGTTATGAGTTGGGGTCCCCACAATCACACATGCCCTGAGCATGTCCTCGAGAATTTGGTTGACCCTCTCGACTTGGCCACTTGTCTAAGGATGGAAGGCTATGTTGAACCAAATCTTGGTACTCATGGTTGTTTGGGAAGAATCCCAAAACCTGGAAGTGAAGATTCTTCCACGGTCTGAAGTGATCTACCGAGGAATACTATGAAAGGAGACTATTCTTGATGTGTATAGCTCTGCCAGCTGTTTTGTGAGCTTATCGATGACCATGAACATGGCATCATTTGCTCTTTTGAACTTGGCGAACCCTATGAAAAAATCCATCTCATTGTGATCGAAATTCCACTCGGGGATTGGTAGAAGGTTGAAGAGGGCCTACTGGACACTAGTGTTCCACCTTCACTCTGCGACACACATCGCACTCGTTCACAAACTGAGCAATCTCACATTTCATACGAGCCCACCAAAAGGTTTGTTTGAAATCCCGATACATCTTGGTGTTAAAGATATGCCCAGAGGCAATAATAAATTTGGTATTATAATATTTACTTCTCATGATAAACTTTTATGATCCATGCTAGAATTATATTTACTGGAAACTTAGATACATGTCTGGATACATATACAACACTGTGTCCCTAGTGAGCCTCTACTAGACTAGCTCGTTGATCAAAGATGGTTAAGGTTTCCTAACCATAGACATGAGTTGTCATTTTATATTAAGATAACATCAATAGGAGAATGATGTGATGGACAAGACCCAACCATAAGCAGAGCACTTGAAGGCATTCTTCGGGTGATGGCACACCCTTAAATTGAAGGACATGTAGTGCAAACCCAAAGCAAAGTTTTGATTTATCAAAAATAACTAAAATGGATTTTTGTGGAAATATTATTTTGAAAACTGATTTTAAAACATCTACTCACAAGTACACATACAACAATGACAAACAAGGCACTCATGGCATTCAATTAATTTTTTAATTTATACCAAATTTTGAAAGAAAGACAACAGAGACAAGGTGAGGTGGAAAACAGGGTGTGGCAGACCTATCCCCTTATAAGAAACTCGTCCCCGAGATTCCTAAGCTAGGTGCTAAAAATGTATGGAAACTCGGATCTAAGTTACTCTTCCCGTTCCCATGTTGGCTATGCTTCGGTGTGGTTCCTCCACTGGACCTTGAATTACTTGATGGTACGGCTTCAGGTACAATGTTCGGCTTCCTCCAAAATACGGATTGGTCTCTCGCGATAAGTGAGGTCCGACTGAAGGTAAATAGCTTGATGGTCGATGTCCTTATAAAGTTCTGGACGGCTTGCCGCTTGAAGGCACTTCAGGAGTTGTGACACTTGGAAGACGTTGTGCGCTCCCAAAAGTTCTGGAGGTAGCTCCAACTGGTAAGCAACTTCTCCACACCTGTCAGTGATCTGAAAAGGTCCAATGTACCTTGGAGCAAGCTTTCCCTTGATGTGGAAATGCTTTGTCCCCTTGAGAGGCGTGACGTGTAGGTACATGTGATCTCCCGGGTTAAGCTCCACCTCTTGGCGGTGTGAATCCGCGTAGCTCTTTTGTGATGACTTGGCAACCTTTAGGTGCTCCCTAACGAGTTGCACCTTCTCTTCAGCTTCACAGAGAATGGATGGCCCAAAAATCAATCCTTCACAAGTCTTGGACCTGTTGAGGGGAGTGTGGCACTTACATCCGTACAACACCACAAATGTGGCCATCTGGAGATTGGAGTGATAGCTGTTGTTGTAAGAGAACTCAACAAAAGGCAGATAATCTTCCCATTTGGTTATGTGTGCCAAGACACAAGCGCAAAGCATGTCTTTCAGTATCTGATTTACTCTTTCCGTCTGCCCGCCGGTCTACGAGTGAAAGGTGGTGCTGTAGGAGACCTTGGCTCCCAAGGTATCTTAAAACCGCTTCCAAAATCTTGAAGTGAGTTGTGTGCCTCGGTCGGACGCAATCTCCTTGGTAACTCCGAGGAGGCTCACATTACGCTCAATATAGAGGTTGGCCAACTTGATTCCCTCATATTTGGTGCTGACGGGAATAAAGCAGGCCACTTTGGTCAGATGATCGATGACGATCCATATGGAGTCGTGTCCCCTGTCTGACTTAGGCAGACCGGTGATGAAGTCCATGCCGTCTTTATCCCACTCCCATGTCGACTCAACTTTGATAGGCTGCCATACGTCGCACTTGGCGACGTATGAACCTATTTCCCTCTTCATGCCATGCCACGAGAATCTTTCTCTGAGGTCTTGATACATCTTGCTCCCACCAGGGTGAATTGAGTATGGAGTCTCGTGGGCTTCTTGCAAGATTAGATTCTTGAGTTCAGCCTTGTTGGGTACGCATATGCTATTCCCAAACCACACAACTCCATGTTCATCCACTGAGAATCCTCGGGCCTTGCCATCCTTGATCTTTCTCTTAATGCCTTTGATGCACTCGTGTCCCTTATGGGCCTCTACAATATCGTCCCTCAGCGTGGGTTTGGCTTCGAGATTCGCCAGGAATCCTTGTTCGACTAGCTCCAATCCGAAGCTTTCTAGCTTCTCATAAAGAGTGGGTAGCCTTTCCTTGATCATTGCATTCAAGGTGCAAGCCTTCCGGCTCAAGGCGTCTGCTACCACGTTGGCCTTACTGAGGTGGTATTGAATGCTAAGGTCGAAGTTTTAATCAACTCCAACCATCTTTGCTGCCTCATATTGAATTCCCTCTGGGTAAAAATGTACTTCAGACTCTTGTGGTCGGTGTATATTTCGCATTGCTTCCCAAAAAGGTAATGCCGCCATGTCTTCAAGGCATGAACTACGATAACCAACTCAAGGTCATGAGTGGCATAGTTCTGTTTAGGAGGGCGCAATTGCCGTGACAGATAAGCCACGACCCTGCCATCTTGCATCAAAATGCCACCGAGCCCGATTCATGATGCATCGTAGTATAGCACAAACTCCTTGTTGATATCTGGAGTGGCCAATACTAGGGCGGAGGTTAACCTCTTCTTTAGTTCTTGAAAGCTTTCTTCGCACTCCGGTGTCCATTTGAACTTCTTGCCCTTCTTCAGGAGCTGAGTCATTGGTCGAGCGATGCGGGAGAATCCTTCCACGAACTTGCGGTAATATCTCGTGAGTCTGGGGAAGCTTATCACTTCCTTCACATTGATTGGCGACTCCCAGTTTTTTACCATAGTAATCTTGGTGGGATCGACTGCCAATCCATTTGCCGTCATGGTATGACCCAAGAATCCAACTTCGTGTAACCAAAATTCGCACTTGCTGAATTTGGCATAAAGTTGATGCTCCCGAAGTTTTTCCAACACCATACTCAAGTGTTGCTCATGCTCTTCTTCAGACTTGGAGAAGA
The DNA here is from genome assembly GCF_904849725.1 of Hordeum vulgare subsp. vulgare. NCBI lineage: Eukaryota > Viridiplantae > Streptophyta > Magnoliopsida > Poales > Poaceae > Hordeum > Hordeum vulgare. The sequence goes on from NC_058523.1 coordinate 221,168,540, forward strand.
TGAGTATGTCATCGGTGAAGACGACAACAAACTTGTCCAGGTATTCCATGAATACCTTGTTCGTGAGGTACATGAAGTAGGCTGGGGCATTGGTCAACCCAAATGACATGACTGTGCACTCGTACAGGCCATACCTGGTTACGAATGTCGTCTTTGGTATGTCTTCGGGCTGAATCTTTAGTTGGTAGTACCCAGATATGAGATTGATCTTGGAGAATACCTTGGCACCATTTAACTGGTCAAATAGGTCTTCAATCTTGGGGAGTGGAAACTTGTTCTTTATCATGACTTCATTGAGGTAACGGTAATCAACGCAGAGCCTGACAGTCCCATCCTTCATGGACACGAATAGATCAGGTGATCCCCAAGGTGACGCACTAGGACTAATAAATCCCTTCCTTAGTTGCTCGGCTAGTTGCTTCTTTAGCTCAGCCAGCTCCTCAGATCTCATCCTATAGGACTTCTTATAGATAGGCCTTTACCCGGGCATGAGCTCAACGATGAACTCGATGTGTCAATCAGGAGGCATCCCAGGAAGTTCATCGGGAAAGACGTCCGTATATTCACATACCACTAGCACTTGATCCAACTCTTTTCCCGAAAGGCAGTTAAGCTGAGAAACTTGAGCGGAGGTAGGCTCAGGAACATATTTGACCTTGATTCCATAGTTACTAGTCATGGTGATAGCCCTATTGGCGCAGTCCAATATGATATGTTGCTTGGACAACCAGTCCATACCAAGGAGAACGTCCAAGCCTTGCGACTTAAGGACGATGAGATCTCCTACGAAGTCTACTCCGTTAATGTTGATCCCAACTCCCCTACATCATATGTTGGTCCTCAATACTGCACTCATGGTCTGTACCGCCATTCTACCCTTTAGGAATCTAGGTTTCAAGCCACTCTTCTTAGCGAACTTTTGGGTGATAAAAGAATGTGATGCACCAAAATCAAATAATATTGTTGCTGGAGTGGAGTTGACGAGGAACGTACCCAGTATGCAGTCCGGGTCTTCCTAGGCTTCCTTTGCAGAGATGTCGTTCACACATCTCCTGTTGTGCTATTGCTGGTTGCGGGAAGCCTGATTTTTGTTTGTTGCTCCATGTCCTTGATTCGGCGCATTGGGGCGCGGTGCATTGGGCTTCTTATTGGGCCATTGCCTGGAGTAGTATCCCGGCTGTCCACACCCAAACCAAGTGACCTGCCGAGGGATGTTGGGCTTTCCCCCACTGTTGCTGGGTGGGATGAACACTAGCTTGGGGTTGGCATACTGCTCCGGCTGAAAACTTGGGCGAGGTGGAGGGGTCATGTATGGCTGTTGCTGATAGTTAGGCCTTGCTTGGGCTGTTTGCCATGGACGAGTCTTCTGGTTGATGGAACCACCATTTCCCATCAGCTTGCGTTTGCGAGTATCCTCCATAGCACGGTGCTTGTCTTCAAGCATGAGAGCCATGTTCACTAGATCGCAGAAGGTCCTACAGTCACAGACAACAAGCTGGTACTACAGCGACTGCTGTAGCCCTTTCATGAAGCATTCTTCCTTGGCGGCTTCAGTGCTGACATCATCATACGCATACCTTGACAAGAGGTTAAACTTTTGGAGGTACTCCTTGGCTGTGCCGCTGCCTTGCTTCAGTGCATGGAACTCCTGCTTCTTGATAGTAATCATTCCTTGGGGAATGTGAGCAGTGCTGAACCCATCCTTGAAGAAAGCCGAAGTGATAACCTGTGTGCCTTGCATTGTTTGGAACCCGTCCCACCAACCCCTAGGAGTACCTTCGAGACAGTGAGAGGCATAGAGAACCTTTTCACGGTCGTCCGTGCACTTAACCAGCGTGAGGAGGTCTTCAATGGTGTGGATCCAGTCATCGGCATCCAGAGGCTCAGTTGTCTCAGTGCATATTGGAGGTGTAGTCATCATGAACTCCAACAGAGTGGAGCGACCATTTCCATTGCCTCCCTACGGTGGGTTGTTCACTAAGGCCTGGGCTATCTGCTGGATAGCGGCGTTGTTGGCCTGGCATTCCTCTCGGAGAGCCTGGATGAACTGAGCCACAATCCAGTTCTCTAGAGGAGGCGGTGGCGGGGGAATGTCGCCTTGCGGTTGCTCCTGTTGAACTCCAGCTTGAGCAAATCCACCGGCTCCTAGCTGCTGGCTAGGTTCGCCGGTGCTGGGGTGGCCGAAGATACTGGTGTGAGTAGCAATCACCATCCCATATGAAGCAGTCAGATCAATATCCCAAAATGGTCGAGAGGAAAGCATAAGGGAGAAACGTGCCTACATAAGGGGGTTTTCGGTATGGTGGAAGTGTGTCAAACAAGAAGGGTCGAAGAACCCTATGCAAATAAATTAATTAGGACAAGCGATGTAGCCGCTTACATGTTGCCTAGGGAAAAAGCATGGCTTGCATCGAGACACAAACAGAAAGCACACACTACAAGCATACATGGTTTCATATGAACCATTACACGGACTCGACTTCGCACGGGGACTCCTAGTTTGCCTTATGATGTCCATACTAAGTAGCGGATTGCTTGGTATCATATTCGCGCTCCTTGAGGTCTTCCTCATCGTCATCATCCGTGCGGGCGTCTTCTCCCGTCAAGGGTGTGGGGGGAGGAATAAGGCCATCACGACGGCACTTCGTCGAAGAAGCGGTGAAGAGCTCTATAAACTCCTCGACGATCATGGGGCTGACCTTATGTGGTGGTATTCCTCCTATGTATGCGACAGTAGGTTGTTCTTTGAGTGCTCCTTCTTTCTTGATCTTGGTTGCCTTCATCTTTTCTTGGCAGAGTAGCTCCTTGATACGATGGAGTTCTTGGCAAAGCACCACTGAATCCTTGCTCAGGTTGTGAACTTGGCTATCGGCAGAGAGGCTGAAATAGGTCTAAAACCTGAGTGGCGTCCCTCCTTCCGGGGATGGGTTTAGATTCCAGCTCCCGTCAGCCTCATCCTTAACAAAAGGTAGGTGACGGGTTGACGGCTCCCCAGCCATCTCTGGAAGGAAGTTGCGGATGTGCACGAGCGCCTCTCGTGCTGCCGTGTCAACTGCCAATACCAAAATCTCCATATGTGTCCCTTAAAAGAACCAACTTGTTGGAGAGTCATTTGCCTTCACAATCATGTCCACGTGATATTACTTTGTGCTAGCATTGACTCTATGCTCGTGGGAGAGGTAAACGGGTGTTTGGCGTACTGGACATTTCTCCAAGCTGTCCCCTAGAAGTAGGGGAAAGCTAGTTTGCAGTAGTCTCTCAGGTACGTCGTCCATCTACAAGGTTTTAGGAGAGAGGTCAAAACGTTGTGAATGGTATAGGAAGGCTGTAAGGGTGTATAAAACCCCAAGTGTAAGGACTGAGTATGCTATTTGTCCCGGCTAACGTCCATGCTACCTAAGGCTTCCTACATTCAGGATGGCTCTGATACCAGCTCTGTGCCAACCCCGACTTACGAGTCGTGATCACTGAATGAACGTGTACAGTGATCCCAGAGATCAATGCTCACTGAACACATATATACTGAATAACAAGAGTCTAACGTCTCATACAAATAATGACCATTACGGTCTAGTCTTACATAGATAGGTCCATGAAGGCCAATCACACCAACTCAACTACTAGCGGAAATCCTGGTAGTAAGCGTGAACCCGTGCCATCAGCCTTAACCAACAGGCATTCTAACTCGGGAGCGTCCTAGTTCGCGTGTCCATTTCCGACGATGAATTCTTTTCCATATTCTGGTTCCTCCATGTATGGTCAATAAAATAACCAGTGGCAAGCCAATGAGTACTTTGGATGTACTCGCTGACAGCCCATGATGCGGGTTATGCAATCAAATGAAATATGAAGTAGAATGCATCCTCTGTGGAAAGTAGGTTTTATACGTGTATTAACGAGGTCATGTATTTAGATAGTCATGCATCAATAAGTAAATAGTAACCATAAGAACGGTTAGAGATATCAACATGAATATCCGGAGGACTGAACACTTCATGTTCATCCTCCATGTCAAGTCACCAAACTTGATCGAGTAATCACTTTCCCATGTAACACCTTTATACACATGCACACTTGGTTTATGCGGAAACGATTGGACGTAGCCTAAGCAGGATTACCCAACTGTCCTTTACCATGGACACATCCATTATAATAGTCTTACACTCTACACAAGTTGCATGCTGTAGCCACGAGATCCGGAAACTTCCGTGTCATCCACGACTCACCGTATATAATATACCCGAGGTATGTACCCGATCAATGCCTTTCCCTTGACGAGATTAGACAAAGAGTCCTCTAGATTGGTACCCAGAACACAAGATTTACGTCTTACGACCACCAAATCTAGACTGTATCATCCATGCACGGACCAATGGTGTGCCCGAAACAGGTTAAAACGACATAGTCGCCCTACCTAGCATGACCCCGTCATGAGTGTGACCATATCACTCCCGCTACTAGTAATTTGGGCTCTTTGCTAGAACGACCAGAGTAATCAACAAAGATCTGTCCCTTAAAAGGGTATCGTTGTCGCACATGTAAGGTTGGGATGGTCAGTAAATCTTAAATCTAATCCCGTTTCCGAAACCACTCATACAAAACCTTTCCGGTATGTCTCTTCTTTGTCAAGTGGTCATCCATCTCAACACCATCACCCTCGGGCATTAGTGGCACCCGACGGGGTTTTCCAAAAACCTTTGTAATCACCTTAGTGTTACCATCACCATGCATATGGTTATCCTATGCGTAGCACTACTACCTACTTGTTAACTTTTATCAGCGTGACGTTCATAGATGGTAAGGTCATGCTCAATGCAAGTGCTCCACGGGAGCCATTGGTAATACCATACAGGGGTGTACCGATTAATCATGACTACATGCATCGGAATAAACTAATCGACATGTCATGCATAAAACATTTTCTCAAACATGGTCAAAGGGCTGCTTGCCTTGATCAGCTAGCTATGTGGGGTAATCGCGCGATCTATCGTCGTAATAGCAATAATAATAATAATAAGGAGCACAATCAAAAATATAGTAAAAACACACATGAAAAATGTTAAACTACTGTGTAAAATCCTATTATTATTTATCAAAATATTTGTTTCTAGTTTTGGAATGAAAAGTATTTCTAAAGTGTTTTTAACATAAGTTAAAAATAGTTAAACTAGGTTTTCACATAAGCCTTCGCATAAAAGTTGTTATAAAAATTTAATAAACAACATAGTTAAATACAAAACAATTTTTAAAGAATTATGGTGGAAAATATTTAAGTTTGGATAAATAATTAATCATGTGGATTTAATTTAAAAACCTAAAAATAAAATAAAGGGAAAAGTCCACCTCACTAGCCTCGCTCAGCTAGTAGCTGGGCCGGCCCAGCTGGCCAACCGGCCAGCCAGCTAGCCAGCCAGCCCAGGCACGCACGACGTGAGGTTTAAACTTGATGTGCGGGGCCCTGTGGACAGTGACTGAGGGGAAAGAGAGAGGGATAAGACAGCTGTCGAAAGGTGGGGTCCCCCTGCCGGGGTTGCCTTCTACCTCTGAATAGAGAGGAGGGAGAGCTCACCAGCAACAACTCCGGGGCTCTCAAGGTTAGGCGAGTACGGGAACAGACTCGTGGCTCCTCCGCCTACCAGATCATGGTCGAAGGGGCGACGGAGGTGGCCTGTGTCACCAGCGATGAAAAAGCCTCTGTGCAGACCCTTTGGGAAGGCGTCGGAATTGGTGCTCAGAGGAGATAGAAGGATGGGGAGTGGTGGAGAAGACTTAGGAGGCCTTCGCGGTAAAGAGGGGGAGCGAATGAGGCTTTGGAGCGTGCATGTAGTCCAAGATCGACAGAGCCCCGACGCGGCGACGCATTGGTCGACCTCGAGTTCCGGGGCTCTCTTAGCTCACATGGGGCACTGGGGTGGTCGATTGGAGGTAGGAGGAAGGGTCTTGAGGTGCTGGGAGAGTCGGGGTGGGCTATTTATAGGCTGGCGACGAGTCATCGAGTGGAGGTGCGTTGGTGGTTCTGCTACGGCGGAAGGGGAGGGAGAGTGGCCTAGAGCACGAAACCGTGGTTTGCGGATGTGGTTTACGAGGAGCAGGGGCAGCTCCTTGGCGCGTCTAGGTGGCGGGGTCCTTCTTGCTGCTTCGGCCGCACACACGCACGCGTTGCCATGGGCAGAGCAGAGGGGGAAAAGAGGGGCCCGACGCTGGCCTGGATGCGGTCGTCGATGTGGTCAAAGAGAGGCAATGGGGGAGGCGAGAACCGGCCGGTGCTGGTCCCCTGGGATCGGGTGCACCCTGTAGCGCGTCTAGAGCGTAGTTTTGGCATGCCACGGCATGCTCGCACACTCTAGCGCGACTTGGCCATGTCTGGCGTGTTTGGGAGGTGGGGTAGATGCCCTTTGGGTGCTCGGAACCGGGAAGGATTAAGATGGCCAAGGGGAGAGAGTTAAAGTGGTTCTGCCAGCCTTGGTTCAGGAGCTAAAGTGGAGATTTGGCCCCCTCTCATTGAACCAGTGTTGGGCCTCTTGTCTGAAGTTGCGGAGGGGCACACGCCATTTGTGACATGAGTTTGGAGTGAAGGGAGTGAGTGTGGTGGTTGCTAGATGTTGTTCGACAAATATGAAAAAGGTGTTTGATGCATGTTTGGGGAAGTTAACCTCCTCCAAATGCATTGAAAGTTGACAGGATTTGGTTTTAGGCATAATTAGGAGGCTCTACCAAATATGAGCTCCTTTGGACAAGTTTGACAATGCAAACTTGAAAATACCCACAAATGGGTTGATCTACATTCTTGTGAGAAGCTGTGAGTAAATTAATTCACACAAATCCAATTCTTGGCATGATCCCTTATTTGAGGTATTGAGAACTCTTGCAAAGTTTAAGATCAAATGGACAATTTTACAACGTAGAGTTGCGCCAACTTGATTCTGGACAGAGAGGGTTTCTAAATTATTTGGTGATTAAAATCACCTAGTATGGAGGTGAAACTTGACAAGTTCACCAAATATAGCATGTGGGACATGCTAGAATTCTCTGGGAATTTATTGAGAAAATTTCCATTGTCAATATTTCAAAAGATCAAAACAGACATAATTGGTTTTCAAAGGTTTGTTCAAACATTTTGAAAAGGACTACGTGTTGAAACTCTTATGTATGGAAAATATATGTCCTCTAAGTATTCCCAAGTTTTCTAAGATATTTCTAAGGTTGAAAATATATTTTCACCCAGAAATACCATTTTCGGACATAGAAAATGACATATAAAAAAAATAAAAAAAATTTAAAAATAATTATTTAATGGTTTGTAGAGTCATAATCACATTACAATGAAAATATAATCTTTGGGTGATGGCACTCCTGAAATTCAAGGACTTGTAGTGCAACCCCGAAGCAAGGTTTTGATTTATCAAAAATAACTAAAAGGGATTTTTGTGGAAATATTATTTTAAAAAATGACTTTAAAAGATCTACTCACAAGCACACATACAACAATGGCAAACAAGGCACTCATGGCATTCACTTAAAAAGTTTTAGTTTATACCAAATTTTGAAAGAAAGAAAGCAAAGACAAAGTGAGAAGGAAAACAGTGTGTGGCAATTGCGCAAGGAGAACTGCTTCTAATTTGAGTTTATGCCATGGATATTCCAGCATAGCACCTTCCATATCTTGTTATGCACCATATGTTGGAGATTTCAGCTAACCTTCCTTCTCCTTCTCATGATCATTGGTCGGCTGGATATTGGAGCTAATACTATCAGGGTGTGTGCTGCACAGGTTAACTCCAATGTATTGGATAACAAGATGGTAGTGGGTGTTGGAATATCCTTCTTGTATTAGCCATGCCGAGGGCAGTTGCAGACTATGAACAATTAATGGCAGGGTTCTTCTTGGGTTTAACGTTTGAGATGACTTTCTTTTTATCCCATTGTGAGGGAACCCATCCCACATCCTCGTCATCGACTAGGTGGCGGACACCTGCTTGATAGGCGCCAGCATGTGCGGCACTGGGCTCCGCCGGGCTGGCACTGGGAGGTGCTACCTTCCGGGGGCCGCACCTTGGTGCAGAACATCATTGACCTAGAGCTTCTTTGGTGGAGGTCGCGTGGGCCATTATCGGTAACGAGGGAGCCAACCCCCACAGAGGTGGTACATCGTCGTGTCAGGGAGGAGGACGAGCACGTCTATTTCTACATGGCTGTGTTGGATGCCAGGTTCTCCAATACCCGGCAGGTTCTCCAGGCACAACACTCGAGCTATGATCCGGTGATGGTTCCTCATCTTTGGGTTGCCACCACCTGCACCGTGAGGCGTCAGCTGGATTATTAGTATGAGTTATATGATTATGAGTTATATGAACATGAGCTATATGAGTATGAGTTATATGAATATGAGCTATAAGAGTATGAGTTATATAAGTATGAGCTATATGAGTATGAGCTATATGAGTATGAGTTATATGAATATGAGTTATATGTGTATGAGTTATATGACTATGAGCTATATGAGTATGAACTATGAGTATGAGTTATATGAGTTATAGGAGTTGTTAAATGAGTATGAGTTATATGACTTAAATGAGTATGAGTTATATAAATATGAGTTATATGAGCTGTTATGTGAATATTCTGAATACTGCTAATATTGTCGATGATGATGCATTCTGGTAGTAAACGTTAGGAGTAGCGCTGGAAAATATTAGCAGCGGCGCTGCTTAGCAGCAGCGCTTTCTGTGATCAAGCGCTGCTACTAAACTTACCAGTAGCGCTGCCTATATCTACGCTACTACTAGTTTTTAGCTATAGCGCGATAGCAGTAGCGCGTGGACCAGCGCTACTGGTACTAATATATACCGTGCTACTAGTAGGGTTTTCCCTAGTAGTGTAGTGTCCGCGAGGTTTGGTTCTTTGACCACCATCTTAGTGAGAGCACTCTCTTGTAGGTTAACTTGCCTATTCCATGGAACGACCATTAAAGAGTGATTAGAGCAAAGTGTGTCCTCCATCACACTAATGTTTCCTTTCTCCACTAATATTTGAACATGTTTCCAAGAGTGCAGACAAAGTTCCTTAGCCTGCATCTGTTGCTTGCCAATTACAATTCATTGGGAGAACTGCTTCATCATGCAGGAGTTTCACAATCAAGCTTATCAAAATCACCATCGAGGTGGCGGCAGTGGACATCTGGGTCATCCCGACACTGGCGGGTCTGGGGCCGGATTTCGAGGAGCCGCCTCTCAGCCAATGGTTTCGAAGGTCCCAGTTTCCATAGACGAGGTAGCTTGGGGGCTGGTTCTAGAATTTTGGCAACAATGGCAGTGGAAATCAACTTTACGGGCAAGGTAATTAGCATCAGGGCAATGAGACTGGTTTCTAGAGAAATCCCAAGCAACTGAGCAACGGCTAGTACCACATGTTCACAACCAGCCCTTGCAGGTATGATGACATGGTTCAAATGAGAGCCATCAATATGGTTGAGCGAGCTGTCCTCGCATACTTAAACCGTTTAGAACAACCGATAACTTGGAGCAGATAATATCTTCTCCCCGGGTTGATAATCCAAGTGGTCTCGCCTTCGTGGTGGCTCCTCAAGTTGGTGGTTATAATCTCATAAAGGTACTTATGGATGGGGGAAGCAACATCAACATCTTATACTGTGACACATTCAGGCGGATGGATGTCTTGAAAAAACAGCTCCACCCCACTTCCACTGTATTTCATGTGATTGTTCCTAGGAAGTCAGCATATCCAGGCAGGAGAATCATACTAGAAGTTTATTTTGTTACGGAGCTTAGTTATAGATGTGAGTCTTAGTCTTTTGAGGTGGTCAAGATCAAGAGCCTTTATCACACACTCTTGGGATGACCAACTTATGCTCGTTTCATGGTGTGGCCTTGTTATGTCTATCTCAAGATCAAGATGCATGGGCCATAGGGGACCATCACAATTGATGGCAGTCGAATTTTTTTGCAAGACTATAAGGAGGGATATGCGGCTTATGTTGATTCGGCTTGTGTAGCGGACGAGCTAAAATTTTACATGACCAACATCGACCCGGCAGACATGACCTCCGTGAAAGAGCCCACTATGCAGTCTGACCCCCTCCTCAAATTTAAGAGGACCATAGATAGAAAGAGGATTGATTTTACTCCAGCAGACTTGTCCGACAGTTCATTATTAGGACATGCATGTATCCCAAATAGGAAAGAGTGCTCATCGAGTTCATGCGTTTAAATCAGGACATTTTTTCGTGGAAACCTTCTTACATGCCTAGTGAACTTAGAGAACTCGTTGAGCACCACCTCAATGTTGACCAAAGATGAAACATATCTCAAAATACCTCTGTTGTTTAACAAGGAGAGACGAAAGTCTATCGGTGAAGAAGTGGCCCAGCTCCTAGCTCTCGGGTTCATTGTTGTATTCTTCCACCCTGAGTGGTTGGCAAATCTATGGCTTGTCTTGAAGAAAAATGGCACTTGGCATATCTGTGTTGATTACAATGATGTTTACTAGGCTTGTCCAAAGGACTCATTCGCTCTTCCTTGCACTGACCTTATCGTCGACTCCATATCTAGTTGTGAAAGTTTGTGCTTCCTAGATGATTACTCCACCTATCATCAGATCAAGATGGCCGTGGAGGATCAGGAAAAGATGACCTTTATCACACCTTTTGGAGCTTTCTGCTATGTTTCTATGCCTTTCGGACATAAGAGCGTGGGGGCTATTTGTCAGTGCTGCATATAGAACTTCTTCCACAAACAGATTGGGCACAATGTTCCTGCTTACGTTGATGATATTGTGGTCATGTCTCAGAAAAAGGAGACCCTGTTGGATGACCTTAACGAGACTTTTGATAATCTTCGTGTATACAAGATGAAGTTTAACCCGACCGAATGTGTCTTTGGTGTCCCTGCAGGCAACTTACTAGGTTTTCTTGCATCAGAACAAGGTATAAAGGCAAACCCGTACAAGATGAAGGTGGTGACCTCGCTCCCTAAGTCGGCCAATATCAACAACGTCTAGCACATGGAGGGTCACATCGGAGCTCTAATCCGTTTCATAAGCCACCTCGGCAAGAAGGTGAACACTCTATACAAATTACTGAAAAAGAAAACCAATTTTGTCTGCACTGATGCTGGAGACCAAACTTTTGTAGCTCTCCAAAAGAAATTGGTTGAGTCGCTCGTCCTTGCAACCCAGATTGATAAAGAACTTATGATCCTATACATCACCGACAATAATAAAGAAGTGAGTGTAGCAGTTGTCATGGAGTGAAACGAGGCAGGCAAGAATACCCAATCCAGAGGCCATTATATTATGTCAGCGAAGTGCTGACCTTGTCCAAGCAACCACATTCGCACTAGCAGAAACTGGTATTTGGTGTTTTCATGGCTAGCCGCAAATTGAAGCGGTATTTTTAGGAACACCCAATCATCATGTTGAGTTCAGCTCCTCTAGGAGATATCATCCAAATTGGGAGGCCACTTACCGGGTTGTTAAGTGCGTAATCGATCTTGGACCACACCATGTCAAGTATGTACTTCAGACATGTATCAAATCTCAGGAATTCGTGGACTTCATTAATGATTTGACTGAATTGTAAGTCCTTCAGGAGAAGTCGGATAACACACATTGGACGATCCACTTCAATTGTTCTAGGCAATTGTAAGGCTCGATGGATGGAGTTATCCTGTCTTCTCCATGAGGTGAGAAATTTTGCTATGTTTTGTGGCTCATGTTCCCTTGTACTAACAATGTAGCTCAATATGAGGTCCTCCTCCATGGGCACTACATGACTAAGGGAATGAACTTAAGCCGTGTCAGATGTTTGGGTGTCTCACACTTGGTTGCTCAACAAGTATCCGAGACTTGGGGTTCAAAGGACCCTCTCATGGTGTCTTATCGATGAGAAGTTACCACCATTCCAGGTCTTTTTAGGGTTACCAGGTTGATCATATTGATCGCCAGCTCAACAAGGTTATATATGCTAGTCCCATTTACTCTCTCAGCGTAAGCTGGTTACTCCCAATGTGTTCCTGGATGCCCTTCATATTCCCTCTATTAAACTTCCATCAGAGGAAGATATAACTATTCCTAACCCGAAGGCATAGCTAGTAGGAGCTCCTATGCTATTCCTGATTGGGCACTTCCCTATCTAGATTATTTGACTCATGGAGAGGCCCTAGACGAGGAAATCATAGCCCGATGAATTACCAGACATCCAAATCCATGACTTTTCAATGGCGAGTTACACCAGCGTAGTATTACTAGAGTGTTTCAACATTGTGTTTCCCCTGAGGAAGGCTATGAGATTCTCACTGAAATCCATGTAGGTGATTGCGGTCATCATGTAGGCTCAAGATCACTGGTGGCAAAGGCTTTTTGCATGGTTTTTATTGTCTAATGTCTCACACAGATGTCGAGGATATTGTGCGGAAGTGCGATGGTTGTTAGAAATTTGTACGGCACGCTCATGTGCCAGCTCAAGAATTACATATGATTCCAATAACTTGGCCATTTGCAGTATGGGGACTAGACATGGCGGCCCGTTCAAGCCGTCCTCACATTAGAAGACCACCTTCTGTTTGTGGTTGATAAGTTCACCAAGTGGGTGGAAGCTGTCGGATTTCGGGCTCTGCAAAACCCTAAGGATTCAAACACACGGGCGTCTATGAAGATCTCTCCCTGCTTCGGTTCGCCTAGCTCGTTACTCGATGGAAACGACGAAGGACTCACTCGATGGTGAGGGAAACACAAAACACAACAATTTAACTAGGTTCGGGCCGCTGCGAAGCGTAAAATCCTACTCCTGCTTTTGTGGATTGCCTCTCGTGGAGGTTGGTGGATGAACTAGGTCAGTGCTATTGAGCCTCCCGAGGTAGGATGGCTTTGTGTGTTGCTCAAGGTTGAGGATGAACCGATCTCCCTATTGAGCATTCTGCCCTGTCTATTTATAGTGGAGGCCCAGGTCCTCTTCCCTGATAGCTTCGGCGGGAAGGGATCCCACAACGACCAGTTTTGAAGGGGAAGAGGGGAACATGCCCCCCTGCTCAAAGGTGTTCTTCGCCTGTAAAGTAACTGCCCGCGCTGCAAGGACGGGCCCGAGGGTGAAGTTTGCCCTATTGGCGGGTGGCGACGGCTTCGTTGCACCATAAGGGAAACCTTTGGAAGATGCCTTTGGAAACAGTGTTCGCCTTTGGTCACTTTGCACCAAAGGGGAAACTAAACCGCCTGTTGTCTGCTGCTCGCCTGTCCTTCCTCTACGTCAGCCTTGACTCGTGAGGCTCGGCCTCACCTCGAAGTATACTCCGCTCCGGAGGGGTCCTGTGGAGCCTCCCTGCGGGTCTTGATGTTGCTCCTCCTCGTGAGGCTTGGCCTCTTATGAAGCCGGGCCCGTTGGTCTTAGGTCGATGAAGTGGGCCTGCCCTGGGCCCCAGGCAGGCAGGTCTAGGAACTCCCATTCCTAGAACACCGACTAAAGCAGAGCCAATCAACATTAAGATTTGTGATTCTTAGACAATAGTGATGTTTTTGCAAAAGCTTATTTTTCGTTTTGGGTATCCACATAGCACCATCACAGAAAGTGGCACCAACCTATCCAAGGGAGACTTGGAACAGTTTTGCTAATGTGAACATATCAGGATCGACTTAGTCTCAGTTGCCCATCCACAGTCTAACGGACAAGCCGAGCGAGCTAATAAGGAGATACTACATGTATTCAATCCTAGACTTATGGTTCCTCTTGAACAAACCCTTGGCTTGTTGGTCAATGAACTCCTCGTAGTCCTTTGGAGCATACAGACTACTCCCAACACATCCATAGGCTATACGCCATTTTTTTTGGTTAATGGAACATAAGGTGTTTTGCCAAGTGATATCCATCACAATTACCCGAGAGTTGTCACTTATGTCGATGCTGATAATGAACAAGCTCGTCAGGAATCACTCGATGCATTGGAGGAGGAGCGCGATCTTGCAGCAGCACCATCAGCTATCTATTAGCAAGACCTACATCGCTATCATGGACGTAGAGTTCGTAGTCGGACTTTCTAAGAAGGCAACTTAGTGCTCCGTTTGATTCAAGACCAAACAGGCATTCATAATCTTCACCACCATGGGAAAGGACCTTTTTATCATTTAGAACCTCAACAACGGGTCATATTATCTTGTCGATATACGTGAACACAAGAAGTCACAAACCTCTAAAGACAAGACCAACATGCCTTGGAATATTGCTCATTTCCACCTTATTACACTTAGAGCCACTAGCTCCAGCTCATTGTACATACCTATGTATATATCTTTATGATCAATAAAATAAAGTCGGCACCCCCAAAACTCAGGATCTTTGACATTTCATCTCAAAAATTGTGTATTAGTCTTTATTCTTTGATCATAGGTCACTTGGGGGCTTCCAACTCATTGTGCTCAGCTATTAGCATCCCTCTTGACCCAGCTAAATGGTATTATAAAACTTGGTTAAATCTGCATCTCTAGTTGATACTACTCCGAAATAGTGACCGAGTGTTCTTGGTAAGTCAACCCATGTGGACACTGAACTTGTCAAGGTTAAAACATCAGCTTAATTCACATGAGAGACGACTTACACAAAGCGAGGATAAGCCATTGGCTCTCACACCATCTTCATTGAAGCAAGACTCGAGCCTCGAACGTTGGACTAATGCCATACCTTAAAAGCCGAGTTAAAATTATGCAGCTGATTTATTTCTGTTATAAATTATATATATCTCTTCCCCTTATGTTTTACAGAAATAACACTATTTTCATCATTTGTCGGTCAACAATACCCCACGTAATTATTATCATCTTGTCAAAAATACGGCATACTAAATCGCATCACGACCAGTTGTTAACTTTATAAAGACGGCTTATGGTAAGCTACCAAAATCGGATCATTTATGAAGGACAAATAAAAGAGAAACATATGCAAAACAACATGTCTATTAACAAGAGCAGTCTCATGGCCTTCAAAGGATGAAACTTCAAAAGTATTACATGCACGATGGCACAACAGATGACCAAGTATTTTAACTACTCCTATTACAAAATCATCAAAGTTTTCTTGACTACAAAAATCACTCCTGCATGTGGGTTCTAGCATCTTCTGGGTTGACGTCTCTCTCATGATCTTCTATGTGAGATGTTTTCGGGTCAGCTTGTGCTTGCTCATCCTGCTCGATTTGGTGGTCTCTCGGCATCCACTAGATAGTTGACAAAGCAAGGAAAATTGAGTCCTCATGGATGATAAGGCCGGGTCAACATCAAGAGCGAAGGTCTCTTATGACGTGGAGGAGTCAATTCAAATGGCTTGAACTCTAGCGCGTTGATGTATTTGTTGTTGGAACTGTAACCTGCTGGAAATATGACCTACACGCCATAATAAATTGGTTATTATCACATTTCCTTGGTCATGATAATCATTTATTATCCATGCTATAATTTTATTGATTGTAAACTCAGATACCTGTGTGTGCATACATAGACAACATAGTGTCCCTAGTAAGCCTATACTAGACTAGCTCGTTGATCAAACATGATTAACGTTTCCTAGACATAGACATGAGTTGTCATTTGATAACGGGGTCATATCATTAGGAGAATGATGTGATGGACAAGAGTTGAACCGTAAGCATAGCTTTTGATCGTATCACTAAGTTTATTGCCATTGCTTTCTCCATGTCAAAGTATTTGTTATTAAGACCATGAGATCGTGCAACTCCCTCACACTGGAGGAATGCCTTGTGTGTATCAAACGTCACAACATAATTGGGTGATTATAAGGATGCTCTACAGGTATCTCCAAGGGTGTCTGTTTGGTTGGAATGGATCAAGACTGGGATTTGTCACACCATATGACGGATTGGTATCTCTGGCCCCACTCGGTAATACAACATCACAAGAAGCTTGCAAGCAATGTGACTAAGGATTTATTCATGAGATTTTGTATTACAAAACGAGTGAAGAGACTTGCCAGTAACAAGATTGAACTAGGTATGGAGATACCCATGATCAAATCTCGGGCAAGTAACATACCGCTGGACAATGAGAACTGCATATGGGATTTACTGAATCCTTGACATCATTGTTCGACCGATGAAGATCTTCATAGAATAGGTAGGAACCAATATGGGCATCCTGGTCCGGCCACTGGTTATTTACCGGAGAGGTGCCTTGGTCATGTCTACATCATCTTCGAACCCCTAAGGTCCGCACGCTTAACGTTCGGCCAAGCACTTGGGAAGCAGAGTTGCCCCAAGTATCTAGTCGTAGATAACATGCATGAGTAGAACACAAAGTATTTGTGGGTGTTGATGTTTAGATTTTTTACTTCCTTAGTCTTATTTCGATTCGGCGGTATTGTGGTATGAAGCAGCCCGGACCTACTTTACTTGTCCATGTACAAGAGAGCTGTTCCACCAATTAGCATGTAACTTGGTTGCATAAAGGTGGTTGGCAGGTGTTTGTCTCTCCCACTTTAGTTCAATCGGATTCGACAGAGGTGGTCCTTGTAGAAGGTTAAATATAAACTTGAATATCACTATTATGTATTTGCATAGGTAAGAACTATTCTTGCTAGTTTCCCATAACATCCATGTAAAACTTGCAACAACAAAGTAGATGACGTCTAACTTGTTTTTGCGGGGCATGTTGTGAAGTGATATGGTCAAAGACATGATGTGATACAGGTGATGTATGAGATGATCATGTTTTGTATAGATTATCACAAATTGCATGTCGATGGGTGCGACAACCGAAAGGAGCCATAGGGTTGTATTTAATTTATTTGTGCCATTTTCTTTACTATATCATGATGACTTGTCAATAGTTATAGAAGCAACAGTTGACATTAAAACCACATGACGACACGATGATGGAGATCATGGTGTCATGCCGGTGACGATGGAGATTATGTCGGGGCTTTGTAGATGGAGATCAAAAGCACAAGACGGTGATGGCCATATCATGTCACTTATATGATTTGCATGTGATGTTTATCTTTTATGCATCTTATTTTGCTTAGGACGACAATAGCATTATAAGATGACCCATGACTCAAATTTCAAGATAAAATTGTGTTCTCCCCAAATGTGCACTATTGCTAAAGTTTGTCATTTCAACACACCTCATGATGATCGGGTGTTATAGACTCTATGTTCGCAGACAACGGGTATAAGCCAGTTTTGCACATGCAAAACTCTTGGGTTAAACTTGACGAGCCTAGCATGTACAGACATGGCCTTGGAACATAGGATACCAAAATGTCGAACATGAGTCATATAGTAGATATGATCAACATGTAGATGTTCACCATTGAAATCACCTCATATCACATGATGATATGACCTGTGTTGGTGGATTTGGATCATGTTACACTCGGACAGCCTAAGGGATGTTGATTTGAGTGGGAGTTCTTTAGTAATATGGTTAATTGAACTCATCATCATGAACATAGTCTTAGTTGTCTTTCCAAATTATGTTGTAGATCAATGGCTCGCGCAGTAGTTCCCATGAATTTTAATGTATTCCTATAGAAAGCTAAGCTGAAAGATGATGGAAGTAACTATGCGGACTGGGTCCACAATGTAAGGATTATCCTCACGGCTTCGCAATAGGCCTATTTCCTTGATTTACCACTTGGTGCGCCACCCCCTCGAGTATCGCATGTGGATGTTGTGAACGCCTTGAAGGCGTGTGCTGATGACTACTAGATAGTTCAGTGCGCAATGTTTTACTGCTTTGAATTGGGACTTCAAAGGCGTTTTGAACTATATGGAGCATATGAGATGTTCCAGGAGTTGTATTTTGTATTTCGAGCAAATGCCCGGATCAAGAGGTATGGGACCTCCATAAATTCTTTGCCTGGAAGATGGAGGAGATTAGTTCTTTTAGTGAGCACATACTCAGAATGTCTGGATACTAAAACCGTTTGACTCAGTTGGGAGTTGAGCTTCTGCCCGAGACAGTCACTGACAGAGTTCTCCAATCACTGCCGCCTAGCTAGAAAAGCTTCTTGATGAACTCTAATATGTAAGTGATGAACAAGTTCATCTCCGAGCTATTCGCGGTGCTAAAGGTCACGGAAGTAGAAATAAAAAAGGAGCATCAAATGTTGATGGTCAATAAACCACTAGTTTCAAGAAAGACAAGGGCAATAAGGGAAACTTCAAGAAGAACGACAAGATAGTTGTCGCTCCCGTGAAGAAACCCAAGGCTGTACCCAAGCCAGAGACCGAGTGCTTCTATTGCAAGGGAACTAGACACCGGAAGCGGAATTGCCCCAAGTATCTGGCCGATAAGAAGATATATTTAATATACATGTTCTTGATGTGTACCTTGCTAGATCTCGTGGTCGTTCCTGGGTATTTCGTACCAGTTCATTTTCTCATAGTTGTGTCTCGAAACAGGAATAAATGGAGGCTGGCAAAGGATGAAGTGACGATTCACACTGGAAATGGTTCTAAGGTTGATGTGATCGTCGTTGGCACGCTCGCTCTTAGACTACCATCAGGATTAGTTATGAATCTAAATAATTGTTATTTGGTGCCTACATTGAGCATGAAAATTATATATGGATCTTGTTTGATGTGAGACCGTTACTCATTTAAATCATAGAATAATGGTTGTTCTATTTATATGAGTAATATCTTTTATGGGCATGCACCCAATGTGAATGGTTTATTCTTCTTGCATCTCGTTTGTGATACACATGTTTGTAACATTTATGCCAAAATATGTAGAGTTATAATAAATTGAAAATATGCCCTAGAGGCAATAATAAATTGGTTATTATCATATTTCCTTGTTCATGATAAACGTTTATTATACATGCTACAATTCTATTTATAGGAAACTCACATACATGTGCATCGACACACAAATAACACAATGTCCCTAGTAAGCCTCTACTGGACTAGCTCGTTGATTAAAGATGATTATGGTTTCCTATAAATAGACATGAGTTGTCATTTGATAACAGGGTCACATCATTAGGAGAATCATGTGATGGACAAGACCCAAACAATAAGCATAACATTTGATTGTATCACTAAATTTATTGCTACTGCATTCTGCATCTCAATGTATCTGTTCCTAAGACCATGAGATCATGCAACTCCATGACACCAGAGGAATGCCTTTTGTGTATCAAACATCCCAATGTAACAACATGATTATAAGTATGCTCTACAGGTATCTTTGAGGGTGTTTGTTGGATTGGCATGGATCGAGAGTGGGATTTGCCTCTCCATATGACGGAGAGGTATCTCTAGGCCCACTCGGTAATATAGCATCACAAGAAGCATACAAGAAATGTGACTAAGGAGTTTGTCATAGGATCTTGTATTACAGAATGAGTAAAGAGACTGACTTGTGACGATATTGAACAAGGTATAGATGTACCGACATTCGAATATCACGCAAGTAACATATCGATGTACAAAGGGGACTCCAAACGGGATTGACTCAGTCCTTGACATCGTGGTTCGACCGATAAAGATATTCGTAGAATATATGGGAATCGATCTGGGCATCCAGGTCCTGCTAACGGTTATTAACCTGACAAGTCTCTTGGTCATGTCCACATCATTCTTGAAGACGCAGGGTCCACACGCTTAATGTTTGGTAAACGGTAGGGTCAGCTGATACATCTCCAACGTATCTATAATTTTTTATCATTCCATGCTGATATATTATCATTCTAGGATACTTTTTGAGTATTTATTTACCAATTTTGATTATCTTTAGCGCTAACCTATTGACCTAGTGCCGAGAGCTAGTTGTTGTTTTCTGCATGTTTTTCACTTTTCACTTTTTCTATACCAAACAAAGTCCAATTGACCTGAAGCTTTGTGGAGATTTTTTCTGGACCAAAGGAAGACCAACGAGCATCGAAACAAGGATGGAGGCCACCGTAGGGCCCCACAAGTTAACACGACGTGTCCTAGGGGCGCCTTGATGGCTTGTGGGCCCCTCGAGGCCCTCCCGACTCTGTTCTGTGACATATAAATTCTCATATATCCTAAAAACCCTAGAGGTAGTCCCAAAATACTTTTTGCACCGCCGCAAGTCTTTGTTCTGAGGGAAGAATATTTGGATCCCCGTTTTAGTACCCTCTAGGAGGGGGATCGATCACGGAGGGCCTCTTAATAAACCATGTTGCCCTCATGATGATGTGTGAGTAAATCACCACAGACCTACGGGTCCATAACTAGTATCTAGATGGAAAACTCTCTCTCTCTCTCTCTCTCTCTCTCTCTCTCTCGATCTTCATTACAATGATCATTGCATCTTTGCTTTGATCCATATGATGTAATCCTTTTGTGTTGTGTGTTCATTGGGATCCAATGAATTGTGGGTTTATGTTCATATTATTCATAATAAATTCTTCTCTGAATACTAGTATCATTCATATGTGCATGATTATAATAGCTTCGGAATTCTCTCCTATCTATTGAAATAGTTTGGCCAACTAGATAGTATTTCTTCGATGCGAGAGGTACATTGTGGTAGGTTCAAACTGGGAAATTTCTATATCCTAGTGACAAAAGGGAACATGATTCTCCTTTGTGTTGCTTTTACTAAGGATAATATGATGGGGTTTATTCATATTGGTTGAGTTTACTTTGTCTACATCATGTCATCGTTCTCCATGCATTACTATGTTCTACTTAATACTCTAGATGCATGTTGGATAACGGTCGATGAGTGGAGTAATCCTAATAGGTGCAGACAGGAGTCGTCCTATTTTTTATGGATGTGATGCCTATATACACATGATCATTGCCGTGAATATCGCATAACTATCAGCTTTTTATCAATCGCCGAACAGTAATTTGTTTACCCACCGTATGCTGTTTTCACGAGAGATGCCATTAGGGAAAACTATGACCCCCGAGTCTATTCACCATATATTTACAAAATCTTCAATTCCTTGCTGGCATTTACTTGTTTTCATTTTATTTTGCAATATACAATTATCTAGACATCTTACTTTCTTGCAAATAACGAGACCAAGAGGATTGGCAACCCTCTTGCCCGAGTTGGGTGCAATTTGTTTTTACTTTTGTATGCAGCCGTTGACGGTTGTTGTTGATATTCCTATTGGTTCGATAAACCTTGGTTTCATAACTAAGGGAAATACTTACCCACATTCTGTTGTGATAACCCGTTCCTCTTCACTGAAAACCCAAAGCACATCACTAGTATTAGGAAGGACGTCTTGCGCCGTTACCGAGGAGTATCATCACTAACAACCAAATAACTTCACACAAATTTTCATTCACTTGTTCCTCTTTTCATCTGCTGGTATATTTATTTTGTCTCATAATAAATAAAAATACGTAGTATTTATCATTGCTTGTTACTAGTTTCCTTGTTTTATGTCATGGCTACTTCTTCCTTTGTTCGTGTTACTCCCAATAATGATGTTGTCAGTTTTAAACAAAGGGGAGGAGAATGTTTGAAAGATGCATGGTACATGATTTCCTACACCCAAAATAAAGAAACTAATAAGCTATCCACCAGTACAATTGTGGGGACCCTGACTTGTAAGTCGTGATCGCCGAATGCATGTATATGGTGATCCTAGAGATCATTGCTCATTGAACACACAAAAGCCGAATAACAAGAGTCTTACATCCATTACGCCCGTTTAGCTCCGATATGGCCCTTATGGCCAAGTATTCATATACATTGCAATGGAAATCTACAAAGATAACGTGAACCCGTGCTATTTTCCTTAACACTACATGCATTCTGATTGGGAAGCGTCCTAGCTCCCAGGAATGTCACCAAGGTATTATTCACCATCTCCCGTTCTCTCTTACCTGGTCAATGAAATAACCACTAGCAAGCCAATGAGTACTTTCAATTTACTCGCAAGCAACCCATGTTTGGAACGAGGCATTAACAATGCATGATATAGCACTAAGTACGTAATTAGGGGAAAGATAATTTTGAGTGCAATATGATGATCAATCAGCTTGTAAGAGCGTGCAACAACGGGAAAAAGATATCCATACGAATAGGTTACAGATATAAATGTGAACAGAGGGTCGAACATCCCACGTTCACCCATCATGTCGGCGTCGTCTGACTTAGCTCGTGAATCTTACTGCCATGTTTCTCACACAACCATCTTTCTCACACATGCACGCACGCTTAGGTTATGTGAAAATAACTGGAGATACTTTGAGTAGAACCACCCAACCATCCTTGACCATGCACACGACTCTTTGAATAGTTTCACACTGTGCACAGGTTGAACACTTTACCCATAAGACTTGGGAAACTTCCATGCCGAGACACGACTCGCGACATTTCTTATACCCGAGGTAAGTACCCGAACATCACCTTCCCATGATGACACTAGCAAAGAGACCACTAGTCGGCGATAATCCCTCTGTACATCACACATATCATGCACGCGGGCATGCAACGGTGTGCCTGGTGTCTGTGAAAACAGGCCATGCTCGCGCATTCTTAGCACAACCCCGTATCGAGAGTGACCATGTCACTCCCGCCACTAGAAATGTGGTCTCTCTACTAGCACCCACAATGCTAATCAGCAAAGCCCCGTCCCATAAGGGGTATTGTTGTTGTACATGGAACGTTGGGATGGTCCACAAATCTTTAATCTAATCCGGTTTTTAGAAACCACTCACACTGCTGTCCTCGGTATACGATTCCCTCATCAAGTGGTTACCTAACTCAAAACAAGACCCTCCGGCATTAGTGGTACGTGACGGGGTTTTCGTAAAACATTTGAAATCATATTCTGTTACCGTCTCCCTGCATGTACCCAATCCCACACGTAGCACTACTAGCAACCTACCTACACCCAACCCGCACAAACCTCATATGTAGGTACGGTCATGCCCAAGTGCAAGTGTCATCGAGGAACTATCGGAAACACCTCACCGAAGTAGTTACCGATTCAACCTGGCCTTATGCATCGGAGTACAATGCTAAATATGACATGCGTGGAAGTGTTCTCTTAGACATGGTCAAGGGGCTGCTTGCATGGTTCTGCAAAGTCTTCGAGGTCTTCTCACGCTTCTCGTCCAAATCTTAGCACTTCTTCTACTTCGTCAACTATCGTCGGAAATAACCGTGGTAAGCCACACAACAAGGAGAAAACAAAAGTGCTCTATAAATAGGATTCTTACTTTACTTGGACATCTCTGGTTATAAGAAAAAATCACAAGTTTTTCCCTAAGGGATTTGGTTCATCACAGAGTTTTAAACGGTGGGAACGGAGGAATCTATGACACTATAAAAATTCTATAGAGTACATCCTTATAAAAATAAGTGGATGCGCCTATCACTTAGGGGATGATTTTATAAGAATTTAGGAAGTGGTCTCACTGGATTTGGAGTTGGCGTGATTTCCCTATGACTTTTCTAATATGGAAATAGTGGAAAAGGGCTTTTTATCTCGTGCAATAGAAATAATGCATGCAAAAATGCTGACTATGGTTAGAAAAATAGGGCTGAATTTTATAGACAAATAGGAACTTGAATCACTCCATTTGGAGTTGATTTGGTTGTTGTAAGATTTTTTCAAGGTGAGGTTTGAAATACTCAAATTTGAATTTGAATTATAACACTATAGAAAGTTTCTATGGAAAAATACGCAAGGCACATATTTGGGTAGAACGTGATTTTACGAGTTGGTAGGAATTTGAATCATAAAATTTGGAGCTGGAGAGAATTAATTATGAATTTTTGGAATTTATGTTTTAAAGAAAAAGAAAAGAAATAAGGAATTATCCAGCTAGGCCTAAACTACGCACCAGGCGTAACTTCGCGCCGGAGCGCACTGGGCCGGCCCACTTATACGACCTAGCCAGCGAAGGGCTACGGCGGAAGCACACTCCAAGGAATATGCTTCCCCAGCGGAGAGGCGTAGAAGGAGGGTGCACCTCCACTTAAGGCACCGGGTCCAGCCGGCTGCCCCTGATAGGCGGGGCCTGCTTGTCGGGTTCAACCCTACCTCCTGCTCGATCTAGGGAGAGGCAGGGGAGGCGGGGGTGACACTCGCCGACACTCATTCCAGTGGTTCCTACCACCTCTCGTGACGCCATGGCCACCGGCGTGCTTTGGGAGGGAGCCGCGCCACCTTGGGTGGTCTTTGGCCCGGGGAAAGGTCGAGGCCAACCGCAACCTTGCCCATGGCGGAGGTGGCCCATGGTGGCGACGGGCGCAATGCCCTAGCCTCGGAGGTGGGAAAAGGTGGAGCGCAGGGGGTCTATGGAGGTGTTGGGGTGCTCTTGGAGGTACTTGAAAGAGAGGCGGCAACCTTGCGGCCATGGGAGGAGGAAGAGCGCACGGGAGGGAGAGCAGGTTGGTCCAGGGGTCTCTTAGGAGGGAGGGGAGAGAACTAGAGGGGTGAGGGCGCTCGGGGGAAGCCAAATTTAATGGAGCGAGGAAGTGGAGGCCCGGATGCGGCTCGGATGCTCTGGCCGCGTTAGCATGCGCGTGCCAGAGCTGCTTTATAGGCAAGCTGGTGTTGAGGAGCGGCATGGGACCTAGAAGGGAGGTGTCAGGCGCGTGAGGACAACTTTCCTCAACCTTCCACAAGCTCCAAGACGATTACATGCGGTAGAGCACCATTTCTACATGTCAGCAAGGTGGTCACCATGCCCATTTATGTCCATAGTGGCATTTTGGCCATCCAAAGATGTTTGGCATGCTAGGCATGTGTGCAGGAGAGTGATGGAGGAGTTTGGTCTCATATGGGGTAGTGTACGTGGGATTTCAGTAGGGGCTTAGTTTCTAGTAGCAAACTTGGGGGCTAGCAAAAGGGTTTTTACTGGGGGGAGCTTGTGAAGAAACCATGTCTATTAGCCCTGGCTATGCAACAACTTCAAGACTACCAAGTTTCAGCTCAGGGAGAGGAGTGTAGCTAGCACTTGTAGTTCAAGGCTACTTATCTACAAAAAATCTAGTTTTAGAAGGGCTGCTCATATTTCCCACATGAGCATGCTATATCTTTATTTGAAATGGTGAATTGGCACACTAAATGTGTTGTGGAAAATTTTGGGGGCATTTGTATGAATAGAAATAATGGAGGAGGGGTAAAATAGTGTTGCCATGTTAAAAAGGAGAGGTAAAGAGAGGGAGTAACCCTCCAATAATTGATCAGGGCCATGGCAATGTTACTCGAGGTGGTAGAGGGCTAGAAAAAGCTGTTGAAAAAATCTTGGAACAAGGAGAATAACTTAGGTCCAACTTTGCTTGTTCTCTAGTTTACGGCAAAAGGTGTTTGATGATGTCTAGGGGCACCTTGTGGATCCAATGCCCCTCTGATCTAACACGTTCCTATGATATGTAAAAGTGGGGCTCAAAACAAAATTTGAGATTTTTTGGAGAAGGTTTCCAATGTAAACTTCAAAACACAAACAAATGGGAATAAATATCTTTCTACATATAAATTCATGCAAATTAATTCCCACTAATGCACCACTTGGCATGGTGGCATTATTTGAGTATTAGAGCATGCCCAAAAAGTTCGGGATCAATTGAAGAAACTTTATAATGTAAAGTTTCCCAATTCCAGAAAGTTACACGAGTGGTTTTGAGGGGCTTGGGACAAGTTCATCTGATCCCCTTGATGCACCTCCTGGCGTGGATGCATTATTAGAGTATGAGAACATGTCCACAAAATTTGAGCACAATTGGAGACACTTGGTAATGTGCAGTTGCTGAAATTTGGTTATGGGCAGATAGAATTTTGGAATATCTAGGTGAAAGAAATCAACTTGGATTGAGCTAGAAGTTGGCAAGATCACCAAATAAATAATGTGTGACTTGCTATAACTTTCTTGGAGTTTTTTGAGAATACTTCTTGTAGAAATATTTCAGAAGACTGAAATAGGCAGAAAGGGTTCTGAAGGGTTTTGTCCAATATTTTGAACATGATCATGTGTTGAAACTCGTATATATGGCATATATATGGCCATTGAGTTTCTCTAAATTTTCTTAAATATTTTTAAAGCAAGAAAAATAACTTTTCTTCATAAAAGACTTTTTCTATTCTCACAAAAAGGTATTTAAATAAAATAAGAAAATCACATTTAAATTAATAATTATTTGGTTTTGGGAAGTATTTTTTATAATATGATTTAAATAAAATATTTGGGGAAAAACATCTTCCCTAATTTGGGGACATGTAGTACAAGCCTCACTTCAGGGTTTTTTAAAAGCTAAATCAAATAAATGCCTTTTGGTTAAAACAATATTTGGTAAAAGTAGCTTTATGTCCTATACACCTGGTATGATCATTGGGCAAAGAATTTGGGCAAGGATGTGAGCCTAAAGAGTAGTAGGAACTTTTTTGATTTAAAACACAAGCAAACAAGCAAGCAAACAACAATCACATCAAGCATCACAAACACTCGCAAAAAAATTAATTGGTCCTAACTTTTAAGATATGATTATTTAGTCAGGGGAGTCAAAACACAAGGTGTGACAGACCTACCCCTTAGAAGAATTGGGTCCCCAAGATTCCTAGGCTAGGCGTTCGAGAAGTACAAAAAATTGGATCCGAGGTAGTCTTCATGTTCCCATGTTTCTCATTCTTTGGTGTGATTGCTCCAACGGATCTTGAAGTGTTTGATGATCCGACTTCAAATTCTTCTCTTGTCTCCATCTGAGAGTGAATGGTTTTTTTTCAATGAGCTACAATTGACTAAAGGTCAGGGGCTTGGTGATCGAGGTTCAGACAATGGTCTGGCTTGTGTTGGTATTACAAGGCGGAATACGTGAAAAGGTAGTCTGTCTATCTGCTACTCCAGGGGTTGCTCAGGTTGGTTAGTGATATCTAGATGTCTAGTGTTAGAACAAGAGGGTCAAGGTTTTTGTGTGGTTCCCCGATGACGAGGAAGTACTTGACTTCCTTAAAGCAACCGACCTTCAGCCGTTGGTGGTCTTCTTCCTTCAGAGTGTCAGCATAAGCTTGAGATATTCAACTTGATTAGTTTCCCAGGTAT
The DNA here is from genome assembly GCF_904849725.1 of Hordeum vulgare subsp. vulgare. NCBI lineage: Eukaryota > Viridiplantae > Streptophyta > Magnoliopsida > Poales > Poaceae > Hordeum > Hordeum vulgare. The sequence goes on from NC_058523.1 coordinate 221,195,545, forward strand.
GTCCTTCATTTGTCTTTGGCAATAATCCCTTCATCGTCACGGGTGCACATCTTCTGTGCGCCTTCGAGTGTTTGGCCTTCTAGCCTCTATGTAGTTACTTGCGAATAAGTCTGGGTTGGGTCTCGTCCATAAGACTAAGCTTAGAGACACGGTGTTTTAAACGGGTTCTACCATCTAGGAAGGTTTGACGGCCCTAGATGAGCTGGCTACCCAAAGCTATAGACCAGCCATCGGATCCCAAGGTCTAAGTTTGGCAAGCGGGTGAACTTTATTTCACAGGGGTTTCACCATGTCCTAGTGAAGACTCGCGTTCTTGATTAGACAAGAAGGTCTCTTGGTTTCTCTTGATGTCTGAAGGCTTCATTGTGCTTGAACGTAGATGGTTCTTGACATTGTTAATGTAGTTGGCAGAGGGGTGGTGGTTGAACGTTGATGCTTTTTGACATAGTTAATATAGCTGGCAGAGGGGTGGTGGTTGAGTCCTATTGGTTCTTCTTCATTGTCACCCATGAGGACAACACCATATTTCTACAGTCATCCCACAAGCATTATGCTCATGGGATGTGTGAGAGGAGTGGGTACTTGTCATGGATGGTCATTGGCCGAAGGGTTTATTGGTGGTCAAGGTGGAGTATTGGCCATAGTCTAACGACTTAGAGACAAGGCCTATGGTCACAATCTGGCCATTTTATGGCTAGGGAAAGCTTCGGGGTTTCAAGGAACTTAGGATGTGAGTGAACATCCATCACCTTATCCTTGAGCATACTTCCTTAGAAGCCAATAGTCATACCAAATCCTCCAAACCAAATCATCCAATTTTCATAAAAGGTGACATGTCATATAAGTCAACTCCAACACCACTTATGCTACTCAACTCTAAGGTTTGAGGGAAGGACTAAACCAAAACCTCATAATTATGATACAACCAGCTCATGTGTATCCCTCTGTTAAAATCCTCGGGGAGTATACAAGATGCTAAGCTTGGCTAAGATAGTACAATCCAAGTGCTTAGTAAAATTTCCCAAGGTCTAAGGTACTGCATTCCTATGCTAAAGCAACACGTATTATACCAATCCAAGATCTTGCTTCCTTCCAACGAATCCAATCAAGTGGTTCACCAATCCCATCAATCATCACTTGACCAATGACTCCTACGAATATAATGTTGATGGGGTTCTAGAAAAATCACATGGAGTCTCTTTTAACCTCTATATCGTTGCAAGGACTATATTGCAGTATGCCCACCAACTTTGAGTACCAAGCCCACCTAACGCCAGGATCAAGCTTATATGGATGCTTAAATCATCCGTAACATCATCCAATTGCCTCTACTTATCATCCACCAAGAAATATAGTATCATAATCAAGATCATCGGGATGTATCCAATTTTCAGTCCCAACGAGGACTCTTTACTTGCTACTCCAAGTCATTACTAATCCATGATTGTTACTTGACGAAGTCAATTTATCATTCCACCAAGAGTTTTAGCACGTAATCATAATCGTCCTACTGAATCCAACATACTCTAGGGGTATGAAGGTTATGCTACTTTTTGAGGCCATTCCACCAAGTGCTCCTACCAACTTAATGGTCTTACGATCTACTACGAGAATCTTGCTACATCTGCGAGACAGTTACTGTAGTCACCTCAAATCATTGCCTACAGGTCGCATACCCTTAGCATTACCCTTCCTATGGCATTTGGATCCTAGGGATAGCTTAAGAATGAAGGATACTTGTTCACTGTGATCACTTGTTCCATAATGAATCAAGTGCTAAGCAGGGGTTATCGGGGCTCAACGGGTGGTCTGGCAAACCCGTGTATTAAAAAAGTGAACATAGGTTTGAGCTGGGGATGCTGGTGAGGTTAGGTTGGTCTAGGGAGGGTCTCCAATCTTAAGGGAGAAGCATAAAGCTATGAGGTTGTGTCAGGGTTGAGCATGTTATAGTCAGAATCTTACGTGTTAGTTGTCTATCGAGGTGGATCCTTGGTGCATCTTGTCCTGCTAGTCTTCAGTTGTCGAGGAAGGTGAGGGGGAGAGAAAAGTAGCATAGAGGGGAGTGTCTAAGGGGGTGGTATAGTGAAAGTGCAATCAAAAAATTGTTGAAAGGCCAAACACAACATCAAGATGAGGCTGGTGATATAGTCGTGTACTATCTGCGTGGGGCAAAATTGCGACTTATATCAAGGCACAAACAAGCAAAATAAGAAACACACAACATGTCCCCTTTCGAACCATCACGCGGACTCGACTTTGCATAGGGGGTGCACGACTTATCCTACCCTAGGGGTTCTCGGACTCAATAGTCGTGCTTACTTCGTGTCTCATCAGGGAGTTCGCTCAGTCTTTTGGGTCTTCTTCACGTGTCCCTATATCTCTTGTTGTTTCTCGTCAAGGCGGTTCGGGTTGAGCAGGAAAAAGTCCTTGACAACTTCTCGTTTGGAGATCTGTCGATGAAGGTTGTTCCTCATGGTTGTCGTTGGACAGGGTCTTCAGTTGTCTTCGTAATCCATCAGTGCCTTCTTATCTTCCAGGGCTTCGAGATTTCCAAGTGGACAACCTGTATACAATGACATTGACAAGGCTTGATAGAGTTTTGGGATATGTTGATGACAATATCGACACCAAGAGCACGGGACAAATAGAACTATTTTTCATGCCCACTAAGTGAGGCAGACCAAATGGTGAGGTTCTCATCCACCGGCGGTTGCCTACCCAACAACGGTAAGGACAGTTTAATTCTATTAGTGATGCATATCATCATCTTGCATATCTTATGTCGTAATCATCATAGGCAAAAGTTTCATCATTCTAGGATAGTGTGGAGGGTGTCACCACCTTCTCGGTCTCAATGTCCTCATTCATCGAGAAGATAGCTTCTATGGGTGTCGTATCATCGCATATTGTCAACCTTGTCTTCCAAGTATGTGGGTGATCATTTGGGAAAGTTCCTTCCTTCGAAGTTACCCACGAGGATTTCAAGTAATCTAGTGGTCATAGGCATAGGGTTGCTAGAGGCCATTGCAAGTATTGGAAAACAAGATGAGGAGAGTCAAGAGATTAAGGGTGCAAGTGTTAAGGTAGAAGCATACACTTCCCTAGGAAATTTAGGAGAGGTGAGCAAGATATAGGTTTCATAAGTGGTATGAAAGGTCTAGAAAAACAACTTCGTCCTAACTAACGTCCATGCTAACTAAGGGCTTGCTACAGTGAGAATGGTTCTCACACCAGCCCTGTGGGACCCCGACTTGTAAGTCGTGATCGCCGAATGCATGTGTACAGTGATCCCAGAGATCAATGCTCACGGAACACACAAAATACGTATAACATGATTGTTACATCCATCACGTATCTTTTAGCACGGATATGGCCCTTACGACAAAGCCTTCAAATACATTGCAATGGAAATCTTCAAAGATAGTGTGAATTCGTGCCATCTGCCTTAACCATACAAGCATTCTGACTGGGAAGCATCCTGGCTCGCACGAATATTACCAAGGTATTCTTCACCATCTCCTGTTCTCTCTTACCCAATCGATGAAATAACCAGTGGCAAGCCAATGAGTAATTTGATTGTACTCACAAGCAGCCCATGTTTGGAACGACGCAATAACAATGCATGATATATCACTAAGTAGGTAATTCGCAGAAAGCTAATTTTGAGTGCAATGTCATTATAAATAAGCTTGCAAGAGCGTGCATCAACACATAAACGATATCCATATGAACAGGTTACAGATATCAATGTCAACAGAGGGTCGAACATCCCATGTTCACCGATCATGCCAAGTCGCCTGACTTAGCTCGTGAAACTTACTACCATATTTCTCACACATCTATTATCTCCCACACGCACACACACTTTGTTTATGTGAAAACAACTCGATGTAGTTTAAGCAGCACCACCCAACTATCCTTGAACGTGGACATGACTATTCTAATAGTTTTACACTCTCGAGAGGTTGCACACTTTACCCACAAGACTCGAGAAACTTCCATGTCAGGACACGACTCGCGACATCTCTCATACCCGAGGCTAGTACGTGAGCGTCACCTTTCCCATGATGGCACTAGGAAAGAGACCACTCATTGGTGACAATACCTCGTGATGTACATCACACTTATCATCCACAAGGGCACGCAACGGTGTTCCTGGTGTGTGTGAAAATAGACCATGATCGCCATTCCTTGGCACGACCCCATCTCGAGAGTGACTACGTCACTCCTGCCACTAGTAATGCGTGCTCTCTACTAGCACCGTCCATAGTAATCAGCAAAGCCCCGTCCCATAAGGGGTATCGTGGTCCTACATGTAAGATTGGGACAATCGACAAATCTTAAATCTAATCCGGTTTTCAGAAACCACTTGCACAACTAGCCTCGGTATACCACCCCCTTATCAAGTGGTTACCTAGCTCAACACATCACTCTCTTGCATTAGTGCCACTCAACGGGGGTTTCATAAACATTTGAAATCATCTCCTGATACTGTCTCCATGCATATACCTAATCCCATGCGTAGCACTACTAGCAACCTAACTACACCCTCCTGGAAAACCCTCACAGGTAGGTAGGGACATGCCCAAGTGCAAGTGTCATCGAGGAACTATCGGAAACACCACACCGAGGTAGTTACAGATTCAACATGGCCTTGTGCATCAGAGTAAAATGCTAAATATGACATGCGTGAAAGTATTCTGTTAGACATGGTTAAGGGGTCGCTTGCCTGGTTTCGCAAAGTCTTCGAGGTCTTCTCACGCTTCTCGTCCAACTCCGAGAACTTTGTCTACTTCGTGAACTATCATCTGAAATAACCATTGTAAGCCACACAACAAGCAAAAAAATAAAATTTCTATAAATAGCATTTTTACTTTACTTGTACATCTCTCGTTATAAGAAAAATTCTTAAAGTTTGCCCTAAGGGATTTGGTTCATCGAAGAATTTTAAAGGGTAGGAATGGTCGAATCTATGACCCTACAAGAAGTCAACAAAGAACATCCTTATAAAAATGAGTGGATGTGCCTATCATTTAGGGGATGATTTTAGAAGAATTTAGGAAGTTGTCCCACTGGATTTGGAGTTGGCATGATTTCCCTATGATTTTGCTAATATGGAAATACTGGAAAAAAGCCTATTTATTTGGTGCAATAGAAATAATACATGGAAGAAATCCTGACTAAGGTTAGACAAATAGGGCTGAGTTTTATAGACAAGTAGGAACCTGAATCACTCCATTTGTAGTTGATTTGGGTGTTGTAAATTTTTTTCAAGGTGGGGTTTGAAATACTCAAATTCGAATTTGAATGATAACACTACATAAAGTTTGCGTGGGAAAATGTGCAATGCACATATTTGGGTAGCACATGATTTTAGGAGTTTGTATGATTTTGATTCATCAAATTTGTAGCTGGAAAGAATTAATTATGAATTTTGGAAGTTTTTGTTTTAAAGAAAAAGAAAAGAAATAAGAAATTACCCATTTGGGCCTAAGCTACGCAATGGGCGTAACTTACCGCCGCATCACATTGGGCCGGCCCAGCCGCACGACCCATCCCGCGAACGGCCATGACGAAAGCCCACTCAAGGGTATACTCTTCCTTGATGGAGAGGCATAGAAGGAGGGGGCGCTCCCACTTAAGGCATTGGGCTCGGCCGGCTGCCGCTGACTGGCGGGATCCGCCTATCGGGTTCACCCCTACATCCTGCTGGATTCGGGAAGAGCCAAGGGAGGCAGGGCCGATGCTCATCGATGCTTGTTCCGGTGGTTCCGGCCACCTCTGGTGACTCCACGACAATCGGCGTGCTCCGGGAGGGAGCCGCACCACCCTGGGTGGTCTCTGGCCTGGGGAAAGGTGGAGGCCGACCGCAGCCTTGCTCTTGGCGGAGGCGGCCGGCTATGGTGACGGGCACGACGCCCTTGCCTTGGAGGATGGGAAAGCGAGAGAACAAGGGGTATGTGGAGGTGCTAGGGTGCTCTGGGAGGTGCTAGAAAGAGAGGAAGGGGTCAGGGATGCTCAGATTCGAGCGACGTCGAGGCGGCAACCTTGCTGCCATATGAGGACGAAGAGAGCACGGGGGAGTGAGAAGGTCAGTATAGGGGTAGCTTAGGAGGGAGGGGTTAACTAGAGGGGTCAAGGCGCTCGCGGGAAAGCCAAATGGAGGGGACACCAAAGTGGAAGCACAGATGCGCCTCAGATGCTCGGGGGCACAGCGGCATGCGCGTGCCAGAGCTGCTTTGAAGGCAAGCTGGTGTTGGGGAGCGGCGTGGGAGGTCATAAGTAGGTGCTAGTCGCATGAGCAAAACTTTCCACAAGCTGCCATGAGCTACAGAACGAGTGCAAGCGACTGTCCGTTTCTAAACTAGCGGATCTTGGATAGGGGGTCCCGAACTATGGACACTCGAACAATGGGTTGCAGGGGACGAAGGACAAAGTATTTACCCAGGGTCACGCACTCTTGAGGAGGTAAAACCCTACGTCCTTTTTGATTATATTGATGGTGTATGAGGATTATAGAGTTGGTCTACCTCGAGATCATATGAGCTAAAACCCTAGATGAATCAACTTGCCTATACGGATAAAACCCTTGGTTCATATAAACACCAGGGGTCCCTAGGGTTACATACAATAGAACTCGAGTCAGGGGCATTGGTGCCAACCTAGACTACTAAACTTGGATGATACACTAGTCTTCGGAGCTTTCCTTCTTGAATACGAAGTCATGATGCACTTCGGTCTTCAATAATACGGCCCATATGTTCGGCCTCTAAGAGATGGTCCGACCATCCGAGGACACCTTAGCCCATGACTCCCTCAGTAGCCCCGAACATGCATCCAACGCCGATGTACATGGTCTTCGGCAGCTCCTTGCGTCCACAGTGATCGGCTTGCGAGGCGAGTTCCTCCATCCCCTCTGATTTGTAGAATGACGATCCAGTCATTGACCAGTTCTCGATTATTGAAGCATCGCGTGGCCCACAACCTCCAACCTTTCCTCTCAAGAATCGACAACAACACTCGAATCTTGTGTGCATTAGTCAATACAAACAATCTAGCAGTTCCTCATGGAACAAGCTCCCGTAACCGCGAGGAAAAAACAATATTTATAAACAAATCAAATCCGTTCTTGAGTGATCATCACCCATTTGGGACCGCCAAGAAAACCCGAAGCTACAACACCTAGAGCCATGGGGGCTTCCTCCTCGCGACCTTTTGGCCCCCTTCCAGGAGATTTGGGAAGCTATTCGATTTCCTTGTTCCAGTTGCGCAACCTTGAAGTACAAGGATATCTTCCCACATCAGATCGTGCGCTCACTCGTGCTGGATTGACCTCCGCCAATGGCAAGGCCTTCACAGAGAATTTCCCTACCCCACAAAGTGTGAAACGACCTCCTTTGTTTCTTTCCTGCTGCGAGGTCTGAGCTTTCCGGTCCATCCCTTCCTGAGGGTCTTATTGGAGTTCTACGGGCTTCAGCTCCATGACCTCATCCCGGCTCAATCATTCCCATCTCAGGCTTCGTAGTCGTGTGTGAGATGTTCTTGCGTTGTGAGCCCCACTTCGATCTATAGTGAAAATACATCTCCCTTGTTCCAAGAACTAGGGGAACATAATTTCGAGAAGTGGGCGCAACCGAAGTGTGATGGATAGCCGGAACGGGATACCCGGTCGGGACTCCAAAAAAGGAAACCAACGAGTGGTCTTCGGATTGGTTTTATATTGAGGACATTCCTTTATTCAACACAGTTCGGAGGGGTCTTCCCGAATACTCGGAGGTACCATTGAAGAAGATATTCAGTTGGTGGCCGGTCAGCCCTTACAAGAAGAGAGCCCCGAAGTAAACCGCCGAGCCGCGAAGGTGAAGTTACTCGCTCAAAGTGGGCTGACCATCATCGAGTGATGGTCGCGGTAATTACCCGATGTGTCCAGCCAATCCAATAGCGCACGCACCCGTTGTGGCGCTACAACGGGACAAGTGACACTACCCGTTCTGGATGAAAGGAACCAGATATTCAAGAGGCTCTAGCAGTTATTTTGCCCAACCTCTTTATGGGGGAAAAGGAGAATTTCGCCCGACTTACTAGCAAGGACGACTACTCGGCATATAATCCTATCTAATGGGTAAGTGTGTTGATAATCCCATAGACCAGACGTTTATGCTTGATTTTATCGATCAATAACCCCTTGCCTTTCTCAAAAGACTTGGAGGCATTGGATTTAGACGGTCGACTATCACGCTCGTCAGCCCGTGAATTACTCCCGCGATGATGACCCCAGATTCCATGAGGATCCGAAGATTTCACTCGACTTTGAGGACATAGTATTTTACCAAGAAATCGTCGATGAACTCAAGGTGGCCCTCCAGGCTAACATTCCTGGGCCTCTTCCATCTTTCACAACGAACAAAAGACCAACACTCGAAGAGGTGTTATACATCCGTCATCCCAAATGTTCCCGGCTCCAACCCTAAAGGTCGTCGGTCCATGTGCCGAACTCCGCACAGAGCTATACTAGTTGGGGCTGCATCGACTGAGCACAGGGTTCCTGGGCAAGGGGCAACGATGGAAAACATATCTGCTGCCCCTTCTACCAAGAGGTATACATATCAATCTTTCCCTTTTGTACAATAATGATTTCCTTGACTCTTCATGACCCTTAGCTGGAATATTCATGAGACATATGCAACTATCATCATCCGAATACGCTGCCAAAATGTTCGGTAGTCACCAAAATCCGAGGTCCTCGGCTGACGCAAGAATTATGAATACGGACTTACTCCATGAGGAGCGAGAGGAATTTTCATCAACTCATTCTGAAGCCGAAAGCTTGATGAATCACATGCGACGAAAGGAGTCCTTGCCCCACCCTGTTTTCTAACATGAGCTTAATGCCTTTAATTTCGCAGACACATGCCTTGTGGTTGCGAGAGCAGGACTCGAGGAAGCGGCCAAGCTGATGTCTTCCCATCTGCAGGTAAGTCATCGGTTTTTGAAAATCGGACATAAGTTTGGACTCCATTGCCCCTCATCCTTAATTTGGTCGAGACGGCCGAGTTAAGGGTCGAATAAATAGTTCACCACCATGCAGGCTCTGAAGCAGGAGAACCAAAAGCTGGCCAAAGATTTCGAGCTAAGCCAGGCCAAATTGCAAGCCAGTAAGGTTGACCTAGAGGAGGTGAAGAAGTTCACCGGAGAAGCACATAGTGAGTAAAATTATATTGCAATGTGCTGAATTTTCATGGGATTTCCTTTATAACCGAAAACTTTACTATAGTAGGTGAATCTATAGGCCAATTGCAAAAAGACATAGATGCCTCCCGAGATTCCGACAGGTATGCCAAATCATAGCTTGAAGCTGGTCATCGCGTATTAAAGTGATCTCGTGAAGAAAAGGACCAACTCAAGGTGGAGAGTAAGCGGCAAGCCGAAGAAATTGAGAATTTGAAATTACAATTGGTGCAAAGACATAAAGAGAAACGGAAATTAAAGGGCGGTATATTCTGTAAGTAAAATCCCAACCTGGAATGCGATAATTCACTTTTTATTGCGTTGATCGTAAAGATGTGCAATTCCATTTGACCAGGTCTCTTGACTGGTCGTCCCCAGGAGGAGGCGAGCTCTTTCGGGGAGACCTATTGAAGGATTTATCCATTGTACATGAGCGAGCCCGAAAAGCTATGAGGAGTATGGTGAAAGTGCTATGGCCGAATGAAGTCCTCCGCAAGGAATGGCCGAACTTGCCTAGTGTTTGAAAGGAGGTCGGAGTCGCTTTGAGCCATGGAAGACTTCGGCCTGCCGCGAAGGAGCTCGGGAGGCGTGGGCTATGATGAAGACCCGTTTCATCGAACTGACTCAAGAGCACATGGCCCGGTATGGACCAGCAGGGCCGTATGGCAAAGAGATTCAACTTCAGCTAGTTTATGACCAAGTGATGCCCGTCGCCCGTCTTTCACAAGAAGACTGCACCTTAGATGTTATAATATATCATCTTGACCAATCGCGTAGCACGTGATTATATGTAATTTAGTATTCATGTATCAAGATACTTAATTTTGTATTTGAATATTATGTCGTTAATTGGCCAAAGGCTTCTACCTCCCCATTAAAAACTGGGCAGTGTTCCGTACTATGTATCCTACGGTAATAGGAACTAATTTTAGAGAACGAGGCAATCCGGCCATGTAGTGCGAACAGACAGAGAGCACACAGTAGGATTATGTTATATTACTATGAAACTTAAGAAACATCTTCCAAAGAAAATAGTTCCTTGATGGGTTCCTTTTTTCGGGCTACTACAGAAAACGTAGGTGTTATAGCTATGTATCCTTATAGTGCAGACAACTGCTATTTCGGGATGAACAACCCCTTTTTGTGGCGAAGATTTCTGATTATATGAACCTCATTCGTAAATGACCAAGTTGTATCTTAAGAAACTCTAGCTTTCGGCTTCACCCGTCTAAGGTACGTATCCGGATGAACCGGGCATAACAATCGTAGAGGTGCTCCCTTTACCCCCTAGCCGAACATTAGGGAACGTAGGGAGTAAGCACAGGAGCAAGGCAACCTAGCATTGCAAGAATCTTAAGTCCAATTGATGCAAATAGTGGCATAAATCAATGTTAAGTTGAGGCTTACTTTACATAAACATGTAGGAGAAATAAATACTTTGATCGCCTTCCGTCCGGAAGCCCCTATGTGGAATCGATTTAAACACTCTATTTATCATGAATGTGTTTCGGTAAGTGCTTGAAGCAGTTCGGTTGATATGGAGATATCGTGGGAAAATTTAATTGATCCTAGAAAAATAAAACAAGAAAAACTTGAAAAATGAAAACAATGTAAGGTTATGGAGCACGTAGCAAGGCTGCTGTTGATAAAAAGTAGACTGGGCCAAAGCTATATCACGCTCGCTTTCCAATGCATCTAAGTCATCTTGCCGATCTAAGTCAGCCTCTCTTTCCTCGTACAAGCGCACCCGAGGCGCGTCGTGGATGATATCGCAAGGGACGACCACTTCAGCCCCTTACAACATGAAAAACGGTGTGTACCCTGTTGAGCGATTCGGGGTGGTACACAGGCCCCGTAGTATGGAGTCAATCTCTTCCACCAAGTGGGAGTCATATTCTGTGAGAAATTGGAGCAGCTGAGGTTTTATACCACTCATGATGAGCCCATTGGCTCGTTCGAGTTGTCCATTTGTTATAGGGTGATATAGTGAGGCGTAGTCAATCTTAATGCCCAAGTTTCCGCACCAATCTTTGACCTCCTGGGCGGTGAAATTGGATCCATTATCCGTCATTATGCTGTGTGGAACACCATAACAGTGTACGACACTGAATATGAATTCAATCACCGGCTTTGCTTTGGCGGATCTTACAAACTTTGTTTCAATCCTAGGTTGGAATCCCCTCGTACCTGGAGCCATTGTATCCCCATTGAGGTTGCCATCTGAAGACCGTGTAGTAGCGCCTCATATTCTGCCGCATTATTTGAATCGACATACATGATCTATAGGACGTACCGGACATTATCCCCGATAGGGGATGTGAGGATCACATCAGCCCCCAGTACGGCGGGAGTTTTGGACCCGTAAAAGTGCATGGTCTAATGAGCGTAAGTGCTATACTCTTTGTGGAGCTCGACCTCTGTCCACTCAACGAAGAAGTCGACCAACACTTGAGATTTGTTGGCTTGTTGTGGCTTGTAAGTGATCTCGAATGGTAGGAGATCGATGGCTGATTTAGGTACTCGGCTAGTGGCGTCCTTCTTGTTAATGATCTCGCTAAGGGGTACCTCGGATGTTACCCTGACCAGACATTCTTGGAAGTATTGTCTCAGCTTACGAGATGCCATGAACACTGTGTAGGCAGACTTCTGATAGTGTAGATATCTAGTTTTGCATGGGGTAAGGACATGGGATACGTAGTAGACCTTCCTTTGTATCCATAGTTGGTGACCATCGGCCTCCCGTTCTATAACGAGGACCACGCTGGCCACTTGTTTGGTGGCCGAGATATACAGCAACTTCGGTTCCCCTGAGCAGGGTGCTGCTATGATGGGGTTGCTCGCGAGCAGCGTTTTCATTTCTTTCAAAGTCATCGCAGCTTCTTTTGTCCACTCGACGTTATCTGTTTTCTTAAGCAACCTATAAAATGGGAGAGCTTTCTCGCCGAGGCGAGAGATAAACCGGCTCAAGGTCGCCATGCAACCTGGAAATTTTTGGACATACTTTAGCTTTGTGGGGACCGCGAGTTCTGACAAGGCTTGGATCTTGCCCGGGTCGGCCACTATCCCTCTTTGTGACACAAAGAATACGAGAAGTTTGCTGGCTGGAACTCCAAAGACACACTTTTCTGGGTTAAGCTGTATGTCGTATTCTGTGGAGAAGGTGTGCCTAAGGTCCTCTACCAGCCGGTCAACATGCTTGGTCTTGACGACCACGTCGTCCATGTGTGCCTCTACTCTTTTTCCAATTTGTTTTTCCAAGCATGTCTGGATCATGCGCTAGTAAGTGGCGCCCGCGTTCTTTAACCTAAAGGGCATTGTGTTAAAGTAGAATGGCCCGTAGTGGGTTATGAAGGTGGTTGCAGCCTGAATGGATTCCTTCATTTCAAACTGACGATATTCAGAGTAGGCATCAAGAAAACATAGGAAGCCGTGTCCGGCCGTCGCATCGATAAGTTGGTCTATTCGGGGTAAGGGGAAATGATCCTTAGGGTAAGCCTTATTGGGGTCTTTCAAATCGACGCATAGCCGCCAAGATTTGTCCTTCTTTGGTACCATGACCAGGTTGGCCAACCATTCTTCTAGTAGTTTGGCAAGTTTCTCACCCATAGCTTGACGCTTTGGTTAAGAAAATCGTTACAAGGCATGTTTGACAGGTTTAAAGCCTGCTATTATATCCAGGCTGTGTTCCGCCTGCCCCCGAGGGATTCCTGACATGTCTGAGGGGTGCCAGGAAAATATGTCCCAATTTTCACCCAAAAAGTTGCGCAACGCTTTAACGGTTGCGGGGTCCAACGGAGCTCCGATGGATGTCGTGTTGTTGGGGTCCGTTGGATGCACCTGAAATTTGACGATCTCATCCGCTGGTTTAAATGATGTGCACTTGGACCGCTTACCGAGGATCACATCGTCCTTGTACACTATGGAGCAGAGTGTGGTGAGCTCTTCTGCGGTGAGGGTTTCCGCTAGTACCTCAAGGAATAGGGACACCATTTATTTTCAGCTCAGAGGGCTCTATTGGGGTTACTTATGGCTATGATCAAACTGTTCGGCCCTGGCATTTTGAGTTCATGTATCCGTAATGTGGTATGGTCTAGAATCTTGTGAAGGATTAGACTCCCAAAAGGGCCTGGTAACCACGGTGAAAGGGTATGATGTGAAAAATAATTTCCTCGGATCGGTAGTTCTAGAGCGTGTCGAATAGCACCTCGAGTGTTACCCATCCAGTACAACATGCTTCTTTCCTAGGGACGATGCCTGAGAAGGTGGTGTTGCTATGTTTGATTCGAGATCTGTCGAACTGCATTTTTTCCAAGGTGTCCTCATAAATGAGGTTTAGAATGCTACCCTCGTCCATTGGCACCTTATTCAGTCAAAGGTTTAGGACTAGGGTGACAAGTGCTTGGCCAGTGTGGGTGATCAGCTGGTGGTCCTTCTCAAAAGTAATTGGTGTGTCCGCCCATGGGTTTACCTTCATTACATGGTGAATTTGATGGAGTTCTCGAAGAGCTCTCTTTCTTTGATTTTTTGAGGAAAAAATTGCGTAGATCGTTAGGATCTCCGTCTTGCTCGCCGGCGGCGATCTCGACCATTCTTCCGTAGGTGGGGCCTTGAGGATGGCGACTCCAATTTGTGAGACTTGCTTGACGACCCAACATTCCCAAAGGCTGTGGGTGGAGCTTGTGTTAGGTGGGGATGATTATATGTGGCAAGGCTCGTCCAGTAGTATGTCACGGACCAATCTGACTCTCGTTTGTGTTTTGTTCCTTTTCTCTGCGAGCCCGAATGTATTCGGCCTAGCGGATGGGGAGCACGCCTTCTTCGGGTTCCTCTATTTTGCTCGATATGCCGAGGCTCAGTGCACATTTTCTGCATTTGCGAAGTGGTTTCTGTGGCGCACTATTTTAGCACTAGGTTTGATAGCTTGGCGTAGGTTTGAACTTGGCGACGGGTGAGGGCGTTGAGGATGCTCTCATCATAGCAGCTATGCCGGAAGGCATTGATCATCTCCTGCTTGTCGTGGCCCTCTGCCCTATTCTTGTTGACGAAGCATCTGGCCCAAAAGTGGTGTATTGATTCCCCTGGCCGTTGTTTGACCTTGTGTGGGTCTAGTAAAAAGAACACTTCCGCTTTTCCCGAGGGATGCTCGAGCTGGGTGGTGGGTGGGTTAAAATTTTGTGTTGCCATGAGGTGCGATTCCCAGACTTTGGTGATTGCATCCCACACTTTAAGGGGGTTTGCACGACATGCCTAGGGTCTGTGGTTACAACGAGATCCTTCTTCACTCATTTTGCGTTGCTTGCCGGGTCGGCCCCTGGCCCCAAGTTGATCTTGGGACGAGATCCGGGTTTTGAATTATCATAGGAGTTCGTACATTCAATAACTGGGATGTAGACCGTCCTTAAATCCGGTAGTTGATATGGGGAGCCCTTAGCCGCGCACTCGATGCTAGTGACCAGAGCATGATGGGTGGGACGTGAATTTCCCTATTGTCGGGTGTGAGCCCGACTCGATCACAGATTGATCACCGATCATGCCCATAAATTGGATCTAGTCGAGTAACTCCTGTAGTAAGAGAGTCTCGATGGAGTCCATACTGTTTAAATGTTTGGGATTGGCCAACAACATCGATTCCCTGGGGTCGTTCAAGGACACTCTCGGGATGTGTTTGGCCCAGCCGAAACCGGGCATGTCAACCACATCGGGCTCGAAGGCTAGACCAGGGGTGAAAGTTGCCCCGGTAGCGGGATCCATGGCTTCCGAAATCAATGCATCAGGGCCCATGGGCTCCTCGAAAGGAGCTAGGAGCCTTGTTAACATAAGATCTCCCTGGGTCAGTGGTGAACTCTAGGCTCCCGAACTTTTATTCTTGACCGGGGGTGAAGCTTTCGACCTGGCCGAGGTGACCAGCCGGATCAACATGCAGAACGATGCTTCTGAATGCAAAGATTTGTCCGAGGACGAATATGCCCTTGCTGTGGAGCTCTTCGCAGATGACTAGTCATGACATCAATCCTTCCTACAATACTACATCGGAACTCTCAACGAAAGCACCATTGTCGGTGTCCAAACCGGTGGATCTCGGGTAGGGGTGCCGTAATGTGGACCTTGGATCGAAGGGTTGCAGGGGACGAAGGAGCCAGTATTTACCCAAGTTTGGGCCCTCTTGATGATGTAAAACCCTACGTCCTGCTTGATTATATGGAGGGTGTATGAGGATTACAGAGTTGGTCTACCTCGAGATCATATGAGCTAAAACCCTAGATGAGTCAACTTGCCTATGCGGATGAAACCCTCTGGTTTATATAGACACCAAGGGTCTCTAGGGTTACATGCAACCGACCTCGAGTCGAGAGTAGAGGCTTCGACCTAGACTACTAAACTTAAATGATACTCTAGTCTTTGGAGCTTTCCTTCTTGAATACAAAGTGATCTTGCAGTCCGGTCTTCAATAATATGGCCCATATGGTTGGACTCTAAGAGATGGACCAACCATCTGAGGACCCCTTAGTCCAGGACTCCCTTAGTGGTAGAGCACCATTTCTGCATGTCAGCAGGGTGGTCAGACTGCCCACTCATGTCCATATTGGCATTTTGGGTAGCCAAAGATATTGGGCATGCAAGGCATGCGTGCAGGAGAGTGATGGAGGAGTTTCGTCTCATATGGGGTAGCGTAGGTGGGGTTTCAGTAGGGTCTAATTTGCAGTATCAAACTAGGGGCTAGCAAAAGCGCTTTTTCTCGGGGGAGCTTGAGATGAAACCATGTCTAGTGGCCCTGACTATGCAAGAACTTCAAGACTACCAAGTTTAAGCTCACACAGAGGAGTGTAGCTAGCACTTCTAGTTCAAGGCTACGTTTGCGCAAAAAATCAAGTTTTAGAAGGGTTGCTCATATTTCCAACATGAGCATGCCATATCTTTATTTGAAATGGTGCATTAGCACACTAGAGATGTTGTGGAAAAATTTGGGGGTATTTGCATGCACAGAAATAATGGAGGAGGGGTAAAAGAGGTTCTACCATGGTAAAAAGGAGAGGTAAAGAGAGGGAGTAACAGTCCAATAATTGATCACGGGCCATGGCAAAGTTACTGAAGGTGGTAGAGGGCTTGAAAAAGGTGTTATAAAAATCTTGGAGCAAGGAGAATAACTTAGGGCAAACTTTGCTTGTTCTCTAGTTTATGGCAGAAGGTGTTTGATGATGTCTAGGGCACCTAGTGGGATCCAATACCCTTGAGATTTAACAAGTTCCTATGATATGCAAAAATGTGGCTGGAAATCAAAATTTAGATTTGTTGGCGAAGGTTTCTAGTGTAGACTCGAAAAACCCAAGTAATGGGCAGAAATAGCCTTTTGCATATAAATTCATTCAAATTAATTCCCAATAGTCCACCAGTACGTGAGGTGGCCTTATTTGAATATAATAGCATGCCCAAAATTTTTGGGATCAATTGGATAAACTTTATAATGTAAAGTTTCCCAATTCTAGAAATCAGCAGGAGTGGGTTTGTGGGGCTTGGGACAAGTTCATCTGATCCCATTGATGCACTGCTACTTCTCAAACAACAACGCCAGAAATTGACACGTTGACAGAGACTTGCTTGCGTTGGTTTTTCCCTTGAAGAGAAAAGGGTGATGCAGCAAACGAGCAGTAAGTATTTCCCTCAGTTTGAGAACCAAGGTATCGATCCAGTAGGAGAGTCTCGTCAAGTCCAGAGTACCTACGCAAATACAAACGAGCTTGCACCCAACGCTATAAAGGGGTTGTCAATCCCTTCAAGATTGTTTGCAAAGTGAGATCTGAAGGCGGAAAGTGCAACGAAGTAAAAAGTGTAAGGCTCAAAATATGGTGTGGAGTAGACCTGGGGGCCATAGTGTTCACTAGAGGCTTCTCTCAAAAAAGGAAATATCACGGTGGGTGAACAAATTAATGTCGAGCAATTCATAGAACCGCGCAAAGTCAAGACGATATCTAAGGCAACGATCATACATATAGGCATCACATCCGAGACAAGTAGACCGATACTTTCTGCATCTACTACTATTACTCCACACATCAACCGCTATCTAGCATGCATCTAGTGTATTGAGTTCATGATGAACAGAGTAACGCTTTAAGCAAGATGACATGATGTAGAGGGATAATCTCAAACCAATGATGAAAACCCCATCTTTTTACCCTTGATGGCAACAACATGATGCGTGCCTCGCTACGCCTTCTGTCAGTGGGTGAGGTCACCGCACCGTATGAACCCAAAACCAAGCACTTCTCCCATTGCAAGAATCATAGATCTAGTTGGCCAAACAAAACCCACAACTCGAAGAGAATTACAAGGATCTGAAATCATGCATAAGAGAGATCAGAAGAAACTCAAAGAAGATTCGTAGATAATCTGATCATAAATCCACAATTCATCGGATCTCGACAAACACACCGCGAAAGAAGATTACATCGGATAGATCTCCATGAAGATCATGGAGAACTTTGTATTGAAGATCCAAGAGAGTGAACAAGCCATCTAGTTACTAGCTATGGACCCGTAGGTCTATGGTGAACTACTCACGCATTATCGGAGAGGTCATGGTGTTGATGAAGAAGCCCTCTGTATTCAGATCTCCCCTCTGGCAGGGCACTAGAACGTGCCCCAGATAGGATCTTGCGGAGACAGAAGCTTGAGGCGGCGGAAAAGTACTTTCGATGATCTCCTAATTTTTTATGGATTTTTAGGGAATATATAGGCGCAAAACCAAGGGCAAATGCGTGAGGGAGCCCACAAGCCTGGTGGCTGCGAGCCCCCCTGGCTGCGCCGTGAGGGCTTGTGGGGTCCCTGGTGGCCCCTGCCCTGATTCTCCGGCTCTCCGATCTTTTTCTGTTCCGGAAAAAATCTTTTGGGTAGTTTCATTCCGTTTGGACTCCGTTCAAATTCCTCCTCTGAAAGGGGTCAAAAACATGGAAAAAAACAGGAAATGGCTCTTGGCACTGAGTTCGTAAGTTAGTCCCAAAAAATATTTAAAAGGCATGCAAAACATCCAAAGTTTGACAAGATACTAGCATGAAACCATAAAAAATTATAGATACTTTGGAGACGTATCAAGCATCCCCAAGCTTAACTCCTGCTCGTCCTCGAATAGGGAAGTGATAAAGAATGAATTTTTGATGTGGAATGCTACCTAGCAAAATTGTCCTTTGCAGCTTCATTCACGTGTCATGAATGTTCAGATCCGTAAGATTCGAAACAATAGTTTGCTATTGACATGAAAACAATAATACTTCAAGAAAACTAGCAAAGTAATTATGAACTTTCAAAATAACAAGGCCAAGGAAAGTTATCCCTACAAAATAATATAATCTGGCTATGCTCGATCATCCTCACACAACTAATGTAAATCATGCACAACCCCGGTATTGGCCAAGTAATAGTTTTCGCACTCTTACTTTCTCAAACTTTTTGTAACTATCACGCAATACATGAGCGTGAGCCATGGATATAGCACTACAGGTGGAATAGAGTGTGGTGGTGGTTGTGAGACAAAAAGGAGGAGATGGTCACATTGACTCGGCGTATCAAAGGGCTATGGAGATGCCCATTAATAGATATCAATCTGAATGAGTAGGGATTGCCATACAAGAGATGCACTAGACCTACAAGTATGTGAAAGCTCGAAAGAAGAACTAGTGGGTGTGCATCCAACTTGCTTGCTCACGAAGACCTAGGGCAATTTTGAGGAAGTCAATCATTGGAATATACAAGCCAAGTTATATAATGAAGATTCCCACTAGCATATGGTAGTGACAAAGCAAGAAGCTCTCAATCATGAAGAACATGGTGCTATTATGAAGCACAAGTGTGGAAAAGGATAGTAGCATTGTCCCTTCTCTCTTTTTCTCTTTTTTTATTTGGGCTCTTGGGACTCTTTTTTTATTTTTTTTATTTTTGGGCTCTTTGGGCTCTTTTTTTTTCTCACACGGGACAATGCTCTAATAATGATGATCATCACACTTTTATTTACTCAGAGCTCAAAGCTCAAAATGATGGTGACTCTATAGGAAATGCCTCCGGTAGTGTACCGGGATGTGCAACGATCTAGCTTGGCGTATGACATTGAAACATCTCGCTAGCTATCTTACGATCATGAAGTGGCAATATGAGAGTGGTAGCACAAGTCATGAGGCGGAACAGTGGGAGTTGCATGGGAATATATCTTGGAATGGCTATGAAAATGCCATAGTAGGTAGGTATGGTGGCTGTTTTGAGGAAGACATATGGTGGGTTTGTGTACCGGCGAGAACTGCGCGGCACTAGAGAGGCTAGCAATGGTGGAAGGTGAAAGAGCATCTATACCATGGACTCACATTAGTCATGAAGAACTCACATACTTGTTGCGAAAGTTTTTATTAGTAATCGAAACAAGGTGCTAAATGCATACTCCTAGGGGAAGGGTTGGTAGGTGTTAACCATCGCGCGATCCCGACCTCAACACAAAGGATGACAATCAATAGATCAATTATGCTCCAACTTCCTAACATAGCGGTTCACCATATGTGCATGCTATGGGAATCACTAACTTCAACACAAGTATTTCTAGATTCACAACACCCTACTAACATAGCTCTTAATATTACCAAATCCACGCCTCAAAACTAATTGAGAGGAAACAAAACTTCTCTTTCTACTCAATACACATGAAGATGGAGATTTTGTATCCTCTTTGGGTACCTATCACCTTTGGGACTAATTTCATAGCATAATCCAACTACCAAGTCACGCACCGCCGTGCTCTAAAAGATATAAGTGAAGCACATAGAGCAAAAGTATGTAGCTCAAAAGATATAAGTGAAGCACTATGAGCATTCTTGAAAAATCACGATGAGTGCATGTCTCTCTCTCTCAAAAAAGGTGTGCAGCAAGGATTATTGTGACACAACAAAAAGAGAAGACTCCTACGATACAAGACGCTCCAAGAAAAAGACATATCACGTGGTGAATAAAAATATAGCTCCAAGTAATGTTACCGATGGATTGCAAACGAAAGAGGGGATGCCTTCTCGGGGCATCCCCAAGCTTAGGCGTTTTGGTGTCCTTGAATTTGTCTTGGGATGCCTTGGGCATCCCCAAGCTTGAGCTCTTTCCACTCCTTATCTCATCATCCATGAGAACATCACCCAAAACTTGAAAACTTCACAACACAAAACTTAAATAGAAACTCATGATAACATTAGCACAAGAAAATAAAGTACCACTTCTTTTGGTACTGTAGAAAACTTGAATCATATCTATATTGGTGTTGGGATACTTTATTCTCACTTTTCCATGGCTAGTACCCCCCCGATACTAACCATAGTTTCATCAAAACAAGCAACCAACTCAACAAAAACAGAATCTGTCAAAAACAGACCAGTCTGTAGCAATCTGTATACTTCGTATACTTATGTTACCTCAAAAAATATGAAACATTACGACTGCCTGGGAAAAAGTCATATAAACCAGCATAAAAAATAATCAACTCAAAATATCTTTCTGGATAAAAATGAAAAATCATCTCGTGAGCGAAAGGTTTCTGTCTTTTTCCAGCAGGATCAAACAACCATCACCAAGACTAGTCATAAAGGTTTTGCTTGGCTCAAACACAAAAAGAAACACAAAAAACACAATCACAACAGAATTATGATGGTGTGGATGCAACAAAACAGAAAGAAAAAGATAAATTCATTGGGTTGCCTCCCAACAAGCGCTATTGTTTAACGCCCTTAGCAAGGCATAAAAGCGATAGAATCACGTATCGTCATCTTTGGTGCTCAAAGCATAAGTGGCCTCATCACGGATTCATAAGGCAATCTTATTTTATTGCTAGTAAAGTGTTCCATGCCCTTCTTTAAAGGAAACTGAAATCTAATATTCCCTTCCTTCATATCGATGATAGCACCGTTAGTCCTGAGGAAAGATCTACCAAGAATAATAGGGCATGTAGGATTGCAATCAATGTCATGCACAATGAAAGCCACGGGTACTTAGTTCCTATTTGCAATAATAAGAACATCATTGGTCCTTACCATGGGTTTCTTGACAGTAGAATCAACAAGATGCAAATTAAGAGAACACTCTTGAATCTCATTAAAACCCAAAACATCACATAAAGACTTTGGAATCGCAGAAACACTAGCACCCAAATCACACAAACCATTGCATTCATAGTTTTTGATTTTGATTTTTATGGTAGGTTCCCACTCATCATGAAGATTTCTAGGGATAGAGACTTCTAATTCAAGTTTCTCTTCAAAGATACTTTATCATAGCTTCGACGATATGATCGGTGAAGGCCTTGTTTTGGCTATAAGCGTGTGGAGAGTTTAACATGGATTGCATCAAGGAAATGCAATCAATCAAGGATCAACCATCATAATTGAATTCCTTGAAATCCATAGTAGTAATTTCATTACTACTCAAAGTTTTAATATCTTCTACTCCACTTTCAATGCTTTTAGCATCAAGATAGATGGACTACGAATCATTGGGGCACTTTTAAACCAAAGTGGATTCATATCCAGCCCCATCATCATTAGGTTTGACACAGGAAAACAAAGATTCAATGGGACTAACAACAAGCACTTTAAGATCTTCATGATTCTTATCACGAGAACATGCCTTTTTAAGCCATTCTTGTCTAGCACGAATTTGGGCGGTTCTATCTTGGCTCTCAATCATGGACCCGCGCATAGATTTCAAAGTTTCATCCATATTGATCTTGGGAGAAGCACACCTAACTTTCAAAGCATCAACATCACTAGACATTCTATCAACACTCTTAGCCAAATCGTCAATTTTGAGTAGTTTTTCCTCTATGAACGCATTGAAAATCTTTTGAGAGTTGATGAAATCTTTGATATTACTCTCTAGATTACATGGTAATATATTTTAATTTCCATGAGTATTGTTGTAGGAGTTGCCAAAGTTATTAGAGGAGTTACTAGGAAAAGGCCTAGGAACATAGTTTCCTCTAAAAGCATTGTTGTTGCCAAAATTATTCCTACCAACAAAATTAACGTCCAAGCTAGCGTTGCTACTCTCAATCAAAGAAGACAAGGGCATATAATTTGGGTCTAAAGTAACACTTCTACTAGCAACCAAATTCATTAACTCATCCATCTTAGCATTCAACGAGTTAATTTCTTCTATAGCGTGTACCTTCTTACTAGTAGGTGACCTTTCAGTGTGCCACTAAGAGTAATTTATCATGATGTTGTCTAGGAGCTTTGTGGCTTCCCCTAACGTGATTTCCATGAACGTTCCACCTGAGGTGGAGTCCAAGATATTTCTAGAAGCGAAAGTCAAGCCAGTGTAAAAGATTTGAATAATCATCCAAAGACTCAAGCCATGAGCGGGACAATTTCTAATCATCAATTTCATTCTCTCCCAAGATTGTGCAACATGTTCATGATCAAGTTGCTTGAAATTCAAGATATCATTACAGAGAGAGATGATCTGAGCGGGTGGAAAATACTTGGATATATAAGCATCTTTGAACTTATCCCAAGAATCGATACTTGGATATATAAGCATCTTTGCACTTATCCCAAGTGTTTGCACGATCTTGCAACGAGAAAGGAAAAGGCTTCAATTTAATCACGTCATTATCCACAGCTTTCTTCTTTTGCATATCACAAAGCTCAATGAAGGTATTGAGATGGGATGCGTCAGCTTCACTAGGAAGGCCGGAGAATTGCTCTTTCATAACAAGATTCAGCAAAGCGGCATTGATTTCGTATGACTCCGCACTAGTGGCAGGAGCAACCGGAGTACTAATAAAATCATTATTATTAGTATTCGGCAAGTCACAGAGTTTGGTGTTTTCATTCATGGTGACTTTGGCAAGCAAGCAAGCACACAAGCGAACAAAGAGCAAGCGAGAAAAAGGGTGAACGAAAAGGCGAACGAATAAGGCAAACGAAAAAGGCAAATTGGTGAAGTGGGGGAGAGGAAAACGAGAGGCAACTGGCAAAAAAAGTAAATGCAAGAGATGAGTTTGCGACACCTACTTGGATGAGTTCTTGACTTGATCTTCCTCCCCGGGAATGGCGCCAGAAATTCTTCTTCCCAGGCAACGGCGCTAGAAATTCCTCTTGCTAATTCTCAAACAACAGCGCCAGAAATTGGCATGTTGACGGAGACTTGCTTGCGTTGGTTTTTCCCTTGAAGAGGAAAGGGTGATGCAGCAAAGGAGCAGTAAGTATTTCCCTTAGTTTGAGAACCAAGGTATCGATCCAGTAGTAGAGTCTCGCCAAGTCTAGAGTACCAGTGCAAACACAAACGAGCTTGCACCCAACGCTATAAAGGGGTTGTCAATCCCTTCAAGATTGTTTGCAAAGTGAGATCTGAAGGCGAAAGTGCAACAAAGTAGAAAGTGTAAGGCTGAAAATATGGTGTGGACTAGACCCGGGGGCCATAGTGTTCACTAGAGGCTTCTCTCAAAATAGCAAATATCACGGTGGGTGAACAAATTACTGTCGAGTAATTGATAGAACCGCGCAAATTCATGACGATATCTAAGGCAATGATCATACATAGAGGCATCACATCCTAGACAAGTAGACCGATACTATCTCCATCTACTACTATTACTCCACACATCGACCGCTATCCAGCATGCATCTAGCGTATTGAGTTCATGACGAACAGAGTAACGCTTTAAGCAAGATGACATGATGTAGAGGGATAATCTCAAACCAATTATGAAAACCCCACCTTTTTACCCTTGATGGAAACAACATGATGTGTGCCTTGATACCCCTTCTGTCACTGGGTGAGGTCACCGCACGGTATGAACCCAAAACCAAGCACTTCTCTCATTGCAAGAATCATAGATCTAGTTGGCCAAACAAAACCCACAACTCGATGAGAATTATGAGGTTATGAAATCATGCATAAGAGAGATCAGAAGAAACTCAAATAAGATTCACAGATAATCTGATCATAAATCCACAATTCATCGGATATCGACAAACACACCACAAAAGAAGATTACATCGGATAGATCTCCATGAAGATCATGGAGAACTTTGTATTGAAGATCCAAGAGAGAGAAGAAGCCATCTAGTTACTCGCTATGGACCCGTAGGTCTATGGTGAACTACTCACGCATCATCGGAGAGGTCATGGTGTTGATGAAGAAGCCCTTCGTATCCGAATCTATCCTCCGGCAGGGCACCAAAACGTGCCACGGATGGGATCTTGCGGAGACAGAAGCTTGCGGCGGCGGAAAAGTACTTTCAATGATCTCCTGATTTTTTATGGATTTTTAGGGAAGATATAGGCGCAAAACCTAGGGCAAAGGAGCCTCAGGGAGCCCACAAGCCCGTTGGCCGCGGGCCCCCCTGGCTGCGCTGTGGGGGCTTGTGGGGTCCCTGGTGGCCCCCTGCCCTGATTCTCCGGCTATCCGATCTTTTTCTATTCTGGAAAAATCGTTTGGGCAGTTTCATTCCGCTTGGACTCCGTTCAAAATCCTCCTATGAAAGGGGTCAAAAACATGGAACAAAAACAAGAACTGGCTCTTGGCACTGAGTCAATACGTTAGTCCCAAAAAATTATATAAAAGGCATGCAAAACATCCAAAGTTTGACAAGATAATAGCATCAAACCATCAAAAATTATAGATACGTTGGATACATATCATGCACCACCTAGTGTCGATGCATTATTAAAATACCAGAATATGTCCACAAAATTTGAGCACAATTGGAGACACTTCGCAATGCACACTTGCTCAAATTTGGTTCTGGACATATAGGGTTTTGGAATATCTAGGTAAATGAAATCAACCTAGGTTGAGATGAAACTTGGCAAGATCACCACAAAAACCATGTGTGACTTGCTATAATTTTCTTGGAATTTATTGAGAATACTTCTTGTATAAATATTTCAAAAGATTGATATAGGCCGAAAAGGTTTTTAAGGATTTTGTCCAATATTTTGAACATGACCATGTGTTGAAACTCTTATATATGGAATATATATGGCCACTGAGTTTCTCTAAATTTTCTCAAATATTTTGAAAGCAAGAAAAATAACTTTTCTACATAAAAGACCATTTGTAGCCTTACAAAAATGTATTAAAAAAAATAGGAAAATAACTTTTAATTAATAATTTTATGGTTTTGGGAAGCCTTTTCTATTATAGGATTTAAATAAAATATTGGGCCAAAACTTCTTCCCTAATTCGGGGACTTGTAGTACAAGCCTCACTTCGGGGGTTTTGAAAAGATAAATCAAGTAAATGATTTTTGGTTAAAACAATGTTTGGTAGAAGGATCTTTATGTCCTATGGCGGTGAGCCTAAAGAGTAGTAGGAACTTTTGTGATTCAAAACACAAGCAAACAACAATCACACCAAGTATCACAAGAACTCTCAAAAAATTTAATTGGTCCTAACATTTGAGCTATGATAATTTAGTCAGGAGAGTCAAAACACAGGGTGTGACAACCTTGCTCCATAATTTTTCTGTTGGTGTTACCACTTGGTATAGGTTTGTCCTTGACACCATTATTGATGGGAAGTTTTTAATGTGTCACACTTTGGATGCCTATAATGCCATTGAAATCCTTGTTGGAAGACCACCCATTGTCATTAATGAAACCAATTTAACCTTGGAACATGTCATGCAAAGGCTTGATGCTATTGAAAGGAAAATGATTACTAATGAACCAACCGAGGAGTTAGATAAAAAACTGCATAACCATATCACTCAACTTGGGTCACGTGTAGGAATGACTTTGAAAACATTAAAGGAAAAGGATACTATTACTGATGAGAGGGTAGAAAAAGGTTTGTGTTGAATTGATAAAATGGAGGAAGTGATTGACAAAGTGGGATGCGCCTTCACTACATTTAAAACTAATGCTAGTACCTCTTGAAACAAAAGTTCCAAGTTCATATACATTCCTAAGAGCATTAATACACCTCCTACCAAAAGAAATGAAGATATCAAAACGATTAGTGTTCACACCAACTTTATAAACGTGATAAGAGATCCTATTCCCAAGCCCTCTGTTGTTCCTATTATCTATGGTTGTGTTATTAAGGAGCTTCATGTCAAGGATGACAACAATTGAAACTATGCAATATGCCTAGCTAGGAGAGTAAAACAATATCACTTGTTGGGAGGCAACCAAATAGTTATCTTTATTTCCGCTTTTACTTTTTGTTTTTTTGTGATAACATGATTTTGTTTCATAGAGAGTCATTCCGTCCTATCAGTTTTCAGAATAAGTTCTAAGTAAATAAAAGTGTGATGATCATCATCATTAGAGCAATGTCCGAGTGAGGAAATAAAAATTGGTAGGCCTAATGTGCCAACCATAAAAAGAAATGAATGAGAGAATAAGAGAGAAGGGACTTTGCTACTATCCTTTAGCCCACTTGTGCCTCAAAGTGGCACCTTGCTCTTCATATAGAGAGTCTCATGTTATACCATTCATATGCTAGTGGGAATTACTTTTTCATAAACTTGTCATGTATATTCCAATGATGGACTTCCTCAAATGTCAGAGGTCAAGCAAGCAAGTTGCATGCACACCACACTTAGCTTCGGTTGAGCTTTCATACACCTATAGCTCTAGTGCATCATTTGCACCTCCATAGCCCATTGGCACGCCTAGTCGATTTGAGACTATCTTTTCCACTTTTTACCCCTTTAATAACTACCACCATATTTCATTCCACCAATATGCTATGTCCAATGGTTAACGCTCATGAATTCCGTGAAGTATAAAAGTTGATGCATATTGAAAAACTATGATCCAATTGCCTGACTTGGACACCATGGTGCTTAATTTTTGTATTAATCTGGTGAAGATTGAGGCATGCCTTTCTAATATAATAAGATGAATGGGGGTAAAACAATCTTTGAGGATCGTGTACTTTGAAATTTTAATGTTTTTGTTTCTTATACTTATTAGTATTGCTATGTTAATTTTTGTTAATTCATCGTTCTCAATGTTCACACATGCATAAGGTTACATAATGGGTGGCATGTCACATCAAAAATTCTATTCTTATCATTTACCTACTCTAGGACGAGCAGGAATTAAGCTTGGGGATGCATGATACCTCTCCAATGTAAATAAAAATTTTGATTGTTCTGTGCTTATATTATTATTCTAGGATACTTTTTGGGTATTTATTTACCAATTTATACTATTTTTTATAACTAACCTATTGACACAGTGCCTAGTGCCGGTTTCTCTTTTCCGCATGTTTTTGACTTTTCAACTTTTCAATACCAAAAGAAGTATAATTGACATGAAACTTTTTGTTTATTTTTTCTGGACCAAAAGAAGACCAACTTGCATTGGCAGAAGGCTGGAGGCCACCCGAGGGCCCCACAAGCCAACACAACGCGGCCTGGGAGGTTCCCTAATTTCTTGTGGGCCCCTTGAGTGCCTCGTGACTCCGTTCTGTAGCTTATAAATTCTCATATATCCTAAAAACCCTACACGCAGTCTCGAAACACTTTTTATGCTGCTAGAAGTCTCTATTCCAATGGGTGGCCATCTGGAGCTCAGTTCCGGCACCGTGCCGAAGGGGGATCAATCACGGAGGGACTTTTCATTAACCTTGCTGCCCTCATGATGATGTGTGAGTAGTTCACCACAGACCTGCAGGTCATAGATAGTACCTATATAGCAATCTCTCTATCTCGATCTTCAATACAATGACCATCGCGTCTTCGCTTTGATCCATACACTACAGGGATGAGATACTTTGCCATCTGCCATGGTAGACGGCAAAGGGGGACACCCCAGACGGCAAAGGCCTTTGCCGTCCGTCAGCAGACGGCAAACTGGACGGCAAATAATAATCCGGTGAAGGGCCTCTGTGTCGTCTGCATTGGGAAACCTGACGGCAAAGGATCTTTGCCGTGAGGGGGCAAACGACAAATAATATGGGACGACACATCCGTGGGCACCTCCGTCAAGTGCTAACGGCATCCTGCTGGGCCCACAGATAATTTGTCGTCTGCCCTGCACCCCTTTGCCGTCCGCCATGCTGGTAGGCTGACGGCAAAGGTGCCACCGAAGCCCCTCTCTTTTGCCCCTTTGCCGTCCGCCGTTTGCCCCTTTGCCGTCTGCCCACAAGCATGGAAGACGGCAAAGGGTGCACCCAGTTTGATTCAAAAGGCCAGTTTGGGCCCTTTGCCGTCTACTGTAGCTCCTTTGTCGTCGGTGGGCAGACGGCAAAGGCTCCAAACTGCCCGTGTTTATTTTATTTTTAATAATATCCAGCAATTTTCACACAAATCTGGAACATATATATATATATATGTATATGTATATATATATATTTGACAGTTTCATCCATAATACATAATATATTTTTGACAGTTTCATCCATAATCCATAATACATAATATATTTCACACAAACTGCCCCATACTCATAACCATATTAAAATATGTTTCATCCGTAATACATACATATTGTGCAAGTTTCGTCCGTACCAAACCATATATTACACTAGTTTCATATCCATTTACTACAATAGTTTCAATCCAAGCTTTCGTGAAGCCATTTTAGAAGAAACCATATTGAAGCACTCCATCAATATAATCCAAGCTTCCGTGAAGTGAATGTGATATGAAAAATGGGAAATAAGCAAGTTAGAAGAAGAAGACTAGATGAAGAGGAGAAGAAATAAGTAAGATTCATATCGATTTAGCTCCAAAAATACATACTTAGCTAATTTACCTCCAAGAAGAGGAGAAGAATAGAAATGAAAAGAATGAAGATGAAGAAGAAGAGAAGAACAAAAGAAGAAGAATAAGAAGAAGGAGAAGGAGAAGAAGAAGGAGAAGAAGGAGGAGAAGTAGGACTCCTTCTCCTTCTTCTCCTCCTTCTCCTTCTTCTCCTCCTTCTCGTTCTCTTCTTCTCCTCTTCTTCTTCTTCTTCCTTCTTTTCATTACTCCTCTTCTCCACTTGTTGGAGCTAAATTGGCTAAGTATGTCTTTTTGGAGCTAAATGGGCGAATTATGTCATTTTAGAGGAAAACAAGCTAAGTATATAATATTCATGAGCTAACAAATGTTCTTATACCATTTTGGGCTTACTATATCATTTTGGAGTTAAATTAGTCATTTTAATGAGCTAACTAAGGTTCTTATGATATTTTTACCTAACTAAGATAATTATGTCATTTTGGAGGATAATTAGTTAAGTATGTCTTTTTTGGGTAAAATAAGCTATGTAGAAGAAGAAAGAGAAGAAGCAAGAAGAGAAGAAGAAGGCGAAGAAAAATAGGAAGAAGAAGGAGGAGGAGGAGAAAGAGAAGGAGAAGGAGGAGGAGAAGAATAAAAAAATAAGAAGAGAAGAAGAAGGACAAAAAGAAGGCGAAGAACGAGGAGCGAAGAAGAAGGAGAAGAACCATGGCTCCTTCTTCTCCTTCTCCTTCTCCTCCTTCTCCTTCTTCTTCTCTTCTTCTTCTCTTTGTATTCTTCTTCCTTCTTTTCATTTTTCCTCTTTCTTCTCCTCTTGTCCTCTTCTTCAAGCTAAATTAGCTAATTATGCCTTTTTGGAGATAATGATGTCATTTTGGAGGATAATTAGCTAAGTATCAGTCATTTTTTATTAAATAGACCACTTTGGAGCTAACTAAGATAATTATGTCATTTTGGAGGATAATTAGCTAAGTATGTCTTTGTTGGGGAAATAAGATACATAGAAGAAGAAAGAGAAGAAGCAAGAAGAGAAGGAGAAGAAAAAGAAGAAGAAGAAGGAGGAGGAGGAGGAGGAGAAGGAGAAGGTGAAGGATGAGGAGAAGAAGAAGAAAGGAAGAAGAGAAGAAGAAGGAGAAGAGGAACGAGAAGAAGGAGGAGAGAAGAAGAAGGAGAAGAAGGAGGGCTCCTTCTCCTTCTCCTTCTTCTTCTCTTCTTCTTCTCTTCTTCTTCTTCTTCCTTCTTTTCATTTTTCCTCTTTCTTCTCCTCTTGTCCTCTTCTTTGAGCTAAATTATCTATGTATGCCTTTTTTGGAGCTAATTATGTCATTTTGGAGGATAATTAGCTAAGTATAGGTCATTTTTTATTAAATAGACCATTTTGGATCTAACTAAGCTAATTATGTCATTTTGGAGGATAATTAGCTAAGTATGTCTTTGTTGGGGAAAATAAGATACGTAGAAGAAGAAAGAGAAGAAGCAAGAAGAGAGGAAGAAGGCGAAGAAAAAGAAGAAGCAGGTGGAGGAGGAGGAGGAGGAGAAGGAGAAGGAGGAGGAGAAGAAGAAGTAAAGAAGAAGAGAAGAACAAGGAGAAGAAGAAGGAGAAGAAGGAGGAGAGAAGAAGACGGAGAAGAAGGAGGGGTCCTTCTCCTACTTCTCCTTCTTCTTCTCTTCTTCTTCTCTTCTTCTTCTTCTTCCTTCTTTTTGTTTTTGCACTTTCTTCTCCTCTTGTCCTCTTATTCGAGGTAAATTAGCTAAGTATGATTTTTCAAAGCTAATTATGTCATTTTGGAGGATAATTAGCTAAGTATAGGTCATTTATTATTAAGTAGACCATTTTGAAGCTAACTAAGATAATTATGTCATTTTGGAGGTTAATTAGCTAAGTATGTCTTTGTTGGGGAAAATAAGCTACGTAGAAGAAGAAAGAGAAGATGCAAGAAGAGAAGAAGAAGGAGAAGAAAAATAAGGAGGAGGAGGAGGAGGAGGAGAAGGAGAAGGAGAAGGAGGAGGAGAAGAAAAAGAAAATAAGAAGAGAAGAAGAAGGAGAATAAGAAGGAGAATAAGAAGGAGAAGAAGGTGGAGAAGAAGGAGGGCTCCTTCTCCTTCTTCTCCTCCTTCTCCTTCTCTTTCTCCTTCTCTTCTTCTTCTTCTCTTCTTCTTCTTACTTCTTTTCATTTTTCCTCTTTCTTCTCCTCTTGTCCTCTTCTTTGAGGTAAATTAGCTAAGTATGCCTTTTTGGAGATAATTATGTCAATTTGGAGGATAATTAGCTCAGTATGGGTCATTGTTTATTAAATAGACCACTTTGGAGATAACTAAGCTAATTATGTCATTTTGGAGGATAATTAGCTAAGTATGTCTTTGTTGGGTAAAATAAGCTATGTAGAAGAAGAAAGAGAAGGAGGACAAGAAAATGAAGAAGAAGAAGGAGGAGGAGGAGGAGAAGGAGGAGAAGGAGAAGGAGAAGGAGAAGGAGGAGGAGAAGAAGAAGGACAAGGAGGAGGAGGAGGAGGAGGAGGAGGAGAAGAAAAACAATAAGAAAAGAAGAAGAGAATAAGAAGGAGAAGAAGAAGAATAAGAAAAGAAGAAGAGAATAAGAAGGAGAAGAAGAAGGAGAAGAAGAAGGAGAAGAAGAAGGAGAAGAAGGAGGAGAGAAGAAGAAGGAGAAGTAGAAGGAGAAGAAGGAGGGATCCTTTTCCTTCTTCTCCTCCTTCTCCTTCTTCGTCTCTTCTTCTTCTCTTCTTCTTCTTCTTCCTTCTTTTCATTTTTCTTCTTTCTTCTCCTCTTGTCCTCTTCTTCGAGCTAAATTAGCTAAGTATGCCTTTTTGGAGCTAATTATGTCATTTTCGAGGATAATTAGCTAAGTATAGGTCATTTCTTATTAAATATACCATTTTGGAGCTAACTAAGCTAATTATATCATTTAGGTGGAAGCCTAGCTAACTATAGGTCATTTCAGAGCTAACTTGGGTAAAATAGGTCATTTCGAAGCTAACTATGCTTCTTAAGCCATTTGGAGCTAGCTAAGCTAATTATAGGCCATTTAATAGCTAAGTCAGGGGGACTAGGTCATCTTGGAGCTACGTAAGCCTTATTATTAATTTAGGAGATAACTTAGCTAAGTATAGGTCATTTTTTATTAAATAGGCCATTTTGGAGCTAACTAAGCTAATTATGTCATTTAGGTCGAAGCCGAGCTAACTATATGTCGTTTTGGAGCTAACTTGGGTTAAACATGTCATTTTTGCGCTAAGTATGCTTATTAAGACATATTGGACCATTATGTGGTTGTTAAGCAAAACACTAGAAATAACATACCATTATCGTCATTACGACGGGTGAAGCACGGTGGCTCTGGCTTGTTTCACCCGGAGAAGGCTGCCCTGGAGAAGGTTCCATTGTAGAAGAGTCGTGCGATGCGTTGTGGGAGATATTCTACATCAAAAATTGTTTGCAATGTGTCGTTAGCATGATGACACTCTTGAGATCACTTCATTGAAATTAAACTCACCGTCCCCGCCATGTTAATGACTGGAATCGCCGAAGGGATGTGGCCGGTCTTCTCGCACATAGACTGTACATTTGGTTTCGACAAGTCAAACTTTTTAGTTATTAACGAAACGGACATTAAAATGGAAGATTTCGATAACCTTTGTCGCGTCCTCCTCGTATCCCTCCTCACACCTGTAGTAGGTCCGCTAACGAGACAACACCGATTAGTGCAATAACTAGCTATGGTTGATTTATAATTGTGTAAAGGAGAAATTACCCAGAACTGGCGGATCAACATGTCGTCCCTCGTGTGGCACAAAACACCTTCGATCTCCACCTTCGGCATGGCCGGGGCACCCAAGTAGTGCTCCCAGGTCATTCCTACCTCTCGCTCCCGACCGGGCAACGTAGCAAACCCCGAGAAGTTTTGATGCCAAAGCACACCAAGGACGCTGTTGGGCTTGCGGACAACCTTGGCAATAACCCAACCCCTGTAGTATGACAAATTAAAGCCAAAACATTAGATATTTGAGCAAACGTGAAGGCAAATAGTTAAATAAGAGTAAATTAACTTACTTGTCCCCATTTGGCTTAATAGACCACCTCTACTAGTGGGTCGCCGGCACGAGCGGGATCCCCAAACTACCACGCTGGTAGAGGGTGGCCCCCTCACCTAGCTCCTAATCGCTATCAGCATGGCCACTTGGCTCAGGCTGACCCAGATCTGGCCAGGTATCCCACTGGGTCTCTTGGGACATACCCTCATCCGTGCTTTGCTTCGGAGTCGCCTGGAACGATGCCTCTGGACATGAGTCTTGTGGGTCGAAGGCTCGTCGACCTGAGGCTCGTGAACCGGAGACCGTGTAGCCTCCATCTCAGACGAATCCAACCTAGCAGTCATGTGCTCAGGTGAATCAGCTTGGGGTGGCAGCGAGGAAGGCGTGGCAGCCACCGCCCTACCTATCCCGCGACCACGTGTACCTTTATTACCTCTCGGCTTCGCGGGGGGTCGACCTCCTCTCACAGGGGCCGCGAGAGTTGAAGAAGTGGCCACTCCATGCAGAGTAGAGAGAAACGCTCTCCGAAGAGGCGAGGAAGGAATGGAATTACCCTTCCCACCACCCACCCACGAAGAAGGAGCCGCGGAGTGCTTTCGACCCTTTCCCACCATCTTTCAATACTTGTCATGACAAAGCGTAAATGAAATTAGTACAACATAAATACCAACATGAGTAATAAAATGTATACAATTTAAGTGTATCATCATCATAAATACCAACATGACTAACAAAAATTGAATACCTAACATGAACTCAATATATATATATATAGTAATAGTTGAATACCTGACATGAACTAATAACAATCCTGCTCGTCTATATATGTTTCGGGGTCTATAAATGCATCATGATCATCACGATCATCAATAAATGCATCATCATCATCACTATTAGGAAGAACATGTGGAAGGCAACCATTATGTAATCGGTCAAGAAGTGACAGGTCATCTGCAGCAGTAACCTCTTCTTCTTCCGGCTCTTCATGCTCGAGCTGAGGGGTTAAGACGGATTCACTTTCGCTATCTACTTCAATGTTCTGGGTGAAGTAGAGCTGTTCTTCAAACGTTTCTTGGACATACGTGTTTCTTGGAAGAATTCTCCTTCATACTTGTCTGGGTTAATGTGAGGTTTGTAACCCTCTTCATTGAGGATAGGTGGTCTAAAATGTGGCGGCACTTCATAAACGACATCCCTACCTTTTAGATTTGGATCAGTTTGGCAGGCCCATGGTAGATAGAAAACTTGTGTCACCTATTGAGACGTAATATAGACATCAAGAACCTCTAACTAGGTGTTTTGGTTGATTTAGACTAGTCCTATATGTTCATGAGTCCTTCTAGTCTCCCTAGGCACAAACCAATAACATTTGAAGACTACGACGGTCGGTTTGTTTTCATCGTAGAATAGAAGTTCATAAATTGTGCCTCCTTCGCCGATAGCAGAGACAGAACAATTTGTAGTCGTTAGGTCGGGCATAGATAGCTCTTTGCCAAAGGTACGAAAGTGATACCCGTTGATGTTGTATTTGTCAAATAAACGAACCTTACAGTCAAAACCATTAGCGACTTGTCTCAACTCGGCGTCCATAGACTCTACGTTAGCCTACATGTTTTATACAAAAGAATGGATGCATTAGCCGCAAATTAGACCAAGAAATCAAATGGCCCATTAATGGTAATTAATTACCCTTTGTTTGAAACACGAGATGAAACCGGGATAGCCGCCTCCATACTTTGCGAGAAGCTCATACTCTTCGATGGAATCCTTTTCGATGACCGCTCCATCCGAGAATTCGCCGATGTATCGAATATATCAAATATCCGGGAATAAGGCTAGTTCAAAGGAATTAGAAGTTGTGGAACAAAATTTTACCGAGAACTTACTCGATGTATGGCCGCACTTCTGTTAGGTTGGTGAAGATATACAATGAAATGGTCCGCCATTCTTCGACATCCAACGATTTCCCTTTCGAAGCACCGGATGGTGCGAGCTTCCCATTGAATTGGTTGAGGATGGATCGACCTTTTTTAGGATCGCCATCATTGTACCGAGGCTTTAGGTTATCCAAATGATGATTTTTGGCTTCGTAGTGTGCTGTCACAAAGTTTGTCACCTCCTTAGTAATGAATGCCTCGGGCATCGATGCTTCAATTCTACGTTTATTTTTACATTTAGATCGAAGCGCCTTCTGCATCCTCTCAGTTGAGTAGCACCATTGATTTTGAACGGGCCCCCGAATCTTGCCTCGGTCGGGAGATGCAAAATGAAATGTTGCATCTCATTAAAGAAGCCCGGTGGAAAGATCTTCTCTAATATGCAGATCAACTCCGCCGCCAACTCTTCTGTTTCATCTAAAACGCGAGGCGATAGTTCTTTCTCACAAAGATTACAGAAGAAATAGCTCACCTCTGCCTATACTAGCCATTTATCCTCAGGGATAAAGACACGCAACATCACCGGCATTACCCTATCAATCCATATGTGCCAATCATGAGTCTTGACACCAAATATTTTCAATTTCTCAAGACTTGCTTCCCTCTTTAGATTCGCAGCATACCCATCGGGGAACATCAACCACATTTTCACACACAATAGCATTTCCCTCATAGCTGGCCTTTCAAGATTGAACAATGCCTTTGGCTTCACTATGCTTTGCTTTCCTTTCCGTTGTCGGAAGTTTTGTAACAGTCTATCACATAGAGACTCCAGGTCGATTCTAGCCTGAGGATTATCTTTTGACTTCCCCTCTATGCCGAACAATGTACCAATAATGGCCTCCACAATATTCTTTTCAGTGTGCATCACGTCGATGTTGTGTGGGCAAAGAAGGTCTTTAAAGTAAGGCAGATGCCATAAATATGAATTTTGAGTCTAGGCATGTTCCGTATTATACCCTTTGAAGTACCCTGGACGCAAATGATCAGGATCGAGAGCGTTGAACTGATCAAGGGTCCGTTGGCCTATCAACGCGGCTGGCGCAGTGTTTTTGACAACTCTACCTTTGATGAAATTCTGCTTGTCTTTTCTGAACTTATGGTCAGGATCCAGGAACTGTCTATACATGTTGAAGCTAGAAAACTTGTGACCAACCTGCAACCAAAGGAACTGAAGAGCTACCTTGCATGTGGTGCACGAGAACCTTCCATGCACACACCAGCCAGCGAATAGCGCAAACGCCGGATAATCATGCGTCGAGTACATGTACCACACATGCATTTTGAAATTTGTTTTGGTAGCGGCGTCGTAGGTCTTGATCCCATTATCCCAGGCTTCTTGCAACTCATCCTTAAGCGGCTGCATGTACACTTTCATATTCTTCCCCGGATAGTTGGGCCCTGGAATTATCAACGTCAGGAAAATGTTCTTTCTTTCCATAATCTCTCCGGTTGGGAGATTGAGTGGAATGACAAATACAGGCCAACAACTGTATTGTGTTGCCTTCATACCATACACATTGAACCTCTCCATGCGGATGGCAACTCTAGGAGGCCTTGGATCTTCCGTTTTATCCTTATGTAATGCATTGAAGTTCTTCCACGCAAAACCATCTGAAGTGTGTACCAGCATCTTGTTCCCATCCGCATCTACTTCGGTTATTTTGCCCAATTTCTGCCGTGTCATCTATCAGGCTGTCTCTTCGACCATGAAAATATGTTGAAGTCTTGGTACGATTGGCAGACACCAAAGAACACTAATGGGGATTTTGGTCTGATTCTTCTCACCCATACCGTTGTCTACCACAATATACTTGGAAGAATTTAAAATTGGGCAATAGTTCAAGGCTGCATACTCAAGCCTAAATAAGGCACGTCCATTCTCACAAGCTTGTATCTTCTCATAAGGCATCTTAAGTACACGGAGGATTTTCTCTGACTAGTATAGGTTTGCAGGCAGTACGTGTCCTTTGGGTAGAAAGCGTCCAAATAGCGTCATCATCGCGTCGTAGCATTCTCTACCTAGGTTGAATTGAGCCTTCAGATCCATTACTTGCGCGATGGCATCCAGCTCACAAAGCTTAGTATGCTCGTGGAGAGGACGTTTTGAGGACTCCAACATTTCATAGGAGGACTTTGCAGATTCCTCCATCTCATTGTCCAAATCCCGAGCATCATCAATGTCTTGCACCATGTCTTCGATCCCGGTACCATGCTCGTCAGTGCGACGACGAATCACCTCAGCTCTGGCACATTGGTCGGACTCATCATGAATAGTCAACAACGTATAATTAGGTGTAAAACCCCACTTCTGCAGGTGTTTACCATTTCAAACTCTGTCTTCTTTTTCCAGTTGTCGCAGTTGGGACAGGGGCACCATGGTTTTTGCTGGCCATTTGCGAATATGACTCTCACAAACCCCCTGGTTTTTGTTAACCATTCATGGGTCATGTCTTTCTGACTAGGGTGACCAATGTACATCCAAGCACGATCACTCATCTTGCCTAGCTACCTATGGGCACACAAGAAATAAATATATAATTCATCATCTATATTCATGCGCTAACCAAGTTTGTTAGTTTTATTACGACCATGCAACCTACACGCTAATAGGTAAAGATAGGTCCTAATCCCACCTGAGTATGTGTAGATTTGGTTTGTTTTCCCATGCTCTACTCTAGATGTGACGCAGAATTTCGGCAGCACCTCCCCGCTGTTCTCCTGATACCGTCTCAGCAATAAGCAGAGACGATGTGTACCCGGAGAACAACAGGGAGGCACTAACGAAATTCCGCATCGGATCCAGAGCACAGAATATGGGAAAATGAACCCAATCTACACATACTCAGACTGTCCATGGATAACGTTGGACAATTCGAAAGGATGGCGGTTATAACTATGCAAAGACATACATATTTATAGATGTCTCCCTTTCGAACGGGAGACGCGTACTGGTCACGAATACTCATGATTGAAGAAACCTATAGCTAGCAAGTTTCATCGGCACGAAGACCGGAACAGAGCAAATTAAGGGGGTAGGAGGAGAAGTCATTTGTGCTCACCAACAAAAGTAGGGGCGGCGCTCGTCCAACGCACGTGGAGGTCGTCGAACAACTGCACATTCAAATTCACCCGATCAACACAAATATGATGATTTTATAATTAATATAATCGGAAAATATGTGACCTAACTCATAATTTACAAAAGGCCGAAGAGGTGTCGGGGGTTAGGGGTTTGGGGGTTAGTGGCGTCGGGGTTGGGGTTAGGGTGTCAAGGGTCAGTGGCGTTGGGGGTCGGGGTCAAGGGTCGAGGGTCAGTGGCGTCGGGGGTCAACGGTTAGTGGCGTCGGGGGTCAGTAGAGTTGTTGGTCGGGAGTCGGGGGTGATTTGCGTTAGAACAACACATTTTGTTCAGACGGCCGCGACTTTGAATAAATCTTTATCAATTATTCCTTTCTCTTCTAAGATTTGCCTCGCACCGACTTTCTTATTTTTGAATATTTTTAGGCTTCGAGAATTAAACATGTGTTTTTTAAGTAGTTAGCAATGCACAAAAATATATCTATTTCCCCCTTCTCATAAATATAAATTTATTGGTTAAGTGCAAATAATATTGCATACATTTATAATCATAAATTAAATAATTAAGTTGGCCAAGCTATCATCGATCTCCTGTGTTCCAAGTGTTTTGCCGTGAATCTTCCCTCTATGACACATGTCTCTCGTTTTTATTATGGTTCATTGACGCTTTCATAACTTGATGTGATTTTTTCACCGTTTACGGGACCATTGATCTTCTGCCTATGTGTGATTTGATTGTGCATTTTCTACCTTGCCACATCCCCTCTGCACGCGACACGAACCTTCCAAAGAGACTAAGATCGTCTCGAGCGCTTTCTCCCCCCTCCCATTATCGTGTTTGTTCTTTCCCTACAAACATTCCCGTCACCCGTCTTCTTCATGGACAATAGCAAAATAAACAACACTCTCTCCATGTCCTCCCAACCTCTCCATTGCTGGCGATCGGCTAAAACCATTTCATTGCCGCAAACCCCCTTCTCAAGCCATCTCTCTCCTAATCCTCTGCTCTCCCATTTAGTGATACCCTGTCCTGCACCAGGTCGACTAGCATAGCCTTGATGAGTACAACATTGGTCTCCTGTTCGACAAGATCCTATTGACGAGCACCAATAGAAACGGGATAAATCGGAGGACGGGGAGGAGGCGGCGTGAACCTCATCATCCGCCGTCACCGCCACAAGTACGATAACACGGACGATGTCCGTGGATTTGTTCATAACTACTTTATCCTCATAAGATGCTTCAGATGCTAATTTTCTTCATTTTACGTATCATATATGACCTTTCTGGTAGATACTACCATTGTTTCATTCTATGCATGCAAAGGGAAGATAGTCAATCTGAATGTAAGTGCTGGAAGCATACCATGTTTGCTCCTTTTGAGGGGAAACTACTGACTGGACATTATCTTGTAGGAAATAATCATCATGGAACTTCTTATTCACTGATTCCTATGATGGAGTAGAGATGCCGAATTCCAAAACATAACACTGTATTTCAAAATACATGATTACAAACTTCCCATATTCTTTGCATATATTTTATTTTACATAGTTTTATTTTCTTCCATTCTTAGATTCCTATAACTGTAATGCAAGTTTTTGAGTTTTCATGCACATGCATTGATATGTTTCTTCCTTTGTTTGTACACTATCTCAGCGTATAAGGACCAAGGATACAAGACATTCTATGCGACCAGATCGACCTGAAACCCACTGCTACCCATTCTCTAATTCTAAACATAGTAAACAATGTATATGCACACAAGCTATTTCACGGGCGCGGCGTGCCGGCGTGCCTCCCCATGCTAGTATCATATCAAATAGACTGTTGAAAAGGAAATAAAGCAAAAAGGAAAAAAAAACTCACCTACAAGGGCAGTGGGCGGCCGGGGTAGTGGGTGCTGGGGCGGTCGGGGCCTGGCCAGTGTGGCGTCCGGGCCGGCAGGGGCATCGGGCGGGGGTAGGGGTGCCAAGTGACGGCAGGGGTGCTGGCGCAGGGAGAGGGATCTGCTTGGTGGGGGCGACACAGGGCGTAGAGGAGGAGGGGGTGTGCGGGGGGGGGGGGTGCGGTAGTGGAGGAGGGGTCACGGTGGTAGTGGGGAGTGGGAAGGGCCGCCGACGCAGGATGTAGAGGAGGATGGTGGGGTGTGCGGGGAGGGGCGGCACGATGGTGGAGGAGGGGCAGCGTGGTTGTTGAGGAGGGGGTCACGGTTGTGGTGGAGGAGAGGGGGTCGCGGGGAGGAGGGGGTCGCAGGGAGTAGGGGGTGCTCCGTGGTGGAGGAGAGATCCGGCCGTTAGGTTGCGGTGGCGATTGGGGGTGTGGCATGGGGAGAGGCGGGTGGGAGAGAGAGTGGGAGAGAGCTTACCGTTTTGGGGCCAGTCCCCTTTGCCGTGTGTAGGCGGAGGACAAAGATGTGGCGCCAGACGATAAAGGGGTGCGTGGGGCCGGTGTGGGGTGGGTTTGGTTCCGACCGTTAGGGTTGGCGCCGACTGTCCCCTTTGTCGTCTGCCTCCACCTTATTTGCCGTCCGGTGGTAGACGACAAAGGTCTGGCTGATGGCAAATAGGTTCTTCGCCAACAACCAAGCCTTTGTCGTCTGCCTGCACCTTCTCTGTCGTCTACTGGCTGATGGCAAAGTAATGGCTGTTGGCAAAGATACTATTTTCCAACAGCCATTACTTTGTCATCTGTTCTTTGTCAGCTCGCGGCAAAGATGCTCTTTGCCATCAGCCAACAGACGACAAAGACTAGGCACATGGCAAAGTATCTGTTTCCACTAGTGATATGATGTAATCCTTTTGTGCGGTGCGTTTGTTGGGATCCGATGGATTGTGGGTTTATGTTTAGATTATTCATGATAAATATTTGAGTATCTCTTAATATTAATATGATTCTTATGTCCATGATTATGATAGCTTCGTAATTCTCTCTGATCTATTGAAATAGTTTGGCCAACTAGATTGATATTTCTTCGATGACACAGGTGCGTTGTAGTAAGTTCAACCTGGCAAATTTCTATATCCCTATGATAGAAGGGGATAAGATACGTCCTTATGTCGCTGCTACTAAGGATAACACGATGGGGTTTACTCATATTGCTTGAGTTTACCTTGTCTAGATCATGTCATCGTTCTCCATGCATTACTCTATTTTACTTAATACTATAGATGCATGATGGATAGCGGACGATGAGTGGAGTAATAGTAATAGGTGCAGGCATAAGTTGGCCTATTTTTTATGGATTTGATGCTGATATAAACATGTTCATTGGCGTGAATATCGCATAACTATCTGCTTTTCTATCAATTCCCAAGTGTAATTTGTTTACCCACCATATGCTGTTTTCATGAGAGATGCCATTATGGTAAATATGGACCCTCGGTCTATTCACCATATATTTACAAAACCTTCAATACCTTGCTGTCAGTTACTTGTTTTCATTTTATTTTGAAATTTACAATTATCTAAAATTATCTACACATCTCATCTTCTTGCAAATAACGAGACCAAGGGGATTGACAACCCTCTTGTCCGCGTTGGGTGCAATTTGTTTGTTCTGTTGTGTACAGTCGCTGAAGATGCTTGTTGTTGATATTCCTATTGGTTCGAGAAACCATGGTTTCATAATTGAGGGAAATACTTACCCACATTGTGTTGCGATAACTCGTTCCTCTTCACCGAAAACCCAACATAGATCACAAGTACAACC
Organism: Hordeum vulgare subsp. vulgare; assembly: GCF_904849725.1. Lineage (NCBI taxonomy): Eukaryota > Viridiplantae > Streptophyta > Magnoliopsida > Poales > Poaceae > Hordeum > Hordeum vulgare. The sequence continues at coordinate 221,237,252 of NC_058523.1, forward strand.
GGCCACCTCCACCCCTCCCCCTATATATATGGGAGGAGAGGGAGGGAAGCTAAACCAAAAGACATGGCACAACCCTCCTCTCTCTCTTGTACTTCTTCTACTCCTCGTGTCACGGGAGTGCTAAGCGAATCCATATCGGTATCGCACCACCATCACCATCACCTCGCTGTTGTGCTCCCGGAGAAATTATCTACTACTCTGCCCTTTCTTGTTGGATCGAGGACGAGGAGGCGTCATCAAGCTCTACATATGCTGAACGCTGAGATGTCGCCTGTTCGGTGCTAGATCGGCACAGATCGGGATTGGATTGCAAAGACGTGCGACTACATCAATCATCTTTCTTAACGCATCCGCTTAATGATCTACAAGGGTATGTAGATGAACACCCCCTCTCGTAGTTGCTCATCTACATAGATATATCTTGGGTGTTTGTAGGAGAACTTTTGTGTCCCATGCAATGTTCCCCATCCTGGCGGGGTTGATATTTTGAAAAATCAAGCTTTTCATTGAGTTGAGTCGCCAACATCCGAGAAACCTTCACACATTGTGCATCGTCTTCCTGAAGAAATTCTGAGCCATCCACATTAAACTCCGGGAACCTGCCATCCATTTGAGTCGGCTACATCTTAAACAAATATGCTTTGGCATGGTCAAGTGATGACCCACAAGTATAGGGGATCAATCGTTGTCCTTTCGATAAGTAAGAGTGTGGTACCCAACGAGGAGCAGAAGGATCTGACAAGTGATTTTCAGCAAGGAAATATCTCCAAGCACTGAAATTATCGGTAACAAGTGATTGTGTGGTGAGATGATTCGCATCAAGCAACAAGTAACAAAAGTAGCAACGGTGCAGCAAGGTGGCTCAATCCCTTTTGTAGCAAGGGACAAGCCTGGACAAAGTATTATAGGAGGAAAAACGCTCCCGAGGACACACGGGAATTTCTGTCATGCTAGTTTTCATCATGTTCATATGATTCGCTTTCGTTACTTTGACAGTTTGATATGTCGGTGGACCGGCGCTTTCGTACTGCCCTTACTTGGACAAGGATCCCACTTATGATTAACCCCTCTCGCAAGGATCCGCAACTATGTAAGAAGAATTAAGACAAAGTCTAACCATAACATTAAACTAGTGGATCCAAATCAGCCCCTTACGAAGCAACGCATAAACTAGGGTTTAAGCTTCTGTCACTCTAGCAACCTATCATCTACTTACTACTTCCCAATGCCTTCCTCTAGGCCCAAATAATGCTGAAGTGTTATGTAGTTGACGTTCACATAACACCACTAGAGGAAAAACAACATCCAACACATCAAAATATCGAACGAATACCAAATTCACATGACTACTATTAGCATGACTTATCCCATGTCCTCAGGAACAAAAGTAACTACTCACAAAGCATAATCATATTCATGACCAGAGAGGTAATGAGTAGCATCAAGGATCTGAACATAAACTCTTCCGCCAAGTAATCCACCTAGCATCCACTACAAAGAGTAATCAACACTACTAGTAACCTTACAAGTACCAACCGGAGTCGCGAGATGGAGATTGGTAACAAGAGATGAACTAGGGTTTGGAGATGAGATGGTGGTGATGAAGATCTCGATGGTGACCAGTCCCCTCTGATGAGAGGAGTGTTTGTGATGACGCTGGCGACGAATGCCCCCTCTAGGAGGGAAGTTTCCCCGGCAGGATCATCCTGCCGGAGCTCTAGATTGGTTCTGCACAAGTTCTGCCTCGTGGCAGCGGCGAATCCACGAAAAAGCTCCTCCTCGATTTTTTTCCGGATGAAACCCTTCATATAGCAGAAGAGGGGGGCCAGTGGGCCAGTAGGCTGCCCACAATCTCCCTAGGTGCGGCCAGGGGGGTGGCCGCGCCTAGCAGGCTTGTGGCCACCTGCTGGCGCCCCTCTGGCGCTTCTTCGGCCCAGTATTTTTTATAAATCCAGAAAAAAATCATCGTTAATTTTTACGATGTTTGGAGTTGCGCAGAATAGGTATCTCAAACTTGGTCCAATTTCAGGCCAGAATTCCAGTTGCCGGCATTCTCCCTCTTCATGTAAACCTTGCAAAATAAGAGATAAAAGGCATAAGTATTGTACTGTGAAGTGAAATAATAGCCCAACAAGCGATAAATATCAACATAAAAGCATGATGCAAAATGGACGTATCAACTCCCCCAAGCTTAGACCTCACTTGTCCTCAAGCGAAAGCCTAGCTCAATAAATATGACCACATGTTTAGAGAGAGAGGTGTCGACAAAACAAGATACGAACATGCAGGCATCATGATCATGATTAGAACAACAATACCAACATATAATCTCTCATGCTACAGTGAAAAATTCTTCACAAAGTAAAGTATGGATCAAGAACCTTACCGAGAAATAGCAACCGATAGCCTTTAGTCATTGAAGCAATTACAATTTATCACAACATCGGAAAGAGTCAAATAAGAGCTTGTAAAACAAATCCACATACTCAATCATCCTTTCGTTCTCTACAATTGCTACAACTCACGTGGTACTCATGATATTAAAGTTTCAGCTGGACACAGAGAAAGATAGGGGCTTATAGTTTTGCCTCCCAACTACTTACCTCAGGGGTAATGCCAACAATAATAATTCATGAATGCTTACCTCCAAGTTGACATATGAATATAGATCTTTCCCAAGCATATGGCGTTAGCCAAGATAAAGGCGAAACAAGGAATTGGTGAAGATCACCATGACTCTTTCAAGGGAAAAAAGTAAAGGTACAAGATAGGCCCTTCGCAGAGGGAAGCAGAGGTTGTCATGCGCTTTTGAGGTTTGGATGCGTGTCCTCTTAGTGCGGAGGAACGTCACTTTATATTGCCTCCTGTGATAAAGAGCTTTATTATGTAGTCTGTTCCTTTTATGTCTTCCTCATCATAGGTTCGTACAAACCTTATTTTCCACACACTAATAGATCATACATATTGGAGAGCAATTTTTTATTGCTTGCACCGATGACAACTTACTTGAGGGATCTTATTCAATCCATAGGTAGATATGGTGGACACTCATGGCAAAACTGGGTTGAAGGTTTACGGATGCACAAGTAGTATCTTTACTTGGTGCGGGAGTTTTGGCTAGTATGAGGTCGAAACAATCATCACATGCTAAGGGATGTCTAATCATATAACATTGTTCGGAACCAAGCAAACACAATTCATTATGTTGTCTTCCTTGTCCAACATCTACTTCTGGGCATGTAATAGTTTAGTGAGTGTTCACAATCATAGATGGTGTCAGAGATGATATATTTATATGTCAACCTCTCCTTCTTTATCACTTCCTATTAATTGCAACAATGACCAAGGTCTACGTTTGTCTACCCTCAACAAGTTTCAATCATCGTTCTTTTTATATGTGAAGCCATCACTTCCCATAAGATCATTACATGATCTTTCATGCTTTTGTTCTTTTCTCACTCTTTGATCATGGCAAGAGGCAAAGCCATTCAACTAAGACACTCTTTATTATATGGCTCACGAGCTCGAATACATCGGGGGTGACACAAATCAACACTCAAGACTAAAACACTAAACTTTTAATCTACTAGAGAAATAGAAAACTGAAAAGGAAAACTAAAACAAAGGTAAAGGCAAAAGATGTGATGGTGATACGATATCGGGGCAACTCCCCCAAGCTTGGCAAAATCCAAGGGGATTGCCCATACCCATGCTCAGTCGGCTTCCTTTGGTGGTGATGATGGTGGAGTTGTTGAAGAGGTCTTGAGCTTGTTTAATTTCCACTTGAGCATAGAATTCTGCTCCCTCAGATCATCATTTTCCTATTCAAGCTTCAACACACTTTGGCATAATTCCTTCTTACTCTCCTGCAAGAAACGGGAAGGGATAAACACAGTCTTAGGCTTCTTCCTTGAGTCAGGGAGGCTCGACTTCTTGAAATCCACATGCGTGTGTCCAGGTTGAGGCAGAGGAGCCTCCTCTTCATTGGAACTTGTTTGTTCCTTCCCCTTGGGACCATAATCTTCTTCCTCATCAGTGGTCCAGCCATAGGGATCCAAGTCCCCATAGACTTTGGGGTCACCAAGGTAATCTGCCACATAGCTCTCCCCCTCTGAATCTTGAGAAGACATCTTGCCCTAGATCTGCGGTAGAAAACAGGCTCGAAACAAAAAACAAAGGAAATCTGCGTGATACAGGGGTCAGACCTCACGAGAGAATATATATTGATTTTTTCCAAACCAGAAGGAGTACTCTGCACGAAAACGGAGTCTGGGAGGCGCACGAGGTGGCCACAGGCCCCCCAAGTGCGACCAGGGGGTGGGCCCGCGCCTGGCAGGCTTGTCGCCTCCTCGTGCACTTTCCGGACTACTTCCAATTTTTGTATTTTTTCAAATATTCCCAAACGGAGAAAATTTCCTATTGGAAAAGTTTTGGACTCCGTTTTCTTACCGAATCACATACCTCTTCGTTTTCGGAGTCCGAAACACGCTGATAAATATCCCTTAGGTATTCTTCCAAAGTTATGGTATTGATGATATTGCTTTCAACATTTGTGGGAGTACCTGAGATATAATGCTTGATTCTCTGCCCATTTACAACTCTTGGAAAATTACCTTCCGTGTTGTTGATCTTGATAGCACTGGAACGATATACTTCCTCAACAACATAGGGACCTTCCCATTTAGAGAGAAGCTTGCCTGCAAAGAATCTTAAGCGAGAGTTATATAGCAAGACATAATCACCTACATTGAACTCACGCTTTTGTATCCTCTTATCATGCCACCTCTTAACCTTCTCTTTGAACAACTTGGCATTCTCATATGCCTGAGTTCTCCATTCATCAAGCGAGCTAATGTCAAATAACCTCTTCTCACCGGCAAGTTTGAAATCAAAGTTGAGCTCTTTGATTGCCCAATAAGCTTTATGGTCTAGTTCAAGAGGTAAATGACATGCTGTACCAGACACCATTTTGTACGGTGACATGCCCATGGGATTCTTATAGGCAGTTCTATAAGCCCACAGTGGATCATCGAGATTCTTAGACCAATTCTTTCTAGACCTGTTGACAGTCTTTTGCCGAATCAGTTTAATATCTCTATTCCTTAGGTCTACTTGACCACTGGACTGAGGGTGGTAGGGAGATGCAATTCTATGGTTCACATCGTACTTTGCAAGCGTTTTACGGAAAGCACCATGAATGAAATGTGAACCACTGTCGGTCATCAGATATCTAGGGACTCCAAATCTAGGGAAAATAACTTCTTTAAGCATCCTGATAGAAGTGTTGTGATCAGCACTACTAGTGGGGATAGCTTCTACCCACTTAGTGATGTAATCAACAGCAACTAAGATGTGAGTATACCCGTTGGATTTTGGAAAAGGTCCCATATAATCAAAGCCCGAGACATCAAATGGTTCAATGACAAGTGAATAGTTCATAGGCATTTCCTGACATTTACTGATATTATCTACTCTTTGACATTCGTCACAGGACAAGACTAACTTACGGGCATCCATGAAGATAGTGGGCCAATAGAAACCTGATTGCAAAACCTTGTGTGCAGTTCTATCTCCTACATGGTGTCCTCCGTAGGCCTCGGGGTGACACTTCTGTAGGATCTTTCCCTGTTCATGTTCAGGTACACAACGTCTAATAACACCATCTACTACTTCCTTATAAAGGTGAGGATCATCCCAGAAGTAATGTCTCAAGTCAAAGAATAATTTCTTCTTTTGCTGGTACTTGAAACTAGGTCGTATGTATTTGGCAACGATATAGTTTGGATAATCAGAATACCACGGTGCACTACGCGAAGCATTGATGACATTCAATAGCTCATCGGTAAAGCTATCATCAATAGGTTGTGGGTCATCAAGAACGTTCTCTAAACTAGACAAGTTCTCTGCTACGTGGTTATCAGCACCCTTTCTGTCGACAACGTGCAAATGAAACTCTTGTCGCAAGAGAACCCATCTGATAAGTGTAGGTTTAGCGTCTTTCTTCTCCATAAGGTACTTAATAGCAGCGCGATCAGTGTGAATAGTGACTTTGGAATCAACGATGTAAGACCTGAAATTTTCACATGCAAACACGACCGCTAAAAACTCCTTTTCCGTAGTGGCATAGTTTCTTTGGGCACTGTCTAGAGTTTTACTAGCATAGTGAATAACATTCAACTTCTTATCAACTCTTTTCCCTAGGACAACACCAACACCATAATCGCTAGCATCACACATGATTTCAAACGACCAGTTCCAATTAGGTGGTTGAACAATAGGTGCAGTTATCAAAGCACTCTTAAGTATTTCGAAGGCTTCCTCACAATCATCGTCAAAGACAAAAGGACTATCCTTTTGCAAGAGATTGGTAAGAGCCCTAGAAATCTTAGAGAAGTCTTTAATGAACCTTCTATAGAAACCAGCATGACCAAGGAAACTTATTATAGCTTTGATATCTGTGGGGTATGGCATTTTCTCGATTGAATCAACCTTAGCCTTATCGACTTCAATACCTCTTTCAGAAATTTTATGTCTTAAGACAATGCGTTCATTAACCATAAAGTGGCACTTCTCCCAATTCAACACAAGATTGGTATCTTTACATCTCTACAAGACCTCATAATGGTTGCGGAGGCAATCATCAAAGGAAGACCTGTAAACGGAGAAGTCATCCATGAAAGGCTCAACAATATTTTCACAAAAGTCAGGGAATATAGCCATCATACATCTTTGAAAGGTGGCAGGTGCATTACATAAGCCAATAGGCATACGTCTATAAGCAAAGGTACCGAAAGGGCAGGTGAAGGTGGTTTTCTCCTGATCATATTGTGCAACAGGTATTTTGGAGAAACCAGAATAACCATCTAGAAAGCAGAAGTGTGTGTGTTTAGACAGTCTTTCTAGCATTTGGTCGATAAAAGGCAAAGGGTAATGATCTTTCCTAGTGGCCTTATTCAATTTCCTAAAATCGATCACCATCCTATAGCAAGTAATAATCCTCTGTCGGATAAATTCATCCTTATCATTAGGGAGAACGGTAATGCCTCCCTTCTTAGGGGCGCAATGCACCGGACTCACCCAATCGCTGTGAGCAACATGATAGATAATACCTGCTTCCAGGAGCTTTAGTATTTCTTTTCTTACTACCTCTTTCATCTTAGGATTTAATCTCCTTTGATGATCAACAACTGGTTTGAAGTCAGGATCGGTTTTAATCTTGTGTTGGCATAGAGTGGGACTGATGCCCTTAAGATCATCAAGAGTATATCCAATAGCAGCACGGTGCTTCCTCATAGTTTTCAGTAACTTCTTTTCTTCATGCTCTGAGAGGCTAGCACTAATAATAACAGGATATATCTCCTGTTCATCAAGATAAGCATACTTACGAGTATCACGCAACTGTGTAAGCTCGAACACAGGATCACCCTTTGGTGGGGGTGGATCCCCAAGCAGTTCAATAGGGAAGTTATTCTTAAGGATAGGACATTATTCAAGGACAACTCTATCTATCTCATCCCTTTCATCCATATGCATATCATTTTGATGCTCAAGCAAGTATTGCTCTAAGTGATCAGTAGGAGGTACGGCAATAGAAGCTAAGGCAATAGTTTCATCCCTACTAGGCAACTCCTTTTCATGAGGTTGTCTACCAAACTTAGAGAAATTGAACTCGTGTGACACACCTTCAAAGCCAACATTGATAGATTGCTTCTCACAATCAATATGAGCATTGACAGTATTGAGAAAAGGTCTACCAAATATGATGGGACAAAAGCTATCTTGTGCGGTAGCAAGAACAAGGAAATTAACAGGATACTTCGTTTTACCACATAAGACTTCAACATCCCTAACAATTCCCACAGGGTAGATAGTATCTCTATTGGCAAGTTGAATAGTGACATCAATAGGCTCTATCTCAACACGTGCAATCTCGTCTTTAATTTCATCATATAAGGATTGAGGTATTTCACTAACACTAGCACCAACGTCACATAAACCATGATAACAATGATCTCGTATCTTAACAGAAACAACAGGCATGCCAACAATAGGCCTATGTTTGTCTCTAGCGTGAGGTTTAGCAATCCTAGCAGCATCTTCACATAAGTGAATATTATATCCCTTTGATAATAGCAATGCTAGGTTCAACTCTAATTTCTTCAGGGGGTGTAGGTGTTCTAATGTAGCGTGTACGTATCACAGTTGAAGCTTTAGAATGATCCTTTATCCTAACAGGGAAAGGTGGTTTCTCAATGTAAGCACTGGGAACAACAGGATGATTATAGGCAGTGACTCTCTCTTCAACTGGATTGGGTTTAACTACACTGACTTCTACAGGAGGATCATATTTAAACCACTTCTCTTTGGGGAGATCAATATGAGCAGCAAATGATTCACACAATTAAGCTACTATCTCAGAGTCAAGTCCATACTTAGCGCTAAAGTCACAAAAAGTATTTGTTTCAACAAAGGATTTAACGCAATCAAACTTGAAATGCATACCTGACTCCTTACCTTCTTCAAGCTCCCAATCTTTAGATTTGCATTTTATTCTCTCCAATAAATTCCATTTGAAGTCAATATCTCTCTTCATAAAAGAACCAGTACAATAAGTGTCAAGCATGGTGCGATCATCATGAGAAAGCCGAGCATAGAAGTTCTGAATGATAATTTCTCTCGGGAGCTCATGATTGGGGCATGAATATAAGATTGATTTAAGCCTCCCCAAGCTTGAGCGATGCTTTCTCTGTCATGAGACCAAAAATTATAAATATAATTCCGATCACGATGTACTAAATGCATAGGATAAAACTTTTGATGAAATTCCAATTTCAACCGATTGTAGTCCCATGATCTAGTATCATCACATAGCCTATACCATGTCAATGACTTATCCTTCAAAGATAAAGTAAAGAAATTCTTCTTGACCTCATCCTCGGGCAAACCTGCAAGCTTAAATAAACCACAAACTTTATCTACATAGATTAGATGCAAGTCTGGATGTGAAGTTCCATCTCTTGTAAAAGGATTAGCCAGCAGTTTCTCAAGCATACCTGAAGGAAATTCAAAGCAAATATTTCAGTAGGTGCGGCAGGTTGAGGAGCAACTCTTTGTGCTTCCGTTCGAGGTGAAGATACCCCGAACAAGCCCCTCAAAGGATTAGTATCCATAGTGACGGGTGACAATAAATTTCAGCACACTATATGAATGTTTCCTTACCAAGTACCACTTACAAAAGGCGCTTCACTCCCTGGCAACGGAGCCAGAACAGAGTCATGATGACCCACAAGTATAGGGATCAATTGTAGTCCTTTCGATAAGTAAGAGTGTCGAACCCAACAAGGAGCAGAAGGATCTGACAAGTGGTTTTTCAGCAAGGAAATATCTGCAAGCACTGAAATTATCAGTAACAAGTGATTGTGTGGTGAGATGATTTGCAGCAAGCTACAAGTAACAAAAATATCAACGGTGCAGCAAGGTGTCCCAATCCCTTTTGTAGCAAGGGACAATCCTGGACAAAGTCTTATAGGAGGAAAAACGCTCCCGAGGACACATGGGAATTTCTGTCATGCTAGTTTTCATCATGTTCATATGATTCGCGTTCGTTACTTTGATAGTTTGATATGAGGGTGGACCAGCGCTTGGGTACTACCCTTACTTGGACAAGCATCCCACTTATGATTAACCCCTCTCGCAAGCATCCGCAACTACGAAAGAAGAATTAGGACAAAGTCTAACCATAGCATTAAACTAGTGGATCCAAATCAGCCCCTTACGAACTAACTCATAAACTAGGGTTTAAGCTTCTGTCACTCTAGGAACCCATCATCTACTTACTACTTCCCAATGCCTTCCTCTAGGCCCAAATAATGGTGAAGTGTTATGTAGTCGATGTTCACATAACACCACTAGAGGAAAAACAACATACGACACATCAAAATATCGAACGAATACCAAATTCACATGACTACTATTAGCATGACTTATCCCATGTCCTCAGGAACAAAAGTAACTACTCACAAAGCATAATCATATTCATGACCAGAGAGGTAATGAGTAGCATCAAGGATCTGAACATAAACTGTTCCACCAAGTAATCCAACTAGCATCAACTACAAAGAGTAATCAACACTACTAGCAACCTTACAAGTACCAATCAGAGTCGCAAGACGGATATTGGTTACAACAGATGAACTAGGGTTTGGAGATGAGATGGTGCTAATGAAGATGTTGATGGTGACGAGTCCCCTCCGATGACAGGAGTGTTGGTGATGACGATGGAGGCGATTTCCCCCTTCGGGCGGGAAGTTTCCCCGGCAGGATCGTCCTGCCCGAGCTCTAGATTGGTTCTGCTCAAGTTCCGCCTCATGGCGGCGGGGAACCACGAAAAAGCACCTCCTCAATTTCTTTCCGGACGAAACCCTTCATATAGCAGAAGAGGGGGGCTAGTGGGCCAGCAGGCTGCCCACAAGCCCCCAAGGCGCAGCCAGGAGGGTGGCCGCACCTAGTTGGCTTGTGGCCACCTGCTGGTGCCCCTCGGGCGCTTCTTCGGCCCAGTATTTTTTATAAATCCAGAAGAAAAATCATCGTTGATTTTTACGGCGTTTGGAGTTGCGCATAATAGGTATCTCAAACTTGCTCCAATTTCAGGCCAGAATTCCAGCTGCCGGCATTCTCCCTCTTCATGTAAACCTTGCAAAATAAGAGAGAAAAGGCATAAGTATTGTACCATGAAGTGAAATAATAGCCCAAGAAGCGATAAATATCAACATAAAAGCATGATGCAAAATGGACGTATCAGCAAGTGCTAAACTAGCCCCAACACGAGCTGCTGGTTTCTTAAACTCCTCGGTCTGCTAAGGAACTGTTGATAACTTATCGAGCATATCCCTGAGTCATAGAGGGGACTTCTCGTATTTTGTAACTGTGTTTACAACGTAGACACATCATGTGAACATATGCTCTAGGTATGTGAAGATAGCCTTCAACTTCACTATGGTTTATTGAACAACGCTGCAACTTCTTCTACATGTGCAAAGGAGAGGCACACCAATAAGCCGACTAACAAATTAACCAGTATTATGATTAAGGCATCATTAGAACATACCAAAGATTGCTAGAGTCATATTAGTAATGTGGAGATTTAGAGTTTTCAACTCCTCTGTGGGCAAGCCAAGTTTACTTTGCACTACTTATGCATGATTCCGCAGGACGACCTTTTCTTCCTCAAAGCGGGCTTCAACATTGTGCAAGATATTAGTTGGATGGCACAAGGATTTTTGGAGATTAGCAGCCAAAGTTTCTGCCTTCTTCTTGAGCTCATCATCTTTCTTCAGCTTCTTCTTTAAGCCGCCCACTAATGAGTCGGCCTCATCCAACATTTCCTGCACATTACAAATTATCGGAGACATTTTCTAAGCCCCGAGCCGACCGCAGGTAGACGACGCGACACTTTGGGGCTACAACACACGAAATTTTTCTCTATGTTCAAGTCCCATGCAGTTGCAAGAATTCTACATCGCACTTGGGGGCTAATACATGTCATTGTTTCCAACTAATAAGAAGACCCGATTATCTAAAGGATATGAGTCGGTCCTTGGGGGCTATAGTTCGTATTTTTGGTGGTAATGATTCTCGACGTCTTAAAGCACCAAGTCATTATTTGCATAAGTGACCCGGTCCTTCGGGGCTACAACCTGTTCACCAAAATTACAAGTCATTTTGTAGAAGACTTAGGTCACTACTTATTCTAATGAGCCTACCCTTGGGGTCTACAAGAGTATGCATAAGAAACAAAAAGGATGGGATTTTCATACCACATATTTGCGCCTGAGCAAATTTATCGAGCTAACTTCAGCATCTCGGCTCTCCGACAGCCGCGTCGGGTATTATTGATGCAGCTCACTCACACTAGGTTTGTCGGAATTGGGAATCCTCTAGCTTGTATTTCCCCTTGGACAACATTACCGGGTCATCCTTCGCCATAATCTTAGCCAAGGTAGTAGAGGTTGTGTAGCCTTATAATTTCTCCACTATGATGGGACAATGTTATCTAGCTCATGCACAGGACTGGAAGGCGACAACAAGACTTGGTGGGTCAACATGCTGGGCCAAGTCATCGATATTAGTCCGTCCTTCTTCTTGGACTAGCTCATCCATTGTCACCATTACCTCAGCTTGAACGACTCATTCTCATCGGCCGCATCAACTCCAATGTCCGAGTTATCTTGGCTCGAAGTACTAACATGGGCTTCTTGATCAACCACTGGCTGGTCTAGATCATTGGGGCCTGCAACACCAAATAATGACCCGCCAACGTTCTTCTTTACAAGGCTTTAGCTCTGCAGTCATGAAACTAAAATCAGGTTAAAGAAATAATTGTGATGATTGATTGCAATCCCTGGCAATGGTGCCAGAACAATGATTGATGTAAACTATTCTTCCCCTTTGCAACGGTACTAGAAGAATGCCGCTAGCACTCCCTCGCAACGAAACTAGAAGAATGTTGTTGATGGCCCACCAGCGCGTGGGTTCGCAGCAGTTTTCGAGGGTTGAGTATTCGACCCAAATTTGTTGATTCGCACGACGGGAGGTGAGAGAATACTCTTAAGTATTTGGCGTTGAATTGTCAGATTCAACCACACCTAAAAGATTAGTATCTGGAAGCAAAGTAGTAACAGCAAAGTAGCAAGTAATGGCAGTGTAACGAGAAATAGCAGCGGCAAGGAATAGCAGTAGTGACAGCAGTAGCAAGTAGCAACAGTAGCAAGCGACAGTAGTAGCAACAGTAGCAGAAGAGCAAGACAAGTAACAGCAGTAGCAACAGTAGTAGCAGCAGCAGAGCAAGACAAGTAACAACAGTAGCAACAGTAATAGCAGCAGCAGAGCAGAACAAGTAACAGCAGTAGGACAAACTCGTAGGCAATGGGTCGGTGATTTGTTTGGATGATATTCATCATGCAACAGCTATAACACGGAGAGATATGTGGCTAGCTCCCATTCGTCGATGTGATGTAGGCATGCATTCCGTGTGTTGTCATACGTGCTTAGGGAAAAGAACTTGCATGACATCTATTGTCCATCCCTCCCGTGGCAGCGGGGTCCAAAAGGAAACTACGGGATATTAAAGTTCTCCTTTTAATGAAGAACCGGACCAATGCATTAGCACTTGGTGAACACATGAACTGCTCAAACTATGGTCATCACCAGGAGTGGTTCCGGTTATTGTCACTCCGGGGTTGCCGGATCATAACACATAGGAGGTAACTACAACTTGCAAGATCGGATCTAAAACACACATATATTGGTGACAACATAATAATTTCAGATCTGAAATCATGGCACTCGGGCCCTAGTGACAAGCATTAAGCATGGCAAAGTAGTAGCAACATCAATCTCAGAACATAGTGGATACTAGGGATCAATCCCCATCAAAACTAACTCGATTACATGATAGATCTCATCCTACTCATCACCGCCCAGCGAGCCCACGAATAGATTACTCACGAACGACGAAGAGCTTCATGAAATTGGAGAGGGAAGAAGGTTGATGATGACGATGGCGACGATTTCCCCTCTCCGGAGCCCAAGACGGACTCCAGACCTGCCCTCCAGTTGAAGAACAGGTGGTGGCGGCACCGCCGTATCGTAAACGCGACGAAAACTTCTCTTTTTATTTTTTCTGGGATGAAAGGGATCTTATAGAGCTGGAATTGGGGGCGGTAGAGCCGTGTGGGCCCCACAAGCCTGCCCACCGCCACCAGGGGGTGGTGGCGGAGCCAGGGCTTGTGGACCACAGGCCCACCCCCTCAGGTGGAACTTGGCGCATATATTTTTCTTATTTTCCAAAACTGCTCCCCGTAAATTTTCAGGATGTTTGGAGAACTTTGATTTCTGCACAAAAATAACACCAAGGCAATTCTGCTGAAAACTGTGTTAGTCCAGGTTAGTTCCATTCAAATCATGCAAATTAGAGTCCAAAACAAGGGAAAAAGAGTTCCGAAAAGTAGATACGATGGAGACGTATCAACTCCCCCAAGCTTAAAACCTTGCTTGTCCTCAAGCAACTCAGTTGACAACTGAGAGAGAAAGAAAAAGTTTGACAAACTCTGTTTGATCCTGTTGATGCAACTATGTCTAACTCATAACCAGAATTTCAGCAAGATCACAAGTTAACCACAAAAGCAAATGACACAAAGGTCTCACGGTAAACTAATATCAATGGCATAATCAGCTAGCGAGCAAATAATAATGAGTTGCAAATACCAACACTTCAATCAAAACAAGCATGAAGTAATATGAATAGGTGGTATCTCGCTAGCTCTTTCTGAAACCGCAAAACATAAATGCAGAGCACTTTCAAAGGTCAAGGGCTGACTAAACATTGTAATTCATAGCAACGAAGATCCAGTCATAGTCATAATCAACATCAATCAAAAGCAAAGCATAAAAATGACAGAGGTGCTCTCTAATTGGTGCTTATATAAGAGGAGGATGACTCAACAGGAAAATAAATAGACAGGCCCTTCGTAGAGGGAAGCATTGATTTGCAGAGGTGCCAGAGCTCAAGCTTTGAAAACAGAGATAATAATTTTGGGTGGCATGCTTTCATTATCAATGCAATGACCATGAGTTCTCAATATCTTCCATGTTACTCATGCTATAGGCGGTTCCCAAACAGAAAAGTAAAGTTTTAACTCCCCCACCACCAATCAATCACACTCCACGGCTAGCCGAATCCTCGAGTACCGTCAATACTAACATCAATCCGGGGGGAGTCTTGTTTTACAGTTATGTTTTCAATTTAAGCGTGGAACAGGGCATTCCAAATACCGGCCCCTTTCTCGTGAATGACTGTGAATAAACACATGTCGAGGATAACAATCCTAGCATGGAAGATAGAAATAGCCCTCTGTCACCACATGAGCGGTTCGGGCATGCAAAACAGATTATTTCTTGAAGGTTTAGAGAGTGGCACATGCAAATTTACTTGGAACGGTAGGTAGATACCGCAAATAGGTAGGTATGGTGGACTCTCATGGAAAAACTTTTGGGTTTATGGAAGTGGATGCACAAGCAGTATTCCGCTTAGTACAAGTGAAGGCTAGCAAAAGAGTGGGAAGCGACCAACTAGAGAGCGACAACAGTCATCAAGATGCAATGACTTTGACTAACATTAAATGCAAGCATGAACAGGATATAAATAGAGGCCATGTTGATTTTGTTTCAACTACATGCATGAACATGCGCCAAGTCAAGCCACTTGAAACATTCAAAAGAGAATACCATCCTATCATACTACATCATAGTCATCTCAAAATCTATGTTGGCATTCAAGACAAACCATTATAAGCTCTCAGCTAAATAAGCATGGCATGAGAAACTATGATCTCTAAGTTGTCATTGCAAACATGGTTCTCTCACAACAAAGCTAAATCTGGGTCGACAAGCTAGTCATATTTACAAAAACAAAATAGATAGAGTTCATACCAGCTTTTCAGTCTCAGTCACTTCATCTTATATCATCATTGTTGCCTTTCATTTGCACGATCGAACGATGTGAAAAATAATAAGTGCATTGGACTAAACTGAATCTGCAGGCAAACACAAAGGAGAAGACAAAGTAATATGGCTCTTTTGAAAGCTAAACAGGTAAGCATGCAAGAACCACTAAGCAATGAAACCAATATATTCTACCTTGACACAAAGAAAAAGAAAACTATTTACGCGGGAAACCTCCCAACAAGCAAAAGAAGAAAGAAAAATCTTTTTGGGTTTTCTCAAAAGGACACAAAACAACAAATGAAAATAAAATAGCGTGGATAATACAGTGGCAAAGTGTAAACACCGGCTAACAAAGTGAAAGCATAAGCATGAATGTAAAGTCGGTGAGAACACGTACTCCCCCAAGCTTAGGCTTTTGGCCTATCTTGGTCTACTCCCAAGGATGGTCCAGGCGAAACCCAAAATCATAATGGGTGTTATACGGGAGTGGTGCAGCCACTGCCTGAATAGCTACCTCACGAAGTCGAGCAGCAGTCGCCTCCCTCTCATACTCCTCTGCCTCTCCTATGGTTATGTAGTATCTTTGTTTTACCTGAAAGTCAAAGAAAGCAGGAGCAGGAAGGGTAATATGGAAAACACGCTGCCGGTTAAATATCAAGCGGTATAGGAGGGATCCATGATCTCTCTCAAGGAACTGGTAACGTGTTAGAGCGACACGATCAAGTTAGGCTGTACGGAGAGGAGGGTATTTTGGACGGATGGATACTCCAAGAAAATTTGCTAAGCGTGTAGCATAAACTCCACCAAAGAAATCCCCCTCACTGGCATTTTTATTCAGCCTCCTTGCTATTATAGCTCCTATATTGAAGCTCATGTCACCTGTTATTGCGCTCTTAAGGATACTAAGGTCGGAAGCGCATAGGTGACAATGTGCACCCTTGCTGTTAATGCACCTACCTATGAAGCGGGCAAGGTAGTGCAAGGCAGGGAAATGGATGCTTCCTATGGTGGCTTGCGTGATATCTCTGGTTTCTCCAACAGTTATACTGGAGACAAAGTCTCTGGCCGAAGACTAAGGAGGATCATTAACACTACCCCCATCGGGTATCTTGCAAATCCTATTGAAATCCTCCAGATCCACGGTATAGGATTTATTGTACGGATCAAACAGTATGGATGAGTCACGGCCAACTGAGAATTTAAATCTACGCACGAAAGAGGCAGTGAGCATAGCATACTGTTCACATTTATCTGAGAGGAATTCTTCTAACCCGACATTGCGGACAAGTGTATCAACCACATCCTTGAAGCGTGCTGCGATCATGAACTCATCGGAAGGCCATTCACATGGTTGCACCGGTGCGTCACTTAGTTGAAAAGGTTCAGACTCCCAAAAAGAAAGACGAGGACCCTTCTTGCTTGAGGAACCACCATGAAACTTCCTCCTGAACATAATTTCCTTTTGCTGAAATTTTTGAAGTTCAAGAGAAAAGTGAATGAAAACCCACCACACCTTGTAGCAACTACTCCTACTAGTGCCTAGAGACCGTATCACGCGCTAAAACTACTTGGGACCAGCTAAAATCAACTTTTCAAGCTCAAGAACAGGGTAACCAAGGTAGCAAGAATATGCGAATGATAAAGCACTAGAGCAAAAACTAATTGGACCAATGGAGGAGTCACTTACCAAGGAGTAATTTCCCCAAAACGGTTTGGAGAATGGTGCTTTGAGCAAGGAGATCGAAAATCATAGCCAAATGAGCAAGAACACGGGTTTGAGCTGCGAAACAATTTTTTCTGGAGGTGGAAGAAGAGGCTGAGAGCTGGAATGAGTGGAGGGGATTGCTTGTGGGACCCACAAGCTTGCACCCAGCCACCAGGGGGGTTGGTGGCGGTGGCAGGGCTTGTGGCCCACTGGTCCGGCCCCTAGGCCAGCTCTCAGGCCCACAAATTTTCAAAAATTCCATAAAAAATCATACTATATTTTCAGGACCATCGGAGAACTTTTATTTTCGAGGTATTTTCTCCGGGACGCTAAAACAGAAAACAGGAAAAACTAAACTAATTCTACCTTTTTTCTTCTAAGGAAAAGAAAATGAAAGCTCAAAACAGAGGTATGTGACTCTTTGATTCATACGTTTCATGGTCATCGAAAGAAATCCGTCAATAGGATTGATCAGGTCCTCATGACAAAACCTTCTCGAATCGCAAGAGAGAACGGAGAATTTTCGAATAGCCACTAAGTCACCTCAATGGGGATATGTATCTCCCCGACAAGCAAATCATACTTCATCTTGACACGAGGAATAGGGCATTCAAAGCTCCCTATGAGAATTGATGAAGTCTTTTCGATAGCATTGATGCAATGTACTTGATATCGTTTCTTCGGAAAGTGCACTGTGTGCTCATTATCGTTGACATGGAAAGTGACATTGCCTTTGTTGCAATCTATAACAGCCCCTGCAGTCTTTAAAAAGGGTCTTCCGAGGATGACAGCCATGGCATTATCCTCGGGAATAACCAAGATAACAAAGTTTGTTAAGATAGTGGTGTTAGCAACCACAACAGACACATCCTCGCGAATGCCGATAGGTAAAGCACTTGATTTGTCGGCCATTTGCAGAGAAATTTCAGTGGGTGTCAACTTATCCAACTCAAGTCTATGATAAAGAGAAAGCGGTATAACACTAGCACTGGCTCCAAGGTCACATAAGGCAGTTCTTACGTAGTTTCCTTTAATGGAGCAAGGTATCGTGGGCACTCCGGGATCACCAAGTTTCTTAGGAGTTCCACCTTTAAAAGTGTAGTTGACAAGCATGGTGGAGATCTCAAGATCCAGTATCTTCCGTTTATTAGTCACGATATCTTTCATGTAGTTAGCATACGGAGACATCTTGAGCATATCAGTTAACCGCATCTACAGAAAGACAGGTCTTATCATCTCAACGAAGCGCTCAAAATCCTCATCATGCTTTTTCTTGGATGGCTTAATGGGAAAGGGCATAGGTCTGTGAACCCATGGCTCTCTTTCTTTGCCATGCTTCCTAGAAGTGAAGTCATTCTTATTGTATTTCTTAGGTTGTGGGTTATCAGGATTAACCGTAGGTTCAATCTCCACATCCTCATCATTGCTAGGTTGAGTATTATTATGAACATCACTTCCATATTGTCACCAGGCTCATGTTCATCACCAGATTGTGTTTCTGCATCAGACGCAGAAATATCATTAGGTTCTTCAGGTGTGACAGTATTTGGTGAACTGGCGTGTAGGTTTCTATCATCCTTCTTTATCTCCTTAGGATGACTAGGTGCATCAGCATTGATTCCTTGAGAATCTTGATCAACTCTCTTAGGATGAACTTCAGGATACAAAGGTTCCTGAGTCATTTTGCCTCCTCTAGTAATGACTCCGATAGAGTTGTCATTTAATTCTTTGAGCAGGTCATTCTGAGCTTTAATTACTTGGTCTACCTGAGTAGTAATCATAGAAGCATGTTTACTCAGAAGCTTCAGATTGTTGACATTTCTGTCTAAACAAGCACTTAAATGGCTAAGCATACGAGTACTTTGTTCCAAATATTTGCTAACATAATCATTGAAACTCTGTTGTTTGGCAACAAAGTTGTCAAATTCATCAAAGCATATGCTAGCAGGTTTATCAAAAGGAATATCACTCTCATCAAAGCTACGCAGAGAATTCACTTATACTACCTGTATCGGGTTATCGAGACCATGTATCTCTTCGATAGGTGGTAGATTTTTGACATCTTTAGATCTAATGCCTTTCTCTTGCATAGATTTCTTGGCTTCTTGCATATCTTCGGGAGTGAGGAATAGAACACCTCTTTTCTTAGGAGTTGGCTTAGGAGGTGGTTCGGGAATAGTCCACGCATTATCGTTGATCAAGATGTTATTCAGTAGAGTCTCAGCTTCTTCTACAGTTCGTTCCCTAAAAACACAACCGACACAACTATCTAGGTGGTCTCTAGAGGCATCAGTAAGTCCGTTATAGAGGATATCAAGTATCTCGTTCTTCTTAAGAGGGTGATCAGGCAAAGCATTTTGTAGCTGGACGAGCCTCCCCCAAGCTTGTGGAAGACTTTCTTCTTGGAGTTGAGCAAAGTTGTATATTTCCTGCAAGGCAGCTTGCTTCTTCTGGGCACTGAAATATTTCTCACAGAAGTAATAGACCATCTCCTAGGGACTACACACACATCCAGAACAAGAGAGGTGAACCAGGCTTTAGTGTCATCCTTTAGAGAGAAAGGAAACAACTTAAGGATATAGTAGTGGCGGATCTTCTCCTCATTAGTGAAAAGGTTGGCTATTTCGTGCAGTTTGGCAAGATGGGCTATGACCGTCTCCAACTCATAACCGTGAAAAGGATCATATTCGACTAGAGAGATTATCTCAGGATCGACAGAGAATTCAAAATCCTTATCGGTGACAAAGATAGGCGAAGTGGCAAACTTCGGGTCATTTTTCATCCTAGCTTCCCGAGATTTTTCCTTCCACTTGAGAAGTAATTTCTCAGCCTCATAGGCATCCTTACACGCAAGAAAATCCTCAGCTATCTCTCCCTCCATAACGTAACCCTCAGGTATATCAGGCACTTCATATCTAGGAGAGCTAGATCTAGCAGGAGGAAAAGCAGGTTCTATCTCAATAGTATCGGCAGTTTCAGAAGCATCACGAGCATTGGCAGTAAGTCTAGCAATATGAGCATCAAGGAATACCCCTAGTGGAACATCGGGCAAAGGAGTATCTCTAGCAGTATCAGGCATAGCATTATCAGGCATAATAGCATCTCTAGCATCATCAGGCAAAGCAGTATCAAGCATAGTATCAAGCATAGCATCAAGCATAGCATCATCAGGCATAGTATCTCTAGCAGTATCAGGCATAGCATCTCTTGTATTATCAAGAATAGTATCATCAGGCAAAATAGCATCTCTAGCATCATCAGGCAAAGCAGTATCAATCATAGTATCAAGCATAGCATCTCTAGCAGTAGCATCATAAGCATTATCAAGCACAGGCAACATATCAAGATTTCTAGCAGGAGGTGATGTCGCAAACTTACTCATAATTGAAGGTGAATCAAGTGCAGAGCTAGATGGCAATTCCTTACCTCCCCTCGTAGTTGAGGGCAAGACTTTGGTCTTCGGATCCTTCAGATTCTTCATAGTGATCAGCAGATATAAATCCCACGTAACTCAGAGAATATAGCAATACCTCCCCGGTAACGGTGCCAGAAAAATGTTGATTGCAATCCCTGGCAATGGTGCCAGAACAATTCTTGATGTCAATTGTTCTTCCCCTTTGCAACGGTACCAGAAGAATGCTGCTAGCACTCCCCGACAACGAAAATAGAAGAATGTTGTTGATGGCCCACCAGCGCGTGGGTTCGCAGCAGTTTTCGATGGTAGAGTATTCGACCCAAATTTGTTGATTCGCACGACGGGAGGTGAGAGAATACTCTCAAGTATTAGCAGTTGAATTGTCAGATTTAACCACACCTAAAAGATTAGTATCTGCAAGCAAAGTAGTAACAGCAAAGTAGCGAGTAACGGCGGTGTAACGAGCAATAGCAGCGGAAGGAAAAGCAGTAGTGACAGTAGTAGCAAGTAGCAATAGTAGCAAGTAGCAATAGTAGCAATAGTAGCAGCAGAGCAAGACAAGTAACAACAGTAGCAACAGTAGTAGCAGCAGCAGAGCAAGACAAGTAACAGCAGTAGCAACAGTAATAGCAGCAGCAGAGCAGAACAAGTAACAACAGTAGGACAAACTCGTAGGCAATGGGTCGGTGATTTGTTTGGATGATATTCATCATGCAATAGCTATAACACGGAGAGATATGTGTGTAGCTCCCATTCGTCAATGTGATGTAGGCATGCATTCCGTGTGTCATCATACGTGCGTAGGGAAAAGAACTTCATAACATCTATTGTCCATCCCTCCCGTGGCAGCGGGGTCCAAAAGAAAACTACGGAATATTAAGGTACTCCTTTTAATAAAGAACTGGACCAATGCATTAGCACTTGGTGAACACATGAACTCCTCAAACTATGGTTATCACCGGGAGTGGTTCCGGTTATTGTCACTCCGGGGTTGCCAGATCATAACACATAGGAGGTAACTACAACTTGCAAGATCGGATCTAAAACACACATATATTGGTGACAACATAATAATTTCAGATCTGAAATCATGGCACTCGGCCCTATTGACAAGCAGTAAGCATGGCAAAGTAGTAGCAACATCAATCTGAGAACATAGTGGAGAATAGGGATCAATCCCCATCAAAACTAACTCAATTATATGATAGATCTCATCCTACTCATCACCGCCCAGCGAGCCTACGAATAGATTACTCACGAACGACGAAGAGCTTCATGGAATTGGAGAGGGAAGAAGGTTAATGATGACGATGGCGAAGATTTCCCCTCTCCGGAGCCCAAGACGGACTCCAGGTCTGCCCTCCAGATGAAGAAGACGTGGTGGCGGCGCCTCCGTATCGTAAGCGTGACGAAAACTTCTCTTTTTATTTTTTTCTGGGATGAAAGGGATCTTATAGAGCTGGAATTGGGGGCGGCAGAGCCGTGTGGGCCTCACAAGCCTGCCCACCGCCACAAGGGGGGTGGTGGCGGAGCCAGGGCTTGTGGCCCACTGGCCCATCCCCTGAGGTGGAACTTGGCGCAGATATTTTTCTTATTTTCCAAAACTGCTCCCCGTAAATTTTCAGGACGTTTGGAGAACTTTGATTTCTGCACAAAAATAACACCAAGGCAATTCTGCTGAAAACAACGTCAGTCCCGGTTAGTTCCATTCAAATCATGCAAATTAGAGTCCAAAACAAGGGCAAAAGAGTTCGGAAAAGTAGATACGATGGAGACGTATCAATGATAATGTACAAGTGTGGCCGAAAGATACTTACCCGCGATTGATGCCAAAATTCGGAAGCTGGGTTGTAGTCGACTCTCAAGAAGAGGGCAACATTTCATGATCATTATAATCATAAGGATTGTGTGGTTTGTGTAAAAAGAATGACTCATGGATGAGATGGAGTCGGACTAAGTCACCTCCACTCGATGCCTGCGGGTGGGTGGCTCGAGTGATAAGACGACAAATAACTCCCTAGAACTACTCCGTGTGTTGCTCTTTGACATGCCAGCTTGTTGATTTTTCTTGAAAATAAATTTGGATCTGAGTGAGCATTTGGATGTAATAGCTTAACCTTTCGGACGGCTCGTCTCGTTCTCTTCGGGACATATGTTTTTGATGAGTTGGATGAGTTTGAAATTACCTCATCATTCCCGGCTTGGCTCACCTCGGTGCTATCTTGAGAAGAAGGAGCATCAACAACTTCAACAAAAGATAGCCAAGTGAGTCGAGCTCTATCACTCACTCTTCTCCAACGACCGCCTCACCAGTAGTCTCATCCATTTGCTCCCTGGGGAGTAGTATTCCGGGCCCCGACTTTCCACCAATTAGAGTCTTCCTACACGCATGACAAAGTCGGAGATTAAGTACAACAAAAAAGCAAATTATGAGGAAAAATATGGGCATGTTGAAGTATACTTACTAGAGGAGGAGGATTGGTCAAGCAAAATGGAGTTAACCCAATCACATTGTATTTTTCTTTTGAGTCACTTCAAAATTTCTTGGTGGCTTTGGCAAAATCATCTTCACACAACTTAGCTTGAATAAAGCACTGCACATTTGTTGTGACGCATGTATAGTTGCACATTAATTCCCTCCACAAGTTAGGAGTTGAATTCGCCAGCTTATCCGACACCGGGTTAGATCTATCGTGGTGAGGCGATGATACATCAAAGCTCTTAACCTTAAGCAAAGAGGGGCCATTAGTTTAGTTTCTTCATCAGATGACCAAGCCAAAAAGACAACAATGGTGTTAAACATTTTGAGCCTGTAACCCGACAGAGGATTTTCATCTTGTGGAGCAGTATTGTTGAAGTAAGACCAGATCCTCATCTAGCCTTCGGGATGACTCGCTAGTTTGGCTTCAGGAAAGGTTCTATTTTTCCTTTTCTGCATTGAAATATCACCAGGTTCTACACAGGGTCAATCTTTGCAGTCAGTCTGATGGTTAATATGGAAGAACTCCCGAAATAGATTTATATTTGGTTATATGTGGAGATACATTACACAAAGAAAATGGAACTAACAGAGATTGGTGATTGAGTTCGGGCTGTCGGGGCTCTAGGATCGGGGGTATTCAGGCCTGCTTGCGTGCGGCCCACGGCTCGGTGCATGTTGTGGACCAAAGGATGCTCTCAGCCGAGGCCCAGGAGAGCGATCCTCGAGCGAGTGCCCCTCCTTGCGAGGTGTTCATCATTGAAGGTTGCTAGGGATCTGCGTAATCCCCCTCTAGGTCGTTCCCCCGAGGCCTGAATCAAGAAGCCTCCTCCTAATGATCGTTCCCAAAAGGGCAGTGTGGGTACCCGGACTTACGAGTCGAGATCACCGAATGTACGTCCTCAGTGATCCCGAAGATCAATGCTCACCGAACAAACAAAAAACTGACTAACAAGAGTCTTACATCCATAAATACTATTTGATACAATAAATGACCATTGCGGTCAAGTCTTACATATATAGGTCCTTGAATGCCAACACACCAAACTTGACCAATAGCGGAGATATTGGTCGAACGCGTGAACCCGTGCGATCAGCCTTAACCTATAGGCATTCTGACTGAGAAGCGTCCTAGCTCACAGGAACGTCACCAAGTTACTCTTCACCATTTCCTGTTCTCTCATACCTGGTCAATGAAATAACCAGTGGCGAGACAATGAGTACTTTGAATGTACTCGCAAACAGCCCATGATGTGGAACAAGGTAAGAAAGGAACATGAACTAGAATAAGAATGCAGCCTTTGCGGAAAGCAAGTTTTAATTGAAAATGAGCATGGTCAATTACTTGTATGGATATGCATCATAAGCTAGATGGTAATCATGATTATGGTCCACAGATATCATCATATTTGCGGAGGCCTGAACACCACAGGTTCACCCTATATGCCAAGTCTCCAGACATGTCATATCATCTTTCTTATATAGCACCTTAATTCACACACAATTGGTTTATGCGGAAACGACTGGACATATCTTAAGCAGCCCCATCCAACTGTCCTTGACTGTGGACACGGCTATTTGAATACTATAACACTATGCGGAGGTTGTACTCTGTACCCACAAGATCTAGGAAACATATGTGTCATCCACGACTTTGTAGTATATAACATACCCGAGGTAACTACCCGATCATTGCCTTTCCCCTGATGAAACTAGACAAAGAGTCCACTCGATTGGTACCAAACCAACATGATGTACATCTTATGAGCACCAACTCTAGACCGTATCGTTCATGCAGGTACCAACGGTGTGCCCGGAACACGTAAAAACGACATAGTCGAGCTACCTAGTACGACCCCGTCACGAGAGTGACCACGTCACTCCCGCCACTAGTAATCCGGGCTCTTTGATAGCACCAACCAGAGTAATCAACAAAGCCCTGTCCCATAAAGGAGTATCGTGGTCGGACATGTAAGATTGGGACGATCGACACATCATAAATCTAATCCCATTTCCGAAACCACTCACACAAAACATTTCCGGTACACCACTTCTTTATCAAGTGGTCATCCAGCTCAACACCATCACCCTCGAGCATTAGTGGCACCCGGCGGGGTTTTCATAAAACCTTTGGTATCACCTTTTCTTTACCATCATCATGCATATGCTCATCCTATGCATACCACTAGTGTCTACTTGTCAACATTTATCTGCGTGACCCTCATAGATGGTAAGGTCATTCTCACATGCAAGTGCTCCGGAGGAGCCACTGGTAACACCATGCCGGTGTGTTCCGATTAATCTTGACTATATGCATTGGAACAAAATAATCAATATGTCATGCATAAAACATTTTCCCAGACATAGTCAAAGGGTTGCTTGCCTTTGCTGACATAAGTCCACAGGGTCTTCGAGGTCTTCCGGTCCAACTCTGCGTATTCCGTCTACTCCGTCACCTATCGTCAAAAACAATCACAGTAAGCCATACAACAAGTAGAAAAAAAACTTCTATATAAATAGGATTTTTATTTTTCATGGACCTATCTGGTCATAAGAAAAATAACTGCAGCTTGCTCTAGAAGATTTGGACCATTAGGGATTTTTGAATGGACGAAAGGAGGAATATGTGATCCTTTAAGAAGCCTATAGAAAACATTCTGCTAAAAATGAGTGGAGGCACTCATTTAATAGATCATGATTTTATAAACATTTAGGAAGATGTTTCACTGGATTTGGAGTGGATATGAATATTCTAACATTGGATAAATAGCAAAAAGGAGTTATTGAACTAAACCAACATCAACATGCTAGATAAATATGTTGAACAATGCTTCAAAAATAGTGCATCATATTAGAAGACTGTAAAAAGGAATCACTCCATTTGTAGTTTATTTGAATCCTCTAGGATTTTTGTAAGGTCGTGTTTAAAATATTCAAATGGGCATTTGAATATTAACCCCACAGACAAGTCTTTTGGAAAAATGTGCAATGCACATATCTAGATAGATCTTGAATTTAGGAACCTGTAGAAATTTTAATCATCAGAATTGGAGCTATTATGAATTTATTATCGGTTTTCTAAAATTTAATCTCTACATGCAAAAGAGAAGGGAAAAGGGTTTTAACCTGGAGCTAAACTGCTCTCACGGTGCAAGATAGGAAGCTGGGCCGGCCCAGTAGAAGGGTCGCGCGTGCTGGGCCATGCCGAAAGCGGCTTTGTGGGAAGGCGTCTTCCCTGCAGGGAGGGAGCAGCCAATGGGAGGCGTGACCAGTCAAACTGAGGGGGGCGGTTGCCGTGAGGCTGACGTGGGGCCCCGGTCTGTCTGATCCTTCCCCTCCCTCCCATTCAAGCATGGGGGAGGTGAGGCCGAGCACTCCATACATTGCATCGGCGCTACAGGCCACCCACGGCGACCTTCCGGCCACCGGCGGGCTCGGGGAACCACAGCTCGCCCATTGCCCTGCTCGGGGCATGCAGAGGAGGGCCGTAAGGGCGCCAACGACGATGACCGTGGAGAGGTCTTCGGTCCTCTCGGGGTTCGGGCACACGGGGCATTGAGGGGAGCTGGAGGTGATGGGGAATGTAGGTGGTGCCTAGGGAAACATGCTGGAGAGCCTAATGGTGAGGGGAAGCCTTGGGAATGCGCGAATTTTAGGAAATGACCGGCGGGAGGGCTCCGGCCATTGCAGTGGTGGAGAGCCCAAGATGAATAATTGCTAGTTCCCGGGGCTTGCTGGAGGTGGAGAGGGGGTGAAGTGGCCGAGAGAGGCTCGGGGGAAGGTTCTCTATGGAGGGGGCAATCAAGGGAATCTCGGGAGCTCTCGGCTGCGCTATGGACACGGTGGCCATGCATGCACAAACCATCTTGGCTGCTTCCTGGCGTCGGGGAGGGTTAGGACTGGTCAAATGGAGTTCTAGGGAGCACGTGGGCATCTAGCCGAAGCCTCCCACGAGCAACAGGGTGAGAACAAGGCGCAGAGCGCCATTTTTGCATGTCAGGGAGGTGGTCACCACCCCACTACGTGTCTAAGACCGTCACTTGGCTAGACCAAGGGGTCCAGCATGCAAGTCACGCGTGCGAGAGAACATTGATGAAGCTTGGAACCAAGTGGATCAGGTTAGACTATGTTTTGACTGCAATTAAGTTTGCAGCATCAAACTAAAGGTTCGAAATGAGGGCACTTACTGGAGGGCTTGTGAAACAAAACCTCGTCTAGCAGCCTTATACATGGAAGGACTACAAGAATGGCAACTTTCAGTTCAAGGGGATGAGTTTTGCTAGTAGTTGTAGTTCAAGGGTACAATCCTGCCAGAAATCAAGTTTCAAATGTGCTTCTCATGTTTCCTACATGAGCATGCCATATATTGGTTTCAAATGATGCATTAGCATTCTAGGGGATCTCTGGAAAGAGGTGGGGGCTTTAGCTTAAGTATAAGTATAGAAAATGCGGTAAAACTAGTGTTGCCAAGGTGAAAATGAGAGGTATATACATGGAGTCACCCAACAATAATTGACCACGGGCTATTGCAAGGATACTGGAGGTAAAAGGGGACTAGAGAGAGTTGTGGTAATAATTTAAGCTCAAGGGAAATAGTGGAAGTGGCCAAAGCAGCAACTTTTGCAAATGGACGCAAGGTGTTTGATGGATGTTAGGGCTAGCAAATGGACTCCATTTGCTATGAATCTTAACAGGATCACATATTAGATGAAAATAAGCTTGTACACAAAATTTGGGATTTGGTGGAGAAAGTTTCCAATGTAGACTTGAAAACCCCATGAAATGGGCAGAAATCAACAAAGAAGGTTTTGATGAGTTTGGGACAAGTTCTTCTATTCTCCTTGATGCCCCTCTTGGCGTGGATACATAATTGAAGTACCACAACATGTCCACCAAATTTTGAGCACAATTGGAGACACTTGGCAATGGAGAGTTGCTCAAATTTGGATCTGCACGGATAGGGTTTTAGAATAATTAAGTGAATATCAACTTGCATTGATATGAAACTTGGCAAGGTCATCCCATATATCATATCTGACATGCTAGAATTTTACCCGGATATAATGAGAATATTTCTTATAGATATATTCCAAAAGCTTGAAATAGGCACGAAGGGTTTTGAAGGGTTTTTCCCAATATTTTGAACATGACCATGTGTTGAAACTCCTATATATGGAATATATATGTCCACTGAGCTTGCCTAATTTTTCTCAAATTATTTGAAAGCAATAAAACTAACTTTCCTTCATAAGGGAGCATTTCTAGACTTAGATAAAGGTATTTAAATAAAATAGTAAAATAACTTTTAAATAATAATATTCTGGTTCTGGGAAGTAGTTTTGATAATGGGTTTTAAATAAAACATATGGTGCAAAATAACTTCCCTAATTTGAGGACTTGTTGTATAAATCCCAACTCAAGGGGTTTTGAAAGCTTAAATCAAGGAAATGCTTTTTGGTTAAAATAATATTTGGTAAAATTGTTTCTGGTCCTATACACATGGCATGATGATTAGGCAAGGTTTTTGGTCTGGGATTGAGTGTGGAGAGTAGCAGCAACATTGGGATTAAACGTAAGCAAACAAGCAAGCAAGCAACAGTCATATCAAGCATCACAATCAGTCATAAAAAATTTAATTGGTCCTATTTTTTGAGAAAAGTTATTTATTGAGGAGAGTTAAAACACAAGGTGTTACAACCTTACCCCCTTAAGAAAATCGCATCCTCGAGATTTCTAGGCTAGGCGTTGGAGAGATACTGAATTTTAAGTTGGAGGAAGTCTTCACATCCCCATGTTGCTGTTCTGGGTCTTGAGGTGCTTGATAATACAGCTTCGAATGCTTTGCATGTCCTTGCCTGCATGTGAGCGGGTTTCTGGCAATAAGTTAGGCTTGACTGAGGGTCAAGGGCTTGGTGAACTAAGTTCTTGTAGGGTTCTGGCTTGCGCGTGTACCCCGAGGTCGGAATATGTGGCAAGCTAGTGTGTGTGGGTGCTGGTCCTGGGGCTGCTCACGCCGGTTAGTGACATCTAGATGTCTCATGGTAGAACATAAGGGTCAAGGTCTTCGTGTAGCTTCCTGCTGATGGGGAAGTCCTTGACTCCCTTAAGGCAGGCCACCTATGGTCGTAGGTGGTCTTTATCTTCGAGGGTGTTGAAGTTGGTCTTCAAAGGCTTCTCGTGAAAGGGTGTGGGTTGGGTCCCTCCCATGAGTCTAAGCTCGGAGACTCAGTGTTCAGAACAGGTTTCTCCACCTGGGAAGGTTTGACAGGGGTGCTGGGGCTCGGTAGGCGGGTGAATCACCTTTAGCAGGTTTTCACGATGATTCACTTAGGACTCTCGTGCTTGATTTGGACCAAGAAGAGGCCTTCTGATTTCTCTTGTTGTCCAAAGGCTGCATCGGCTTTAATCATCGAGGCTTCTTGACATTGTTGATGTAGCTGGCGTAGGAGTGGTGGTTGACTTTGACTGCTTCTTCATTGTTGTGGTTTCCCTAACCACTATGGTTCTTCGCCTTGTGTTGGGAAGGATAGACTTCCACTGTCTTGAGGTTGCTTCGAGAAACCCATCCTCTTGAGGTAACAACTTATCCCCGAGAGGCATAGCGATCGGTGTTAATAAGGCTCGTCCAAACAGGAGTAAAGTGTCCCTCCTCTTATTGGGTGGAGAAGTATGCCATCCATGAGGATAACAACATACTTACCCAAGCATTACATAAGCATAGTGCTCATTAGATTGGTGAGGAGAACGAGACTTGCTATGGGTGGTCACTAGCCGAGAGGTTCGTGGTCCAACATGATCTAGTACCTCATGCCCATGTTTTTCATAGACATGATGGGTGGCGGCCGGGCGGAGTACTCGCCATATTACAACGACTCAGAGCCTTTCCTATGGTCATAATCCGATAACCTTATGGCTCTGTGAAGCTTTGGGTTTCAAGGAACTTAGGACATGAGTGAACATCTATCATCTTATCCTAAGCACATTCCTTAGATGTCGATAGTCTGACCTCTCACTCTGAACAAAAATCACCATATTTCATCAAAGATACCATCTCACATAAGTCAACTCCACACCACTCATGCTAGTCCACTCCCGGGTTGAGGGAGGGACTAATGCCAATGCGAGAAGTATGATATAGCATACGTTGCACATGCATTCCAATGCAAGAACCTCGGGGAGGCATACAAGCTCCTAAGCTTGAATTAAGACACCCCAAATCCAAATGTACAACTAGATCATCCATGGAGAGGGTGGTGCATTCCTGTGTTAAGGAAACACGTAGTATACCAATCCAAAGTCTTGTTTCCTTCCTACAAATCCGATCAAGTGGTCCATCAATTAGGTCGATCATCACTCCACCCATCACTCCGACAACTCCAATACCGATGGGGTTCTACATGATCACTTAGAGTCCTCATGCTCCACATATTATCGTCGGGACTACGTCAAAGTATATCCACCAACTTCCAATATCATGGCCAACTAATCTCCAAGGCCATGCTTATACAGGTTTCTAAGTCATTTCAACAACTCCAATTACTATTACTTGTTATCCACCGAGAAACATGGTATCATGATCAATATCGTCGGACTAAATCCGATTTACTCCGAACCATGTTGTCACTTACATCATCGATACTCTATTGATATTACCTATTTAAATCCAAAACTCTAGTCCAGTAAGAACTCTTACTCGCTACTCCAATCCATTATGGTAGCATCATCAAATCATGTCAACTACTTGATAAAGTCAATTATACCACCAAGAATTATTGCTCATGATCATAATCATCCTACTGAATCCAAACTTACTCCAGGAACATGTAGGTTATGCTACTTATCAATTTGTTCCACCAAGTTCACCTACCTTTATAAGGGTCTTATGATCCACCAATATAGTCTAGCTATATCCTCAAGACACCTATAATCATCACAACAAACCATAGTCTAATACTCTTATAACTTAGAACTGTCCTTCTTATGCCATCGGGGTTTTGGTGCTAGCTTAAGAATGAAGGATACTCATTCACTGTGATCAATCGTTCCATAAAGAACCCTGTGTTGACAAGGATTTATCGGAGCGCAATGGGTGCTCTCCTAAATCCGTGTGTTATACACGTGACCAAAGTTTCAGCTGGGGAAGCTTGTGAAGGTTAGGTTGGTCTAGGGAGGGGTTTCCAATCTCGAGGGAAAGCTTGTCTCTTACAGGTCACGTCTAGTTGAGCACGTTATAGTCAGTGTCTTCAGTGTCGGTCACGTGTCGAAGTTGACCATTGGTGCATCTTGTTTGGCTGGTCTCCAGTTGTCGTGAAAGGTGGGGGAGAGGGAGTAACTTAGAGGGGAGTGCCTAAGGGGGGGTTCTATGGTGCAAGTACAATCAATCAAGTGCCAAAAGGCCAACTCAACATCAAGATAAGACAAATGATATATTCGTGTAATCGCTGTCTAAGGAAAAAGCGCGACTTATATCAAGGCACAAACAATAAAAACAAGCAACACACAACATGGTTCCTTCCGAACCATTTCATGGACTCAACTTCGTATAGGGATTAACGACTCATCCTACCCTAGGGGTTTTGGGACTCAACAGTCGTGCTTGGTTTGTATCATGGAGAGGGTCCGCTTAGACTTCTCGGTCTTCTCATGGTGTTGCCGTGTCTCTTGTTGTTGTTTGCCGAAACGACTCGGGTTGGGCTGAAAAGAGTTTTGATGACTTCTCGTGTGGTGAGCAGCCGACGAAAGTGGTTGCTCGTGGCTGTCGTTGACAGGGTCTTCTATGACTTTGCAGTCTTATCTTTGTCTTCTTGACTTCTGAGGCTTTGAGAGTTCCAAGTGGACAACCTTCATGCAATGACATTGGCAAGGCATCATAGAGTTCCGACCCGTCAGTCATGTTGGTCACAATGTCGACCCCTAGGGTGGGGGATGAAGAGAACCGTTTTCCTGCTCACTAGGGTGAGGCGGACCAAATGACAAGGTTCTCATCCGCCGGTGGTGGTCGACACAATCTTGATATTGACAGGGTCCCTCTATTAGCGATGCAGATCATGGTCTTGCACATATTATATCCTGAACGTCGTAGGTGAAGGTGGCATCACTCTGGAACAGTGTCGACGGTGTCGCCATCTTCTGGGTCTGGATGTCCGTGTTACTCATGGAGGTACTTCTGTTGGTTTTGTGTGGTCGTAGCGTTGCCATCATTGTCTTTCAAGTACGTGAGTGGTCGCTTGGAAAGGTTGCTTTCTTCTGACTTACCCAGAGGATTTTAGAATCCCATGGTTAGGCCTAAGGGTGCTAGCGGCCATTTGCATGTTTTGAAGAAGCAGAATAAGAGTGGAAGTGATAAGGCAAAAACCTTGCTTCCTTTGAAATTTAGGAGAGGTGAGAAAGATACAGGTTTTCCAAGTACTTTTGTTAGGTCTAGAAAACTAACTAACGTCCGTGCTAACTAAGGGCTTCCTACCGTCAGGATGGCTCTCATACCAGCTCTGTGGGTACCCTGACTTACGAGTCGAGATCGCCGAATGTACATGCTCAGTGATCCCAAAGATCAATGCTCACCAAACACACAGAAACTGAATAACAAGAGTCTTACATCCATACATACGTTTGATACAATAAATGAACCTTGCGGTCAAGTCTTACATATATAGGGCCTTGAAGGCCAACACACCAAACTTGACCAATACCAAAGATATTGGTCGAAAGCGTGCACCCATGCAATCAGCCTTAACCTACACGCATTCTGACTGGGAAGCGTCCTTGCTCACAGGAATGTCACCAAGTCACTCTTCACCATTTCCTGTTCTCTCATACCTCGTCAATGAAATAACTAGTGGCAAGTCACTGAGTACTTTCAATGTACTCGCAAACAACCCATGATGTGGAACAAGGAAATAAAGGAACAGGAACTAGCATAAGATAGCAGCCTTTGCGAAACGCATGTTTTAATTGAAAATGAGCGTGGACAATTAATTGTATGGATATGCATCATAAGCTAGATGGTAATCATGATTATGGGCTAGAGATATCATCATATCTGCGGAGGGCTGAACACCACAGGTTCACCCTATATGCCAAGTCTCCAGACTTGTCATGTGATCTTTCTTTGATAACACCTTAATACACACACACACACTTGGTTTATGCGGAAAAGCCTGGACGTAGTTTAAGCAGCACCACCCAACTGTCCTTGACCGTGGACACGGCTATTCAAATAGTTAACACTCTGCAAAGGTTGTACGCCGTAGCCACGAGATCCGGGAGACTTCCTTGTCATCCACGACTCGCGGTATATAACATACCCAAGGTAAGTACCCGATCATTGCCTTTCCCTTGACGACACTAGACAAAGGGTCCACTCGATTGGTACCCAGCCCACATGATGTATGTCTTACAAGCACCAACTCTAGACCGTATCATCAATGTAGGGACCAACGGTGTTCCCGGAACACGTAAAAACGCCATAGTCGACCTACCTGGTACGACCCCATCATGAGAGTGACCACATCACTCCCGCCACTAGTAATGCGGGCTCTTTGCTAGCACCGACCAAAGTAATCAACAAAGCCCCGTCCCATAAAGGGGTATCATGGTCGCACAAGTAAGGTTGGGACGGTCGACACATCATAATTCTAATCCCATTTTCGAAACCACTCACACAAAAATTTTCCGGTACACCACTTCTTTCTCAAGTGGTCATCCAGCTGAACACCATCACCCTCGGGCATTAGTGGCACCCAACGGGGTTTTCGTAAAACTTGTGATATCACCTTTGGTTTACCATTATCATGCATATGCTCATCCTATGTGTAGCACTACTGTCTACTTGTCCACATTTTATCAGCGTGACCCTCATAGATGGTAAGGTCATGCTCACATTCAAGTGCTCCGGAGGAGCCATCGGTAACACCATGCTGGGGTGTTCCGATTAATCTTGACTATATGCATCGAAACAAAATAATCATGTAACACCCTGTTTTTAACTCTCCTCACTGTTTTGACTTTTCCCAAAAATTAGGACAATATTAAAAATTTTGTGAATGATTGTGATGGTTGAAGTGACTGTTGTTTGCTTGCTTGCTGGTATGCTTGTGTTTGATTCTCAATAATTCCTGTTACTCTCCAGACTCAGATCCTTGACCCAAACCCTTGCCTGATGCTCATGCCATGTGTGTAGTACCAAAAACTATTTTTACCAAATATTATTTTCACCAAAAGGCATTTCTTGATTTAGAGCTTTCAAACCCGTGAGTTGGGGCTTGCACTACAAGTCCTCAAATTAGGGAAGTTATTTTTCATAAAATATTTTATTTAAAACCTATTATCAAAATTTCTTCCCAAAAGCACTATATTATTATTTTAAAGCTTATTTTACTATTTTATTTAAATGCCTTCCTGTGAGGCCAGAAATAGTCTCTTATGAAGGAAAGTTATTTTTATTGCTTTCAAAATATTTGATAAAATTTAGGGAAACTCAGTGGACATATATATTCCATATATATGAGTTTCAACACATGGTCATGTTCAAAATATTGGGCAAACCCCCTTCAAAACCATTCCCACCTATTTCAAGCTTTTGGAATATTTCAATAAGAAATATTCTCAATAAATTCCTGTAAAATTCTAGCATGTCACATATGATATGTTTGATGATATTGCCAAGTTTCATCTCAGTCCAAGTTGTTTTGATTTCCTTAATTATTCTAAGACCCTATCTGTCCAGATCCAAATTTGAGCAACTCTACATTGTCAAGTGTCTCCAATTGTGCTCACGTTTGGTGGACATGTTCTGATACTCCAATAATACATCCACACCAAGTGGTGCATCGAGGAGAATAGAAGACCTTGTCCCAAACCCTCAAAACCCTCTCTGTTCATTTCGGAGTTTGGGAAGCTTCACATTATAAAGTTTCTCCAATTGACCCCAAACTTTTTGGGTTTGCTTTAATGCTCAAATAATGCCCCCACACCGAATATTGGATTTGTGGGAATTGATTTGAATAGTTTTCTAAGCAGAAGGCCATTTTTTCCCATTTCACGGGTTTTCCATGTCTACATTGGAAACCTTCTCCACCATATCCCAAATTTGGTGTCCAAGCTTATTTTCATCTATTATTTGATCCTATGAATTTTCATGTCAATTGAAGTCCATCTTGTATCCCTAACACTCATCAAACACCTTGTGTGCACTCAACAAATTGGCTACTTTGCCCCCTTCCACTTTTAGCCTTGAGCTTAAATTTTACCACATCTTTCCCTAGTTACCTTTTTACTCCAGTAGCTTTGCCATGGCCACTGGAAACTTATTGGAGGGGACCCCTTGTGGCTACCCTTCATTTTCACCATGGCAATACCCTATTTACCTCTCTTCCTATACTTCTACTTAATCCAAATCCCCCACATTCTTCCAAGGCATCTCTAATATGTCAATGCATCATTCAAAACCAAGAAATGGCATGCTCATGTAGGAAAAATGAGGAGCACATCTACAAGTTGATTTTTGACTAAAATGTAGCTTTGTACATCAAGTACTAGCTACCCTCCTCCTCTTGAGCTGAAACTTTGCACTACTGTAGTCCTTCCCTACCAAACACTGCTAGACATAGTTTCATGCCCTGAATTATGCAGTAAGCACCCTCGTTTCCAGCCTTATATTTTCTGGTACGACCTTAATGGCAGTCAAACCCTGTCTAAACTGACCCACTTGGGTCCAAACTCCACCAGTGCTTCATGGCACGTATGCCTTGCATGCTCGACACCTTGGCCTGGCCAAGGGGTGGCCCAGGACACCAAGTGGGGTGGTGACCACCACCCTGCCATGCAAGAACGGTGCTTTGCACCTTTTCTTCATCTGCCAGGCCATATCCAACAATTGCAACCTGTCTAATCATGCCATGGGAGTCCCCCTTGACTAGTCTAAGCCATTCCCGACGCCAGCTAGCCTCCAAACTTCACGTGGGGCTCGTGGCCGCCATGCACAGGGAGTTCCCGAGCTCTGTCTCTCCCTCGCCCGCTCTTATCTCTTCTCCCTCAGGCCACTGCTGCCCCTACATCTCTCCTGCTCTTCCTAGTGCACCTACAGAGCTCCTCTAGGGAGCCCTCTCTCCTTCCAAGCTTCCTCCTCCCTCCCATGGCCGTCGTAGTACCGCCGAAGCCTCCCTGCAGCCGGGCTTGCCAGCCCCTCTCCTCTCCTCCTCCAGCTGCGTAGGGGTGCCCCTGAGGCCCTGCACCCTCTCCGCAGCTTCCTCGTGCCCCATTTCTTCCTCTAAGTGGCCGAGACACCGCCCCAACGCAGCAGTTATCGTCGGCCTCCGCCATGGCCAAGGGGCCCCCGCCTAGAGGATCCCCTGCGAAGCAGACTCCTTCTCAGGCGTGAGAGGCTTCCCTCCCCGAGTCCCTGCCGGCCGGAGCTCCACCTGGGAGCGGCCGGAGCCGCCACAGCCAGCCTCTGCACCGGCTGGCCTTGCCTCCCGTGCGTGCCCCAGATCGAACGGAGGAAGCAGAACGACCTGGCAGTTGGGCCCCACCTGTATGTCGCTAAGGCCCGGGGCCCCCTCGGTTAAGTGGTCGCGCCCCGGTGGGGATTACGCCTCCCTGAGGCGAAGGCGCCCTTGAGGGAACCCGCCTTCGGCGTGGCCCTGCTAGCGCATGCGAGCTGCTGGGCCGGCCTGCTTCCCTTTCCAGCGCCCTGAGCGCGCTATAAACTCTTTGGTAGCCCTTCTTTGATTTTTTTTCTATGTAACTTCAAAAATATCTTATTAATTCACCTGAGCTCCAAATCTGGTTATTCAAAAATTTTGTAGGTCTCAAAAATCAAGGGTTATCCAGTGATGTGCTTTGCACATTTTTCCAAGAAACTCTTCTGTTGTATTATTATTCAAATACATATTTGAATACTCCTAGCCCCACCTTTCAAAATTCCTATAGGGTTCAAATCAACTCCAAATGGAGTGATTCCAAATTGCAGAGTCTTCTAATATCATATCCTATTTTTCTATCCTTAGTCAACATTTTTCTCTGCCTTGTTTCTGTTGCACCAAAATAAATAGTGTGTATTCCTATTTATTCCATACTGAAAAATCCCTAGTATATTCACCTCAACTCGAATTCCCATGAAACAAATTCCTAAATATTTCTAAATTTTTGGTCTGTTAAATGAGTGCCTCCTCTCATTTTTATCATCATGTTTTCTGTAGGCTTCTATAAGGATCACCTATCCTTCCTTTCATCCATTCAAAAATCTCTGATGGTCCAAATCCCCTATAACAAGCTTCAGGTATTTTTCTTATGACCAGATAAGTCCAAGGAAATTGAAAATACCATTTTTATAGCACTTTTGTTTCTGCTTGCTGTATGGCTTACTGTGTTGTATCCGACGTTAGTTGACGGAGTAGAGGGAGTACTCGGAGTTGGACCGGAAGACCTCGAATACCCCGATGACTTGTGTGAGCAAAGGCAAGCAGCCCTTTGACCATGTTGAGTAAAATATATTTTGCATGATAAGTAGAGCAATTATTCCCGTTGCATATGATCATGAGTATTCGGTAAATCATCGATATGATGTTTCCGATGGCTCCTCCGGAGCACTGCATTTGAGCATGATCCTACCACCTATGACGATCACACTAATACCATGTTGACAAGTAGAGCTAAGCATAGTAGAAGCATGAGCATGATGATGGTAAACCCCGTCAGGTGCCACTAATGCTTGAGGGTGATGATGAGTTAGGTGGCCACTTGTGAAGAAGTGGTGCACCGAGTATATTTTGGTGTGAGTGGTTTCGGAAATGGGAATAGATTTATGATGTGTCGACCGTCCCAACCTTACATGTGCGACCACGCTACCCCTTTATAGGACAGGGCTTTGTGATTACTTTGGTCGGTGCTAGCAAAGAGCCACATTACTAGTGGCGAGAGTGATGTGTGGTCACTCTCGTGACGGCGTCATGCTAGGTAGGGCGACTATGCTGTTTTTACGTGTTTGAGGCACACCGTTGGTCCCCGCATGGATGATATTGTCCAGAGTTGGTGCTCGTAAGACGTATATCATGTGGGCTGGGTTCCAATCGAGTGGACCTCTTTGTCTAGTATAGTGAGGGGAAATGGATTGATCGGGTACTTACCTTGGGTATGTTATATACCGCGAGTCGTGG
The DNA here is from genome assembly GCF_904849725.1 of Hordeum vulgare subsp. vulgare. Taxonomy (NCBI): domain Eukaryota; kingdom Viridiplantae; phylum Streptophyta; class Magnoliopsida; order Poales; family Poaceae; genus Hordeum; species Hordeum vulgare. The sequence continues at coordinate 221,275,510 of NC_058523.1, forward strand.
ATGACATGGAAGTTTTCCGGATCTCGTGGGTACAGCGTACAACCTCTATAGAGTGTAAAACTATTCGAATGGCCGTGCCCACGGTCAAGGACATTTGGGTAATCCTGCTTAAACTATGTCCAGTCGTTTCGGCATAAACCAAGTGTGTGTGTGTGTGTGTGTTCAAGGAATTATATGAAAGAGTTGATATGACCAAGTTTGGAGACTTGGAATATCGGGTGAACCTGGACTGTTCAGACCTCAACAGATATGTTGATATCTATAACATGTTCTTTGAATATCATCTATGATGCATATCCATACACGTCTATGATCATGCTTATTTACCATCAAAGCTTACTTTCCGCAAATGCTGCATATCACTTGTTATCATAACAACTGCATTATACACATCATGGGCTGTTTGCGAGTACATTCAAAGTACTCATTGGCTTTCCGCTCGTTCTTTCATTGACCAGGTATGAGATAACAGGAATTTGTGAAGAGCACCTTGGTGACATTCCTGTGAGCTAGGAGGCTTCCTAGCCAGAATGCCTGTAGGTTAAGGCTGATGGCATGGGTTCACGCTTTTGACCAATATGTCCGCTATTGGTCAAGTTTCGTGTGTTGGCCGTCAAGGACCTATATATGTAAGACTTTACCGCATTGGTCATTTATTGTATCAAATGGTATATATGGATGAAATACTCTTGTTATTCAGTTTCTGTGTGTTCGGTGAGCATCGATCTCTGGGATCCCTAAGCACGTTCATTCGGAGATCTCGACTCGTAAGTCGAGGCCCCCACAAATCAACATGTCATGCAAAAAACATTTTCTCAGACATGGTCAAAGGGCTACTTGCCTTTGCTCACATATGTCCTCAGGGTATTCAAGGTCTTCTGGTCCAGCTCCGAGTACTCCATCTACTCCGTGAACCATCGTGAGAAACAATTACAGTAAGCCATACAACAAGGAGAAATATTTTTTGGACCTCTCTAGTCATAATAAAAATATGTGAAGCTTTCTCTACGAGATTTGGACCATCAGGTATTTCTGAATGGACGAAAGGCGGAATAGGTAATCCTTTAAGAGCCTACAAAAAACATTCTGCTAAAAATGAGTGGAGACACTCATTTAACACAGCATGATTTTACAAACATTTAGGAATTTGTTTCACTAGATTTGGAGTGGATATGAATGTTGGGGAACGTTGCATGGGAAACAAAAAATTCCGACGCACACAAAGACCTATCATGGTGATGTTCATCTACAAGAGGGATATCAGATCCACATACTGTAAGTGCATCTAGTGCCCCGTAGTGATTCTGGTGGTTTGAAGACTTATAGGTTAAGTATCTAATGTGTTCATGAGTGTACATAGGATCTATAAGTCACTGAGGAGTTTGAAATATTCGATGACTATCGACCCCTAAAAATGTATATCTTCGGCTCAAGAAATTGGTCTGAAGCTGAAGAATTGAATCGCGAAGGAATTGCGAAGAAATTGATATTCCTCATGAAGAAATTGAAGATGAGGAATTCGGTGTGTCCTAAAGAAAAACAAGCTGAAGATTTTGAAGCATGAAGATTTATTCTGTCTGTTTTATTTTATTCACTTTTGAGTCATAGGAACACCGTACTGTTAAAGGGGGTCAAAGTAACACGTCGGAATGAATTTCCTCATGATGCTCAACCCAAGCCTAATCCTACCAAAAGCCTCAACTGAGGAATATGAGAGACTTGAGGACTCTCACAGTTGAGGGTCCCAACCATCATATCAGTGATCTTATCCACACCAACGGTCATATTATTTAAGGGCATTAATGTCAAATCATGTCGGGATGCTCCCAGGCTATAAATAGCCGCCCCCACAACCATTAGCTGGTTGGCTGCTCCGCTGGAAACTGACACTTGTCATAAGAGCAACCCAAATTCCTCAGAGTCTTCGAGAGTAATTCATCAGTGAGGAAATACCCCAAACACCAAACCACAAACCGAAAACCAAGTGATTGGGCATCACTAAAGAAGTTGTTCCTGTGTGGGACTGAAGCCTTTTACCTTTGATGACTGTGCATCGTCCAGACGGTTAGGCGTCATGGTCTAGAGCAATCCAGCAGTCAATTGTGGATCGCGAGATGACCAAGTTTGTGAGGGTTTGGAAGTCTGCCCTTAAGACTTACCACGAGTGTTGGGTGAGGACTGTGTGTTCTTAGCCCAAGGAGAATACGGTAGGGACTGTGTGTCCCGGGACTGTGTGTCTTTTGGTTTCAATACCAAGCCGCTCCAAACCAGATGTACAACTGTCACAGCAGTTGGAACTGGATCATCAACCACTCTCTTCATTGTGAAACGGGTTCTATTTCTTCAACTCTTAACATTCCTCAGATTGTGTGTTTATGATTTTCACTGTCACTGTTTGAAGAATTTGCTGAAGAATTTCTCTGAAATTCCTCAACCCCAAATTCTTCACGCGAGTTAATCGTCATCTGTTTTCTCCGTGCCTACATACTATGCAAACTGTTTTTCATATTCTTCATCCTGAAAAACTGTGTAGTGATACTTTGCTCTCCTGATCCTTTGTTGTCTCCGCTGCAAGTTAGTCATCAGTGAGGAATTTCCTCAAAAGGAATTTCCTCAATGATGAAATTCTAAAAATCTCCTATTCACCCCCCTAGTCGATATAATGCACTTTCAATTGGTATCAGAGCAAGGTACTCCCTTGTTCTGTGTGATTTTGGTTTAACCACCTGGAGTTTTAGTTATGTCGACTGCAGGCATGATCAAGGTTACTGCAGCATGTCCTACTTTCAAAGGAAAGGACTTTCCCTTCTGGAAGACCAAGATGTAGATGCATATACAAGCTATTGACAACGATCTCTAGTATATTATGGAACATGGCGTCCCTATCGTCACTGCTACTGTCTCTACCGCTGATGTGAAGAAATTCAAGCAACTTGATTCACATGTGAAGAATATCATTTGTGGCCATCTGAGCAAGGGCCAGTATGGCAGAGTGAGTGCTTTGGGCTCAGCAAAACTTATCTTGGAAAGGATGTCCAAAGTTAATGAAGAAGTATCAATCCAGCGTGATTCTCGTGTTGACGTTCTTCGCAATCACTTCAATCATTTCAAGAGGTTTGACAATGAAAGCTGCCAAGATACCTTTGATCGCCTCACTGACATATCAAATGAACTGCAAGCACTGGGAGCTCAAGACAGTACTGATCACGAAGTCGGGAAGAAATTGCGAAGATCTTGGGATTCTTCATTTGATACTTTAGTTCTGATGATTCAAGAGAGACCAGACTACAAGATGCTTGATCCAGCAGATATACTCGAAAGACTCAATACTCATGAATTACAACAAGAAGAAAAGTGAGATCTATATGGACCAAGCTATTCTAGACCACGTGCACTGAAGGCCAAAGCAATTTCCTCATCTGAAGAAGAAGACTCGGATGGTAGCATTGGTGATCCTGAAGAATTTGGACAGGAGCTTGCAATGCTCGTGAGGAAATTCCAGAAGTTTACACGACGTGGCCAGTTTGGTAAATCTTCAAGAACACATATGAGGAAATCAGAATCTTCATGTGAGGATTACAAGAAAAGAACCTACCACAAATGCAAGAAATCAGGTCACTACATTGCTGATTGTCCTCGTTGGGGAAAGGAATCAAAGAAGAAGAAATACAAGGATGAAAGTTCTGATGACTCGAAGAAAAACAAGAAATCTTCAAAATCCTCATCTTCAAAGTCCTCATTGCACAAGAAGACTAGTTTCAGAAAGGCTTGGGCACTTATTGGCAAGGAAATGGACTCCGAGGCAGAATCCGAGGAATGTGATGAAGAGGAGGGTTCTGATGAAGACTCAGAATCCGGACAGGCTAGCGTTGCACTTGCAACCACATTCGTCAGCAAGTCAATCTTCAACCTTGAAGAAAATGATAACACCATCCACACTGATGACTATGCTGATGACTTCGCTCCAACCTATTGCTTCATGGCAAAAGGTTCAAAGGTACCGAATGATGCTTCCTCCTCTGATTCAAGTGAGTGTGAACCTAATGATTATAAAAAACCCAGTTATAGTAAACTTGCTATCATTGCCACTAAACAACAAACTAACCCGCAAAAGCTTCAGAAACTGCTAGATAGAAGTGATGATCTGTTGAATGATGAAATTAATCTTACCCAAATCCTCACTGAAGATATGAAAATTCTTTAGTCCAGATTTGATAATCTTCAAGATTTTCATGTTACACTCCTCACTGATCATGAGAAACTTTCCTATGAATTTCTTCAAAGGAAGCTTGATCTTGAGGAGCTGAGGATTTCTCATGATGATCTTCGTATGGAAAATTATTCGTTAATAGCTCAACAGATCAGTGCTGCTCAAGAAGAATTCATTCCTCCATGTCTTAAATGCATCGAACGTGAAACTACTAATTCTTCACGAGAATTATCAAATGCTTCTATTGCTATAAATTCTTCAACTGCTCCTGTAGTGTCAAATTGCTCACTTGAGGAAGCCACAAATGCCAGTGATGAAAATGCAGGGCTGAAGGAATTGTATGTGACAGGCATATACAAAAGTCTCAAAGGACACCAAACCCTTTGCGATGTGCTCAAAAAACATATCTTGAACAGGAACCCGAGGAAAGAAAGAATTGCCTTTGAGAGGAAATTGAATGCTGATGGATCTTATTGGAAACCTGAGCAGTATCCCAAAACCTCATGGGTTGCTGCTACTGGGCCTCCTTTTGATCCATCCAATCTAACAAGCTTTTCATGTGAATTATCCTATTCCTCAGATGAGTCATTTGACTCCAACTATAAACTATTCAAAAATCAATCTGGTGAAGTATTTGCTCGATATGTTGGAGCTAACTGCAGGAATGGGCCTCCCCTTAGGAAAATCTGGGTTCCCAAAAGTTGCCTTGAAAATCTTCAGGTCAATGTCCTCATGACATCACCTATGAAGAATTTGAATCCCAGATCAAATTCCTCAGGAGGACCAAAGTCTTCAAGAGGATCAAAATCCTCAACTTGTCAAAACTATGCTCGTACCGGTGCTAATGCTTCTAACATGCAGGGAAATTACAAGGAATATGAATATGAGCGTTATTCTTCAAATCATTATGTTCATAAATCCTCAAATAAGATCTCTGCATATTCATTTGAATACTTTAACCCCCCTACTGTTAAGACAAGTGCATTAGCTTCAATGCCCCTTTCTCGTATGGTGCTCGCAGGATGATGTATGCTTTACCACCCCTTCAGATATGGATGGTGAAGAAATTGAACTAATCACTTCTGCAGGTGAGGTCTCCATATGAAAATCATCATCTGAAGAATTTGCTAGAGACCTGAGGAAAATGCTTTAAAGGACGCAATCTAATATTGAGAAAATAAAAATATTTCACACGTCCTTATAATTCTGTTTATGATGAAATTCCTATCTGATGAAATTGATATCATATTCTTCAAGTCTGAAGCATATGAGATGGTAAGTTGTACTAATTCATCTGCAGGATGACAAACCCAAGAGTACTGAGTGGGTTCTTAATAGTGGCTGCACACACCACATGACTGGTGACAAAAGCTTGCTGATGAATATGCCACTAACTCCATCAGCCCTGAAGCAAATCACATATGCTGACAAAGGTAAAAGAAAGGTATTGGGACTTGGCAAAGTGGCTATGTCCAAGGATAGGCACATGGACAAAGTAATGCTTGTTGAATCCCTTGGATTTATCCTCATGTCAGTCTCAATGCTTTGTGATCTTGATATGATTGTTATCTTTGGAAGATATAGATGTGGTGTCATCATGGAATCTGATCGATCCAAAGTCTTAGAAGGTGTTAGAAGAGGGTTTTTGTACATTGTTTATTTCTCTATAGGTCCTCAACCAGCCACTTGCTTACTAGCAAAAACCTCAGAAGGGTGGCTGTGGCATCGAAGACTCGGTCATGCAGGCATGAGGAATTTGCACACGCTCGCAAAGATGAAGAAGCATGCCATCAGCATCGAATCTGTAAAATTCCTCAAGGATCAACTCTAACAAATGCAGCATCTTTTATATGGCTTTGTCATAGTTGATGATTATTTCAGATATACATGGGTGCATATCATTTTATATAAAACTGAAGTGCAGGAAGTCTTCAAACAATTTTCTTCAAGGGCCTCGACGAACTTCGACATCAAGATCAAACACATCATGAGTGATAATGGAACAGAGTTCAAAAACACTGGTCTTGATAATTATCTTGATGAACTTGGTATTACTCACGAATTGTCTGCTCCTTATACTCCTCAACAGAATGGTGTCGTCGAAAGGAAGAACATGACTCTGGTTGAGATGGCAAGAACTATGCTTGAAGAATATTAGATGCCTCATCGCTTTTTGCCTGAAGCAATCAACACTGCATGCCATATCATCAACAGGGTATATCTTCAGAAATTCCTCAAGAAAACCTCATATGAACTCCTCACAGACTAGAAACCCAATGTAAGCTATTTCAAAGTCTTCGATGCAAAATGTTGGATTAGAGATCCTCACCATAGCTCAAAGTTTGCACCTAAGGCACATGAGGGTTTTATGATCGGTTATGGAAAGGACTTGCACACCTACAGAGTCTTCAACAACTATCGCAACAAGGTTGTTGAGACTGTATATGTCCGGTTCGATGAAACTAATGGCTCGCAAAGAGAGCAATTGCCTCCTGATCCAGATAAGTTGTCTCCTGAGGAAGCAATAAAGCTCAAAGATACTGAAGACATTGTTCCAACTGAGGAAATTGATGAAGAAATCATTCCCAGCATTGATGAAAATCAAGAAGATGCTCCTCAGGAAATTGCTCCAGAACCAATTCCTTAGCCCAGACGAAATCCTCAACCAGCTCATCCGAGGATTGCAAATGAAGTAGAACTTCACAAAATCCTCAATGACATCACCGCGCCAGGTCCTCTCACTCGCTCAAAAACTTCACACTTAGTTAACTTTTGTGGGCATTTCTTCTTTGTTTCTATCACAAAACCTTTAAAAGTTGCTGAGGCGTTCATGGAACCGGAGTGGATCCAAGCCATGCAAGACGAACTTCTTCAATTCAAACTTAATGACATATGGGAGCTCGTCAAACGACCAGATCCTCGCAAGCTCAATATCATCGGCACCAAGTGGATTTTCCAAAACAAGCAAGATGAGGATGGTCAAGTGGTGAGGAATAAGGCATGACTTGTAGCCCAAGGCTACACACAGGTTGAAGGAATAGATTTCGATGAAACTTTTGCACATGTTGCTAGACCTGAAGCTATTCGAATACTACTTGCTTATGCTAATCATCATAACATCATCTTATATGAAATGTATGTGAAAAGTGCATTCCTCAATGGTAAGCTTGAGGAAGAAGTATATGTTGCTCAGCCCCCAGGTTTTGTGGATCCAAAGAATCCAGACAAAGTCTTCAGACTCAAAAAGGCGCTCTATGGTCTCAAGCAAGCCCCTCGGGCATGGTATGATACATTGGAGGAATTCCTCATGAAGAAAGGCTTCAAACCTGGTTCACTCGATCTGACTCTTTTCACAAAATCCTATGGTAATGAACTATTTGTGTGCCAGATATATGTCGATGACATCATATTTGGCTGTACTGACAAACGTTACAGTGATGAATTTGCTTACATGATGAGTGAAGAATATGAGATGTCTATGATGGGGGAGCTGAAATTCTTCTTAGGTCTTCAAATTCGTCAACAACGGAATGGAATCTTGATATCACAAGAGAAATACCTCAAGGATATTCTGAGGAAATTCGACATGCATGAATGCAAAGGTGCCAAGACTCCAATGCCTACGAACGACCACCTCTGCACTAACGAAAATGGTAAAGAATTCGATCAGCAGCTATATCGCACCATGATTGGCTCTTTACTATATTTATGTGCATCTAGGACAGATATAATGCTTAGTGTTTGCATGTGTGCACGTTTTCAAGCAAAACCGAACGAATCACACCATAAGGTTGTGAAGCATATTCTTTGCAACATAGCTCACACAACAACACTAGGATTATGGTACCCCAAGGGCTCAAATCTTCATCTTGTGGGATATTCTGATTCTGACTATGCTGGTGACCGTGTGGATCGCAAGTCAAACTCTGGCACATGTCATTTCCTCGGAAGATCACTAGTCTGCTAGTCCTCAAAGAAGCAGAACTGCGTTTCACTCTCCACTTCGGAAGCTGAGTACATTGCTGCTGGTTCATGATGTGCTCAATTACTATGGATGAAGAAAACCCTTAAGGACTACGGCATCAACATGAAGAATGTGCCTCTCTACTGCGACAGTGAGAGTGCAACCAAGATTGCATACAACCCAGTACAACACTTGAAGACCAAGCACATCCAGATTCGTCATCATTTTCTTCGGGACTATGTCCTCAAGGGCAATATGCTCATCGACCATGCGAATACTGACGATCAACTAGCAGATATCTTCACTAAGACCTTGGATGAGAAAAGATTTTGCAAGTTGCAGTGTGAGCTAAATATCTTAGAATCTTCAAATGTTTTGTAAAAACATGCACACATCCTAACACTTATGCAAAATTGATGACTTAGATGTGCAACACACGATGAATCGATTTTATTCAACCAATGAAGAATATCACTCTTAGTGTGAGGAAATCAACGAAGAAATTGATTCTCAGGGCCCTACGACAATTGTACGCGGCGTCTAAAATCAACATTCTTATATGGTGGGTCACGCCACCACCAAACTTGAAATTCCTTAGGTTGAAATTCTTCAAAGCTGAATTTCTTCAAAAGTTGATTTTCTTCCAAACAGTTGTTCTTCAAACTGGTTTTCTTCAAAAATAAAATTCATCATCATGACGCTTTGTCACAAAATCCTCAAGTTAATCAAATTCTTCAAAAACCCTTGATGATTATTGTTTACCTAGATAGACTGTGATTTCAATGTCCTCAACAGCATTCACTTATAGCTATTTCTTCAATTTGATATTTCATCTAAGTGAATGTGATCGGACCCTACTTTCCCTCTATGTTACTCTCACCCAGTCTATACAATTCTTCATATGCATTCTACTTGAAACTTTGTTCAAAATCCTCACTGCGTCCTTGTCAGCTGATGATTTTGCAACCTAATCCTCAAATCTTCAAAAATATTTTTTTACACAGTAACTGAACCCCACTTTCCCCGTTCGGATAACCGCGATCTCCACCGCTTAGGTCGTGGGCTACACGTGTCTTGCGGAGACGTAGAGACAGGGGATATTTGGTCGGATACTTTCGCGCCAACAGTTACCACGTGGCTATAAATATGTCCCCATCTCCCTTCGGTAAAATCTTCTTCGTCCCATCGCCCTCCTGCTACAGCAAAGCTTAAAAGCCCTAGCGCCATCTCTAGAAGTCTTGACGTCGGCGATTAAAAGCTTGACTGCCTCGACCTCTCCGCCGCCTAAACCACGCCGAAACCGGACCATCTTCATCCGCCGCCGCCGTAGATGACCTCTGTTGCTGAGTTAGGGCGCAGTGGACTCGCACCGAACAACATCTACTGCTACTTCCTTCTCTGTTCTTCGTGCGTGCTATCTAGGGTAAATAAAAACCCTATTTTTACAGCTCTTTTGATCTACTATTTTACCTTAGATGTGTGAAATCTGTTTTTCCTCAAGTATCCATCAGCCTCTTTTCCTCAAACACTGCTTATTCCTCAACTATTGATGAATTTCACTAAGCATCTAAAATCTTCACGAGATTCCTCAATTGTGCAAAATTTCGAATTTGTACAACTCTGGAACCCAAGAACAGTGTGCTTAGACGAATTCCTCATCCACTGGTCAAATTCCTAAACTGTAAAAAAATTCATTTCATCAAATCTGAGAACGCATATAACCTCTCCAAATTCCTCGCAACTATACTCTGTTCACAGGTACAAACATGTCAGCTGATGAATCTCTAGGTTCTCATCAACTTAACTCATTTGCAACGTTTCTTGAAGAAAATCTGCAAGTTTCATCAGAATACTCAAGAGTTCAATTTCCTCAGCAAAAGCCTTAGCTGAAGAAAATGGAAGATGAAAGGAAGCAAAAGGGTGGCAAGAAACTCGAGCAGAACACTGCCATTGATATCCCTGAGGATATATACTTGGAATACTGCACGCGTGATGAGCAAGAGACTATGCCCAAGAAGAAGATAAGGCTTCAAAAGATAGAACGTCGGTGGTCCAAGGAGTGGAAAGAATACAGATTCGTCACTCCCAAGTACGCGAAGAAATTCGCTCTGAAGCCTCCTGGCAAACGGCCTCCTCTTGAGGATTATCAGGATGCACACCCCTCAAGCCTCAAGACAATTGATGACTATCCTGAAGAAAAGTCAAAACACTTGTCAAAGCTTCAGAAGCAAGCAAAAGCCGCCGTGAGGAAATTCAATGAAGAATCTGCTGCTGTGGCAAGTGCCGCCACCTCCTGTGCAGCTGAAACTTTTGGTACGGCCATTCCTCAAATGAAGTATGTACCACCAAAACCAAAGGCTTCAAAGCCTCGGTAGAAAATGCCTCAGAAAGCTGCACTAGCATCCGCACCAAAACCCTCAGCACCACCAAAGGCTTCAAAGCCTAAACAGAAGTAGATTGTGAAGGAACTGCCTACTGTCTCTAGCTCCTCAGTTCCGTCTGCAACAAGCTCCGAGACAAAGTCTTCACCGACTCCCATGAAGACTAAGGTGACTGCTGGGAGAGGTACCAGACCATGCCCTAGCAAAATCATCAAAGTCCCTTGGGCATCAGAAGGTAGTAATGAATATGATGATGAGACTCTGCAAGCCATCATCAGACACAAGCAGGAGAGGGTAGCACAAGCTTCAGGCAGCTCCATTCCTCTTGCCATGGACCCAAAAGTCCACTTGGATTACATCAACATATGGTATGAGGACCCCAACTCTCCTATCGATTATTTGAAGCTTCCCCCAGGCATCAACCACATGGTGGCCACATTCATCAACAAGGCCAAGTGGAAAGAGCAGCAAGCCAAACAAGCTAAGGTTGCGAAGCTCAAAAAGGAGAAATTCCTCACACATAATCTCCTCAACCTAACGCCTGATGCACTTGTGTCTACACAGGTAGAATTGAAGACTTTGACTGACAAGTACACTACGCTCTCTAACCGTCAAAGTCTCAAGAACACTTTCATCAAATTTGCTACTGACGCAGTTTATGATTACAACAAGAAGGCTGCCCCTCCAGCAACAACACCTCAGCCTCTGATTGAGGAACCAGCTGATGAAACTGCCCATGCTGAGGAAATCCCTCACGAAAGCCGTGTTGATGAACCGGCTATTGAGGAAATTACCAAGGAAAATCCAGCTGATGACTCTGCTACAGCTCGTGAAACTGCTCGAGCTGATGCTTCTAAGCCAGCTGATGACTCTGCTCCAGCTGAAGAATCTGCTTCAGCTGAGGAAACTGCCAGGACGGATGTGTCTCCGCCTCCTGAAGAGAAAATGTCTTCACCAAAATCTTCAAAAGTGAAGAAAATGACTCCATCTGCATCACACGTGAAGAAGACGAGAGCTGCAGAAAAGGAAGCCAAGAAGAGAAAAGCTTCCTCAGTAGAAGAATCAACTGGGGCCAAGCGCCTCAAATCTCTTGATGAAAATGCACCTCTCGATCCTGTGCCTCTCAACGTTGCTCCATCTTATGAGATGACTTCCTTCGAAAGTGCAGACAAGGAGCACTTGGTTGATGAGGAAATGAAGAATGCTGAGTCTGAGGAACACACTGATGAGGAAATTTGGATTGATGACAGTCCTCAGACCTTCATTCCTCGTGAAGAAACTGCTCAAGGATGAGTTGAACCCACTACTAGAAAAAAGGCTATTAGTGGCGCACCTATTTTGCCTATTAATGGCGCACTATAGGTGCGCCACTATTACCATGCCACTACTAATAAATAGTAATGGCACACCCCTGGTGCGCCACTGTTAATATACATAATAGTGGTGCACCACCAGGTGCTCCATTAGTAGGCCCAGAAGTGTGCCACTGCTGTGGGTTTACTAATGGCGCACTTTTAGATGGTGCGCCACTACCATGAATATTAGGAAAAATTTTTAGCACATTGTAGAACATCATCATCATCATCATCATCATCATCACTGTAACCTATGCACTTTTAGATGGTACACAGGTTACAAAATACATTGTAGCACATCATCATCATCATCGTCAACTCTAACACATTGTAACACATCATCTCGGAAATAGCTAATAATCATCATAGTCATTACCACCAATACTATTTAATACATTGTAGCACATCATCACATTAACACATTGTAGGACATCATCACATTGTAGCACATAATAACACAACCTAGGACCTACTCCTCTGCTTAGGTAGAATACCAAGAAACAAGATAGGCCCTGACTCTCCATTATGGAGAATGGAGATCATCTTGTCTCCAATTCTTGGCCTACGCATATTGTTGCTTCCAAGTAGCTCCCTATGATAGACCACACATTTTTTCCAATCTTTGATTGTGATGACTTCATCAGTTTTAGAAATCTGGTATGGAAAGGAGTACATCAGATACGTAGGCTGACCTGGCCGCGCTGGTCGTATCATCATAACATCAACGACCTCTTGGTAACATCAGATGAGGCACACAATCTTCCGAGATTTTCTGTTGACAAACATAGTATTAGCTTTGTAGCTAGCAATGTAGTTTAGTTTTACAATGCAAAAGATGCATGGATGTCGTAATAGTAGAAAATCTTACCATGCAATCTCCATGCATGTTACCATAGTTCACCACGTGCATTAGTGGCACATATTGACCATAATGTGGGGAAGTTTGCTGATTGGTATTGTACTTATCAAGATCAATGATAAAATGGACAAGATGATGTATCTCCTAACAAGTTAATTATGCTTCATCATTGTCGTAATAGGTTATGTCTACCATTTTCCGTACATTTTTTGAAGAATGAAAATAAGATGTCAATGGAAATAAGTTGTCAACTATTTCTAAATAAACAATATAAATTACTTAATAAATGTGGTTGAGAAACTCACATAATGGTAGAACTGGAGGCGTCTGCACATCGACCCAGATGTCGATATTACCTTCAATTTCATCTTCCGGACGAATATCAAAGGTGATAAGCATATTAGGCTCAAATGCATAAGCCTTGCATAGTGCTACCCAAGTTTTGCATTCAAAAAAGGAGTAGGTGTGTGCATTGTACAATTTTACGGCAAAAGTATAACCATGCTCGGTCCTCAAGTGAACTATCTTTACCTCCATAGTTTCTTCACTACTGAAACTAATCTTATCCAACACATAATGTCTTGCATGGCAGGGGATACGCTAGTAGAATAGTAAAAAATAAAAATTATAAGTTGAAGCAAAAGAAGTCATGCTTAATTACGAAAAAATACTTGTCGTTGTGACTTACTGTATCCACTTCGAAGTCCCCATCCAGCATGATGCTGAAGCGCCTATCATCAACTAGGAAAGGCGTGTCGCAAAGGCCGCGCTTGTCTTGGCAGTATTCGCACATAACGTATTCGTCGTCACACGACAATTCCTAAAACACAGAAATTTTGGGCATTTCATTTACTAAAAAGTGGACATATGGAGCGTCTGAAATTTGCGGGAACGGAAATGAATCAACATTCCGGTAAAACAAGCAAAACTACCAAACATGAAGAGCACTCTTTCGGTGCAAGGGAAGTATCAAAAAGGAAAAGCATGAATGAACAAGAATAAAGAACATCAGCATTCTACTTTCATCTTCGTCAGATAATAATTGGTTCGGATAATAATTGGCAAACATCATATCATAGGAGGGGAATGTGAGGATTGAACAACACCATCAGAAGTTAACAACAGCAGCTACTTAGTTATCTACATCAACCAGAAAATGCATTTGTTTCATATAATGAAGGATTGGATGAAGTATCAAAAGGCACGTGCAGCTGCGACCGTGCTGCAACCATACAAACTTGACAACAACAGCTACTTAGTTATCTACATCAACCAGATAATAATTGAGAATTCAAGTAACATTATATTCCTTGCTTATTTCACAATCTGGTAGGGATGGATATCATCGGCACATGAGTAACAAAGATGAAACAATTCACCTACATCTTAACTGTCTTTTTCCTAGTAACCATGCTTCAAACTAAAGTTTCATGGTTTTAGTTTAAATTATATGTTTCATTATCTTAATTCAAATTTGAACTAAAACCACAACACCAATTTTAAAATAGAGCGAGTATACTATTCAAAGTTAGAACCCCAGTAGTTCAAACAATCGACTCAGCAACTATAGATGGTCGTGACCCATGAAGCCATTAGGAAGGTTCATCTTAAGGCAAGCAAACAACATAACTAGAATCAGCAGTTCAAAAACACTAAAGCACACCAAATATAATCATGTCATTTCAAATAGCTTCTAGTTATGCTGTTTTAAACTGATGTTTGGTGCCTTTTTGCTATTTGAAGCTATTCTCTGATGCAGTTCAAATATAATCATGTCACTTCAAATAGCATCAAAATAGCAAGGTTCATCTTAAGGCACACCAAATACAATCATTGTTCAAAAACACTAAAACACACCAAATATAATCATCAGTTCAAGATAGCAAGGTTCATCTTAAGGCAACCAAACAGCATAACTAGAATCATCACATTAAAAACAATGACTGTTGCAATACTTGCATTTAACCGACCAAGGCTACATATCTTGAACCCAAAAACTAAGTCAATATGACATAACAAGAGACCTATACCAACATCAACAAATGGTGATCATCCTTCTACGACCAAAAAGACACTACAAGTAACATGTTAACAGAACAAACAACATTCTTCTGAAAGTACATATTTACAAACAGACACGCACACACACATCTTTTTTCGGCACAGCCTAAGGCTGACTGAGGTGGCTCTAACATGCTTTGCTTTGTTGTATTTACCAAGTATATCATCTATCCAACGGCTAGCTGATTATTATTATTCTTGTCACTGTCGAAGTAAGAGCAAGGCGGTCGCAACCCCAGCGGCATCTCCCGATCTGAATTCCAGTCCCAAAACGAAACCCCTCACATCCCAGGATTGCTAAATTAATGTATGAGAATAAACTACTTGGGATGATGATGATGAAAAAATTTCTCTTTTGTCTCTACAACTGATTGGGAAGTTGAGATGATGAAAAATGCGGGGGAGGGAGGGGGCGAACCTCGGGGTGAACCTCCCAGCCGAAGGAGGGCAGGGCGGCCGAGGCGGAGGGGGAGGCGGCGGCGCCCTTGTCGTCGCCCATTATCGGGGGTTCCTGGTGGCGGTGGGGAGAGGCAGGGAGCAGGGAAGGCGTGGTGCGAGGCGGACGGTGGCGCAGCGGCGAGGTGGGGAGTAGGGGGTTCAGCCGGCGGCGGCAGGTGCGGTGGGGGAGGTGGCCGGAGGGACAGCCGGTGGCTGCAGGTGCATTGGGAGGGGCGTTGGGAGGGAGGAGAGCCACGAGAGCGTTGGGAGGGGCGTTGGCAGGTGCGTTGGGAGGGAGGACAGCCACGAGAGCGGGAGTTTCTGGATTTGGATCAGGAGGGAGAGCGACGATGGGAGGGGAGCGGGAGTTTTTTTTCACTTCTGGTTATAAATGGCGCACCCACATAAGAATGTGCCATTGGTAACCAGGGTTACTAATGGCGCACCTAGTAAGAATGCGCCATTAGTAGTTTAAAAAAACTAAAAAAAATATTAGTACTGGCGCACCGTGGACGTGGTGCGCCATTACTAGTTAAAACTAGTAATGGCGCACTTCCCACGGTGCGCCACTGGTAATTGTAGGAAAGGGTGGGGGGCCAAGTCAAAGATAGTAATGGCGCACCAAACACATGGTGCGCCATTAGTAATATGGACACTAATGGCGCACTAGTATGTGGTGCGCTATTAATGTCCATATTAGCTATAGGCTTTTTTCTAGTAGTGACCAGCTGATGAATCAGGCTCCTCCACCAAGCAAACCCCTCAAGCTGAGGAAAAACGAGCGAAAACCCTTAGCCTGAACAAAATCAAAATCCTGAGCAAAATCCTCAACCTGAGGCTCAGGATGAAGCAATTCCTCCTCCTGCGCAAAATCCTCAACCAGAGGCTCCCGTTGATGACCTTCCTCAACCAGAGCAAGCTTCTCAGCCCGAAGCACAAGCAGATGAAATTCCTCATCCTAAGGAACATGCTGAGGAAAATGCCCCTGCACCAAATCCAGAGAACGCTCTTGTCGTCGTCAATCCAGAAACTGCGATGATTGTCTCTCCTCAAGGGAAGAAGCAAAACCTTCAGCCGATGCAGCGTCAGCCGTTCTCCAAGTGGCCAAAGTTTCAAATGGAATCCTTCTTTGAAGAACGCATGTACTTCATCGGAGAAAATCCCTATGACAAGCCTCGCATTAGGCATCTGAAGTTTTGGACCAGGACACAGCTCAACTACTATGTATCTGTGTTGTGTGGGAGAAACAAGATTTTCCAGCACAGGCATATTCCTCATGTTGAGCTTGAAGAAATTTCGTTCTTTGCTCCAGTCCTTCACGTTCTTCATGAAGCAGGACTGCTCCCCATGTGCTCAGATATCTGCGATTGGAACAACGACATTGTTCTTCAATTCTATGCAACTCTGCACATCTCTGGAGATCCAAGAGACATCAACACTTGGGTGCTGGATTGGATGAAGAAGCTCACACACTTCCAGGCTCCTACCGATGAGCTGATGCGAGAACTCCCTGTGTCAATTCCCTCAGAGCAGGCACTAAAGTTGTATGATGAACGGGAGCTGCCAAACAAGCTGATGGAAGTCCTCATGAAGCCGTTGGCCAAGGGGCAACCACCAAGAACAACCTTCCTGGTCCATGAGCTGAAGTATGAACCCAGGACGGTTTACAAAATCCTCTGCAGTGTTCTTGCACCTATCAAGGGTCATGATGATGAAGAAGATGTCGTAGGCATCATGAAGAATATCCTCTACAACATCATCCATGGCATTCCCATCAACATCCATGATTTCTTCTTGAGGACTCTGGCGGAAAATGCTATGTCCCCTTTTGACCTGAAGATTTACGCTCCATGGATCATGAGATTCATCAGACGCAGGTCAGGCATCAACTATCACGCTGATTTCAACAATCATCAAGGTTATATGCCTCCCCTAAGGGTCAACAAGAAGACTTTCGAGCCTGTTGAAGGAAAAGGCAAGTCTGTTATTGATGAAGGCAGTCGGCCCCTTGATGGCCAGTTCCGAGAGCCAGATGCATATTCCTCATGGGATGACACTGAAACCCATCCTCCAAGTCATGTTGCTCCAAGGGTGATGAATACCAGAGAGCTTCTTCTAAGTCTCCACCAAAAGGTTGATCGGAATCACAAGTGGGTCCAACGCGAGTTCGGTGCCATTGTGAAAACCCTCAATGAAACGCAGAATGCCGTGAAGCTTAACCATCATTATCTTCATGAGGGTTTTGATCACACCTTGGCCACACTGGCTCATTTGAAGACTCCAGCAGAAGTTGAAGAATTGGAGTTTGCACAGGACCTCGACTGGTCGTGGCCACCAAAGAAGAAATTCAGGCCAATTCCAGTTCCAGACCTTGAGGACAGTTCGTTTTCTTCATTCCGCACTGCTGAATCAGATGAAGATCAACAAGATACTGCCACTGGTCCAAGGAGGAAGTCAGCTCCCAAGAATCCTCACGCGTCATCCTCAGCTGGCAAGAAGTGAAAGTCTTCACGGGGCGTTAGTCCTCAGTTTGTCCCTTTTTGTCACTTGATGACAAAGGGGGAGAAATCTGAGAGTTAGTCTTCACGCGGGATATATTTTGGGGGTCTATAAAGTTTATTTAAGTTACAAACTCTTAGTTCTTCTGAAGTGTTTTATGTAATGAGATGTAACTTAAGCCCGATGGTACTCTGACGCATTTGAACGTTTTTCTTCACATGCTTATTCCACAAAATTTTAATGCACGCATACTGGAATTCGTCAGATACCATTTGTCATCATGCATCCTCAATTTCTTCATACTATATGTCGTATGTATGCATGATTTACAAGACTCGGGGGGAGATCACCATGATATAAATCATCAATGTGCATTTGCTGTGAAAACCAAAATCGTCAAGATATGCACATCCTCAGGGGGAGTCTCTCTGAATCTTGATTTTAAATTCCTCAAATGAGTATTTACACTTCATACTTTTATCCTCGTTGAAGACTTAACCTAATTTTCATCAACCACCAAAAAGGGGGAGATTGTAAGTGCATCTAGTGCCCCTTAGTGATTTTGGTGGTTTGAAGACTTATAGGTTAAGTATCTAATGTGGTCATGAGTGTACACAGGATCTATAAGTCGTTGAGGAGTTTGAAATGAGCCCTAAAAATGTATATCTTCGGCTAAAGAAATTGGTCTGAATCTGAAGAATTGAATCGTGAAGGACTTGCGATGAAATTGATATTCCTCATGAAGAAATTGAAGATGGGGAATTCGGTGTGTCCTGAAGAAAAACAAGCTGAAGATTTTGAAGCATGAAGATTTATTCTGTCTGTTTTATTTTCTTTGCTTTTGAGTCATAGGAACACCGTACTGTTAAAGGGGGCAAAGTAACACGTCGGAATGAATTTCCTCATGATTCTCAACCCAAGCCTAATCCTACCAAAAGCCTCAAGTGAGGAATATGAGAGACCTGAGGACTCTCACAGTTGAGGGTACCAACCGTTACCGCAAGTCACGCCACATCACTCATCTTATCCACACCAACGGTCATATTATTTAAGGGCATTAATGTCAAATCATGTCGGGATGCTCCCAGGCTATAAATAGCCGCCCCCCACAACCATTAGCTGGTTGGCTGCTCCACTGGAAACTGACACTAGTCATAAGAGAAACCCAAATTACTCAGAGTCTTCGAGAGTAATTCATCAGTGAGGAAATACCCCAAACACCAAACCACAAACCGAAAACCAAGTGATTGAGCATCACTTAAGAAGTTGTTCCTGTGTGAGACTGAAGCCTTTGACCATTCAGGACTATGCATCCTCCAGACGGTTA
Organism: Hordeum vulgare subsp. vulgare; assembly: GCF_904849725.1. NCBI lineage: Eukaryota > Viridiplantae > Streptophyta > Magnoliopsida > Poales > Poaceae > Hordeum > Hordeum vulgare. Next base: position 221,294,604 of record NC_058523.1, read on the forward strand.
GGCGTCATGGTCTAAGAACAATCCAGCAGTGAATTGTGGATCGCCAGGTGACCCAGTTTGTGAGGGTTTGGAAGTCTGCCCCGAAGACTTACCACGAGTGTTGGGCGACGACTGTGTGTTCTTAGCCCAAGGAGAATACGGTAGGGACTGTGTGTCCCGGGACTGTGTCTCTTTTGGTTTCAATACCAAGCCGCTCCAAACTAGATGTACAACTGACACAACAGTTGGAACTGGGTCATCAACCACTGTCTTCACAGTGAAACGGGTTCTATTTTTTCAACTCTTTACATTCCTCAAACTGTGTGTTGATGATTTTCACTGTCACTGTTTGAAGAATTTGCTGAAGACTTTCTCTGAAATTCCTCAACCCCAAATTCTTCACGCGAGTTAATACTCATATGTTTTCTACGTGCTTGCATACTGTGCAATTTTTTTTTCATATTCTTCATCCTGAAAAACTATTGTAGTGATACTTTGCACTCCTGATCCTTTGTTGTCTCCGCTGCAAGTTAGTCATCAGTGAGGAATTTCCTGAAAAGGAATTTCCACAATGATGAAATTCTAAAAATCTCCTATTCACCCCCGTCTAGTCGATATAACGCACTTCCACATACCCTTGTAGATCGCTAAGCGGAAGTGTTATTAAACGCGGCTGATGTAGTGGTACGTCTTCACAATCCGTCCCACGAACCGTCCCACGATCCGTGCCACGAACCGTCTCGTGATCCGTCCCGATCAAGTGCCGAACGAACGACACCTCCGTGTTCCGCACACGTACAGCTCGATGACGATCTCCGCCTTCTTGATCCGGCAAGAGGGGCGGGAAAGTAGATGACTTCTCTGGCAACGTGACGGCGTGCCAGTGATGGTGATGATCTATTCTCGCACGGCTCCGCCCGAGTTTCGCACAAAACCGATCTAAAGGAAGAACTACGAAGTAGAGGTTTAGGGTTGCACGTGGCAAAGTTGTGTCTCAAAAGCCCTAAACCCTTAGTATATATATGACGAGGGGGGAGGCAGCCTTGGCGCGCCAAGGAAGGCCTCCTTGGGTCGGACGAAGTGGGGAAGGGAGGAGTCCTCCTTCAATCCCACTTCGATTAGGACATCTTCCTTATTTTTCCACCTCTTTTGGATTTTCCACTTTTTCCTCATGGGCTTTACTTGGATGACTTTGTAAGCCCATTATACCTTATTGCGCATCCAATAGACCCACATGGACCCCTTGGGGCGTGGTGGGCCCACCCAGTGGGCCCCCGGAACCCATTCGTCCATCCTGGTACACTACCGGCAATGCCCGAAAACCTTCCGGAATCCAAACACCAACTTCCTATTTATAAATCTTCATTTACGGACCATTCCGGAACTCCCGGGGACGTCCAGGATCTCATCCGGGACTCAGAAAAAAACTTCGGTCACCAACACATATAACTCAACTATACCGAAACGTCATCGAACCTTAAGTGTGTAGACCCTACGGGTTCGAGAACTATGCAGACATGACCTGAGACACCCTCTGGTCAATAACCAACAACGGGACATTGATGTCCATATTGGTTCGTACATATTCTACGAAGATCTCTATCGGTTGAATCTCTATGTCAAGGATTCATATACTCCCGTATACTATTCCCTTTGTCCTACAGTATGTTACTTTCCCGAGATTCGATCGTCAGTATCATCATATCTCACGGTCATAGGAACAGATAAATTGACATGCAGAAAACAGTAGCAATAAACTGACACGATCATATGCTATGTTTATAGTCTGGGTCTTGTCCATCACATCATTCTCCCAATGATGTGATCCCGTTATCAAGTCACAACACTTGTTTATGGTTAGGAAACCTTAACCATCTTTGATCAATGAGCTACTCAACTAGAGGCTTACAAGGGACAGTGTTTTGTCTATGTATCCACACATGTATTTGTGTTTCCAATCAATAAATTATAGCATGGATAATAAATGATTATTATGAACAAGGAAATAAACTAATAACTAATTTATTATTGTCTCTAGGGCATATTTCTAACAGTCTCCCACTTCCACTAGAGTCAATAATCTAGTTCACATCACTATGTGATTGTAATGAATCTAACACCCATACAGTTCTGGGGTTCGATCATGTCTTGCTTGTGAGAGAGGTTTTAGTCAACGGTTCTGAACCTTTCAGATCCGTGTGTGCTTTACAAATCTTTATGACATGCTATAGATGCTACTACTACGTGCAATTTGGAAATATGATAAATGACTGCTCTAATATACGAATCTGGTTTACTACTCAGAGTTATTCGGATTAGTGTGAAAGTTTGCATCGACGTAACCCTTCATGATGAACTATTCAATCACCTCCATAATCGAGAAAAAATCCTTAGTCCATTAGTTACTAAGGATAACTTTACTGTTGTTCAGTGATTCAATCAAGGATCATTCTTTGTACCCCTTGACATACTCATGGCAAGGCATCCATCAGGTGCGGTACACAGCATGGCATACTTTAGAGTCTACGGCTAAGGCATAGGGGATGACCTTCGTCCTTTCTCTTTCTTCTGTCGTGGTCGGGCTTTGAGTCTTACTCAAATTCACACCTTACAACACAACCTTACATCAACTCTGTAATATTTCATAAATAATGCAACAACTGCTAACATAATTCCAACAGACTTTTAGCATCTCTACGAGTGAGAAAGTCTCATCATAGTCAACTCCTTGAACTTGTCAAAAAACATCTTCGCGATAAGTCGAGCTTTTGTTAATGGTGACTTTACACCATCATCGTCTGTCTTCCTTTTAAAGATCCATATTTACTTAATAGTCTTACGAGCATCAAGTAGTTCTTCCAAAGTCTACACTTAGTTTTCATACATGGATCCTCTCTCGGATTTCATGGCCTCCAGCCATTTGCCGGAATCCGGGCCCACCATTGCTTCTCCATAGCTCGTAGGTTCATTGTTGTTCAACAACCTGACCTCCAGGACAGGGTTATCGTACCAATCTATAGCAGTATGCGACCTTCTCGACCTACGAGGTTTGTAGTAACTTGATCTGAAGCTTAATGATCACTATCATCAGTTTCCACTTCAATTGGTGTACGCGCCACACGAACAATTTCCTGCGCCCTGCTACACACTAGTTGAAGTGACAGTTCAATAACCTCATCAAGTTCCACTACCCTCGCACTCAATTCTTTCGAGTGAAACTTTTCCTCGAGAAAGGACCCGTTTCTAGAAACAAACACTTTGCTTCCGGATCTGAGATAGGAGATGCACCCAACTGTTTTGGATATCCAATGAAGATGCATTTATCCCCTTTGGGTTCGATCTTATCACACTTAAACATTTTCACATAAGTGTCGTAGCCCCAAACTTTCAAGAAACGACAGCTTAGGTTTCTCCAAACCATAGTTCATACAGTGTCAACTCAACGGAAATACGTGGTGCCCTATTTAAAGTGAATGCGGTTGTCTCGAATGCATAACCCAAAACGATAGTGGTATTTCGATAAGAGACATCATAGTATGCGCTATACCCAATAGGGCGTGGCTATGACGTTCGGACACACCATCACACTATGGTGTTCTAGGTGGCATGAATTGCAAAACAATTTCCACATTGTCTTAACTGTGTACAAAAACTCGCAACTCAGGTATTCATCTCTATGATCATATCATAGACAGTTTATCCTCTTGTCATGACGATCTTCACTCTGAAATAGCTTTGAACTTTTCAATATTTCAGACTTGTGATTCATCAAGTAAATACTCCTGTATCTACTCAAATCATCTGTGAAGTAAGAACATAACAATATCCACTCCGTGCCCCAACACTCATTGGACTGCACACATCAAAAATGTATTACTTCCAACAAGTTACTTTTTTGTTCCATCTCACTGGAAAAAACGAGGCCTTTAGTTATCTTGCCCATGTGGTATGATTTGCATGTCTCAAGTGATTCAAAATCAAGTGAGTCCAAACGATCCATCTGCATGGAGTTTCTTCATGCATTTATACCAATAGGTATGCTTTGCAAGTCTCAAGCGTTTCAAAAATCAGTGAGTACAAAGATCTATCAGCATGGAGCTTCTTCATGCATTTTATACCAACATGACTCAAGTGGTAGTGCCACAAGTAAGTCGTACTATCATTACTAGTTTGTATCTTTTGACATCAATATTATGAACATGTGTAGAACTATGATCGAGATTCAATAAACCATTGAAGGTAATTATTCAAGCAAATAGAATAATCATTATTCTCTTTAAATGAATAATCCTATTGCAATAAACACGATCCAATCATGTTCGCGCTCAACGCAAACACCAAATAACAATTATTTAGGTTTAACACCAATCGAGATGGTAGAGGGAGCGTGCATTGTTTCATCACATCAACCTTAGAATTACTTCCAATACACATCGTCACCTTACCCTTGCTAGTATCCTTTTCATCCATAGCTATAACTTCGAGTTACTAACACTTAGCAACTGAACCGATATCTAATACCATGGTGCTACTAGGAATACTAGTAAGGTACACATCAATATCAGGTATATCCAATTACTTTTGTCGACTTTTCCATCCTTCTCATCTACCAAGTATATAGGGTAGTTCCGCCTCAGTGACAGTTTCCCTCATCACAAAAGCACTTAGTCTCGGGTTTGGGTTCAACCTTGGGTTTCTTCATCAGAGCAGCAACTCGTTTGCCGTTTCATGAAGTATCCCTTCTTGCCCTTGCCCTTCTTGAAATTAGTGGTTTTACTAACCATCAACAATTGATGCTCCTACTTGATTTCTACTTTCGCAGTGTCAAACATTGTGAATCGCTCAAGGGTCATCATATCTATCCTTGATATGTTATAGTTCATCACGAAGCTCTAGTAGCTTGGTGGCAGTGACTTTGGAGAAAAATCACTATCTCATCTCGAAGATCAACTCCCATTCGATTCAAGTGATTGTAGAACTTAGACAATCTGAGCACATGCTCAACGATTGAGCTTTTCTACTTTACTTTGTAGACAAAGAATCTTGTCGGAGGTCCTATACCTATCAACAAGGGCACGAGCATGAAATCGCAATTTCATCTCTTAGAACATCTCATATGTTCCGTGACGTTCAAAACGTCTTGAGCGCCTCAATTCTAAGTCATTAAGTATTACGCACTGAACTATCACGTAGTCATATAAAACGTGTATGTTAGATGTTTGCAACATCCACACATGACGCTCTAGGTTCAGCACACCGAGCGGTGCATTAAGGACATAAGCCTTCTGTGCAGCAATGAGGACAATCCTCAGTTTATGGACCCAGTCCACATAATTTCTACTATCATCTTTCAACTAAATTTTCTCTAGGAACATATCAAAACAGTAGAGCTACATCGCAAGCTACAACATAATTTGCAAATACCTTTTGACTATGTTCATGATAATTAGTTCAATTAATCATATTACTTAAGAACTCCCACTCAAATAGACATCCTTCTAGTCATTCGAGTGGCGCGTGATCCAAATCCACTAACTCAAGTCCGATCATCACGTGAGTTGAGTATAGTTTCAATGGTAAACATCTCTATGTTAAACATATCAACCATACGATTCATGCTCGACCTTTCGGTCTCTGATGTTCAAGGCGATGTCTGTACATGCTAGCTTCGTCAAGTTTAACCCGAGTGTTTCGCGTGTGCAACTGTTTTGCACCCGTTGTATGTGAACGTTGAGTCAGTCACACCCGATCATCAGGTGGTGTCTCAAAATGACAAATTGTCGCAACGGTGCACAGTCGGGGAGAACACAATTTTAGCTTGAAATTTTAGTGAGGGATCACCTTATAATGCTACCGTCGTTCTAAGCAAGATAAGGTGCATAAAAGGATTAACATCACAGGCAATTCATAAGTGACATGATATGGCCATGATCTTGTGCTTCTCGGTCTCCATCACCAAAGCACCGGCATGATCTTCATCATCACCGGAGCCACATCATGATCTCAATCATCGTGCCGCCATCGAGGTTGTCGTGCTATTTATGCTATTACTACTAAAGCTACAACCGAGCAATATAGTAAACGCATCTGCAAACACAAACGTTAGTTTAAAGACAATCCTATGGCTCCTGCCGGTTGTCGTAGCATCGACGTGCAAGTCGATATTTAACTATTACAACATGATCATCTCATACATGCAATATATCACATCATGTCTTTGGCCATATCACATCACATGCATACCCTGCAAAAACAAGTTAGACGTCCTCTAATTTGTTGTTGCATGTTTTACTTGGCTGCTATGGATATCTAGTATGATCGCATCTTATTTACGCAAAACCACAACGGTGATGTGCAAATTGCTATTTAACCTCTCTCCAAGGATCGCCTCAGTCAAAACAAATTCAATTAAAGTTTAAGAAATAGACACCCGCCAGTCATCTTTTTCCAACAAGTTGCATGTTAGTCGATGAAACCGGTCTCTCATAATCGTACGAGTAAGGTTGGTCTGGGAAGCTTCAATCCAACAATACCGCTGAATCAAGAAAAGACTAAGGAGGGCAGCGAATCGAAAATCAACGCCCACAAAAACTTTTGTGTTCTACTCGAGATTACATCTATGCATGAACCTAGCTCATGATGCCACTGTTGGGGAATGTTGCATGGGAAACAAAAAAATTCCTACGCACACGAAGACCTATCATGGTGATGTTCATCTACAAGAGAGAGATCGGATACACATACCCTTGTAGATCGCTAAGCGCAAGCGTTATTAAACGCGGTTGATGTAGTGGTACGTCTTCACGATTCGTCCCATGAACCTTCACACGATCCGTCCCATGAACCGTCTCGTGATCCGTCCCAATCAAGTGCCGAACGGACGGCACCTCCGTGTTCCGCACACGTATAGCTCGATAATGATCTCCGCCTTCTTGATCCAGCAAGAGGGGCGGGGAAGTAGATGAGTTCTCCACCAGCGAGACGGCGCGCCGGTGATGGTGATGATCTATTCCCACAGGGCTCCGCCTGAGCTCCGCAAAGAACCGATCTAGAGGAAGAACTACGAAGTAGAGGTTTAGGGTTGCACGTGGCAAAGTTGCGTCTTAAAATCCCTAAACCTCTAGTATATATAGGAGGAGGGGTTAGGCATCCTTGGCGCGCCAAGGAAGGCCTCCTTGGGTTGGCCGAAGTGGGAAGGGAGGAGTCCTCCTTCAATCCCGCTTGGATTAGGACTCCTTCCTTATTTTTCCACCTCTTTTGGATTTTCCACTTTTTCCTCATGGGCTTTCCTTGGATGACTTTGTCAGCCCATTATACCTTATTGCACATCCAATAAACCCACGTGGACCCCTTGGGGCGTGGTGGGCCCACCCAGTTGGCCCCCGGAACCCATTCGTTACTCCCGGTACACTGCTGGCAATGCCCGAAAACCTTCAGGAATCCAAACACCAACTTCCTATATATAAATCTTCGTTTTCGAACCATTCCACAACTCCTTGTGACGTCCAGGATCTCATCCGGGACTCCAAACAAAACTTCGGTCACCAAGACATATAACTCAACTATACCGAAACGTCATTGAACCTTAAGTGTGTAGACCGTGCGGGTTCGAGAAGTATGTAGACATGACCTGAGACACTCTCTGGTCACTAACCAACAGCGGGACCTGGATGTCCATATTGGTTCCTACATATTCTACAAAGATATCTATCGATTGAACCTCTATGTCAAGGATTCATATAATCCCGTATACTATGCCCGAGATTCGGTCGTCGGTATCATCATACCTAGTTCAATCTCGTTATCGGCAAGTCTATTTACTCGTTCCATAATAAAAGATCCCATAACTAACTCCTTAGTCATATTGCTTGCAAGTTTTGTTGTGATATTGTATTACGGAATGGACCCCAAGATACCTACCAACCTAAATCCGAGTCTTGATCCATGCCAACCCAACAGACACCTTCGGAGATACCTGTAGAGCACCTTTATAGTCACCCACTTACGTTGCGACGTTTGATACACACAAGGTGTTCCCCCGGTGTCCAGGAGTTGCATGATCTCACGTCATAGGAACAGATACATTGACATGGAGAAAACAATAGCAATAAACTGACACGGTCATATGCTACTTTTATAGTTTGGGTCTTGTCCATCACATCATTCTCCCAATGATGTGATCCCTTTATCAAGTGACAACACTTGTTTATGGTTAGGAAACCTTAACCATCTTTGATCAACGAGCTAGTCAACTAGAGGCTTACTAGGGACACTGTTTTGTCTATGTATCCACACATGTATTTGTGTTTCCAATCAATACAATTATAGCAAGGATAATAAACGATTATTATGAACAAGGAAATATCATAATACCTAATTTATTATTGCCTCTAGGGCATATTTCCAACAATGAATATTCTAGGGATTTTCTAACATTGGAGAAATAGCAAAAAGGAGCTATTTAATTAATGCAACGGCAACATGCTAGATAAAAATGTTTACAAATGCTTCAAAAATAGTGCATGATATTAGACAACTCTGGAAATTGGAATCACTCCATTTGGAGTTGATTTTAATCCTCTAGGATTTTGGTAAGGTGGTGTTTGCAATATTCAAATGGGCATTTGAATAGTAACCAGACAAAAATGTCTTTTGGAAAAATGTGCAATGCACATATCTTGATAGATCCTGAATTTAGGAACGTGTAGAAAACTGAATCATCAGAATTGGAGCTATTATGAATTTATTATCGGTTTTATAAAATTTAATATCTACTGGAAAAAGAAAAGAAAAAAGGGGTTTTATCCAGGAGCTAAACTGCACTCAGGACGCAAGATAGGCAGCTGGGCCAGCCTAGTAGAACGGCCACGCGTGCGAGGGGCCATGCCGAAGGCGGCTTTGCGGGGAGGCATCTTCGATGCGGGGTGGCGGCAGCCAACAGGAGGTGCAACCACTCTAACTGAGGGAGCCCGGTCGGCGTGAGGCTGACGTGGGGGCCCCGCCTATCGGGTCCTTCCCCTTCCTCCCTCTCAAGCATGGGGGAGGGGAGGCCAAGAACTCCAAGTGTTGCGTTAGTGGTACAGGCCACCCACGGTGACCGGGCGGCCAACGACGGGCTCGGGGAGCCACATCCCGTCCATTGCCCTCCTCGGCGCCTCGCAAGGGGCCAATGACGATGTCCGCTTAGAGGCCTTCGGTCCTCTCGGGGTATGCTACTGCAACAGAAGACCTTCTAACGGCGCTAGAAACACGTGCTGACGGGAGACTATTCTTGTCTTGATTCTCCTCAGCAACGGCACCAGGAATCCTTCTGCTACGGCTACGCCTTTAGGGACTTCCTAGGCAAATATGCAAAGGATTTCCCCACGGCCTTGGAGCCTTGTGTTGGTGTTCCCTCGAAGCGGAAAGGGTGATGTAGCGCAGCGGTGGTATGTATTTCCCTCAGTTTTGAGAACCAAGGTATCGATCCAGTGAAGGAGTATCACAAGTGCCTGCACAAACACAAAAAGCTTGCTCCCAATGCTATGAAGGGGTTGTCAATCCCTTATAGATTGTTCGCCAAGTGAGAACTAAAAGCAACAAAGTAACAAAGCAAAGTAAAAGTGAAAGTGTAAACGATATATGTGAATAGACCCGGGGGCCGTAGTGTTTACTAGTGGCTTCTCTCATGAAAGCAAGTAGACGGTGGGTGAACGAATTACTGTCGAGCAATTGATAGAACCGCGCAAAGTCGTGACGTCGTCTAGCTACTAACTACGGAGAACTTTTTATTGAAGATCCAAGAGAGAGAGGAAGCCATCTAGCTACTAACTACGGACCCTTAGGTCTGAAGTGAACTACTCACGAGTCATTGGACGGGTGATGATGTTGATGTAGAAGCCCTCCAACTCCAAAGTCCCCTCCGGCAGGGCACCGGGAAGGGTCTCTAGATGAGATCTCGCGGAAATGGAAGCTTGCGGCGGTGGAAAAATATTTTCGTGGATCCCTTGATTTTTTTCTGTATTTTAGGGAATATATCAGCGAAGGATCTAGCTCAGGGGGGTGCCAGGGAGGCCACAAGCCTGCCATCCGCCGCCCAATGGTGGCGGATAGGGGGCTTGTGGACCCCCTGTAGCCCTCCTGGCTTGGCCCTCAAGCCCCCTGATCTTCTTCCGTTCGGGAAAAAATCATTTCGGGGATTTTATTCCGTTTGGACACCGTTCCAAAATCAGATCTGAAAAGAGCCAAAAAGACACACAAAACAGGAACTGGCACTTGGCACTGAATTAATAAGTTAGTCCCAAAAAAGATATAAAAGGTACATAAAACATCCAAAGATGACAAGATAACAGCATGAAACCATAAAAACTTATAGATACGTTTGAGACGTATCAAGCATCCCCAAGCTTAACTCCTTCTCGTCTTCGCGTAGGGAAGTGATAAAGAATGAACTTTTGATGCTTTCATGCTACATAGCATAGATGTCCTTTGTAACTCCTCTTATGTGACATGAATGTTAAGATCCATTAGATTCAAAACAATAGTTTGCTATTGACGTGGAAAGAACAATAATTCAAGCAAACTAGCAAGGTAATCATGAACTTTCAAAATATGAAGGCCAAAAGAAAGTTATCCCTACAAAAGCATATAGTTTGGCTATGCTCTATCATCATTGCACAACAAATTTAAATCATGCACAACCCCGGTATTGGCCAAGTAATTGTTTGACACCTTTACTTTCTCAAACCTTTTCAACTCTCACGCAATACATGAGTGTGATCCATGGTTTTAGCACTATAAGTGGTGTGGAGTGCGGTGGAGGTTGCAAGACAAAAAAGGATAAGATGGTCGCATTAACTAGGCATATCAATGAGCTGTGGGGATGCTCATCAATAGATATCAATGTGAATGAGTAAGGATTGCCATACAAATGATGCACTAGAGCTAAGAGTAAGTGAAAGCTCTTAAAGAAAACTAGTGGGTGTGCATCCAACTTGCTTGCTCACGAAGACCTAAGGCAATTTTGAGGAAGCCTATCATTGGAATATACAAGCCAAGTTATATAATGAAAATTTCCCACTAGCTATATGGTGGTGAAAAAACGAGATACTCTCAATCATGAAGATCATGGTGCTTAATATGCACAAGTGTGGAAAGGTGGTAGCATTGTCCCTTCTCCCTTTTTCTCTCATTTTTTTTGTTGGGCTCTTTGGCCTCTCCCTTTTTTGGTGGGCATCTTTGGCCTCTTTTATTTCCTCACATGGGACAATGCTCCATTAATTGTGATCATCACACTTTCAACTCAAAACTTAGAGCAACGATGACTCTATATGGAATTCCTTCGGTAGTGTACCGTGACAATGATCTAGCATGGGATGGACATTTTAATGGAAACATCATGCTAGCTATCTTTAGATCATGCAATGGCAATGTAGACGTGGTGGCACATGTCATAGTGGTAGTTGCATGGCAATATATCTCGGAATGACTTTGAAAAAGCCATAGTAGGTAGGTATGGTGGCTGTTTCGAGGGAGGCTAATGGTGGGTTTTGTGCACCGGCAAAAGTTGCACGGCACTAAGAAGATAGTGATGGTGGAAGGTGAAAGTGCATCTAAACCATGGACTCAACATTAGTCATGAAGAACTCATATACTTGTTGCAAAAGTTTTATTAGTAATCGAAACAAAGCATTTAACGCATACTCCTAGGGGAAGGGTTAGTAGGTATAAACCATTGCACGATCCTGACCGCCACACAAAGGATGAAAATCAATAGACTAATCATGCTCAGATTTCATCACATAGCGGTTCACCATACGTGCATGCTACGGGAATCACTAACTTCAACACAAGTATTTCTAGATCCACAACACCTTACTAGCATGCCTTCAATATTACCAAAACCACAACTCAAAACTAATTGAGATGAATGAAACTTCTCTAACTATTCAATGCACATGAAGGTGGAAGTTTTCGTATCCCTTTGGATAACTACCCCTTTTGAGACTACTTTCAAAGCATAAATCAACTACCAATCCACGCACCGCTGTGCTCAAAAATATATAAGTGAAGCACATAGAGCAAAAGTATCTAGCTCAAAAGATATAAGTCAAGCACATGTGAGCTGAATTGTCTACCAAAAGATATAAGTGAAGCTCGACAAAATCACGGTGAATGCATGTCTCTCTCTCTAGGTGTGCAGCAAGGATGATTGTGACACAACAAAAATAAAAGACTCCTACAATACAAGATGCTCCAAGCAAAAACACATAACATGTGGTGAATAAAAATATAGCCCCAAGTAACGTTACCGATGGATTGAAGACGAGAGAAGGGATGCCTTCCCGGGGCATCCCCAAGCTTAGGCTTTTACGGCATCCTTGAATCTCTTGGAGTGCCTTGGGCATACCCAAGCTCGAGCTCTTGCCACTCTTTATATCTTTTTCCATAAGAACTTCACCCAAAACTTGAAAACTTCACAACACGAAACTTAAATAGAAACTCGTGATAACATTAGTATGAGAAAGCAAACCACCACTTCCTTAGGTACTGTAGCAAACTTAAATTATACTTATGCTGATGTTGGGTTACTGTATATTCAATCTTCCATGGCTAATACCCCCCGATACTATCCATAGTTTCATCAAAATAAGCAACCAACACAACAAAAACAAAATCTGTTAACAGCAGACCGGCCGGTAAAAATCTGAATATTTAGTATACTTCTGGTACTTCACAAATTCTGAAAAATTACGACAGTCTGAAGAATTTGCGTAGAAATCAGCGGCAAAAAGTATCAACTCAAAAGCTCTTACAGAAAAAAAATAAAATTCTTTTCGTGAGCAGAAAGTTTCTGTCTTTTCCAGCATGACCAAACGATCATCCCCAAGACTAATCATAACGGTTTTGCTTGGCACAAACGCAAAAGGAAACACAAAAAGCACAATCATAACAGAATTATGAAAGTGTGGAAAACACAAAACAGAAAGAAAAAGGATAGACTCGTTGGGTTGCCTCCCAACAAGCGCTATTGTTTAACGCCCTTAGCTAGGCATTGATAATTCAATGATGCTCACACAAAAGACAAGAATTGAAGCACAACGAGAGCATTCTGAAGCATGTGAAAATCACATATAAGTCTAACATACTTCCTATGCATAGGCATTTTATAGGAAAACAAATTGTCAAGACAACCAATAGCTGCCATATGCAAGGAAGAAGAAAGAGACAAGAGCAATCTCAACATCACGAGAGGTGATTTGGTAACATCAAAGTTTCTACCAAAATATTTTCCTCTCTCATAGCAATTACATGTGGGATCATATTCAATTTCAACAATATAGCTATCCCATAGGATATTCTTTTCATGATCCACATGCATGCAAAGTTGACGCTCTTCAAAAATAGTGGGATTATCATCAAATAATGACATGACTTTGTCCAATCCCACTTTCAGTATTGTTGCAAATATCATATTCATCATGAGGTTTGAACAAATTTTCAAGATCATAAGAAAGATCATCACCCCAATCATGATTACTGCAACAACTAGTGGACAAAGCAAAACTAGCATCCCCAAGTTTACGGTTTTGCGTAATTTTAGCATGATTATCACTAATAGAATTTATAGTGAAACCATTGCAATCATGCTTTTCATCCAAGGAGACCTCGTGAATCACTTCATAAATTTCTTCCTCACAATTTTGAGATTCACGCATCTCAAGCAAAACTCCATAAAGATAGTCAAGTGCCCTCAACTTACTAGCAATTGGATCAACATAATTGGATCTCTTAAAGAGATTAGCAAGTGGATGAGGATCCATATCACTAGATTTTCAGCAAGCGAATATGCAAGCATATTGAAGGCACATGGCACACAAGCGAACAGAAAGCAAGCGAGAAAAAGGGCGAACAAAAAAGGCAAACAAAAAAATGCAAACGAAAGCGGCAAATGTGAAGTGGGGGAGAGGAAAACGTGAGGAAACTGGCAAAAAAGTAAATGCAAGAGATGAGTTTGTGAGACCTACTTGGATAGATCTCTCCGTCCCCGTCAACGGCGCCGGAAATACTTCTGCTACTGCAACAAAAGACCTTCCAAGGTGCGAGAAACACGTGCTGACGGGAGACTATTCTTTTCTTGATTCTCCTCAGCAACGGCACCAGGAATCCTTCTGCTACGGCTACGCCTTTAGGGACTTCCTAGGCAAATATGCAAAGGATTACCCCGCGGCCTTGGAGCATTGCGTTGGTGTTCCCTAGAAGCGGAAAGGGTGATGTAGCGTAGCGCTAGTAAGTATTTCCATCAGTATTGAGAACCAAGGTATCGATCTAGTGAAGGAGTATCACAAGTGCGTGCACAAACACAAAAAGCTTGCTCCCAACGCTATGAAGGGGTTGTCAATCCCTTATAGATTGTTCGCGAAGTAAGAACTGAAAGCAACAAAGTAACAAAGGAAAGTAAAAGCGGAAGTGTAAACGATATTTGTGAATAGACCCGGGGGACGTAGTGTTTACTAGTGGCTTCTCTCATGAAAGCAAGTAGACGGTGGGTGAACGAATTACTATCGAGCAATTGATAGAATCGCGCAAAGTCGTGACTTCATCTATGGAAATTATTATATCTATAGGCATCATGTCCAAAACAAGTAGACCGATACTTTCTGCATCTACTACTATTACTCCACACGTCGACCGCTATCCAGCATGCATCTAGTGTATTAAGTCCAAAAGAACAGAGTAACGCCTTAAGCAAGATGACATAATGTAGATGGACAGTCTCATATCTACGACAGAGCCCACCTTGTTATCCTTGATGGAAACTACACGATGAGTGCCTTGCTGCCCCTACTGTCACTGGGAAAGGTCACCACACGGTAAGAACCCAAAACCAAGCACTTCTCCCATTGCAAGAATCATAGATCTAGTTGGCCAAACAAAACCCAAGACTCGGAGAGACTTACAAGGATATCAAATCATGCATATAAGAAATCAGCAAAGACTCAAATATATATCATAGATAATCTGATCACAAATCCACAATTCATCGAATCTGGACAAACACACCGCCAAAGAGGATTACATCAGATAGATCTCCATGAAGATCATGGAGAACTTTGTATTGAACATCCAAGAGAGATTGAAGAAGCCAAATAGATACTAACTACGGACCCCGTAGGTCTAAAGTGAACTACTCACGAGTCATTGGAGGGGTGATGATGTTGATGTTGAAGCCCTCCAACTCCAAAGTCCCCTCTGGCAGGGCACCGGGTAGGGTCTCCAAGTGAGATCCCGCGGAAACGGAAGCTTGCGGCGGCGGAAAAGTATTTTCGTGGATCCCTTGATTTTTTTTGTATTTTAGGGAATATATAGGTCAGGGGGCGCCAGGGAGGCCACAAGCCTGCCATCCGCCGCCGCCCTGGTGGCGGATAGGGGGCTTATGGGCCCCCTGTAGCCCTCCTGGCTTGGCCCTCAAGCTCCTTGATCTTCTTCCGTTCGGGAGGAATCATTTCGGGGATTTTATTCCTTTTGGACTCCGTTCCAAAATCAGATCTGAAAAGAGCCAAAAACACAGAAAAAACAAGAACTGGCACTTGGCACTAAATTGATAAGTTAGTCCCAAGAAAGATATAAAAGGTACATAAAACATCCAAAGATGGCAAGATAACAACATGAAACCATCAAAAATTATAGATATGTTTGAGACGTAGTAGGGTTCAGGCACACGGGGCGTTGAGGGGAGCTGGAGGTGATGGGTAGTATTGGTGCTGCCTAGGGGAACATGCTGGAGAGCCTAATGGCGAGGGGAAGCCTCGGGAATGAGCAAATTTTAGGAGATGACCGGCGGGAGGGCTCCGACCATTGTCATGGCGGAGAGCCCGACAGGAAGAATTGTTGGTTTCTGGGGCTTGCTGGAGGTGGAGGGGGGGTGAAGTGGCCGAGAGGGGCTCAAGGGAAGGCTCTCTACGGAGGGGGCGACCGAGGGAATCTCGGGAGCTCACAGGTGCGTTCTGGGCACGGTGGCCATGCATGCCCGAGCCATCTTGGCTGCTTCCTGGCGTGGGGGAGGGTTAGGACTGGTCAAAGGGAGCTCTGTGGCGCGCGTGGGCATCTTGCTGAAGCTTGCCACGAGCTACAGGGTGAGAACAAGGCGTAGAGCGCCATGTTTGCAAGTCAGGGAGGTGGTCACCACCCCACTACGTGTCAAGGGTCGTCCCCAGGCCAGACCAAGGTGTCCAGCACGCAAGGCACGCGTGCGAGAGGACACTCATGAAATTTGGAACCAAGTGGATCACGTTAGACTGGGTTTTGACTACAATTAAGTTTGAAGCATCAAACTTATGGTTGGATATGAGGGCACTTACTGGAGGGCTTGTGAGAAAAAACCTTGTCTAGCACCCTTATACATGTAAGGAGTACAAGACTGCCAACTTTCAGCTCAAGGGGGTGAGTTTAGCTAGTAGTTTTAGTTCAAGGCTACAATCGTGCCGGAAATCAAGTTTGAGATGTGCTGCTCATTGTTCCTACATGAGCATGTCATATCTTGGTTGGAAATGATGCATTAGCATGCTAGGGGATCTCTGGAAAGAGGTCAGGGCTTTAGCTTAAGCAGAAGTATAGCAAGAGGGGTAAAACTAATGTTGCCAAGGTAAAAAGGAGAGGTAGATACATGGAGTCACGCTCCAATATTTGACCAGAGGCTATTGCAAGGTTAACGAAGTTAAAAGGGGACTAGAGAGAGCTGTGGTAATGATTTAAGCTTAAGGGAAATTGTGCAAGGGGCCAAAGCAGCAACTTTTGCAAATGGACAAAAGGTGTTTGATGGATGATAGGTCTAGAAAATGGACTCCATTATCTATGGAACTTAACAGGGTCACATAAATAGATGAGAATAAGCTTGAAAAACAAATTTGGGATTTGGTGGAGAAAGTTTCCAATGAAGACTTGAAAAACCCACGAAATGGGCAGAGATGCCTTTCTACATATGAAACCATGCAAATCAATTCCAACAAATCAACAACTTGGTGTGGGGGCATTATTTGAGCATTAAAGAATGCCTAAAAAGTTTGGGATCAATTGGAGAAACTTTATAATGTAAAGTTTCCCAAAGCTAGAAATCAACAGAGAAGGTTTTGAGAGTTTTGGACAAGTTCTTCTGTTCTCTTTGTTGCACCTCTTGGTGTAGATGCGTTATTGCAGTATGAGAACATGTCCACCAAATTTGAGCACAATTGGAGATACTTGCCAATGTAGAGTTGCTCAAATTTGGATCTGGATAGATAGGGTTTTAGAATAATTAAGTGAATCAAATCAACTTAGATTGAGATGAAACTTGTCAAGATCATCACATATATCATACGTGACATGCTAGAATGTTATTGGGATTTATTGAGAACATTTCTTATAGAGATATCCAAAAGCTTGAAATAGGCACGAAGGGTTTTGAAGGGTTTTGCCCAATATTTTGAACATGACCATTTGATGAAACTCCTATATATGGAATACATATGTCCACTGAACTTCCCTAAATTTTCTCAAATGTTTTGAAAGCAATTAAAATAACTTTCCTTCATAATCGACCATTTCTGCCCTTAGAGAAAGGTATTTAAATAAAATATGAAAATAACTTTAAAAAAATATTGTGGTTTTGGGAAGTAGTTTTGATAATGGGTTTTAAATAAAAAATTTGGTGCAAAATAACTTCTCTAATTGGGGCTTGTAGTACAAATGCCAACTTAAATCTTAAATCAAGGAAATGCTTTTTGGTTAAAATAATATTTGGTAAAATAGTTTCTGGTCCTATACACATGGCATGACGAGTAGGCAAGGTTTTGGGTGTGGTGAGTGAATTTGGAGAGTAGAAAGAACATTGGGATTAAAGATAAGCAAACAAGCAAGCAAGAAGCAGTCATATCAAGCATCACAATTAGTCATAAAAAATTTAATTGGTGCTAATTTTTGAGAAAAGGTATTTAGTCACGAGAGTTAAAGCACATGTTGTTATAGGCAGACTTACCAAGGACAGCCTTCCAGGGTCGCACAGTCCAACCTCCTCACGTGGGTAACGTGATCCACGCTGCACGGCGCCAAGGTCTGTGCCAGCACGCATGGACAAAGAAGCTTTCCCCTTTGTTGTTAAGGGAGCTGACCTAGCGTGCGGGTTCACAAAGCAACCCCAAAGGTTTTCTGATCGGTGTAAGAGGTCCAAGGAAGTTGGCTCGGTAGGACAAAAGTCACCCTTGAGCCAACCAGCGTGTCATGGCGAATGGCTTCTGAAGGCGAAGACCACATTTGTGAGGGCAGGATGCAGTCCTGTCCCCTTTCAAAATGGTCGTTGTCGCGCCCCTTCCCGCCAAGTGTGCTTTTGGGGGAAGAGGGCCAAGGCCAGTATAAAAGAGAGGTCCAACCTCCGTATTAGGGGATTCATCGCCTCCATTAGGGCAAGAACCCGTTTTTGTACTCGTCTTCCACCTCGTTTACCAAGGGCGGCCTCCCGGGGTCACACGGTCCAACCTCCTCACATGGATGATGTGAGCCACGCTGCACAATACCAGGGCTTGTGCCAGCAGGCACAGATCGAGAAGCTTTCCCTTTGGTGTTAAGCGAGCCGAGCCAGCCCGTGGGTTTCCAAAGCAACCGCAAAGGTTTCCCAATCGGTGCAAGAGGACCAAGTATGGGGTATTGGAAGGACGGAGGTCACCCCCAAGCCCACTAGTGAGTCATGGAGAAGGGCTTTTGCAATCGAATACCACCTTTGCCAGGTCAAGTTGGAGTCTTGTCCCTTTCAAAATGTCCGTTGTGCCGATTTTGGGATTTCGGGCTCCGCAAAACCCTAAAGATTCGAATTCAGGGGCATGTACGAAGATCTCTCGTGGGCTCGCCTCACCTAGCTCGCTATCGACAGAGATGGCAATGAACTCACTCGATGGTGAGGAAGACACAGAACACGATGGTTTACCCAGGTTCGGGCCACTGGTAAGCGTAATACCCTACTCCTGCCTTGGTGGATTGCCTCTCATGGAGGTTAGTGGATGAACTAGTACAGTGCTCGAGGGCCTCGGGAGGCTGGTTCAGCCCTGTGTGATTTCGGCGGGAGAATGAGTGAATCTAGATCGGATTTGATCCCCCCTACGAAGTAGCCTATCCTCTATTTATATCGGCGGTCCCGATCCTCTTCCCTTATCATTCCGGCGGGAAGGGATCCCGCAATGGCCAATTTCTAAGGGGAACACGGGAACATGCTCCACCTGCCCAAAGGTGGATTCGCCTGCAAAGAGGTTGCCAGCGTTGCAGGGACGGGTCCAGGAGTGACGTCTATCATGCTGGCGGGTGGTGATGGCTTTGTTGCACAAGAATGGAAACCTTTGGAAGATGCCTTGGGAACCCCGTTACGTCCTTGCCCCATTTGCACTAAAGAGGAAACTTCTCCGCTGTGCTGTCTGCTGCTCGCCTCTCCTTCCCACACATCATCCTTGACTCCTGAGGCTGGGCCTTGCCTCGGAATATCCGCCGCTCCAGAGGGGTCCTGTTGAGGTCCTCCCGCGTGTCTTGACGTCGTTCCTCCTCGCGAGGCTTGGCCCCTCGTGAGGGCCTTGCCTTGAGTGGTATCACGCCCAATCGTGCTTGCTTGATGAAGAGGGCAGCCCTAGGCCATAGGGAGGCAGGTCTGGGTACCCCCATTCCCAGAACGCTGACAGTAGCCCCCGGGCCCACGGCGTGCTCGGGTTGGCTTCTGGGTGAAGCCTTGAGGTTGGCGTGAAGCGCAGCGGACCCTTAATGCCTGTGGGCCAGGTCCGGCGTGCGTCTCGCGGCTGATGTCGGGTTCCCCTTGCCTTTGTCTCTGCTCGAGTTATCAGGAGTGTGACTGGTGTGTTGGTCCATTATTGCCTTCCCTTCTCCCACACTCGCTCTTCCTCCTTGGTCGCCAACTCCAACTAGCGTCTCCCTAATCCAGCGCCGGGTCGCTCCCTTGCCAGTTTAGCGATGGCACCCGCCGGCATGCAGAAGCCAGAGGCGTACGGTCCTGCCCCGGCTCCTCCGCTCCTGGAGTGCGCTCTCTCCAAGGACGTGGATCTCGTCCCCGTGCTTCCATGGTCTGCGGCCGACTCCAATGAGCACGGGCGGACCCTGGTCAGTCCTAGCGCCATAGAGAAGCGGCCCGCGCGAAGCTGGTATACTCCTGCTTCCTCTATAGTGTCTTCGCCGGGGTGGTGTCGCCTTTCTCCTCATTCTTCACCGCCATCCTGAATCACTACGGGATCCAGGCCCTCCATATCCAACCCAACTCCATCTTCCTTTTGTCCGTTTTCTCTTTCTACTGCGAGGCCTTCGTAGGCGTGCGGCCTTCAGTAGCCCTCTTCCGCCATTTCTTCTGCGTGCGCGTGCACGATGGCGCCCATTTGTCGGCATGTGTCTCCTTCGTATGGCCCAGAGCGGCAATTTGCTCTTGAAGGCTGGGTTGAAGGTGGAGAACTTCAAGGATCGTTGGGTTCTCATGAGCCACAAGGACGCCAACCCTCTGCTGGAGGAGCCGAAGGAGCTCGGCGAAGTTCTCCGACCCTCGGTCGTGTCCATCCTGGAGCGCTTGTCTCGCGACATCAGCACCAGGAGGCTGACCGGTGGGATGATAGTGAAGGACTTCTTGGCGTAGCGCCTGGCACCCCTTCAGGCCCATTCCAGGCCCCTGTGGGACTACCGGGCTGGTGACACTGACCTCAGGCTCTGGTGCCAGGACCTTCCCACAAAGGAGTTGAACAGGGTCGTGGCGATCTTGCCAGGCGATTACCCTGGTGACCTCCCCGAGGCTCTGGGTCAATCGGATCGCCGTGTTACCTATCTTTGAGTGGGGGCTCTTCCCGGCCGAGGGCTCCGGTCCGTTGGAGGTATCGTCGGACAACACCTCCAGCGGGGAAGCCTCGGAGAAGACTGTTGAAGACTGCCCCATGAACGCGCCTCCCCCGTCGTAGGCCATCTTCTGCGTGAACTTGAAGATGACGATGCCACCGGCGAGGAATCCGCGGTGATCTCCTCGCGCCCGACCAGGACCGCAACGGAACCCGCGTCGGCACCGCGCGCCACGTGGTCCGCGTGTGTGCTTGCTACTGCAACAAAAGACCTTCCAATGGCGCCAGAAACGTGCTACGGCACCAGGAACCCTTCTGCTACGGCTACGCCTTAAGGGACTTCCTAGGCAAATATGCAAAGGATTTCCCCCGTGGCCTTGGAGCCTTGCGTTGGAGTTCCCTCGAAGCAGAAAGGGTGATGTAGCGCAGCGGTGGTAAGTATTTCCCTCAGTTTGAGAACCAAGGTATCGATCCAGTGAAGGAGTATCTCAAGTGCGTGCACAAACACAAAAAGCTTGCTCCCAACGCTATGAAAGGATTGTCAATCCCTTATAGATTGTTCGCCAAGTGAGAACTGAAAGCAACAAAGTAACAAAGCGAAGTAAAAGCGAAAGTGGAAATGATATATGTGAATAGACCCGGGGGCCGTAGTGGTTACTAGTGGCTTCACTCATGAAAGCAAGTAGACGGTGGGTGGACGAATTACTGTAGACCAATTGATAGAACCGCGCAAAGTCGTGACGTCATCTATGGAAATGATTATATCTATAGGCATCACGTCCAAGACAAGTAGACCGATACTTTGTGCATCTACTACTATTACTCCACACGTCGACCGCTATCCAGCATGCATCTAGTGTATTAAGTCCAAGAGAACAGAGTAACGCCTTAATCAAGATGACATGATGTAGATGGACAATCTCATATCTACGACAAAGCCCACCTTGTTACCCTTGATGGCAACTACACAATGTGTGCCTTGCTGCCCCTACAATCACTGGGAAAGGTCACCACACGGTAAGAACCCAAAACCAAGCACTTCTTCCATTGCAAGAATCATAGATCTAGTTGGCCAAACAAAACACAAGACTCGGAGAGACTTACAAGGATATCAAATCATGCATATAAGAAATCAGCAAAGAATCAAATATATATCATCGATAATCTAATCACAAATCCACAATTCATCGGATATTTGACAAACACACCGCCAAAGAGGATTACATCGGATAGATCTCCATGAAGATCATGGAGAACTTTGTATTGAAGATCTAAGAGAGAGAAGAAGCCATCTAGCTACTAACTACGGACCCATAGGTCTGAAGTGAACTATTCACGAGTCATTGGAGGGGCGATGATGTTGATGTAGAAGCCCTCCAACTCCAAAGTCCCCTCTGGTAGGGCACCGGGAAAGGTCTCCAGATGAGATCTCGCGGAAACGGAAGCTTGCGGTGCCGGAAAAGTATTTTCGTGGATCCCTTAATTTTTTTTCTGTATTTTAGGGAATATATAGGCGAAGGAGCTATGTCAGGGGGGCGCCAGGGAGGCCACAAGCCTGATGGCTGCCACCCCCTGGTGGCGGATAGGGGGCTTGTGGGCCTCGTGTAGCCCTCCCGGCTTGGCCCTCAAGCCCCCTGATCTTCTTCCATTCGGGAAAAAGTTTATTTCGGGGATTTTATTCTGTTTGGACTCCGTTCCAAAATCAGATCTGAAAAGAGCCAAAAACACAGAAAAAACAGGAAATGGCACTTGGCAATGAATTAATAAGTTAGTCCCGAAAAAGATATAAAAGGTACGTAAAACATCCAAAGATGACAAGATAACAACATGAAACCATCAAAAATTATAGATACGTTTGAGTCGTATCAAGCATCCCCAAGCTTAACTCCTGCTCGTCCTCGAGTAGGGAAGTGATAAAGAATGAATTTTTGATGCTTTCATGCTACCTAGCATAGATGTCCTTTGTAACTCCTCTTAGGTGACGTGAATGTTCAGATCCATTAGATTCAAAACAATAGTTTGCTATTGAGGTGGAAACAATAATACTTCAAGCAAACTAGCAAGGTAATCATGAACCTTCAAAATAACAAGGGAAAAAGAAAGTTATCCCTACAAAAGCATATAGTCTGGCTATGCTCTATCATCATTGCCCAACGAATTTAAATCTGCACAACCCCGGTATTGGCCAAGTAATTGTTACACACCTTTACTTTCTCAAACCTTTTCAACTCTCACGCAATACATGAGCGTGAGCCATGGTTTTAGCACTATAAGTGGTGTGGAGTGTGGTAGAGGTGCAAGACAAAATAAGGAGAATATGATCACATTAACTAGGCATATCAATGAGTTGTGGAGATGCTCATCAATAGATATCAATGTGAAAGAGTAGGGATTGCCATACAAATGATGCACTAGAGCTAAGAGTATGTGAAAGCTCTTAAAGAAAACTAGTGGGTGTGCATCCAACTTGCTTGCTCACGAAGACCTAAGGCAATTTTGAGGAAGCCTATCATTGGAATATACAAGCCAAGTTATATAATGAAAATTTCCCACTAGCTATATGGTGGTGACAAAACGAGAGACTATCAAGTGTGGAAAGGTGGTAGCATTGTCCCTTCTCTCTTTTTCTCTCTTTTTTTATTATGATTTTTTTGGTGGGATCTTTGGCCTCTTTTTTTATTTTGGTGGGCATCTTTGGCCTTTTTTATTTCCTCACATGGGACAATGCTCCATCAATGATGATCGTCACACTTTCAACTCAAAACTTAGAGCAACGATGACTCTATATGGAATCCCTTCGGTAGTGTACCGTGACAATGATCTAGCATGGCATAGACATTAATGGAAACATCATGCTAACTACCTTACGATCATGGAATGGCAATGTAGACGTGGTGGCACATGTCATGGTGGTAGTTGCATGGCAATATATGTCCGAATAACTTTGAAAAATAGCCATAGTAGGTAGGTATGGTTGCTGTTTTGAGGGATGCTAATGGTGGGGATTTGTGCACCGGCGAAAGTTGCACAGCACTAAGAAGATAGTGATGGTGGAAGGTGAAAGTGCATATAAACCATGGAGTCAACATTAGTCATGAAGAACTCATATACTTGTAGAAAAAGTTTTATTAGTAATCGAAACAAAGCATTTAACGCATACTCCTAGGGGAAGGATTGGTAGGTATAAACCATCACGCGATTCCGACCGCCACTCAAAGGATGACAATCAAAAGACTAATCATGCTCCAACTTCATCACATAGCGGTTCAGCATACGTGCGTGCTACGGGAATCACTAACTTCAACACAAGTATTTCAAGATCCACAACACCTTACTAGCATAACTTCAATATTACCAAAACCACAACTCAAAACTAATTGAGATGAATCAAACTTCTCTAACTATTCAATGCACATGAAGGTGGAAGTTCTCGTATCCCTTTGGATAACTAACTCTTTTGAGACTACTTTCAAAGCATAGATCAACCACCAAGCCACGCACCGCTGTGCTCTAAAATATATAAGTGAAGCACACAGAGAAAAAGTATCTAGCTCAAAAGATATAAGTGAAGCACATGTGAGCTGAATTGTCTACCAAAGGATATAAGTGAAGCTCGACAAAATCATGGTGAGTGCATGTCTCTCTCTCTAGGTGTGCAGCAAGGATGATTGTGACACAACAAAAATAAAAGACTCCTATGATACAAGACGCTCCAAGCAAAAACAAATAACATGTGGTGAATAAAAATATAGCCCCAAGTAACGTTACCGATGGATTGAAGACGAGAGAGGGGATGCCTTCCCGGGGCGTCCCCAAGCTTAGGCTTTTACGGCATCCTTGAATCTCTTGGGGTGCCTTGGGAATCCCCAAGCTTGAGCTCTTGCCACTCTTTATCTCTTTATCCATAAGAACTTCACCCAAAACTTGAAAACTTCACAACACGAAACTTAAACAGAAACTCGTGATAACATTAGTATAAGAAAGCAAACCACCACTTCCTTAGGTACTATAGCAAACTTAAATTCTACTTATGCTGATGTTGGGTTACTGTATTTTCAATCTTCCATGGATAATACCCCCCGATACTATCCATAGTTTCATCAAAATAAGCAACCAACACAACAAAAACAGAATATGTTAACAGCAGACCAGTCTGTAGCAATTTGTATATTTCGTATACTTCTCTTACTTCAAAAATTCTGAAAAATTACGAAAATCTGAAGAATTTGCATAGCAATCAGCAGCAGAAATAATCAACTCAAAATATCTTACAGAAAAAAATGAAAATTACTTTTGTGAGCAGAAAGTTTCTGTCTTTTCCAGCATGACCAAACGATCATCCCCAAGACTAATCATAATGGTTTTGCTTGGCACAAACGCAAAAAAGAAACACAAAAAACACAACCATAACAGAATTATGAGAGTGTGGAAAACACAAAACAGAAATAAAAAGGATAGATTCGTTGGGTTGCCTTCCAACAAGAGCTTTTCTTTAACGCCCTTAGCTACGCAAAAGGTGATGGAATCACGTATAGTCATCTTTGCTGCTCAAACCATAAGTAGCCCTCATCATAGATTCATAAGGCAATCTTATTTTCTTTCTAGGAAAGTGCTCCATACCCTTCTTTAAAGGAAAATGAAATCTAATATTCCCTTCCTTCATATCGATGATAGCACCAATAGTCCTTAGGAAAGGCCTACCAAGAATAATGGGACATGAAGGATTGCAATCTATGTCAAGTACAATGAAATCCACGGGTACATAGTTCTTATTTGCAACAATAAGAACATCATCGATCCTTCCCATGGGTTTCTTGACAGTAGAATCCGCAAGATGCAAATAAGAGAACACTCTTCAATCTCATGAAAACCAAGAATATCACATAAAAGACTTTGGAATCGCGGAAACACTAGCACCCAAATCACACAAAGCATTGCATTCATAGTTT
Source organism: Hordeum vulgare subsp. vulgare (assembly GCF_904849725.1). Classification (NCBI taxonomy): domain Eukaryota; kingdom Viridiplantae; phylum Streptophyta; class Magnoliopsida; order Poales; family Poaceae; genus Hordeum; species Hordeum vulgare. Next base: position 221,320,351 of record NC_058523.1, read on the forward strand.
TTGATCTTTATTTTGATAGTAGGTTCCCACTCATCATGAAGTTTTCTAGGTATAGAGACTTCCAATTCGAGCTTCTCTTCAACACATTTCATCATAGCATCTACGATATGCGCGGTAAAGGCTTTGCTTTGGCTATAAGCATGTGGAGAGTTTGCAATGGATTGCATCAAAGAAATGCATTCAAACAAGGAGCAATTATCATAATTGAATTCCTTGAAATCCAAAGTGGGAGTTTCATTACTACCCAAAATTTTGATTTCTTCTACTCCACTCTCCACACCTTTATCATCAAGATGGGTGGACTCTGAATCATTGGGGGCGTTTTTCAACCAAAGTGGATTCATATCCAGCCCCTTCATCAATAGGTTTGACACGCGAAAACAAAGATTCAAGAGGAGTCACACCAAGTACTATAAGATCTTCGTGGTTTGCATCACTAGAACACACCCTTTTGAACCATTCATGCCTAGCGTGAATTTGGGCGGTTCTTTCTTTACTCTCATTCATGGAGACACGCATTGCTTTCAAAGTTTCATCCAAGTTGACCTTGGAAGGAGCGCATCTAACTTTCAAAGCATCAATATCACAAGACATCCTATCAACGCTCTTAGCAAAATCGTCAATTTTGAGTACTTTTTCCTCTATGGACGCATTGAAAATCTTTTGAGAGTTGATGAACTCTTTGATATTACTCTCTAAATCAGAGGGTAATTTGTTGTGATTTCCATAAGCGTTGTTGTAGGAATTGCCATAATTGTTAGAGGAGTTACTAGGAAAAGGCCTAGAAACATAGTTTCCTCTAAAAGCATTGTTGTTGCCAAAATTGTTCCTACCAACAAAATTCACGTCCAAACTAGTGATGCTACTCTCAATCAAGTAAGATAGTGGCATGTCATTAGGATCTACAGTAGCGTTTCTACTAGCAACCAAATTCATCAACTCGTCCATCTTAGCACTAAGCGAGTTAATTTCTTCTATAGCGTGTACCTTTTTGCTAGCAGGCGACCTTTCAGTGTGCCACTGAGAGTAGTTGGTCATGATATTGTCTAGGAGTTTTGTAGCGTCTCCTAACGTGATTTCCATGAACGTTCCACCTGAGGCGGAGTCCAAGATATTGCGAGAAGCAAAATTCAAGCCACTATAAAAGATTTGTATAATCATCCACAAACTCAAGCCATGAGCGGGACAATTTCTAATCATAAGCTTCATCCTCTCCCAAGATTGTGCAACGTGTTCATGATCAAGTTGTTTGAACTTCATGATATCGTTACGTAAGGAGATGATCATAGCTAGCGGAAAATACTTGGATATGTAAGCATCTTGGCACTTATCCCAAGAATCGATACTATTTTTAGGCAAAGAAGAAAACCAAGTTTTTGTGCGATCTCGCAACGAGAAAGGAAAAAGTTTCAACTTAATCACATCATTATCCACATCTCTTTTATTTTGCATATCACAAAGCTCAATGAAGGTATGGAGATGGGATGCGGCATCTTCACTAGGAAGGCCAGAGAATTGCTCTTTCATAACAAGATTCAGCAAAGCTGCGTTGATTTCATACGATTCCGCACTAGTGGCGGGAGCAATCGGAGTACTAATAAAATCATTATTATTAGTGCTCGAGAAGTCACAAATTTTGGTGTTTTCAGCCATGATGACTTCAACAAACAAACAAGCACACCAGCAAGCAAGAAAACCGGCAAAGGAAAACGGCAAAAAGGCAAAAGAAAACGGCAAAGGAGAAAGGCAAATGAAAATGGAAAATGTGAAGTGGGGGAGAGGAAAACGAGAGTCAACTCGCAAAAAAGTAAATGCAAGAGATAAGTTTGTGAGACCTACTTGGATAGATCTCTCCTTCTCCTTTGCAAAAAAGTAAATGCAAGAGAGTCAACTCGCAACGGTGCCAGAAATAGGCAGGTTGACGGGAGATTTTTGTTGTCTTGGTACTCCTCGGCAAGCGATCCTCCTCCCCGGCAACGGCGCCAGAAATACTTCTGCTACTGCAACAAAAGACCTTCCAACGACGCCAGAAACGTGCTACGGCACCAGGAATCCTTCTGCTACGGCTACGCCTTAAGGGACTTCCTAGACAAACATGCAAAGGATTTCCCCCATGGCCTTGGATCCTTGCTTTGGTGTTCCCTCGAAGCGGAAAGGGTTATGTAGCACAGCGGTGGTAACTATTTCCCTCAGTTTGAGAACCAAGGTATCGATCCAGTGAAGGAGTATCTCAAGTGCCTGCACAAACACAAAAAGCTTGCTCCCAACGCTATGAAGGGGTTGTCAATCCCTTATAGATTGTTCACCAAGTGAGAACTGAAAGCAACAAAGTAACAAAGCGAAGTAAAAGCGAAAGTGGAAATGATAGATGTGAATAGACCCGGGGGCCGTAGTGTTTACTAGTGGCTTATCTCATGAAAGCAAGTAGACGGTGGGTGAACGAATTACTGTCGAGCAATTGATAGAACCGCGCAAAGTCGTGACGTCATCTATGGCAATGATTATATATATAGGCATCACGTCCAAAAGAAGTAGACTGATACTTTCTGCATCTAGTACTATTACTCCACACATCGACCGCTATCCAACATGCATCTAGTGTATTAACTCCAAGAGAACAGAGTAACGCCTTAAGCAAGATGACATGATGTAGATGGACAATCTCATATCTACGACAAAGACCACCTTGTTACCCTTGATGGAAACTACACGATGTGTGCCTTGCTGCCCCTACTGTCACTGGGAAAGGTCACCACACGGTAAGAACCCAAAACCAAGCACTTATCCCATTGCAAGAATCATAGATCTAGTTCGCCAAATAAAACCCAAGCCTCGGAGACACTTACAAGGATATCAAATCAGGCATATAAGAAATCAGCAAAGACTCAAATATATATCATAGATAATCTGATCACAAATCCACAATTCATCGGATCTCGACAAACACACCGCCAAAGAGAATTACATCGGATAGATCTCCATGAAGATCATGGACAACTTTGTATTGAAGATCCAAGAGAGAGAAGAAGCCATCTGGCTACTAACTACGGACCCGAGGTCTGAAGTGAACTACTCACGAGTAATTGGAGGGGCAATGATGTTGATGTAGAAGCCCTCCAACTCCAAAGTCCCCTCCGGTAGGGCACCGGGAAGGGTCTCCAGATGAGATCTCGCGGAAACGGAAGCTTGCGGCGGCGGAAAAGTATTTTCGTGGATCCCTTGATTTTTTCTGTATTTTCGGGAATATATAGGCGAAGGAGCTAGGTCAGGGGGGCGCCATGGAGGTCACAAGCCTGCTGGCCGCCCCCCCCCCCTTGGTGGCGGATAGGGGGCTTGTGGGCCCCCTCTATCCCTCCTGGCTTGGCCCTCAAGCCCCATGATCTTCTTTCGTTCGGGAAAAATTTATTTCGGGGATTTTATTCCGTTTGGACTCCGTTCCAAAATCAGATCTGAAAAGAGCCAAAAACACAGAAAAAACAGGAAGTGGCACTTGGCACTGAATTAATAAGTTAGTCCCAAAAAAGATATAAAAGGTATTTAAAACATCCAAAGATGACAAGATAACAACATGAAACCATCAAAAATTATAGATATGTTTGAGACGTATCAGTGCCCACATCCCAGAAGTGCGAGGTTGGGTAATCCTTGGTGCATCCTGCCTCTGTCGGCGGAAAGCCTAAGGCGCTAGGATCGCCCCCCTCCGTGGGGGGCCCTGTCGCTCCCACCATCGCGGGGGCGGAGAAGAAGAAGAGATGGATTAACCTTGAAGAGTAAGTTACTTGTCTTGACACACCTTGCGCGTCCGTCGTCCGCGCTTGGCTGATTCCCTATTCTTCTTGATGTCCAGGGGCATTGTCTCGCCGAGGGAGAAGAGGAAGAAGATGGAAGTCAAGCCGAAGGTGACCCCTGACGCACCGCCGGCTCTCTCCAATGCATCGCCGCCAGCCGATGGAGAGGGGGAGGCTCGTGCGGCGACCTCTGAGGCCTTGATCGTCGCGCCCCCTGATCCCCCGAAGCGTCCTGAGGCGGTCATGGCGACGCCGTTGCCCGAGGGGCAGGCTCTTAACGGCCCTCAGACCGTTGATGTCTACACACGCTTCGATTCTTGTAGACTATGTTTGGCCTCCAAGCGTAGAGGTTTGTAGGACAGCAGCAATTTCCCTCAAGTGGATTAACTAAGGTTTATCGAACTCTCGGAACTAGAGGTCGAAGATGGTCTCTCTCAAGCAACCCTGCCATTAAGATACAAGAAGTCTCTTGTGTCCCCAGCACACCTAATACAATTTTCCAGTTGTATAGGTGCACTAGTTCGACGAAGAGATGTTAAAAGGCAAGTGATATGGATGGTAAAACAAGGTATTGTAAATCTGAAATAAAAATGGCAGCAAGGTAGAAAGTGACAAAAGTGAGCATAAACAGTGTAACAATGGTGAGAAACAAGGCCTAGGCTTCATACTTTCATTATGGGAACTCCCAACAACATTGACATAGTCTAAATACATGATATTTCCACTAAAACATGCAATGGTGACGTACTCGGAGGTCATTCCTTTGTGATCAAGAGAGGACGAGAATTATGTAGGGCTACAAAAGCACACCTCAGAGGTCGTAGTTCTCATCTATGGATTTCCTAATGTCACAGCGGCCATCCAAAGAGAGTACCACAATCACCACAACATATGTCAAGGATAGTCAAATACAAGAACCAAGAGACTCTCAATCTTCAATGAATTCAGAAAAGACGAAATAACGCATGAAAATATTCTTCTAATCTATTTCCGATAGACCGCTGTCACCATGGTCTTAGGGATTATACTAGATAAGATCAAGTGTGTACATCAATCCAATACATAGAAGAAGGGGAAACATCATGAGATCACCCTAGATTAACATAGCCTATGACCAAGATCACATCAAGGGAGAGAGAATTATCACATAGCTAGTGTAGAAGACCTCAACCGTGAGGAGGAACTACTCCCGCTTCATGGAGGGAGGAAGCATCATCGATGGAGTTGAATCCGGGGGCACTTCCCCGTCTCGGCAGGGTGCCGGCACAGGTATTCTGGTCTCCCGAAACTTGTTGGAGATGGCGGCGGAGATCGGAATTGTTTTTGGAGAAAAGGTTTCACGAATCAGCATTTCCTCCATGGGGGTAAAAATAGGAGCCAAGGTAGGGTACCAGAGGAGGTGGGCCCCACCCAGGCGACCTGTGGGCGCGGCCAGGGGGTAGGCCGCACAGGGAGGCCACCTGGGCAGGCCCTGGCTCCCCTCTGGCCCACCTTTGGTATTTGGGAAGCTTCCGTCACGCTGATTTTTATATATTTTTCTCGCGATTTTTGGGACTCGGTAAATTGGAGTAAAACTCCCTGCAAAAAAGACATCAGCATACATAAACTGGCACTTGGTGCACTGAGTTAGTAGGTTAGTCCAAATATGTGTAAAAAGGTATGAAAGTGTAGCAAAACATATAACAATGGCACCCAAAAGATCATGGAACAAGCAGAAATTATAGATACGTTTGGGATGTATCACCCGCTGATATGCCAATGATCGCAACCTCCAGGCAACATACAAAGTCCCCTGCCCCTCGCGACGATGCCTCCCTGACAACACCGGCTGGGTCAGCTCAAGAGGCTCCTCAGGATCAGACCCAGAGGACTTCGGTGTTCACCCACGGTGTCCTGAACGAGGCCTTCCGCGCTCTGGGCAAGGTCGCGGTCGCGATGGCGAACGGCGAGAAGGAGGCCAAGGCCGCTCGCACCGCGTGCGAGGAGGAGATGGAAGGAGCCGCTGCGGCCGCCAAACACTGCAAAGAGCTGGAGGCTCGCCTGATAGCCCTCCAAGAAGAACAAGCCAAGCTAGTCGAGCAGTGTCGCGTGTGGGAGGAATAACTCACGGGTCGTGAGGCCAAGCTCGCCGCCTAAGAAGAAGAGTTGTCCCAGGAGGAAGATCGCCTGGGTGCGAAGCAGGCGCGCTTGGATGAGCAGGAGAAGGAGGTCGCCTCGAGGAAGGCCCTTCTCGATGCCAAGGTGGAAACCCTCACCGTGGCCGAGAAGAAGAAGGCCGTGGAGCTGGTTGGCTTCCCTAAAGTTGAGCTCATGCTTCGCAAGACGCTCCGCACCCTATGCCGGGACGGATTCGATGAGCCTCTGGCCACCCCAAAAAAGCGGCTTTGCCACGCTCGGGGCGGAGCTCGCCGTGGCCTTGGACCACGCCTTGTCCAGGCGGACAAGATCTTACACAACGAGCGTCGCGACCTCTTGTTTGAGTCCGCGACGCGCGTCCTTAGTCAGCTTCATCCTCCTGAGCCGGGATTTGACTTCGGCTCCGTGATCCTGTCGGTCCCCTCTGAGGCCTGCCTCAATGTTGTGGAGGCGGTGAAGGGCCCCGTGGAGGCGTTGGTGAAGAGGTTCGCCCGCGTCGCAGCTCCTTCATCTCCGGATGCCACTAAAGACGACAACGGGGAAGACGATGCTTCTGGCGCCGACGACAAGCTCCCTGAAGAGGAAGCGACCGTTGGTGGCGGCTCCTCCTGAGTTCTCCCCCTATTTTTCCATGTAATGCACATCATGCCTTGTGGAGGCGTCAAATTTATCTGTGTTTTCAAGGATTTATTGAGGCCTGTAATAACCGGCTGACTGCTTGAATGGCTTCTTCGACTTGTTCCTTTACTGTTTGTTGTGATACTCTGCGTCGGCACGGCCCGCCCCGTGTGTACCTCCGCCGCTATTGAACCGACCGTAAACCAGGACGGTCCAAAGGGGGAAGGGGCTACGTGCATGGTTAGGCCCCTGAGTCGCGATGCTCAGGGGTCCCCCTTGACATGCGAGGAGCCCTCATGAGGGGAACGCGGCAAGGATTTTGAAACTTTAGAACATTTCGGCAGTCTGCGTCGGCAGGGCTCACCCCACGCATACCTCCGCCGCGATCGGACCGATCGAAAACCTGGACAGCCCAAAGGGGGAAGGGGCTATGAGCACACTTAAGGATCCTGAGTCACGATGCTCGGGAGTCCCACTTGACGTACGAGCGACTCCGATGTCCCTCCTAAGAATCTGACAATTAGAGAACCTCTTCAGCGCTCTGCATAGGCAGCCCCTCCCCCCCACCCCCGACGCGTACCTCCGCCGCGATTGGACCGACCGGAAACCAGGACGGCCCAAAGGGGGGAGGGGCTACTAGCACAGTTAAGGCTCCGGAGTCGCGAAGCTCAGGAGCCCCCTGTGACAACCTGATGCCGACATTCCAGAAGATTCCCCTTCTACTCTGTTTTCGTTGTGTGTCTATTTTCTTTTGTCGCATCATGTGCATCATCAACATTGCATCGGCATCCCGTTGCCGCCAGTTTTCAAAACTTGCATCCGTTGTTAGTTGCCGGTTCGCGTCGTTGTCCGTTCTGAGCCCGACCGCACACGCACACGCCCGCGGCATCATCAAAACCCTGTTTTAAAAGTGTGCATAAAACTTTCTCTGATCGAGGTGAAACTTGGCATGCGGTCATGATTAGATATAGCTAGGCCGCCTGTCGAATTTCATTGCGATCGGAGACCGTCTCGTACCCGAACGGTCGACCGTAGTGCCACCGTATTCGGTGTACTGTCGGATGGTCGTCGATGTTTTAAAAATCGTTGCCGCGTCGCCTGTTTCCCCTCTCGTCTCTGAATATCTACACTACACGGCCACTTACCCGTTCCCGCGTGCGGAATCGTTCGAATCCGACCCCACGGTTGAATCCGGAACGCAATTCCGGTTAACCTAGCCACCCTTTTTCTCTATAAATAGACCCCGGGTATTTTTTTAAACAGACCTCCTCTCCTCCTACCTTGGGAACCGTGCCCACCTACCCTAACCCTAATTCTCCCGCAGCCTCTCTCCCCCAGCCCCGCGGGCCCGCCGAGCCCATCGCAGGCCCGCCTGGGGCTCGAGCCGCTGCCGCCCCGTTCAGCCTCCCGAGCTCCTGCCCGGAGCTTCTCTCCAGCCCGAGCCGGAGCGGCTCCCTCGCCGGTAGTCGGGGCGCCGCCGCCGCGCCCCTGCAGCTCACCGGAGTCCCGCGCGCCCTCTGCCACATCTCGCCGCCGCTCGCGCCAGGTCGCCGCCAGCCCGACCGCCATGGCCACACAGCTCCATTTCCCGCGCCGATCTGCTCGCCAGCGCCGCCTTGTGCCCCGGCCGCCACCGGGAATGGGTGGATCCGGCGACCCCCGCCGTGGATCTGCCTTCCCCCTCTGTTCCCCGGCCTCTCCGCCGATCCAGCGGCCCATGCCGGCGACTGCGCCGTCGCTGCGTCCCGAGCAGCACGGGAGGACGAGGCAACCGCCGCATTGACCGCAGCCTGGCCGTGTGGGCCTCGGCCCAGATCGCCCCCCCCCCCCGGGCATGGCTCGGCCCAACCGTAGCCGTGTCACGCCCAAGATGCGACCCTATCCTCAATTTGGCACGAGGGCCTCGTCAGGGATAGAAGCACATCTCGTCATGTCGCAAGAATGGATATTGTTACAAGTACATGTACTGAAAAGAAGAGACATATAATAGAATTGGCTTACACTCGCCACAAGCTACATCAGAGTCACATCAATACATTTCATAAACATCAAGAGTAAGAGTAGGGTCCGACTACGGACGAAAACAAATGAGAAAAATAAGAACGACGTCCATCCTTGCTATCCCAGGCTGCCGGCCTGGAACGCATCCTAGATCGATGAAGAAGAAGAAGAAGAAGCAACTCCAAATGAACAATCAACGTGCTCGCGTCATGTAACATTTACTTGTACCTGCAACTGGTGTTGTAGTAATCTATGAGCCACAGGCGACTCAGCAATCTCATTTCCAAAGGTATCAAGACTAGCGAAGCTTACTAGGTGAGGCATGGTTAAGTGGTGAGGTTGCAGCAGCGACTAAGCATATATATATGGTGGCTAACTTACGAGTACAAGAAATAAGAGGGGGAAGATCTACTCATAGCAGACATGAACTACCGATGATCAAATGAATGATCCTGAACACCTACCTACGTCATACATAACCCCACCGTGTCCTCGATCGGAGAAAGAACTCACGAAAGAGATAGTCACGGTTACGCACACAGTTTGCATATTTTAATTAAGTTAACTTCAAGTTATCTAGAACCAGTGTTAAACAAAGTTTCCACGTTGCCACATAACCGCTGGCACGGCTTTCCGAAAAGATTTAACCCTGCAGGGGTGCTCCAACTAGTCCATCAAAAATTACCACAAGCTGCATAGAAATCCTCAATCACGAAGCTCGCGATCTCGTCGGATTCCCTAGTGGAAAACCTCAACTGTGAGATTACCCAAAGGATCACCGGAATCCCGATGCACAAGATATCTCGTCAAAGGTAAAACTAATCCAGCAAGGCCACCTGGTGTGTCGACGAACTCGATAGGAGCCGTGTATCTCGTTCTCACGACACACCGTCTATGCAAAGTGTACTGGAACCAAACCTCGAGTTGCCCCGTGGTGGCACCGCCGACTGCTAGGTGGGTGGACCAACACTCATGACAGTACTAGGAAAATGACTTTTAACGACAAAAGATGTGGTCGTTAAAAGTTACATTGTGGTCGTTAAAAGCCATTAACGACCACAACTGTGTGGTCGTAGCAGGCTCCGTCGTTAAAAGTAAAACGACCACATGCTTTTTCCCGTCGTTATAAATAATCTACCATCGTTGAGTTCAAGGAAATAATGACCACAACTTATGTATTAACAACCACTTTTCTCATCGCAAAAATATTTTCATGGCTATTGAAATATTATTATTGACAATTTTATATTATAGCCATCAATTTCACCATTTTGATTTCTTGTAACCGTATATCTTGATTTTTACAACTACCGCTTTATGTTGCTTGCAACTTTTGAAGATCGTCGAGCACACCAATTAAAGAAACAAAATAATTTGAACAATCGATGTGTCATAACCTCTTTTCATTAATCAAAAACACATATGGTGAACATGATCCTCACATTAAGAAATTATGAACCACAAACATTCTCTAGACAACCATTGTATGTTCATCTCTAACGAGAAATGGTGCAGCAACTTGAAAGCGATGTATTTTTTCATAATCTTCAGTCATGGGACACCATCACAAGTCCTTGTATTTAAGTGCATATTATCATTCTTAATCACCAACTACAATGCCTTGTGACACTTCTCTCATGCTGGACTATCTGTTGGAAAGAAAAGTAATTACAAGTCAGTACAGATAAATGTATTGTCACAAAGGATAATAGCATACAGGAAAGGTTTGCACGTGAATTTATTTTAGACCAAATAAAAATGCATAATCGAAATCAAAATAGTAATATCTTCAAACAAGCTATTCACAATTTGAATAAATGTGATCCATTTTATGCACCAAAATTGTCACCGTCCTCGATATCATCATCGTTGTTGCCTGTCATCATCATCATCATCATCATCGTTTGTGTATCCTTGAAGGAGGTTTGGTACGACGGCAGCGGGAAATAGACATCATGCACGTTGGCGGTTCAGGACTGCAGGTTACCATCGACCACGCAGTGCTCCCTGCAAGGCTGCAACAGATATCTTCCATGCATGTCACCTCAAAATTGGGCGCCATATACAATAGCACACAGGAAGGACGCACATACCTACAACTAGTACAAGTGGTATTGGAGTTCATCATCAGAGTATAATTGATGGTAAATTACTTAGTACATCTGGTATTGGAGTTCATCATCAGAATCTCCAAATTGCTTGCCTGACTGCCGTGCCACTGTCCTCTTGCTTGCATAAAACTGCAAGTAAAGAAAAATTAAAGATTTTATTAATCGAGTATGCCTGTAGAGAGCAACAAAGAACTCACAATGTAGTTGAGGGATGATAGCGCTACTCCACTCTTCTAACATGTGTATTACATTTGAGGTGTATTCACTCAGAATTTCACATCACATGGAAACGAAATAAAAATATTAAACCCCAAAATTAAGACATTTTTTTCCTTACTGAGAAGGCCAAATACAAATATACTCCCTCCGTTCCTAAATATAAGTCTTTTAAGAGATTTCACTAGGAGTCTACATACGGAGTAAAATGAGTGAATCTACAATCTAAAATATGTCTATATACATCCGTATGTAGTCTACTAGTGAAACCTTTAAAAAGACTTATATTGAGGAACGGAGGGAGTACAATCAAATGATGCATTCATCTCACTCATCTATTCTATCATATCTTAGATTGTAAAGAATAAAACAGCAGAGGGAGGGGGCAGAAATAGAGTGGTTTGTTGAATGAAGTGGAATATATACTTCATTCCTTGCCATATCTGTGCTCGCCTCGGGCTCTAGTACTCAACATTAAACGGGAACGGAATGGAATGGCCATCGCCGGCTCGAGAGAAGAAGAAGCAGGTGCCGCTGGACGGAGTGGGGTCTGAATCGGCCGACGAAACTGTTATGTCCCCGATGTTGGCGCCGCACACGACACTTGACGAATATCAGCACCGGTGATGGAAAAGAGGCCTCACAACAACGTCGTCTCCCGAACAAGTCTGGCGTATCACTCCGGTGAACCCACGGCCTCGTAGACCGTGGGTCCAGGCGGGTCTCCAGCCGTGTGGTCAACATCGCTAGACCATTGTAGCTCCTCCCTGCAGCTTATGGCGTAGCTGGCCGATGTAGCTCCTCCCATGGTGGTGCTCGGCGGTCACAACGAGTCCTCGCGGCGGGCGGCGTCGCTTGCCCCACTACAGGTCCGCCCATGGCAGTGCTCAGTGGCGGAGATCGTGTCTCCCAGTGGATGCTTCCTCGCGGGCATCCAAAGAAAGAAGATAGATTGGGATCGAAACAAGGGGAAAATGAGGGAGAAAACAGGGGAGAGGACGAGAGGAAAACATTGATCATAACAACCTATTATTCTGTTATAGACAGGGTTATCCGATGGGTAATCCCAACAGTTTGCGGCTGAAAAAATTGCACAAGCACTGATTAAGGGGATATATTAGATCGGAAACAAACGCACTTAAGGCTTCGTTAGCCACGGGTAAACTAGTGGTTGTTAAATATAAAACAGCCAAGTGATTTTCACCCCGTCGAGTTCTGCTCACGTATTTAACGAACAAAAGTTTTCCGTCATTGTCGTTAATGATAAGTTTTCTAGTACTGTGAGGAGCACTGGCCCGGGGAGTGATTAAATTGTCCTCGGGTTAATTACTCCCTATGCAGTTCATTAGTTATTAGGCAAATGTAGTACCAAAGTTGGGCCTTGCCAGACCAGCTTTAATCTAAAACGAATTATCAAGGGGGTCCCGATCGTGTTAGGAGCGCTCATTTATGGAACATAACACCGGTAGCCAAAACTAAGGGGGCAAAGGTGGAACAAAACACCGGGCTAGAAAGGCCGAGCCTTCCACCTTTTACTAAATATATAGGTGCGTTAAAATTTAAATAACATTAAATAGGGTGATATAACAAGGAACCCATGTTATCACATGGAAGCAACTACACCTGCAACTAGCAACGCTAACAACATGGATAAGCAAACGGTAACATAGCCAATCAGTGGTTTGCTAGGTCGAACAGGTTGAAGGTTATCATGGCACTGTTGAGAGGCTGATATGTACACATGTGGTAGGCAACGAGACATAACGTTAGAAGCGATAAATCTAGCATGGCAATGATAGTAATGGTATCTGGGGAAATGGTCATCTTGCCTGAGATCCCGCTCGGAAGAAGAACAACTCCGAGAAGCAGTCGAACCGAAGTAGTCGAACGGGTCCTCACATTCCGACACGCTTGCGGAACTCTATCGAGACGGAAAAAACCGGAAACAAACATCAACATAAATATTCACCACGGCAAATGCAAGACATGATGCACACCCTAATATGATGCATGAACAGATCAATGATGCCAGGGATGGCATGGCAATTCACCTCACGCAAACTCTACACATTAAGTGAAGCTCAATATGCAACGGGTTGCATATCGACGAAACTCCACGATTAATTATTTAATTCGCTCCCGATTATTTAACACGCAATATTAAATGTTGTTAACATGGCAAGGGGTGAAGCGGTGATCCTACATGGCATCCTAGATGGTTAACACGAGGGGCTTAGAACGGAGCTACGGCACAAGAGACATGCAACACACGATATATATGCCATGGATGCGTCATGCATGCAAGTTCAAACATCATGGGCAAGAAGAGAAAGAAACATGTGTCGCCACGGCGAGCGAAAGGGGAACCATGGCGGCAAGGCGGAAACGATGCCACGGCAATGTTCCTATCCTGATACTAAACGAGATATCAGTGCCACGATCTGGAAGCGTGTGCGGGAACGCTAAATAAAGAATGGGGTGATCCCGTATATCGGGTTCCCATGTGTAGGGGCACAACAGAAGAGGTACACGTGCAACGGGCAACATATACGGCACAAACATACATTCATCTCATACAACATGCATTCGGTACACGACACGTCTCATCGTTATACCTTCGACGTGTGTGAATCGGAGGGGATCGGGTCGTAGCGGACGCCGTGGAAGTAGTGGAAGTAGAGGAAGTCGGGTCTCTCGACGGTAGTCGTACGCTCGGCGTCGTGGTTCACTGTCTTCGGAGTCGGTTCATGGTCTTCGGCGACGGCAAACGACATCACAAGCTAGCAATATCTACTAGCATGCAAGCTACGGCAACTAGCTAGCTAGCAGGCATGCACACTACATCAGCAGCTAACAGCTAAACGCAGCACAAGCTAGCATCAGCTAGCAACTAGCATCTACCAAGCCTACTACCGCAGCAGCCGGCAACAAGCAAGCTAGCATCGGCTAAGCACCCACAACCAGTAGCAGGCAAGAACAAACGGCGGCAGGCATAGCAAGCAAGCACTATGCTATGGCACAAATATCCTAGCAGCAAACAGCAACTACTCCTAGCAACAGCAGCCTGCAATGCATCAGCAGCAGCAAACAATAGCAGCAAGCACATCAGGCAGCAGCAAAACGCAGCTACAGGGCACGGCAAGCAACACGGATAGCAGCAAGGCAACAGCTACAGCGGCAGCAACATGCATCGGCTAGCAGGCTTCAGGCCAGCAAGCAACAGCGCAGCAAGCAGCAGCTAGCGCAAGGCAGCAGCAACGGCAACGCGGCAACAGCAGTTACGGCGAGCAAAAGGAGGCCCCGGCGCGGGAGCTTGGCATGCACGGCGGGGCCCTCGCGGCAGGCGAGGCTGTGGCGCACCGGGATGAGGCGGCGGGGACGCGAGCTCGGCAAGCTCCTGCGGCAGGGAGGCAAGCACACCGGCAGGGAGCCTCCGGCGAGAGGAGACTGCCGGCGGGGCTTGGCGGCCAAGGTGGGCGCAACAACGGGAGGCCCGGGCGACGGCGACCACGGCGGGGCGGTGCCGGCGAGCAGCGAGGCAAGGTCGAGGCCATGGCACGCGCTGACGTGGGGAGGGGCGAGGTCGAGGGGCGAGGCCGAGGGGAGGCTCCGGCGCGGGAGGCGGCTCGACGGGGCGCAGCGCGGGGAGGGCAGCTCGACGGCGGGGCAAGAGGGATCGGGGTGAGAGGCTACGGTAGAGGAGGAGAGGAGCGTTGCACGAGGAAGAACGAGAGGGGAAGACGGTGCAAGGCGGACGGGAGGGAATGGGAGGCTGGGCGCTCGCTAATCCCTGTAGCTAGGGCAGGGGAGGGAGGCCGATTGGGAACTTGGGCCGGTTGGCACATGCTCGGCCTGGGCAGGATCCTTTACTCTTTTGCTTTTTTTCAAAACTTGGTTTTCTTTTTTTAAACAGAAAACAACCCCCAAAATAAAGGTTTTTAACAAAATAAAATAAACGCTTTTGACCCCTTTGAAAAAAATATTCACAACTATAAGAAATACTTGGGCATTTTTTTTAAAGAAATAAAATAAAACCTTTTGAAGAATTAAAATTAAAACCCGATTACAAAAGAATAAAAATCAAACCCCTTTGAAGAATTAAATAAAACCTATTTATTTAAAGGATAAAATAAAAGTTCTTTTAAAGAGACAAGAAAATGAGACTGTTTAAAGATAAAACAGAAGGAGAAAATGAAGAAGACCCAAGGGGTTTCGTCCACCATTTTAACAAAAGGAGTTTTTTTTTAAAGAAGACAATTTTTTAGAAGGGGTTAAAACGGAAACTTTTACGCCACCACAAAACAAATAAAAGAGGAGAGAGGGGGAGCTACTATCGCACTAAGACTCGGTGAACACTCGAAGCACAACACTCAAAACACCACACGTGACAGACGATGCAAGATGCCATGCATGATGCGACGATGCAAACTAAATGACGATGCAACAAATAAAACTAATCACACGACGAAACTGAAATAAAGGGGGGAATCTTCTCGAGCGTCGGTCTCGGGCTGTCACAACTCTCCTACACTACAAGAGGATCTCGCCCCGAGATCCAAGAATGAAAAGGGGGGAGAGGATGAGAAAGAACAAGGGGTAAAACTTAGTCGCTTCTTGACAAACGAGTGAAACCAACGATCTTTGAAGGTTGCAAAGAGATGAGGAATGATATGAGAATAAGAAAGAATTCACGGAAAATTTCGGCAGCACTTCGGTAGGAAAAAGGGACAAAAAATTCGATAAGAAGAGTGAATTAGACAATATTCACAGCCAACAACTAAATATAACAAGGGAACACCATGATCTTGATAGAACAACATGATTGACCCGAAAGAGCAACAACACAAAGCCTCCGGAACAAGAGAATTGTAACTAGGTCATACGGAAGAAGAGAATGAAGAAAAAATGACAACTATCAACAAAATAGAATTGAAGAGCCTCCGGAAAGAGAATTGACGTAGTAGTTGGAAAACCAACAACGAAAATAACAAGATAGTAGTGGGCTTATGAAAATCATCTCAGCATCTATGAGGTGACAACCAACCACTAAAGAAACAAGGATAGATTGGGATCAACAAGATATGAACAATTCTTACACCAAGAGGGTGCATTGAGAACTTGGATTAATGACAAGCACCATGATAGCAACAATCCATAGGAAAATCTTTAGGTGTAATCCAACCCATATAGCTCAATGAAGAAATCATGGGTTGAAAATATCCCATGAACATAGAATTGGTGGGTTTAATTATCTCATTCTTGAGAGGAAAACTCTTCGAGGCTCCTACACTAACAAGAATGCTATAATACCACCTCAAAGGATAAAGGAATAACAAATGCACTTGGAAATGCAAGAGAAGAAAACTTGAGGTTCTCCAATAAGAATCTTGAAGAACACTTGAGAATGAATTGAAACCTTGATAAACCACCATGAAAGCCTCTGTATATAAATGAACGATGCAAAGATATGAAGGTAGAAAAAATAAGATTGAAGCCTTCACGAAGAGATACTTGAGAAAACTTGGAACTCCGGAAAAGAAAGATAAGCACACTTGAGAAAAGGAATTGATATCATGAGCCACTCCGGAAAAAGAATTGAAAACACTATGAAACGGGAATAAGAATTATGTTATGCTTATCCTTCATCAAATTAAATTGATGACCACCAACGGATTTAGCATACAACTTATTCTTCTTGAAAGAATCTAGCAGAGACAGAGAGAAAAAACACCACTTGAGGAATAATTAAAGGAAGCACTGGTAAGAATTCACTATTGATTGGGAACACCATGAATAAATGGAGATACATGAGAACGAAGAGATCATAAACCACCTGAGAGAAAACTTGAACAAGGCACAGGAATAACTGAGAGACGAACGAAGAGACAACCATTGAGAAGAACTGAGGATGAAAGCTGAACGCTGAGAATGAAGAATCTTCGAAAATGATGGCCTTCGGAGGATCGAGAATGAAAACAACTCACAAAAGCACTGGGTAGCATGAAAGGGATCACTCATGATTGGAACAAATAAAATGACGACACCAAGCTGAAATGATGAATCTACAATAGAATGGACCAAGATTGAGAGAAACACTCCTTCGAATTGCAAGCTGAGAATGATGACAAGAACAACACCATCAAAAATTAATGAGACACTCCGGAAAAAGAAGAATGAAAGGTTGAGCCAATATGAGAATTAATTCAAATAGATCTTGAAGAAGGAATATGACTGATGAAATTCATACTTACACCATAGTTGAAATAATTAGAGAACTCCGAAAAAACATTACAAGAGCCAGAAAAGATCCTGGGAAAAACCTGTGGGTTATGGGCCCACTCAAAGAAATCACCGTTCAAAAGATTACTAGAACGGGAGATATTGCACCGGTACATGAAAACTAGATGAGGTTAGCACCTCGAAATGACTGAAGGTTTGAAAATCAGAACTCCTGAAATATCTTTAACACTCCGAATAGAAAGAGAAAGGAATTAATAAACAAGATAGGCTGAAAGAATTTCCAACGTCGGAAAGAATTTAATGGTTCAAAAGGATATGATGACCATGGATAACTGAACTGAATTCACCGGTAAGGATGATAAGAATGAACAAATATGACACGAATCTCCTGAGAATCTTCACAACGAATCACCGGGTAAGAGAGAAAAGAACAGATAGTGGAAGCACAATGAAAAGAAAACTCTTGGATGAAAATTGAATCATTGAAGAAAAAGGGTGGGAGGGCGGGGAAAAACAAAGACAACTTGAGACAGATGAGATAACTCCGGAAAGAATTGAGAAAATGATCTGCAAAATTAGAGAGGATTGAATTCACTGAAGAGAACCACACCGGTTAAAAAGAAATTAACATGACGACTCCGGTTAACAAGAATTGACAAGACAACTGATTAAGCAAAAGGATTAGCATTCACATAAAAATATGAGAACACCTCTTGGAAAGGTGTGAAATCACCACTTGACATCGAAGCAACACAAATTTGTTGGAAGATCATCCTATAAGTAACTACTTGAATTCCCACCTAAGAATTCCCGAAATATCTGGTCATGCAATCTAGTACACGGATACAAGGAGTAACCTCACACAACTCGTATAATAACCCGTCACCTGTATCACATGCGTCAACACACAACCAGAATTTCGGACCTTCATCTACAACAGACCCTCGTGATCACAACCATACAAAGTATGGCAGTACTCCCGAACAATCTGCACCAGTACTGGGGACATCGGGGTTATCTCGCCACTACTAGTATTGAAGCAATTACGAACATCCGTCATTCTGAGATACTAAGAAATCTGAATAATAACAATGTGCTCAAGAATCCGCTGGAGCTCAACTCCCATGAAACTCAAAGCAGATAGGTGGCACCAAGACAGAACTCCGTCACATCGGCATCATATAGATCTCAAAAATATCCACCTGATCCTAAAAAAAATTTGAGTCAGAAGAGGAGTAGATTAACTTATTACGACAAGATTCCTCGCCAGAGCATAGAAGAGGAGAAAAAAGAATCCTACTCTCAGATATATAACTAGACTCAAAGTAGTTTTTCACTAGACTCGACTCGGCCAAGTTCGATCAATCAAGGGGGCTGCAAGGTCGGTACTGCTCTGATACCAACTTGTCACGCCCAAGATGCGACCCTATCCTCAATTTGGCACGAGGGCCTCGTCAGGGATAGAAGCGCATCTCGTCGTGTCTCAAGAATGGATATTGTTACAAGTACATGTACTGAAAAGAAGAGACATATAATAGAATTGGCTTACACTCGCCACAAGCTACATCAGAGTCACATCAATACATTTCATAAACATCAAGAGTAAGAGCAGGGTCTGACTACGGACGAAAACAAACGAGAAAAATAAGAACGACGTGTTGGGGAACGTCGCATGGGAAACAAAAAATTTCCTACGCGCACGAAGACCTGTCATGGTGATGTCCATCTACGAGAGGGGATTTCCCATCTACGTACCCTTGTAGATCGCAAAGCAGAAGCGTTGGTGAACGCGGTTGATGTAGTGGAACATCCTCACGTCCCTCGATCCGCCCCGCGAACCGTCCCGCGATCAGTCCCACGATCTAGTGCCGAACGGACGGCACCTCCGCGTTCAGCACACGTACAGCTCGACGATAATCTCGGCCTTCTTGATCCAGCAAGAGAGACGGAGCGGTAGATGAGTTCTCCGGCAGCGTGACGGTGCTCCGGAGGTTGGTGATGATCTTATCTCGGCAGGGCTCTGCCCGAGCTTCGCAGAAACGCGATCTAGAGGTAAAACTGTGGAGATATGTGGTCGGGCTGCCGGGGCAAAGTTGTCTCAAATCAGCCCTAAAACCTCCGTATATGTAGGGGGAAGAGGGGGAGCCTTGCCTTGGGGTCCAAGGACACCCAAGGGGTTCGGCCGAGCCAAGGGGGGCAACCCTCCCCTTCCAAACCGAGTCCAACTAGGTTTGGAAGGAGGAGTCCTTCCCCCTTTTCCCACCTCCTCTTTTTTTTTCTTTTCTCTTTGATTTTCTTCCTATGGCGCATAGGGCCTTCTTGGGCTGTCCCACCAGCCCACTAAGGGCTGGTCAAGGCCTATGGTTTTCCACGGGGTGGGTTGCCCCCCCCCCCCGGTGAACACCCGGACCCCATTCGTCATTTCCGGTACATTCCCGGTAACTCCAAAAACCTTCCGGTAATCAAGTGAGGTCATCCTATATATCAATCTTCGTTTTCGGACCATTCCGGAAACCCTCGTGACATCCATGATCTCATCCGGGACTCCGAACAACATTCGGTAACCAACCATATAACTCAAATACGCATAAAACAATGTCGAACCTTAAGTGTGCAGACCCTGCGGGTTCGAGAACTATGTAGACATGACCCGACTGACTCCTCGGTCAATATCCAATAGCGGGACCAGGATGCCCATATTGGATCCTACATATTCTACGAAGATCTTATCGTTTGAACCTCAGTGCCAAGGATTCATATAATCCTGTATGTTATTCCCTTTGTCCTTCGGTATGTTACTTGCCCGAGATTCGATCGTGAGTATCCGCATACCTATTTCAATCTCGTTTACCGGCAAGTCTCTTTACTCGTTCCGTAATACAAGATCCCACAACTTACACTAAGTCACATTGCTTGCAAGGCTTGTGTGTGATGTTGTATTACCGAGTGGGCCCCGAGATACCTCTCCGTCACACGGAGTGACAAATCCCAGTCTCGATCCATACTAACTCAACTAACACCTTCGGAGATACCTGTAGAGCATCTTTATAGTCACCCAGTTACGTTGCGATGTTTGATACACACAAAGCATTCCTCCGGTGTCAGTGAGTTATATGATCTCATGGTCATAGGAACAAATACTTGACACGCAGAAAACAGTAGCAACAAAATGACACGATCAACATGCTACGTCTATTAGTTTGGGTCTAGTCCATCACGTGATTCTCCTAATGACGTGATCCAGTTATCAAGCAACAATACCTTGTTCATAATCAGAAGACCCTGACTATCTTTGATCAACTGGCTAGCCAACTAGAGGCTTGCTAGGGACAGTGTTTTGTCTATGTATCCACACATGTATATAAGTGTTCATTCAATACAATTATAGCATGGATAATAAATGATTATCATGAACTAAGAAATATAATAATAACTAATTTATTATTGCCTCTAGGGCATATTTCCAACATTCGCCCACTTGCACTAGAGTCAATAATCGAGTTCACATCACCATGTGATCCCAACGAATCCAACACCCATATATTTATGGGGTCTGATCACGTCTTGCTCGTGAGAGAGGTTTTATTCAACGGTTCTGAAACTTTCAGGTCCGTGTGTTCTTTACAAATCTTTATGTCATCTTATAGATGCTGCTACTATGTGCTATTCGGAAATACTCCAAATATCTACTCTACTATACGAATCCGTTTCACTACTCATAGTTATTCGGATTAGTGTCAAAGCTTGCATCGACGTAACCCTTTACGATGAACTCTTTAACCACCTCCATAATCGAGAAAAATTCCTTAGTCTATCAGTTAGTAAGGATAAATTTTGACCGCTGCTAGTGATTCAATCATGGATCACTCTCTGTACCTCTCAACAGAGTGCAAGGCACACATCAGGTGCGGTACTCAGCATGGCATACTTTAGAGTCTATGGCTAAGGCATAGAAGACGACCTTCGTCTATTCTCTTTATTCTGCCGTGGTCGGGTTTTGATTCTTACACAAATTCACACCTCACAACGCAACCAAGAACTCCTTCTTTGCTGATCTATTTTGAACTCCTTCAAAACTTGTCAAGGCATGCATTTTGTTGAAACTTCTATTAAGCGTTTTGATCTATCTCCATAGATCTTGATGCTCAATGTTCAAGTAGCTCAATCCAGGTATTCCTTTGAAAACTCCTTTCAAACAACCTTGTATGCTTTACAAAAATTCTACATTACTTCTGATCCACAATATGTCAACCACATATACTTATCAGAAATTCTATAGTGCTCCCACTCACTTCATTGTAAATACAAGTTTCTCATAAACCTTGTACAAACCCAAAATCTTTGATCACCTCATCAAAGTGTATATTCCAACTCCGAAATGCTTGCACCAGTCCATTGAAGGATCACTGGAGCTTGCATACTTGTTAGTATCTTTAGGATCGACAAAACCTTCTGGTTGTATCACATACAATGTTTTCTCAAGGAAACCGTTGAGGAAACAATGTTTTGACATCCTATGTGCAATATTTCATAAATAATGCAACAGCTACTAACATAATTCCAACAGACTTTTAGCATCGCTACGAGTGAGAAAGTCTCATCATAGTCAACTGTTTGATCTTGTCAGAAACATCTTTGCGACAAGTCGAGCTTTTCTTAATAGTGACTTATCACCATCGTCGTCTGTCTTCCTTACAAAGATCCATCTTTACTCAATAGTCTTACTACCATCAAGTAGTTCCTCCAAAGAATACACTTTGTTTTATATATGGATCCTCTCTCGGATTTCATGGCCTCAAGCCATTTGTCGGAATCCGGGCCCACCATTGCTTCTCCATAACTCGTAGGTTCACTGTTGCTCAACAACATTACCTCCAAGACAGGGTTACCGTACCACTCTGCAGTAGTACGTGACCTTGTCAACCTACGAGGTTTGTAGTAACTTGATCCGATGCTCGATGATCACCATCATCAGCTTTCACTTCAATTGGTGTAGGCGCCACAGGAACAACTTCCTCCGCCCTGCTACACATTGGTTGAAGTGATGGTTCAATAACCTCAGCAAGTTCCACAACCCTCCCACTCAATTCTTTCGAGAGAAACCTTTCCTCGAGAAAGGATCCATTTATAGAAACAAACACTTTGCTTTCGGATCTGAGATAGGAGATGTACCCAACTGTTTTGGATATCCTATGAAGATGCATTTATCCGCTTTGGGTTCGAGCTTATCAGACTGAAACTTTTTCACATAAGTGTCGAAGCCCCAAACTTTCAAAAACGACAATTTAGATTTCTCTAAACCTCAGTCTATACTGTGTCATCTCAACGGAAATATGCGATGCCCTATTTAAAGTGAATGCGGTTGTCTCTAATGCATAACCCATAAACGATAGTGGTAATTCGATAAGAGACATCATAGGATGCACCATACCAAATAGTGCGTGGCTATGACGTTCAGACACATCATCACACTATGATGTCCCAGGTCGCATGAACTGCGAAACAATGTCCACATTGTCTTAACTACGTACCAAAACTCATAACTCAGATATTCATTTCTATGATCATATCATAGATAGTTTATCCTCTTGTTATGACGAACTTCACTCCTGAAACAGAATTGAACTTTTCAATATTTCAGACTTGTGATTCATTAAGTAAATACTCTTGTATCTACTCAAATCGTCATTGAAGTAAGAACATAATGACATCCACTGCGTGCCTCAGCACCCATTGGACTGCATACATCAAAATGTATCACTTCCAACAAGTTACTATCTTATTTCATCTCAATGAAAACAAGGCATTGCTCATGTGGTATGATTTGCATGTCACTAGTGATTCAAAATCAAGTCAGTATAAAGATCCATCAGCATGGAGCCTCTTCATGCAATTTATACCAACATGACTCAAGCGGCAGTGCCACAAGTAAGTGGTACTAACATCATTACCTCGTATCTTTTGGCACCAATATCATGAACATGTGTAACACTACAATCGAGATTCAATAAACCATTGAAGGTGATTATTCAAGCAAATAGAGTAACCATTATTCTATTTAAATGAATAATCGTATTACAACAAACACGATCCAATCATGTTCATGCTCAACGCAAACACCAAATAACAATTATTTGGGTTTGACCACAAATCCCGATGATAGAGGGAGCGTGCGACTTTTGATCATATCAACCTTGGAAACACTTCCAACACGTATCGTCACCTCGCCTTTAACTAGTCTCCGTTTATGCCGTAGCTTTCATTTCGTGTTACTAATCACTTAGCAACCGAACCGGTATCCAATACCCTCGTGCTACTAGGAGTACTAGTAAAGTACACATCAACATCATGTATATCAAATATACTTCTTTCGACTTTTCCTAGCCTTCTTATCTACCAAGTATCTAGAGTTGCTCCGCCTCAGTGACTGTTCCCCTCATTACAGAAGCACTTAGTCTCGGGTTTGGGTTTAATCTTGGGTCCCTTCATTAGTGCAGCAATTGTTTTGCCGTTTCACGAAGTATCCCTTCTAGCCCTTGCCTTTCTTGAAATTTAGCGGTTTTACTAACCATCAACTATTGATGCTCCTTCTTGATTTCTACTTTCGCAGTGTCAAACATCGCGAATCGCTCAAGGATCATTGTATCTATCCTTGATATGTTATAGTTCATCACGAAGCTCTCACAACTTGGTGGCAGTGACTTTGGAGAACCATCACTATCTCATCTGGAAGATTAACTCCCACTTGATTCAAGCGATTGTGGTACTCAGACAATCTGAGCACACGCTCAACGATTGAGTTTTTCTCCTTTACTTTGTGGACAAAGAATCTTGTTGGAGGTCTCGTACCTCTTAACAAGGACACAAGCATGAAATCACAATTTCATCTCTTTAGAACATCACTTATGTTCCGTGACGTTTCAAAACGTCTTCGGCGCCTTGCTTCTAAGCCATTAAGTATTTTGCACTGAACTATCGTGTAGTCATCAGAAATGTGTATGTTGGATGTTCACAGCATCCACAGACGACGCTCGAGGTGCAGCACACCGAGTGGTGCATTAAGGACATAATCCTTCTGCGCAGCAACGAGGACAATCCTCTGCAAAGTTTGCTACTATCAACTTTCAACTAAATTTTCTCTAGGAACATATAAAAACAGTAGAGCTATAGCGCAAGCTACATCGTAATTAGCAAAGACCATTAGACTATGTTCATGACAATTAGTTCAATTAATCATATTACTTAAGAACTCCCACTCAAAATGTACATCTCTCTAGTCATTTGAGTGGTACATGATCCAAATCCACTATCTCAAGTTCGATCATCACGTGAGTCGAGAATAGTTTCAGTGGTAAGCATCTCTATAATAATCATATCAACTATACGATTCATGCTCGACCTTTCGGTCTCATGTGTTCCGAGGCCATGTCTGCACATGCTAGGCTCGTCAAGCTTAACCCGAGTGTTCCGCGTGTGCAACTGTTTTGCACCCGTTGTATGTGAACGTTGAGTCTATCACACCCGATCATCACGTGGTGTCTCGAAACGAAGAACTGTCGCAACGGTGCACAGTCCAGGAGAACACAATTTGGTCTTGAAATTTTAGTGAGAGATCACCTCATAATGCTACCGTCGTTCTAAGCAAGATAAGGTGCATAAAGGATTAACATCACATGCAATTCCTAAGTGACATGATATGGCCATCATCATGTGCTTCTTGATCTCCATCACCAAAGCACCGGCACGATCTTCTTGTCACCGGAGTCACACCATGATCTCCATCATCATGATCTCCATCAACGTGTCGCCATCGGGGTTGTCATGCTACTCATGCTATTACTACTAAAGCTACATCCTAGCAATATAGTAAGCGCATCTGCAAGCACAAATGTTAGTTTAAAGACAACCCTATGGCTCCTGCCGGTTGCCGTACCATCGACGTGCAAGTCGATATTAAATATTACAACATGATCATCTCATACGTCCAATATATCACATCACGTCGTTGGCCATATCACATCAAAAGCATACCCTGCAAAAACAAGTTAGACGTCCTCTAATTGTTGTTGCATGTTTTACGTGGTGACCATGGGTATCTAGTAGGATCGCATCTTACTTACGCAAACACCACAACGGAGATATATGAATTGCTATTTAACCTCATCCAAGGACCTCCTCGGTCAAATCCGATTCAACTAAAGTTGGAGAAACCGACACTCGCCGGTCATCTTTGAGCAACGGAGTTACTCGTAGCGATGAAACCAGTCTCTCTTAAGCGTACGAGTAATGTCGGTCCGAGCCGCTTCGATCCAACAATACCGCGGAATCAAGAAAAGACTAAGGAGGGCAGAAAAACACACATCACCGCCCACAAAAACTTTTGTGTTCTACTCGAGAAGACATCTACGCATGAACCTAGCTCATGATGCCACTGTTGGGGAACGTCGCATGGGAAACAAAAAATTTCCTACGCGCACGAAGACCTATCATGGTGATGTCCATCTACGAGAGGGGATTTCCGATCTACGTACCCTTGTAGATCGCACAGCAGAAGCGTTAGTGAACGCGGTTGATGTAGTGGAACGTCCACACGTCCCTCGATCCGCCCCGCGAACCGTCCCGCGATCAGTCCCACGATCTAGTGCCGAACGGACGGCACCTCCTCGTTCAGCACACGTACAGCTCGACGATGATCTCGGCCTTCTTGATCCAGCAAGAGAGATGGAGAGGTAGATGAGTTCTCCGGCAGCATGACGGCGCTCCGGAAGTTGGTGATGATCTTATCCCGGCAGGGCTCCGCCCGAGCTCCCCAGAAACGTGATCTAGAGGTAAAACCGTGGAGATATGTGGTCGGGCTGCCGTGGCAAAGTTGTCTCAAATCAGCCCTAAAACCTCCGTATATATAGGGGGAAGAGGGGGAGCCTTGCCTTGGGGTCCAAGGACCCCCAAGGGGTTCGGCCGAGCCAAGGGGGGCAACCCTCCCCTTCCAAACCGAGTCCAACTAGGTTTGGAAGGAGGAGTCCTTCCCCCTTTTCCCACCTCCTCTTTTTTTTCTTTTCCCTTTGATTTTCTTCCTATGGCGCATAGGGCCTTCTTTGGCTATCCCACCAGCCCACTAAGGGCTGGTGCGCCACCCCCAAGGCCTATGGGCTTCCCCGGGGTGGGTTGCCCCCCCACCCCCCGGTGAACACCCGGAACCCATTCGTCATTCCCGGTACATTCCCGGTAATTCCGAAAACCTTCCGGTAATCAAATGAGGTCATCCTATATATCAATCTTCGTTTCCGGACCATTCCGGAAACCCTCGTGACATCCGTGATCTCATCCGGGACTCCGAACAACATTCGGTAACCAACCATATAACTCAAATACGCATAAAACAACGTCGAACCTTAAGTGTGCACACCCTGCGGGTTCGAGAACTATGTAGACATCACCCGAGTGACTCCTCGGTCAATATCCAATAGCGGGACCTGGATGCCCATATGGGATCCTAGATATTCTACGAAGATCTTATCGTTTGAACCTCAGTGCCAAGGATTCATATAATCCCGTATGTCATTCCCTTTGTCCTTCGATATGTTACTTGCCCGAGATTCGATCGTCAGTATCCACATACCTATTTCAATCCCGTTTACCGGCAAGTCTCTTTACTCGTTCCGTAATACAAGATCCCGCAACTTACACTAAGTCACATTGCTTGCAAGGCTTGTGTGTGATGTTGTATTACCGAGTGGGCCCCGAGATACCTCTCCGTCACACGGAGTGACAAATACCAGTCTCGATCCATACTAACTCAACTAACACCTTCGGAGATACCTGTAGAGCATCTTTATAGTCACCCAGTTACGTTGCGACGTTTGATACACATAAAGCATTCCTCCGGTGTCAGTGAGTTATATGATCTCATGGTCATAGGAACAAATACTTGACACGCAGAAAACAGTAGCAACAAAATGACACGATCAACATGCTACGTCTATTAGTTTGGGTCTACTCCATCACGTGATTCTCCTAATGACGTGATCCAGTTATCAAGCAACAACACCTTGTTCATAATCAGAAGACCCTGACTATCTTTGATCAACTCGCTAGCCAAGTAGAGGCTTGCTAGGGACAGTGTTTTGTCTATGTATCCACACATGTATATAAGTCTTCATTCAATTCAATTATAGCATGGATAATAAACGATTATGATGAACTAAGAAATATAATAATAACAAATTTATTATTGCCTCTAGGGCATATTTCCAACAGTCTCCCACTTGCACTAGAGTCAATAATCTAGTTCACATCACCATGTGAATCCAACGAATCCAACACCCATATATTTATGGGGTCTGATCACGTCTTGCTCGTGAGAGAGGTTTTAGTCAACGGTTCTGAAACTTTCAGGTCCGTGTGTTCTTTACAAATCTTTATGTCATCTTATAGATGCTGCTACTATGTGCTATTCGGAAATACTCCAAATATCTACTCTACTATACGAATCCGTTTCACTACTCATAGTTATTCGGATTAGTGTCAAAGCTTGCATCGACGTAACCCTATACGAGGAACTCTTTAACCACCTCCATAATCGAGAAAAATTCCTTAGTCTATCAGTTACTAAGGATAAATTTTGACCGCTGCTAGTGATTCAATCATGGATCACTCTCTGTACCTCTCAACAGAGTGCAAGGCACACATCAGGTGCGGTACTCAGCATGGCATACTTTAGAGTCTACGGCTAAGGCATAGAAGACGACCTTCGTCTATTCTCTTTATTCTGCCGTGGTCGGGTTTTGAGTCTTACTCAAATTCACACCTCACAACGCAACCAAGAACTCCTTCTTTGCTGATCTATTTTGAACTCCTTCAAAACTTGTCAAGGCATGCATTTTGTTGAAACTTCTATTAAGCGTTTTGATCTATCTCCATAGATCTTGATGCTCAATGTTCAATTAGCTCAATCCAGGTATTCCTTTGAAAACTCCTTTCAAACAACCTTGTATGCTTTACAGAAATTCTACATTACTTCTGATCCACAATATGTCAACCACATATACTTATCAGAAATTCTATAGTGCTCCCACTCACTTCATTGTAAATACAAGTTTCTCATAAACCTTGTACAAACCCAAAATCTTTGATCACCTCATCAAAGTGTATATTCCAACTCCGAGATGCTTGCACCAGTCCATTGAAGGATCACTGGAGCTTGCATACTTGTTAGTATCTTTAGGATCGACAAAACCTTCCGGTTGTATCACATACAATGTTTGCTCAAGGAAACCGTTGAGGAAACAATGTTTTGACATCCTATGTGCAATATTTCATAAATAATGCAGCAACTACTAACATAATTCCAACAGATTTTTAGCATCGCTACGAGTGAGAAAGTCTCATCATAGTCAACTGTTTGATCTTGTCAGAAACATCTTTGCGACAAGTCGAGCTTTTCTTAATGGTGACTTATCACCATCATCGTCTGTCTTCCTTACAAAGATCCATCTTTAATCAATAGTCTTACTACCATCAAGTAGTTCCTCCAAAGTCTACACTTTGTTTTATATATGGATCCTCTCTCGGATTTCATGGCCTCAAGCCATTTGTCGGAATCCGGGCCCACCATTGCTTCTCCATAACTCGTAGGTTCACTGTTGCTCAACAACATGACCGCCAAGACAGGGTTACCGTACCACTCTGCAGTAGTACGTGACCTTGTCAACCTACGAGGTTTGTAGTAACTTGATCTGATGCTCGATGATCACCATCATCAGCTTTCACTTCAATTGGTGTAGGCGCCACAGGAACAACTTCATGCGCCCTGCTACACACTGGTTGAAGTGATGGTTCAATAACCTCATCAAGTTCCACAACCCTCCCACTCAATTCTTTCGAGAGAAACCTTTCCTCGAGAAAGGATCCATTTCTAGAAACAAACACTTTGCTTTCGGATCTGAGATAGGAGATGTACCCAACTGTTTTGGATATCCTATGAAGATGCATTTATCCGCTTTGGGTTCGAGCTTATCAGACTGAAACTTTTTCACATAAGTGTCAAAGCTCCAAACTTTCAAAAACGACAATTTAGATTTCTCTAAACCTCAGTCTATATTGTGTCATCTCAACGGAAATATGCGATGCCCTATTTAAAGTGAATGCGGTTGTCTCTAATGCATAACCCATAAACGATAGTGGTAATTCGATAAGAGACATCATAGGATGCACCATACCAAATAGTGCGTGGCTATGACGTTCAGACACATCATCACACTATGATGTCCCAGGTGGCATGAACTGCGAAACAATGTCCACATTGTCTTAACTGCGTACCAAAACTCATAACTCAGATATTCATTTCTATGATCATATCGTAGATAGTTTATCCTCTTGTTATGACGAACTTCACTCCTGAAACAGAATTGAACTTTTCAATATTTCAGACTTGTGATTCATTAAGTAAATACTCTTGTATCTACTCAAATCGTCATTGAAGTAAGAACATAATGACATCCACTGCGTGCCTCAGCACCCATTGGACTGCATACATCAAAATGTATCACTTCCAACAAGTTACTATCTTATTTCATCTCAATGAAAACAAGGCATTGCTCATGTGGTATGATTTGCATGTCACTAGTGATTCAAAATCAAGTCAGTATAAAGATCCATCAGCATGGAGCCTCTTCATGCAATTTATACCAACATGACTCAAGCGGCAGTGCCACAAGTAAGTGGTACTAACATCATTACCTTGTATCTTTTGGCACCAATATCATGAACATGTGTAACACTACAATCGAGATTCAATAAACCATTGAAGGTGATTATTCAAGCAAATAGAGTAACCATTATTCTCTTTAAATGAATAATCGTATTGCAACAAACACGATCCAATCATGTTCATGCTCAACGCAAACACCAAATAACAATTATTTGGGTTTGACCACCAATCCCGATGATAGAGGGAGCGTGCGACGTTTGATCATATCAACCATGGAAACACTTCCAACACGTATCGTCACCTCGCCTTTAACTAGTCTCCGTTTATGCCGTAGCTTTCATTTCGTGTTACTAATCACTTAGCAACCGAACCGGTATCCAATACCCTCGTGCTACTAGGAGTACTAGTAAAGTACACATCAACATCATGTATATCAAATATACTTCTTTCGACTTTTCCTAGCCTTCTTATCTACCAAGTATCTAGAGTTGCTCCGCCTCAGTGATTGTTCCCCTCATTACAGAAGCACTTAGTCTCGGGTTTGGGTTTAATCTTGGGTCCCTTCATTAGTGCAGCAATTGTTTTGCCGTTTCACGAAGTATCCCTTCTAGCCCTTGCCTTTCTTGAAACTTAGTGGTTTTACTAACCATCAACTATTGATGCTCCTTCTTGATTTCTACTTTCGCAGTGTCAAACATCGCGAATCGCTCAAGGATCATTGTATCTATCCTTGATATGTTATAGTTCATCACGAAGCTCTCACAGCTTGGTGGCAGTGACTTTGGAGAACCATCACTATCTCATCTGGAAGATTAACTCCCACTTGATTCAAGCGATTGTGGTACTCAGACAATCTGAGCACACGCTCAACGATTGAGTTTTTCTCCTTTACTTTGTGGACAAAGAATCTTGTTGGAGGTCTCGTACCTCTTAACAAGGGCACAAGCATGAAATCACAATTTCATCTCTTTAGAACATCACTTATGTTCCGTGACGTTTCAAAACGTCTTCGGCGCCTTGCTTCTAAGCCATTAAGTATTTTGCACTGAACTATCGTGTAGTCATCAGAAACGTGTATGTCGGATGTTCACAGCATCCACAGACGACGCTCGAGGTGCAGCACACCGAGTGGTACATTAAGGACATAAGTCTTCTGCGCAGCAACGAGGACAATCCTCTGCAAAGTTTGCTACTATCAACTTTCAACTAAATTTTCTCTAGGAACATATAAAAACAGTAGAGCTATAGCGCAAGCTACATCGTAATTTGCAAAGACCATTAGACTATGTTCATGACAATTAGTTCAATTAATCATATTACTTAAGAACTCCCACTCAAAAAGTACATCTCTCTAGTCATTTGAGTGGTACATGATCCAAATCCACTATCTCAAGTTCGATCATCACGTGAGTCGAGAATAGTTTCAGTGGTAAGCATCTCTATGTTAATCATATCAACTATACGATTCATGCTCGACCTTTCGGTCTCATGTGTTCCGAGGCCATGTCTGCACATGCTAGGCTCGTCAAGCTTAACCCGAGTGTTCCGCGTGTGCAACTGTTTTGCACCCGTTGTATGTGAACGTTGAGTCTATCACACCCGATCATCACGTGGTCTCTCGAAATGAAGAACTGTCGCAACGGTGCACAGTCGGGGAGAACACAATTTCGTCTTGAAATTTTAGTGAGAGATCACCTCATAATGCTACTGTCGTTCTAAGCAAGATAAGGTGCATAAAGGATTAACATCACATGCAATTCATAAGTGACATGATATGGCCATCATCATGTGCTTCTTGATCTCCATCACCAAAGCACCGGCACGATCTTCTTGTCACCGGCGTCACACCATGATCTTCATCATCATGATCTCCATCAACGTGTCGCCATCGGGGTTGTCGTGCTACTCATGCTATTACTACTAAAGCTACATCCTAGCAATATAGTAAACGCATCTGCAAGCACAAATGTTAGTTTAAAGACAACCCTATGGCTCCTGCCGGTTGCCGTACCATCGACGTGCAAGTTGATATTAAATATTACAACATGATCATCTCATACATCCAATATATCACATAACATCGTTGGCCATATCACATCACAAGCATACCCAGCAAAAACAAGTTAGACGTCCTCTAATTGTTGTTGCATATTTTACGTGGTGACCATGGGTATCTAGTAGGATCGCATCTTACTTACGCAAACACCACAACGGAGATATATGAATTGCTATTTAACCTCATCCAAGGACCTCCTCGGTCAAATCCGAATCAACTGAAGTTGGAGAAACCGACACTCGCCGGTCATCTTTGAGCAACGGAGTTACTCGTAGCGATGAAACCAGTCTCTCGTAAGCGTACGAGTAATGTCGGTCCGAGCCGCTTCAATCCAACAATACCGCGGAATAAAGAAAAGACTAAGGAGGGCAGCAAAACACACATCACCGCCCACAAAAACTTTTGTGTTCTACTCGAGAAGACATCTACGCATGAACCTAGCTCATGATGCCATTGTTGGGGAACGTCGCATTGGAAACAAAAATTTTCCTACGCGCACGAAGACCTATCATGGTGATGTCCATCTACGAGAGGGGATTTCCGATCTACGTACCCTTGTAGATTGCACAGCAGAAGCGTTAGTGAACGCGGTTGATGTAGTGGAACGTCCACACGTCCCTCGATCCGCCCCGCGAACCGTCCCGCGATCAGTCCCACGATCTATTGCCGAACGGACGGCACCTCCGCGTTCAGCACACGTACAGCTCGACGATGATCTCGGCCTTATTTATCCATCAAGAGAGACAGAGAGGTAGATGAGTTCTCCGGCAGCGTGACGACGCTCCGGAGGTTGGTGATGATCTTATCCCGGCAGGGCTCCGCCCGAGCTCCCCAGAAACGTGATCTAGAGGTAAAATCGTGGAGATATGTGGTCGGGCTGCCGTGGCAAAGTTGTCTCAAATCAGCCCTAAAACCTCCGTATATATAGGGGGAAGAGGGGGAGCCTTGCCTTGGGGTCCAAGGACCCCCAAGGGGTTCGTCCGAGCCAAGGGGGGCAACCCTCCCCTTCCAAACCGAGTCCAACTAGGTTTGGAAGGAGGAGTCCTTCCCCCTTTTCCCACCTCCTCTTTTTTTTCTTTTTTCTTTGATTTTCTTCCTGTGGCGCATAGGGCCTTCTTGGGCTGTCCCACCAGCCCACTAAGGGCTGGTGCGCCACCCCCAAGGCCTACGAAGATCTTATCGTTTGAACCTCAGTGCCAAGGATTCATATAATCCCGTATGTCATTCCCTTTGTCCTTCGGTATGTTACTTGCCCGAGATTCGATCGTCAGTATCCGCATACCTATTTCAATCTCGTTTACCGGCAAGTCTCTTTACTCGTTCCGTAATACAAGATCCCGCAACTTACACTAAGTCACATTGCTTGCAAGGCTTGTGTGTGATGTTGTATTACCGAGTGGGCCCCGAGATACCTCTCCGTCACACGGAGTGACAAATCCCAGTCTCGATCCATACTAACTCAACTAACACCTTCGGAGATACCTGTAGAGCATCTTTATAGTCACCCAGTTATGTTGCGACGTTTGATACACACAAAGCATTCCTCCGGTGTCAGTGAGTTATATGATCTCATGGTCACAGGAACAAATACTTGACACGCAGAAAACAGTAGCAACAAAATGACACGATCAACATGCTACGTCTATTAGTTTGGGTTTAGTCCATCACGTGATTCTCCTAATGACGTGATCCAGTTATCAAGCAACAACACCTTGTTCATAATCAGAAGACCCTGACTATCTTTGATCAACTGGCTAGCCAACTAGAGGCTTGCTAGGGACAGTGTTTTGTCTATGTATCCACACATGTATATAAGTCTTCATTCAATACAATTATAGCATGGATAATAAACGATTATCATGAACTAAGAAATATAATAATAACTAATTTATTATTGCCTCTAGGGCATATTTCCAACACGACGTCCATCCTTGCTATCCCAGGCTGCCGGTCTGGAACCCATCCTAGATCAATGAAGAAGAAGAAGAAGAAGCAACTCCAAATGAACAATCAACGCGCTCGCGTCATGTAACCTTTACATGTACCTGCAACTGGTGTTGTAGTAATCTGTGAGCCATAGGGGACTCATCAATCTCATTTCCAATGGTATCAAGACTAGCAAAGCTTACTGGGTGAGGCATGGTTAAGTGGTGAGCTTGCAGCAGCGACTAAGCATATATATATGGTGGCTAACTTACGAGTACAAGAAATAAGAGGGGGAAGATCTACACATAGCGGACGCGTACTACCGATAATCAAATGAATGATCCTGAACACCTACCTACGTCAGAAATAACCCCACCGTGTCCTCGAACGGAGAAAGAACTCACGAAAGAGACAGTCACGGTTACGCACACAGTTGGCATATTTTCATTAAGTTAACTTCAAGTTATCTAGAACCAGTGTTAAACAAAGTTTCCACGTTGCCACATAACTGCGGGCACGGCTTTCCGAAAAGATTTAACCCTGCAGGGGTGATCCAACTAGTCCATCACAAATTACCACAAGCCGCATAGAAATCCTCAATCACGAAGCTCACGATCTCGTCAGATTCCCTAGTGGAAAACCTCAACTCTGAGATTACCCAAAGCATCACCGGAATCCCGATGCACAAGATATCTCGTCAAAGGTAAAACTAATCCAGCAAGGCCACCCGGTGTGTCGACGAACCCGATAGGAGCTGCGTATCTCGTTCTCAGGACACACCGTCTATGCAAAGTGTACGGGAACCAAACCTCGAGTTTCCCCGTGGTGGCACCGCCGACTGCTAGGTGGGTGGACCAACACTCATGAGGAGCACTATCCCGGGGGTTGATTAAATTGTCCTCGGGTTAATTACTCCCTATGCAGTTCATTAGTTATTAGGAAAATGTAGTACCAAAGTTGGGCCTTGCCAGACCAGCTTTAATCTAAAACAAATTATCAAGGCGGTCCCCATAACAACCCCGATCGTGTTAGGAGCGCTCATTTATGGAACATAACACCAGTAGCCGAAACTAAGGTGGCAAAGGTGGAACAAAACACCAGGCTAGAAAGGCCGAGCCTTCCACCTTTTACCAAGTATATAGGTGCGTTAAAATTTAAATAACATTAAATAGGGTGATATAACAACGAACCCATGTTATCACATGGAAGCAACTACACCTGCAACTAGCAACGCTAACAACATGGATAAGAAAGCGGTAACATAGCCAATCAGTGGTTTGCTAGGTCGAACAGGTTGAAGGTTATCATGGCATTGTTGAGAGGCTGATATGTAAACATGTGGCAGGCAACGAGACATAACATTAGAAGCGATAAGTCTAGCATGGCAATGATAGTAATGGTATCTGGGGAAATGGTCATCTTGCCTGAGATCCCGCTCGGAAGAAGAACAACTCCGAGAAGCAGTCGAACCGAAGTAGTCGAACGGGTCCTCACATTCCGACACGCTTGCGGAACTCTATCGAGACGGAGCAAACCGGAAACAAACATCAACACAAATATTCACCACGTCAAATGCAAGACATGATGCACACCCTAATATGATGCATGAACAGATCAATGATGCAAGGGATGGCATGGCAATTCACCTCACGCAAACTCTACACATTAAGTGAAGCTTGATATGCAACGGGTTGCATATCGACGAAACTCCACGATTAATTATTTAATTCACTCACGGTTATTTAACATGCAATATTAAATGTTGTTAACATGGCAAGGGGTGAAGCGGTGATCCTACATGGCATCCGAGACAGTTAACACGAGGGGCTTAGAACGGAGCTACGGCCCAAGAGACATGCAACACATCATATGTATGCCATGGATGCATCATGCATGCAAGTTCAAACATCACGGGCAAGAAGAGAAAGAGACATGTGTCGCCACGGCGAGCGAAAGGGGAACTATGGCGGCAAGGCGGAAACGATGCCATGGCAACGTTCCTATCCCGATACTCAACGAGATATTGGTGCCACGATCTGGAAGCGTGTGCAGGAACGCTAAATAAAGAATGGGGTGATCCCGTATATCGGGTTCCCATGTGTCGGGGCACAACAGAAGAGGTACACGTGCAACGGGCAACATATACGGCGCAAACATACATTCATATCATACAACATGCATTCGGTACACGACACGTCTCATCGTTATACCTTCGACTCTTGTGAATCAGAGGGGATCGGGTCGTAGCGAATGTCGTGGAAGTACTGGAAGTAGAGGAAGTCGGGTATCGTCGACGGTAGTCGTACGCTCGGCGTCGTGGTTCACGTTCTTCGGCTTCGGTTCATGGTCTTCTGCGATGGCAAACGGCAACACAAGCTAGCAACATCTACTAGCATGCAAGCTACGGCAACTAGCTAGCTAGCAGGCATGCACACTACAGCAGCAGCTAACAGCTAAACGCAGCACAAACTAGCATCAGCTAGCAACTAGCATCTACCCAGCCTACTACTGTAGCAGCCGGCAACAAGCAAGCTAGCATCGGCTAAGCAGCCACAACCAGTAGCAGGCAAGAGCAAATGGCGGCACGCATTACAAGCAAGCACTAAGCTATGGCACAAATATCCTAGCGGCAAACAACAACTACTGCTAGCAACAGCAGCCTGCAACGCATCGGCATCAGCAAGCACATTAGGCAGCAGCAAAACGCTGCTACTGGGCTCGGCAAGCAACACGGACAGCAGCAAAGCAACAGCTACAGCGGCAGCAACATGCATCGGATGGCAGGCTTCAGGCCAGCAAGCAACAGCACATCGGGCAAGCAACAACGCAGCAAGCAGCAGCTAGCACAAGGCAGCAGCTAGCGCAAGGCAGTAGCAACGGCAACGCGGCAATAGCTGTTACGGCGAGCAAAAGGAGGCCCCGGCGCGGGAGCTTGGCATGCACAGCGGGGCCCTCGCGGCAGGCGAGGCTGCGGTGCACCGGGACGAGGCAGCGGGGACGCGAGCTCGTCAAGCTCCTGCGGCAGGGAGGCGAGCACACCGGCGGGGAGCCTCCGGTGAGAGGACACGGCCGGCGAGGCTTGGCGGCCAAGGCGGGCGCGGCGACGGGAGGCGCGAGCGACGGCGACCACGGCGGGGCGGCGCCGGCGAGCAGCAAGGCGAGGTCGAGGCCCTGGCACGCGCTGACGTGGGGAGGGGCGAGGCCGAGGGGAGGCTCCGGCGCGGGAGGCGGCTCGACGGGGCGCAGCGCGGGGAGGGCAGCTCAACGGCAGGGCAAGAGGGATCGGGGTGAGAGGCTAGGGAAGAGGAGGAGAGGAGCGCTACGGGAGGAAGAACAAGAGGGGAAGACGGCGCGAGGCGGACGGGAGGGAACGGGAGGCTGGGCGCTCCCTGATCCCTGTCGCTAGGGCACGGGAGGGAGGCCGAGTGGGCACTTGGGCCGGCTGGCACAAGCTATGCCTGGGCAGGCTCCTTTACTCTTTTGCTTTTTTCATAACTTAGTTTTCTTTTTTTGAAAACAGAAAACAACCCCCAAAAGAAAGGTTTTTAACAAAATAAAATAAATGCTTTTGACCCCTTTGAAAAAAATATTCGCAACTATAAGAAAGAGTTGGGCATTTTTTTAAAGAAACAAAATAAAACCTTTTGAAGAATTAAAATTAAAACCCGTTTACAAAAGAATAAAAATCAAACCCCTTTGAAGAATTAAATAAAACCTCTTTATTTAAAGGATAAAATAAAAGTTCTTTTAAAGAGACAAGAAAATGAGAGTGTTTAAAGATAAAACAAAAGGAGAAAATGAAGAAAACCCAAGGGGTTTCCTCCACCTTTTTAACAAAAGGAGTTTTTTTAAAAGAAGACAATTTTTAGAAGGGGTTAAAACGGAACTTTTACGCCACCACAAAACAAATAAAAGAGGAGAGAGGGGGAGCTACTATCGCACTAAGACTCGGTGAACACTCGAAGCACAACACTCAAAACACCACACGTGACAGACGATGCAAGATGCCATGCATGATGCAACGATGCAAACTAAATGACGATGCAACAAATAAAACTAATCACACGACGAAACTGAAATAAAGGGGGGAATCTTCTGGAGCGTCGGTCTCGTGCTGTCACAAGCCGGCCCAGGGTCCCCAAGCCCCAGGCCTCGGCCTCCTCCTCGCATCCTGCCAGGAGCCGAGGTGAGCCTCTACTCCCTCGCTCCTAGCGCACCATAGTCGTTTTGCGCCCAGTTCGGCCCGATAGGCTTTTAGATTTTTTTTTCCGGTTTAGTTGTATTCAGGAATTAGCCAAATATATAAACGTTCGTAACTTTTTATCCGTGTGTCGGAACAAGGCGTGTAGTATATGGTTTTCATGTAGTTTTGCACGTAGAATCTGACTATAAAACTTGCATATTTGTTTGACGTGGTTTGCCATGCCAAATGCATAAATTTACGTGTTGTCTGAATAGGATAGTGCCCGTATTTATTTTTAGCGCAAATCCGGATTGCTCGGATGCCGTAGAAGAAATGTTCATGTTTTAGGAACCACTTTTCCATGTATTTTAGAGTAGACGTTGGTATTTTTGCGTGTAGGGATTGCCGCTTGTTTATATTTCCGTGTATAAGTGATTATCTCGCATTTTCGTGTGGCAATATTTTTGTTGCGCAACCCCATATATTTTATATGTTTTCGGGGTAGAAAAATCCATGGGATTTTTCTGTGCAATTAGTTTTAGCTTTTGAGCAAGTTAGTTCACGCGATATTTTGCTATGTTGCCCTCTTGTCTATTTTGTAGGATTTATTCTGTGATTCGTTTGATTAAGTTGTCAACTAGGGAGTTGTTGTTTGATGTTCACTCTAGCCCCTGGTATTTTTGGTTGCAATAGAAATGCATGTTTAGGTGTGGTAGGCTTGCTCTCAAGTTGCTAGAAATAGTGCTGATTTGGAGGTGCTGAAATATTTCTAAGTCTGGAATCTGTTATATTTTGTTGATGTCTCGTCTTTCTTCTATCTTGTGATCTGTAGCTCTTTTGAGGTTGGTGCAATGGAGTTAGTTGTAGACCTTGTGTTTCTCTAGCATGCTGTCAATTTTCATGCCATTTGGATTCCTGTAGCTTATGTTTTTGCTGCTTTCAATATGGCTTCTGATCGAAAACTGCACTTTCATGAGGTGTTATTTTCACTAAGTCTGAAATAGTGTGTGAGATGCCATTTTGTGTCTTCTTTTCGTAGTGTTCCATGATGCCATGATAGTTGTTGTTGGTTGTATGTTTTATTGCTTCTTACCCTATTTCGTGTCATGCCTTGGTTGTTTATATTTGAGTTGAGTAGCTCGTAGTTGTGGGGTGTAGAAAATGCTATGTGGCTGATTTTGGCAGATTGTAGTGATTTCTTGTTTAGCTCTTAGTTTTTGATCCGTAGCTCCGATTTGATCGAGTCCTATATGAAACTTGCTTAGAATCTTGTGTACTTTCATTTTCTCTTGCTGGTTCTATGTTTTGAAGTGCTCGTGACCGTCGTTGCGCACATATTGCATTCATGGCATTATATCTTGCGGTGCTTGTATCTTTTGAACCGTAGCTCCGTTGGAGAAGTTCTCTATGTGTAAATTGCTTGTCTCGACGCGTAGAATCACGTGAACCTATTTGTTTTTCTGTTTAACAACTAATTAAATGTGTTATTTCAGATCTGGACAGAACTGAAAATTAACATGTGAGGTCGTCCCGGAGGTGCTATAAGTCATTTCCGACCTCATTTAAAATGCCTAGATAGGTAGTTTAATTGCGCTTCACATATTACCATGTATAACCACATTTAATATTGTCGTGTACCTAATCGGGATAGAACTAAATAAATAAACGTGAAGTTTCATCAATATGCAACTCGTTGCATATTGAACTTCACTTAATGTGTAGTGTTTGGTTGTCGTGAATTCTCATGCCATGACTTGCTTGTATTCAGCCTGTTCATGCATCATTTGTGCATGCATCATGTGGTGAATATCTGTGTTGATGCTTGTTCCCGGTTTCCTCCATCCCGATAGAGTTCCGCAAGCGTGTCGGATTGTGAGGACCCGTTCGACTACGTCGGTTCGTCTGCTTCACGGAGGCATTCTTCTTCCAAACGGGATCTCAGGCAAGATGACCATTTCCCCAGATACGATTACTATCATTGCCATGCTAGTTTTATCGCTTCTATCGATTATGTCTCGTTGCCTACCACATGTTAAATATCAGCCTCTCAACAATGCCATGATAACCTTCAACCTGTTCGACCTAGCAAACCACTGATTGGCTATGTTACTGCTTTCTTAACCTTGTTGTTAGCGTTCCTAGTTGCAGGTGTAGTTTCTTCCATGTGGAAACATAGGTTCCTTGTCGTATCACCATATTAATGCTATTTAATTTAATGCACCTATATACTTCGTAAAAGGTGGAAGGCTCGGCCTTTCTAGCCTGGTGTTTTGTTCCACCTTTGCCCCATTAGTTTCGGCTACCGGTGTTATGTTCCATATTTGAGCGCTCCTAACACGATCGGGGTTCTTATGGGGACCCCCTTGATAATTCGTTTT
The DNA here is from genome assembly GCF_904849725.1 of Hordeum vulgare subsp. vulgare. Classification (NCBI taxonomy): domain Eukaryota; kingdom Viridiplantae; phylum Streptophyta; class Magnoliopsida; order Poales; family Poaceae; genus Hordeum; species Hordeum vulgare. The sequence goes on from NC_058523.1 coordinate 221,360,713, forward strand.
AGATTAAAGCTGGTCTGGCAAGGCCCAACATTGGTTCTACATTTGCCCAACATAATAATTTTGAAAATACTGAAATGCATAGGGAGTTAGCGCTACCCGAGGAGTAATTCTACATAATACAGGAAGGGCTAGTGCTGATGGTGCTGGTCCAAAACAGAGCACCGTACGGGGCCAACCCGGGGCAACTCGAGAGATTTCTATCAGGCCAACGTACGCTTCGCTTATCTGTCATGTCCTGAGAACGAGATACGCGGCTCCTATCGGGATCGTCGACACGCCGTGCGGCTTTCCTGGATTAGTTTTACCTTTGACGAGATATCTTGTGCATCGGGATTCCGGTGATGCTTTGGGTAATCTCAGAGTTGAGGTTTTCCACTAGGGAATTCGACGAGATCGCGAGCTTCGTGATTGAGGATTTCTATGCGGCTTGTGGTAATTTGTGATGGACTAGTTGGAGCACCCCTGCAGGGTTAAATATTTCGGAAAGCCGTGCCCGCGGTTAAGTGGCAACGTGGAAACTTTGTTTAACACTGGTTCTAGATAACTTGAAGATAACTTAATTAAAATATGCCAACTGTGTGCGTAACCATGACTGTCTCTTTCGTGAGTTCCTTCTCCGATCAAGGACACGGTGGGGTTATGTCTGACGCAGGTAGGTGTTCAGGATCATTCAGTTGATCATCAGTAGTCACGTCCGCTATGCATAGATCTTCCCCCTCTTATTTTCTTGTACTCGTAAGTTTAGCCACCAAATATATGCTTAGCCGCTGCTACAACCTCACCACTTAACCATATCTCACCCATTAAGCTTTGCTAGTCTTGATACCTTTGGAAATGAGATTGTTGAGTCCCCTGTGGCTCACAGATTACTACAACACTAGTTGCCGGTACAGGTAAAGGTTACTTGACGCGCGCGCGTGGATTGTTAATTTGGAGTTGCTTCTTCTTCTTCTTCTTCATCGATCTAGGATGGGTTCCAGGCTGGCAGCCTGGGATAGCAAGGATGGACGTCGTTCTTCTTTTCTCGTTTGTTTTCGTCCGTAGTCGGACCCTGCTCTTCTTCATGATGATTATGTATTGTACTGCTGTGACTCTGATGTAGCTTGTGGCGAGTCTAAGCCAACTCTATTTATACATCTCTTCTTTTCAGTACATGTACTTGTAACGATATCCATTCTGGCGACCCGACGAGATGCGCTTATATCCCTGACGAGGCCTTCTTGCCAAATTGAGGATAGGGTCGCATCTTGGGCGTGACACCCCCCTTGACGTTCGAGTGACTCCAGCGTTCTCCCTGAGGGATATTGAGTAGTTTGTTGAGCGCACTAGGCTCTGCGTCGGCAGGGCCCACCCCGCGTGTACCTCCATCGCCATTGAACCGACCGGAAACCAGGACGGCCCAAGAGAGAAGGGGCTATGGGCGTAGTTAGGCCCCTGAGTCGCGATGCTCAGGGGTCCCCCTTGACGTACGAGCGGCTCCGTACCTCCAGTTCTGTGTCCCCCGCACTGGGTGTGGGCGTAGTCGCAGGTGGACTGGGTTGATTTCCTGGCCAGCTGTGGGCTGAGTCATTGGTGGACTGAATTGATTTCCTTGCCAACTACGTCTATAGTCATTGGCGGACTGAGATGATTGCCTGCGTCTTCACCCCAGCGCGGAGCGTAGGGCTGCCAGTAGGCGTGGGATGGACCCCTCTGCATCCTCGGGGGGACCTCGGCGTATACAACCTCGGCTCATTATTACATGAGAGTGTCACGATGGGGGTGCATCTGGGAGGTCGCGAGGAAGCTTTGGCCGCGCGAGTGTCCCTACCCCTGAGTCATTGGTGGACTGAATCAAGTCTTCTCCACAGCGTGGAGCATAGGACTGCCACTAGGCGTGGGATGGACCCCTCCGCATCCTCAGGGGCCCCTGGGCGTATACAGCCTCGGCTCTTTATTACGTGAGAGTGTCACGATGGGGGTGCATATGGGAGGTCGCGAGGACGCTTTGGCCTCGCCAGTGTCCCTACCCCCGAGTCATTGGTGGACTGATTTGTTTTGGGTCACTCGCAAACCTTGCAGACTTCTTCTTCTTCTTTGGGAGTGAGACAGGGTGTCTACTGCCTTAGGAGGCCTGCAAGGATAAGCTTTGACCGGAGCCTCCAAGAGGGGGTGGACCGCCCAAAGACACAAGCAAGGTAGAATGTTAGGGTCCGAAGCGGGCGCGACCAAAAACCTCTTAAGGATGCTTAAATGAAACTGGCGGCTGGGGAATGCCCTGAACTCCTAGAGGCATGTGGACCAGCGGGCGCCTTCAGACAGAGTAAGACAAAAAGTTACCTGGCAGCAGCTAACAAAACGGTCACCTGGCGGCAATGCCGCTCAAGAGCCGAGGGCGCCGCCGTCGCCCAATCTCCTACTTTCACGATCGCGGCCCTCATGGGTCCGCCGTCTCCCGAGGCTCAGGACCTTCGCTCGGCTCGAGCATCGCCCCCTCTTCCTCGCCATGCCCCAGCACGCAAGGCATGAGCATGGCCCACTGGAGTCGCTGGTAGGTGGCAGCCGCGTTCCTCATCACGAAGGGCATGAAGGTGCTAGCACCCAGGTACACTCACCGATGGTCAGCTCGCATGGGGCAGAACGGGCCTTGAGCCACGGCTCTTTCGATGGCGAGCGTGTTGATGCTGATGCGGGGCCGATCGACCGTGCCGACGACGGCGACTGCGATTGGTGATGCTGGGCAGTCTCCGCCTCACACGGCAAGGGCCTCTTGAAGCTCTTGGATTGCTCTGATCATGGACTCACGGGAGCTGGGCGTATGCGTGCCGGAGCTTGCCCTCGGGTTGTGCTCGAGCACGACCCTCTCCTCACTGGTCAGGATTGGGACCTCCCCGATGGGAGCCCCCAGCCCTGACCCAAGATGTGCGTCGAGCGCGCCTTCCTATGCAATGGGAGGGATACCCCATCCCCAGGCACGGAGCCTAAAGCCCTAGGGCGCTCCATGGGGAGGAGCTGCTTCTTCTTCTGGCATGGGTCGACGCGAGGTGGCTCATCTTCTTCGTCATCCGAGTGTTCCGCCACCGCCGCGCAGTAGGCGCGTTCGAGCGTACAGACGGCACCCTTTTCGTCGCAGGTGATGGTGATGACGCCACTGCTCCTTGGCATCTTGAGGACGTTGTAGCCGTGGTGGGTCACTGCCATGAACTTGGCGAGAGCCGGGTACCCAAGGATTGCGTTGTATCGCAGGTGGATGTGCACGACGTCGTAGACGTTGATCTCAGTGTGGTAGTTCTTGCACTCACCGAAGGTGACCGGCAGATGCACCTGCCCGATGGACAAGGTGGACCCCTCCGTTACTCTTGAGAAGGTCTTGGTAGGCATGAGATGTTCGTACGACGGCTGGAGTTTCTCGAAGGTCTCGACGGAGAGGACATTGAGCCCCGCTCCACCGTTGATAAGGGTCTTTGTTGCACTAGAATGGAAACCTTTGGAAGATGTCGTGGGAACCCTGGTACGTCCTTGCCCCCTTTGCACAAAAGAGGAAACTGCTCCGCCCTGATGTCTGCTGCTCGTCTGTGCTTCCCACACGTCATCCTTGACTCCTCAGGCTGGGCCTTGCCTCAGAATATCTGCCGCTCCGAAGGGGTCCAAACGAGGACCCCCGTGGGTCTTAACGTCGTTCCTCCTCACGAGGCTTTGCCCATCGCGAGGGCCTTGCCTTGAGTGGTATCACACCCAATCGTGCTTGCTTGATGTAGTGGGCCAGCCCTGGGCCACAGGGAGGCAGGTCTGGGTACCCCCATTCCCTAAACGCCGACAACGACTCTTCTCGGCAAGTGTGTTTTCGGGGGAAGAGGACGAAGGCTAGTATGAAAGAGAGGCCCGACCTCCATAGCAGGGGATCCAGCGCTTCCACTAGGGAAAGAAGCCGCCTTTGTACTCATCGTCCACCTCAAGCAATCCACACAAGCACGAGTAGGGGTTCACACCGCAAGGTGGCCTGAACCTAGGTAAACTGCTCACGTGTTCTTGTTTGCTTTCCTTAGCTCGATCCGTCCGAGAGTCGCAGTGAAGTTGTGAGGTAGAATAGGGTAGGAGAGCGAGCGCACCCAAGTGTTCGAACCTTATTGGTTCTACGGAGCCCAGATTTCAACAGGGTTGATATCTTATGGCCTCAAGTTAAACAAGTTGAGCACGTCTCTAAAGAACTTTGACCCACGCGGTCGGAAACCCATGTGCAAATAGTCTGTGAAAACAACAGCTTCCCCTTTTTGAGGTTGGGGGGATGTTTCCTCCTCACGTGGTCGCCAGCTGATTTCTCCCAGAGCCGGCAGAAGAGTTTGGCTCACGAGATCTTCCAATGTAAGCATTGGCACTTGGGATCTAGCCCAGCCAATGGGTCTGATGGTATTTTGGGCCATCAATACTCAGAAGATAACTCGAGGGTGAAATGAAAAGTACATAACTATGTTTATATGGGATAAGCTTCATTTTTATGAAGAACACCCTGGTCATGAGATTAGTAAGCTATAATAAAGGAACGAGCTAGACACAAGTGTCTAAGCGGTCATTATCAAGGCTAAAATGGACCTGGGTGACAGTGCTAAGACATTTTTACGAGCCAACAAGATTGAGCCAGTATTTAATGTAGATCTCATAAGTTTTGCTAAGTATCAATTGGACTAAGACTGAGTCTTGACTGCTACTATATGGATTTGAAGCAGGTAGTAAATGACAAGATTTTTTGAGGAGCCAACAAAATTGGATGAGTTGGAAAAGTAATAAATCGATATGTGATGAAATGACACAACATCTCAATAAGCCGGATGGTGGTAAGAACAAGGTCTAAAATGTCTTGACAGTTTTTTCCTGCGTAAACAGTTTTCCCCAAAAATAGGAGAGTGCACGCATCTAATGACTATAGAAAAAGAAGAATAAAATACCTAAGAACTAGCGGAAGCACCCGAAGTGAAGCATTCCCAAATCTTATGGGTATTATTGTTATGGAACTATATCATTACGGGAATACGAAAGAGGCAAAACTAAACATTATTAGAAGAGGCCCTGAGGGCAACTAGATCAACAACTGATGTTTGATAAAAAACTATGAATTCTGACATACTATGATGAACTAATAAGAACACTGGAAACCTAAATGGGGGGAATGGCACTTACTAGATCCAAGATGAATAACATTTCAGGGTGATGTGTTCCCGAAGAAGGTTGCATCCAATCTAGGTAGACTCTGGAGAGGTGGCACCAAGGATGGCTCCTTTCACGAAGATGAACTCTAGAAAGATTGGGTGTTATTATAAAAGTGAGAGGAAGAAGATGGGTTAAAAGGAGAAAAGGGGGCTGAGTGATCTATTTATAAGAGGGAAATACCTGAAGCGGCACGGTGGAAACGTGGACCATTGCAGTAATTTGTGGCTATGAAGACGTCGTGATTCTGACACTTGATCAAATTTGATACTCGATTTAAAAGATTCACCACGATAAAATGCATGGATTTAGGAGGTTAGCAAGGATGACGTCATGGCATTGACAAGGGAAAAATGTCAAGTCTTGGAATGCGATAGATAACACGACCATAGTTTGACCCGAACATGCTTTGAGACAATGGCTGGAAAAAAGGAAGATTGTCGGCTCAAGGATTTAAACTAGGTTCGTTAATCTTTTTACTTCTTTGATTTCAGGATGGTGCTTAACATGGATAAATCCAAGTTAAACTGGGGGCTCATGTTGGCGATATACCCCATGGCGTGACCCAGAAAATGAGACTTGGCGACTCACGGTGGATCATTAATGAACATATTATGTGGGTCGTATATGACTAAGAGATACCAGGCCTAGAAGGCGACTGAAAGAGGAGGCCGGCTCGTGGTCCAGTACTTGGAGGGCCGGCTTAGGAGGAAAGTCATAGGGAATTTCCTTTGCTTGAAAGACAAGATAAATACAAAGTACACTTGTCACAGGTTGTATTATGACCCAAATTCTATTGTAACCTCAAGGCTCAACCTATATATAAAGGAGAGCCCCTGAGGTGGAAAGGCGAAGTAAGAAATCCTTGAGATCTATGTTATCGAACGCTCACCATTGTAATCGAGATTACCATCATTAATAACAATCAAAGCAGTACGTAGGCTTTTACCTCCATCAAAGGGGCCAAACCTAGGTAAACCCTTGTCTCTCTTTCTCGATCAACCTGGTCCAAGAAACCAACTAGTTGTAATAGCTCATAGACTTAGTCCTTTCTCTAGGACATCTACTGTGACAAAACCACGAAAGATACTCTATGAACCAACCCTCTAGATTTGGCGCAACTGGAGCAACTTGTGCTGCAAAGTACTTCACACAACTATGGAAGAGCTCAGAAATGATAGCAACTGGATTCACATGCAACACAAGTCCAAGTCACACCTGAGCCAACAAAATTCGAGGTGCGTAGATAATCTTGATCATATTTCCTATTCACCTTATCATTCTTTCTTTTGAGCCAAAGTGAAGAGGCGAGATTCCCCCATCGGCTCACATAAAGACTCCATGTGCCCTGTTGGCACATGGAGTCATCCACAGCTGCTTCAACCTAAGATTCTTCAGTTTGCACAGACCACACATCAGATAGGTTATAAGTGATATTGGGATTTGGGTGCACCCCATCCATTAAAGAAGGCACATCATACTAAAAGAACATGAGGAAACTGAATCCAGCGTAGGGCATGGCCAAACACCCCAATCATTAGCTGGCACTTCTGCCCCTTGTTGAGCTCCAGCGTTCCATGCTGCTTCATTACGAATTCTCTGCTCTTCCATCTCATCAATTCTAGATTGGTGGATAGTAGTGTAGAAAGCAAGCTCATAAGGTGTGGGGACACATTAAGAAGTGGGGGATCATCCTCATTGCAACGAGATTGGCAATAGTATCTCTCCCATTTAACACATAAACATGCACTATCCAAGAACGGCCAAGACCTGGCAGTAAGCCCATACATATGATTAGCAAGTACGGGGAACGGTGGGCACATCTTTAAAATGAACTTCAACTAGCACATCAGCATTGTTGAATTATGTGCATAGCCAGCACAGAAGCTTCCCAAACCTAGAAGTCGGTTTCTTAACATAATGCTTTGTTTCGTAATCCAGAGGAAAAGCTAAGAACATGATCCACGCCTCACACAGAAACACATTCACTCTCATATTCATAACTCCATCATGGGGAGACAGCTAATAAGTTGAATCATCTATAAGAGCTTGCGACCCATCCCTAATAAGATCATATCTAGCACCCATATCTTCCATCATGACCATACCAATAGAAATAGGATACACAAAGCTATCTTAGCACTGTCAGTTCAAGGTCCTCGGTCATTATGCGACAAACTTCCTCTAACCAAAACCTCTTCTGATGCTCGAGAACTAGCGGATTAACATATTCAATGGGATACCTATCGTGGTTGAGGGGAGGGTCATCAACAACTATGGGGACCCTGACTCATTGCCATGATCACTGAATGCACGTGTATAGTGATCCCTAAGATCAATGCCCATTGAACACACAAAAGCTGAATAACAAGAGTCTTAAATCCATACACACCATCTTACACAAATTTATGACCATTATGGTCAAGTCTTACATAGCTAGGGCCATGAAGGCCAAACACTAAACACAACTCCTAGAAGAAATCTTGAAAGGTAGCGTGAACCCATGCCATCTACCTTAACCCTACATGCATTTTGATAGAGAAGTGTCCTAATTCGTAAGTTCATCACCAAGGTATTCTTCACAATATTCATGCTCTTCCATGTGTGGACAATTAACAAGTGGCAAGCCAATGAGTACTTTGAATGTACTTGCAAGCAACACATGTTTGGAACAAGGCATAACAATGCATGATATAGCACTAAGTACGTAATTTTGCGGAAAGCTAATTTTGAGTGCAATGACAAGTTCTATAAACTTGTAAAAGCATGCATCAAGAGGTTGCATATATCCATATGACTAGGTTTCAGATATCAATATAAGCAGAGTATCTCAACTCTAGTTTCATCATCTCAATTAGCTCAAGTATCTCTTTTCCTTACACACACTAAGTTTTTGTGAAACCACTAGACGTAGTTTAAGAATGAACACAAACTGCCCATGACCGTGGACGCGGCTATTCAAATAGTTTTACACTTGCAGAGGTTGCACGCTTTACACACAAGACTCAAGGAACTTCCTTGTCATCCAAGACTCGTCGTACCTTAGGTACCCGAGGTCAACACAAAAAATGTATTTCCTTTGACAACAGTAAGCAAAGAGTCCACTCATTGGTACCATCCCGCTTGATGTACATCACACATACCATCCATGAGGGTACGCAACGGTGTGCCCACTGTTTATTAAAATAGCCCATGGTCGTCCCTTTAGGCACGACCCCGCAACGAGGGTGACCTCGCCACTCCCTCCACTATTATTGATGGTTCTCTTCTAGCATTGACCAAAGTAATCAACAAAGTCGCGTCTCATAAGGGACATCGTGGTTCCACATGTAAGGTTGGGACGGTCAGCAGATCTTAATAAGGGAAATCGTGGTCGCACATGTAAGGTTCAGATAGTTAGCAGATCTTAAATCTCTCCATTTTCGAAAACACACACAACTTGCCTCAGTACACCACTTCTTTATCAAGTGGTTACCTAGCTCAATATTTCCTTCCAGTATTAGTGGCACCCGACGGGGTTTTCGAAAAGTCTTTGAGAACATTTTCTTTCCAACACCATGCATATTCCCATCCCACTTGTGTAGCATCTACTAGCATCCTATCTAATTCCCGACCACACTACTCTAAGAAGAAATATAGAGTCATGGCAATGCAAGTATCAACGAGGAAAGTAAAGGAGGAAACCCACCACAATGGTCAACGTTTCATCATGACTTGATGCAACAAAGTAAAGTGCTATATGCCATGCATAAAATTGGTTTCTTAGACATGGTCAAAGGTCTGCTTGCCTGGCTCAGCAAATATTCACGGTCTTCACAAGCTTCTAGTGCTTCCCCAAATACTCTGTCTACTTCGTCAACTAACACCGAAAACAATCATAATAAGCAACCCAACAAGAAGGAAAATAAAAGTGTTCTTAAATAGGAAGTTTACTTTTATTGGACACCTCTTGCTATAAGAAAAATAACCAGAGGTTATAGTGGATCTGGAACAACGAGGACTTTTGAAAGGTGGAAATGGAGGGATTAATGATCACTAGCACAAATGCCCGTGCGTTGCAACGGATACAAAACAAATATGTGGCTCAAAATTCGAATCCAACTTAACACTTAGATAACTTTGCAAGTAGAAAATGGAAGTGTTCAAAAGTACAACTTATATGCCATGTTGGTGGGCCAATATCAGATTCACAAGGAACAAGTTCAACAAATGAGGAGGCGTCTGAAATGAAGAGCATGCCCAATAATAACAAAAACATGGTTTCTAAGAAATGGGTACACACATCCCTTGTATATTTTGCACTCCTGATAGAAAATAACTACCCGCATCCAACATATGTTATATAAATCAAAGGAATAACTATCCTATATTAAAAAAAGAACAACTAAACCTAGCACTCATTGAGACGGGCTGGATTTGCGATGTCCTTTGCAAAGCCCGACCTTGAGATCCCAAGCCCATGCCTGACCTGGCCCGACCCATGGCCCAATTTTCTTTTCCATCTTTAAATAAGAACATACCTACTTTTAGGGCTAAATAACACCATATATCAAAAAACATTGTTTACCAGCCTTTTTTCCCAAGCTTCGGGCTTCATATCCAGCTATGGGTGGGAAAGTGAGGCCTAAGCCCGGCCCAGACGTCGGGCTCGTTGGGCGAAGTAACCCATGCATGGGCTTTGGAAAACACATATGATGGCTTATATTTTCGTAATTTGATGAATAAACCCTAAAGTATCTTTTCCTCTTCTGATTCTGATGATGATGATGCGGTAACCTCGGCCTCCGGATCCGACCCCTCGGCTTCAACAAGGAGGCAGAGTAGTTGATATTACGGCAAACATGCGTAGAAATAAAATAGTGCTTCAGAAAAAAGTTGAATTTTATTTAAAAAGAATCAAATGTTTACATGCGGGAGGGCCCAGGTGTCGGGACCCCGATCCTAAGCCATAGGAATCTAGCCTGTAACACATCGCATCCCTTTGTAGTCTCACGCACGGTTAACTCCACGGCTGCAGCCTTACCTTAGCCGGGACCGTTTGCGTCTTTTGACTCACGTATGCGATAGTATCGCTAGCAATCCAATTTCAAAGAACCCGGATCGACATGTCTAGTCATAAACCAAAGTGGCAGTACCGCACAAGGACAGGCATACATGACCCAACAAAGCACGTGTCGGTCATCGACGAATTTAGACGAGTCGTAGCAAGCTACAAGGACTCCATTACATCGCGTGACATTTCCCCAAAGGGGACAGACACAGCAGCTAAGAAGGACACATGCCGGTCAACCAATGTGTCCGGAGCAGTAGCGAACTACCAAGGCTCGTTGGATCACAAAGGGGCATTTCCTTGTAAGGAGTGCTACTAAAGTTCACGACTAGGTATTCGAACCCCATACATACCAGGTAAGACACACGTACGCATGGCATACCGATATGTATAGATACATCGATGGCATCACAACATAACCATAAACATACAAGCTTTATTTAAGAGGCTCGGAAGAGCCACACTCATAATATTACACATTAAGGGTCTCACGACCCATAATAGCAGTCATACAATACAAGCCAGCGGAAGAGTTATAAACTGTCTGGGTACAGACAGGGCAACTAGTAGGCACGTGGCCTGACTATACTACAGAGCCGACGTAGGCCAGATCGTAGTTGGGACACCAGCTACTCGTCGTCGTCGATGTCTACGAAGAACCCTCCGTTAGGGTCATTAGCAACCTCTGCAATATTTATTAAGCAAACATGAGTACGAAGGTACTCAGCAAGACTTTAGGAGAACTAACTACTCATGCAAGGTATCAAAAGGTATTGTGGGGTTTCAGGAGGAAAGCCAGCATTTGACTCGTGGCTAGACAACTTGCACTTTGAAATTAGTTTTGACAACTTGATTTCTCGCACACGAGTCCACTAACACCCCAACAATACACTATCATGGAATCATTCCGTCTCCATACGGAAATGCCGTCCACGACACTCACGTTTATCTTGACAATTTTATGAGTAGCCATTGAAGTTATCTATGAACAACATATGTCTCCAAGTAGTCCATATCCGCGGACGCGGCTATTCGAATAGATCATAACCCTGCAGGGGTGTACTTCGTCACACACGCTCTCGCCACTTATCGCCATGTGCACGTCATGCACCTCGGCAACCTTCAAGCGGAAGCCCAGCGAGGGAGTCAGCCACGACCGTTAACCACACTAGTACCTAGTCCAGGTTTATCGCCTATCTGAGAGTAACCCGTACGGAAGTCCGGCCGAGGTTTCCGCCACGGCCTCAAACGATGTGCGCAGGGTTCCCAAGCCCACCATCCGGGTGCCACTTGGTACACCGTGCCACTGCCTACCGCATCACGGTCCACCTCTCAGGTCAGCACCATGCACGGCCTCCAGCATTACTATAAACACCAGAAACTACTTGCAACTCCTGGACTGAGTACTACGCGATTAATAGGCCGAGCGGGGTCATATTTCAGGGCCCAGCATGTGGTAGTATCTAGTCTTGGATTACATACACGGAACTCAGTTCCTAAGGACGGTTCCAATGAAACAACCCGCCATGTACTCCTACACAGCCTTTCACCGGTACCTTTACCAAAACAAGTTCAACACACAACCTTTGCTCACCAAACACATTCCACATTTATGTTCATCTCCCAGATGACAGACCATACACAACTCTAAGCATAGCATGCATAGCAGGATAAGGCACATCATAGCTCAAGCAACTACCAGGTATGCTAGGTTGCAAGGTTTGGCTATTTACTGTGACAAGGTTAAGTCATGCAAAGGAAGTGGGTCCAACTATCGTGGCAAAAGCACTTGAAGCATTTGATCCTAATGCAATAAATAGGTGCAGGAGCAAGAACATAGGAGTTATCGGGATGATCAAAAGGGTTGCTTGCCTTGTTGCTCAGAGGAGGAACGATATCCGTCAGACGGATATTCGGTGGAATCCGGGGGTGCGGAGCCTACCGAAATGAATGGCAACATTCAATAACAATCATATGCACTCAAAATGATGCATGAGCATGGCATGAGAATGCAAGGTGATAAGTTATTATTTCCAACATGTAATAGGTTTAGCGTTGATTTGAATCACATTCGAATAGCAATTCAAACGGGTATTTTCGGATATCGGTTTAATTGATTCGACATGATGCTCGGTTCATCTTGATGTTAACATGCAAGAATTGTCATGTTATGATACTGATTTGTATCTAGGGCAGTGTGTGATCATTGCATATATAATGAAATTTGAATATTTTTGCAAATTCCATTTATAAGGTGATTAAAGAATTGAATTATTCCTTATTTCACAATTTAGGGTTCTGTAACTTTTTCAGACATAGTTGAAAATAGCATAATCAGAATCCTTGAATTTTTCTGATACTTTTTCATATATAAATTATTTTCATTGGAGTTACAGATTAATTTCTATGATTTTTACAATTTTTAGCAATTTCCTGAATTAGTTTTAAACTGGAAATTCTATTTATTGCATCAGGCTGACGTCAGCAGGTCAGCCGACCTGTGCAGGTCAAACCTGACACGGGGGCCCCACTGGTCAGCCTCTCTGGGACTAATCCCGCGCTGACCAGCCCCTAATTGGGGTTTGACCAGGCGTGGGGCCCTCTGGCAGCGACTGAGGGGAGGGCGATTACGCCCTAATGGTCGGCCACGTCGACGGCCACCGGAGGGTGGTCGCCGGCGACCAGACCTGCGGCGGAGGGCGCGCCGGAGGCGACCTAGACGGCGCTGCACAGCACCAAAACGCACGCGGTTGGCAGCTACAGCAAGCTCGCGAATTGGCCGATCTGGCAGGACCATCTGGGGAGGCTAGGGTCGCCGAAAGAGGCGTCGGCGACGAGCCGGAGCGGCGGCCGAAACTCGGGTGTCGTCTGGGGCTTTGAATCAGAGGGATCTACGCTCGGTTCTTAGCTGCTACGGCATCTACACGTCGTCCTGGAGCTGCTGGTGCCCTCGGAAGGACGAGCTGATCATCGGAGGGCTACCGGCGACGAGCGGCAGCGGCGGTCCTCGTCGGGCTCCGGTGAAACTAGGGCTAGAGGATTGGATCGAGGGGGAAAACTTAGGGGAAACGACCGCATGCTCACGGGGAGTGCAGAGCAGAGCTTAGACGGCTCGGGGAAGGCCTGGGGGCGACGAATCGACGGGAGAGGTCCGGCGGCCGGAGGTGGAAGACGACGGCGTTGCGGGCGTTGTAGAGCTCGAGGAAGCTTCGGCTTCTGCAGAGATGACCAGGGCGACGAGGCGGAGCTAATGGCGTGCTCTGGGAGGGGATCCTATGGCCAGGGGCACGGGCAGCTGGAGCTCGAGCTCGACTCTAATGGCGGCAGCAAGGACGGGGAGGAGATCCGGGCGGAGGAGGAGAACCGAGGCGGGGAATGGATAGGGGAGGCTCTGGGGAGCTTATCCCCGTCGTCGCCAGCGCGAACCGGCGGCCAGGCAGGCACGCAGGTGCGTGGCCGCGCCGGAGGAGGCGGCGGCCACCTCCTGCTCCCTACTGGCGCGAGGGAGGGGACGAGCGGGGAGATGGGCAGCGCCAGGCTTGGGCGACACGTAAGCTTTTTCCCATTTTCTCTGTTTTTGTTTTTCTGTTTTGCTAATTATTGTATTGATAATTTATTCAGCTCCAAAACAAAAAGTAAAAACTATTTTAGACCTCCTGAAATATTTGTTATAATATCCCCACTCATTTCCAAGGTTTTCAACATTTTTGGAAAATTATAGTTTCTGATTTCAATTTTTAAATTTGAAACCAGTGGCTTTTGCATTTATTTAAAATGCTTAAAGTGTCAAGAAAATAGTTTTCTCCAATGCTCATTTACTTTCATGATTTCTCAGAAAGTTTGAACATTTCTTGAGGCCATTTTGGGTTCATTGATTTTGAACTAGTTTGACATTTCCTTTAATTGAAATGGTGGCTAGGGTTTTGAGTTTTTCCTTTGCCACTTTGTTGTTTTTGTTGAAACTTCTTAGATGCAAATGCAAAGAAGACATGAGCACAATGCTATCTTGCTTAAGGGTTAGGGATGTGACACCAGGGGCGCCCTGGCTGATCCCAACGAAGCTCCTTCTCCAGGCTCCCCCATTACAAATTTCACGGTTCCTTATTACACCTGCAATATTATATACGTATACCACAACATAATTAGCTTTTAAAAAAATACAGCAGATACTACTGTTTGTACACCCAGGGGACTCATGTTTCATTCGTAAAGAATAGCTTTTGGCACAAAGAAAAAAAAGGATGCCTCGTGGGATTCAAACCCATGCCTTCCGGTGACAGCAGCAACACTGAAACCACCAGGCTAGTTGATTGTTTGTGAAAGAATAAGGGCTAGCGCTAAATAACACAAAACCGTCGGTGAGTTGTGAAGAGGAATAATGAATCGTTTTTTATTCACTTATCGGTGGCATGGTGGGTAATTTAGGCCAACTTCAGGGGTAATTTTCATGACGGATGACAGAAACACTATTTACTTTATTATTAGGGAAAGATATAAGAATTCTACAAAAAAATATCTATCTATTATATTCTTAAGACGATAGAAAACTAGCGGTCAAGATTTATCACTCTAGTGTTAAGATATTTTAATGGCCTAGATTCATCCGCATATTTGCTACAGCCCATAGCCCATGTTGAAAAAATAAATCGATGACCTTTACATGCCCCACGCAAAATATAGCAAGACTTTGGGAAGACGCATAAATAAAATAGCAGAGATACATACGGGCACGCACCAGATTCATTAGATTTCCGGTAAGCATAGGCATGCAATCCCCACACGGTCAAACACATATAGGCTCGGTCTACATAGATTAAATAATGTCACACATTAACTTTTAGATATAAACGGCTCAGATTTTAAATTGTAAACATTACATATAGATATTAGATATTTATTTTTTCACACATTTCAGATCTGTCCCGTGCAACCACTATCACGTACATGTGAATATCATCACACTGTGGTGTATGTGAAAAAAAACTAATTAATTTCAGTTAGGATTGTATAATCGGACAGAAGATTTGATGTGTATGTCGTCTTTCTCATCCAACATATTTTATTATGCCAACACTGGGTTTAGATTTGAGCCATCAATGTTATTTTCAGCCATCACTAGAAAATTCTCAACTCTTCAATTTGAATATATACACCAATGAATTATGCAGAAGGATTAATGAAACGAACTAGAAATTAATATGAAACTATATGGTCTCAGTTAAACACTCAGGACTACAATTGTTTGGTCCTGTTATGGAACCTATAAATATGTAAAAAAATACATATAAAACAATATAACAAATGTAGCCATGCAAATGCACGAGTCACCCAGATAGTTTGATGTATGAATTTTAAACAAAACTGATTTCAGTATGTATGTACTACCAAGTTCAAAGATGGCTAAATTTCAAAACACCTTCGACGAAAATTTGCTGTTTTAATATGTGCATATTATTTAATTTAGTAATAGATTCTCAAAATTATTTTGGAATAATTGGTCAATTTTTTCAAATAAAAATATTTATATATCTAATAATGGATGAAAATATTAATAGCTCCTTGATGTATTACTTTGCTTTATACAAATGAAGGAATGTCCTGGAAAATATAGATTCATTTAGAACTTTTCAACACAGTGCGTCTTATAACCCATGAATCGTGGGAGAACAAATTTGGAAGACAAAACTATATCAAATGGAACAACATGCATTGAGACTAACCGGGCAAATGCGCGGGTTAACCCGCTAGTTTTTATAAAAATTAGTGAATGCACCTATTAAATAGAGCATGATCTTAGGAGAATTTAGAAAGTGGTTTAACTAGATTTGTAGTTGCGATGAAATTCCTCTGATTTTTCTGGGATTAAACATATGGGAAATGGGGCAATTTATAAGATCCAACCAGAATATAGCATAGGAAAAAATGTTATCTATTTCTAGATAAATAGGGATGCTCTAGGGATTTGCAAAGTACGGTTTTTCATGGTTGAGATTTGAATTTAAATTTGAACAGGACATAAAAGTGTGGTGGAAAAATACGAAGGTTACACAATTAAACATGTTGATACTCTTGAAGAATATTGAAATTTTATTCACTGCATTTGGACATTTATTTTGGCTTGTGGAATTTCTGGACGTTCTCTCGAACACAAAATGGAAAAGTGTCACTCTACCATTGGGATAGATAAGTGCGAGCAGAGCTGACCCAGGAAAAAGGCATAGCAAAATGTCGGGGGAAGGGCACGTCGATGGCGTATTCTGAGAATACGCCACCCCCAGGAGAGGTATACATGCGAGAGACTGATTCAAAGCTCATGACTAGGCCCCATTCGCTAGTGAGATGGGAGGCACGGTGTGAATGACAGGTGGGACAGAGAAGGAATGAGCCTTACCTGCGATGCTACGATGCACGGCGAGGCGAAAGATGGGTGATACATCTCGAACGTATCTATAATTTTTATTGTTGCATGTTGTTATATTATCAATGTTGGATGTTTTCTATACATTTACTAGAAACTTTGTATCATTTTTAGGGACTAACCTATTACATTAGTGCCTAGTGTTAATTGTTGTTTTTTGCTTGCTTTTTTACTTGGAAGAATATCAATACCAAACTAAGTCGAAATGCCAGGAAACTTTTTTGAGATTTTTTTCTCAGAAGAAGAGACCCTTGAAGCTTCTAGAGGCCACAAGAGGAGGCCCAAGGGGCCGACTAGGCACAAAGATGTACTAGGGGCCTCCAGTGTGTCCTGGTGGGTAGTGGAGACCAAAGGAACCGCCTTGACCTACCTCTGAGCCAAGAAATACTTTAAAATCCCACAAACCCTAGAGGAGTCGATGAAGTACTTCTTCCGCTGCCGCAAGTTCTAGAACCACGAGATCCAATCGAGAGGCCTTTTATAGCACACTACCGGAGGGTGCAACGATCACGGAGGGGTTCTTCATCATCACTATTTCCCCTCCGATAATGCGTGAGTAGTTTACCACAGACCTACTGGTTCATAGTAAGTATCTAGATGGCTTCTTCTCTCAGTTTGATCTTCAATACAATGTTCTCGTCGATGTTCTTGGAGATCTATTCGATGTAACTCTTTTTGTGGTGTGTTTGTCGGGATCCGATGAATTGTGAGTTAGGATTTCATATATCCATTAACATTATTTGAGTCTTCTTTCAAATCTTTTATGCATCATTGTTATATCCTCGTATCTCTTCTCTGATTTATTGGTTTGATTTGGCCAACTAGATTGATTTATCTTGCCATGGGAAGAGGTCCTTTATGATGGGTTCGATCCTGCGGTGCTCAATCTCAGTGACAAAAAGAGACATGACACACATGTATCTTTGCTATTAAGGATAACAAGATGCGTTTTATACATATGTGAGTTTATATTGCCTACATCAGGTCGTCTTTCTTAATGCATTACCCCGTTTTTCCATGAAATTAATACAAGAGATGCACGCTGGATAGTGGTTGATGTGTGGAGTAATATTAGTACATGCAGGCAGGAACCAATCTACTAATCTTGGACGTGATCATTGCCTTGGATACCTTCATGATTATTCGCTTTTCTATCAATTGCCCAAAAGTAATTTGTCTACCCACCATATGCCATTTTCTCGAGAGAAGCCTCTAGTGCAAACTATGACCCTCGGGTCTATTTTGAATGATATATTTAAAAAAAATAGCTGCAATTTTCTGTTATTTATTTTATTTTGTGTTTAGTTAGATCTATTTATCAAATCCTATGCAATTTAATCTATCTCGGTACTGTTGAGGGACTGACAACCCCTCTACACGTTGGGTTGCAAGTATTTGTTGTTTGTGTGTAGGTGCTATTTACATAGTGTTGTCTCGTTCTCCTACTAGATTGATAACCTTGGTTTCATAACTCAGGGAAGTACTTATCTCTACTATACTACATAATACCCTCCTCTTCGAGGAAATCCTAATGCATATCACAAGTAGTAGAAAGAATTTGGCGTCGTTGCCGGGGATCAAACCCAGGTCACCCGCATGACAGGCAAGAATACTTACCACTATACTAGAATGACACAGTACAGTAAAGATAACTATTTCCTTCAGTTATTAAACATTGGTTATCAATCCAGTAGGAGAACCAAGCAACAATATGTAAGCAGGACCTGCACACAAAGAACAAATACTTGCAACCCAACGAGTAGAGGGGTTGTGAGTAGCTCAACGATATTGAGATAGATTGAATTGCATAGGATTTGATAAATAGATCTAACTAAAAAAAATTAAATGAAATAAAATTGCAGCAAGTTATTTTTAGTTTTAATATATGATAGAAAATAGACCTCGGGGCCATAGCTTTCACTAGAGGCTTCTCTCGAGAAAAGCGAATAATCATGACAATATCCAAGTCAATGATCATGTATATAGGTATCATATCCAAGATTAGTAGACCGACTCCTCCATGCTTGTATTACTATTACTTGACACATCGACCGCTATCCAGCATGCATCTAGTGTATTAAGTTCATGGAAAAACGGACTAATGCATTAAGAACGACGACATAATGTAGACAAGATGAACTCACTTATGAATAAACCCCATATAGTTACCCTTAGTAGCAACGATAAATGTGTGTCATGTCTCTTTCTACCACTCAGATTGAGCACCACAAGATGAAACGCATCACAAATCACCTTTTCCCATGGCAAGATAAATCAATCTAGTTGCCCAAAGCAAACCAATAAATTGGAGAAGACATACGAAGCTATAACAGTCATGCATAAAAGAGTTTAAAGAAGACTCAAATAATACTCATGGATAGTGCAAATCATAAAGTCACAATTCATCGGCTCCCAACAAAGACACTGCAAAAAGAGTTACATCAAATAGATATCCAAGAACATCGAGGAGAACATTGTATTGAAGATCAAAAAGAGAGTAGAACCATCTAGCTACTACGGACCCGTAGGTCTCTCCTAAACTACTCAAGTATCATCGAAGGGGTAGAAAGGTCGATGAAAAACCACTCCGTGATCGTTGCCCCCTACGACATAGTGCTTAAAAAGGCCTCTAGATTGGATCTCGTGGTTGTGGAACTTGCGGTGGCAGAAAAAGTATTTTGTCGACTCCTCTAGGGTTTCTGGGATTTTAGATTATTTATAGAGGTAGGTCAAGGCTGTTCTCGTGGGCTCCACTACCCACCAGGGCGCGTCGGAGGCCCCTACCATGCGCTGGTGTCTAGTGGGCCCGACGGGCCTCCTCCCGTGTCTTCGAGAGGCTTCCAAGGTCTCTTCTTGCCAGAAAAAATTCTCGAAAGAGTTTCGAGGCATTGGACTTCATTTGGTATTGGTATTCTGCAAAGTATAAAACAAGCAAAAAATAGCAACTGGCATTGGGCACTAACTTAATAGGTTAGTCCCAAAAAATATATAAAGTTGTCATTAAATTTATATAAAACATCCAAGATTGATAATATAACATGGAAGAATCAAAAACTATAGATACGTTGGAGATGTATCAGCAGCTCCAAGCTTAATTCATGCTCGTCTTTGAGTAGGTAAATGAAAAAATTGGAATTTTTGATGCGGAATGTTCCCTATCATGTTCATCACATATTCTTTAGTTTTGCAACATGGACAAATGGACTTTAAGTGATTGAAAGCAATAGTCTATAATTTACATAAAGACATCAATACTCAAGCATATCAACAAGCAACCATGTATTTTGGAATATCAACACTAAAGAAAGCTATCCCTAGCGCATTATTCTCAGTCATTGATCCATTCATGAAGCACACACAAATATTAAGTATATCCAATGCACAAATATGACAATATTGTTCCCTAGTTGATGCTTTATAAGAGAATATGGAGACTCAATAAAAATAAAAATTACGTAAAAGTAAATATATAAGCCATTCGTAGACAGAAGTAGAGATTTGTAGAGGTGCCAGAGCTCAAAGCTTGAATTGAGGGATAAAATTGTTTTGAGAGGCATGCTTTTCCCGTCAACGGAAATGACTGAGAATTCCCAATATCTTCCATGCTAGATGAAACATAGGCGGTTCCCAAACATAAAATAAAGTCGATTTCCTTTTCCACCATTCTCGCATAGTCCATTGCTAGCCATATCCATGGGTTCTCTCCATACCAACACTTCCCAAGGAATTTATTATTGATCAACATATATAAAGTTTTTCATTTCGGGTCTGGGCATCCCTATTGCCTGCCACACTCTCATGCAATGACAAGTGAATAAACATTCATCTTGAGAATAACATACCTAGCATGGAAAATATTGTCTACCCCCTTCCGCTTCTTGAGCGACACGGGCACACAAAACGGAGATTCATTCTGTAAATTAGAGTTTGCACATACAAATTTACTTGGAACAACATGGAAATACCCCATATAGGTAGATACATATGGTGGACTCATTTGGCACAACTTTGGGTTTAAGGGGTTGGATGCACACGCAATATTCCCTCTTAGTACAAATGAAGGGTTGAAAATAGATTGAGAAGTGACCAACCAAGAAACGAAAATGATCATAAACAAGCATTAAACATAACTAACACTAAATAATAGACCATGAGTAGGTTGTAAATTGATTCCATAACTGTTTACTTTTGTTCTTGCATAGGTAATCACAAACCATAACACCAATATTCTTACTAAAGCACAATTACTCACCAACATGACTCACTTATTACTATCTCCATATCGCAAAACTATTACAAGGAATCAAGTTTGTACTATCCAATGATCTTCATTATAGTTGTTATTATATCCCTCTTGAATATCTCTCACTTTGGGACCAAATTCATATCTCATGCAAATTATCATTACTATTCTTTAAGTCTCACAAAGATCTAAGTGAAGCACTACAGCATAAATATTTCTTCAAAAATCATCATATCCACTCTCGAAGTAATTTAAGTGAAGCATGAGAGTGCATTTCTTTAAAAAATTATTAACTCTCAAATTGATATAAGTGAAGCATGAGAGAATATTTCTTTAAAACAGAATCACCACCATGCTCAAAAAGATATAAATGAATTACTAGAGCAACTACCAAACTCAAAACATGTAATTGAAGCACATAGAGTATTCTAGCAAATCATGATATGTGAGTGGCTCTATGAAACAAGTGTGTTCAGTAAGGATGATCGTGAATCACTAAAAAGAAAAACAAGCAAAGACTCATATAATACAAGTTGCTCCAAGCAAATGTCATGATATATAATGAATAAAAATATAGCTGCAAGTAAAATTATCGATGGTCGTTACAAGAAAGAGGGGATGCCTTCCGGGGTATCCCCAATCTTAGTTGCTTGGTAGTCCTTGAATATTGCCTTGGGGTGCCATGGTAATCCCCAAGCTTAGGATCTTTCCACTCCTTTTTCCTTCATCCATCATAATCTCACCCAAAACTTGAAAACTTAAATCACACAAAACATAACAAAACCTTCGTGACATCAGTTAGTATAATAAAGAAAATCATCACCTTAAGTAGTGCTGCAAACCCATTAATATTTTATTATTTCATTATACCTAATGTATTACAACTTTACCATGGATTATAATCCAAGATGCAATCCATAGATTCATCAAAATAAGCACACAATGCAATGAAAACAGAATCTATGAGAAAGAGAACAATTTGTAGTAATCTAAACTTTAACCATACTTTTGTAACTCAAAAAATTCTGAAAAAATAGCACAATATCGGAAATTCGTATATATATCACTTGTAAAATCTTCAGTGCAAAATAATTTTGCTGTGAATTTTCAAAAGTTCCTGAAATGGGCACAAAAGTTTCTGTTTTTCAACATGATCAAATCAACTATCATCCAAGACAATCGTAAAGGCTCTACTTGGCACAAACACTAGTTAAACATGAAAACTTACTCACAACAGTAGCAAAATTACCTCCCAACTAAAATTTTCATTAAACAAAAATTTATTGAAAAACAGAAATGAAAACAAAAATTTTAAAGATAACTATTGGGTTGTCTCCCAAGAAGCACTATTATTTTATGCCCCTAGCTAGGCATAATGCACATATTCAAGTATAGTCTTCTTTCTTTTCCTTTTCCTTAGTTGTATTTTCATTCAGCATTATTTCAAACAAAACATAAAAGAAATCATCCATAGTAATTTTAGCATTAGGAAGTTGCTCAAGATAAGAGAAACTTCCAACTTTAGGAGTTATACCACCATCCGTTTCCACCATACCAAGATCACTCATGATGAAAGTTTCAAGGCAAGCAAACAAAATATCAAACAAGAAAAAGAAAAACGAAAAATATTTTTGTATTTTTTTGTAAAAGTTTCAGAAGTGGGGGAGATGAAAGTGAAAGGCAAATGGAAAATAAAGTAATTGCAAGGATATGAGAGTTTATGCATAGGTACTTGATAGATGTTGATGATGTCTCCCCGACAACGGCGCGAGAAATTATTCCTGCTACTTCTGAGCTGTGTTGGGATTTCCCATAAGAGGAGTGGATGATACAATATGGTAAATATAAGTATTTCCCTCACTTATGAAACCAAGGTCATCAATCCAGGAGGAGAACCAAGCAACACTATGTGAACAACAACTGCACACAAACAATAAATACTTGCAACCCAACGCATAGAGGGGTTGTCAATCCCTCAACGGTATTCAGATAGATTAAATTGCATAGGATTTGATAAATAAATCTAACTAAAACACAAAATAAAATAAATAAAAGAAAATTTCAGAAAGGTACTTTTGGTTTTAATATATGATAGTAAATAGACCCGAGGGCCATAGTTTTTACTAGAGGCTTCTCTCGATAAAATAGCATACAGTGGTAAAAAAATTACTGTTGCGCAATTAATAGAAAAGCAAATAATCAAGACGATATCCAAATCAATGATCATGTATATAGGCACCACGTCCAAGATTAGTAGACCGACTCCTGCGTGCATCTACTACTATTACTCCACACATCGACCGTTATCCATCATGCATCTAGTGTATTAGAAAAATGGAGTAATGAATTATGAACGATAACATGATGTAGAAAAGACAAACTCACATATGAATAAACCTCATCTTGTTACCTTATGTAGCAGCCCGGAATTGACACCCAGAAGATTCCCTTTTTATTCTGTTGTTGTCGTGTTGTTTAGTTGGTTGTCGCATACATCGTCGCATCATTCACAACATATTCATAGCATCGACACTCTGTTGTCATAATGTTTCAAAACTTGCATCCGTTATTAATTGATGGTTCTCTCCATTCTCATCGACGACTGTTTCGAGTCCAACAACACATGCGCGAGCGAGGGACATTGTTTAAATATTGTTTTTAAAAGTGTGTATAAAAATTTCTCGAAATGGGTCGAAAGTTGGCATGAGGTCTTAATATAGTGTAGGTAGACCACCTGCCAGATTTCGTCGCATTCTGAGTCCGTTTGATACTCGAACCATTAAAAATATAGCGGCAGTACATCCGGTCGAACATTGGACATTATGGTGTTTCAAAACTCTCTCACGGACCACTAATCTCACTCTCATCTCAGCCCAACATCGCCTATAAAGCCCACCTAGCCTGCTAGCCTAACTATGTGTTTTGGACCGTCCGATCGGAATCTAACGGTCCAAAAATGAGAAAATTCCACTAACCCTTGACACGTTTCCTATTGATGGAGACCTACCCTGCCCAATTTTGTTTCTACCTTAATCCTCCTCGATTTCCGCGTGCACCCAGCCAGCCAGCCGCCACCACAACTCGGTGTCTCCTACCTCCCAGCAGCCGGCATGCGGGGCCCGGATTGAGCCCGCCCAAGCCCATCTATGCCCGCATCTCGCCGCCGCCTGGGCACAACACCCGTGCCCGAGCTCCACCCGAGAATCGGAATGCTGTCTCGCCTCGTCAGCATCATTGCAGTGCCCCTCGTTGCCCCGCCAGCCACTCACCAGAGTAGCCCCGGCCCATGCATCCGGCCCAGCCTTGCAGCCTGCCTCCCCGCGACTGAGCCACACACACCCACGCCTGTAGCTAGCAGCTCCAAGCCACCCTGCTCTCCCCGCAGCGCCACTCGCCGAAGACAGCCTCGCCGCGCGCAACCCCATAGACGGATATGGTGTCCTGCCGCCAGATCTTCCCATCTCCGGTCGTCCCCGGAGCCCCGCCGCCTCCAAGCCCCACCGACCGCCATGTCATAGAGCCAGGCCGGCCCTGTCCTCCTTGATCCACGCGGCATCGGGAGGAGGGGGGATGTCGTGTTGACCGGTCCCTTCGTCTCGCCCTAGTCCAGCTCGCCTCGTGGCCCAAGCGCCGCACTAGACCGGCCAAAAGGCCATGTGGTGAGCGCCCTGCTGCTATCCTTCGCACTGGCCGACTTATTGTATGTGGTGAGCAGCCTGTTGCATTTTTTTTCTGTTGGACGAATTAAAAAAATGCCGTAATTTCCAAATGCTAATAATTAAATAACCGCGCATCATATGTAAAAACCTTATATATGTAAAATGCTGAGAATTTCTTGTAGATTCACAATATTCCACTCTCATGCATGTTAAAAATGTTTAAACCTGCTTTTTGTACTGATTCGTATTATGCCTTGTTAAAAATGGTTTAATTCATAAGTAAATAACCGTTGCTCCTACTAAAAGGTTTCATATATGTAACATGATTAGAAAAATGTGTAGAATAACACGGTCGCATTTATTTTTCTGTTTAACAACTCTAAAATTGTGTTACAGCCAGAACAGTACCGAAATATTAATTTGCATATGGGGACATTTGAGAACAGTACCGAAATATTAAATAATCGTTGTTCTGGCCTCATTTAAACTTTCTTATAATCTCATTTGTTTCATAATATCTTGTTGCATCCAAGATTCAACATGCTTGTCGCAGTCACTTGCATACATTTTGCATTCATGTCATATTATCTTGTGTTGGTCATATCTTTTAGATCGTAACTCCGTTTAGATGATATATATGTGTGTGTGTGTGTGTAAATCAAGAAGAATGACACGTAAAATTACTTGGATCACTTTATTTTTTTGTTTAATAAATATAAAATGTGTTTAGTTCAGATCTGGACCAATTTAGAAATTAACATATTGGGTCATTTAAGAAATACTTAAAGGTGTTTCCGACCTCATTTAAAATGCCTACATATATAGTTAATTTATGCTTCATCTCTTGCCATGATAAACAATATTTAAATTATCGTGTAAATAATCGAGAGTGACTTAAATGATTCAAATGTGGAGTTTCGTCAATATGTAACTCGTTGCATATTCAGCCTCACCTAATGTGTAGAAGTTGATTGTTGTGCTTTGCCATGCCTTGCATAATTAAATGGACATGCATCATATTTTCTTCCGCATCATGTCATGCATATCTTGTGGTGTCTATCATGTGTTTATTGGTTGATTCCGGATTGTTTCTACTTGATAGAGTTTCTAAACCGCTTTTGTAACACCCTAGATGTAATCCTTTCCATATTTGGATCATTTCCTATTTTGTGGAACCTTGTGTGGTTGTTATATAAGTTATCATTTCATGTGGCTCATTTCATGTCATCATTTTTGCATCATGGCATCCTCATCAAATGCATTGCTTTCATTCTTGAATGCTAGTTGATCCATGATGTTTGTGATAGCTTGCCTTGTGTGGTGTCATGAGGTGATGTTTTCAAACAATGTTTGCCTACTATGCCTTTCAAAAGAATGCAAAGCCTTCCCCCTTTTGTTATTTTAAACTTGCTTGCTAAACCTTGTTATAACCTGTTTTAAAAATGTTATACTTTCAAAGAATTAACTTGTGTTTGAGGGGGTGATTGACTTGTTGCTTTTAAGCTTTAAGTCAATTGGGTTTTTTAATAAAACAGTATTGTGATTCATGTTTCTTGTATAAATTTAGTTGTCCTAAAAATGAGGTTTGCATTTTATTTAAATAGGGCATAAATCCCTCATGGCCTAGGTGTTTTTATTTTATTTTCAAAAACCCTCTGTTGCTCTAGGTATTTTGCTTTATGTTTGGTTTATTTAAAAATAGGAAAACCCTTTTAAGTCTTTTCTGTTCTATCAGGCGCCCCAGGTGGGCGGCTCCGTCCTCTTACCTGGGCCTTGCCTCACCCCTTCTCTAGCTCAGCCTGCTCGGCGTCCCTCTTCTTCCCCTGACGTCGTCGCTTTTCCCCTTACTTTCCGTCAGAGAGAGGGTTGTCGTGAGAGAAAGTGCTCCCGACGCCGTGGCTTCACGGACGTCGAGACCGTCCCTCCCCTCGCCTATTTATTCCCTCGGCATGCGAGCCCCTCATCTAGGGTTCCTCCTCCTCCGCCACCTCGTTCCCATCTCTCTCCCTCTCCCTCTGCAGGTAAGATTCACAGAGAGCGAGAGATTCGGAGAGAGAGTCGCGCCGTCGCCGTCGTCCCTCCCCTCGTCGCCGGTGCGTCCCCGTCCAGCCCGAGGCGTCCGCGAGGATGGGGGTTCTCCCCCGTTCCATTTCCGTCGTTAGCGGGGCCGATCCCCCTCCCTGGCGTCTCCTCCGCGTCGACGTCGCTGGAGCAGAGCTGCGGGTCATCGCAGGCCCTCCTTCCCTTCTTCCTCGTCTCGGTAGCAAGCTCTTCTCCGAGAACCCTTGGGTGAGCAGCTCCTCCTCCTCCTTCATTCTTCCCCTCGTCGTAGAGCCGTTGCTCGCCGTAGAGTAGTTGTCACTGCCGACATGCTCTGCCATGGCTAGGAGGAGAAGCTCCATTGCGCCGCTGATGCAGCCGTCCTCTCGCCTAGTTAGGCGCGGGAATGGAACCCCAGGGCTCCCTCTTCCCCCTAGTGGTGCTAGCCATAGGGATTAGCCACCGGAGTGTCATCGATGCGCCTCCCCTGTTCCGGTCACCGCCGTGGTAGTGAGTAGCTGCAGAGGGGTTGCTCAAGAGAGCACGCTCCCCCTCTCTGGTAAGAACACTTACCGTAGCATAGTGGCAAGCGAGCGTGCGTCAGTGTCGCGCGTCGTGGGTTCGATCCCCCGTAGGCGCCTTTATTTTTCCTTGTTTTCGTCAGTAGCAGTACAGCGCCAGAGAGCTTAGCCTGCTATTTTCCCAGTCTTTGGTAAGCGCCGTTGCCGTAGCCTAGTGGTGTGTCTCTGGTGTGGTAACCAGGGGGATGTGGGTTTGAACCCCCACACTCTCCCCTTTATTTTTTTGTTGATTTCCTTTTCTTCTTTTGCTGCTATATGTATGTAGGTGTTGCACAAGAGCTTGTGGGATGTTTCTTTCATTTATTTTGTCCCATGTTGCACTAGAGGTAGTGTAGGTTGTGTGTGTGCACATGAGTGTGTGTGTGCGCGCATCAAAGTTGCCAGAATCGCGATTTTGAATCGGATCGGAGCTCCATTGCTAGGATCGTGAATCATAGAATCTTAACTATCAGGATCGTAGAAACTTAGATTCCATGAACAAAATCGTAGAATCACAAGGGCTATTTTGGATCGTAAGATCGTAAGATTCTAATACTTGAGTCACGATTTTGACAACTTTGGTGCACATGAGTGTATGTGTGTAGTCATGTGCGTGTGTGTGTGTGCATGAGGGTGCATATACACATGTGCAAGAGGGCCTAACCCCTCATGTTGCACCTAGTCATGTGGTGTGGAGTGAGTAGTGTTTATGTGTGTGCATGTGTAGGCGTAGATGTTGTGGTGTGAGTCCATACACACATGTGCATGTGTATGTGAGTGCACATGTATGTGTGTGTGTGGACAACCACATTTATATATGATGGTGTGACATGCTAGTGATTCCATGCTATGCCTAGTTGGGTTGTTCTAGCCCTAGTGATGTGCATGTGTAGGTGATGCTATGTGTGCTAGTTTTCACATGTGATGATAGTCATTTGTAGTTTATAGGATTCGATGTGATATTTTCGAGCTAGCTTTGTGCATTGATGTTACATACAAGTACCCATGTATGATATATGATTTTGGGGTAGAATCATTCCGGGAATCCATTGGTGCAATCAGATTTCACTTTAGAGCAACTTCATAAAACTGTTATTTTCTGATATGATGTCATGTTTAGAGTTTTACATTAGGTGGTGCTATGGTCCTTTGTGTATGATTCCTTGATGGAATGGTAGTGGTGAACCCCTCTACATCATGGGTCTTTGTTTTGTCCTTAGGACTTTGTATGCACCTATTGTGCCTTGTCAAAGTGGACACTTGGCTAAAACTGACAGATTTGTGAAACCTTGTGATTTTCACTAAGTGTGGGAATCTCGTGTTATTTTCTTCCCATGTTGTCTTGTGTGAATTAGCTCCTCTGTTGGGAATTAGCCCAAGCAAAAAACTAAAGTTTGTGAGCTTTTGTGTTTGTTTAGCTCCCTGTTAAGTTTCATGCTTATACCCTTCATGTAGATATCATTTTGGAGGCTGCCAAAATATTTCAGAGCATAAGCAGCTGGTGTGATTTTCACTAAGTCCCAGAATCTACGATATTTTGTCCAAGTTATTGTCTGTAGATCTGCTCATGGGTGATTCCTTTGCATTAGCTTCTTGTACAGGCTTGTAGAGATTTTGGATGGATTTTTCCTCATATCTTGTTTGAATGATTTAGATGGCTGTAGCTACTTTCAATATTGTAGACAAACTACTATGTTGCTGTTGAAAACAGATTGTATGTTTGTGTTGATTTGAAGCTTGTATGGGCATTGTTGATGGTGTGGTGTGTTCCCATGCACCACCCCACTTATATTTTGTTGCTTGATCTTGTGGCCACCTGTTTGTGGCCCTTTTGAAACTTGTTTTGTGGTTCTCGGTTGATCCGTAACTCCGTTCTCTACGTTCTTTATATGTTTTTGCATCATCTTCTCGTGGTGCACATGTTCATGCCATATTCATGCATGTCAAGATAACTTAAAATGAGGTTATGTCCAGAATTCAATTAACTCAACTAATGCATTTGAAAGTGACTAGATTAGTGATGCATGCTTCCTTCTTCACACATGCATCATATTGATTGTTGGATTATGTTTTGCCGTGTTCATTGGTTGTTATCTTATATTGGGTAGCATCGGGAACGGAGAGCCAGTACGTGGATTATGGATCGTACAGGAAGATCAAGAGCAGTTCCAAGCGGAAGACATCATAGGCAAGATGACCGTGACCTTGACACCACATCTAGCTTTGTTATGCTTAGAATCACGTTTCCTTCGTTACATGCTCGCTGCCTACCACCTGATATAAATTCCACCTGTCTTTGCCATGAACCCTCTAATGAGTAGCTTTGCTAGTTGCAGGTGCCCACTATCTCATGTGATAACATGGGTATTTTGATATCATTATGTTTTAAACTGCTATTTAATTAATGCACCTATGAACTTGGTAAATAACGAAAGGCTTAGCCTATTGCCGGGTTATTTGTTCCGTTGTTGCCGCCTTAGTTTCGGTTACCGGTGTTTAATTCCATAACTGATCGCTCCTAACACGTTCGGGGTTGTTATGGGGACCCCCTTGATAAATCGTGTAGTGTTAAGGCTCGTCTGGTAGGAATAAACATTGGTTTTAATCTGCTAATCACCTAGTGATAATTTGCATAGGGAATAGCTACCCCGAGGATTTAATAAACAACCTGGGCCAGTGCTCCTCATGAGTGTTGGTCCAAACTAGAGCATTGTGCGGGCCAACTCAGGGCAACTTGAGTGATTTCTATCAGGCCACTTTACGCGTCGCTCATCCGTCATGTCTTGAGAACGAGATACGCGGCTCCTATCGGGTTTGTCGACACGTCGGGAGGTCCTGCTATATTTGTCTTTCCTTAGCGATATATCTTGCGTATAGGGATTCCAGTTAAACTTTGGGTCTCCTCAAAGTTGAGGTTTTCCTCTAAGGAATCCGACGAGATCACGAGTTTCGTGATAGTGGATTACTTTGCGGCTCATGGCAGTTTGTGATGGACTAGTTGGAGCACCCCTGCAGCGTTTCATCTTTCGGAAAGCCGTGCCCATGGTTATGTGGCAAATGTGGATATTTTGTTAACATCCGGTTCTAGAGAACTTGAAGTAACTCTAATAAAACTGCCAACTGTGTGCATAACCGTGACTGTCTCTTTCAGAGATTGTTCCCTGATCGTGGACACGGTGGGGTTATGTGTGACGTAAGTAGGTGTTGAGGATCACTTAGTGATCATCCTAGTTTTTGACCGACTTGCGTAGACCACCATATGATACTCTGTTCAACGTAAGGTTGCCACCATATATGCTTAGGTTGCTGCAAAACCATACACTAAACCTTCCTCACCTAATAACTTGGCTAGATTCGATACCAAGGTCATTAGATTGCTGAGTCCCCGTGGCTCACAGATTACTACAAACCCCAACAGGTACAGGTACGCCCATCGCAGGAGATTTCGATGAGAACCATATGACGTGGGAGTTTGATGAGGACTCTGGCCGTCTGTATGTGAACTATCCGGAAGACTGAGGCCGTGGTCGTGATCGTGGGCCAGCATACGGGATGTTTTTAGTTCATCTGTTTAAGACCGTAGTTGGACCTTCTGCTACTCTAAATAATGTGTGGTTGTAAGCCATATGCTATATTCTTAACAGATGGCAAGTGTATGCCCTACTTGTTACTCTTTTAATTATGTATTGTGATGATTATCCTATTTGCGAAATGCATAGATGCGCCCCTTTCCCCTTTTGAGGCCTCGCCCCCCAATAAGGAAAGGGTTGCATCTTAGTCGTTACAAGTTGGTAATCAGAGCCTTACGACCATAGGAGCTTTTGTGTGATCGAACTTGGCCGAGTCGAGTCTAGTAAAATATATTTAGTGTTAGTTATATCGGAGAGTAGGTTTCTTTTTTCTCCTCTTCTATGCTCTGGTGAGGTTCTCGACTTAGGAAATCTTAGTTTTGCTCCTCTTCTCGCTCAATTTTTTTTAGGATCACGCGGGTATTTTGAAATCTATATGATATGGATGTGACAGAGTTCTGTCTTGGTGCCTCCTGTCTGACTTGATTTGTTCCGGGGAGTTGAGCTCCTGGGGATTCTTGTGCACATCCCCATCATTCAGATTTCTTGGTATCTCAGAACGGAGTATGTTCGTAATTGCTTCAATACTAGTTGTGACGAGAGGAGTCCGGCTACCCCAGTACTGATGCAGAGAGTTCCGGATGTATCACCACACTTTGTATCGTTGTGATTACAAGGGTCTGTAGTAGTTGAAGGTCTGAGATTCTGGTTATGTGTTGACGGATGTGAAACACTGGACGGGTTAGTATAGGAGTTGTGTGACATATTACTCCTTGTATCCGTGTACCAGATTGCATGATCAGATATTTCGGGAATTCATAGGTGGGATATCAGGTAGTGACTTATAGGACAATCTTCATACAGATGCATGATGTGAGGTTGGGATTCGGCATTCAGTGGGTATGTTTGTTCACGGTCGTCTTACAGCGCTTCGCGTTGTGTCTTAAAGAGTCCTTGTAGCTTGCTATGACTCGGGGATGCTTCGTAAGTCGTGTGCACTGCCTTGCACAGGATGGCTACTGTAAGTTTGAGCCCGTGCGATCATATCCACAAAGATATTGGATGTAATCTCTGTCATATGTTTGTTCCAAGCAGTTCTATCTCATACTTGGCTTGCAATTGGTCTTTAATCAGATTTTGCCGACAGTCACTTTGAGAAAGCATTCTTACTATTTTGTTCGAGTGCAATTGCTAAATATTCTTGTTCAGATATTCCTGCCTTTTTGATTCAGCTTTACCTTGAATGTTTTTCTCTGGTCTAATGTGGTGTCCGTCTTCAGGATGGCTCCACCAACCCGCCAGAATCCAGGTCGCGAGGGTACTGATGCTCCACCACCACCCCCATCCGCCTCCTCCGCCACCGCCTCCTCCTGCAGAGGCTTGGCAAGCGGTGATGGCTGCAACAAATGCTAACACCCAGATGTTAATCCAGCTGTTGCAAGAGATGACCAATCAATAGCAGGGCAATTCCAACCATGGTGGTAATCAGTTTGCATCTCTCAATCAATTCCTGGGGAACCAGCCGAAGTCTTTCACGTCTTGCGACCAGCCGTTCGACGCTGAGGACTGGATTCGGGACATGATCAAACACTTTGAGTGCAACAATGTCCGTCCAGAGGACTTCGTCAAGTTTGCAACGTTTCAGCTTAAGGGGCACGCAGCAGTTTGGTGGCAGCAGTTGAAGGACTCCAGGGGAGGCAGAATGATCAGTTGGGACGAGTTATGCAGAGATTTCAGGTCTCACTACATCCTGTCTAGCTGGAAGAGATGCGTGAGTAGTTCAGACGCTTGAAGCAAGGTGGTTCCTCTGTGTACAAGTACAATGTCGAGTTCCATGAGCTGGCTTGATACGCTTTGCAGGACATTCCAGACCAGAAGAGTAAGATCTATCAGTTCAGAGGTGGTCTGAGAGAGGACTTGCAGCTGGCCCTCGCCTCGCACGACCCCGATGAGTTTGATAAGTTCTATAACTTGGCTCTCAGGGCTGAGGCAGCTTTTCTCAGGGTGGAGAATTTGAGGAAGCATTTCAGAGAGTCCAGCTCGTCGCCCTCAACTCAGGTGGTCCAGAAGCAGCAGAAAAACTGGGTGTCTCCTCCTCCTTCTCGATAGACTCACCAGTTCATGCAGTCAGATGGTCATGGTTCTTCCCGCCCACCCAACCCAACTTTCCAGGAGAAGTTTCAGCAGCAGAAGCAAGGGAATCCTCAGGTGCAGTTCCGTCAGCTGACAGATGTTACTTGTCACAAGTGTGGGCAGAAGGGTCACTATGCCAACAAGTGCACCTCTCAGCTGCATCTCCTGCCCCCTCCTCCAGGGAAGTCTCCAAGAAATGCTATAGTGAAGTTCAACCCCAGGTCTGCGGGAGTCAATATGGTGAATTCAGCTGAAGCAGACAACTCCTCAGACATGTTTATGGGTAATCTCCTTGTTAATGATATTCCTGCAAAGGTTCTGTTTGATTCTGGTGCTTCTCATTCATTCATGTCTAGATTGTTCTTTTCCGAGCATGATTTTGATTCTGAGTATGGGAGCAAGGCTTTGTGTGTGGTTTCACCCGGCACTCTTATGAGCGCCAACCAAGTGGTTCGGGATGTCACTGTCAAGATGTGTGATTATGCTTTTCTGGCTTCTCCTATTGTCCTTGGCGACTCTGATATTGATTTGATCCTTGGGATGGATTGGTTGGCTATGAACAAGGCGTCTATTGATTGTGAAGCTAAAGAAGTGAAGCTAACTCATTCTTCGGAGGACGTGATTATCTTCGCAGCGCCTGATGACACGGTCCGTCTGTTTTCCTTGAATGAGAAGGGTGAGATCTCTCCAATTTCCCAAGTCCGAGTGGTTTGCAAGTATGAAGATGTTTTTTCGGAAGAACTGCCAGGAATGCCTCCGCATCGAGCAGTTTAGTTCATAATTGAGCTTGAATCGGGTATAGAGCCTGTGTGTAAACGGCCGTACAAACTGGGTCCAGAAGAGCTGAAGGAGCTGAAGAAACAACTTGATGAGCAAGAGCTTGTGGGTCTGATCAGACCAAGCTCATCTCCTTGGGGTTGTGGAGTTCTTTTCGGCAAGAAGAAGGATGGTACGGAACGGCTCTGTGTCAATTACCGTCCATTGAATAAGAAGACGATCAAAAACAAGTATCCACTTCCTAACATCAATGAGTTGTTTGAGAAATTGAAAGGGGCTAAGATCTTCTCGAAGCTTGATCTCAGGATGGGTTATCATCAGATTCGCATTCGCGAAGAGGACATTCCAAAGACTGCTTTCAGAACAAGCTTTGGCTCGTATGAGTACACCGTGATGTCTTTCGGTCTGGCCAATGCTCCACCGACCTTCTATCGGATGATGAATTATATCTTCTCCCCATTCAAGAATGAATTCGTCTTGTTGCATCTTGATGATATTCTGGTCTTTTCGAAAACTGAGGAAGAGCCTGAAGAACATCTCAGGCTTGTACATGATAAGTTAAGTGAGCATAAGTTCTATGCTAAGTTTTCCAAATGTGAGTTCTGGTTGAAAGAAGTTGTCTACCTTGGGCACATCATCTCTGCCGAGGGCATCAAAGTTGACCCGTTGAAGGTGCAGGCAATTGTTGAGTGGTAACCTCCGCAGAATGTGAAGCAGCTTCGAAGCTTTCTCGGGCTTGCAAGCTATTGCAGAAGATTCGTTAAGAATTTCTCCAAGATTGCTAAGCCTCTCTCAAGTCTTCTTTAGAAGGGTGTGAAGTATGTCTGGTCTCCAGAGTGTCAGTTGGCTTTCGACACACTCAAAGTGAAGCTCACTTCTACTCCAGTCTTGGTTCCTTCTGATGACTCCAAACCTTATCCAGTGTTCTACGATGCCTCTCTTCAAGGTCTTGGTGCAGTGTTGATGCAAGACAAGAAAGTGGTAGCTTATACCTCGAGGCAGTTGAAGCCAACTGAGAAGAATTACCCCACTCATGATCTTGAGTTGGCGGCAGTGGTACATGCTTTGATGACTTGGAGACACCTCTTGTTGGAGAGAAAGGTTGAAGTGTTCACCGATCACAAGAGTCGCAAGTACATCTTCACCCAGCCAAACCTCAATCTTCGGCAAACTCCTTGAATGGAAATGCTCCAAGATTTTAATCCGAGCATTGAGTACACTCCAGGCAAAGCTAATGTCGTCGCAGATGCTTTGAGCAGGAAGGCTTACTACAACAGTCTCATTCTGAAGCCTCTCCAGCCTAACCTTTGTGAATCTTTTAGAAAGCTCAACCTTCAGTTAGTACCTCAGGAATTTCTTGCTAATCTTTAGATTTCTCCTACCTTGGAAGACCAGGTCCGACAAAGTAGGCTTGCTCACCCTCTAATGAGTAGCTTTGCTAGTTGCAGGTGCCCACTATCTCATGTGATAACATGGGTATTTTGATATCATTATGTTTTAAACTGCTATTTAATTAATGCACCTATAAACTTGGTAAATAACGAAAGGCTTAGACTATTGCCGGGTTATTTGTTCCGTTGTTGCCGCCTTAGTTTCGGTTACCGGTGTTTAATTCCATAACTGATCGCTCCTAACACGTTCGGGGTTGTTATGGGGACCCCCTTGATAAATCGTGTAGTCTTAAGGCTCGTCTGGTAGGAATAAACATTGGTTTTAATCTGCTAATCACCTAGTAATAATTTGCATAGGGAATAGCTACCCCGAGGATTTAATAAACAACCTGGGCCAGTGCTCCTCATGAGTGTTGGTCCAAACTAGAGCACTGTGCGGGCCAACTCAGGGCAACTTGAGTGATTTCTATCAGGCCACTTTACGCGTCGCTCATCCGTCGTGTCTTGAGAACGAGATACGCGGCTCCTATCGGGTTTGTCGACACGTCGGGAGGTCCTGCTATATTTGTCTTTCCTTAGCGATATATCTTGCGTATAGGGATTCCGGTTAAACTTTGGGTCTCCTCAAAGTTGAGGTTTTCCTCTAAGGAATCCGACGAGATCACGAGTTTCGTGATAGTGGATTACTTTGCGGCTCATGGCAGTTTGTGATGGACTAGTTGGAGCACCCCTGCAGCGTTTCATCTTTCGGAAAGCCATGCCCACGGTTATGTGGCAAATGTGGATATTTTGTTAACATCCGGTTCTAGAGAACTTGAAGTAACTCTAATAAAATTGCCAACTGTGTGCATAACCGTGACTGTCTCTTTCAGAGATTGTTCCCTGATCGTGGACACGGTGGGGTTATGTGTGACGTAAGTAGGTGTTGAGGATCACTTAGTGATCATCCTAGTTTTCGACCGACTTGCGTAGACCACGATATGATACTCTGTTCAACGTAAGGTTGCCACCATATATGCTTAGGTTGCTGCAAAACCATACACTAAACCTTCCTCACCTAATAACTTGGCTAGATTCGATACCAAGGTCATTAGATTGCTGAGTCCCCGTGGCTCACAGATTACTACAAACCCCAACAGGTACAGGTACGCCCGCCGCAGGAGATTTCGATGAGAACCAGATGACGTGGGAGTTTGATGAGGACTCTGGCCGTCTGTATGTGAACTATCCGGAAGACTGAGGCCGTGGTCGTGATCGTGGGCCAGCATACGGGATGTTTTTAGTTCATCTGTTTAAGACCGTAGTTGGACCTTCTGCTACTCTAAATAATGTGTGGTTGTAAGCCATATGCTATATTCTTAACAGATGGCAAGTGTATGCCCTACTTGTTACTCTTTTAATTATGTATTGTGATGATTATCCTATTTGCGAAATGCATAGATGCGCCCCTTTCCCCTTTTGAGGCCTCGCCCCCCAATAAGGAAAGGGTTGCATCTTAGTCGTTACAAGTTGGTAATCAGAGCCTTACGACCATAGGAGCTTTTGTGTGATCGAACTTGGCCGAGTCGAGTCTAGTAAAATATATTTAGTGTTAGTTATATCGGAGAGTAGGTTTCTTTTTTCTCCTCTTCTATGCTCTGGTGAGGTTCTCGACTTAGGAAATCTTAGTTTTGCTCCTCTTCTCGCTCAATTTTTTTTAGGATCACGCGGGTATTTTGAAATCTATATGATATGGATGTGACAGAGTTCTGTCTTGGTGCCTCCTGTCTGACTTGATTTGTTCCGGGGAGTTGAGCTCCTGGGGATTCTTGTGCACATCCCCATCATTCAGATTTCTTGGTATCTCAGAACGGAGTATGTTCGTAATTGCTTCAATACTAGTTGTGACGAGAGGAGTCCGGCTACCCCAGTACTGATGCAGAGAGTTCCGGATGTATCACCACACTTTGTATCGTTGTGATTACAAGGGTCTGTAGTAGTTGAAGGTCTGAGATTCTGGTTATGTGTTGACGGATGTGAAACACTGGACGGGTTAGTATAGGAGTTGTGTGACATATTACTCCTTGTATCCGTGTACCAGATTGCATGATCAGATATTTCGGGAATTCATAGGTGGGATATCAGGTAGTGACTTATAGGACAATCTTCATACAGATGCATGATGTGAGGTTGGGATTCGGCATTCAGTGGGTATGTTTGTTCACGGTCGTCTTACAGCGCTTCGCGTTGTGTCTTAAAGAGTCCTTGTAGCTTGCTATGACTCGGGGATGCTTCGTAAGTCGTGTGCACTGCCTTGCACAGGATGGCTACTGTAAGTTTGAGCCCGTGCGATCATATCCACAAAGATATTGGATGTAATCTCTGTCATATGTTTGTTCCAAGCAGTTCTATCTCATACTTGGCTTGCAATTGGTCTTTAATCAGATTTTGCCGACAGTCACTTTGAGAAAGCATTCTTACTATTTTGTTCGAGTGCAATTGCTAAATATTCTTGTTCAGATATTCCTGCCTTTTTGATTCAGCTTTACCTTGAATGTTTTTCTCTGGTCTAATGTGGTGTCCGTCTTCAGGATGGCTCCACCAACCCGCCAGAATCCAGGTCGCGAGGGTACTGATGCTCCACCACCACCCCCATCCGCCTCCTCCGCCACCGCCTCCTCCTGCAGAGGCTTGGCAAGCGGTGATGGCTGCAACAAATGCTAACACCCAGATGTTAATCCAGCTGTTGCAAGAGATGACCAATCAACAGCAGGGCAATTCCAACCATGGTGGTAATCAGTTTGCATCTCTCAATCAATTCCTGGGGAACCAGCCGAAGTCTTTCACGTCTTGCGACCAGTCGTTCGACGCTGAGGACTGGATTCGGGACATGATCAAACACTTTGAGTGCAACAATGTCCGTCCAGAGGACTTCGTCAAGTTTGCAACGTTTCAGCTTAAGGGGCACGCAGCAGTTTGGTGGCAGCAGTTGAAGGACTCCAGGGGAGGCAGAATGATCAGTTGGGACGAGTTATGCAGAGATTTCAGGTCTCACTACATCCTGTCTAGCTGGAAGAGATGCGTGAGTAGTTCAGACGCTTGAAGCAAGGTGGTTCCTCTGTGTACAAGTACAATGTCGAGTTCCATGAGCTGGCTTGATACGCTTTGCAGGACATTCCAGACCAGAAGAGTAAGATCTATCAGTTCAGAGGTGGTCTGAGAGAGGACTTGCAGCTGGCCCTCGCCTCGCACGACCCCGATGAGTTTGATAAGTTCTATAACTTGGCTCTCAGGGCTAAGGCAGCTTTTCTCAGGGTGGAGAATTTGAGGAAGCATTTCAGAGAGTCCAGCTCGTCGCCCTCAACTCAGGTGGTCCAGAAGCAGCAGAAAAACTGGGTGTCTCCTCCTCCTTCTCGATAGACTCACCAGTTCATGCAGTCAGATGGTCATGGTTCTTCCCGCCCACCCAACACAACTTTCCAGGAGAAGTTTCAGCAGCAGAAGCAAGGGAATCCTCAGGTGCAGTTCCGTCAGCTGACAGATGTTACTTGTCACAAGTGTGGGCAGAAGGGTCACTATGCCAACAAGTGCACCTCTCAGCTGCATCTCCTGCCCCCTCCTCCAGGGAAGTCTCCAAGAAATGCTATAGTGAAGTTCAACCCCAGGTCTGCGGGAGTCAATATGGTGAATTCAGCTGAAGCAGACAACTCCTCAGACGTGTTTATGGGTAATCTCCTTGTTAATGATATTCCTGCAAAGGTTCTGTTTGATTCTGGTGCTTCTCATTCATTCATGTCTAGATTGTTCTTTTCCGAGCATGATTTTGATTCTGAGTATGGGAGCAAGGCTTTGTGTGTGGTTTCACCCGGCACTCTTATGAGCGCCAACCAAGTGGTTCGGGATGTCACTGTCAAGATGTGTGATTATGCTTTTCTGGCTTCTCCTATTGTCCTTGGCGACTCTGATATTGATTTGATCCTTGGGATGGATTGGTTGGCTATGAACAAGGCGTCTATTGATTGTGAAGCTAAAGAAGTGAAGCTAACTCATTCTTCGGAGGACGTGATTATCTTCGCAGCGCGTGATGACACGGTCCGTCTGTTTTCCTTGAATGAGAAGGGTGAGATCTCTCCAATTTCCCAAGTCCCAGTGGTTTGCAAGTATGAAGATGTTTTTTCGGAAGAACTGCCAGGAATGCCTCCGCATCGAGCAGTTTAGTTCATAATTGAGCTTGAATCGGGTACAGAGCCTGTGTGTAAACGGCCGTACAAACTGGGTCCAGAAGAGCTGAAGGAGCTGAAGAAACAACTTGATGAGCAAGAGCTTGTGGGTCTGATCAGACCAAGCTCATCTCCTTGGGGTTGTGGAGTTCTTTTCGGCAAGAAGAAGGATGGTACGGAACGGCTCTGTGTCAATTATCGTCCATTGAATAAGAAGACGATCAAAAACAAGTATCCACTTCCTAACATCAATGAGTTGTTTGAGAAATTGAAAGGGGCTAAGATCTTCTCGAAGCTTGATCTCAGGATGGGTTATCATCAGATTCGCATTCGCGAAGAGGACATTCCAAAGACTGCTTTCAGAACAAGCTTTGGCTCGTATGAGTACACCGTGATGTCTTTCGGTCTGGCCAATGCTCCACCGACCTTCTATCGGATGATGAATTATATCTTCTCCCCATTCAAGAATGAATTTGTCTTGTTGCATCTTGATGATATTTTGGTCTTTTCGAAAACTGAGGAAGAGCCTGAAGAA
Source organism: Hordeum vulgare subsp. vulgare (assembly GCF_904849725.1). Taxonomy (NCBI): domain Eukaryota; kingdom Viridiplantae; phylum Streptophyta; class Magnoliopsida; order Poales; family Poaceae; genus Hordeum; species Hordeum vulgare. Next base: position 221,400,468 of record NC_058523.1, read on the forward strand.
CATCTCAGGCTTGTACATGATAAGTTAAGTGAGCATAAGTTCTATGCTAAGTTTTCCAAATGTGAGTTCTGGTTGAAAGAAGTTGTCTACCTTGGGCACATCATCTCTGCCGAGGGCATCAAAGTTGACCCGTTGAAGGTGCAGGCAATTGTTGAGTGGTAACCTCCGCAGAATGTGAAGCAGCTTCGAAGCTTTCTCGGGCTTGCAAGCTATTGCAGAAGATTCGTTAAGAATTTCTCCAAGATTGCTAAGCCTCTCTCAAGTCTTCTTTAGAAGGGTGTGAAGTATGTCTGGTCTCCAGAGTGTCAGTTGGCTTTCGACACACTCAAAGTGAAGCTCACTTCTACTCCAGTCTTGGTTCCTTCTGATGACTCCAAACCTTATCCAGTGTTCTACGATGCCTCTCTTCAAGGTCTTGGTGCAGTGTTGATGCAAGACAAGAAAGTGGTAGCTTATACCTCGTGGCAGTTGAAGCCAAGTGAGAAGAATTACCCCACTCATGATCTTGAGTTGGCGGCAGTGGTACATGCTTTGATGACTTGGAGACACCTCTTGTTGGAGAGAAAGGTTGAAGTGTTCACCGATCACAAGAGTCACAAGTACATCTTCACCCAGCCGAACCTCAATCTTCGGCAAACTCCTTGAGTGGAAATGCTCCAAGATTTTAATCCGAGCATTGAGTACACTCCAGGCAAAGCTAATGTCGTCGCAGATGCTTTGAGCAGGAAGGCTTACTACAACAGTCTCATTCTGAAGCCTCTCCAGCCTAACCTTTGTGAATCTTTTAGAAAGCTCAACCTTCAGTTAGTACCTCAGGAATTTCTTGCTAATCTTTAGATTTCTCCTACCTTGGAAGACCAGGTCCGACAAAGTAGGCTTGCTCACCCTCTAATGAGTAGCTTTGCTAGTTGCAGGTGCCCACTATCTCATGTGATAACATGGGTATTTTGATATCATTATGTTTTAAACTGCTATTTAATTAATGCACCTATAAACTTGGTAAATAACGAAAGGCTTAGCCTATTGCCGGGTTATTTGTTCCGTTGTTGCCGCCTTAGTTTCGGTTACCGGTGTTTAATTCCATAACTGATCGCTCCTAACACGTTCGGGGTTGTTATGGGGACCCCCTTGATAAATCGTGTAGTGTTAAGGCTCGTCTGGTAGGAATAAACATTGGTTTTAATCTTTTAGAAAGCTCAACAATCTCATTCTGAAGCCTCTCCAGCCTAACCTTTGTGAATCTTTTAGAAAGCTCAACCTTCCGTTAGTACCTCAGGAATTTCTTGCTAATCTTCAGATTTCTCCTACCTTGGAAGACCAGGTCCGAAAAGCTCAACCTCTTGATGCAATGGTGAAGAAAGTTAAGATTGGCTTGGCAAAGGGAGTTACCAAATATAAATGCTTTAGTGTTGATGCGAGAGATACGTTGTTCTTCGAGGATCACCTTGTCGTTCCAAAAGGGGAGCTCAGAAAGGTTATCATGGACGAAGCTCATAACTCTCTTCTCTCGATACATCCAGGAAGTTCCAAGATGTACCAGGATTTGAAGCAGACCTTCTGGTGGACTCGCATGAAGCGTGAGATTGCTCAGTTCGTAAATGAATGTGATGTATGTCGAAGGGTGAAAGCAGAGCATCAACGTCGAGGAGGTCTTTTGCATCCCTTGCCCATTCCCGAGTGGAAGTTCGACCATGTTGAGATGGATTTCGTCACCGGGTTCCCGAAGTCCAAGAAAGGTAACGATGCTATCTTTGTCGTCATCGACAAGTTGAGCAAAGTCGCTCATTTCCTTCCAGTCAAGGAGTCTATCTCGGCAGCTCAGCTTGCGGAGCTGTATATGTCAAGGGTAGTCTCATTGCATGGTGTTCCAATGCTGATTTCTTCGGATCGAGGAAGCATCTTTACTTCCAAGTGCTGGGATTCATTTCAGTCTGTGATGGGTACTAACATTCGATTCAGTACAACCTTCCATCCTTAACTAGTGGGCAAGTTGAGAGAGTCAATCAGGTCCTCGAGGATATGCTAAGAGCCCGTGTCATTTCCTTTGGCATGAAGTGGGAAGACTGCCTACCTTTTGCTAAGTTTTCATATAACAACAGCTATCAGGCAAGTTCAGGAAAAGCTCCGTTCGAGATTCTCTATGGAAGGAATTTCGTACCCCGCTCAATTGGTCAGAGACTGTTGAGCGTCAGATTCTTGGGAATGACATGATTGCTGAAGCAGAAGAAATGTGTCGTGTCATTGGGGATAATCTCAAAGCAGCGCAGTCCCGTCAAAAGAGCTACTACGATAGCAAGCATCATGACATGGCTTATCAGCTAGATGACTTCGTCTATCTTAAAGTGTCTCCTATGAAGGGCACTCAGCATTTTGGCATGAAAGGAAAGCTTGCTCCTCGTTTTGTTGGGCCTTTCAGAATTGTTGGCAAGAGAGGCGACCTTGCATATCAACTAGAGCTCCCTTGAAACTTTTCAAATGTGCATGACGTGTTCCATGTCTCTCAGCTCCGGAGATGCTTCAAGACACCCGAGCGCATAGTTGATCTTCAGGATATCGACCTTCAACCCGACCTATCCTACCGTGAGCATCCAGTTGCAGTTCTTGAGACGACTGAGCGCAAGACCTGCAATAAGTCAATCAAGTTTCTCAAGGTGCAATGGTCACATCATTCCGATAAAGAGGCACTTGGGAGCGCGAGGATCACCTCCGTTCCGAATTTCGAGAGTTCTTTCAGTCCTAGATCTCGGGTCGAGATCTTCTTGTAGTGTGGGACAGTTTGTAACACCCCATATCTAATCCTTTCCATATTTGGATCCTTTCCTATTTTGTGGAACCTTGTGTGGTTGTTATGTAAGTTATCATTTCATGTGGCTCATTTCATGTCATCATTTTTGCATCATGGCATCCTCATCAAATGCATTTCTTCCATTCTTGAATGCTAGTTGATCCATGATGTTTGTGATAGCTTGCCTTCTGTGGTGTGATGAGGTGATGTTTTCAAACAAAGTTTGCCTACTATGCATTTCACAACAATGCAAAGCCTTCCCCCCTTTTGTTATTTTAAACTTGCTTGTTAAACCTTGTTATAACCTATTTTAAAAATGTTATACTTTCAGAAAATTAACTTGTGGTTGAGGGGGTGATTGACTTGTTGTTTTTAAGCTTTATGTCAATTGGGTTTTTTAATAAAACAGTATTGTAATTCCCGTTTCTTGTATAAATTTAGTTGTCCTAAAAATCAGGTTTGCATTTTATTTAAATAGGGCATAAATCCCTCATGGCCAAGGTATTTTGCTTTCTCTTTGGTTTATTTAAAAATAGGAAAACCCTTTTAATTCTTTTCTTTTTTATCAGATGCCCCAGGTGGGCGGGCTCCCTCCTCTTACTTGTGCCTCGCATCACCCCTTCGCTTGCTCAGCCCGCTCGGTGTCCCTCTTCTTCCCCTGATGCCGTTGCTTTTCCCCCTCCTTTCCGTCAGAGAGAGGGTCGTCATGAGAGAGAGTGCTCCCGACACCGTGGGTTCACGGACGTCGAGACCGTCCCTCCCCTCGCCTATTTATTCCCTCGGCGTGCGAGCCCCTCGTCTAGGGTTCCTCCTCCGCTGCCACCTCGTTATCATCTCTCTCCCTCTCCCTCTCCAGGTAAGATTCAGAGAGTGCGAGATATTCAGAGAGAGCGCCACACCGTCGCCGTCGTCCCTGCCCTCGTCGCCGGTGCGTCCCCGTCCAACCCGACGCGTCCGCGAGTATGGGGGTTCTCCCCCGTTCCATTTCCGTCGATAGTGGGGCCGATCCCCCTCCCTGGCATCTCCTCTGTGTGGACGTCACCGGAGTAGAGGTGTCGGTCGTTCCGGGCGCTCCTTCCCTTCTTCCTCGTCTCGGTAGCAAGCTATTCTCCAAGAACCCCTGGGTGAGCAGCTCCTCCTCCTCCTTCCTTCTTACCCTCGTAGTAAGTCGTTGCTCGCCGTAGTGTAGTTGTCGCCGCCGACGTGCTCTACCATGGCCAGGAGCAGCAGCTCCGTTGCGCCGCCGATGCAGCCGTCCTCTCGCCTAATTCGGCGCAGGAATGGAACCCCCGCATCTCCCTCTTTCCCCTAGTGGTGCCAGCCGTAGGGATTAGCTGCCGGAGTGTCGTCGATGCGCCTCCCTTTTTTCCGGCCGCTGCCGTAGTGGAGAGTAGCTGCAGAGGGGCTTCTCAAGAGAGCACACTCCCCCTCTCTGGTAAGAACACTTACCGTAGCGCAGTGGCAAGCGAGCGTGCGTCAGTGCCGCGCATCGTGGGTTCGATTCCCCGCAGGCGCCTTTCCTTTTCCTTGTTTTCGCCTGTAGCAGTACAGTGCCAGAGAGCTTAACCTCCTATTTTTCCGCTCTCCGGTAAACGCCGTTGATGTAGCCTAGTGGTGTGTCTCTGGTGTGGTGACCAGGGGGATGTGGGTTCGAACCCCACACTCTCCCCTTTATTTTTCTGTTGATTTCCTTTTCTTCTTTTGCTGCTATATGTATGTAGGTGTTGCACTAGAGCTTGTGGGATGTTTCTTTCATTTGTTTTGTCCCATGTTGCACTAAGGGTAGTATAGGTTGTGTAGGTGGATGTGAGTGTGTGTGTGCACATGAGTGTGTGTGTGCACATGAGTGTATGTGTGTAGTCATGTGAGTGTGTGTGTGTGTGCATGAGGGTGCATATACACATGTGCAAGAGGGCCTAAACCCTCATGTTGCACCTAGTCATGTGGTGTGGAGTGAGTAGTGCTTATTTGTGCACATGTGTAGGTGTAGATGTTATGGTGTGAGTCCATATACACATGTGCATGTGTATGTGAGTGCACATGTATGTGTGTGTGTGGACAACCACATTTCTATATGATGGTGTGACATGCTAGTGATTCCATGCTATGCCTAGTTCAGTTGTTCTAGCCCTAGTGATGTGCATGTGTAGGTGATGCTATGTGTGCTAGTTTTCACATGTGATGATAGTCATTTGTAGTTTATAAGATTCTATGTGATATTTTCGAGCTAGCTTTGTGCATTGATGTTACATACAAGTACCCATGTATGATATATGATTTTGGGGTAGAATCATCCCAGGAATCCATTGGTGCAATCTGATTTCACTTTAGAGCAACTTCATAAAACTGTTATTTTCTGATATGATGCCATGCTTAGAGTTGTACATTAGGTGGTGCTATGGCCCGTCGTGTATGATTCCTTGATGGAATGGTAGTGGGTGACCCCCTCTACAACATGGGGTCTTTGTTTTGTTCTTAGGAATTTGTATGCACCTATTGTGCCCTGTCAAAGTGGACACTTGGCTGAAACTGACAGATTTGTGAAACCTTACGATTTTCACTAAGTCTGGGAATCTGATGTTATTTTCTTCCCCTGTTGTCTTGTGTGAATTAGCTCCTCTGTTGGGAATTAGCCCAAGAAACAAACTAAAATTTGTGAGATTTTGTGTTTGTTTAGCTCCCTGTTAAAATTCATGCTTATACCCTTCCTGTAGATATCATTTTGGAGGCTACCAAAATGCTTCAGAGCATAAGCAGCTGGTGAAAATCTGTGATTCTCACCAAGTCCCAGAATCTGTGATATGTTGTCCAAGTTAGTTTCTATAGATCTTCTCATGGGTGATTCCTTTGCATTAGCTTCTTTTACAGGGTTGTAGAGATTTAGATGGCTGTAGCTACTTTAAATATTGTAGACAAACTGCTATGTTGCTGTTGAAAACAGATTGTATGTTTGTGTTGATTTCAAGCTTGTATAGGCATTGTTGATGGTGTGGTGTGTTCCCATGCACCACCCCACTTATGTTTTGTTGCTTGGTCATGTGGAAACTTGGTTACACCAGGGAGTGGTCATTAGAGTGTGTTTCTGGCTGTTTTGAACCGTAGGCCTTTTGAAACTTGATTTGTAGTTTCCTATTGATCCGTAACTCCGTTCTCTATGTTCTTTATATGTTTTTGCATCGTTTTCTTGTGATGCACATGTTCATGCCATATTCATGCCATATTCATGCTTGTCAAGATAAATTAAAATGAGGTTCTCTACATAATTCAATTAACTCAACTAATGCATTTGAAAGTGACTAGATTAGTGATGCATGCTTCCTTCTTCACACATGCATCATATTGATTGTTGCATTATGCTTTGCCGGTGTTGATTGGCTGTTATCTTATCTTGGGTAGCATCGGGAACAGAGAGCGAGTACGTGGATTCTGCAGAGTATGTGCAGGAAGATCAAGAGAAGTTCCAAGCGGAAGACATCACAGGCAAGATGACCATGACCTTGACACCGTATCTAGCTTTGTTATGCTTAGAATCACGTTTCCTTCGTTACATGCTCGCTGCCTACCACCTGATATAAATGCCACCTGTCTTTGCCATGAACCCAAACACCTCCCCCTCCTAGCAAATGTTGTTTGGCTAAGTAGGCTTGCTCACCCTCTAATGAGTAGCTTTGCTAGTTGCAGGTGCGAGCTATCTCATGTGATAACATGGGTATTTTGATATCATTATGTTTTAAACTGCTATTTAATTAATGCACCTATAAACTTGGTAAATAACGGAAGGCCTAGCCTATTGCTAGGTGATTTGTTCCGTTGTTGCCGCCTTAGTTTCGGTTACCGGTGTTTGATTCCGTAACTGATCGCTCCTAACACGTTCCGGGTTGTTATGGGGACCCCCTTGATAAATCGTGTAGTGTTAAGGCTCGCCTGACAGGACCCAACATTGGTTTTAATCTGCTAATCACCTAATAATAATTTGCATAGAGAATAGCTACCCCGAGTATTTAATCAACAACCCGTGCCAGTGCTCCTCATGAGTGTTGGTCCAAACTAGAGCACTGTGCGGGGCCAACTCAGGGCAACTTGAGTGATTTCTATCAGGCCACTGTACGCGTCGCTCATCCGTCGTGTCCTGAGAACGAGATATGCGGCTCCTATCGGGTTCGTCAACATGTCGGGAGGTCCTCCTAGATTTGTCTCACCTTAGCAATATATCTTGCGTATAGGGATTCCGGTGAAACTTTGGGTCTCCTCAAAGTTGAGGTTTTCCTCTAAGGAATCCGACGAGATCACGAATTTCGTGATAGAGGATTACTTTGCGGCCCGTGGCAGTTTGTGATGGACTAGTTGGAGCATCCCTGCATGGTTTAATCTTTCCGAAAGCCGTGCCCACGGTTATGTGGCAAATGTGGATATTTTGTTAACATCCGGTTCTAGACAACTTGAAGTAACTCTAATAAAACTGCCAACTGTGTGCGTAACCGTGGCTGTCTTTTTCAGAGATCGTTCCCTGATCGAGGACACGATGGGCTTATGTCTGACGTAAGTAGGTGTTCAGGATCACTTAGTGATCATCCTAGTTTTCGACCGACTTGCGTAGACCACCATATGATACTCTGATCAACGTAAGGTAGCCACGATATATGCTTAGGTTGTTGCAAAACCATACACTAAACCTTCCTCACCTAATAACTTGGCTAGATTCGATAAAAAGGTCATTAGATTGCCGAGTCCCCGTCGCTCACAGATTACTACAAACCGCAACAGGTACAGGTACGCCCGACGCAGGAGATTCCGATGAGAACCAGTTGAAGTGGGAGTTCGATGAGGACTCTGGCCATCTGTATGTGAACTATCGGGAAGATTGAGGCCGTGGTCATGATCGTGGGCCAGCATACGGGATGTTTTTAGTTCATCTATTTTCTGTTGAAGTCAGTAGCTGGACCTTCTGCTACTCTGAATAATGTGTGTCTGTAAGCTATATGCTATATTCTTAACAGATGGCAAGTGTATTCCCTACTTGTTACTATTTTAATTATCTATTTTGATGATTATCCTGTTTGCAAAACGCATAGATGCGCCCCTTTCCCTTTTTGAGGCCCCGCCCCGAAATAAGGAAAGGGCCGCATCTTAGTCGTTACAGCTTTGGAGTGTGAGAACTCGTTCGACTACGTTGGTTCGTGTACTTCACGAATTCGTTCTTCTTCCAAGCGGGATCTGAGGCAAGATGGTCATTTCCCTGGATACCACTACTACTATTGCTATGCTAGTTGTCTCGTTTCTATCGCTATTCTCGCTGCCTACGACCTGTTAATGTGAGCCTCCAACATTGCCATGAAAATATTCTAACCCCTCCACATCCCATCAAACCTTTGTTTGGCTATGCTACCGCTTGCTCAGCTCTTCTTATAGTGTTGCTAGTTGCAGGTGCAAGTGGCTTCCCATGTGACAACAAAGGTTCCTTGATATATCACCATGTTATTGTTATTTAATTTAATGCACCTATATACTTGGTAATAGGTGGAAGGCTTCTTCTATCTTGGTGTTTTGTTCCACCTTTGCCACCCTAGTTACATGTGTACCAGAGTTATGTTGCATATTGAGCGCTCCTAACATGTCTGGGGTTGTTATGGGGACCCCTTCATTTTTATTTTGGTATAAAACTCTTCCGGCAAGGCCCAACATTGGTACTACATTTGCTTAATAACTAATAAAAAGTGCATGGATAATTAATCAACAACCCGGGCCAGTGCTCCTCACGAGTGTTGGTACAAACAGAGCCACGTGCGGGGTCCACCCTAGGCAACTCGTGGATTTTTATCCGGACACCGTACGTACTACTCATCCGGTAGTGACCTCAGAAAGAGATCGCGCAACTCCTAGTGGGATCTTGCTTACCGCACAGTATTGCTCGATTTGTTTTACCTTTGTCCAAAATCTTGTGCGCAGGATTCTGAGGATATTATGGGCTATCTCGAGGTTGAGGTTTCCCATTAGAAGTTTCGAGGAGACCATGGGTCTTCCGTGGTTGTGATTATTCCATGCAGCTTGTGGTAGTTTGTGATGGACTAGTTGGAGGACCCCAGTAGGGTTAAATCTTTCTAAGAGCCATGCCTGTGGTTATGTGGCAACTTGGAATTTTTTTTAACACCCGGTCATATAAAACTTGAAGTAAACTTAATTAAAATATGCAAACTAGGTGCGTAACCATGACTGTCTCTTCTCGTGAGTTCTTATCCGAGAGAGGACATAGTGGGGTTATGTTTGACTGGTAAGTAGGTGTTGAGGATCATTTCTTTATGATTATTAGTTCACGAATGTTTATGCGTATATAACCCCCTTCTTATTCTTGTACTCGTAATTTAGCAACTCAAATAAATGCTTAGTGCTTGCTGCAGCCTCAACACCTAAATATACCTCACCCATTAAGCTTTGCTAGTCTTGATACCTTTGGAAATGAGATTGCTGAGCCATGTTGCTCATAGGATGCGTTCGAGGCCGGCAGTTTGGGATAGAAAGAATGGATGTGATTGTTATTCATTTGATTTCGTCCGTAGCTGGACCCTCCTCTTCTAATTAGTGATTGAATGTATTGATGTTTTGGACATAATCTTGTTGCAGCTTATGGCAAGTGTAAGCCAATTGCATATACTCATCTCTTCTTCACATGTACTTGTAATGATATCCATTCTTGTGAAACGACGAGATATGCTTCTGACCCTGTCGAGGCCATCGTGCCAAAATAAGGATAGGATCGCATCTTCGTTGTTACAAGTTGGAATCAGAGCAGTACCGACCTAGGAGCCCCCTTGATTGATTTAAATTGTCAGAGTTGAGTCTACCAAAAACTACTTTGAGTCTAGTTATATATCGGAGAGTAGGATTCTTTTTCCTCCTCTTCTATGCTCTTGTGTGGAATCTTGACGTAGGCATTTTAATTCTACCCTCTTCTCACTCAAATATGTTTTTAGGATCACGCGGGTATTGTGGAACCACTATCATGTCGATGTGATGGAATTCTGACTTGGTGCCTCCTGTTATAGAGGAGTAGAGCTCCAAGGGGTGTTCGACACATTGTTATCATTCAAATTCCTTAGTATCTCAAGACGTGGACATCGATACGCGGCAATTATTTGCTTGGTGGCAAATAGTGTCATGACTTTTCCCCGGTACTAGTGGAGATAGCTCGGATGATCCACAAAGACTAGTATCATTATTTTTTTGAAGGTCTAACGTAGATGAGTTTGCGGAACTTCTCGGATATGTGTTGACAGTTGCAAGAAAGGTCATGTCGTTTACTACATTGAGTTGGTTCCCAGACCCGCAACCTAATAGCATAACCAAGAAAGATTTCAAAAATCCTCAGGTGGGAATTCAAGTACTTCCCTAGGATTATCTTCCAACAGATGCATGATGTGAGGTTGGGGTTCGACATCTACTGGTTTGTTTGTTCATAGTCTTTCTTATAGAGGATAGTCTTGATATGTGTCGTCAGATATGCACCATCATGCCTTGTACTTCCCTATGCCTAGGGAGCATATTCGAGCGTCATTTCAATATGACAATCCAATGTACAATCGTGCCCGTGCGAGTCTTACCACGAAAATGTCGAGCGAAATCTCTATCATATATTTGTTTTCGGCGTATTCCGCAAGCCTCATCCTTTGTTTTGTTGGAGTATGGTAAGTCGAGTTGCTTCAATGTCAAGTGGTAAATACATATATTTTCTACGTGGTATTCTCATATTTATATGGGAGTGCTAATCCTTTTGATCAAACGGAGTTGTCATGGTAATTCTTTTCCATCTGTAGTGCTTCTCGTCAAGTCAATTCAATCTTCTGCAATATTTGCAAATCCATCCGCATAATTCTTTCGGAGTTCGTCCAATCTATCCCAAGTTGTCCTTCTTTCTCCCCACCCTCTCGCCCTTTTTTATTTAGCTATTAAATTCTCGTCCAAGTGCCTTTCTTTAGAGTTATGCGTCCACTATCTTTTCTTTTGTATCGTAATCGGTGATTTATTGCGAAGACGCTCAGGATTTCAAGTTTCATCATTCATCATTATTATATTCATTTCTTGTGCATTCAATTCAAGCTTTTGGTGTTCATCATATCCTTTTCATTTGATAAATGCTTTCTTGTGTTGGAAATTCTTATTCAAGCCTCTTTTGTTTATTCATCCCTCTCTATTCTGTGCGGAGTGTTTAACATTCTCAGAAGATTCGTATTTTCATCCAAAATCCTTTGAATTATCTCAAGGCTCTCAATCTCATCAAGTATTTAATTTGTACAGGTGCAATATGTATTTCTACAAAATTCCTTTAACACTGTTTTGTTTGAGTGGGCCCATAATCCACAGGTTTTCGAGGACCTTACCTGGCTCTTCTAATCTTTTGTGGACTTCTTTAACTATTTCCAAGTGTGGCATAAGTATGGATTCCGCCAGTCATATTCCTTTTCCAAGATCGTTATAAAATCATTTTCATCGTTGGCAATCTTTCCTTGTTCATTGTTCCAGAGTGTCTCAGTATTTCTTGATGGTTCTTCTTGCCACCATTCTCTGCATTCAAGACCGAAGAAGAGTTTCTCTTAAATGTTGGTCCATTCTCTTGAAGATTCATTGTCTTAGCTTCATGTTATCATCTCAAATTATTTTCAATCATGAGAAATTCTTTTCATATTTATCAAGTGAATTTCATAATTGTTGTAATTTATCGACCCTCCAAAGGCCATCATTTAAGAATATTTCTTTGTTCTTAGTTTAACCTTCCGTTCTCAAATTCTACTCAACTGTTGTCTATTCGTTCGTATCTCAATTATTCTGGTGCCTTAGTCAATTTTATTCTAGGCGTATGATGATCTTGTTCTCATGTATCTCTATTCATTCGAAGTAGTCCCTCCTTCATTTGTGAATTCTTAGTCGTGTTGTCGTTCAAGACTTCTTTAGTGTGGAATATCTCTCTTCAATATTTTTCAAGAAGAATAAGTGGTATGCTAAATTTGTTGCTTGTCATCAATTTAACTGATGAAGGATAAGCATAACATAATTCTTATTCTGGTTTCATGAAAGTGATTTCAATTGTTCTTATGGAGCTTTTCATGATATCAAATTCTCGATTCTAAGTGCTCATTTTTATTTTTTGGAATTCAAGTTTTCTCAAGTATCTCTCCGCAGAGTTCCATCTAAATCTTGGCAAGCTTAATCCTATTGTTTTCAACCTTTGTTTCATTTTATCATTCTTTTGTATAAGGATGTTCTTCATGGTGGTCTATCAACATTTCTTTCATTCTGGAAGTGTTCTTCAAGATTCTTGTTGGACGAGCTCAAGTAATCTATCTATTGCATTTCGAAGTGCAATTCTTCCTCGATTGTCCTTTGGAGTGGTGTTATAGTATTTTGATTCATGAGGAGTCTCGAAGAGAATTTGTTTTAGAATGATATATTTTTACCCACCAATTTATTCGATCTTTAGATAATTACAACTCATGATTTCTTTAATAAAGCTATCTTGGATTGGATTTCATCTAAATCTTTTCCTAGGTTTGTTGATACTATGGTGATTATCGTTGATCGGAGTCCTCAAGGTATCCTATTGGTGAAATAAGTTTTGCATATCTTGTTGCTACCAAGTAATCAATTGTATCCGTTAGTGGATGGTTGTCACCTCATTAATTGAGATGGTTTTCATAAGTCCACAAGAAGCTTTTCTTATCGTTGTTGATTTTCCAACAACTCTGGTTAATCAATCCTAGTAAGCATTCTTATCACATTCAATTGTGATAGAAGTTGTCATTTTCTTATCCGTTCTTTTCTTTCTTGTGATCTAGCTTATATTCTGTTGTTTCGGAGGCGTTGTGATGTTGTTGTTCCCATCATCCCATTTGTTGAGAAAATTTTATTTCCTTGATTGTCCACTTAATCTGAGTGTTGTGAAATATTTTCGAGTTCTTTCCTTCTTATAAGGTTTTGCCTCTATTTCCTACCAAAGTGCTGCCCAAATTTCTTTCTATTTTTTGCTTGTTCCTCATGTCATTTTCATCTCTTTGCAACCTTCAAGGATCGTTGGTTTCACTCGATTCTCAAAGAAGCAACTAAGTTTTACCTCGCCATCTTCTCTTCCTCTTCCCCCTTTCATTCTATGATCTCGAGTCGAGATCTCTTGTTAGAGGAGGAGAGTTGTAATAGCCTGGAATGGATGCTCCATAATATTATGTTTTTATTCCATTATTGTCGTGTGGTTTAGTTGGTTGTCACATTCATTTGCATAGAATTATGACTCCATTGTCGTCATTTTTCAAAACTTGCATCCGTTATTAGTTGTCGCTTCTCTTCGTTCTCATCGCCGACCGTTTTTAGTCCAACCACACGCACGCGCCCGCGGCATCGTTTAAAAATTGTTTTTAAAAGTGTGTATGCAACTTTCTTAGAATGGCTGCAAAGTTGGCGTGCGGTCACAATATGGTGTAAGTAGACGGTGTGCCAAATTTCGTCGCATTTAGAGTATGTTTGATACTCGAACCATTAAAATATAGAGACACTATAACCGGTCAAACATCGGACATTTCGATGATTTAGAACTCTGGCATGGGCCGCAAATCTCCCTCTCATCTAAGGCCAAAACCCCCGTACACATCCCACATAGCCCACCTACCCTACCCCTGTGTTTCGGACCGTCCGATCGGGACCTAACACGCGAAAAACGGGCAAATTCCTCTAACCCTAGAGCCCTTTCCTTTTTAAGGAGACCTACCCTCACTAATTTGGTCGCTAACCTAATGCTCCCTCATTCCCGCGTGCACCCATCCAGCCAGCCGCCACCACAATCCCCTATCCCCCACTTCACATCCGCCGGCCCGCGGGCCTGGATTGAGAACACCCAAGCCCATCTGGGCCCGCAACTCGCCGCCGCCTGGGCACAGCGTCCGCGCCCGAGCTCCAGCCAAGCGTCAGACCACCGTCTTGCCTCGACACCATCGTTGGCTCACCCCTCGTCGCCACACCAGCTACTTGTCGGAGAAGCCTAACCCAGGCCTTCGCCCGACCATTGCCGCGCACCTCCCCACGGCCAAGCCCCACGCGTTGCCGCCTGCAACCAGTAGCTTCGCGTTCCCCTGCTCTCCCCGCAACACCACCAATCGCTAACACGCTCGACGCACGCCTCCCCGCGGACGGATCCGGTGTCCCGCCGCCAGATCTTCCAATCTCCGCCCGTCCCCGCTGCCTCCAAACCTTGCTAGGCGCTGCATCATGGACCAGGCCGGCCCTGCCCTCCTTGTTCCAGGCGGGACCGGCAGGAGGAGAGATGTCGTGTTGACCGCTCCCTTCGCCTCGGCCTAGTTCAGCTCACCCTACGGCCCAAGCCCCACACCAGGCCAATCGAAAGGTCATGTGGAGAGTGCCACACTACTATCCTTCGCTGTGGCCGACTTATTGTATCTCGCGCCGTGTAGATTCGACCCGTTGCATTTTATTTTGTGTTTGAGGAATTTCCTAATTAACTAGTGCATTTTTAATTACAGAATCCTATCTCTCTGGGAAAGGTATCTTTTTTCAATTCGAACAACGGTATCCCTACCTGGCAAACTATCCTCGTTTTCGAAGTCCCTAGTTTTGTCCTCTGCTGTAGTATTCCGGTTAGTAGACGGCTTCCTTCATCGGAAATCTAGCCAGTGCTTTCCATTAGGTGTGCAACGAAGGATAGCCTTGTGCAGAGGCGGGGACAGGATTCGAACCTGCTGTCTTCAGATCATGAGCCTGATGAGTCGACCAATTCCTCTACCCCGCTTCTTCCCCTGATCTTTCTTTCCCTCTTCCCACCGGGGTTCCCCTTGCTTGCTTGGCCGGGATAGAACCAGCGTTTAGGCTGCGGCTAGGCGCGGAGGTTGGAGCTCCCTCCTTGACTCGTTATTTTCAAATGCTAATAATTAAATAACCGTGCATCATATGTAAAAACTTTATATATATAAATTGGTCAGAATTTCATGTAGATTCATAATATGACACTCTCATCCAGGTTAAAATGTTCAAACCCGCCTCTTGTACTGATTTGCGTTATGCCATGTTAAAAATGTTTTAATTCATAAGTAAATAACCTTAGCTCCGAGTAGAATGTTTCATATATGTAATGTGACTAGAAAAATGGTTAGAATATCATGTTGGCATTTATTGTGCAGTCTAAAAATTCTACAATTGTGTTATTGGAAGAACAGTACCAAAATCTTAATTTGCATGTGGGGACTTCCCGGAATTGTTATTCGTTGTTATGGCCTCGTTTGAACTTGCTTAGAATCTCGTGTAGTTTCATAATATCTTGTTGCATCCATGATTCAACATGCCTCTGGCTATCATTTGCAAACATTTTGAATTCATGTCATACTGTCTTGTGTTGGTCATATCTTTTAGACCGTAACTCCGTTTTAGATGATCTATATATGTAAATAGACTAGACTACCGTGTAGCATCAATTAGTTCACTTTATTTTGTTGTTTAATAAATATAAAATGTGTCTGGTTCAGATCTGGACCAATTTAGAAATTAACATATGGGGTCGTTTCGGAAATGATCTAAGTTATTTCCATCCTCATTTAAAATGCCTACATAGATAGTTTATTTATGATTCACCTCTTTCCATGCTAAACAACATTCAGATTTCCGTGTGAATAAATCAGAGTGAATTAAATGATTCAAATCTGGAGTTTCATCAATATGCAACTCGTTGCATATTAAGCTTCACTTCATGTGTAGAAGTTGTTTGTTGTGATTTGCCATGCCTTGCATAATTAAATGGACATGCATCATATTTTCTTGCGCATCATGTCATGCATATGTCGTGGTGTCTATCATGTGTTGATTTGTTATTTTTGGATTGTTTCTTCTCGATAGATATCTGAAGCTGCTTCGGATTGTGAGGACTCGTTTGACTATGTGTGTTCGTCTACTTCACATATTTGTTCTTCTTCCAATTAGGATCTGAGGAAAGATGATCATTTTCCAAGATACCACTACTATCATTGCTATGCTAGATATCTCGTTTCTATTGCCATGTCTCACTACCTACCACCTGTTAATGTCAGCCTCCCAACATTGCCATGAAAAGCCTCTAACCCCTGCACGTCCTAGCAAACCTTTGTTTGGCTATGTTACCGCTTGCTCAACCATTCTGATAGCGTTGCTAGATGCAGGTGCAAGTTGCTTCCCATGTGACAACATGGGTTCCTTAATATATCACCATATTATTGTTATTTAATTTATTGCACCTATATACTGGGTAAGAGGTGGAAGGCTTTCCCTTCTAGCTCAGGGTTTTGCTCCACATTTATCGCCCTAGTTACTTGGGTACTGGTGTTATATATGTTCCATATTGAGCGCTCCTAACATGTTTGGGGTTGTTACAAGGACCCCCTTGATTTTTGTTTTGTGCTAAAACTCTTCCAGCAAGGCCCAGCATTGGTACTAAATTTTCCTAATAACTAACAAAATATGCATAAGGACTTTCTGGACCCCGTGGATAATTAATGAACAATCCGGGCCAGTGCTCCTCTTGAGTGTTGGTCCAAACAAAGCCACTTGTGGGGTCCACCCAGGGAAACTCAGGGATTTTTTTCCGGCCACCGTATGTACTGCTCATCTGGTAGTGCCCTTGGAAAGAGATACGCTTGGCTCCTATTGGGATCTAGCCTGTCGGGCGGTCTTGCTGGATTTGTTTTACCCTTCTCGAACATCTTGTGCGCGGGATTCCGAGGATACTTTGGGATATATCGAGGTTGAGGTCTCCCATTGGAATGTCCGGGGACACCACGGGTCTCCCGTGGTTGAGGTTATTCCACGCAGCTTGTGGTAGTTTGTGATGTAGTAGTTGGAGCACCCCTGCAGTGTTAAACCTTTCTGACAGTCGTGCCCGCGGTTATGTGGGAACTTTGAAATTTTGTTTAACACCCGGTCATAGAAAACTTGAAGTAAACTTAACTAAAATATGCCAACTCTCTGCTTAACCGTGATTGTCTCTTCTGGTGAGTTCTTATCCCCTCTTATTAGTTGATGACTGTTTATGCATAGATCACCCCTTCTTATTCTTGTACACATAAGTTAGCCACTCAAATAAATTCTTAGTGCTTGTTGCAGCCTCACCACTCAACCATACGTCACCCATTAAGCTTTGCTAGTCTTGTTACCTTTGTGAATGAGATTTCCGAGCCCCTGTGGCTCACAGATTACTACAACAACAATTGTAGGAATAGGTAAATCGATACTTTGACGTGAGCACGATGATTGTTCAGTTCGAAATTTCTTCTTCTTCTTCATCGATCATAGGATGGGTTGCAGGCTAGCACCCTGGGATAGGAAGGATGGACGTCATTTTTATTCGTTTGATTTTGTCCGTAGTCGGACCCTACTCGTCTACTCAGTGATTGAATGTATTGTTGTATTTATGATGATATTGTTGTAGCTTGTGGCGAGTGTAGGCCAATTCCATATACTCATCTCTTCTTTACATGTACTTGTAATGATATCCATTCTTGCAAACAACAAGATGCGCTTCTATCCCTGTCAAGGCCCTTGTGCCAAAATAAGGATAGGATCACATCTTGGGCGTTACACCTTAATAGAAACGATACATGTGTCTCATTTCTCTTTCTGTCACTGAGATTGAGCAACGCATGATCGACCCCATCACAAAGCACCTCTTCCAATGGCAAGATAAATCAATCTAGTTGGACAAACCAAACCAATAAATCACAGAAGAAATAAGAGGCTATAGCAATCATGCATAAAAGAGTTCAAAGAAGACTCAACTAATATTCATGGATAGATCAAATCAAAAACTCACAATTCATCAGATCCCAACAAATACACCGCAAAAAGAGTTACATCAAAAAGATCTCTAAGAACATCAAGGAGACCATTGTATTCAATGTCAAAAAGAGAGAAGAATTCATCCAGCTACTAACTACAGATCCGTAGGTCTATGGTAAACTACCCACGCATCATCCGAGGGGTAGCAAGGATGATGAAGAACCCCTCCATAATCTTTACCCCCTCTGACAAAGTGCCGAAAAGCCTCTATATAGGAGGAGCAAGAGGGATGGTGGCTTGCCTCCTACTCCAAGTAAGAGGGTCTAGCCGAGCCCAAGGGGGAGAATCCTCCAATTCAGTTTGGTGGAGGACTCCTTCCCATCTTGTGCACCTCCTTCCTTTTTTGCTAGTACTATTGCTTTCAGCCGAAATAGGCTTATTGGGCTGGCCTCACCAGCCCATTAAGGGCTGGTGTGCCACCCATGGGCCTATTAGGTCCTCTCCCGGGTGGGTGGCCCGTCCTAGTAAAACCCCGGAACCCATTCGTCACTCCTGATACTTTACCGGTAATGCTCAAAATATTTCCGAAAGCCAAATGCAACAATCCTATATATATCTATCTTTGTTTTCGGACAATTCTGGAGACCCTCGTGATGTCCGAGATCTCATCCGTGACTCAGGACAACATTCGGTTACCAACATCAATAATTCAGTTATACCAAAACGTCACCGAACCATAAGTGTGCTCACCCCGTGGGTTCGAGAACTATGCAGACTCTATGGGTTCGAGAACTATGTAGGGAGACAAGAGTGGATCCATAGTGGTATATTGATTGGTGAATATGTGGACTCGTGTGCGCTATCCCACCTCAAAGAAAATAGTTGTAGTCGTAGTACAGATTAGCCAAGAGTCAAAGTTGGCTTGCTGCAATTGAACTCCACAACCCCTTCATTGATACTGATGCATATGTAGATACTTCTGACGTAAGTCTTGCTGAGTACCTTTGTACTCACGGTTGCTTAATTTATGTTTTTGCAGAGAAGACTTTAGTCTCACTAAAGGTTTCTACACGATGTGTTCGATGTTGACCGGAATAGCTTGGGAATCCCAAACAGAGGTCTGGCTCCTTTGGTAGGGTCGTTGTAGCTTTTTAGGCTCCTCCAGCCATTTTTAGTAGATGTATGTACCCATACATGTGCATGCTTCCGCTTGATGCTTGTATGACTTGAGTGCTGGGTCATGTGACCCCTGTTTGTAATATCACATTATGTTGACTCTTATGAGTCTTTAATAAATGATTGAGTCATAGAGTTATGTTGTGATGCCATGTTGTATCTACACATATCGTGCATATTGTGTGTGTGTTTGAAATGCATTGGTACGTGTGGGATTCGACACCTAGTTGTGTGCCTTTAGTAGTACTATTTACGGGGAAATGCATCTTTGTGCTTCTACCGAGCCTTGCTAGCTTGCTACTGCTCCGGACATATTGATTGACCAACATGTATCCTTCTTTGCTGTTGTGTCTGTCCATTGGGGGAAATGTCACGCGGTGTAATGGAGTCCCTGTAGCTTGCTACAACTCGTATACACACGCTGTTGACCGACACCTGCTTTGCTGGGTTATGTATGTCTGTCCCTCTATGGATATGCCACTTGGGTTTATAACTACTCATGTCGACCCAGGTTCTCTCTTGTTTGAATGATGGCGACATAAACACATACGCGAGCCAAAAGACGCAAACGGTCCCAGCCCAGGTAAGGTGGCAGACGTGGATTTAACCTTGCGTGAGGCCACAAAGTGATGTGTTATGTTACGAGCTGGGTTCTTAAGACTTAGGATCGGGGTCCCGACAGTCGTGCTGTCGGAGAACTCATCTACTACTCCGCCCTCGCTCGCTGGATCGAGGAGGTGGAGAGGTCATCGAGATGTACATGTGCTGAACTAGGAGTTGCTGTCTGTTTGGCACTAGATATAGATGGATCATGATTGAATAATGAAGACGTACGACTACATCAACCGCTTTCTTAACGCTCCTGCTTGGCAATCTACGAGGGAATGTAAATGCATTCGTCTCACTACTGCAGGATGCTTCTAACGCGGTACTAATATCAGAGGCCCTTGAATGAAATTGTGTGTGATGCATGAATTGCAAACGGTGATGTAAAAAACCGTAAAAAATGCAAAACATTTGTGATGGTCGAGACATCAAACACAATTCAGGTTAGAGTTGTGTGTGCGATGCCTGGCATACGGTTCACTCAAATGAACTATTTGCGATGGGACAGAACAATACAAACGGGTAGCCAAAGAAGGTGTGCGATATATGGCATAGAGTTCACTCATATAAACTGTCTGTGATTAGGCAACAAAATACAAACAATCAACCAGATCAAAGGTGTGTGTGATATATGACATACTGATATGTCTCCAACGTGTCTATAATTTTTGATTGTTGCATGCTGATATATTATCATTCTAGAATACTTTTGGGGTATTTATTTACCAATTTATATTATTTTTGAGCAATAACCTATTGACCGAGTGCCCAGTGCAAGTTGTTGGTATCTACATGTTTTTTACTTTTCAGGTTTTCCATACCAAATGATGTCCAGTTGACCTAAAACTTTTTGGTGATCTTTTTGGACCAAAAGATAAGCAGGAAGCATCGGAGGAAGCCTCGAGGCCATATGAGGGCCCCACAAGTTAACCCGACGCGACTTGGGGGTGAGCCACACCATGTTGGATTGTGGGCCCCTCAAGACCCTCCCGACTCTGTTCTCTGGCTTATAAATTCTCATATACCCTAGAAACTCCAGAAGCTGTCCCGAAACAGTTTTTATGCCACCGCAAGTCTCTGTTCTGATGGGAGGTCATATGGAGCTCTGTTCCAGCACCCTGTCGAAGGGGGATCGATCATGGAGGGCCTCTTCATCAACCTTGCTGCCCTCACGATGATGTGTGAGTAGTTCACCACAGACCTACGGGTCCATAACTAGTACCTACTCCCTCCGTTCCAAAATATAAGACCTTTTAGGGATTTCACTAAGAGACTACATACGGAGCAAAATGAGTGAATCTATACTCTAAAATATGTCTATGTACATCCGTATGTAGTTTATAGTGCAATCTCTAAAAGGTCTTATATTTAGGAACGGAGGGAGTAGATGGCAATCTCTCTCTCTTTATCTTCAATACAATGATCATCGCATTGATCAAGATGATGTAGTTCCTTTTGTGTGGTGCGTTTTTTGGGATTCGATGAATTGTGGGTTTATGTTCAAATTATTCATGATAAATATTTGAGTCTTCTCTGAATACTTATATGATTCTTATGTGCATGATTATAAAAGCTTCGTAATTCTCTTCGATCTATTGAAATAGTTTGGCCAACTAGATTGATATTTCTTCAGTGAGAGAGGTGCATTGTAATAGGAACAACTTGACAAATTTCTATATCCTAGTGATAGAAGGGGGCAAGATGCGTCTTTGTGTTGCTGCTACTAAGGATAAAACGATGGGCTTTATTCATATTGCTTGAGTTTACTTTGTCTGCATCATGTTATTTCTCCATGCATTACTTTGTTTTACTTAATACTCTAGATGCATGCTGGATAGCGGTAGATGAGTGGAGTAATAGTAACAGGTGCAGGCAGGAGTCAACCTATTTGTTTATGGACGTGATGCCTATATGCACATGATGATTGCCGTGAATATCACATAACTATGCACTTTTCTGTCAATTGCCCAATAGTAATTTTTTACCCACCGTACACTATTTTTTTGTGAGTGATACCATTAGGGAAAACTATGTACCCCGGGTCTATTCACAACATATTTATAAAACCCTCAATACCTTGCTGCCATTTACTTGTTTTTATTTGATGTTGCTATCTACAATATCTATACACCTCACTTGATTTTGTATGCAAGTTGTTTGTTCTTTTGTATGCAGTCTCTGAAGATAGTTGTGGTTGATATTCCTATTGGTTCGATAAACCTTGGTTTCATAACTGAGGATATTACTTACCGACATCATGCTGCGATAACTTGTTCCTCTTCATGGAAAACCAAACACAAATCACAAGTATTAGGAAGGATTTATGGTGCCATTGCCAGTGAATATCATCACCAACTATCAATTAAATCCACACAAATTTTAATTCCCTTGTTCAGGTTGTATATTTTGTTTGTCTCATAAAAATAAAAAAATACAAAAATATTTACCTTTGCTTGTTTAGCTTGTCACTAGATTGCATATTTGCTCTCTAGTTTGCTTGTCTCGCTTGTTACTTTGCTTGCTCGGTCACCATGTCTCAAGATACTACTAACTTGGTTGACTTATCAAAACTAATAATGTTGATTTTTATTAGTACTCCTATACCACCCGACACTAGTGCGGAAGCTTTATATATTAATGATGCATTACTGAATCTTGTCATGAAAGAGCAATTTTCGAGAACTCCTAATGAGGATCCCACTTCACATCCCAATACCTTTGTTGAAATTTGTGAGATGAAAAAGAAAAAGGACATGGATAATGATATTGTGAAATTAAAACTATTTCCTTTTCACTAAGATAAAAAGCTAAAGCTTTGTTTTCATCTTTACAAGTAATAGTATTGAAACATGGGATAAGTGAAAAGATGCTTTTATTGCCAAGTACTTTCCTCCCGCTAAGATCATCTCGCTCAGAAATCATATAATGAATTTTACATAGCATGATCAAGAACATGTTGCACAAGCATCATAGATAATGAAGTTGATGATAATAAATTACCCCACTCATGGTTTAAACTTGTCGATGGTTATCCAAAATTTCTATGCTCGACTAAACTTTGTTTCTAGTAATATTCTAGATTTTGCTGCAGGTGGTACCTTTATGGATGTGATCTTAGGATAGGCCATAAAACTTCTAGACAACATCAAGACCAATTATTCGCAATCGCATACCGAGAAAGCTCCAACCGGTAAGAAGGTAAATTCTTTTGAGGAAATCGCTACTTTCAGTGAAAAAGTGGATGCTCTTATGAATTTGGGTGCTAATAAAAATACTCATGTTGATCGCAATGATATGCCCTTGTCTAACTTTATTGAGCAAAATAATGATGCTTATAGGGGTAATTTCAATGCTAGGACATATACCAGTGATGTTCCTAATTGTTATGAAAATTATTATGGTAATTCTTATGAAATTCTTCTACCAATTCCAAAAGGATACACTGTGATCTTCAAAACACAATTAAGGAAATCATTAATTCTCAAAATCGTTTCAATACTATGGTAGAAGAAAAATTGCATGTTATTCATAATTTGGGTAAAAACATGGATATAATTGCTATTGATGCACAAAAACTTAAAAAATATTCCCGTCCTAATCATGATTTTAATGAGAAAAATAAATCAATAAAAGTTTCTATTAATGAAAGTTAGGAGAGGATTGCTAAGTTGAAAGCTATGCGGGAATTCCTAGAAGAAGCTCTTTCTCCCAGTTTTTATCAAAATCATGATGGAGATCTTAAAATGATAGGTACTTCTCCGATTGAATTTTGGTTTGCTTCACTGCATATCAATGATAAAGGGACTGGAGATGAGTCAAGTCTAGTAAAAGAGTGTCCTGTTTGCTTGGAGGGTGATGATTTTAATGCCGAAACAAAAAGAAGTGGGTTTGGAGAGGTCAAAACTTTAACTATTGATGTGCGCACTATTTTGGAGTACAAGGACTTTAATTATAATAATTGCTCTTTATTAGAATGTATTTCCTTCCTACAATCCATTATTAGCTCACCCAATGCTTATGAAGAAAAGAAAACTTTTACTCAACATATAGTAGAAGCTATGGTGAACGCTCATGATGAGAAACTTGAGCTTGAATTTTCTATTCCTCGAAAGTTGCATGATGAGTGTAAACCTACTATCGAAATTAAGATAAATAAATATTAATGCCATGCTTTGTGTGACCTTGGTGCTAGCATTTAAACTATACACAAATCTTTATGTGATGTGCTTGGTCTTACTAATATTGAAGAATGTTGCCTAAACTTGCATCTTGCAGATTCTACCATCAAGAAACCCTTGGATAGAATAACTGATGTGCTGATAATTTAAAATAAAAATTACATGTCTGCAGATTTTATTGTTCTTGATATTGATTGCAACCCTACTTTTCCAATTATACTTGGAAGACCCTTCCTACGAACTATAGGTGCAATCATTGACATGAAATAGGGAAACATAAGGTTCCAATTTCCATTAACGAAAGGAATGGAACAGTTCCCTACAAAGAAAATGGAACCACTGTATTAATCAATCATGAGAGCTACTTATGGGTGGAGTGTCCAAGATGGAAACACGTGAAACTATGCAATATGCCTATCTAGGTGAATAAAACAATTGTGCTTGTTGGGAGGCAACCCAATAGTTATCTTTATTTTTGTCTTTTACTTCCTGTTTATTTGTGTAACATGAGTATTGCCTTTGTAATGATTGTGTTGTTATGTTTTAAATAGTGTTTGTGCCAAGTAAAGCCTTTGGGATGATTTATATATTGAGTAGAATTGATACGGTACAAAAACGGAAACCTTGATGTCGAGTGCAGAATTTCTGTTATTTACCGAAATGTCTTTTGAAGCTCAATTTTGTATACATTATTTCTATACAAATTCCTCTGGTCTTCCTAAGTTTACAGAATATTTGGAGTTACATACCTACATACTGTTCTACTTGAGTAAGATTCTGTTTTTTCTTGCATAATTTGCTTGTTTTTATGATGCTAAGGATTGTATCGGGGGATATAAGACATGGAGAAGTTAGAATATAGTACCTTCTAATAAAATAATTTAAGAATCAACTTATAACAAAACCTGAAAGTATTTGATATGTTGCTTATACTAACGGACCTCACGAAGTTTTATATGATTGAAGGTTTCAAGTTTTGGGTATTATCCTCATGGACAAAGGAATGAGGAGCAACAAAAGATTATGCTTGGGGATGACAAAGTCACCCCAAGGTAATATTCTAGGAAGACTCAAGCATCTAAGCTTGGGGATGCCCTGGAAGGCATCCCATCTTTTCGTCTCAATCCATCGTTATGTCACTTGGAGCTACATTTTTATTCATCACATGATCTGAGTTTTTCTTGGAGCGTCGTTTGCTTATTTTTGCATTTACTTTTAGTTTGCCACAATCATCGTTTTCTGGACACCTATTTGAGAAAGATACCACATCATCTCAATTACTTAGAATGCTCTATGTGCTTCACTTATATCTTTTGCGCTTAGGAGTTTCTCTAGTACTTCACTTATATCTTTTTGAGCACGATGGCATGTAGATTTTATAGAAATATTATGCTCTTGTTCTTCACTTATATTTGTTTGAGAGTTAAATAAATAGTGACGGTAATTTGCATATCTCACAAGACTAGATCAAAAATAATTGGTGTTCAATAAGTGATAATTAAAACCATCATGTAGCACATATAGAGAAATTATGGATTCGAGAGGCATTTCCAATTCATGGTGGTAGCTACACACCCTTTGGTATAAGTGCCTTTTTTGATATACGAGGTGTCAGGTTTCAATGGCATTGGAACAAGTGCATTTTTGTTATATACGAATAACCTTTTCTCACTTTTATTTGTCTTTTTGTTACCTTTTTCAAACAAGTGTCTTTTCATTGTGTACAAAGGGTGTTTCTTACTTCTCTCGGTGTTTTTTCCTTCCCTTCTTGGCATAATTGCATGTTTGCTTGCTTGACTAGTCCAAAACCATGACATTTTTGCTACAGAATTATTTTTCACATTTAAAAATAAGTTATCAAATTAATTAGACATGAAAATTGGGGCCATGTGTAGCTACCACCATGGGTAGCAAATTATTTTTGTTATGGTCTAATCATATAGATGTGGTGATATAAAAATGTGTTAGTGTATTAATATTAATATAGAGAGGTGTCAATAATAAGAGATGTTAAACTTCTTGTTCATATACAAATTAAAAGGGCATGGTGATGATGTGTGAGTGTTTATATTCCCTGTTGAAATCCTAGTGTTATTTTGAGTCACAGTCGCGTGATGGTTAATTCCTACCAACCCTGTCCCTCAGGGCATGCGAGTAGTACTTTGATTTGTGATAAAACAAATAAAACTTTGCAATAAGTAAACAATTCCTTCATGAATAATGTGACACCATGGACATACACACTCTCACCTCCTCATATTTGCTAGCCTCTTCAGTATCGTGCATCACCCGTTCTCACCTTGAGGATCGGTGCAACTTTCGTCGGTGCATCCAAACTACTTGACATGACATGCTCTGTTGCACATAAGACTATTCATATCCTCCTCAAAAGATCCACCATACCTACCTATCATTGCATTTCCATACGCATTCTGAGATATATTGCCATGCAAATGCCATCGTCACTTCACATGACTATTTCGTTCATCATCATAATGCTTTACATGATCATACAGAGCAGACATAGTATTTGTGCCAAAGCAACTGTTCACCATAATTTTCATACATGTCACGCTAGATCTTCATTTTCACATCCTCGTACACTTCCAGAGGCATTCATACATAGTCGTATCATCCTATCACTTTTCATATTTAGTTGTAAGTAAATAAAAGTGTGATGATTATCATTACTAGAGCATTGTACGAGTGAGGAAATAAAAATTGTGGAGGAAAAATGAGCCCACCACAATAAAAGAGAGAAAAAATTAATAAGAGAAAAAGAGAGATGAGACTTTGATACTATCCTTCACCACACTTGTGCCTGAAAGTGGCACCTTGTTCTTCATATAGAGAGTCTCATGTTATTCATTCATATGCTAGTGGGAATCACTTTTTCATAAAAGTGGCTTGTATATTCCGATGATAGGGTTCCTCAAATGCTCGAGGTCTTCATGAGCAAGAGCAAGTTGGATGCACACCCCACGTAGCTTCAGTGGAGCTCTAGTGCATCATTTGCATGGCAATTCCTACTCCTTCCATCGATATCTATGAACATTCATCTCCATAGCCCGTTGGTATGCTTAGTTGATGTGAGACTATCTTCTCCACTTGTTACCCATTTGAAACCTACCACCATATTCTATTCCACCTATATGATATGCCCATTGGTTCACGCTCATATATTGCGTGAAGAATAATAAGTTGATGCATAATGAGAAAGTACGATCCAATTGTGTGAAATAGACAACTTGGTGGTTGACATTTCTGTTTATGTGGTGAAGATGGAGCCATGCATTGTTAATATAATAAGATGAATGGGGTAAAATAATCTTGGAGGATCGTATGCTTTGAAAGAGTAATGATTTTTGCTGCTTATACCTATAAGTTCTGTTGGGTTAATATTTGCTAATTCATCGTTTCTCAATTAGCATACACGCATAAGGTTACATCTTGGATAGCATGTCACATAAAAATTCTATTTTTATCATTTACCTACTCAAGCACGAGCAAGAATTAAGGTTGGGGATGCTTGATACGTCTCCGACGTATCTATAAGTCTTTATTGTTCCATGCTGATATATTATTATTCTAGAATACTTTTGGGGGTATTTATTCAATATTTATATTATTTTTTAGCACTAACCTATTGACCTAGTGCTAAGTGCCAGTTGTTGTTTGCTGCATGTTTTTCACTTTTCGGGTTTTCCATACCAAACAAAGTCCAATTGACTTAAAACTTTTTGGTAATTGTTTCTAGACCAAACGAAGAGCAACAAGCATCGGAGGAATGTTGGGGCCACATGAGGGCCCCACAAGCCAACCCGGCACGGCGTGGAGGAGTCACGCCTTGTTGGCTCGTGGGCCCCTCGAGGCCCTCCTAACTCTATTCTTTGTCTTATAAATTCTCATATACCCTAGAAACCCCAGACGCAGTCTCGAAAAACTTTTTATGCCGCCACAATTTCTGTTCCGACGGGAGGCCATGTGGAGCTCCGTTCCGATACCCTATCGGAGGGGGGATGAATCACGGAGGGACACTTCATCAACATTGCTGCCCTCATGATGATGTCAGAGTAGTTCATCACACACCTACGGTCCATATATAGCCATTACCTAGATGGCAATCTCTCTCTCTTGATCTTCAATACAATGATCATCACATCTTTGCTTTATCCACATGATCTAATTCCTTTTGTGTAGTCTATTTTTTGGGATCTGATGAATTTTGGGTTCATGTTCAGATTACTCATGATAAATATTTGTGTCTTCTCTGAATAGTTATACGATTCTTATGTGGGTAGAGGTTGTCTGCGCTGTACTTGCACCAGACACTGGCCATGCCATACTTGCACCTCAGGCCCGTCGCGCCATACTTGCACAAAACGCCTACCGCTCCATTTGCATTGTCCCCAGCCCGCTCAATGCCAAGGCGCTAGTCGCTAGGCTCAACCACCTCCTTGGCCCAGGTGTCCACTTGGGTACAGTAGAGGAACATGGTCGTCGCATACTCGAGTTGGTGATCTCCGATGGAATAGCCAACTTGGGGCTGGAGAACTTGCTCTAGATATACCGTTAGGGTGTCGACCGCTTGGACGAACACCTGCATGAGTTCAGGTAGAGCCAAGAGATACCATAGGCAAGGGTTATTGGTCATGGAAGAGTTTTATTTTGTTGAGTCGTTTCAATGTGGATCCAAAGGTATTCACAATAATCCTGATATTGCTCTCTTTACTGCTATGTTTCAATGTGTGTACTCTATTTTTCGTTCTATATGTTCTGATTCAGTGTGTGTATATGTGCTTTCCATTCTTTATTTGTGGATGATAACAGCTAGATACAAATTAGTATATGAAAATAGATAGACAAATGGATTTCATAATATATATTAAGTGTCCATTAGTTCATCTCAATATATATATATATAATATCATCACTTATGCGTGATGATACTTAAGTACCATGTACAATGCACAAAATTGAAAACGAACAATACTAAGACTAATAATCCCTCCTAGGAGCAGTTTCCGGCAACCCCTCGCCAGCAGCTCCCTCGTGCGCAGCGTCTTCTAATCGAAGAGGTTGTACTCTACCTCCTCCAGTTCTTAGCGCCCGACGTACCGATCTTGCCTCTTACTGGCGGACGAGTGCGAACAATCTTGCCATTTCATTGGCCACCCATAGGAGCTTCTAGTTGGTGGAGAGCTGGAGCTTATCAGCCAACCTCCACGCAGCAATGAGGCGCCTAGCGCCTTTGACCTTCCTGGCGAAGTACCTGTCTGCGTACACCTCCTCCGCATGACGATG
The DNA here is from genome assembly GCF_904849725.1 of Hordeum vulgare subsp. vulgare. Taxonomy (NCBI): domain Eukaryota; kingdom Viridiplantae; phylum Streptophyta; class Magnoliopsida; order Poales; family Poaceae; genus Hordeum; species Hordeum vulgare. The sequence continues at coordinate 221,429,307 of NC_058523.1, forward strand.
CGCCCGCCCCCAAAGCTCCACCGCCTCCTTTTTCCACGTAGTGCAACAAAAATCACTCCAAAGTTGGGCGGTCTCGTGCAACCTCATATGGCGGCCCGTATCTGTCCTCCTTGTTACTACTCTTCAACTGAATGTCCTTGGTGGGAGGCGCCTTGTAACATCCCAATTTTCTTAAATTCGGATGTTAATAGGTCATTCATATGCATCTCATATTTTCCTATGCATTATTTGCTCTTTTGAAAATTCTATTCATTATGCAACTACGGGCAATTTATTGGAGTGGAGATAATATGACTTCTCCCTTGTCGAATAAAAAGTTCATAATGCTTAGAATAGTATTTGAAGTTGTCCGATTTGGTTTTGCAAATTTTATAATCTCTAAAATTATTTTTGGTTGAGTTTTTAAAAGCTCATTGTTCGTCCTATTGCATAAAAGCTATTTTCAAAATTATTTGCATTAGGTGAAACTAGGGTTCCTATAGATATTATATATATATATAGTATATATTAGAGGTATATTATTTTCTGTTTTTTTAGTATATTAGTATATATTTTCTGGTATTATTTAACTTGAATATATATATATATATATATTATTTCTATTTTTTTAACTTTTTGTGGTTGTTGTTTTTTGTTAAAACAAAAAATCGAGCCCAGCTGGCCAGGCCGAGCCAAAGGCCTAGCCCAGCCAGCGCTCGAGCGAGCGACCAAGCTCCTTTCCCCAGCGCTCCCGTGAGGAACCCCATCGCCAGGCGTTGACCACCCCAGCTCCACGCCACAGCCCCTCCACCGAGCCGGTTTCATCCAGGCTCCAGGCCACCGAGGGACCGAGCCACGTCCCAGCTAGCGCCAGCTAGCCAAGGACTTCCATCCCGATCTTGTATCGCTTGCGGTTTCCCTCGCAAGGGAAATATCCCCAGCTCGAGGTAGCCACGAGCACCAGGAACCGAACCCCATCGTCAGGACTCCTCGCGAGAGAAAAGCCTCAGGAGCCGATTTTCCCTGCTCCCGATTCGCCCCGCCGCCGCCTCGCACGCACAGCGCCGCCGCCTCGCACGCGCATCAGCCTCGAGCATCGCAGGAGCACCTCGCTGTTGCCGGAGTTCATCCGTTTTCGCCGGAGTCCACGGAGCCGTTCGTCGGAGTTCGTTGACCGTCACCGGAGCACCACCACAGAGAAGCCACGCCCGAGACCAACCCGTTTTTCCCCGCTGTTGGTGGTGAGAACGCACGCACGAGCCGATTCAACAAATCCTGATGAACAGCTACATGACGAAATTAAGTCTGTTTTTATCTATTTTTAGGGTGGTGAGATTCTCGATAAAATTTTGAAACGCGTTTATCTTTTTACTCGTATCTCCGATTCAGGAAATTCTTTTTCCTGTGATCTCGTATTGATGAGTATAATATGATGGCATTCATAGTTTTCAGTTTTGCGAAAATTAAATTTTTAGTTAAATCAGATTTGATTTAAACCTACCAGAGGCCATATTTTGCAAACCGTTCATCCGATTTAGTTGATTCTTTTTGCGTCATGATCGTATCAGCATGTAGATGATTTTATACCTACTGCCATGCTATTTATGCTTTGGTTTTAAACAAGTTGTTTTATTGCAGTTGTTTTTATTTGGTGTTATGTGATTGTGGTGATTGATTGGTGTGATTGTTTGCAACGTGTAGATTGTGTGGAGTGCGACGCAAACTATTGTCAGGAGTGTGACTTTCTGAACCAGAATCAAGGCAAGTTACATGTTGATCATCCTTTAACTATTATTTTCTATGCATGTAGTATTATATCACCCTATGAAAATTATGCATGTAAAGGAATATTATTATTATTGCTATGCTATGCAACTATATCCTCTCGTCATTGAAAGATCATGGTATTTGTAGTTTTGCTATGCTAGGTAGACGGGGATTGGTTCCTGTATTCAGTGAGATTATGTGAGGATTACTACAAAATAAATTTGAGTAGTAATTAAGGATTTAATTCACCTCTGGGAGGATATGGTATTGCTGGGTGGTTTCAAGAACATCATGGTATCAACCCTCTGAATGTAAGTGGATGCCGCCCAGGTTCAAAAAGATCAAACAGACTTAGTGACTAGTAGCTTCCTTGTGTGACCACTGGCTATTATGGGCTCTGGCTTAGTTGATCAGTCGTGGAAACCTTACCCGGATGTGCCAGCTGATGTAGCTATGATAGGTGGGATGGGCCTCCTGTGGGACTAGGTGACTGCTTTCGAAAGACTTCGTCTCAATCTTCGGGTTGGGTCCAGTGGGTACATCGTACTAACCTCTGTAGAGTGCATAAACTAATCATGATTAGCCGTGTCCCCGGTTATGGACAATTTTGAGCAGCTAGGCCATTACAGTTGTTGGATAATCTCTACAGATGACACACTTAATAAAACTTGGTGGGAAACTTAATAATGGTAATAGGTTGGAGTTGGAGATGCCAATTCAGCCATATGTGAGTTATTGTAGCAAAGAAATTAAAACTTGACTATTAGGTAGCTATGAGGATAAAATCAGCTTTCTGCAAAATAACCATCAGCCTTTCTCTTGTTATACTATGCATATACATGTAGGTCGGTTATATTACTTTTTCTGTGTAGCTTGCCAATACATTCAAAGTATTGACCTATATGGCCGCAACGTATCATGTTGCAGGATATTCAGACGAGAAGTAAGGTACTGTTAGGGTTGCGAGTCTTCACTCAACATCGCCAGTGGGCTATGATGGGACTCATCGTTATTATTCTGCTACTTTTCCGATGTTTGATAGAATAAAGCTAGGTAAGTGCTATGCAGATTGTTATATTTTATAAATTCTGGATCATACGTTGTAATAAATGATGCACTTGCTATATCTGGTTTTCATCTATGCTGTGTGTGCTAGCGAGTCGATCCATGGACTAGCACAGTAAAGCACAGAGACTCAAATCCTTCGAGGTTTGGTCGTTACACGCCTCCTCGTCGGCGTGTGGGCAGATCAGCGGCGCCATCGCAGAGATTTGAGAGGGTGAGAGAGAGAGAGAGAGGGCGAGCAAGCGGAGGATTTAGATCAGAATGCAGGTGGGACAACGTGAGAAAGGTAGTATTTACTGGAGGTCAGAATCTATATCAACGAGAACAGTACACACGCGGGTCCCCAGAATTTATGAGTACTGTAGTTTGAATTCCACACGATTCCTACGGCAAAAGTTGTGTGTGAATTTAATATTTGATGATTTCCAATACAGAACCACGTCTGATTAATAACCCGCATCACTCACCTTCCAAACCTCGAGGAGCAAAATAGAGTCCAATTTTTTACATTTTCTTTCCTCATATAAGGCATGAATGATTATTTTGTATTACGATGGCAATCCATGCATGTGTCCAAGCTGTGGCACCAATGTGTTTGAAAATTCCTTCCAATTTACTACTCAAGGAATTAACTCGCACACAACAAATACACACATATGTCTTTTAAAACCGTTATGGTTTGATGTCGCATGTACATGTAGTGCAAATTTGAATTATGGTCATTAAATGGCTAGAAAATCACTTAAATGTCATAAAGGTCAAATGACCAATGAAATTTTCCAAATTTTGACATGACAGTTGTATTAGTGTATGTTAATTTTAGAAAATATTGAAGGCCAGAAGTGGAAGCTATAGTTGGTTCGTCATCAAACATGCATTATTCCCTCTCGGAACCATGAGCCTTCTAGTGAGTTGCTCCAGTTTGTGAGGGGTGTGTGTCCAAACTTTTGTCCGACATGCCAATTTTTGACAATAACATCTTGGTGTCATGAAATTACGTCAAGCAAGATTTCATGTATTTCTGATCATTTTTTATTTTTTGGAATTAAAATGCCATGGCACTCGATGCTTTGTGTTCAATCTGTGACACCAATATGTTTAAAAAATTCTTCTAATTTACTGCACATGGAATTAAATCGCACACAAGTACACAAATATGATTTTTCAAACCGTTATGGTTAGCTATTGCATGTACATGTAGTTCAAATTTGTATTACGCTCATTAAATGCCTACAAAATCGATTAAATGTCTTAAAAAGGTCACATGACTCGTGTAATTTTCCAAATTTTGACATGAGAGTTGTATTAGTGCTTGTTCAATGTAGAAACAATTTGAAGGCCACAAGGGGAAGGTATCGCTGGTTCGTCATCAAACATGCATTATGCCCTCTCGGAACTACGAGCCTTCTAGTGAGCTGCTCTAGTTTGTGAGGTGTGTGTGTGTCCAAACTATCGTAAACCAGGGAAATTTTTTAACGACACTATCTTGGTGCCATGCCATTACGTCAAGCAAGGTTTCATGTGTTGGGGAACATTGCATGGGAAACAAAAAATTTTCCTACGCACACATAAGATCTATCCATGGTGATGACCACGTACGAGAGGAGAGATCGGATCCACATACCCTTGTAGATCGCTAAGCGAGAAGCGTTAAGAAAGGCAGGTGATGTAGTCGAACGTCTTCGCGATCCAAATTGCAAGTCGTCGTGCGGCCCAATCATGATCTAGTGCCAAACGGACGACACCTCCGTGTTCAGCACACATACAATTAGATGACAATCTCCGGCTTCTTGATCCAGCAAGAGGGTGAAGAAGTAGATGAATTCTCTGACAACATGACGACGTGGCAGTGATGTTCGAGGAGTTGATCCGGCAGGGCTACGTCGTGCAGTGCTGAACTACCCTACTGGGTGTCACGAAGTAGTGGAGGGAGAGAAGCTGCGCTGTCGCTTGTGGTGCGGCTAGCCTCTCTCCTATAGGTGGGAGGGAGGGGTGGCGCCCTAGTGAAAAACCCCTAGAGTTCGTCGGCGACGCACAACAGGGAGGAGACCTCCTCCAATTCGGTTTGGTGGAGGAGGAGTCCTCCTCCTAGTGGTATTGCCCCCACCTCCTCTCTATTCTGACAAATAGGCCCATGAGGCTGGCCTCCCAGCCCACCAGACGCTGGTGTGCCACCTCTAGGACTATGTGGTTCTCCTCCGGGTGGGGGGGGGGGCTCCCGTTGAACCCTCAGAATGCATTCGTCACTCCCCATAGTTTACCGGTAATGCCCAAAAACTTTTCAAAACCAAAATACATCTTCCCTATATATCAAGCTTCGTCTCTGGACCATTCTGGAACTCCTCGTGATGTCTGGGATCTTATCCAGGACTCCGAGCAACATTCGGTTACCAACGTACATATTTCATTTATACCAAAACATCACTGAACCTTAAGTGTGCAGACCCTGCGGGTTCGAGAACTATGTAGACATGACCGAGATACTGTTCGATCAATAACCAATAGGACCTGGATGTCCACATTGGGTCCTACATATTCTACGAAGATCTCTATCAGTTGAACCTCTATGTCAAGTAAGAACAAACCCTTCACATTGGGTGCATGATCATAAAAGATATGACTCATATAAATAGCACAACCATTATTCCAGAATCCAGATATAATGTTCATGCTTAACGCATGCACTAAATAAAAATTATTTAGGTTCATCACTAATCCCGATGGTAATTGAAGTGATAGCGTGCCGACGGCGATCGGATCAACCTTGGAACCATTTCCCACGTGCATCGTCACTTCGTCCTTCGCCAACCTCAACTTATTTTGTAGTTCCTGCTTTGAGTTGCAAATGTGAGCAACCGAACCGATATCAAATACCCAAGCACTAATATGAGAGTTGGTTAGATACACATCAATAACATATATATCATATATTCCATGTTTCGCGTTGGCCGCTTTCTTGTCTGCCATGTACTTGGGGCAGTTCCACTTCGAGTGGCAAGTCCTCTTGCAATGATAGTACTCAGTTTCTCGCTTGGGGTCCAACCTTGGGTTTATTCATGGGAGGGGCAACTTTTTTGCCACTCTTCTTGGAGTTACCCTTCTTGTCGTTGCCATTTTTCTTGAAACTGGTGGTCTTATTGACCATCAACACTTGATGTTCTTTCTCGATTTCCGACTCAACGACTTTCAGCATCACAAATAGCTCGGAGACTTATTTATTGATCCCTTGCATGTTGTAGTTCAACGCAATCCCTTGATAGCTAGGTGGCAGTGATTGAAGAACTCTGTTAATGACTTCCTGTGGCGGGAGAACAATTCCCAACTCAGCCAGACGGTTAGAGTACCCAGACATTCTGAGTACATGTTCACTCACAAACCCGTTCTCCTCCATATCACAAGTTTCATACATGTCGATCCGGGCATTCTTTTCAAAGATAAACTTCAACTCCTGGAACATCTCAAATTATCCATGACATTCAAAACATCTTTGAAGTACCAGTTTTAAGCCATACAAAATTGCACATTGAACTACTGAGTAGTCATCTAGACGCAATTTCTATATGTTCATAGCATCTTGGGTCGCCGATTGGGGTGGCACTTCACTTAGCAGCCCATCAAGGACATAAGCCTTTTGGGAAACCGTGAGAACAATTTTCAGATTTCGAGCCCAGTCTACAAAGTTGCTTCCATCATCTTTCAACTTGGCTTTCTCTAGGAACTCATTAAAATTCAAGGTTGCTTAGACTATATTGTTCAAGATAATGAGTTTAGTTAATCATATTACTAAAAACTCCCACTGAAATTGACATCCCTATAGTCATTCGTGTGACACATGATCCAAATTCACCAACCCTAGTCCGATCATCACGTGAGATGAGTTGGCTTCAATGGTGAACATCTCTATGTTGATCATATCTACTATATGACTCATGTTCGACCTTTCCGTCTCTTGTGTTCCGAGGTGATGTCTGTAAATGCTAGGCTCGTCAAGTTTAAACCGAGTGTTTTGCATGTGCAAAACTGTCTTACACCCGCTGTATGTGAACGTAGAGTCTATCACACCCGATCATCACGTGGTGTCTCGAAACGATGAACTTTCGCAACGGTGCACACTCGGGGAGAACACAATTTTATCTTGCAATTTTAGTGAGGGATCACCTTATAATGCTACCATCGCCCTAAGCAAAATAAGGTGCATAAAAGGATTAACATCAAATGCAAATCATAAGTGACATGATATGGCCATGATCTAGTTCTTTTGATCTCCATCTCCAAAGCACCGACATGATCTCCAATGTCACCGGCGCCACACCATGATCTCCATCATTGTGCTGCCATCTAGGTTGTCACACCAACTATGATGTTACTATTAAAGCTAATGAACTAGCGAGAAAGTAAAGCGTCACCGAGCACCAAAATAAATTAAAGACAAGCCTATGGCTCCTGCCGATTGCCGTAGCATCAACATGCAAGTCAATACTTAACTATTACAACCTGGTCATCTCATACATCAAATATATAATATCATGTACTTGGCCATATCATATCACATCATACGCTGCAAAAACAAGTTAGACATCCTCTAATTTGTTGTTGCATGTTTTACGTGGCTCCTATGGGTATGTAGAAATAATTGATTCTTACCTACACAAAACCACAACAATGATATACAAGTTCCTATTTAACCTTCTCCAAGGACCGTCTGTGTCAAATCTGATTCAACTGGGGTAGGAGAAACAGACACCAGCCACCCATCTTTATGCAACAACTTGCATGTCAGCGGATGGATCCGGTCTCTCTTAAGCGTACGAGTAAAGTTGGTCTGGGCCGCTTCATCCAACAATACCGTCGAATCAAGAGAAGACTAAGGAGGGCAGGAATCTGAATATCAACATCAACAAACTCCATTGTGTTCTACTAGAGATGTCATCTACGCATAGACCTAGCTCATGATGCCACTGTTGGGGAACGTTGCATGGGAAACAAACAAATGTCATACGCACACATAAGATCTATCCATGGTGATGTCCATATACGAGAGGACAGATCGGATCCACGTACGCTTGTAGATTGCTAAGCGGGAAGCATTAAGAAACATGATTGATGTAGTCGAATGTCTTCACGATCAAACTCGCATGTCCTCCCACGATCCAATCACGATCTAGTGTCGAACGGATGACACCTCTGCATTCACCACACGTACAACTCCATGACGATCTCCGCCTTCTTGATCTAGCAATAGGGGAGAAGAAGTAGATGAATTATCTGGTAGCACGACGACATGTCGGTGATTTTGCGGGAGCTGATCCGGTAGGGCTACGCCGTGCACTGCCGAACTAGCCTACGAGGTGTCATGAAGTAGTGGAGGGAGAAGGGCTGCGTCGTGGCTTGTGGTGCGGCCAGGCTATCTCCTCACCACTATATATAGGTGGGAGGGAAGGGTGGTGCCCTAGGGGAAAACTTCTAGGCTTGGCTGGCGGCACACAAGGGGGAGGAGTCCTCCTCCAATTCGGTTTGGTGGAGGAATACTCCTCCTAGTGGGATTGCCCCACCTCCTATTTGTTCGGCCAAATAGGCCCATGAGGCTGGCCGCCCAGCCCACCAGGGGATGGAGCGCCACCTCTAGGACTTGTGATTCTCCTCCGGGTGTGTGGTCCCTCCCGGTGAACCCCCAGAACCCATTTTTCACTCCCGACACTTTACCGATAAAGCCCGAAAAGTTTCTGCAACCCGAATACATATTTCCTATATATCAATCTTGGTCTGTGGACCATTCCGGAACACCTCATGACGTCCGGGATCTCATCTAGGACTCCGAACAACATTCGGTTCACAACATACTAATTCATCTATACCGAAACATCACTGAACCTTAAGTGTGCAGACCCTGTAGGTTAGAGAACTGTGTACATGACCGAGACAGTCTCTAGTCAATAACCAATAGTGGGACCTGGATGTCCATATTGGTCCTACATATTCTACAAAGATCTCTATCGGTTGAACCTCTATGTCAAGGATTCAATTAATCCCGTATATTATTCCCTTTGTCCTTCGGTATCTCTATACCTTGATCTATATCGTTACTAGTCAGTCTCTTTTCTCGTGCCATAATTCAAAATCCCGTGGCCACCTCTTTGGTCATATTACTTGCAAGGCTTGTTTCGATGTTGTATTACCGATTGAGCCCTCAGATACCTCTCCATCACACAGAGTTACAAATCCCAGTCTTGATCCATGCTAACTCAAGAGATACCTCCGAAGATACCTGTAGAGTACCTTTACAGTCACCCAGTTATGTTGTGACGTTTGATACACACAAGATATTTTTCCTGTGTCAGTGAGTTACATGATCTCATGGTCATAGGAACATACTCTACTGGAATCTGCTGGTTTGCCGACAGCCAGAGCTGATGGCAAAGGACAGTTTAACTGATGGCAAAGGCTTTGCCGTCAGTGTGCTGTCGGCAAAGAAACCGGCCAAGATTTTATCGGCAATCACCTTCTTTGCCGTCAGCTGAAGGTCGACCGACGGCAAAGACTTTGCCATCAGCTTTGTGGCACAGGCTGACGGCAAAGAGCAATGGCGGCAACGTCGCAGGCCGAGCCCCTTTAGAAGGTTAACGGCAGGCTTTGCCCACAGCCGTAGCAAAGCTGACGGCAAAGCCGAAACCCATAGGTCCCCTAGGTCTCCTCTTTGCCCACAGCCGTAGCAAAGCTGACGGCAAAGCCGAAAACCTTGGTCCCCTTGGTCGCCTCTTTGCCGATAACTGGAGCACAGTTGACGGCAAAGCCGAAAATCTGGGAAAATTTGGTATTCCTAGAGTTGCCAGGATACACACACTGCCGCCACGTGTCTTCTTTGCCGTCAGTCCACCGATGACAAAGCCGTTGCCGTCAGTAAGCTGTAGGCAAAGACCCTCTCTGCTTTTTTTCATATTTGTTTTCTGTTAATTCCCTAAATTTGCAAAACATAGATAGAAGCAGCAACATATATATATTTGCCCAGCCCCTAAACAGCACCACAAGTGCATCACAAAGTGCAAACAGCACAACACAAGTGCATCACCAAGTGCAAACAACACGAATATATGTAATTAAAGTGCAAACAAGATCACAAAGTATTACAAAGCATCACAAGTGCATCCACAAATACAAGTGCATTACAGAGTTCATCTAAGACTACACAAGTGCATTACAAAGTCCCTCGAGCATCCATCCATATGCCATGCTGCTTTATCAAAATCTGCATAATGAGAAAGAAGTTAGAAGAAGAATACAATAAGAAAGAAGTTATCTAAATTAAGCTAAGCAATTAGAAGAAGAAGTGGAAGAAGAAGAAGAAGAAGAACAAGAACAAGAACAAGAAGAAGAAGTGGAAGAAGTGGAAGAAGAAGAAGAAGAAGAAGAAGAAGAAGAATAAGAAGAAGATGGAGAAAAAGAAAGAAGAGAAGTTATCTTTTTCTCCTCTTTCTTCTTCTCTTATTTCTTCATCTCTTGTTTGTTCTTCTCTTCTGGTTTCTTTTAAAACTTTCTAAACTAATTATGTCATTTTCGAGCTCTAATATCAACTAGAATTTACTAAGCTAACTAAAGCATGGCTAATATCAACTAGAATTTACTAAGCTAACTAAAACATGGCATAATCTAAGTTGATCTAAACAATAAGAAGAATAAGAAGGAGAGGAATAACTTACCGAATGCCAAGAAACGGAGGAGAAGCTCCATCTCCATTGGTCGCTGGGTTGCTAGGGCTCTCACTAGGAGAAGTAAAGGTATCGTGGGATTCAACTCTGGAATGATGCTGCAACAAGGCAAGAGTTAAATATGTGGTTAGCACGACGACAGACAATGGTATAAGACCGTGCAAGGTTGGTCATTGAAAGGGAACTCACTATTCCCACTGGAGAAGGCATCGGCGGAGGGGGCGGCAAACCTTGCTTCTCACACATAGCCTGCAAATTAGTTTTCGAGGAGTCGAAGAAATAGCCTTGTTGCGTCTCACACATAGCCTTGCTTCTCACACAACTGACTTACCGCAACGAAGTTGTGCATGGCCTTCGCATCGGCATTATTGCGTACCCTCTCCTCCTCAAGCAACCTCTGCGTATTCCGGTCCCTCTCCTCCAACAAGATCCTGGTGGCCTCCCTCTCCTTCATAAGTGCGGCCTGCAACCACTCCTCAAAAGGAATTTTCATCATCCATCCAAGGACAAAATAACGAAAGAAATAATGAAGAAAACTAACCTCGATGGCAAGATCAACTGGCCTCGAGCGTTGCCGTATTACAGGAGCGAAGCTCGTTTGCCTCGCCTTGATCTGAGATAGAGTCTCAGTGATAGGGACGAAGCCATCACACATGGCCAGCATGCCATGACTCTTACCGCCACCAGATATCATTAACGCCTCTGGATCGATAGGATTCTGGCTCGGGTCAAAGTCAGGCCCGCGCAGCTGTTTGACCACCTCCGAATAAGACGTCATCTTGTTGTAGGCGGACAGGCTTGTGTACGCCGACGGCCCGTCCCCCTCAGAATATGCCTTTGCCGTCTTGTACGAGCCCTTATGGGCCATGCTAAACGCGGCGTATCCCTCAGGCTCGGGCTGGTTATTGTGTTTGGCCTACACGAAAAGACAAAGAATTAGTGCAACAAAAATCATGAACGAATGAATTATTGATGAAACAAAACAAGGCACACATACCTATTTTTTGGCGTATTGCTTGATGTTGGCATTGCCTTGGTGGTGTGGCACACCAACCAATTGGGCACGACGGTCCTTAGCCATAATGTGGGTGCTCAACCAAGCCTCTGTGCACCACCTGTCCACTATCATCTCCCAACAATCCATCTTATCGGCCAACCATCTCGGGGGCACCTATGAATGTAAGTTAATGAAGAATGAAACTAAGTATTATAACTAAATAGACCTAACTAGCCCTAAGAATTGATCTTTGGAATGTACATACCTCCATGTACTCGGTCTTATCAAGGAAAATCTTTCGACATTCAGTCTTTGTCTTCGGCTCCCCTTGCTTGGCGTACCAATCTCGAACAGCCTGAACACGCAGCTCGTGCCTCGTGTTATTCAATAAACTCTTGCACTCTTTCATGAGGTTCTTGTTGGCCGCCTCCTCCGTCCCCTCCTCGACCCTAAAGTAACTCTGCAATTATGCCAAATAGATGCATAGATGAATAGTGAAATGATTTGGAAGGAAATAACAATATATAACATTGTCTACTTTTTATTGGGTAAAATAATAGTTACCCAAAAATCAGCCAACACCTTGTCGGCCATGCTCACGCAAACAACACCATTGACATGTGTGTTTTCCGGGAGCAGAGCGGCTTGGTAGTGCTCCCACTTGAGTCCTGGCTCGGGAACCATACCCTCACCGAGCAACTTCACTATCCCCGGGAAGTGCTCCCTAAGTAAAGCACCAAGGAGGCAGTTTGGATTCCGAGTATTCTGCGGGTAATCCCACCCCCTACATAATGATAAGGCAAAGACATTAGCTACTTGGTGAAATATAATGATATAAGGTACACAATATATATCAACTTACTTCTCGCCATCTGGCTTAACGAACACCCCGTGCTACAACTCCAATCGGTCTGGAACTCGTGTCATACCACATTGGTAGACCGACTTGCTGGCAGCCCCCTCAGCCTCTGCCTCAGCCCCCTCCGCCTCAGCCTCCGCCTCAGCCTCCGCCTCAGCACCCTCCTCCTCAGCACCCTCCACCTCGGCCTCCACCTCAGAACCCTCCGCCTCAGCCTCCGCCTCAGCACCCTCCGCCTCAGCCCCCTGCATCGGTGTCTGCTCCTGGACGGGAGGATCCCGCACCGGTGACACCCTCGTCTACAAGGGTGAAGTGGGTGAGACAGAAGTAGCCGAGGGTGGTTGCGACTGGCTCATATCCTGCAGCCTCCCTCTCCCACGACCACGTCCTCTGCCTCTCTTCTTTCCTACGCCTCTCGCATGGGGCTCCTCGGCAAAGCTCTGCAACAAAGTTCTCCGTAGCTGCCCAGGTGCTATCCTCAACTTATCCCCGCCTGCCATGTCTCACCACCTGTAACGATAAATAGTTAAATAATTAGTACAAATTCAAGGACAATAATTAAATGAACAATAATAAATACATGAATAATTCAACTAATAATTGAATAATTAAACAACAATGTCTGGATGCATACAAAGTACTAATAGTCTGGATCATCTGTCTCTTCTCCATGGTCAATTGAAGCAAAATCATCATCAGTATCACACGTGTCGTCATGACTGATATCATCATCGGGTTTAGGGACATCATGTGGAAGGCCTTTTTGTAACCGATCAAGCATTGATAGCTCATCGGCATTGGTAACTTCTTCTACTTCCACTTCTTCCTCATCATCACGTGAGTCTTGTTCCTCCGTGTTCAGGGTGGACGTAGAGCAGTTTCTGGTACGACGTCTGACGCCACGTGATTCTTGGAAGAATTCTCCATCATATGTTATTGGGTCAATTTGAGGTTCATAATGGTCTTCATTTGGGGGAGGTGGTCTAAGATGTGGCGGCACATCGAACACGACATACCAACCTTCCAGGTTCTTAACACTTTGACGACAGTATGGCAGATAGAAAACTTGGGTGGCCTGTTGATCCACAATATAGACATCGGCACCGCTTAACTGCCTGTCTTGTCGATTTCGACAATCCCAAGATGTTCATGAGTCCGTCTTGTCTTAGTAGGATCGAACTAATGACATTTTAACACAACAATGTTCGAAGGATTTTCACCATAATAATGAAGTTCGTAGACTTCTTCAAGTCTTCCATAATACTCGACACCTCCCTCGCCTATAGTAGAGACACCGGAATTTTTTGTTTTTCGACCAGGCATTGAAAGGTCTTTGCTAGCAGTACGAAAGCGATACCCGTTGATGTCGTACTTCTGATATACGGACCTTAAAGTCAAAACCATTAGCTATTTGTCTCAATTCATCGTCGACTTGCTCATCTGAATTAGCCTAGAAGTTAAGAAAAGATAGAGTTTGGAGTGTTACTCATGAGTAATAGCAACAAAGGAAATCACTTATTATATATAAGGGAGGTACCATTTTTTTTGAACCAAGAGATGAAACCGGGATAGCCGCCTCTTGTCTTTTCAAGAAGTTCATAATCGAGAATGAATTCTTTTTCGATTGCAACACCATTCGAGAATTGTTCGACGTATCAACTGTATCAATTAATAATAGTTGTTAGACACAAAGCTTGTTAAAAGTTGCGAAACAATGTACAGAGCACTTACTCCATGTATGGCCGAACTTCTGTTAAGTTGTTCAATATATACATCGTTAGTGTGTGCCACTCCTCGACGCACATCAACTTTGGTTTTCCCACACCAGAAGGTGCGAGCTTCCCTTTGAAGAGGCTGAGATTGGATTCACGTCGTTTGGGGTCGCCCAGATTGTACCGAGGCTTTGGACTATGCAAGATGTGCATAGTGGCATCATAGTGTGCTGTTACGAAGTTTGCCGCCTCCTCGGTAATGAACGCCTCGGCCATCGATGCTTCAGTTTTACGTTTATTTTTAAATTTTCCTCGAAGTGTCTTCTGCATTCTTTCAGTTGCGTAGCACCAACGATTTTGCACAGGTCCACCCAATCTTGCCTCGGTTGGGAGATGCAAAATCATGTGTTGCATCGGATTAAAGAAGCCCGGTGGAAAAATCTTCTCTAACTTGCAGAGCAACTCAGGCGCCAACTCTTCCATGTCATCTATCAAGGCACGCGACAACTCTTTAGCACAAAGAACACGGAAGAAATAGCTCAACTCGGCCAATACTAGCCATTCAGCCTCGGGGATATAGCCGCGCAACATCACCGGCATTATCCGCTCAAGCCATATGTGCAAATCATGACTCTTGAGCCCAAAAATTTTCATTTTTTCAATGCTCGCTCCCCTCGCTAGATTTGCAGCATACCCATCGGGGAACAACAACTTTTTTTGCACCCACAAGAGGATTTCCCTTATTGCTCCCTTCTCAAGATTGTACCAGGCAGGTGGTTTGGACCAATTTTTTCTTCCTTTCGGTTCTCGCATGTTTAGTGATGACCTATCACACAGAGTCTCCTGGTCAACTCTAGCCTTTGTATTATATTTGCCCTTATCAGTGCCGAAAAATGTGCCAAGAAGGGCCTCGGCGATATTCTTTTCAGTGTGCATCATGTCAATGTTGTGTGGAAGTAAGAGGTCTTCGAAGTAGGGGAGATCCCAGATGCATGGCCTGTGGGTCCAGGCGTGTTCCTCATTATAACCCAAGAAATACCCTGGACGGTTTGGATCAGGCTCCATAGATTTTAACTGTTCATTAATTTGTGCCCCCGTCAACGCAGGTGGTGTTGAGTGTTTGACAACTTTACGTTTCATGAAATTCTTCTTGTCTTTTCTGAATGGATGGTCCATAGGCAAGAACTGTCTATGCAAGTCAAAGCAGGAATACTTCCCACCCGCCGGCAACCAATGAAACTTAAGAGACGCCTTGCATTGTGGGCATGGGAACCTTCCATGCACACACCAGGCAACGAAAAGAGCAAATGCCGGCAGATCATGCAACGAGTATTGGTACCAAACATACATTTGAAAGTTCTCTTTCTTAGCTGCATCGTATGTGTTGACCCCATTCACCCAAGCTTCTTTCAAGTCATCCATCAGTGGTTGCATGTACACACTCATATTCTTCCCCGGGTAGTTTGGCCCTGGAACTATCAACGTCAGAAATATGTGCTTTCTTTGCATAATGGATGATAGTGGAAGATTGAGGGGAATGACAAATACACGCCAGCAACTATATTGGGTAGCCGTCATACCAAAAGGATTGAACCCATCGAGGCTGATGGCGATTCGACAATTCCTTGGTTCTTTAGCTTTTTCCTTATGTATACTATCGAATGCCTTCCATGCGTCACCATCTGAAGGGTGTACCAACATCGGAACTTTGTGTTCATCTAATTCTTTCCTAATTCCCTGTTTGTGCCATGTCATCTATTTTGCTGTTTCTTCGAGCATGTAAAGTCGTTGAAGTCTTGGTAGGATCGGCAGATACCGTAGGACACTCACGGGGATTTTGCTCTGCTTCTTCTCACCTTCACCGTTTTCTACTTCAACATATCTGGAGGACTTGCAAAATGGACAATATGTTTTGTCCGCATACTCTTTCCTAAATAAGGCACATCCCTTCTCACAATAATGTATCTGCTCATACGGCATCTTGAGTGCACTAAGGATTTTGTCTGACTCATATAGGCTTGAAGGCATAATATGACCTTCTGGTAGAAAGCGCCCAAATAGGGTCATCACTGAGTCAAACAGGTCTCTTCCAATGTTGAACTGGGCTTTCAGAGCCATTACTTGTGCGATGGCATCTAGCTGCGAAATCTTAGTGTGCTCGTGAAGAGGACATTTTGAAGACTCCAACATGGCATAGAAGGCTTTCGCGGATTCCTCCATCTCTTCGTCCTTGTTCCGAGCATCATCAAAGTCATTCACCATGTCTTCAATCCCTGTACCATAATCATCGGTGCGCCGACGCAACACGTCGTCTCTGTTATGTTGGGCCGACTCACCATGAAATGTCCACAAGGTATAGCCGCGAGTAAAACCACGCATCTGCAGGTGTTTACCCATTACATCCTTTGTCTGTCGCGAATAATTCTTGCACTTAGTGCAGGGGCACCATGTTTTTGGCTGGCCTTTAGAAAACGTCGTTTCCATGAATTCATAGGTTTTGCTCAACCATTCATCGGTCATATCTCTTTGACTGTGGTGACCGGTGTACATCCATTCACGATCAGTCATTCTGGCAAGCTAGCTACATAGTATCCACATATAATACAATATAAATTATCAGTTCATCAAGTATGTTAAATTAATTATGGCCATTTTTTAATCATGGTTAATACATTGGGATGCACGGCATGCACACCTACCAGCTACTAGGTAAAGATGGGTCCTAATCCCACCCCGAGTATGTGTAGATTGGGTCATTTCCCCATGCTCTGCTCCCGACCCAACGCAAAATTTCGGCAGCACCTCCCCGCTGTTCTCCTGATACACGTCTCGGCAACTAACCGAGAGGATGTGTACCCGGAGAACAACAAGGACGAGCTGTCGAAACTCTGCATGGGATCCGGAGCAAAGCGTGGGAAATGACCCAATCTACACATACCCGTCTGTCCATGGATAACGTTGGACAATTTGAAAGAATCACCGTTTTAAATATGCAAATGCATGCATATTTATGACAGGAACCCTTTCGAACGGGAGACGCATATTGGTTACGCAACAACTCTGCATTTTAATACTAAAAATACCTAGCTAGATAGTGTCATCGGCACGAAGGCCGGAACAGAGCAAAATAAAGGGGGTGGAGGAGGAGTTCACAAATGTGCTCACTTTCGAATGCAGGGGAGGTCGTCGAAAACCAATCCCTCGCGGAGAAGCTACTGCACATTTAAATGCACTCAATCAACACAAATACGCACTTGCGGTAATTGAGTAATTGCTAACTAAATAATTGCTAACTAAATTTAACTTTTCTCCCCGTTCTACTTTCTCTTTTTCCTTTTCTTCTTCTTCTTTCTCTTTTTCTACTCGCGGTAATTAAATAATTGCTAACTAAATAATGCTCCCCCTTCTTCTTTTTCTTTTTCCTTTTCTTCTTCTTCTTCTTCTTCTCTTAATCCCCTTCTAATTGCTAACTAAATTTAACTAAAAATATACCACTAAAAATCTACCATTAAGTAATTGCTAACTAAATTTAACTAAAAATCCACTACCAACAGATCTAACTAACATAGAAAAATAAACTAAAAAAAGAAAAAAGGGGAGGAGGAGCTCACCGGCGAGTCGGGAGGGGATGGCGCGGGGCAGCGGCGGGGCGGGGTTGGCGCGGGGTGGGGCTGGGCTGGGCCGGCTTGGGGCAGGGCTGGCTTGGGGTGGTGCGGGGCGGGGCTGGTGCGGGGTGGCGCGGCGGGGCGGCGCGGGGTGGGGCTGGTGCGGGACGGCGGGGCAGGGCGGGGTGGCGCGGGGTGGGGCTGGCGCGGGGGGGCGCGGCAGGGCGGCGCGGGGTTGGGCTGGTGCGGGGCGGCGCGGCGGGGCGGCGCGGGGTGGGGCTGGTGCGGGACGACAGCGGTGGGTCGGGAGAGCAGGGAGAGTAGGGAGAGCAGGGAGAGAGAACCATTAGGGCATGCAGTTAGGTCGTGTGCACGGGGGAAACAACCGAGCTATGCCGTCGGCTAGCTGTCGGCAAAGACAACCGTTAGGCTTTGCCGTCTGCTGGCTGTCGGCAAAGCGGTGCCCCGTTAAGCCGTGGTCGGACGTGGGACCGGGGAGCTCCCTATGCCGTCAGCCTCCCTATGCCGTCAGTGTTTTTCGCCTTTGCCGTCAGCTGGCTGACGGCTTAGACAAAGCGGACGACATAGATTATCTATGCCGTCAGCCTCTCTATGCCGTCAGTACTTATTTTGGCTCAGGGCAAAGTCTCTTTGCCGTCAGCCCCGTGAAATTGCTGACGGCAAAGCTGAAAGCTGTCGGCAAATTATGTTTTTCCAGTAGTGATTTACTTGAAATGTAGAAAATAGTAGCAATATACCCACACGATCACATACTATGTTTATAAGTTTCGATCTTGTCCATCACATCATTCTCCTAATGATGTGATCCCGTTATCAAATGACAAATCTTGTCTATGGTCAGGAAAACTTGACCATCTTTGATCAATGAGCTAATCCGTTAGAGGCTTACTAGGGACAGTGTATTGTATATGTATCCAGACATGTATTTTAGTTTCGAATCAATACAATTTTAACATGGATAATAAATGATTATATTGAACAAGGAAATATAATAATAACTATTTTATCGTTGCCTCTAGGGCATATTTCCAATATCATGTGTTTCTAATCATTTTTGAATTTTTTGGAATTTAAATGCCATGACATGCACCCGATGCTTTATGTCCAAGCCGTGACACCAATGTGTTTGAAAATCCTTCCAATTTAGTGCACATGGAATTAACTCACACACAAATACACAAATATGATTTTTGAAAACGTTATGGTTAGCTGTTGCATGTACATGTAGTTCAAATATGAAGTACGGTCATTAAATGGCTAGAAAAACACTTGAATGTCTTAAAAAGGTCAAATGACCCTTAGAAATTTCCAAATTTTGACATGACAGTTGTACTATTGCACGTTAAATATATATAATGTTTTAAGGCCATAAGGGGAAGGTATCGCTGGTTCATCATCAAACATGCATTGTGCCCTCTCGGAACCACGAGCCTTCTAGTGAGTTGCTCCGGTTTGTGAGGTGTGTGTGTCCAAACTTTCGTCAAACTCGACAATTTTTCAACGACACTATCTTGGTGCAATGCTATTATGTCAAGAAAGGTTTCAGGTGTTTCTAATCATTTTTGAATGTTTTGGAGTTTAAATGCCACGACATGCACTCGATGCTTTGTGTCCAAGCCATGATGGCAATGTGTTTGAAAAACCTTCCAATTTCCTACACATGGAATTAACTCACACACAAGTACACAAATATGATTTTTCAAGCCGTTAGGGTTAGCTGTTGCATGTACATGGAGTTCAAATTTGAATTACGTTCATTACATGGCTAGAAAATCACTTAAATGTTTTAAAAGGTCAAATAACCCCTAAAAGTTTCCAAATTTTGACATGACGGTTGTATTAGTGCATGTTAAACATAGGAAATGTTTTAAGGCAAGAATAGGAAGCTTTCGTTGGTTCATCATCAAAGATGCATTGTGCGCTGTCAGAACGACGAGCCTTCTGGTGAGTAGCTCCGGTTTGGGAGGTGTGTGTGTGCAAAGTTTCGTCAAACAGGCCAATTTTTTTACCACAGTGAACACCCCAAAAAATAATCAGGTTTTCCTTAATTAAAATTTTGCCATGATTGTTTAATTCTTAATTTCTGGATTTTCTCTTTATTTCAGAACCTTTCCTAAACCCTGTTCCTTGAAACATATTGTGAAACTTGAGTGCTTGCTTTCAAAACATTTCCTTTCATTTGACAAAATAAGTGGGAGCATTTTTGTTAAGTTTTTGCCAAGTTTCCCTTCTTTCAAAGTGGCTTTTTAATTCCTTTAAGGGCCTAATTTGCACTACAACCATTTGATACACTATTTCAAGAATTCCACAAAAAATTTAGACGTCCTATGATGTCCCTGGATCACTTTTATGCAAAAACCCAACCAAGTGTTATGGAAAATTTGAGCATACCGTCTCCTTTTCTACTCTCGTCTAGTTGATGTTTTGAACTACAACCACTAGATCTACCCATTCAAAAATTCTAGAAGATTGGGAGATGTCAAGGGATGCATGTAGATAATTCCTATGCAGAAATCCACTTTGGTCCTTTGAAAATTTTGAGCACCCCATCCTCTTTTATTTTCTGGACTAGTTTAGTAGCTTGTACCGCAACCTAATTTATGTTGCCCCAAATCGCGTTAGATTTTTACTGCTTGTAGAGGATCCTACCAAAACCTTAAGTCCATGGTATTGGAGCCATTGGGATATTTTCGACCCTGTTTTAATACCCTAAAGTTCCTCTCTAGGAATGGTTTTCTCAAAACAATGCACTAGCAAGTTTTTGCTTTTGCAAATCTAACTTTTCCATCCTCTTGTGCACCTAAAGATTCCTTCACCTGGGAATTTTGGTGGGCAGCGAAACCCCATAGAGGCCCATGGCAATCTGACGGATACCTTGAGTTCATGAACATAATTGGCATGACTTTTAGTTTGCATTGTGGAATCGCTCCAGCAGCCAAAGAAACATGTCCCTCAACTCCCATTCACCCTCTAACCCAGTCATGTGTAGTCTCACAGGCATTGAATGCCTTTGGCATGCAATGCCATTTGGTTGAACACCTGCCGTGCCTGCCCAGGGCATGCCTGGAGCGTGAGTTTTGCACGTGCAGGTCAAAAGCGTCGCCAAGCCACGTGCGTGCACCCGTGACCCTCCCTCAGTGGTACCCTGCAGCTCTCATCTAGCTAGCACTGCTCGCCCTCTTCGCCGCACTTCCGAGAAGCCGTGTAGACAAGTTGGCCACTGACGCTGACAACATTTGCCTCGGTCATGGTAGCACTGCCCAATCCACTACTGCTCACCAGCTCACCCCCTGCGACCAGTCCCCTCTCATCTGCTAGTTCTGCTGATAGCCAGGACCCCTCTGACCACCATCTGCTTCGCCACATCGCCCTGCTACAACAGAAGTGATCGACCGGTGATCTTATCGCCAGCCACCACGGAAGTGACGTCGTCGGCTATAAAAGGAAGCCCCCGAGTGCTTCTAGACATCACAGCCCCCCCTGCACAGCCGTAGGAAACTCTCCATTGCTCCAATTTGTATGGTTCCACCTCCTTCTCCACTGCCGTTAGTTTCATCCACCGCCGTCCTTCGGTCAAATCCGAGCAAACCAGAGCCTATCCTTTCCCATTCTCTTCACTACTAGCCCCAGGATGACCCCTAGGACCCATTCGATCTTTCAATTTCACCCGGGAGTCACGGTGTGCAAAGCTCCATTTCTGCCTGAAGCTTCCCTCTGCCATGGATGAAGGGTTGCTCACCCTCAAGCTCTGTCGCGCCCCTAACCGCCTCAAATGGATGCGACACCTTCTCACGAGCACGTGCTTACCCGGAGCGCAACGTTTGGTGCCCTATGTCACCGACAATAATCACCAGAATTTGCCTCTGCTCCCTGTCAATGTGCGTGCTTGAGGAAGGAGACGAACCCAACAGGTTGGCTCCACCAGTCGGCGAGCCGGCCTCCCTCACTGTTGGCGCACCACATCAAGTGTGTGTTCTCTTCAAGGCAGCGTAATGCGCGAAGTGCACTTTCTCTGTCAGGAAGCTTTTTAAGCATCAGGTACATTTCCTATTGACTGAAGGCATACTCTTAGCTCAATCATTTTCTTTTCTCACTTATTTGTAAACTAAAGTTTGACCCAACTTTGACCTCTCAAATCTTGTTAAATACAACTCCAAATGAGTTGATTCTTATAAATTAATGAGGAAGATTTACCTCAGTTGCAAGTGAGATGCATGCTACATTTATCCCTACCTGATACCACAGATGCCTACCGGATGGGATCCAGGAGAAGTCTTTGTCTTAGGAAGAAACAACCTTGGAGCTGACATCTGGTGGGATGAGGATGATCAGTGAGGCATAATGGGGTGTAATAGGTAGTGATCATGTGTGGTAATGAAACATATTGTTGTGCTAATCATGCAGGAAAAACAATAATCCTCTTGAGTCGACTGTAGATCGAGTCTTGGTCGAGTAACCTCCCTTACTTGCTTCATACTACCACTTGTCCCTGCCGAACGCAGGGTACGGTCGAGTAAGGTGTTAACCCTTTCTTAGCGCACACCATATAGGTGAGGCGACAATGAAAGATACTAGTGGCCACCGGTAGGCATGTCACTTGGTCCGGGGGCATGGGTGTTTCCGGTCTCGGGCGGAGAGGGGGGCACTCCCTTGTAGCGCGTGGTATGAAATTTGATCCCACACTTTGAAGGTTTGGAATCTTCTCCCACTCAGAGTCTTACCTAACGAGTGTCGTGGGTGATTCCCAAGCCTCAAGAGGGTGGTGTGTGCGGTTTAGGCATGTGTGTTTTCAACTCAAAGACCACAAACGAAATTCGTTGAAATATCCGGTTGACTAAAGAAATTCATTACTCCTCAGTAAAGAGTACACCCTCTCCAGAGTTTTATATCTATTTGGATAGCCGTATTTGTGGCTAAGGACTACAGTTTGGGATAGGTCAAGTGTTGGTCTGAGTGTCGGTCTTTGGAGGAAGTTAACTTAACCATGAGACTAAATCGTGAAGCATGGTGGATGATTATGATTATTTTTACCATCGACTAACCTTTTTTATCTATGTTGAATATCCCTAGGACGGTTCTACCTCCTGGATTTTCTTTGGCCATCATCCCAGATAAGCCATTTATATGGTATTGCGTAGACGCCCCACTGAGGAATGATATTTATTATTTCTCATAAAGCCCTTTTCGTGGTGTCGCTCAGACGCTCGAGTGTGGAATGTACTTCATTTCTCCATATCACCCCCTTCTGCGGTGTCGCCCTGACGCCTGACTGAGGCATGCATATTTAATTATCTCGTATAAGCCCTTTTTGTGGTGTCGCTTAGATGCCCGACTGAGGCATGCATCTATCCTTTCGAGGCGTCGCTCCACACTCTCGACCGAACTTTTTCTGTTCATGGAAATATTTGGGAGGATTATCGCGCGATACTCCAATTGGCTTATCTGTCACCGATTTCTTATTCAATTCTCAGTTTGGATAAATTACGTGCTTCCTTGGATTTAAGGAATTAGTTTATGACTAACGGGATATCAATAAAATTATCTCACGTACATAATAATCACGTGTTGATTTATGTCTATTTTCATGATTTTTACGAGTATATTCAAAGTACTCACTGCTTTATCCCTCACTATTGTCTTGGCCATTTTGCATGTTGGGAGAGGAGCATCCCGATGATAGACCCGGAACCTAGGTACCAAAGACAACAACCGTGTAAGATAGGAATTATCTATGGCGGCTGTTCCTGTGGGAAATGGAGTCCCATAGATGCCGGAGATCCCCGAACCACTTCCGCCATCAACCACTAGAAACCTTTTGTTGTACTCCAGAGGCCTTCATGGCTTTGTACTTCAAATCTTTTAATCGCTTGGATATTTGCATCAAGGAATTGTGTACCACCTACAATATTCCTGGGGCTGGTATGCACAAGGGTCATTTTGATGCAAAATTAAAATCCCGGAAAAACTGGCCCTCACAACCTTGGTATCACAGCCACGCTGACCATTGGCTAATCCTATCTTAGCCGGGTCAATAAATCATAGGTAACCACCCAATCAAGCTAGTTCCATCATCACAATGAAGGTTGTCCTAACTAGTAGCCGGAATAGTGTTAACCGACACCTTTCGGCAGTTAGTGCCCAACCTATCACAATAGACCTATGGTCACACGCCCGTGACCGACGCCTGCGTTCTCCTATTCGCAAGCGTGTGAGGGAACAATCTGTTTCCTTTCTATAAAGGGAACGATTGCCCCCACCGAGCACAGCAGAGCCACAACCACCTCCCAAGATGCCAGGCCCCATTGTTCACGAGAGCAGCTGAGTAAGTAGGTTTTGTAGCCATCCTTTCCGACCTCATCCGCCATGCCTTTGCTATTAAATAGCCTCCGGAGTATGTGGTGTACTAAGATGACACGATTGATGCCGCCCGTCACTTCTGGGCCACGGTACACATCTAGGGCAGGAGTATCACCCGAGCGCATCCCTATCAGTTCACTCGAAGGTCAACTTCTTATGAGCCACAAGCCATCCAGCTAGCAGCTCGAGAGACAATAGTTCCACTCCGGCACCTGTTGCAAAGAGTTAACTATCACTTGTTATACTACCCTAGTCGTGAAGGTTATGGTCGACTACTCCAAGTCGCCAACGGAGACTATGAGACCAACCCCGCCCTATTGCATCTTGTGCGCTACTTAAGGGCGCACGAGGCACTCTATGAGCAGGTCAACCCTGCCTCGACCTGATTGCAGCTCGTGGAGAGTTGGCTCATCTTGACCTGAGGAGGAGAGAAACGAAGCCCGACACAAGTAACCCAGTAGTGTTGTTTGGGAGACCGATTGAGCCCTTGAGGTCTACCCCTGCTGGTTATCTCCCCTAAGGAGCTTCGCCGCAGCTTGGGGATTTCCTCCAACGGGACAGTAACCACAACACCCCGCAATGGACACAACCGCTACCCCAATATTATAGCCCTGCCTTCTTCCCCTAGCAACCGTGACGCCATGGTTCCAACAACCTCGACGTCTACGAGTCCCGCTCACCTGGATTTCAGCAAAGTGTACTGAGCCATAACCCCACCTTAGTGTTATAATGCCCTCTAATATTCTGAGCTAGTATTACCATAAATAACTCGGCAGACTATTTGTATGCCATTATTTTAATAGTACCGCATGTGGCCATATGACTATGCACTTGGTCATGTAGGTTATAGTTGAAGGTAACCGCTGGCAGCCAAACCCAACCGACCACCACAGTAATATGTCACATTTCATGGACTTTTATCTATGGCCTTGACCAAACCACGTTACAGTAGGGCCAACAACCAAGACCAACCCAACCTGAAACATGTGCCCTAACCAGTCCTATATAAGAGCCACTTATAGACTTTTCCAAGCATTCCTCACCTTGTGCATTGCCTTCACAGCCTTTTACCATACCACCCTAGGGGAGTTACTTGAGAACTTCGGATGCAACTCCGGGCAGTTTTGTTAAGATATTGTAGGATTTTAACCGCAGTACCGTGGTTTCTCCCCACCCACCCTAGTTCGAGTTTTTCAAATCGAGGATGACTCCACCACCTCAAAATATTTGGCAAATGTGCACATTTTCCCAGTAAAACCTAACCAAGATCCCACGGAAGTCTATTTCAATGGGAAGTCTATGCCTACCCTGAATCCATGGAGGTTGCTGTTGGGGAACGTTGCATGGGAAACAAAAACTTTCCTACGCGCACGAAGACCTATCATGGTGATGTCCATCTACGAGAGGGGATGAGTGATCTACGTACCCTTGTAGACCGTACAGCAGAAGCGTTAGAGAACGCGGTTGATGTAGTGGAACGTCGTCACGTCCCTCGATCCGCCCCGCGAACAATCCCGCGATCAGTCCCACGATCTAGTACCGAACGGACGACACCTCCGCGTTCAGCACACGTATAGCTCGACGATGATCTCGGCCTTCTTGATCCAGCAAGAGAGACGGAGAGGTAGAAGAGTTCTCCGGCAGCGTGACGGCGCTCCGGAGGTTGGTGATGACCTTGTCTCAGCAGGGCTCCGCCCGAGCTCCACAGAAACGCGATCTAGAGGAAAAACCGTGGAGGTATGTGGTCGGGCTGCTGTGGAAAAGTCGTCTCAAATCAGCCCTAAAACCTCCGTATATATAGGTGGGAGGGAGGGGGCCTTGCCTTGGGGTCCAAGGACCCTCAAGGGGGTCGACCGAGCCAAGGGGGAGGACTCTCCCCCCCCCCCAAACCGAGTTGGACTAGGTTTGGTGGGAGGGAGTCCCCCTTCCTTCCCACCTCCTCCTTTTTTTTCTTTCTCTCTTGATTTTCTTCTCCTTGGCACATAGGGCACTTGTGGGCTGTCCCACCAGCCCACTAAGGGCTGGTGTGTCTCCCCCAAGGCCTATGGGCTTCCCCGGGGTGGGTTGACCTCCCCGGTGAACTTCCGAATCCCATTCGTCATTCCCGGTACATTCCCGGTAATTCCGAAAACCTTCCGGTAATCAAATGAGGTCATCCTATATATCAATCTTCGTTTTCGGACCATTCCGGAAACCCTCGTGACGTCCGAGATCTCATCCGGGACTCCGAACAACATTCGGTAACCAACCATACAACTCAAATACGCATAAAACAACGACGAACCTTAAGTGTGCAGACCCTGCGGGTTCGAGAACTATGTAGACATGACCCGAGAGACTCCTCCGTCAATATTCAATAGCGGGACCTGGATGCCCATATTGTATCCTACATATTCTACGAAGATCTTATCGTTTGAACCTCAGTGCCAAGGATTCGTATAATCCCGTATGTCATTCCCTTTGTCCTTCGGTATGTTACTTGCCCGAGATTCGATCGTCAGTATCCGCATACCTATTTCAATCTCGTTTGCCGGCAAGTCTCTTTACTCGTTCCGTAATACAAGATCCCGCAACTTACACTAAGTTACATTGCTTGCAAGGCTTGTGTGTGATGTTGTATTACTGAGTGGGCCCCGAGATACCTCTCCGTCACACGGAGTGACAAATCCCAGTCTGGATCCATACTAACTCAACTAACACCTTCGGAGATACCTGTAGAGCATCTTTATAGTCACCCAGTTACGTTGCGACGTTTGATACACACAAAGCATTCCTCCGGTGTCAGTGAGTTATATGATCTCATGGTCATAGGAATAAATACTTGACACGCTGAAAACAGTAGCAACAAAATCACACGATCAACATGCTACGTCTATTAGTTTGGGTCTAGTCCATCACGTGATTCTCCCAATGACGTGATCCAGTTATCAAGCAACAACACCTTGTTCATAATCAGAAGACACTGACTATCATTGACCAACTGGCTAGCCAACTAGAGGCATGCTAGGGACGGTGTTTTGTCTATGTATCCACACATGTAAATGAGTCTTCATTCAATACAATTATAGCATGGATAATAAACTATTATCTTGATACAGGAATTATAATAATAACCATATTTATTATTGCCTCTAGGGCATAATTCCAACCATGTACTCCGCTTCACATGTAGAATCTGCTATGTAGAATAACCATATAATTATAGCATGGATAACACCCTCCTTAGCCGCCTCCGAGGCAGCCATGTACTCCGCTTCACATGTAGAATCTGCTACGACGCTTTGCTTGGAACTGCACCAGCTTACTGCACCCCGATTAAGAATAAATACGTATCCGGTTTGCGACTTAGAGTCGTCCGGATCTGTGTTAAAGCTTGCATCGACGTAACCTTTTACGGCGAGCTCTTCGTCACCTCCATACACGAGAAACATCTCCTTAGTCCTTTTCAGGTACTTCAGGATATTCTTGACCGCTGTCCAGTGATCCACTCCTGGATTACTTTGGAACCTACCATCCGGTCCACTTCAGGATACTTATGGCCAGGCTAACATCCGGTCCAGTGCACAGCATCACATACATGATAGAACCTATGGCTGAAGCATAGGGGACGGAGCGCATATGCTCTTTATCTTCATCAGTCGCTGGGCACTGAGTCTTACTCAATCTCGTACCTTGTAAAACTGGCAAGAACCCTTTCTTGGACTGTTCCATTTTGAACCTCTTCAAAACTTTATCAAGGTATGTGCTTTGTGAAAGTCCTATCAGGCGTTTTGATCTATCCCTATAGATCTTAATGCCTAGAATGTAAGCAGCTTCTCCTAGGTCCTTCATAGAGAAACTTTTATTCAAGTAACCTTTTATGCTCTCCAAAAGCTCTACGTTGTTTCCAATCAGTAATATGTCATCCACATATAATATTAGAAACGCCACAGAGGTCCCACTCACTTTCTTTTAAATACAAGATTCTCCAACCACTTGTATAAACCCAAATGCCTTGATCACCTCATCAAAGCGTTTGTTCTAACTCCGAGATGCTTGCACCAGTCCATAAATGGATCGCTGGAGCTTGCACACCTTGTCAGCATTTTTAGGATCAACAAAACCTTCGGGTTGCATCATATACAATTCTTCCTTAAGGAAACCGTTAAGGAACGCCGTTTTGACATCCATCTGCCAGATTTCATAATCGAAAAATGCAGCTATTGCTAACATGATTCTGACGGACTTAAGCATCGCTACGGGTGAGAAAGTCTCATCGTAGTCAACTCCTGGAACTTGTGAAAAACCCTTTGCCACAAGTCGAGCTTTATAAACGGTCACATTACCGTCAGCGTCCGTCTTCTTCTTAAAGATCCATTTGTTCTGAATAGCCTTGCGGCCCTCAGGTAGTATCTCCAAAGTCCACACTTTGTTCTCATACATGGATCCTATCTCGGATTTCATGGCTTCTAGCCATTTGTTGGAATCTGGGCCCACCATTGCTTCTTCATAATTTGCAGGTTCATTGTTGTCTAACAACATGATTGATAAGACGGGATTACCGTACCACTCTGGAGCAGCGCGTGATCTCGTCGACCTGCGTGGTTCAACAGAAACTTGAACTGGAGTTTCATGATCATCATCATTAACTTCCTCCTCAACCGGCATCGCAACGACAGAGGTTTCCCCTTGCCCTGCGCCACCATCCAGAGGGATGAGAGGTTCGACAACCTCGTCAAGTTCTATCTTCCTCCCACTCAATTCTCTCCAGAGAAACTCCTTCTCGAGAAAAGCTCCGTTTTTAGCAACAAACACTTTGCCCTCGGATTTGAGATAGAAGGTGTACCCAACTGTCTCTTTTGGGTAACCTATGAAGACGCACTTTTCCGCTTTGGGTTCCAGCTTTTCAGGCTGAAGCTTTTTGACATAAGCATCACATCCCCAAACTTTAAGAAACGACAACTTTGGCCTTTTGCCATACCACAGTTCGTATGGTGTCGTCTCAACGGATTTTGATGGTGCCCTATTTAAAGTGAATGCAGCTGTTTCTAATGCATAACCCCAAAATGATAACGACAAATCAGTAAGAGACATCATAGATCGCACCATCTCTAACAAAGTACGATTACGATGTTCGGACACATCATTACGCTGTGGTGTTCCAGGCGGTGTTAACTGCGAAACAATTCCACATTGTCTTAAGTGAGCACCAAACTCGAAACTCAGATATTCACCCCCATGATCAGACCGTAGGAACTTGATCTTCTTGTTACGATGATTTTCCACTTCACTCTGAAATTGCTTGAACTTTTCAAATGTTTCAGACTTGTGCTTCATCAAGTAGACATAACCATATCTACTTAAATCGTCAGTGAAGGTGAGAAAATAACGATATCCGCCGGGTGCCTCTACGCTCATTGGACCACACACATCGGTATGTATGATTTCCAACAAGTCACTTGCACGCTCCATTGTTCCGGAGAACGGAGTCTTAGTCATCTTGCCCATGAGGCATGGTTCGCACGTGTCAAGTGAATCAAAGTCAAGTGACTCCAAAAGTCCATCAGCATGGAGTTTCTTCATGCGCTTTACACCAATATGACCCAAGCGGCAGTGCCACAAAAATATGGCGCTATCATTGTTTACTCTAACTCTTTTGGTCTCAATGTTATGTATATGCGTATCGCTATCAAGATTCAATATGAACAATCCTCTCACATTCGGTGCATGACCATAAAAGATATTACTCATAGAAATAGAACAACCATTATTCTCAGACTTAAAAGAGTAACCGTCTCGCAATAAACAAGATCCAGAGATAATATTCATGCTCAACGCAGGCACTAAATAACAACGATTTAAGTTCATCACTAATCCCGATGGTAGCTGAAGTGACACTGTGCCGACGGCGATTGCATCAACCTTGGAACCATTTCCTACGCGCATCGTCACTTCGTCTTTCGCCAGCCTTCGTCTATTCCGCAGTTCCTGCTTCAAGTTGCAAATGTGAGCAACAGAACCGGTATCGAATACCCAGGCACTACTACGAGAGCCAGTTAAGTACACATCAATAACATGTATATCAAATATACCTGATTTTTCTTTGCCCGCCTTCTTATCTGCCAGATACTTGGGGCAATTGCGCTTCCAGTGACCCATACCCTTGCATAAGAAGTACTCTGTTTCAGGCTTAGGTCCAGCCTTGGGTTTCTTCGGCGGATTGGCAACAGGCTTGCCGCTCTTATTCGAATTGCCCTTATTGCCTTTGCCGTTTCTCTTGAAACTAGTGGTCTTGCTCACCATCAACACTTGATTCTCTTTACGGAGTTCAGACTCTGCGACTTTCAGCATCGCAAACAACTCGCCGGGAGACTTGTTCATCCCTTGCATGTTGTAGTTCAACACAAAGCCTTTATAGCTTGGCGGCAGTGATTGAAGGATTCTGTCAGTGATAGCTTCTTGCGGGAGTTCAATCCCCAGCTCAGCTAGACGGTTTGAGTACCCAGACATTTTGAGCACATGTTCACTGACAGACGAGTCTTCCTCCATCTTGCAAGCATAGAATTTATCGGAGGTCTCATACCTCTCGATCCGGGCATTCTTCTAAAAGATAAACTCCAACTCCTGGAACATCTCAAATGCTCCATGACACTCAAAGCGACGTTGAAGTCCCGGTTCTAAGCCATACAAGACTGCACATTGAACTATTGAGTAGTCCTCCTTACGTGCTAACCAAGCGTTCTTAACATCCTGATCAGCCGTAGCGGGTGGTTCATCTCCTAGCGCAGCATTAAGGACATAATCCTTCTTCCCAGCTTGTAAGATTAGCTTAAGATTACGAGCCTAGTCTACAAAGTTGCTTCCATCATCTTTCAACTTAGCTTTCTCTAGGAACGTATTAAAATTCAGGATGACTGTCGCGTGAGCCATGATCTACAACACAAATATATTCAAAGTGGACTTAGACTATGTTCAAGATAATTAGAGTTCAACTTAATCAAATTATATGCTAAACTCCCACTCAAAAAGTACATCTCTCTAGTCATTTGAGTGGTTCATGATCCACTTACACTATCCCAAGTCCGATCATCACGTGAGTTGAGTATAGTTTCAGTGGTAAGCATCCCTATGCTAATCATATCAACTATATGATTCATGATCGATCTTTCGGTCTCATGTGTTCCGAGGCCATGTCTGCACATGCTAGGCTCGTCAAGCTTAACCCGAGTGTTCCGCGTGCGCAACTGTTTTGCACCCGTTGTATGTGAACGTTGAGTCTATCACACCCGATCATCACGTGGTGTCTCGAAACGACGAACTGTAGCAACGGTGCACAGTCGGGGAGAACACAATTTCGTCTTGAAATTTTAGTGAGAGATCACCTCATAATGCTACCGTCGTTCTAAGCAAAATAAGGTGCATAAAAGGATTAACATCACATGCAAGTCATAAGTGACATGATATGGCCATCATCACGTGCTTCTTGATCTCCATCACCAAAGCACCGGCACGATCTTCTTGTCACCGGCGCCACACCATGATCATCCATCAACGTGTTGCCATCGGGGTTGTCGTGCTACTTATGCTATTACTACTAAAGCTACATCCTAGCAAAATAGTAAACGCATCTGCAAGCACAAACGTTAGTATAAAGACAACCCTATGGCTCCTGCCAGTTGCCGTACCATCGACGTGCAAGTCGATATTTCTATTACAACATGATCATCTCATACATCCAATATATCACATCACATCGTTGGCCATATCACATCACAATCATACCCTGCAAAAACAAGTTAGACGTCCTCTAATTTTGTTGTTGCATGTTTTACGTGGTGACCAAGGGTATCTAGTAGGATCGCATCTTACTTACGCAAACACCACAACGGAGATATACGAGTTGCTATTTAACCTCATTCAAGGACCTCCTCGGTCAAATCCGATTCAACTAAGGTTGGAGAAACCGACACTTGCCAGTCATCTTTGAGCAAAGGGGGTTACTCGTAACGATGAAACCAGTCTCTCGTAAGCGTACGAGTAATGTCGGTCCAAGCCGCTTCAATCCAAAATACCGCGGAATCAAGAAAAGACTAAGGAGGGCAGCAAAACGCACATTACCGCCCACAAAAACTTTTGTGTTCTACTCGAGAAGACATCTACGCATGAACCTAGCTCATGATGCCACAGTTGGGGAACGTCGCATGGGAAACAAAAATTTTCCTACACGCACGAAGACCTATCATGGTGATGTCCATCTACGAGACGGGATGAGTGATCTACGTACCCTTGTAGACCGTACAGCAGAAGCGTTAGAGAACGCGGTTGATGTAGTGGAACGTCCTCACGTCCCTCGATCCGCCCCGCGAACAATCCCGCGATCAGTCCCACGATCTAGTACCGAACGGACGGCACCTCCGCGTTCAGCACACGTACAGCTCGACGATGATCTCGGCCTTCTTGATCCAGCAAGAGAGACGGAGAGGTAGAAGAGTTCTCCAGCAGCGTGACGGCGCTCCGGAGGTTGGTGATGACCTTGTCTCAGCAGGGCTCCGCCCGAGCTCCGCAGAAACGCGATCTAGAGGAAAAACCGTGGAGGTATGTGGTCGGGCTGCCGTGGAAAAGTCGTCTCAAATCAGCCCTAAAACCTCCGTATATATAGGTGGGAGGGAGGGGGCCTTGCCTTGGGGTCCAAGGACCCTCAAGGGGGTCGGCCGAGCCAAGGGGGAGGACTCTCCCCCCCCCAAACCGAGTTGGACTAGGTTTGGTGGGAGGGAGTCCCCCTTCCTTCCCACCTCCTCCTTTTTTTTTCTTTCTCTCTTGATTTTATTCTCCTTGGCGCATAGGGCACTTGTGGGCTGTCCCACCAGCCCACTAAGGGCTGGTGTGTCTCCCCCAAGGCCTATGGGCTTCCCCGGGGTGGGTTGCCCCCCCCCCCCGTGAACTCCCGGAACCCATTTGTCATTCCCGGTACATTCCCGGTAACTCCGAAAACCTTCCGGTAATCAAATGAGGTCATCCTATATATCAGTCTTCGTTTCCGGACCACTCCGGAAACCCTCGTGACGTCCGAGATCTCATTCGGGACTCCGAACAACATTCGGTAACCAACCATACAACTCAAATACGCATAAAACAACGTCGAACCTTAAGTGTGCAGACCCTGCGGGTTCGAGAACTATGTAGACATGACCCGAGAGACTCCTCGGTCAATATCCAATAGCGGGACCTGGATGCCCATATTGGATCCTACATATTCTACGAAGATCTTATCGTTTGAACCTCAGTGCCAAGGATTCGTATAATCCCGTATGTCATTCCCTTTGTCCTTCGGTATGTTACTTGCCCGAGATTCGATCGTCAGTATCCGCATACCTATTTCAATCTCGTTTACCGGCAAGTCTCTTTACTCGTTCCGTAATACAAGATCCCGCAACTTACACTAAGTTACATTGCTTGCAAGGCTTGTGTGTGATGTTGTATTACCGAGTGGGCCCCGAGATACCTCTCCGTCACACGGAGTGACAAATCCCAGTCTTGATCCATACTAACTCAACTAACACCTTCGGAGATACCTGTAGAGCATCTTTATAGTCACCCAGTTACGTTGCGACGTTTGATACACACAAAACATTCCTCCGGTGTCAGTGAGTTATATGATCTCATGGTCATAGGAATAAATACTTGACACGCTGAAAACAGTAGCAACAAAATCACACGATCAACATGCTACGTCTATTAGTTTGGGTCTAGTCCATCACGTGATTCTCCCAATGACGTGATCCAGTTATCAAGCAACAACACCTTGTTCATAATCAGAAGACACTGACTATCATTGACCAACTGGCTAGCCAACTAGAGGCATGCTAGGGACGGTGTTTTGTCTATGTATCCACACATGTAAATGAGTCTTCATTCAATACAATTATAGCATGGATAATAAACTATTATCTTGATACAGGAATTATAATAATAACCATATTTATTATTGCCTCTAGGGCATAATTCCAATAGTTGCTGCCTACGTAGCGATTGCTCGTCTTTGATTTGCAGTACCATATGCGAATGACAGGGGGTATTGTTATTTTTCGAGACGTGTAGTGCCCGGAGAAGAAGTGTCTTTTCCAAGCACCTGCAAACAGAGAGACCCCATGTTGACCAGGCTCGTGCAGTATGTCATCACTCAAGATCGTTTCACCAACAAGTGATGGATTTTCTCCAGTCCCTCGCTGTCCAAAATCCTTCGATCACCATCGGCGATCCTCTGAGGCTAGACCTAGCAGGACGTATTCTGCGATTCGTCCAACCGCTCACCCCAGAGGATGAAGGAAATATTCCACAGCCGAAAATATTTCATCATGACTATCAGATTTTTGCGTGTTCCGTGAACACCATGTTTGTATCTGCTAGCCTAGCGTTTGATTGGCTGATGCGATAATTGTGCCTTGTTTTGTAATTTATCATATGCATATGTTATGATTTCAGTGTTTTTCTTGTTGCGACTTAGAAATGGATTGTTTTCCTATAACAATTCTTCGGGTGAGATCTTCGAAAATAAACCACTACGGCAAAACCTTTTCCAACATGAAATTCAATTGCAATGCAACCGACTCGCAACCACACTCACTCTGCCACATGCACTAAGGGCAAAATCACACACACATTTATCACCTAGCTAATTGCCTCACTAGTGCACCATAGTTTTCCTGAGAGGAAACATTCATGGATATTTTATTTTCATAGAGTTGATGCCAACACACTAGCACCACTCACGCAGACTGCAGATGCCTAGTCATCATGGTCACCGCTGCCGCGGAGACCCACCGCTCGAGCAACAACATCATGATGATCATCGAGGATGATCACGCAGAGGAGCATTGAGAACTCGATCAACGCAGGCATCGCTCCAACTAGCAAGATCATAAGCCACCCCGAAAGCTCGTCCGCCACTAGAGCCTCGCCTCGAGCTCCTGCTAACAGAACTGAAGAAGGAGGAAGGAGGTGTGAGGCTAGGTGTGGGGCCGAAGAGAGGAACGACGTGGTCATTAGCTCGATTTCCGTGTACGGTGGGCTAATCCACCAGTGCCTTTCGTCGGTGGATCGCCGGTGTTCAGAGGCGAATCTGTGAGCAGTGCCGACAAGGCACTCGCCCGCGAGGTGAGTGCACGTTGTGCCGGCTGAAAGCGTGATAAGCTCGCGGGAGGAGAAGGGAGTACAGAGTCGGAGGGTGAAATAGAGACTGACAGTAGGCCCTGGGTCCACTTGTCACCCAGGGAGAGCCTTGTGCAGTCGGGTACGACAAACACAGTTCGGGATTTGAAATCTTCCTTTTCTGAAAATTTTCATAGCCATAAGTAGCAACGTTTCGATTGCCCAACTGTAGATTTTTATTAGTAACACCAGTAGCACACCACAGTCACCCCAATAATCAGCGTTTTCGCTGTAATCACATTATATTGCATATATATATATATATAGTATTTATTTTCGTGCTGATATTGAAGTGTGGTAGGAGTAAATATTTTTGCTACGTCTATAGCAAATCTCGAGGATAAGATTTTTCATAAGGGGGTAGATTTTGTAACACCCCAAAGAATATATCAGGTTTTCATTAATTAAATTTTTGTCATGATTGTTTAATTCTTAATTTTTCAATTTTCTTTTGATTTCAGAACCTGTCCTAACCCCCATTCCTTGAAATTTTCCCTTCGAGTAGAAGTTTTTGAAAAGTATTGTGGGACTTGAGTGCTTGCTTTCAACAAATTTCATTTCATTTGATAAAATCAGTGGGAACATTTTTGTTAAGTTTTTGCCTAGTTTCCCTTCTCTGAAAATGGCTTTTAATTCCTTTATGGTCCTCACTTGCACTACAACCACTTGATACACTATTACAAAAATTCCACAAAACTTTGTACATGTCCTATGATGTCCGTGGATCATTTTTATGCAAAAACCCAACCAAGTGTTTTGGAAAATTTGAGCATACCATCTCCTCCTCTATTCTGGTCCAGTTGATGTTTTGAACTACAACCACTAGATCTACCCATTCAAAAAATCTGCGAAGATTGGGAGATGTCAAGGGGCGCATGTAGATCACTCCTATGCAAAAAAGTACATTTTGGTCCGTTGAAAATTTTGAGCACCCCATCCTCTTTCATATTCTGCACCAGTTCATATTCTGCACCAGTTTAGCAGTTTGTTGCAACACTACTTTATATCGCCCCAAATCCCGTGAGATTTTTATCGCTTGTAGAGGATCCTACCAAAACCTTAAGTCCAACGTATTGGAGCCATTGGGATATTTTTGACCCTTGTTTTAATACCCTAAACTTCCTGTTCAGGAATGGTTTTCTCAAAATAATGCACTGCCAAGTTTTTGCTTTTGTAAATCTAACATTGCCATCCTCTTGTGCACCTGAAGAAGCCTTGACCTGGGAATTTTGGTGGGTAGTAAAACTCCATAGAGTCCCATGGAAATTTTTCGAACACCTTGAGTTCATGAAGAGAATTGGCATGACTTTTAGTTTGCACTATGGAATTGCTCCAAGTGACAAACCAACATGCCCCTCAGCTCCCATTAACCCTCTACCCTAGTCATGTCTCCTGTGTAGTCTCACATGCATTGGACACCTTTGGCATAAATGACATTTGGTTGAACACCTACCTACCTGCGTGCCCAGAGCATGCGAGGAGCTTGCGTTTTGCACATGTGAGTTAGAGCGTCACTGTGCCCACCTGCTTGCAACCGTGACTCTCCCATAGTGCCAGTCTGCAACTCTCATCTCGCTACCACTTCTGGCCCTCTTTGCCGCACCTCTGAGCTTCCCTATGGCCGTGCTGGCCATTGACGCCGGCAGTGTTTGCCTCGGCAATGGCAGCACCACCCAATCCACCGCTGCTCGCAGCTCTCCCCCTGCGACCAGTCCCCTCTCGTCAGCTAGTTCTACTAATGGCCACAATTCCCCTCGACCACCTCCTGCATCGCCACGTTGTCCTACTGCAACAGTAGTGGTCGGCTGGTGATATTATCATGAGCCACCACGGAACCGACCTCATCGACTATAAAAGGAAGCCCCCGAGTGCTTCTAGTAATCAAAAACCCCTCTGCATAGCCGTTGGAAACCCCCCATTGCTCCAATTCGCCTTGATCCACCTTCTACTCCATCGCCGGTAGTTTCGGACGCCGCGGTCCCTCGGATAAATTTGAACAAGCCAGAGCCTATCCTTGCCCCTTCTCTTCACCACTAGACCCACAATGACCCTAAGGACCCATTCTAGCTTTCAATTTTGCCCGGGGGTAGCGGTGTGCAAAGCTCCATTTCTGCCCGAAGCTTCCCTCCGCCATGGATGAAGGGTTGCTCACCCTCGATCTCGTCCGTGCCCCTAACCGCGTCGACTGGATGCGGCACCATCTCCTGAGCACGTCCATATCCAGAGCACAACATTTGGTGCCCTATATCACTGGCAAACATGGATAGAATTCGCCTGTGCTTTCTCTCAACGCGCGGGCTTGAGGAGGGAGACAAACCTGACACGTTGGCCCCATTTTTCGGTGAGCCAGCCTCCCTCGCTGTTGGCGCACCACACCGAGTGCGTGTTCTCTTCGAGGCAGCGTACTGCATGAAGTACGATTTCTCTGCCAGAAAGCTATTTATGCATCGGGTACATTTCCTAATGACTGAAGGCGTACTCCGAGCCGAATCATTTTGTTTCTACTTATTGAAAAACTAAAGTTTGACCCAACTTTGACTGCACATATCTTTTTAAATACAACTCCAAATGAGTTCATTCTTTTTCTCACCTTCTTCAAATTTCCTCCAGTTTTTTCAAGATTTCTTTCAAAAAAATTCAAACAAACTTTTAGTATTGTTTTGATTTGGATGTTGATTTGAATATTTTTCAAATAGGAATTTGGGGGAAGATCAAAAACTTTCAAAAGAAGTTTTGAAGTTCAGCCTACATTCCTACATATTCAAGGCAAGCATTCTGAACTTGGACATAGTATTAGTTGGGTGTTGTTTGCCAGGACTAATGAATTTTATCATTATGCTAAATCATAGTGATGTTATTTCATGTGATGAGATATACATGATTATAAATTAATGAGGAGAATTTACCTCAGTTGCAAGTGAGATGCATGTGACATTTGTCCCTACCTCATACCACATATGCCTACCGGATGGGATCCAGGAGAAGTTTATGGCTTGGGAAGACACGACCTTGGAGCTGACATCTCGTGGGGCAGGATGATCAGTGAGTCATAATGGAGTATGATAGGTGGTGATCATGTGTGGTATTGAAACATATTGTTGTGCTAATCGTACAGGAAAAACTATTAACTTCCTGAGTCGACCGTAGATTGAGTCTTGGTGCAGTAACCTCCCTTACTTGCTTCGTACTACCACTTGTCCCCGTCGAAGGTAGGGTACGGTCGATTAAGTACTTAACCCCTTTCTTAGCACACAACGTACACGAGAGGCCATAGTGAAAGGTACCAGTGGCGACTTGTAGGCATGCCACTTAGTCCGGGGGCATGGGTGTTTTTGGTCTAGGACCGAGAGGGGGACACTCCCTTGTAGCGTGCAGTATGAAATTTTGAATCTTCACCCACTCAGAGTCTCACCTAATTAGTGTCATGGCTGATTCCTAGGCCTCAAGTGGCTAGTGTGTGCGGGTTAGGTATGTATGTTTTCAACTCAAAGTTCGTAATAGCTATTAGTTGATGTCTCCGGTTGCCTAAAGTAATCCGTTGCTCATGGGTAAAGGGTACACCCTCTACATAGTTTTATATCTATTCAGATAGCCATGTCCATGGTTAAGGACTATAGTCTGGGATAGGTCAAGTGTCGGTGTGAGTGTCGGTGTGAGTGTCGGTATTCATAGGATGTTAACTTAACCATGAGACTAAATCGTTAAACATGGTGGATGACTATGATTATTATTTTTACCATGGACTAACCTTTTTTATATATGTTGAATATCCCCGGGATGGTTCTACCTCGTGGATATTCCTTGCCTATCATCTCATATAATCCCTTTATGTGGTGTCGCGTAGACACCCGGCTGATGCATGCATATTTATTATTTCACATAAAGCCCTTTTGTGGTGTCGCTCAGACGCCCGACTGTGGATCACATTCCATTTCTCCATATCATGCCCTTCTACGGTGTCGCTGTCGGCGTCAGAACCGATAGATCTCGGGTAGGGGGTATCGAACTATAGACCTAGGATAGATGGGCTGCAGGAGAGTAGAGAAGACGATATTTACCCACGTTCACGCCCTCTTGAGGAGGTAAAACCCTACGTCCTACTTGATTATATTGAAGGGGAATGATGGTTACGGAGTTGATCTGTTATACGTCATACGAGCACCAATTCTGGATAGTATCAACCATGCGGGGACCAACGGTGTGCCTGGAACACGTAAATACGGAATAGTCGCCCTACATGGCACGACCCCTTCACGAGAGTGACCACACATCAGTCCCGCCACTAGTCATGTGGCTCTTTGCTAGCACCGACCAGAGTAATTAACAAAGCCCCGTCCCATAAAGGGGTAACATGGTCGTACATGTAAGGTTGGGACGGTCGACACATCATAAATCTAATTCATTTCCGAAACCATACTCACTCAAATTACCATGTTCACCACTTCACCAAAAGGGGCCACCTAACACATCCTCACCCTCGAGCATTAGTGACACCCGACGGGGTTTTCATAAACCTTTGATTTATACCAACAACATGCTCATACTACTACTATTCTAGCTCTATTTGTCAACATGATATTAGCATGACCCTCACAGGTGGTAGGATCATGCTCAAAATGCAAGTGCTCCGGAGGAGCCATCGGTAACATCACTTCAGTGATTTACCGAATCCTTTATGATCACATGAAGCAGGAATAATTGCTACTCTAGCATGCAATATAACATATGCTCAGATATGGTCCAAGGGTGCTTGCCTTGGTCTGCTAAGTATCCGGGGTCTTCGAGGTCTTCCGCTCCAACTCTTCGTCACACGAGTTTTCTATCGCCGTAATAAATAAAATATATAAGTAGCTCACTCCAAAACAAATCACAAAATTACTTTAAAAATGTTGATTAATTATGATATATCCAAGTTGTTATTTAAAAAATATTTATCTCTGGTTCTAGTCAAAGATTATTTTGAAAATCCATATAACAAAAGCAAAACTATTCCAATTTAACTCTTTTTGTTATTATCAAATAGAATAGTTGTTGCAAAAATTACTTTAATGGTTTTGTTAAATACTACACGTTTTTAGAAAAATAACGGTGCAAATATCATATTATTTCACTAGTTAAATATTTTACAAAAATCATTGAAAATCGAGTTTTAAAAATAAAAGAAAAGGGCTACAACCCGTGGCCTGGCTTGGCATCGGACTGGGCCAGCCCACTGGCCAGCCAACCAGCCTGCCCAGGCGCGCGCGCCGTCAGGTTTGAACCTGACGCGCGGGCCCCTGCGGTCAGTGGCTGGGGCCAACGAGGAAGAGAGAGATGGGCCATCGATAGGTGGGGCACACCTGTCGGGGTAGTCTCCTACCTCTGGCCAGAGAGGTGGAGGAGCACGCCGGTGTGGCTACCGATGTCCTCGGGCCCTCACGACGACGGAAGTGGGCCCGACTTGTCGTCGCCTACCTGATGGTGGTCGAGATGACAGCGGAGGGGCTAAGGTTCACCGGCATCGAGGGAGCCACGATGGAGGGGTTTCGGGTGAAGGTGGAGGTGGTAGCTATGGGCACGGATTTGCTTGGGGAAGAGGGGGGAAAGCTTCTTGGTGTCACGGGGAGTGCTTTTGTGGGCAGAGGGACGCGAGAGGCGACGTGTAGTCGGAGATCGACCGGAGCTCCGAGGCGTAGGGGCCTCGGTCGATCTCGAGCACCAGGGCTTTGCTGGCTTACTAGGGTGGCTAAGGAGGTGCTTGGGGTCTTGGTGACGTGGAGCGATGGGATCTAGAGCGAGGGGAGGGGATATCTATAGGCCCGTGACAGTGAGCCGACTCGGGAGCGCCGGTGATTCACCCCAGCGTTCATGGGGGTGCACATAGAAGCTGGGGTCGAAACCACGGTCTCACGACGTGGTTTTGGACCGCCTAGACTCACTGCAAGAGAGAGAGAGAGGGAGGAGAGGCGAGCTATCGTGGTCGCGCTCCTCTGGCGCTTCTGGTGCGCGCGGGTAGGCGTCACACCGGCTATTAGCGTGGGAAAGGAGGGGCCCTGAGGGCTCCCTGATGCAAAGGGGTTGTCGAGGGAGAGGAGAGACACTACGGGGAGGCTCGAACTGGCCGAGGGAGTCAACCACACCTCGGTTGCTCTCTCTAGCGCGCCCAATGCGCAGTTTTGGCATGCCACGGCATGCTGGTGCGCTTTGGGGGTGCCTTGGACATGTCCAACATGTCGTGGGCACTGGCTTGGAGATGACTAGCTGTTTGAATCCTGTGGAAGTCTCAGCTGGTCAAAGAGGGACAAGAAACAGGTGCTGTCAGCCTTGGGCTGAAACTCAAATTGGGGATTTAAGCTTATCTACTTTGAACCAGAGAGGGGTCACTGGACTGGAATTAGGCATTGGTGTCAGGCACCTACTCTATGAGTTTGGGAGAAAGGGGTTGGGTTTAGCTAAGGCTAGGAGGGGTTTTACCCAACTGTCACAAGGTGCTCGAAGTGGTTTGGGGTGGCTGCACCCCACCACAGGCTATGCAACTTAACAGGATTGGTATTGGTGCTAAAACAAGGGGATTCACCAAGTTTGAGCTCCATTGGACAAGTTTAGCTTCGTAAACTTGAAAACATCACCAAATGACCAGATCTGTTCCTTCCAAAGAGAGTATGGGCAAAACAAGTCCCACAAATCCCATTTTTGGCATGGAGTCCTCATTTGAGGTATTAGGCACACCTGCAAAGTTTCAGCCCCAATGGATAAACTTTGCTATGTAGAGTTGCTCTAACTTCATACTGGACAGAAGGGGTTTTGCAACTATTTGGTGTCCTTAATCACCTTGGATCAAGGTGAAATTTTATATGGGCACCAAATATGGCTTAGGGATACCACTTGAATTTTCTAGGAATTTATTGAGAATATTACCTTTGGAAATATTTGAAAAGATCAAAACATAAAGAAAGGGTTTTCAGGGTTTTACTCAAATAATAATTATATAAATAGGGGTTGAAAATCTTATGTATGGAAAATATATGTCCTTCTCATCATCTCCAATTTTTCTCAAATTTTTCTAAGGCAGAAAAGTATTTTTCCATATAGGAATACCATTTATGGCCTTAGAAATGGACATGCAAATAAATTAGGAAAATGGTTCTAAAACCAGAGCACCAACTTTGGGTAAGAACACTCCTTGCCATCAAGGACTTGTAGTGGAGCCCAACGGAGGGTTTTCTTTAACCAAAAATAAGAAAAAGGGTTTTGAAAATAATTAAGTCATGAGAAATGTGGTTTGTGACATCACATAATCAATCATACAATCATACTATGACAATCATGGCACTCACAACATT
Source organism: Hordeum vulgare subsp. vulgare (assembly GCF_904849725.1). Lineage (NCBI taxonomy): Eukaryota > Viridiplantae > Streptophyta > Magnoliopsida > Poales > Poaceae > Hordeum > Hordeum vulgare. Next base: position 221,471,881 of record NC_058523.1, read on the forward strand.
AGTTTTGAAAAAGTTTTAATAAACTCAGATTTTTGAATTACGGAAAAAGTGATAATGAAAACAAGGTGTGACAGACCTATCCCCCTTACAAGAATCTCGTCCCCGAGATTCCTAAGCTAGGTGCTAAAAAGGTACGGAAGGTCAGATCGAAGATAGTCTTCACACTCCCATGTTGCTCCTGCTTCGGTGTGGTTGCGCAACTGAACCTTGAAATACTTGATGGTGCAGCTTCTGGTGCAACGCTCTGCTACATCCAGGATGCAGATCGGCCTCTCACGATAATTGAGATCTGGCTGAAGGTCGATGGCCTAATGGTCATGAAGGTCGATGGCCTAATGGTCAATGTCCTTGTAGAGATCGGGATGGTTTGGCGCTAGAAGACAATTCCGAAGTTGTGACACGTGGAATACGTTGTGCACACCCGAAAGTTCCGGAGATAGCTCCAACTGGTAAGTGACTTCTCCACGCCTTGCCGTGATCTTAAAAGGTCCAATTAATCTTGGAGCAAGTTTCCCCTTGACGTGGAAAGGCTTGTTTCCCTTGAGAGGTGTGACGTGAAGGTACACCTGGACTACGGGAATGATCTCCACATCTCTGCGGTGAGGATCCACATAGCTCTTCTGTCGCGACTTGGCTGCCTTTAGGTTTTCTCGAACAAGCTGCACCTTATCTTCTTCTTCTTGCAGAACTTCCAGCCCGAAAATCAACCCTTCACCAGTTTTGGACCAGTTGAGCGGGGTGCGGCACTTTCATCCGTACAACACTTCAAATGGGGCCATCTGGAGACTGCACTGGTAGCTGTTGTTGTATGAGAACTCAGCAAACGGCAGACAGTCTTCCCATTTGGCACCATGCGCCAAGACACAAGCGCGAAGCATATCTTCTAGTATCTGATTCACTCTTTCCATCCGTCGGCCCGTCTGCAGGTGGAAGGCGGTACTGAAATAGAGCTTGGTTCCGACGGCTTCTTGGAACTTCTTCCAGAATCTTGAGGTGAACTGCGTGCCTCGGTCAGATTCAATCTCCTTGGGAACTCCGTGGGGACTCACTATACGATGGATGTATAGACTAGCCAATTGGCTTCCATCATAAGTGGTGTTGACTGGAATGAAATGGGCCACCTCGGTCAGATGGTCCACAATGACCCATATGGAGTTATGCCCCTTCCTTGACCTAGGCAATCTAGTGATGAAGTCCATGCCGACCTTGTCCCACTTCCATTCAGGCGCTTGGAGAGGTTGTAGAAGTGCAGCAGGTTGTTGATGCTCAGCCTTGACTCGCTGGCACACGTCGCATTTGGCAACATAAGACGCTATTTCCCTCTTCATGCCATGCCAACAGAATTTTTCTCGGAGATCTTGATATATCTTGGTACCACCGGGGTGAATAGAGTAGGGTGTATCATGCGCTTCCTGCAGGATCAAGTCCTTGAGTTCTGCCTTGTTGGGTATGCACAAATGTTTCCCAAACCACAATACTCCTTGCTCATCCACTGAGAATTCTGGGCCTTGCCTTCTTGGATCTTATTTTTGATAACTTCAATGCTCTTGTGCCCCTTGTGGGCTTCCTTGATATTGTCAACCAGCGTTGGTTTGTCTGTGAGGTTAGCCAGGAATCCTGGTTCAACTACCTCCAACCCAAAGTTCTCCATGTCTTCATATAAGGCGGGTAGCCTTTCCTTGATCATAATGTTCAAGGTGCTGGCCTTCCTCCTCAAAGCATCAACCACCACATTGGCCTTACCGGTGTGGTCTTGAATGCTGAGATCATAGTATTTGATTAACTCCAACCATCTTCATTGTCTCATATTCAATTCCCTTTGAGTAAAGATATACTTCCGACTTTTGTGGTCAGTGTATATTTCACATTGCTTCCCCAGAAGGTAATGTCACCATGTCTTTAGAGCATGCACTAAGGCTGCCAATTCGAGATCATGGGTGGCATAATTCTCCTCATGCGGACGCAGTTGCCGTGACAGATACACCATGACCCTGCCATCTGGCATTATGACCCCACCGAGCCCTGTTCTGGAGGCATCACAATATATCACAAACTCCTTGCTGATATCTGGAGTAGCCAATATCAAGGCGGTAGTCAATCTCTTCTTCAACTCCTGGAAGCTTGCTTCACACTCCGACGTCTATTTGAACTTCTTGCCTTTCTTCTAGAGCTAAGTCATGGGTCGAGCGATGCGGGAAAATCCTTGTACGAACTTTCGATAGTATCCCGCAAGCCCGAGGAAGCTCCTGACTTCCTTCACATTGATTGGTGACTCCCAGTTGGTTACCGTAGTAATCTTGGAGTTATCGACTGCCAATCCACTTGCTGTCATGGTATGACCAAAGAATCCAATTTCGTTCAGCCAGAATTAGCATCTACTAAATTTGGCATAATGTTGGTGCTCTTGAAGCTTCTCCAACACTAACCTCAAGTGTTGCTCATGCTCTTCTTCGGACTTGGAAAAGATTAATATGTCATCAATAAATACGACGACAAACTTATCTAGGTATTCCATGAAGACCTTGTTCATGAGGTACATGAAGTAAGATGGGGCATTTGTCAACCCGAAAGACATGACAGCGCACTCGTATAGACCGTACCGGGTCACGAACACAGTCATGGGTATGTCTTCAGGTCGGATCTTCAGTTGGTAATATCCAGATCGGAGATCGATCTTGGAGAATACCTTGGCTCATTTAACTAGTCAAACAAATCTTCAATCTTGGGGAGTGGGTACTTGTTCTTGATCGTGACCTCATTGAGGTAAGGTAATCGACATAGAGTCTGATAGTCCCATCCTTCTTAGACATGAACATAACAGGTGATCCCCAAGGTGATGCACTCGGACGAATGAACCCTTTCCTGAGTTGCTCATCCAACTGCTTCTTCACCTTTGCTAGCTGTTCGGATCCCATCCTATAAGGCTTCTTATAGATAGGCCTTGATCCGGGCATGAGCTCAATGATGAGCTCAATGGTAGCTCATCAGGAAAGACGTCCAGGTACTCGCAGAGTGTCGGCACAGGGTCGAGCTCTTCTCCTGACATGTTGTTAACCTACGGTACACGAGGGGATACTCGCTCAGAGACATACTTTACTTTGACCCCTTGGTCGCTTGTCATAGTCATAGCACTGTTGGCACAGTCCAAGATGCTCTGGTGTTTGGCCAACCAATCCATGCCGAGAATTACTTCTAGGCCTTGAGACATAATGACGATGAGATCTACTGAGAAGCTTATCCCATTGATAACAATCCTGACTTCTATACACCCTAGGTTGGTCCTTAACACTGCTCCCGGGGTATGTATTTCCATTTGCCGATTAAGCAGGGTAGGCTTCAAACCACACTTTTCCGCAAACCTTTGAGTAACAAAAGAATGCGAAGCACCACAATCAAACAATATTGTTGCTGGGGTGGAGTTGACGAGGAACGTACCTAGAATGCCGTCCGGGTCTTCCTGTGCCTCTTTTGCGGAGATGTGGTTTATACGTCCCCTGCTGTGATACTGCTGATTGCGGGGTGCTTGGTTCCTGCCTGGTGCTCCTTGACCTTGATTTGGCCCATTGGGGAATGGTGCGTTGGGCTTCTAGTTGGGACACTGCCTGGAATAGTGCCATGTCTGTCCACATGCAAAAAAGGTAACTTCTCCTAGAAGGTTGGTCTTGACTCCACTGTTGTTCGGTGGGTTGAATGCTGGCTTGGTGTTGACTTGCTGTTGAGGCTGGTAGTTCTGGCGAAATGTTGGAGACTTGTACTGCTGCTACTGATAACTAGGTTTTGCTGGAGCTGACTGCCATGGGCGTGTCTTCGGATTACTAGGTCCTCCACCACCCATCAGCTTGCTCTTACGGGTGTCGTCCATTGCACGACGCTTATCCTCCAACATAAGGGCCTTATTAACTAGATCGCTGAAGGTCTAGCATTCACAAACAACCAGTTGATACTGGAGTGACTGATGCAATCCTTCCATAAAGCGTTTCACTTTAGCGACCTCACTGTTGACATCCTCTGGTGCATATCTTGCGAGAAGGTTGAACTTCTGCAAATACTCCTTGACGGATCCACTGCCTTGCCTTAAAGCACGGAATTCACGCTTCTTAATGGTCATCATTCCGGAAGGAATGTGAGCAGCGCGTAATCCCTCCTTGAACACAGCCCAAGTGATGACCTTCCCGACTCGCGTGATCTGGAATCCATCACACCAAGATTTGGCTGTGCCCCCGAGACAGTGAGACGCATAGAGGACTTTCTCACGATCATCAGTGCACTTGACCAATGCGAGGAGGTCTTCGATAGGATGGATCCAGTCATCACCATCCAATGGTTCAGTCATCTCCGTGAATATGGGTGGCGTAGTCCGCATAAACTCGGATAGAGTAGAGCGAACATTTCCATTCCCGTTCTGTGGCGGGTTCTGTTGGAATTATGCCCTAGAGGCAATAATGAATATAGTTATTATTATAATTCATGTATCAAGATAATCGTTTATTATCCATGCTATAATTGTATTGAATGAAGACTTATATACATGTGTGGATACATAGACAAAACACTGTCCCTAGCAAGCCTCTAGTTGGCTAGCTAGTTGATCAAAGATAGTCAGGGTCTTCTGATTATGAACAAGGTGTTGTTGCTTGATAACTGGATCACGTCAATAGGAGAATCACGTGATGGACTAGACCTAAACTAATAGACGTAGCATATTGATCGTGTCATTTTGTTGCTACTGTTTTCTGCGTGTCAAGTATTTGTTCCTATGACCATGAGATCATATAACTCACTGACACCGGAGGAATGCTTTGTGTGTATCAAACGTCGCAACGTAACTGGGTGACTATAAAGATGCTCTACTGGTATCTCCGAAGGTGTTCGTTGAGTTAGTATGGATCGAGACTGGGATTTGTCACTCCGTGTGACGGACAGGTATCTCGGGGCCCACTCGGTAATACAACATCACACACAAGCCTTGCAGCAATGTGACTTAGTGTAAGTGGCGGGATCTTGTATTACGGAACGAGTAAAGAGACTTGCCGGTAAACGAGATTGAAATAGGTATGCGGATACCGACGATCGAATCTCGGGCAAGTAACATACCGAAGGACAAAGGGAATGACATACGGGATTATATGAATCCTTGGCACTGAAGTTCAAACGATAAGATCTTCGTAGAATATGTGGGATCCAATATGGGCATCCAGGTCCCGCTATTGGATATTGACCGAGGAGTCACTCGGGTCATGTCTACATAGTTCTCGAACCCGCAGGGTCTGCACACTTAAGGTTCGACGTTGTTTTATGCGTATTTGAGTTATATGGTTGGTTACCGAATGTTGTTCGGAGTCCCGGACGAGATCATGGACATCACGAGTGTTTCCGGAATGGTCCGGAAACGAAGATTGATATATAGGATGACCTCATTTGATTACGGGAAGGTTTTCGGAGTTACCGGGAATGTACCGGGAATGACGAATGGGTTCCGGGTGTTTACCGGGGGGGGGGGGGGGGCAACCCACCCCGGGGAAGCCCATAGGCCTTGGGCGTGTCGCACCAGCCCTTAGTGGGCTGGTGGGACAGCCCAAGAAGGCCCTATGCGCCATAGGAAGAAAATCAAAGAGAAAAAAAAAGAGGAGGTGGGAAAAGGGGGAAGGACTCCTCCTTCCAAACCTAGTTGGATTCGGTTTGGAAGGGGAGGACTCCCCCCCTTGGCTCGGCCGACCCCCTTGTGGGTCCTTGGACCCCAAGGCAAGGCTCCCCCTCTTCCCCCTATATATACGGAGGTTTTGGGGCTGATTTGAGACAACTTTGCCATGGCAGCCCGAGCACATATCTCCACGGTTTTACCTCTAGATCGTGTTTCTGCGGAGCTCGGGCGGAGCCGTGCTAAGATTAGATCACCACCAACCTCCGGAGCGCCGTCACGCTGACAGAGAACTCATCTACCTCTCCGTCTCTCTTGCTAGATCAAGAAGGCCGAGATCGTCGTCGAGCTATACGTGTGCTGAACGCGGAGGTGCCGTTCGTTCGGCACTAGATCGTGGGACTGATCGCGGGACGGTTCGCGGGGCGGATCGAGGGACGTGAGTACGTTCCACTACATCAACCGCGTTCACTAACGCTTCTGCTGTGCGATCTACAAGGGTACGTAGATCGAATATCCCCTCTCGTAGATGGACATCACCATGATAGGTCTTCGTGCGCGTAGGAAATTTGTTGTTTCCCATGCGACGTTCCCCAACAGTGGCATCATGAGCTAGGTTCATGCGTAGATGTCTTCTCGAGTAGAACACAAAAGTTTTTGTGGGCGGTGATGTGCGTTTTGCTTCCCTCCTGAGTCTTTTCTTGATTCCGCGGTATTGTTGGATTGAAGCGGCTTGGACCGACATTACTCATACGCTTACGAGAGACTGGTTTCATCGCTACGAGTAACCCCGTTGCTCAAAGATGACTGGCAAGTGTCAGTTTCTCCAACTTTAGTTGAATCAGATTTGACCGAGGAGGTCCTTGTATAAGGTTAAATAGCAATTGATATATCTCCGTTGTGGTGTTTGCGTAAGTAAGATGCGATCCTACTAGATACCCATGGTCACCACGTAAAACATGCAACAACAAAATTAGAGGACGTCTAACTTGTTTTTGCAGGGTATGCTTGTGATGTGATATATTGGATGTATGAGATGATCATGTTGTAATAGATAATATCGACTTGCACGTCGATGGTACGGCAACCGGCAGGAGCCATAGGGTTGTCTTTAAACTAACGTTTGTGCTTGCAGATGCGTTTACTATTTTGCTAGGATGTAGCTTTAGTAGTAATAGCATGAGTAGCACGACAACCCCGATGGCGACACGTTGATGGAGATCATGGTGTGGCACCGGTGACAAGAAGATCGTGCCGGTGCTTTGGTGATGGAGATCAAGGAGCACGTGATGATGGCCATATCATGTCACTTATGAATTGCATGTGATGTTAATCCTTTTATGCACCTTTTTTTGCTTAGAACGATGGTAGCATTATGAGGTGATCTCTCACTAAAATTTCAAGATGAAATTGTGTTCTCCCCGACTATGCACCGTTGCTACAGTTCGTCGTTTCGAGAGACCACGTGATGATCAGGTGTGATAGACTCAACGTTCACATACAACGGGTGCAAAACAGTTGCACACGCGGAACACTCGGGTAAGCTTGACGAGCTTAGCATGTGCAGACATGGCCTCGGAACACATGAGACCGAAAGGTCGATCATGAATCATATAGATGATATGATTAGCATAGGGATGCTTACCACTGAAACTATACTCAACTCACGTGATGATCGGACTTGAGCTAGTGTAAGTGGATCATGAACCACTCAAATGACTAGAGAGATGTACTTTTTGAGTGGGAGTTTAGCGAGTAATTTGATTAAGTTAAACTCCAATTATCTTGAACATAGTCTAAGTCCACTTTGAATATATTTGTGTGGTAGATCATGGCTCACGCGAGAGTCACCCTGAATTTTAGTACATTCCTAGAGAAAGCTAAGTTGAAAGATGATGGAATCAACTTTGTAGACTGGGCTCGTAATCTTAAGCTAATCTTACAAGCTGGGAAGAAGGATTATGTCCTTAATGCTGCGCTAGGAGATGAACCACCCGCTACGGCTGACCAGGATGTTAAGAACGCTTGGTTAACACGTAAGGAGGACTACTCAGTAGTTCAATGTGCAGTCTTGTATGGCTTAGAACCGGGACTTCCACGTCGCTTTGAGTGTCATGGAGCATTTGAGATGTTCCAGGAGTTGAAGTTCATCTTTCAGAAGAACACCCGGATCGAGAGGTATGAGAACCCCGATAAATTCTATGCTTGCAAGATGGAGGAGAACTCGTCTGTCAGTGAACATGTGCTCAAAATGTCTGGGTACTCAAACCGTCTAGCTGAGCTGGGGATTGAACTCCCGCAAGAGGCTATCACTGACAGAATCCTTCAATCACTGCCGCCAAGCTATAAAGGCTTTGTGTTGAACTACGACATGCAAGGGATGAACAAGTCACCCGGTGAGTTGTTTGCGATGCTGAAAGTCGCAGAGTCCGAACTCCGTAAAGAGCATCAAGTGTTGTTGGTGAATAAGACCACTAGTTTCAAGAGAAACGGCAAAGGCAAGAAGGGTAATTCAAATAAGAGCAGCAAGCCTGTTGCCAATCCGACGAAGAAACCCAAAGCTAGACCTAAGCCTGAAATAGAGTGTTACTATTGCAAGGGTATGGGTCACTGGAAGCGCAACTGCCCCAAGTATCTGGCTGATAAGAAGGCGGCCAAAGAAAAATCAGGTATATTTGATATACATGTTATTGATGTGTACTTAACTAGCTCTCGTAGTAGTGCCTGGGTATTCGATACCAGTTCTGTTGCTCATATTTGCAACTCGAAACAGGAACTGCGGAATAGACGAAGGCTGGCGAAAGATGAAGTGACGATGCGCGTAGGAAATGGTTCCAAGGTTGATGCAATCGCCGTCGGCACAGTTTCACTTCAGTTACCATCAGGATTAGTTATGAACTTGAATCATTGTTATTTAGTGCCTGCGTTGAGCATGAACATTATATCTGGATCTTGTTTATTGCGAGACGGTTATTCTTTTAAGTCAGAGAATAATGGTTGTTCTATTTCTACGAGTAACATCTTTTATGGTCATGCACCCAATGTGAGAGGATTGTTCATATTGAATCTTGATAGTGATACACACATACATAACATTGAGACCAAAAGAGTTAGAGTTAACAATGATAGCGCCATATTTTTGTGGCACTACCGCTTAGGTCATATTGGTGTAAAGCGCATGAAGAAACTCCATGCCGATGGACTTTTGGAGTCACTTGACTTCGATTCACTTGACACGTGCGAACCATGCCTCATGGGCAAGATGACTAAAACTCCGTTCTCCGGAACAATGGAGCGTGCAAGTGACTTGTTGGAAATCATACATACCGATGTGTGCGGTCCGATGAGCGTAGTGGCACGAGGCGGATATCGTTATTTTCTCACCTTCACTGACGATTTGAGTAGATATGGTTATGTCTACTTAATGAAGCACAAGTCTGAAACATTTGAAAAGTTCAAGCAATTTCAGAGTGAAGTTGAAAATCATCGTAACAAGAAGATCAAGTTCCTACGGTCTGATCGTGGTGGTGAATATCTGAGTTTCGAGTTTGGTGCTCACATAAGACAATGTGGAGTTGTTTCTCAGTTGACACCGCCTAGAACACCACAGCGTAATGGTGTGTCCGAACGTCGTAATCGTACTTCATTAGAGATGGTGCGATCTATGATGTCTCTTACCGATTTGCCGTTATCGTTTTGGGGTTATGCATTAGACACAGCTGCATTCTCTTTAAATAGGGCACCATCAAAATCCGTTGAGACGACACCATACGAACTATGGTATGGCAAAAGGCCAAAGTTGTCGTTTCTTAAAGTTTGGGGATGTGATGGTTATGTCAAAAAGCTTCAGCCTGAAAAGCTGGAACCCAAAGCGGAAAAGTGCATCTTCATAGGTTACCCAAAAGAGACAGTTGGGTACATCTTCTATCTCAAATCCGAGGGCAAAGTGTTTGTTGCTAAAAACGGAGCTTTTCTCGAGAAGGAGTTTCTCTCGAGAGAATTGAGTGGGAGGAAGACAGAACTTGATGAGGTTGTCGAACCTCTCATCCCTCTAGATGGTGATGCAGGGCAAGGGGAAACCTCTGTCATTGCGACCCCGGTTGAGGAGGAAGTTAATGATGATGATCATTTAACTCCGGTTCAAGTTCCTGTCGAACCACGCAGGTCGACGAGACCACGTGCTGCCCCAGAGTGGTACGGTAATCCCGTCATGTCAATCATGTTGTTAGAAAACAATGAACCTGCAAATTATGAAGAAGCAATGGTGGGCCCAGATTCCAACAAATGGCTAGAGGCCATGAAGTCCGAGATAGGATCCATGTATGAGAACAAAGTATGGACTTTGGAAGTACTACCCGAGGGCCGCAAGGCTATTCAGAACAAATGGATCTTTAAGAAGAAGACGGACGTTGACGGCAATGTGACCGTTTATAAAGCTCGACTTGTGGCAAAGGGTTTTTTCACAAGTTCAAGGAGTTGACTACGATGAGACATTCTCACCCGTAGCGATTCTTAAGTCCGTCAGGATCATGTTAGCAATAGCTGCATTTTTCGATTATGAAATCTGGCAGATGGATGTCAAAACGGCGTTCCTTAACGGTTTCCTTAAGGAAGAGTTGTATATGATGCAACCCGAAGGTTTTGTCGATCCTAAGAATGCTAACAAGGTGTGCAAGCTTCAGCGATCCATTTATGGGCTGGTGCAAGCATCTCGGAGTTGGAACAAACGCTTTGATGAGGTGATCAAAGCATTTGGGTTTATACAAGTGGTTGGAGAATCTTGTATTTACAACAAAGTGAGTGGGAGCTCTATGGCATTTCTAATATTATATGTGGATGACATATTGCTGATTGGAAGCAACGTAGAGTTTTTGGAGAGCATAAAGGATTACTTGAATAAAAGTTTCTCTATGAAGGACCTAGGAGAAGCTGCTTACATTCTAGGCATTAAGATCTACAGGGATAGATCGAAACGCCTGATAGGACTTTCACAAAGCACATACCTTGATAAAGTTTTGAAGAGGTTCAAAATGGAACAATCCAAGAAAAGGTTCTTGCCAGTTTTACAAGGTACGAGATTGAGTAAGACTCAGTGCCCAGCAACTGATGAGGATAGAGAGCATAGGAGCACCGTCCCCTATGCTTCAGCCATAGGTTCTATCATGTATGCAATGCTGTGCACTAGACCGGACGTTAGCTTGGCCATAAGTATGGCAGGCAGGTTCTAGAGTAATCCAGGAGAGGATCACTGGACGGCGGTCAAGAATATCCTGAAGTACCTAAAAAGGACTAAGGAGATGTTTCTCGTGTATGGAGGTGACGAAGAGCTCGCCGTAAAGGGTTACGTCGATGCAAGCTTTGACACAGATCCGGACGACTCTAAGTCGTAGACCGGATACGTATTTATTCTTAATGGGGGTGCGGTAAGCTGGTGCAGTTCCAAGCAAAGCGTCGTAGCAGATTCTACATGTGAAGCGGAGTACATGGCTGCCTTGGAGGCGGCTAAGGAGGGTGTCTGGATGAAGCAGTTCCTCACGGATCTTGGAGTAGTGCCAAGCGCACTGAATCCAATAACCTTGTTCTGTGACAACACGGGTGCCATTGCCCTAGCAAAGGAACCACGGTTTCACAAGAAGTCCAGACACATCAAACGACGCTTCAACCTCATCCGCGACTACGTCGAAGGGGAGGACGTAAATATATGCAAAATGCACACGAATCTGAATGTAGCAGACCCGCTGACTAAACCTCTTCCACGGGCAAAGCATGATCAACACCAGAACTGTATGGGTGTTAGATTTATTACAATGTAATTCGCATGATGATGTGAGGGCTAGGTTATCGACTCTAGTGCAAGTGGGAGACTGTTGGAATTATGCCCTAGAGGCAATAATGAATATAGTTATTATTATAATTCATGTATCAAGATAATCGTTTATTATCCATGCTATAATTGTATTGAATGAAGACTTATATACATGTGTGGATACATAGACAAAACACTGTCCCTAGCAAGCCTCTAGTTGGCTAGCCAGTTGATCAAAGATAGTCAGGGTCTTCTGATTATGAACAAGGTGTTGTTGCTTGATAACTGGATCACGTCAATAGGAGAATCACGTGATGGACTCGACCTAAACTAATAGACGTAGCATATTGATCGTGTCATTTTGTTGCTACTGTTTTCTGCGTGTCAAGTATTTGTTCCTATGACCATGAGATCATATAACTCACTGACACCGGAGGAATGCTTTGTGTGTATCAAACGTCGCAACGTAACTGGGTGACTATAAAGATGCTCTACTGGTATCTCCGAAGGTGTTCGTTGAGTTAGTATGGATCGAGACTGGGATTTGTCACTCCGTGTGACGGAGAGGTATCTCGGGGCCCACTCGGTAATACAACATCACACACAAGCCTTGCAAGCAATGTGACTTAGTGTAAGTCACGGGATCTTGTATTACGGAACGAGTAAAGAGACTTGCCGGTAAACGAGATTGAAATAGGTATGCGTATACTGACGATCGAATCTCGGGCAAGTAACATACCGAAGGACAAAGGGAATGACATACGGGATTATATGAATCCTTGGCACTGAGGTTCAAACGATAAGATCTTTGTAGAATATGTGGGATCCAATATGAGCATCCAGGTACCGCTATTGGATATTGACCGAGGAGTCACTCGGGTCATGTCTACATAGTTCTCGAACCCGGAGGGTCTGCACACTTAAGGTTCGACATTGTTTTATGCGTATTTGAGTGATATGGTTGGTTACCGAATGTTATTCGTAGTCCCGGATGAGATCACGGACGTCACAAGGGTTTCTGAAATGGTCCGGAAACGAAGATTGATATATAGGATGACCTCATTTGATTACCGGAAGGTTTTCGGAGTTACCGGGAATGTACCGGGAATGACGAATGGGTTCCGGGTGTTCACCGGGGGCGGCGGGGGGGGGGGGGGGGCAACCCACCCCGGGGAAGCCCATAGGCCTTGGGGGTGCCGCACCAGCCCTTAGTGGGCTGGTGGGACAGCCCAAGAAGGCCCTATGCGCCATAGGAAAAAAATCAAAGAGAAAAGAAAAAAAAGAGGAGGTGGCAAAAGGGGGAAGGACTCCTCCTTCCAAACCTAGTTGGATTCGGTTTGGAAGGGGAGGACTCCCCCCTTGGCTCGGCCGACCCCCTTGAGGGTCCTTGGACCCCAAGGCAAGGCTCCCCCTCTCCCCCTATATATATGGAGGCTTTAGGGCTGATTTGAGACACTTTTGCCACGGCAGCGCGACCACATATCTCCATGGTTTTACCTCTAGATCGCGTTTCTGCGGAGCTCGGGTGGAGCCCTGCTGAGATTAGATCACCAGCAACCACCGGAGCGCCGTCACGCTGCCGGAGAACTCATCTACCTCTCCATCTCTCTTGCTGGATCAAGAAGGCCGAGATCATCGTCGAACTGTACGTGTGCTGAATGCGGAGGTGCCGTCCGTTCGGCACTAGATCGTGGGACTGATCGCGGGACGGTTCGCGGGGTGGATCGAGGGATGTGAGGACGTTCCACTACATCAACCGTGTTCACTAATGCTTATGCTGTGCAATCTACAAGGGTACGTAGATCGAATATCCCCTCTCATAGATGGACATCACCATGATAGGTCTTCGTGCGCGTAGGAAATTTTTTGTTTCCCATGCGACGTTCCCCAACAGGTTCTTCACCAAGACTTGAGCCAGCTGCTCAATAGCGGCATTATTGGCTTGACGGTCCTCGCGGAGAGCTTGAAGGAATTGGGCCATAGTCAAGCTTTCAGGAGGAGGCCGTGGCGGTGGAACATTGTCTTGCTGCTGCCCGTGGTGATCTCTAGATTGAGCGTCCCCTCCGGTTCCCTGCTGCTGACTTGAAGAGGCAGAGCCGGCGTTGCCGAAGGTGCTGATGCGAGTTGCAATCACGATCCTGTCAGGGGAGTAGACAGGTTAATTTGCCGAACTGGCCGGAATCATGAGGGATCATGCTCTATTAAGGGGGGTCTGGTGTTGTGCCAGTGTGTGATTTTTTTAAGCCAAAGATTTTTGGAAAAGCTAATGCATTATATTAAAACAAGTGATGTAGTCGCTTACAAGCTGCCTAAGGCAGAAATGCGGCTTGCATCCAACATGCTTACACAACACTTATGGTTTGCATGAGCCGTAATCCAAAGTGGCGGACTGCTCGGTCTTATAGGTGGGTTCTGCAGGGTGTTCGTCTTCATCTTCATCTGTGCTTCCCTCCTTCAGGGGAGTAGGAGAATAAAGTGGTCCATCATGGCGTCTCTTAGTTGGCGAGGCAGTGAGGAGCTTAGTGTACTCTTCCACGACCAGGCGGCGATTATGTATAGGAGTGGCCTAAAGCGGTGGTACTCCTCCTCGGAAGGCAATGGCTGATCACCCACCGGTTGCTCCTTCCTTCTTGACCTTGCGGGTCTTCATCTTCTCCATGCAAAGAAGGTCCTTGACTTGATGCAGCTCTTGCCGAATCTTTGCTGACTCCTTGATCAAAAGATGCGTCAAAGTGTCGCAGGAGAGGCTGAAGTAGGTATGAAACCTTAGTGGCGTCCCGTCCTCTGAAGATGGGTTGTGTGTCCAACTCCCGTGTATCCCATCCTTAATAAAAGGTAGGTGACAAGTAGCTGGCTTGTTAGCCATCTCGGGAAGGATATCGTGGAGACGCACGAGCGCCTCTCGTGCGACTGTCTCCATTGCCAACATCCGATCCTCCATTTGTGGACCTTCGAAGAACCAACTAGTTGGGGAGTCATTAGCCTTCACTATCACGTTCACATGATATTCCTTGGTTTCAGCGTTGACCCAGTGCTCGTGGTAGAGGAAGATGGGCGTGCGGCGTACTTGGCACTTCTCGAGGCTATCTCCCAAAAGTAGGGGAAAGCACGTCTCCAGAAGCATCTCAGGTACGTCGGCCATCTACAAGATGTAGGGGAGAGGGTTAGAAAGTTTTTAGTGGGTGGAGAATCTCAGTTAAGGTCTAGGTGCACTAATCGTCTTGGCTATCGTCCATGCTACCTCAGGATTCCTATAGTCAACCTGGCTCTGATACCAGCTCTGTGGGGACCCCGACTTACGAGTCGAGATCACCGAATGAACGTGCTTAGTGATCCCAGAGATCAATGCTCACCGAACACACACATACTGAATACTGAGAGTCTTACGTCCAAATACCTAATTATTACATCACGTGACCGAAGGGTCAAGTTCACAAGGTAGAGCCTATAAGGCCAAATCACACGGATACAACTAGTAGCGGAAATCTTAGGGCTAAGCAGGTGCCCATGCCATCAGCCTACACCAACAGGCATTCTGACCGGGAAGCGTCCTAGTTCGTAGGGGCGTATCCGAAGACGCACTACTCTCCAAACTCTGGTCCTTCCATGTCTGGTAAATAATATAACCAATGACAAACCAATGAGTACTTTTGAATGTACTCGCAAACAACCTGTGATATGAACAATGCAAGTGAAGGATAACAATAATATGCATCTTTGGTGGACAACAACTTGGTTGTAATAACCATGATCATGGATGTGCAACATAAGCTAAATGTTGATTTGAATAACATGTCACATATATCAATATATCTGTCGAGGGCTGAACACTCTGGGTTCACCCTATATGCCAAGTCACCAAACTTGTTCATATAAACTCTTTCATATTAACTCCATAATCACACACACTTGGCTTATGCGGAAACGACTGGATGTAGTTTAAGCAGCACCACCCAACTATCCTTGACCGTGGACACGGCTATTCGAATAGTTTTACACTATGTAGAGGTAGTACGCTAGACCCACGAGATCCGGGAAACTTCTGTGTCATCCACGACTCGCCGTATATAACATACCCGAGGTAAGTACCCGATCAATGCCTTTTCCCTGACGATACTAGACAAAGAGGTCCACTCGATTGGTACCATTCCACATGTTGTACGTCTAACGAGCACCAACTCTGGACAGTATCAACCACGCGGGGACCAACGGTGTGCGTGGAACACGTAAAAACGGCATTGTCGCCCTACCTAGCACGATCTCATCACGAGAGTCACCACACATCACTGCCGCCACTAGTAGTGTGGCTCTTTGCTAGCACCGACGCGAGTAATTAACAAAGCCCCATCCCATAAAGGGGTAACGTGGTCGTACATTTAAGGTTGGGATGGTCGACACATCATAAATCTAATCCCATTTCCAAAATCATACTCACTCAAAATACCCTATCCACCACTTCACCAAAATTGGCCACCTCGGGCATTAGTGACACCCGACGGGCTTTTCCTAAACCTTTGATTTAAACCAACAACATGCTCATGCTACTGCTATTCTAGCTCTACTAGTCAACATGATATTAGCGTGACCCTCATAGGTGGTAGGATCATGCTCAAGATGCAAGTGCTCCGGAGGAGCCATCGGTAACATCACTTCAATGATTTACTGTATCCTTTATGATCACGTGCAACGGGAATAATTGCTACTCTAGCATACAATATAACATATGCTCAAACATGGTCAAAGGGCCGCTTGCCTTGGTCTGCTAAGTATCTGGGGTCTTCGAGGTCTTCCGCTCCAACTCCTTCGTCACACGGTTTTTATATCGCCGTAATAAATAAAATCAATAAGTGGCTCACTCCAAAACAGATCACAAAATCACTTCAAAAATGTTGATTAATTATAATAAATCCAAGTTGTTATTTTAAAAATATTTATCTCTTCTTCTAGTGAAAGAATTTTTTTAAAATCCATATAACAAAATAAAAACCATTCCAATTTACCACTTTTTGTTATTACAAAATAGAATAGTTGTTGCAAAAATTACTTTAATAGTTGTGTTAAATACTACATGTTTTTAGAAAATCAACAGTGGAAAAATCATATTATTTCACTGGTTAAATCTTTTTACAAAAATAATTGAAAATCAAGTTTTAAAAATAAAAGAAAAGGGCTACAATCCGTGGCCTATATTGGCCTGGGACTGGGCCATCCCACTGGCCAGCCAACCAGCCTACTCAGGCGCGCGCGCCGTCAGGTTTAGACCTGATGCACGGGCACCTGTGGTCAGTGGTTGCAGGCAGCGAGGGAGAGAGAGACGGGCCACAGACAGGTGGGGCACACCTGTCGGGGTCGTCTCCTACCTCTGGCCAGAGTCGACGTGTAGCCGCATATTGACAAGAGCTCCGAGGCGGACGTGGCTCGGTCGATCTCGAGCACCGGGGCTCTGCTGGCTTACTGGGTGGCTAGGGAGGTGCTTGGGGTCTTGGTGAGGTGCAGCGATGGGTTCTAGAGCGAGGAGAGGGTCTATTTATAGGCTCGTGACGGTGAGCCAACTCGGGAGCGCCGGTGATTCACCATGGCGTGCATGGGGGTGCATAGAGAAGCTGGGGTCGAAATCATGGTCTTAGGACATGGTTTTGGACCGCCTGGACTCAGTGCAAGAGAGAGAGGGAGGAGAGGCGAGCTACCGTGGCTGCGCTCCTCTGGCTCTTCTGGTGCACGCGAGCACGCATTGCACCGGCTCTTAGCGCGGGAAAGGAGGGGCCCTGAGGGCTTCCTAATGTAGAGGGGTTGTCGGGGGAGAGGAGAGACACTACGGGTAGGCTGGAACTGGCTGAGGGAGTCGCCCGCACATAGGTTGCTCTCTGTAGCATGCCCAAAGTGCAGTTTTGGCATGCCAGGGCATGCTGGCGCGCTCTTGGGTGCCTTGGACGTGTCCAACATGTCCTGGGCACTGGCTTGGAGATGCCTAACCGTTTGAATCCCGTGGAAGTCTCAACTGGTCAAAGAGGGACAAGAAACAGGTGCTGTCAGCCTTGGGCTGAAGCTCAAATTGGGTATTTTGGCTTATCTACTTCGAACCACAAAGGGGCCACTGGACTGGAGTTAGGCACCTACTCTATGAGTTTGGGAGAAAGGGGTTTGGTTTAGCTAAGGCTAGGAGGGGTTTTACCCAAATGTCAGAAGGTACTCGACAGTGGTTTGGGGTGGCTGCACCCCACCACTGGCTATGCAACTTAACAGGATTGGGTTTGGTGCTAAAACAACGGGTTTCACCAAGTTTGTGCTCCATTGGACAAGTTTAGCTTTGTAAACTTGAAAACATCACCAAATGACCAGATCTGTTCCTTCCAAAGAGAGTATGGGCAAAACAAGTCCCACAAATCCCATTTTTGGCATGGAGTCCTCATTTGAGGTATTAGGCACTCCTGCAAATTTCAACCCCAATGTATAAATTTTGCTATGTAGAGTTTCTCTAACTTCATACTGGACAAAAGGGGTTTTGCAACTATTTGGTGTCTTTAATCACCTTGGATGAAGGTGAAATTTTATATGCGCACCAAATATGGCTTAGGGATACCACTGGAATTTTCTAGGAATTTATTGAGAATATTTCCTTCGGAAATATTTCAAAAGGTCAAAATAGACAAAAAGGGATTTCACGGTTTTACTCAAATAATAATAATATAAATAGGGGTTGAAAATCTTATGTATGGAAAATATAGGTCCGTCTGATCATCTCCAAATTTTCTCAGATTTTTCTAAGGCAGAAAACTATTTTTCCATATAGGCATACCATTTCTGGCCTCAGAAATGGACATGCAAATAAATTAGGAAAATAATTCATAAATTAATTATTTTATGGTTTTGGTGCACTAAAATGGTGCTAGAACCAGATCACCAACTTTGGCTAAGAACACTCCTTGCAATCAAGGACTTGTAGTGCAACCCAAAGCAGGTTTTTGCTTTAACCAGAAATAAGAAAAAGTGTTTTGAAAATAATTAAGTCATGAGAAATGTGGTTTGTGACATCACTTAATCAAGCATACAAGCATACAATGACAATCATGGCACTTACAACATTAGTTTTGATTTTTTTAATAAACTCAGATTTTTCAATTACAAAAAAAGTGATAGTGAAAACAGGGTGTGACAGTAACCCCGTTCTTCTTTGGTGAGCTTGATGCTGGTGGTGGCGCCGTACATGGTGCCAGATAATAATAAGAAGGAGACCCACGGGGGTCTCCATTCGAGGGGCCCCTCGGATACCAAATCTGGGGACACCCATGCCTCGTCCACCCACAAGGGGGAGAATGCAGAAGACGAGGAATAGAAGGGCTCTTCAGACGAGGAAAAGGGAGGCGCCACAGGGGGGCTAGGAGGGGCTACCCCCTTAGGCTCCCAAGAGACCTTGCAAGAGGAAGGTCGCCCTGCTCGGTACTGGCCCGGACTTTGATGAGGAGCTCCGAGCCTTCAAGGTGATACCTCGCCGAATCCCTAGGGTCAAGCCCCCGGCCCGAAGGTACATAATCCAATTCTAAATTTAACAGAATTACACCGGGTTTTTATTAATAATGGGAAAACGAGTTGTTTCCCGTCACAGCCCTGTCAGAGACTTCCGATGGAACAGGTGTCAGAGGAGGGTTCACTACCCGCCGAGCTGGCAAGAGTGGGAACGTGTCCCACAATACCCTCCCCAAGCCTCGGATGAGGCGGCCGAGGTGATGTCCCATCAGGATCAACAAACCTCCACCGAGGTGGTGATGGCCGAGGTGGGAACATCTAACGCCATGGACCGGGAGGTCCCGACCGAAGTTGATACACCAGCCTCCAGAATAGGAGGTCGAGGCTGGTGTTGATACACCAGCCACTGAAGAATAGGACATTCTGGCCGAGGTCCATACCTCGGTCGTCGTGACCCAAGGAATTGGTTCCCTCCGTGCAAGTGGAGAGGGGAACCAAATTCCCTCCGAGATATGCCCGGAAAAGCTGCTTGGAGCCATGATGTTCCGGTGTCTTCGGTGCCACCTCCAACACCACCTTTAGCAGAGCAGGCTACAGCCGGGTTGCCATCCATGATGGAGGACGCCTTGATCGGCTCCTCCTTTGCCGAAGAACATCGCACCCTTATGGGTGCGGTTTTTTGCAGTGTATTCGGTCCGTTCACAGCGGACTAAGCAAAGCCTTCAATGGCTTGCTGGTGGGGTTTAAGGTAAGCCGTTTAATGTTTTATATTTTATTTATAAGGTTTTATATGTCGTTATGGGTATACTAGCCCCCGAGCCATGGGTAAGTTTGACAACATTATCCGTGGCTCAAAATAACTCTTAGGCATAAAAAATAATCTTGAGATTTTTCAATTATAACGGCTCGCTGGAGTAATTCTCACCAAGTTTGTCGGATTTCGGGCTCCCCAAAACCCTAAGGATTTGAACTCAGGGGCGCATGTAGACGCCACGTAGCAGACTCGATGGGAAAAGCGGAGAACTCACTCGATGGTGAGGAAGACACACGACACAGTAGTTTACCCAGGTTCGGGCCGCTCGGAAGCGTAAAAACCTACTCCTGCTTTGGTGGATTGCCTCTCATAGAGGTTGAGGAATGAACTGGTACAGTGTTCTTCAGCCTCCTGAGGTTAGGTGGCCTTAGAGGTGCGATGGTGGGTGAGTGAATTGTTCGGGGTCCCCATCTATGAAGCAAGCTATACTCTATTTATAGTGGAAGCCCCGGTCCTCTTCCCTTATCATTTTGGCGGGAAGGGATCCCAAAGTGGCCAATTTGGAAGGGGGACACGGGAACATGCTCCCCTGCCCAAAGGTGGTCTTCGCCTGCAGAGTGGCTAACCACGCTGCACGGGTGACGTCCACCCCGCTGGCAGGTGGTGATGGCTTGATTACACCAAAGTGGAAACCTGTGGAAGATGCCTTCGAGTCCCGCATACGTCCTTGATACGTCCCAAACGTATCTATAATTTCTGCTTGTTCCATGATCTTTTGGGTGACATTGTTATATGTTTTGCTACACTTTTATATCTTTTTACACATATCTCGACTAACCTACTAACTCAGTGCACCCAGTGCTAGTTTCTGTCTGCTGATGTCTTTTTTATAGGGACTTTTACCCCAATTTACAGAGTCCCAAAAATCCCGAGATAAATATATAAAAATCAGCGTGACATAAGCTTCCGGAGCACCAAAGGTCGGCCTGAGCGGAGCCAGGGCCTGCCCAGGCGGCCTGCCTGCATGGCCTGGCCCATGGCCCCGCCAACAGGTTGCCTGGCTGGGGCCCACCTCCTCCGGTGCCCTCCTTCGGCCTATATTTACCTCTCCGATCGAAAACCCTTCCATCAGATCGGGAGCGCCAGGAGACCTCTTCCCGGCACCCTACTGGAGGGAGGATTGATCTCCGTGAGCTTCTCCACCACCATGGACGCTTCCCGGACGTGTCGTGAGTAGTCCTCCTTGCACCATGAGTCCATGACCAGTAGCTACGTGATGTCTTCTCTCCAATCTTGAGCTTCCATGATTAGCCCTTGTCAGCTGCCCTACATGATGAAGGTATCTATGTAGTTTTCCTGCTATTGCTATGCTCTGTTTGCTAGGATCCGATGGATTATGACATTAGGTTCAGATTGTGATGAGTTATATATTTGATTATCTTTTTATATTATGTTCTAGGAGTGTCAAGCGCCCCCAAGAAATTTTCAAGGAGACTCAAGCGTCTAAGCTTGGGGATTCCCCCATGCATCCCCTTCTCCATCAACAATCATCAGTTCGTCCATCTCCATGCTATATTTTTATCACTTCATATTTTATGTGCTATAGTTGGAAAGTTCCGCTCTTTACTTTTTTGGTTTGTTTTAGTTTTTCGTGCTGTTCATATCAAATCAGAACCTAGCCTTCTTTGTTTGGGAGAGAAACACGCTCCACTCCTCCCTAGAACACAACATAGGTTTTCATGGTTATCCTATTTGTGTGTTCTTTATCTTTTCATAGCTGATGTCATGCTTAGCTCTTAGTTTTCATGCTTTATCTTTTTAAGAGCTTTTATTTAGGTTTCTTTTGGAACTCTCTTGAGTTATCATGCTTATCTTGTTCACAGAGTTGGCTTGTTGCACTGAGTTCTGTGTCTTGCCTGCGTAGGTAATTGAGGTTGCTATTTAAGTACAGTAGTAACTTGCAATAGTTTTGAGGTATTGATTTGAGTAACGTTTGGACTATTGGTGCCAAGATCTTGAGCCTATTAGTGATAGTCGTCGTATTTTCGGAAATTCGTGTGTTTTTTAAAAACAAAACAAAAATTAGTTGAGAACTCTAGCTACTAGATTGATCGCTAACCTCTAGAGGGGTTGGAATATATAGAGTACCCTCACGTTACCATGGTTCGAGGACGCGCAAGGATAACCAAACGCCCAAACACTCCTCCTCGGGGTACTTGTCTCTTTCTCTCCTAACTAGATAGACAGTTACCGATAATAAGTGCATGAGTTCTTTGGACTAATGTGAGTATTCGATTGTTGGCACTTCCACCATCCATATTTTACTAGCCTCTTCGGTACTGTGCATTGCCCTTTCTCATCTTGTGAGTTGGTGCAAACTTCACTAGTGCATCGAAACCCTTGGCATGAGACGCTCTATCATCATCAGCCTCACTATATCTTTCCTCAAAACAACCACCATACCTACATATTAAGGCATTTCCATAGCCTTTCTGAGATACATTGCCATGCAACATCCACCATCTCATGACTTGATGTTCATGTCATACATCCTTTTGCTTGATCTAGGAGCCGCATGTTAGTTGGGCCTTGCCCTTATAATTTCTACATGACACGCTAGTTTCATTGCATATCCCGCTACACTGGCAGAGGCATACATTTGCATACATTATGATAGTTTTCATTTGTCTTTATATTGAGTACTTCTTATAAAGTGTGATGATCTTCTTTTATTCTTGTAAAACATAGAGTGTTGCCCTTAAGTGAGGAAAAGATCCCAAAGAGGACAAAATGAAAAGGTCCAAAAGAGGACAAATGAGAGATAAATAGAAAGAGCCAAAGAGGCCACAAAATAATAATAATAATAATAATAATAATAATAAAGAACTAAAAATAGAGAAGGGGGCAACACTACTATTCCTTTTGAAAGATCCACACTCGTACTCCATTGTTATATTTGTACTCCATAGAGATTATCATTCATGCATAACTATCTAGGGACCCTTACACTATAGAACTTGTTTTGTATATTCCAATGATGAGCCTCCTAAAATGAGCTCTAGGTATTCATGAGCAAGCAAGTTGGATGCACCCCCACTTGTTCCATTGGAGAGCTCACCTTAGCTCATATGTGCATCTGTTGCATGGCAATCCCTACTCCTCACATCATATCTATCATTTGGCTTTCTCTCGCCTATGGTTGTCCTCATTGATGTGAGACTTTCTCACATTTTTTCTCTTCCTTCACCATCATTATTCTCTTTGGCATCCTAAGTGCCAACATATCTTGCTTGCGCTCATCCATTGCATGAGTGATCAAAGTCGAAAGGGACAGGATCATTTTGACTTGTGCCTGACTAGTGGTCTGGGGATGAGTCAAAATAAGATTCTGAAGGAGACCAAGCGTGAAGTTCTAGTAGATTGAGTTCTGAATTAAAAAATATTTTTATGCTCAAAACCCATCTCCCACTTCTTGCACACAAACACCATTTGGAGACATTCGAGTCACGGACAACGAGAGCTCTTGCACCTTTATGTTCTTACTTTGCTATTTTCAATACTAAATACAGACTCTTCCTTGCTATTGTCTTGACTTGAATTGCATATCTTACTTGCTTTACTTTGAAGTTGTTATATGTGTGTTAGCATGTAACCAAAAAAATTATTTGTGTTATCATTTACCTACTTGAGGACGAGAAGGAATTAAGCCTGGGGATGTTGATATGTCCCAAACGTATCTATAATTTCTACTTGTTCCATGATCTTTTGGGTGACACTGTTATATATTTCGCTACACTTTTATATATTTTTTCACATATTTGGACTAACCTACTAACTCAGTGCACCCAGTGCCAGTTTCTGTCTGCTGATGTCTTTTTTGCAGGGACTTTTACCCCAATTTACAAAGTCCCAAAGATCCCGAGAAAAATATATAAAAATCAGTGTGACGGAAGCTTCCGAGATCGGGAGCGCCATGAGATCTCTTCCCGACACCCTGCCAGAGGGTGGATTGATCTTCGGGAGCTTCTCCACCACCATGGACGCTTCCTGGACGTTCCATGATTACTCCTCCTTGGATCATGAGTACATGACCAGTAGCTATGTGATTTCTTCTCTCCAATCTTGTGCTTCAATGATTAGCCCTTGTGAGCTGCCCTACATGATCAAGGCATCTATGTAATTTTCCTACTATTGCTATGCTCGGTTTGGTGGGATCCGATGGATTATGAGATAATGTTCAGATTGTGATGAGTTATATATTTGATTATCCTTTGATATTATGTTCTTTAGTGATTCATGCATGTTCTCTGTTGCTTTTTATTGCTTTGGCCGAGTAGTAGATTGTAACTCCAAGAGGGAGCGTTATGCATGATTGTGTGTTCATGCCCCCTGATGTCTAGCTTGAGTGACAGAAATATGAGACTAGGGGATGTGTTGTTGCCACCAGGGAGAAAACAACGGTGCTTGTGGTCGCGGTTGCAAGTACTGTTTACCTTACGCAAAGTTCATTAAGGCAGTTGTCCGTTGCTTTGAGTTGACACTTTGGGTGGGGCTCGCAACTTAATACTAGGGAGATGTTCTCGATAGATATCTCAAGGCGGATTATTAGTAAGAAGATGCTGATGAATAAACGGTCTACTTGTCTTGGCGTACTGCCCATTACTTTTGAGCCTCTAAATTTCAAGTAGCATAATTAGCATTGCGATGCGTTTATAATTCTGTGAAATGCTCAGCTGTAATTTGTTTACCCATGCATAGTTGTTTAGCATCTTTTGGGAGAGAGACATCACTAGTGAACATCATGTGACTCAGGTCCATATCACCACCATTGTTTACACCTCCACCATTTGCTGCTTTCATTTACTTTTCTGTTGCAATCACTATCAGTATTCCCGCTTCTGTTTTGATCATTTGCAAACTACATGGCCGGAGAGATCGACAACCTCTCTGTACTCGTTGGGAGAAAAGTTATTTGTCGTGTGCGTAGGTCCACGTCTTCTTCTAGCACCAGAGCAACGAACACCTACTTGTTGATCCTCGGAGTCCTCCTGGTTCGCTAAACCTTACAGTCCCCTTGTAAGGGAAATCTGCTGCTGACTACATCTCCAACTTCCACTTGGGGTAACCAACGAGGGGCAAGAAGTAAATCCATCAACTCGTCATCATTCCTTGTCCCGATTTGCACTAAAGGGGAAACTGCACGGCCCTGCCTTCTGCGGTTCGCTTGTCCTTCCTCTGTGTCATCCTTGACTCCGGAGGCTAGACTTTGCCTCCGAATGACCGCTGTTTCGGAGGGATCCTGTGGAGGCCCCCTACAGGTCTTGATGCCGTTCCTCCTCGTGAGGCTTGGCTCCTCACGAGGACCTTGCCTTGAGTGATGTCGAGCCTGCTAGCGCTTGGTTGATGAAGTGGGCCAGCCCTGGGCTGCAGGGCAGGCAGGTCTGGGTACCCCCATTCCCAGAACGCCAATAGTAGCACCGAGGCCCAAGGCGCGCCCGGGCTGGCTTCCTGGTGAAGCCTTGCGGGCAGCCTGAAGCGTCGCGAGCCCTAAATCTCCGTGGACCAAGCTTCGCACGCGTTGCGCAACCAAGTGGCAACACTCCAGTTACCGACGCCTAGGTGCTGCGCTAGCCATCATTACTCCTTGGAGGTGGCGTCTGTACACACGCCACACGGGTGCATCCCCTCAGGAACCGCGCGGGCCCGGGGACGCGAAGGGATGTCAGACTGCTCTCGGCTGCCTATTTAACACGGCGAGGGCAATAAGGCTCACATTGCCTCAGTCTTCTCCGTATTCCACCTTGGGCCCTGCATTTTCTTAGCATGGCGCTGGTGAGGAGGTTCTCTGCCATCGAGAAGGGGAAGAATTCCAGCGAAGGTCTCGCTGCCCCACCTACCAAGAGGGGCCATGGCCGCCGCCGGAAGTACTTGGCAGCGCTGACAACGGCCTCCGCCGTAAGCGGCCGTGGCTCCGCCCGCCTAGGGATCACAGTCCGCGGTGATTCCGGGGTGTCGACTGGCGCGGGTGTCCGTGGTGTCCGAGGTTGGGCTCGATGATGGCCACCCGGCCGCCACGTCAGCGGCTCCACTCGGCTGATACCGCGCTGGAGTTCATGACGTGGGTGGAAAGGCCGGAGATTTCTTGGATCCAGCTTCCGAACGTCTTTGCGAAGGCACTCGGGCCATGGGGCCTCTGGTTGCCGGCTTAGGTCACCCCCGCGGATATGTGTACCTGAACCGAGGGTGGCAGGCATTCGCCCGTGCACGGGGCCTGAAGGGGAGGCGCTACCTACACTTCAAGTACGATGGGGAGGCGACGCTCTTCATCAAGATCTTTGGGGACGAGGGCGAGCATCTGGATTGCTGCCCGGAGGACGTCGGCCGCGGCGATCCTGTGGATGATCCAATCTCCGACGGTGGGTGCCGTGCCTCTAGTAGCAGCGACACCCCTCCGGAAGGAGCCCGAGTGACAGCGGTGATAGTTGCTATGACGAGCCGCCTCACCACCGTGCCCGGACCTCGGGGATGGGCCCCCGAGCGCGGCGCCGCTCGTTTGCTCCTGCGGCACCTATGAAGGAGGAGGACATGGACTGAGTGTCGTTTCGCGGGTCCCGGACTTCCGCGGAGGCAGCCCTCCTCCGGAATCCCCATCGCTAGCTGTCTCCTCCTTGCTATTGGTCCCGCATCCATGAAAACTAGGATAGTCCCTTCGAGCATGTAATGGATTTGGGCGGTCGTCCCTTTTGTTATTACCGTTGCTTCTTTGTTGGTTTGGATACTTAGCTTGGTATGCTTGAAGCAAACTTTTTTGTTGTGATGTATGTCTGTGGCGCTGGAAGGGCATGTTGATCTGTTGGTTTCTCCTCGCTGCGGGTGAAGTGGGTCGATGCTGTATGTCAGCAGGCGCTAGTCCCGCACATTTCCCTGCCCCCGTGGGGCGTGACCCGTTACCAAGGTTGCTCCTCATGCGGCAAGGCCATGGCACCAGGGTGCCAAGTGGCTTTGTGACCGGTAAGGCTCCTGAGGTGCTATGCTCAGGAGCCCCCTTAGACATTCAAGCGGCTCTACGTCGACAGGTCCCAGTCCAGCACATTTCCCTGCCATGAGACACGTCCCATCAAGGTCATCCGTCGTGGAACAAGGCCATGGCATCCGGGTACCAGGTGGCTTTGTGACCGGTAAGGTTCCTGATACGCGATGCTTAGGAGCCCCCTTAGACGTCCGAGAGGCGCTAGTGAATTCTGTTTTCCGGAGATCCCTAGTCTGCATTCAGGAAGCTCTGCGTTGGCAGGTCCTAGTCCCTCTCATTTCCCTGCCATCGTGAGGCGCGACCCGTTACCAAGGTCGTTCCTGACGGGGCGGGGCCGTGTCGTCAGGGTGCCAAGTGGCCTGTGACCGGTAAGGCTCCTAAGGCGCGATGCTTAGAAGCCCCCTTAGGCGCTCAAGTTGTGTGACAACCCGAGACCGACGCTCCAGAAGATTCCCATTTTATTCCGTTCTCGTCGTGTGCTTTGTTTGTCTGTCTCTTTCATCATTGCATCATTCGCATCATTAGCATTGCATCAGCACTCTGTTGCCGCCAGTTTTCAAACCTGCATCCGTTATTAGTTGTCGGTTCCCTCCATGTTCGTCGCTGTCCGTTTTGAGACCAACCACACACGCACGCGCCCGCAACATCGTTTAAATCTTGTTTTTAAAAGTGTGTATAAAATATTCTCTGATTGGGTTGAAACTTGGCATGCGGTCTTATTTCAATATAGGTAGGCCACGTTCTAGTTTTCGTCGTAATCGGAATCCGTCTGGTACCCGATCGGTCGACCGTAGCGGCACCATTTTCGGTTAATCGTCGGACGGTTTTGTCGGTTTAAAATACGTTGTCGGGTTCCCGTTTTCCCTCTCATCTCCGGATAGCTACTCTACAAAGCCGAGCTAGCCATTTCCGTGTCCGTGGCCATCCGATCGCGATCCCATGGCCGAAAACCAAGCCGGATTCGGATAACCCTAGCCCCGTGTCTATAAATAGACAGCGTCCCCTTCCATTTTAGTCTTCCCTCCCTGCCTCGTTTCCCATGCCGTCCGAAACCCTAGCCGCCAGAGCCTACCCTCTCTCTCCTCCTAGTGGCCAGGGCCCGCCGGAGCCTAGATCCGGCCCGCCCGGGTCGGGATCGGGCCACCGCCGCTGCTGCCTGACCGACCCGCCCCGATTTGCAACTCCATCGCGCCCCGAGCTCTCCTCCCGCAGCCGTCCGTTGTAGATCCGCGCTGGAGGACGTTGCCGTAGCCAGGCCAGGACCTCGTCACGCTAGAGCTCTCCTCGCCAGATCCCGGTGCCCCGTTGCAGCGCCTATCACCAGGAATTGTCGCCGCCTGTTGCATCCTCCGCGCCGCCGCTCGCCGCCACCCAGCGCTCCGGCCAGGATCCGGCCAGCACCGGCCAGATCCAGCATCGCGCCGCCGCCCGCCGACCTCCCATCGCCCGATGGTGGCGCCCCCAGTAACCAGTCCCGTCGGCGACCTCCAGCTCCGCCATGACGTCATGCTCGGAGTGGAGCATCCCGTGTGTGGCCGCCACACGTGTGGGCTGGAGCCAGCGCCCGCGTGGGCCTCCCAAGGCCCAGCCGATGCCAGTGCCCGCGTGGATCGTCGACCGCGTCAACCGCGACCCAAGCGCCTTCCCCACCGGCCAGATTCGGCCCAAGTGGCCGAGGTGAGCTCCCCAGCGCCCTATCCCATGCCCACGAGCGTCAATTAGTTATATTGCGCTATCAAATCAGGCCCGTTTAGTATTTAGGAGTTTTTCTGCGAATTAATAATTTCAGGAATATTAGATATTAGAACGTCCTTAGATAATTAACCGCCCATCGGATCGCGACGTATTATATATGTGACATGTGTAGTTTTTCGCGTAGGATCATATTTTCCAACTTGCATGCATGTTTGGAGTGGTTTGACATGCCATTTGCCTAGATTTACATGCTGTCCTAATATGTTAGATATCCCGTAGTTATTTTGGTGCGCGTCCGGATTGTTCCAACCCCGTAGATAAAATATTCACGTTATTCGAGACCCTTTGCCAAGTATTTTAGAGTAGTTGTTTGCATTTTTGCATGTTGGTTTTGTCGCTTGTTTGCTATGTCCTGTTTAGGACATATTCTCGCATATATGTGTGGCGTTAGTTTTATTTTGCAACCCCACATATTATATATGTTTTCGGGGTAGACAAATCCATATAATTTAACTGTACACTTAGTTTTGCCTTCCGATTAAGTTTGTGTACATGATATTTTTGCCATGTTGCCCTTTTGTTTATTTTGTATGATTTATTCTGTGCGTGATATGAATTAGTTGTGAACTAGAAATTTGCTATTGGATATGTAGGTCAGCCCCTGGTTATTTTGGTTGTAATATAAATCCATGTTTAGGTGTTGTTTTGTTATTGTCAACATGCTAGAAATAGTACTGATTTCGAGATGCTGAAATATTTCCAAGTATGAGATCTGTTATATTTTATTGCTGTCTTGTCATGAGTTCTGCTAGTTATCTACAGCTCTTTTGGGGTTGGTGCAATGGAGTTATTTGTAGTCCTTAAGATTCTCTAGCATGCTGTAAATTTTCATGCCATTCGGTGCCCTGTAGCATATAGTTTTTCTGCTGTCAATATGCCTTCCGATTGAAACTGCACTGTCAAAAATTGTTATTTTCTCTAAGTCTGAAACTGTGTGCGAGATGCCATTTTGTGACTTCTTTTCCTAGAGTTTCATGCTTCCATGCTAGTTGTATTTAGTAGGATGTTGTTGTGCATCTTGGCCACTACTACCTCATGTCTTGTTTGAGCATTTTAGAATTATGTAGCTTGTTGTTTTGGGGTGTAGAAAATGCCATGTTGTTTTTGGCAGATTATGACTATTTCTTGTTTAGCTCGTATTTGTTGAACCGTTTCTCCATTTTGATCGTGTCCTATATGAAACTTGTTTAGAATCTCGTGTAGGTTCATAATATCTTGCTGTTTGGATGTTTTGGGATGCTTGTGACTATCATTGCATACATATTGCATTGATTCCATTATATCTTGCGGTGATCATGTCTTTTGAACCGTAGCTCCGTTGGAGATGGTTCATATGTGTATATTGATTGGAACGACGCATAGATTCACGTGAAACTATTTATTTTGATGTTTAGCAAATATTAAAACGTGTTTGTTCAGATCTGGACATAATTATAAATTAACGTATGAGGTAAGTTCGGAGATGCTATAAGTCGTTTCCCACATGAATTAAAATGCCTAGATAGGTAGCTTAATTACGCTTCACCTCTTGCCATGTTCAACCGACATTTAATATTGCCGTGTACCTAATTGGGATAGAACTAAATAATTCGTATGTGGAGTTTCTTCAATATGCAAATCGTTGCATATTGAACTTCACTTAATGTGTAGTGTTTGATTGTTGTGAATTGACATGCCATGTCTTGCATATATTCAACTGATCGTGCATCATATGTGGATTGCATCTTGTCGTGCATGTGCCCTGGTGAATATCCTGTGTCGATTGTTGTTTCCGGTTTGCTTCATCTCGATAGAGTTCCGCAGCCTGTCGGAAAGTGAGGATCCGTTCGACTACATCAGTTCGTCTGCTTCACGGATCATTCTTCTTGGAAGCGGGATCTCACGCAAGATGACCATTTCCTTAGATACCATTACTATCATCACCATGCTAGTTGTTTCGTTTCTATCTCTATGTCTCGTTGCCTACCACATGTTAAATATTAGCCTCCCAACATTGCCATGAAAACCTTCACCTTGTTCACAACCTAGCAAACCACTGATTGGCTATGTCACCGCTTGCTTAACCATGTGTTAGCGTTGATAGTTGCAGGTGCAGTTGCTTCCATGTGATAACATGGGTTCCTTGTTATATCACCCTATTAATTGCTAATTAATTTAATGCACCTATATACTTGGTAAAAGGTGGAAGGCTCGGCCTTTCTAGCCTGGTGTTTTGTTCCACCTTTGCCCCCTTAGTTTCGGCTACCGGTGTTATATTCCAAAATTGAGCGCTCCTAACACGATCGGGGTTGTTATGGGGACCCCCTTGATAATTCGTCTTAGATTATAACTGGTCTGGCAAGGCCCAACTTTGGTACTACATGTGCCTAATAACCTAATGAAAATGCATAGGGACCCGCCGACACCCGCGGAGTAATTAATAAACCCCCGGGCCAGTGCTCCTCATGAGTGTTGGTCCAACCTGAGCGATGTACGGTGCCCCCTGGTCAGCCAGGTTTAGCCAACCCGACGTCTAGCTCATCCGCCATGTCCTGAGAACGAGATAAGCGGCACCTATCGGATTAGTTTTACCTTTGACAAAATATCTTGTGCATCGAGATTCCGGTGATGCTTTGGGATTTCTCAGAGTTGAGGTTTTCCACTAAGGAATCCGATGAAGTCACGAGTTTCGTGATCGAGGTTCTCTATGCAGCTTGTGGTAATTTATGATGGACTAGTTGGAGCACCCGTGGTGGGTTATATCTTTCGGAAAGTCGTGCCCGCGGTTATGTGGCAATGTGGAAACTTTGTTTAACATACGGTTCTAGATAACTCGAAGTAAACTTAAATAAAACTCGCCAACTGAGTGCGTAACCGTGACTGTCTCTTTCACGAGCTCCTTCTCCGATGGAGGACACGGTGGGGTTATGTTTGGCTTAAGTAGGTGTTCAGGATCATTCATTTGATCATTATTAGTATACGTCCGTTATACGTAGATCATCCCCCTCTTATTCTTGTGCTCGTAATTTAGCCACCTCATATATTTATTAGTCGCTTGTTGCAGCCTCACCACTTAACCTCACGTCACCTATTAAGCTTACCTAGTTTTGATACCTTTGGAAATGAGATTGCTGAGTCCCTTGTGGCTCACAGATTACTACGACACCAGTTGTAGGTACAAGTAACGTGATATTAAGACGTGAGTGCGATGATCGTTCGTTTGGAGTTTTCTCCTTCTTCCTCTTCGTCGATCTAGGAGGGGTTCCAGGCTGGCAGCCTGGGATAGCAAGGATGGACGTCGTTGTTTTCTCGTTTGTTTTCGTCTGTAGTCGGACCCTGCTCTTCTTCGTGACATTTATGTATTGTACTGATGTGACTTTGATGTAGCTTGCGGCGAGTGTAAGCCAATTACATATACTCTTCACCTCAGTACATGTACTTGTTACAATATCCATTCTTGCAAAAACGACGAGATGCGCTTCTATCCCTGTCGAGGCGCTCACGCCAAAATAAGGTTAGGGTCCCATCCTGGGCGTTACCAGCTGTCCCAAGAGAAACAACTGTTGTAAGAAAAGACCAATTTTTTCCTCTCCAGGATGGTGCATCGAGCCGTGAGTGGGACTCTTGAGCGAGTATCAGATGGCATGAGTCTGCCGACTCGTCCGTGAGTGCCATGCAAGGGTTCAGGTGCCAAGGCCTTGGCGAGGTGCCGACACCGTGCCCCCAACCCCCGCTCACGGGGTACGAGCAGGTGGGGACAATTGAATGCTCGACTCAGAGGAAGATAGCGCGCTATGAAGAATGGCAAAGAAAACTAGTTTTCGCAAAGGCTTTATTTGGAAAGGCCCCAAGTTTGGTTTCATAAACATTAGCAAATCTAAACCAGAAAAAGGCAAATGCAAGCCGCTTTCGGCACCTAATCTATTCTCTACCTCCCCCCAACGCTGAGCATAGGGCTTCGACTAGGCGTGCGGTGAACCCCTTCCGCGTACTCGGGGGAACCTGAGCATATACAACCTCGGATCGTTATTACATGAGAGTGTCATGGTGGGGGTGTATCTAGGAGGTCGTGAGGACACTTTGGACTCGCGAGTGTCCCTACCCCCGAGGCATTGGGGCCTGAGCTTCCGGAGTCATTGGTGATTTGTGTTGATTGCCTCCGTCTTCTCCACTAGGAGTGGGATGCACCCCTTCCGCGTCCTTCGGGCGCTCGAGGCGTATCCAACCTCGGCTCGTTATTACGTGAGAGTGTCACGGGATGAAGTAGGTTCCAAAAGAATTGAAGGACGATGCAAGGTCGATAGAGAGGCGATGCAGAGTCGTTACGGGTAGAACTTGCTGAGGTGTTGGATGTTCCAAGCGTTCTGGATGGGAACTCCGTCTTGAGTCTCCAGACGCACGAAGCCTGACATGGACACATGGACGACCTTGAATGGGCCCTCCCACATGGGCGAGAGCTTATGCAAGCCCTCCCTAGATTGGAACTGTCTCAGGACTAGATCGCCAACTTCGAGGGTCCTGGAGCGGATGTTGTGGCAGTGGTAGCGCCGCAAGGCCTTTTGGTACCTCGCGGCTCGGAGGGATGCCCGGTGACGCGTGTCCTCTCCGAGCACGAGGTTCGTCCCCCGCGCGGCCTCCTGACACTCCTCGTCGAACACCACGACCCGCGGGTACCGGTGCTTGTTTTTGTGGGGAAGGACCACCTCGGCTCCGTAGACGAGGAAGAATGGGGTCTCTCCGGTGGGTTTAGTTGCAGTGGTGCGGATGGACCATAGCACCGATGGGTGCTCGTCGACCCAACCCCGGCCGCAAGCTTCGAGCATCTTCTTGAAACTCCTCACTTTGAGACCCCGCAGGACCTACGTGTTGGCGCACTCCACCTGGCCATTGCGCCGCAGATGGGCCACCGATGCATAGCATATCGGCGTACCGAGGTTAGCATAATAAATCTTGAAGAGCTGACTGGTGAACTGCGAACCATTATCGGTGATGATGCGATTGGGGACGCCGAAGGGGCTTACGAGGCCCTTGATGAACTTGACGGCCGACCCGGCAGGGATGGTTCGCGCGGGCTCCACCTATTCCCACTTGGTGAATTTGTTGATGGCGACGTAGAGGTAGCAAAATCCCCCCGCCCCCGGCGGGAAGGGCCCTAGTATGTCCAGCCCCCAGACCACAAAGGGCCAGGAAAGCGGGATGGTCCGGAGGCCCTGCGCGGGCTGGTGGATCTTCTTGGCGTGGAACTAGCAGGCCTCGCAAGACCTGACCAGCTCGGTGGCGTCGTCCAACGCTGTAGTCCATTAGAAACCTGACCTGAACGCTTTACCCGCGAGCCTGCGCGAAGAGGAGTGATGCCCGCAGTCCCCTTCATGGATGTTGGTCAATAGCTCGCGCCCCTGCTTCCTGAAAATGCACCGCAGCCTGATGTCGTTCGGGCGCCTGCGGTACAAGGCACCGTCTCGTACGCAGTAGGTCAAAGCATGTCGTGCCACACGGTACGCATCTTCCTCCTTCTCGGGCCATGTGCCGTGGAGCAGGTATGCCCCAAGTTCCTGCATCCAATCATCGGCCTGAGCCTCCAGGGTCAGGAGCATTCGAGCCCCCGACGCCTGGCCGTAGTCCGGATCCCCCGAGGGTGGTGCAGGGGGGAGCTCCTCTCTGTGTGGCACCGGGTCTTCAGGCCATGGTGTCACGGAAGGCTTGAAGAGTCGCTGCTCAAAGACGCGTGGTTCTTGAGCCTCGCGACGTGAAGCTCTTTTGGCGATGTCGCCTACCTCCTTGTTTTTGCCTCGCGGGATATGCTGCAGCTCCAGGCCCAGAGAACATTTCTCAGTCTTCCGTACCACTTGCAGATATGCCTCCATGTGTTCATCCTTGGGTATGTACTCTTTGTTGGAGAAGTTGACGAGGAGCTGAGAGTCGCCCATCACAGTGAGGCGCCGGACCGCCTAGGCCGCTGCCGCCTTGAGGCCGGCGATGAGGCCCTCTTACGCCACTATGTTGTTGGAGACCATCTCCCCATGCTGGAATCAGAGCTGCACAGCGTAGCGAAGGTTGTCTCCCATTGGGGAAGTGAGCAGGACATCAGCCCCTTCTCCTCTTCGCGTGAAGGCTCCCTCGAAGTGCATGGTCCATCCCTCGAGTGCCTCCACACAAGGGGCAAGGGATTGGCTCCCTTCCATCCCCCGGTCCGATGCATCGGTCCACTCCGCCACGAATTCAGCCAGGGATGCTCCCTTGATGACCCTGGTCATGCAGTATTCGATGTCGAAGGCCTGAAGCTCGATGTTCCACTGAGCGACCCTTTCCTCCGTGTTTGGTTTGTGCAGAATCTTCTCTAAGGGTTAGGCGGAGCCGACCTTGATTGGGTGCCCTAGAAAGTAGTGACGCAGCTTGCGCGAGGCAACGTGAAACAATAGAAGGAGCTTCTGCTGCATGGGGTAGCGTGAGCGCGTGTCCCACAGTACCGTGCTAATGAAGTACACTTGGTGCTCGAAGATGGTGCATCCGCACGGGGCGACATGCTCCCCGACGACTTCAGGAGGTTTGGGTGTTTCGTCGTCCGGAGGAGGGACCGGGGCCTCAGGAGGGTCGGGCTCCTAATGGCACGATCCTGCAGTCTAGGCCTCTGGTTCCTCTGCCCTCGGTGGATTTGGAGCACGTGAGTCGTGCAAGCCCCAAGACGCCACGGGTGGGGGGCCGCCGGGGCTCTCCAGAGTAGCGCCCTTGCTGGTTCGTTCCTCCCTTACTGCCACCAATGCGGCACTGGCGTAGTGGGGGTGGCAGCGAGGTATAGAAGCACAGGATCCCGAGGGCGAGCCGCCACTATGACCGGCGGGCTCGTGAGGTAACGCATGATCTCATCAAAGGCGGCGCCGTCCTCCGTGTTCCACTCAAAGGGCCCATTTATTTTCATGATCTTGAAGAAGGGTAAGGCCCGCTGGCCAATCTTGGAGATGAAACGACCCAAAGAGGTAACACACCCGACCAACTTTTGCATCCCCTTGAGGGTTGTGGGCACGCTCATCTTGTTTATGGCATTGACCTTCACTGGGTTTGCCTCGGTTCCCCGGTGCGATACCAGGAAACCGAGCAGCTTGCCTGATGGGACCCCGAAGATGCACTTCTCGGGGTTGAGCTTCAGGTTCACCTCCCGAAGCCTGGCGAAGGTCTCCTATAGGTCCTCCACCAGCGTTTTTGCCTGTCTAGACTTGACCACGATGTCGTCGACGTAGGCCTCTGTGTTCCTCTCGAGCTGCGGTCCCAGGGCGATATGCATCAGCTGCTGGAAGGTTGCCCCGGCGTTCCGCAGCCAGAAGGGCATGCACTCATAGCAGTATACCCCGCACGAGAAGAGGAAAGTTGTCTTCTCGACGTCCTCCACTGCTATCTTGATCTGGTGGTAGCTCGAGAATGCATCTAGGTAGCATAGGAGGTGGCACTCCACGGTGGATTCCTTGATCTAGTCGATGCGTGGTAGATGGAACGGGTCCTGAGGGTAGGCCTTGTTGAGGTTGGTTAGGTCGACGCACATGCGCTCCTTCCCACACTTCTTTGGGACAATCACCGGTTTGGCCACCCATTCAGGGTAGCGCACCTCTTGAATGAACCCTGCCTCCTTCAGCTTGCGCACCTCCTGAGCGATGAACGCCTCCTTTTCCGGGGCTTGCCTCCTTGCCTTCTGTTTCACTGGACGTGCGTTTGGGCACACCATGAGGTGGTTCTCGATGACGTCCCTCGGGACCCCCACCATGTCGGAGGCGCTCCAGGCGAACACGTCCTTGTTCGCCCTGAGGAAGTCCACCAACGCCATCTCTTGGCCTTGAGGGAGGTTCGCGTCGGTGGTGAAGGTGGGAGCCAAACTGCCTTCATCCACCAGAACTTGCTTCGTCTCCCTCCTGTCCTGGGAGAACAATTTCTTCTTCTTCACGGGCGGAACGCGTGGACGTCCCCGAGTCCTCCGCGGCGCGCACCGCGCCCCTGAAGTTGGCACGCGCCACGGCCGCGGCCTTGTGGGAGAGCTTGAGCACCCGAGAGGCGTCCTTATTGTCCCCCACGATGGTGAGCACGCCGCCCCTCCCGGGCATCTTGATGACGTTGTAGCCTGGGTGCGTCACCACCATGAACTATGTGAGGGCGGGGTAGCCGAGTATTGCATTGTATGGTCGGTGAATGTGGGCGACATCAAAGTCAATCTGCTCGGTGCGGAAGTTGGAGCGTGTGCCAAATGTGACGGGGAGGCGAATCCGCCCCACGGGGGTGACGGATCCTACCACCACCCCAGAGAAGGGCTTTGAGGGTGCAAGCCACTCTCGAGGTAATTGCAGCGCGTCGAAGGCCTCCACTGAGATGATGTTGAGGCCCGCGCCGTCATCGATGAAGGTCTTGGTGACGGCCATGCGAGATATGGTCGGTGTGCACATCACGGGAAGTGTCTAGGCGGCCGTCGTGGCCCTGGGGTGATCGTCGGGGCCGAAGGTGATGTTGACCTCTAGCCACACGCAAGCTTCCGGGGGCTCGGGCCTTGGGTGAGCCGCCCCTTCGTGCTTCAGGAAACGCTTGACGTGACGGCCGGAAGGTGGCGCATGCGATCCTCCGAGAATGCAGGAAATCGCAGGGGCGGCCTTGCTCGCTGGGACGCCGTCCGTCGCCGTGGACTGACGGCCGTTGGTGGTTGCACTTACCATGCAGTTGCCAAGTCGAGATCTGGCTCTTGCTGTCCCGTGGAGGCTCCGAAATGTGCCCCCTACCTGGGCGCCAAATGTTGGATTTCGGGCTCCGCAAAACCCTAAGGATTCGAACTCAGGGGCACGTGCAGAGGCCACATAGCAGATTCGATCCCTAGGCTTGCTACTCGATGGGCAAAGCAGACAACTCAATCGATGGTGAGGTAGACATAGGACACGACAGTTTACCCAGGTTCGGGCCACTGGGAAGCGCAAAACCCTACTCTTGCTTTGGTGGATTGCCTCTCGTGGAGGTTGAGGAATGAACTAGTACAATGTTCTTCAGCCTCCTGAGGTTAGGTGGCCTTAAAGGTGCGATGGTCGGTGAGTGAATGGTTCGGGGTCCCCCTTCTACGAAGCAACCTATCCTCTATTTATAGTGGTGTCCCCGGTCCTCTTCCCTTGTCATTTTGGCGGGAAGGGAGCCCACGGTGGATAATTTTGAAGGGGTACAGGGGAACATGCTCCCCTACCCAAAGGTGATCTTCGCCTGCAAAGTGGCTGCCCGCGCTGCAGGGGTGAGGTCTGCCATGCTGGCGGGCGGCGTTGGCTTTGTTACACCGAACTAGAAACCTTTGGAAGATGCCTTCGAGTCCCGCATACGTCCTTGCCCCCCTTTGCACTAAAGGGGAAACTGCACGACCCTGCCTTCTGCGGTTCGCCTGTCGTTCCTCTGCGTCATCCTTAACTCCGGATGCCAGACTTTGCCTCAGAATGTCCGCCGTTTCAGAGAGGCCCTAAGGAGCCCCCTACGGGTCTTGATGCCGTTCCTCCTCATCAGGCTTGGCCCCTCACGAGGACCTTGCCTTGAGTGTCGTCGAGCCTGCAAGTGCTTGGTTTATGAAGTTGGCCAGCCCTGGGCCGCACGCAGGTAGGTCTGGGTAACCCCGTTTCCTGAACGTCGACAAATGTGTCTTGCATGCTGATAACTCGGAGTTGTTAAAATTCAAAATTCTGTCATGCAGGCTTCATCCTATGTTGCCGACGTCAATGCTCTGGAGATAGCCTAGATGAACCGGAAACTGAAGGTTTTCGATGATGAGCTCAGCCATGTGAATGTCTGGCTTGATGAGAAGCTGGGTAAGCTTCAAGAAGTGATGTACAAATTATTACTACCCTTTAGTAAAGAAGAATTGTCATGATGTTTTAATTGTGACCCCATGATATGCCTCTGAAGACAAAGTGACGGCAGCCCAGGACAAAGAGTTCGAAAAACACAAGGCCGAACTGGAGCAGGCCAAGAAGGAGGCCGCTGCTGACAAAGTGGCGGCCGAACAAGTAGCTGCCGAGCTAAGCTCCCTCAAAGTTTATAGCAGCAAGCATGAGGCTAGGGTGGCCGAGGTTCTACAGGAGTTGCACGATGCCAACTCTAAGTGTAAGGCCTTGGATAAGAAATCTCGGGAGAAAATGACAGTGCTGTCCAAGCTGTTCGGCGAGCTCAAATCAGAGTGGGTGGACCGGAGGTTCTTTGAAGAAGAGGTGCGCCAGGCCAAGCTGATGGCAAATGGTAAGCCATACTTATTGCAATGTGCCTTTTATGGAAACAGGTATGCATTTCTTATGCGGATATGGCGTTCTTGAGGTGCCTTGATGGAATTCCCGTGGAGTGTGGTGGAACAAACCAAGCATTACTCGGCCCATGACGGGGATATTGAGCGGAGGCTTTTCTGGGCTCAGTTTCAGACTTCTGAGCCCAACCCCAGTCTAAGCTCTCAAATGAAACAACTCATGGAGCTGCATAGGATGGCGGAGCCTGCCATGAAGGATCTCTATATCCAGTTGTGCCCTACCGAGCCTCTGTCGAGCAGCTACTTCGACTTAGTTCAGAAGTTGGTTGATGTTGTGCCCCGGATCGTGGTCTTGAAGCGTTCCG
Source organism: Hordeum vulgare subsp. vulgare (assembly GCF_904849725.1). Classification (NCBI taxonomy): domain Eukaryota; kingdom Viridiplantae; phylum Streptophyta; class Magnoliopsida; order Poales; family Poaceae; genus Hordeum; species Hordeum vulgare. The sequence goes on from NC_058523.1 coordinate 221,510,906, forward strand.
TCTGCATAGAAGGAGCTCAGGTGGCTTCGCGAGGACCATGGTGCAATTTCTGGGGATGAAGCCCCTGACGATATCAACTGCACCTCCGCCTACCGGGAAGGAGCACATACGTCCTGAGCTGTAATTTCCTCCACGACGGAGGATATCCGAGTTATAGAAGCACAATGCTAAAAATACGTACTATTTGAGTGATTGTATTGTCAAGTGTCTCAGAAAAAATTATATTTATGATGCTAGTCGTCGAATGGGATGTACTTGTGTATTATTTTCACTCCTCTTGTTTGTCCGTTCTAATCTAAAATTTACAAGTCGTCGGCTTCATCCCCTAGGTAGAGACTAACTAGGTGTTTCATCATCCGTACTATTACCATTAGCCGATGAGTCGGTGCTCGAAGGTGGTAGTGTGCGATGAAAATGAGGCAATCATACATGCGACTTTATCACTTTCACTTAGCCTTAGGAGTTTAAATTCGGGGTCTAATCGGAAGCCCCGTGGTTTTTCGTGGTAGTCGGGTAAGCTGACTTTCGAAATACCTACCATAGGGTCCGCAAAGGCGTGAACCCTCCATGTAACACGGAATAACCTCCAACGGCTTTTGTTTTTTTAGCTCGGGTTGCAGACTAGTTCTCGCTTATTATGACGGTCAATTTTTGTCTTTCTCCACTGAGTTAATTTTAGCTAGAGTAGCTGGGAATACAATCGCAGTGGTTCTCCCTTTACCCCTTAGCCGAACTATCAAAACGTAAGGAGGTAAGCATGGGAGCAAGGCAACCCAACTATAGAAACAAGACATAATTCGGAACCGATGCATATAGCACAAAACCCGAGAACCGAACACTTAAGAAGAAGTGATGACGTAGTGATCGGGGTGGTGTTGCGATCCAGACCCCTGGTCTATTGGCCGATATCACTTTAGCATGTGTAAAAAATTATATTGACGTGTCGGTGCCAATGAGTATGAAATCTGTGCATACAAAAATACTTGAAATAATATGTACGAGGAATTTTTATAACTCGTTGCACCAAGGCAGCTGTTATAGGTAACTATCGATTCAAGTTTCTAAAGCAATTTTCTCCTAGTGGCCTTCCATGGGCAACTTTCTCCACTTTTTCCTATTGGTTGTACTATATCTATTACCCTTGTTAGAGGTGGGTGTACTATCCTTTGCAGGATGTTGTTGTCAGCATGCAGACCTTGAGTAGAAGGTCTTGAGAAGCTGCTGATTGAAACGGAGACGCTTGAAGCTTGGGGTTCTTCATTATACCCTACTTTTGTCCATAGAGGTGTTTTGGACCATGGCTCGGCTGAACCAATCACATGATCCCTTGTAGGTGGCTCCAGCGGGTGCCCATGGAATTTTAAGGATGAAATTGTGTGTACGAGGGACGTACCTTGAAGGTGTTTGGGATGTGCCTTGGGAGGCATATCCCTATTTACTCTGAGTTGAAGATGTCTCCGACAAACCTTATTGAGCTTGTCCTCGCTTGCCTTCCTTCTGCGCCTTGATTGTCGGCATGTGGCTTGGTATTTTGCTGTCTTGTTTGCATTCATCCGCCAATGCGGCCATGTATTCCTCGGTCCGGAGAGATCACTCTTTACTCTCATTGAAAGTATAACTCCCTTGGTTCCACGCATTTTGAGCTTCATGTAGGCATAGTGGGGCACAACGTTGAAGCTGGCGAAAGCTGTACGGCCAAGCAGTATGTTGTATCTACTACGAAAGGGCACAATTTTGAAGATCAAGTCTTCACGGAAGTTGTCAGGTGAGCCGAAAACAACATCCAGTGTTATGGTACCAGAGCAGCTGGCTTCCATGCCTGGAATCACCCCCTTAAAGGTCATGTGACTTGGTTTGATTCGTGATGGGTCTATGCCCACCTTTTTCACTGTATGTGGATAAATCAGATTGGGCTACTTCCTCCGTCCATGAGGACTCCAGTGAGGTAGTACCCATCTATAATGGGATCTAGGACGAGGGCGGCCGACCCTCCATGACGGATACTGGTCGCATGATCCCTCTGGTTGAAAGTGATCGGACAGGCCGACCATTGATTATATATTGGTGTTATGGGCTTTACGACGTATACCTCCTGAAGGGCCCGCTTCCTCTCCTTATTGGGTATATGGGTGACATAGATAAAGTTCACAGTTTTGACCTCAGGAGGGAATTGTTTTTTGCCACCATTGTTTGGTGTGCGGGCTCCTCGTCGTTTTCACTTTGTGGGCCCCTGTTATGTTCATCGGCAACCATCTTGCAAGCTTGTTTGAACACCCAACAATTACGGTTGGTGTGGGTGGCGGGGTTGTCTTGGGTGCCGAGGATATGGCATGGCCATTCACTGATTTTATCCCATGGAGTCGGACCGTCCAAGTTCCTTTTGAAGGGTTTCTTCTGCTGTCCAGGTTTTGAACTGGGGAATCTAGCATTTATTGTTGTGTCATCGGCCTCACATTTACGGTGGCGGCGTTAGTTCTTGTTTTTTTCTTGGCTTGTCGTTTCTGTCCCGAACTTTAGAGGTTTTGGGGTCGTCCGCATTGTCGCTGGGCCGAGCTATCCAATTATCTTCGCCCACACAAAAGAGGGTCATGAGGGAAGTACGGGCGCACATTGTTCTCAACCTATCCTCGATGAGTTGTCTGGCCAGCCATTTGTCCCGGATGTTGTGCCTAAATTGGCTATTGCTTCGGCATCCGGACAATCCACAATTTCATTCTTCGTGGTAAGGAACCAGTTCTAGAATTCTGTAGGGGATTCTCCTTTCTTCTGAACGATGTTGCTTAGGTCGGATGAATCCGGTGGCTGAACATATGTTTCCTGAAAGTTAGATAGGAAAGCCTCCTCGAGGTCTTCCCAGCTTCCAATAGAGTCTTCGGGTAGGTTGTTTAGTCAGTGTCGTGCTGGTCCTTTGAGTTTTAGGGGCAAGTATGTTATGGCATGGAGAATGTCTCCTCTGGCCATATGGATGTATAGAAGGAAATCTTCTATCCACAGGGTGGGGTCTGTCATCTCGTCATATTGTTCAATGTTTATGAGTTTAAACCCTTCCGGGAACTAGTGCTGCAAGACATCATCTTTAAACACAATGGGTGAGCGGCGGATCAGATCCATGCTATGTTGTGCAAAAGATCAGCTTCCGGTTGAGCCTGGTACGGTTCCCGGCCTATGTTTTTGTAAGCGACCCAAGTTGATTCGTCGTACCATCAAGTGGGGGAGTAGCTCCTGGATCTGTAGATGGATCTGTTGCCACCTGATTTGTCGTATCATGGGTTAGGTCTGTCCCCAGGGTGCCATGTTTTTTGCCTTTTTTGCAGGGAGGCTCGGGTCTATAGTCATTCTCTCCGGCTGCTCTATCGCGCCCTCGGGGGCAGGCGGTCATGTTGGTCATAATCTGTGCGTCGGGGGACACGTGTTCTGGGGTCTCGTCGTCGAACTAAGGCAGCACACGTGAGCGCGGGTAGGATTTCTTTTGGTCTGTCCACTCGTGCCATATCCCTGTTCAACCTCCTGGATTTTGGTCAACCTATTGTTAATGGTGTCCTGTCCATCCTGGAGCTGTCGTTGCTTTGCTTTTAAGCTATGAGCGGGTACCTATAGGCCACTGCCGGAATTGTTCCTGACCTTCACGGTCTTCGGGGATTATAAAGTCTTCGGTTTCAAGGGTGTCTTCTATTGGAAATATGCCCTAGAGGCAATAATAAATTAGTTATTATTATATTTCTTTGTTCATGATAATCGTTTATTATCCATGCTATAATTGTATTGATTGGAAACACAATACTTGTGTGGATACATAGACAAAACACTGTCCCTAGTAAGCCTCTAGTTGACTAGCTCGTTGATCAAAGATGGTCAAGGTTTCCTGACCATAGGCAAGTGTTGTCACTTGATAACAGAATCACATAATTAGGAGAATCATGTGATGGACTAGACCCAAACTAATAGACGTAGCATGTTGATCGTGTCATTTTGTTGCTACTATTTTCTGCGTGTCAAGTATTTGTTCCTATGACCATGAGATCATATAACTCACTGACACCGGAGGAATGCTTTGTGTGTATCAAACGTCGCAACGTAACTGGGTGACTATAAAGATGCTCTACAGGTATCTCCGAAGGTGTTAGTCGTGTTAGTATGGATCGAGACTGGGATTTGTCACTCCGTGTGACGGAGAGGTATCTCGGGGCCCACTCGGTAATACAACATCACACACAAGCCTTGCAAGCAATGTGACTTAGTGTAAGTTGCGGGATCTTGTATTACAGAACGAGTAAAGAGACTTGCCGGTAAACGAGATTGAAATAGGTATGCGGATATTGACGATCGAATCTCGGGCAAGTACCATACCGATGGACAAAGGGAATGACATACGGGATTATATGAATCCTTCACACTGAGGTTCAAACGATAAGATCTTCGTAAAATATGTAGGATCCAATATGGGCATCCAGGTCCCGCTATTGGATATTGACCGAGGAGTCACTCGGGTCATGTCTACATAGTTCTCGAACCCGCAGGGTCTGCACACTTAAGATTCGACGTTGTTTTATGCGTATTTGAGTTATATGGTTGGTTACCGAATGTTGTTCGGAGTCCCGGATGAGATCCAGGACGTCACGAGGAGCTCCGGAATGGTCCGGAGGTAAAGATTGATATATAGGAAGTCCCGTTTTGGTCACCGGAAAAGTTTCGAGCTCATCGGTAGTGTACCGGGAGTGCCGGGAGGGGTGACGGGGACCATCGGGAGGGGTGTCACGCCCCAAGGGGTCTCATGGGCTATGGGAAGACATAAACCAGCCCCTAGTGGGCTGGAATAAGTTCCCACTAAGGCCCATAAGGTTTGAGAAGGAAAAAACACAAGGTGGAAATAGTTTCTAAGTGGGAAGGTGGAATCCTACTCCAAATAGGATTGGAGTAGGACTCCTCCACCTCTAATTTCGGCCAAACCTTGAGGGTTTGAGGCTGCCTCTTCCCTCCCCCTCCCTCCTATATATACTGAGGTATTAGGGCTCATTTGAGACAACTTTTGCCACGGCAGCCCGACCACATACCACCACGGTTTTTCCTCTAGATCGCGTTTCTGCGGAGCTCGGGCGGAGCCCTGCTGAGATTAGATCACCACCAACCTCCGGAGCACCGTCACGCTGCCGGAGAACTAATCTACCTCTCATCTCTCTTGCTGGATCAAGAAGGCCGAGATCATCGTCGAGCTGTACGTGTGCTGAACGCGGAGGTGCCGTCCGTTTGGCACTAGATCGTGGGACGGATCGCGGGACGGTTCGTGGGACGGTTCGCGGGGCGGATCGAGGGACGTGAGGACGTTCCACTACATCAACCGCGTTCACTAACGCTTCTGCTGTGCGATCTACGAGGGTACGTAGATCGGAAATCCCGTCTCGTAGATGGACATTACCATGATAGGTCTTCGTGCGCGTAGGAAATTTTTTGTTTCCCATGCGACGTTCCCCAACAGTGGCATCATGAGCTAGGTTCATGCGTAGATGTCTTCTCGAGTAGAACACAAAAGTTTTTGTGGGCGGTGATGTGCGTTTTGCTGCCCTCCTTAGTCTTTTCTTGATTCCACGGTATTGTTGGATCGAAGCGGCTCGGACCGACATTACTCGTACGCTTACGAGAGACTGGTTTCATCGCTACGAGTAACTCCGTTGCTCAAAGATGACTGGCGGGTGTCAGTTTCTCCAACTTTAGTTTAATCGGAATTGACCGAGGAGGTCCTTGGATGAGGTTAAATAGCAATTCATATATCTCCGTTGTGGTGTTTACGTAAGTAAGATGCGATCCTACTAGATACCCATGGTCACCACGTAAAACATGCAACAACAAAATTAGAGGACGTCTAACTTGTTTTTGCAGGGTATGCTTGTGATGTGATATGGCCAACGATGTGATGTGATATATTGGATGTATGAGATGATCATGTTGTAATAAGTTATTATAGACTTGCACGTCGATGCTACGGCAACCGGCAGGAGCCATAGCGTTGTCTTTAAACTAACGTTTGTGCTTGCAGATGCGTTTACTATATTGCTAGGACGTAGCTTTAGTAGTAATAGCATGAGTAGCACGACAACCCCGATGGCGACACGTTGATGGAGATCATGCTGTGACGTCGGTGACAAGAAGATCGTGTCGGTGCTTTGGTGATGGAGATCAAGAAGCACGTGATGGTGGCCATATCATGTCACTTATGAATTGCATGTGATGTTAATCCTTTATGCACCTTATCTTGCTTAGAACGACGGTAGCATTATGAGGTGATCTCTCACTAAAATTTCAAGACGAAATTGTGTTCTCCCCGACTGTGCACCGTTGCGACAGTTCTTCGTTTCGAGACACCACGTGATGATCGGGTGTGATAGACTCAACGTTCACATACAACGGGTGCAAAACAGTTGCACACGCGGATCACTCGGGTTAAGCTTGACGAGCCTAGCATGTGCAGACATGGCCTGGGAACACATGAGACCAAAAGGTCGAGCATGAATCATATAGTTGATATGATTAGCATAGAGATGCTTACCACTGAAACTATTCTCGACTCACGTGATGATCGGACTTGAGATACTGTATTTGGATCATGTACCACTCAAATGACTAGAGAGATGTACTTTTTGAGTGGGAGTTCTTAAGTAATATGATTAATTGAACTAATTGTCATGAACATAGTCTAATGGTCTTTGCGAATTACGATGTAGCTTGCGCTATAGTTCTACTGTTTTATATGTTCCTAGAGAAAATTTAGTTGAAAGTTGATAGTAGCAAACTTTGCAGACTGAGTCTGTAAAACCGAGGATTGTCCTCGTTGCTGCGCAGAAGGCTTATGTCCTTAATGCACCACTCGGTGTGCTCCACCTCGAGCGTCGTCTGTACATGTTGTGAACATCCGACATACATGTTTCTGATGACTACACGATAGTTCAGTGCAAAATACTTAATGGCTTAGAAGCAAGGCGCCGAAGATGTTTTGAAACGTCACGGAACATAAGTGATGTTCCAAAGAGATGAAATTGTGATTTCATGCTTGTGCCCTTGTTAAGAGGTACGAGACCTCCAACAAGATTCTTTGTCCACAAAGTAAAGGAGAAAAGCTCAATCGTTGAGCGTGTGCTCAGATTGTCTGAGTACGACAATCGCTTGAATCAAGTGGGAGTTAATCTTCCAGATGAGATAGTGATAGTTCTCCAAAGTCACTGCCACCAAGCTGTGAGAGCTTTGTGATGAACTATAACATGTCAAGGATAGATACAATGATCCTTGAGCGATTCGCGATGTTTGACACTGCGAAAGTAGAAATCAAGAAGGAGCATCAATAGTTGATGGTTTGTAAAACCACTAAGTTTCAAGAAAGGCAAGGGCTAGAAGGGATACTTCGTGAAATGGCAAAACAGTTGCTGCACTAATGAAGAGACCCAAGATTAAACCCAAACCCGAGACTAAGTGCTTCTGTAATGAGGGGAACAGTCACTCAGGCGGAGCAACTCCCGATACTTGGTAGATAAGAAGGCTGGCAAAAGTCGAAAGAAGTATATTTGATATACATGATGTTGATGTGTACTTTACTAGTACTCCTAGTAGCATGAGGGTATTGGATACCGGTTCGGTTGCTAAGTGATTAGTAACACGAAATGAAAGCTACGACATAAACGGAGACTAGCTAAAGGCGAGGTGACGATACGTGTTGGAAGTGTTTCCAAGGTTGATATGATCTAACGTCGCACGCTCCCTCTACCATCGGGATTGGTGTTAAACCTAAATAATTGTTATTTGGTGCTTGCGTTAAGCATGGACATGATTGGATCGTCTTTATTGCAATACGATTATTCATTTAAAGAGAATAATGGTTACTCTATTTTCTTGAATAATCACCTTCAATGGTTTATTGAATCTCGATCGTAGTGTTACACATGTTCTTGATATTGGTGCCAAAAGATACGAGGTAATGATGATAGTACCACTTACTTGTGGCACTTCCGCTTGAGTCATGTTGGTATAAATTGCATGAAGAGGCTCCATGCTGATGGATCTTTATACTCACTTGATTTTGAATCACTAGTGACATGCAAATCATACCACATGAGCAAGGCCTTGTTTTCATTGAGATGAAAACAAGATAAGTAACTTGTTGGAAGTGATAAATTTTGATGTATGCAGTCCAATGGGTGCTGAGGCACGCAGTGGATATCATTATGTTCTTACTTCAATGACGATTTGAGTAGATACAAGAGTATTTACTTAATGAATCACAAATTTGAAATATTGAAAAGTTCAATTCTGTTTCGGAGTGAAGTTTGTCGTAACAAGAGGATAGAACTGTCTACGATATGATCATAGAAATGAATATCTGAGTTACAAGTTTTGGTACGCAGTTAAGACAATGTGGAAATTGTTTCGCAGTTCATGCCACTTGGAACATCATAGTGTGCTGATGTGTCTGAACATCATGGCCACACACTATTTGGTATGGTGCATGCTATGATGTCTCTTATCGAATTACCACTATCGTGTATGGGTTATGCATTAGAGACAACCGCATTCACTTTAAATAGGGCACCGCGTATTTCCGCTGAGATGACACAGTATGGACCGAGGTTTAGAGAAATCTAAACTGTTGTTTCTTGAAAGTTTGGGGCTTCGACACTTATGTGAAAAAGTTTCAGTCTGATAAGCTCGAACCCAAAGCGGATAAATGTATCTTCATAGGATATCCAAAACAGTTGGGTACATCACCTATCTCAGATCCGAAAGCAAAGTGTTTGTTTCTAAGAACGGATCCGTTCTCGAGGAAAGGTTTCTCTTGAAAGAATTGAGTGGGAGGGTGGTAGAACTTGATGAGGTTATTGAACCATCACTTCAACCAGTGTGTAGCAGGGCGCAGGAAGTTTTTCCTGTGGCACCTACACCAATTGAAGTGAAAGCTGATGATGGTGATCATCGAGCATCATATCAAGTTACTACAAGCCTCGTAGGTTGACAAGGTCGCGTACTACTGCAAAGTGGTACGGTAACCCTGTCTGGGAGGTCATGTTGTTGAGCAACAGTGAACCTACGAGTTATGGAGAAAGCAATGGTGGGCCCGGATTCCGACAAATGGCTCGAGGCCATGAAATCCGAGAGAGGATCCATGTATGAAAACAAAGTGTAGACTTTGGAATAACTACTTGATGGTAGTAAGACTATTGAGTAAAGATGGATCTTTAAAAGGAAGACATACGATGATGGTGATAAGTCACTGTTAAGAAAGGCTCGACTTGTCGCAAATATGTTTCCGACAAGATCAAACAGTTGACTATGATGAGACTTTCTCACTCGTAGCGATGCTAAAAGTCTGTTAGATTATGTTAGTAGTTGCTGCATTGTTTCCTCGACGGTTTCCTTGAGCAAACATTGTATGTGATACAACCAGAAGGTTTTGTCGATCCTAAAGATACTAGCAAGTATGCAAGCTCCGGCGATCCTTCAATGGACTGGTGCAAGCATCTCGGAGTTGGAATATACACTTTGATGAGATGATCAAAGATTTTGGGTTTGTACAAGGTTTATGAGAAACTTGTATTTCCAAAGAAGTGAGTGGGAGCACTATAGAATTTATGATAAGTATATGTGGTTGACATATTGTGGATCAGAAGTAATGTAGAATTTCTGTAAAGCATACAAGGTTGTTTGAAAGGAGTTTTCAAAGGAATACTTGGATTGCGCTACTTGAACGTTAAGCATCAAAGATCTATGGAGATAGATCGAAAGCGCTTAATAGAAGTTTCAACAAGGTGCATGCCTTGACAAGTTTTTGAAGGAGTTCAAAATAGGTCAGCAAAGAAGGAGCTCTTGGTTGCGTTGTAAGGTGTCAATTTGAGTAAGACTCAAAACCCGACCCCGGCAGAATAAAGAGAATAAACGAAGGCCGTCTTCTATGCCTTGGTCGTAGAATCTGAAGTATGCCATGCTGGGTACCGCACCTGATGTGTTCCTTGACTCAAAGTCTGTTGAGAGGTACAGAAAGTGATCCATGATTGAATCACTAGCAGCGGTCAAAATTTATCCTTAGTAACTGATGGACTAAGGAATTTTTCTCGATTATGGAGGTGGTTAAAGAGTTCGTCGTAAAGGGTTACGTCGATGCAAGCTTTGACACTAATCCGAATAACTATGAGTAGTGAAACGGATTCGTATAGTAGAGTAGATGTTTGTAGTATTTCCGAATAGCACATAGTAGCAGCACCTATAAGATGACATAAAGGTTTGTAAAGAACACACGGATCTGAAAATTTCAGAACCGTTGACTAAAACCTCTCTCATGAGCAAGACGTGATCAGACCCCATAACTATATGGGTGTTGGATTCGTTGGAATCACATGGATTGGCTCTAGTGCAAGTGGGAGACTATTGGAAATATGCCCTAGAGGCAATAATAAATTAGTTATTATTATATTTCTTTGTTCATGATAATCGTTTATTATCCATGCTATAATTGTATTGATTGGAAACACAATACTTGTGTGGATACATAGACGAAATACTGTCCCTAGTAAGCCTCTAGTTGACTAGCTCGTTGATCAAAGATGGTCAAGGTTTCCTGACCATAGGCAAGTGTTGTCACTTGATAACGGAATCACATGATTAGGAGAATCATGTGATGGACTAGACCCAAACTAATAGACGTAGCATGTTGATCGTGTCATTTTGTTGCTATTGTTTTCTACTGTCAAGTATTTGTTCCTATGACCATGAGATCATATAACTCACTGACACCGGAGGAATGCTTTGTGTGTATCAAACATCGCAACGTAACTGGGTGACTATAAAGATGCTCTACAGGTATCTCCGAAGGTGTTAGTTGAGTTAGTATGGATCGAGACTGGGATTTGTCACTCCGTGTGACGGAGAGGTATCTCGGGGCCCACTCGGTAATACAACATCACACACAAGCCTTGCAAGCAATGTGACTTAGTGTAATTTGCGGGATCTTGTATTATAGAACGAGTAAAGAGACTTGTCGGTAAACGAGATTGAAATAGGTATGCGGATACTGACGATCGAATCTCGGGCAAGTAACATACCGAAGGACAAAGGGAATGACATACGGGATTATATGAATCCTTGGCACTGAGGTTCAAACGATAAGATCTTCGTAGAATATGTAGGATCCAATATGGGCATCCAGGTCCCGCTATTGGATATTGACCGAGAAGTCACTCGGGTCATGTCTACATAGTTCTCAAACCCGCAGGGTCTGCACACTTAAGGTTCGACGTTGTTTTATGCGTATTTGATTTATATGGTTGGTTACCCAATGTTGTTTGGAGTCCCAGATGAGATCCAGGACGTCACGAGGAGCTCCGGAATGGTCCGGAGGTAAAGATTGATATATAGGAAGTCCTGTTTTGGTCACCGGAAAAGTTTCGGGCTCATCGGTAGTGTACCGGGAGTGCCGGGAGGGGTGACGGGGACCATCGGGAGGGGTGTCACGCCCCAAGGGGTCTCATGGGTTATGGGAAGAGATAAACCAGCCCCTAGTGGGCTGGAATAAGTTCCCACTAAGGCCCATAAGGTTTGAGAAGGAAAAACACAAGGTGGAATGTGTTTCTAAGTGGGAAGGTGGAATCCTACTCCAAATAGGATTGGAGTAGGACTGCTCCACCTCCAATTTCAGCCAAACCTTGAGGGTTTGAGGCTGCCTCTTCCGTCCCCCTCCCTCCTATATATACTGAGGTATTAGGGCTCATTTGAGACAACTTTTGCCACGGCAGCCCGACCACATACCACCACAGCTTTTCCTCTAGATCGTGTTTCTGCGGAGCTCGGGCGGAGCCCAGCTGAGATTAGATCACCACCAACCTCCGGAGCACCGTCATGCTGCCGGAGAACTCATCTACCTCTCCGTCTCTCTTGCTGGATCAAGAAGGCCGAGATCATCGTCGAGCTGTACGTGTGCTGAACGCGGAGGTGCCGTCCGTTCAGCACTAGATCGTGGGACGGATCGCGGGACGGTTCGTCGGACGGTTCGCGGGGCGGATCGAGGGACATGAGGACGTTCCACTACATCAACCGCGTTCACTAATGCTTCTGCTGTGCGATCTACGAGGGTACGTAGGTCGGAAATCCCCTCTCGTAGATGGACATTACCATGATAGGTCTTCGTGCGCGTAGGAAATTTTTTGTTTCCCATGCGACGTTCCCCAACATCTTCGTCGTTGCCGGGGGGCACGTAGTCATCGTTCGAGTTGTTGGGGTCGTTAGGATCGGTATTGTCCGATTCCTCTAGTTGTTTCTCGGGGGCTTCGTGGTTTCCGTGGTCTTCTGTGGTCATGTTTTCCCCTATAACATGTGCGGAGCCCTTCCTTTATTTGCCTTGGCACGCTTACGCGGTTTTCGGCGCTTTGAGGGCTCCTCCATTGGCTTATCGCCGTTTTACTTGGGTGTGACATTACCCGTGTCACGGGGCATGTCTACCATGTAAACGTGGAGGTGGACGTTGCGGTCCACTACCCAGTATTTATGGGAGTGGGGTATTAGGCCTCAGCGTCCATGTCCTCGATCTCTTCGGAGGTATAGTCCAATGCTCGGTTAAGTCTTCAATGGTGGCGATCAAGTGGGTGGTTGGTGGGCCGTAAAAGTCCTCGTAATACACCTCAGAGCCGATCTTCACATAGGTCGAGCTTTGGTTACGTGAGATTTGAAGTTTTTGACATGGAGATAGTGTCCTTATCGATATTTTTGAGATTTTTGGACTTGACCTCCGTGACTTCCGCAAGGGATGCAAGTTCGGCAATGGCCATTTCCTGTCGCTCGGACACAATGGTTAGGTCCTAGCTAAAGGCTAACTGTTCGATGAGAAGGGGACCGAGGCCGTGGCCGGAAGAGGGACCCGGAGTCAAAGCTTCGGGGTTTTGAGTTTCATCGGTCGAGGCCGTGACTTTGGCGGGGGACACACCGCCCCGCGAGTCGGTGGAAAATTCAAAGTCTCCAAACCTTATTTGCTCACCAGGGACAAAACGTCAGATCTTGCCGCGAAGGCCGGTTGAGTCCACGCTCAGCGTGATGCTGCCGAGTGTGGCGTCCTATGTGGGGGCGAAGATGCCCCCGTTACAGATTCGATCACTGATGATCAAGCGAGCCATTGATCCTTCCAATGATCCAACGGTGGAGCTCTCAATGAAAGCAACAATGTCGGCGTCAGAACTGGCAGATCTCGAGTAGGGGGTCCCGAACTGTAGACCTGAGATCGATGGGTTGCAGGAGAGTAGAGAAGACATTATTTACCCAGGTTTTGGCCCTCTTGAGGAGGTAAAACCCTACGTACTGCTTTATTATATTTATGGGGAATGATGGTTACACAGTTGATCTACCTCGAGATCGTATGAGCTCAAACCCTAGATGAGATCACCTGCCTTTATGCATAAGAACCTCTAGTTTATATAAACACCAGGGTTCCTTGGGTTACATGCTACCGACCTTAGCCGGGGATAGACGGAGCGAACTAGTCCTATTGACTTGCAGTGCATGCCTAGTCTTCGGAGCTTTCCATCTTGATTACGACGTTGTCACACAATCCAATCTTAAATGATGAAGCCCATATGGTCAACCTATAAGGGATAATCCGACTGCCCAAGGACCCCTTAATCCAGAAACCCCTCAGTCGCCCGCACACCCGACTAAGGCATGCATATTTAATTATCTCATATAAGCCCTTTCTGCGGTGTTGCTCACATGACCGACCGAGGCATGTTTCTATCCTTTCGACGCATCAGTCTAGACACCTGACCATGCTTTTTTCTATTCTTGGAGATATTCGGGAGGATTACTGCCTGATACTCCAATTCTTTTATATGTCATTGATTGCTTATTAAATTCTTAGTTTGGATAATTTATCTGGTTGCTTGCATTTAAGAAGTTAATTGATGACTAAGAGGATATCATTAAAATTATCTCAAGTACATAATAATCACCAGCGGCTTTATGTCAATTTTCATGATGTTTGCGAGTACATTCAAAGTACTCACTATCTTGTCCAGGTCTATTATCTTGGCCAGATTGCATGTTTTGAGAGGAGCATACCGATGATATCCCTGGAACCTAGGTACCAAAGACATCAAAATTGTGAGATAGGAATTATCTAGGTCATCTGTTCTTGTGGGAAATGGAGTCCCATAGACGCTTGAGATCCCCGAATCGCTTCTGCCATCAACCACTATAAACATTTTGTTGTACTCCACACACCTTCATCGCTTTGTACTTCAAATCTTGTAATTGCTTGGATATTTATTTCAAGGGATTGAGTAGCAGCTAATAGTATTCCTGGGGCATGTATGGACAAGGGTCATTTTGACGGGAAATTAAAATCCCGGAGAAACCGTCCTTGACACATAGCATCTTGGTGGGATGCCATTATGTCAAGCAAGGTTTCATATCTTTCTGATCATTTCTTAATTTTAAAAATTAAATGCCATGCCACTCCATGCCTTGTGTCCAAGCCATGACACCAATATGTTTGAAAATTCCTTCCAAGTTATTGCACATGGAATTAAAACGCACACAAGTAAACAAATATCATTTTTCACACCGTTATGGTTAGCTGTTGCATGTACATGTAGTTCAAATTTCAACTGCGGTCATTAAATGGGTAGAAATCACTTAAATGTCTTAAAAAGGTCAAATGACCCATGAAATTTTCCAAATTTTGACATAACTGTTGTATTAGTGCATGTTAACAGTAAAAAACTTTTGATGGCCATAAGAGGAAGTTATTGTCGGTTCGTCATCAAACATGGATTGTTCCCTCTCGGAATAACAAGCTTTCTAGTGAGTTGATCCAGTTTGTGAGGGGTGTTTGACCAAACCTTTGTCAAACATGCCTATTATGCAACCACATCATCTTCGTGGCATGCCATTACGTAAGGCAAGGTTTCATGTAATTCTTTTGGAATTTAAATTCCATGGCACTCGATGCTTTGTGTCCAAGCTATGACACCATTATGTTCGAAAATCCTTCCAATTTACGACATATGGAATTAACTCGCACACAAGTACAAAATATGATTTTTCAAACCGTTATGGTTAGCTGTTGCATGTACAAGTAGTTCAAATTTTAATTACGGTAAATAAATGGCAAGAATATCATTTAAATATCTTAAAAAGGTCAAACGACCCCACAAATGTTATAATTTTTTACATGACAATTGTATTAGTGGACGTTAACTAGAGAGAAAATTTGAAGGCCATAAGTGGAAGCTATCGGTGGTTCATCATCAAAGATGCGCTGTGCCCTCTCAGAACCACGCATCTTCTAGTGAGTAGCTCTAGTTTGAGAGGGATGTGTGTCCAAAGTTTTGTCAAATATGCCAATTTATTTACCACAACATCTTGGTGGCTTGCCATTACGGCAAGCAATGTTTCATGTGTTTTTTTATCATTTTTGAATTTTTTGGAATTTAAGTTCCATGGAACTCCATCCTTTTGTCCAAACCATGACACCAATATGTTTGAAAATTCCTTCCAATTTATTCTACATGGAATTATCTTGCACACTTGTAAACAAATATGATTTTTCAAACCGTTATGGTTAGCTGTTGCATGTACATGTAGTTCAAATTTCAACTAATGTCATTAAATGGCTAGAAAATAACTTAAATGTCCTAAAAAGATCAAATGACCCGTGAAAGTTTCCAAATTTTGACAAAACAGTTGTATTAGTGCATGTTAACTATAGAAAAAAATTGAAGGCCATAAGGGGAAGCTATCGCCGGTTCATCATCAAACATGCATTGTGCTTTCGTGGATCAAGAGCCTTCTAGTGACTTGCTCCGGTTTGTGAGGTGTGTGTGTCCAAACTTTTGTCAAAGAGGGCAATTTTTTCAACACACCATCTTGGTGCCATGCCATTAGGTCAAGCAAGGTTTCATGTGTTTCTTATAATTTTTGAATTTTTTAAACACTCCATCAAGGTGTAATGCCATGCACTCGATGCTTTCTGTCGAAGCCATGAGACCAATATGTTTGAAAATCCTTCTAATTTACTACACATGGAATTAAGTTGCACACAAGTACACAAATATGATGTTTCAAACCGTTATGGTTTTTGGTGCATGTACATGTAGTTCGAATTTGAATTACAGTCATTAAATGTCTAGAAAATCACATAAATGTCTTAAAAGGCCAAATGACACCTCAAATTTTCAAATATTTTACATGACAGTTGTATTAGTGCATGTTAAATGTAGGAAATGTTTTAAGGCCACAAGAGGAATTTATCGCTGGTTCATCATCAAATATGCATTATGCCCTCTCGGAACCATGAGCCTTCTAGTGAATAGCTTCAGTTTCTGAGGGGTGTGTGTCCAAACTTTCATCAAACAAGCAAAAATTGTTTTACCACGACATCTTGGTACCATTCCATTGCGTCAAGCAAGGTTTCATGTCTTTCTGATCATTTTTTAATTTTTAGAATATAAATGCCATGGCACTCTATGCTTTGTGTCCAAGCCATGACACAAATGTGCAAATTTACTGCACATGGAATTAACTCGCACATAAGTACACAAATATGATTTTACAAACCATTATGGTGAGCTATTGCATCTACATGTAGTTCAAATTTGAATTACGGCATTTAAATGGCTACAAAAGCACTTAAATGTCTTAAAAAGGTCAAATGACCGCTGAAAGTTTCCAAATTTTGACAAGATAGTGGTATTAGTTCATGTTAACTCTAGAAAACTTTTGAAGGCCATAAGGGGAATCTGTCGCTGAGTCATCGTCAAACATGCATTGTGCCCTCTCGAAACCACAAGCCTTCTAGTGAGTAGCTCCGGTTTGTGAGGGGTGTCTTTCCAAAGTTTTGTCAAACATGCCAATGTTTTTACCTCATCTTGGTGGCACGCTATTACGTCGAGCAAGGTTTCATGTGTTTTTGATCATTCTTGAATTTTTAGGAATTTAAATGTCATGGCACATGATGTTTTGTGTCAAGCCGTGACACCACTATGTTTGAAAATTCCGTCCGATTTACTCCACATGGAATTAACTCGCACACAAGTATGCAAATATGACTTCTCAAACTGTTATGGTTAGTTGTTTCATTTATCTGTAGTTCAAATTTTAGTTATGATAATTAAATGGCTAGAAAATCACTTATATGTCTTAAAATTGTCAAATGACCCCTGGAATTTTCCAAATTTTTACATGACAGTTGTATTAGTACTCCAAATTTTATCGTACATTCAAAACACCATCCATTGTCAGTGTGCTCCAAATTTGTCTTTCATAGGTAATACAAAATATCAACAACATCAAAGATAGTTTGTTGTAGAAAGCGTTTAGAATGAAAATTCATGGGTCTAATTAAGTCTTCCTCCATAAGCTTGGCCGACTTCGTTTGCTCTAGTGTGGGTCACCCCCAAATCTAGAAATCCCCGATCCCCATTCCCGCAACACCTTCTTGCAAAGAATGACACCCTGGACACGCTTCGTGAGGGACCATACAATGGACAAATCCTCCCCGAGCAACGTCGCCAGCGTCGAGAGCGTGGCTGCTATGTAGCTGTCAAGGCAGGTGTAACATCAGCTGTGATGGTGACTGCAAACGTCCAAAGCCCTTGATCTGTCGTCCGTGCCGACGACATCACCTTGGCCTGGGTTGAGGCTATCCATGCCAAGATCGAGGATGCACATACCAAGATATTCTAGGCCACCTCAAAATCCAGCAAGCAACCCACGTCCTAAATGGCGACAGAGGCCATGTAGCACCTTCTTCCTTATGAGATGCAGGAGGTGGAGGAGATCAAGGAGAACTGGGAGGAGGAGTTGCATGTGGATGAGGACGAGGTAGAGAAGAGCATGTCCATCGAGGAATCAGTTGTGGAGTACCAAAGCGAGCTCTGGCGCAGCCATTACTACGAGTACTACAAACCTGAAAGAAGCAACGAGGATGAGGACAAGGATAACGATGTGGTTGGCTTCTGACTGGGGGACACGCAGTCCGCCAATGGAGGCATGTCGCTAGGACAAGCCATCGACGTCTCATCTTATACCAGCGAGGCATAGGACAACGCGGCGGTGGCTTTGTTAATTATGCGTACTTATCCTTTGTTTATAACTCTGGTCTTTCGTTAGACTGGCTATGTTTAATCACTAAATTTGACCGATTCAGTAAGTGTGGTTTGTGTGCTGTATGCTCTTTTGTGTGCCCAAATTAGGAAGTTATGTAAAATTATGCAATGACGTGGATGAGGATAGTACCCAGGGAAATTTGCACCTAACTTTGAATGATGAAACTCATTGCATAAGTATACAACAGAAGAATCGTTTGCGATTCGTTCAAAGTGAATGGTGTTTGGCGGCACCACGCGCAATGTTTCTCTCTACCTTTTGATTTTTGGGCCTACCGCCAGAATATCTAACTCCCACCCCTCCCCAGCCCCTTTTATCCCCGACCACAAGTCATATTTTCCCTATTTTCTCCTTCCTTCCTTCCCAAGCTATAGTCGCTTCTTCGCTCTCGCCTTCTTGCATCCAGCCGTCGCGATCGCCTTGGTCTTCTTAAATGACCTCTCCAGTGGTTCCTCCTCCAACGACGACTCTTTCACCATCCAGGTATGCCTCTCTTCTTTCTCCCGGCTTATGATTTGGAATGAAGGATTTTAACCGAGCTGTCGATTTGAGTCATTTCTTCCTCTTGTAGCTCCCTAGGACCATTAGTTGAAACCACTGGAGCGGGGTGGCTGAAGTTATGCCTGGTCGTTGTCACCATCAATCTCCATGCATGAAGTTAGTTGTGTTTGATCTGTGGATAATGGGAGGGAGTTTCTGGCATGTGCAAAGAAAGTTAGCCCCACTTTTCTTATTACATATCATTTGTTAGATATGATTCACACACTGTCACTACGCTATCACTACTGGAATAAGAGAATTTTTCGTCAGTCAGTTCTTTGCCGTCAGCCAGATGACGGCAAATAAGGTCTTTGTCGTTAGCTTTCAAAAAACAGACTGCAAAGAATGAACTGATGGAAAAGATGTTATTTTCCATGAGTGCATTATTTTCTGCCTGCTAGAAGATGGCAAAGAGCCCAAAGGCAGACGACAAAGAGCCCACCTGGGCCCCACTCGACAGTGGACCTCGCTAGGTCCAACGGACGGTCTACATGCCATCCATTGGATCTTTGCCATACGTTGGATCTTTGCACTCCACTAGAAACCTGTTTGCCATCTGCAAGCACACGAGAAAGAGGGTGCCTACCTCTAATGTCCATCTCCCCCACCCCTTTCTATCTCTCTCCCCTATCCCTCTCTTTCTGTCTCCACCCACACCACACACCTCTCCCTAGATCTCATTCCCCCACCACTGCACCTCCGTCCTCTTCCCGTCGGACCTCCTCCCTACGGCCACCCCTCTCGACGCCGCCGAACACCGCCGCCGGCCCTTGTGCCCGCCCAGCCTCCTCAGCCCCGCCCGGACGCCGCCCGGCCAACCCTGCAGATCGTGCACCGCCGCCGCCCGTGGCGCCCGACCGCCGACCCCACCTCCGATGAGTACATTTTCTCTGTTTTTTTCATCTAATTAGATAAGTAATTAGCTAGTTACTTTTAGTTAAGTTTGTTCATTAGGTTATAAAAAAGGAAAATGGAAAAGAAGAAGAAGAAGAAAATTAGAAGGAAAAGAAGAAAAGAAGAAAAGTAGAAAGAAAAGAACAAGAAAATAAGAAGGAAAAAAGGAAAAGGAAAATAAGAAAAGTAGAAGGTAAAGAAGAAGAAAAGAGGTGAAGAGGAAGAAGAAGTAGAAAAAGAAAGAGAAGAAGAAGAAGAATAAGAAGAATAAGAAGATGATGAGGAGTGGAAGAAGAAAAAAGAAGAAGATGACAAAGAAGAAGAAGAAAAAGAGGAGAAAATGAGAAGAAGAAGAGGAAAAACGAAAAGAAGGAAGAAGAAGAAGACGAAGAAGAAGAAGAAGAAGAGGAGGGAAAGAATAGGAAAAAGTTAAAGAAGAAGGAAGAAGAAGAAGAAAAAGAAGAAGAGGACGAGGACAAGAAAAGAAGAAGCAGAAGAAGAAGAAGAAAAAGAAGAAGAATAAAATGAGGAAAAGAGGATACTAATAAGAGGAGGAGAAGAAGAAGAAGAAGAAGAAGAAGAAGAAGAAAATGAGGAGAACATGAGAAGAAGAGGAAAAATAGAAGAAGAGGAGAAATAAGAAGAAAAAGAGGAGAAGAGGAGAAGATGAAGAGGAGAAGAAGAGGAAAAACAAAAGAAGAGGTGAAATAAGAAGAAAAAGAGGAGAAGAACAAGAGGAAAATAATTACTAGTAGGTTGGATTCGAGAACGTGATGGCTGGAGAGGATTGCTAGCATGAGAATTTCCCCAAGGGTTTGCAATGTAGATTATGGTTGTATATACGACTCTGGACTCAAGTTTTATTTTTTACCAGGAGACGCAAGTCTTTTGAATCCTGGATATATACGACTGTTCCTGTCATTAGGTGGGATTGGGTGGCGCACCCTCAATAATTTCAGATTCTAATCTTAACTTTCGTAGTTCTCACACACAAAATAATTTCAGATTCTAATTTTAACTTCTGTAATTCTGACACACAAAATCAATGGCGAAGTAAAGATAGACATATTTTGTTCTAGAGAAATAGGTACACCCATGAATAGATTGTGGACCCTATGAGTAAATGTTTTTTTCTCAAGGATTACGTGAGCTAATCTACACCGTAATGACTCGGGTCCAACAGATAAGAGCTCCTAATTACTAATTAATGTGGGAATTTGTAGGTAGTGCCTAATTAGTTTAGGTATTGATTATTACTTATGTTAATTAGGTGTATTATGTTAATTAGGTTAATCGGCGGGGGCGGGTCTATGAATGCGGCGACACCCCGACAACGCCCCTCCGGTGAGCCCCCAGCATGACACCCCGGCGACACCCCGACATGACACCATGCACCAACACCTGCGTATGATTAGGGGATATATCACTGATAAATCGCCATTACAATCCCCTACATAGCTGTTAATATGCTACCCCCAACGCAACTCACCCACGACCCCTGACACCTCGTCGGCCTCCTATTGACCGAAAAGGTTCTTTCGGCCTTCCAGAGGTCGACGGGGTCATAGTTTTGTAAATTATGAGTTAGGTCATATATTTTCTGATTTTTTTATAAAAACATCATATTTGTGTTGATCACGTGGATTTAAATGTGTAGTTGTTTCTTCATTATGTGGATATGGTGTTCGATGCCCTCCCCATGCGTTCGGCGAGCTCCGCCCCTGCGTTTGTTGGTGTGTACAAATGACATCTCCTTCTCCGTCTTCATTTGCTCTATTCTGGTCTTAATGCCAATGAAACTTAGAAGATATAGGTAAATTAAATCATCAGTATGCATGATCAGTATGCGTCTTCTGTTCAAAAGCCTCACAATTACAAATATGCATACAATTGAATATATTTATAACCGTGGTTCTTTCGAATTGTCCAACATTATCCATGGACAGCCCGTGTAGTAGATTGGGTTCCTTTCCCATATGCTATGCTTCGGAGCCGATGCATAATTTCGTCAGTGCCTCCCTGTTGTTCTCTGGGTACACATCCTCTCTGTTTATTGCTGAGACGTGTATCAGGAGAATAGCAGGAAGGTGCTGCCAAAATTGTGCATCAGATCCGGATTAGGACCTATCTTTACCTATTAGCATGTAGGTTGCATGGACGTAATAAAAATGACAAACTTAATTTACTGATGAATATGTATGCTGAATTATGTATATATTTCTTGTATGTTTAGTAGCTATGCAAGATGAGTAATCGTGCGTGGATGTACACCGCTCACACTAGTTAGAAAGAGATGACCAAAGAATGGTTAACAAAAACCAAGGAGTTTGTGAAAGCCACATTAGCAAATGGCCAGTGAAAAACCTGGTGCCCCTATCCTCGGTGCAAAAACTTTAAAAAGAGGACACATTATGAAATAGGTAAACACCTACAGAAGAGGGGTTCTACGTCTGATTATACGGTATGGACATTTCATGATGAGTCTGCCCAACGTATCGGAGCTGAGGTGGTTCGTCGTCGCACCAACGAGCATGGTACGGGGATCGCAGAGATGGTGCAAGACTTTGATGATGCTCGGGATTCGGACAACGAGATGGAGGAATCTGCAAAGGCCTTCTATGAAATGTTGGAGTCTTCAAAATGTCCTCTCCACGAACACACTGATCTTTCGCAGCTGGATGCCAACACACAAGTAATGTCTCCGAAGGCTCAATTCAACTTGCAGAGAGAATGCTACGACATGATCATGACACTATGTGGACACTTTCTACCCAAAGGCCATGTCATGCCTGCAAACCTATACCAGTCGGACAAAATACTGTGTGTACTAAAGACGCCCTATGAGAAGATAGATGCCTCTGAGAAAGGTTGTGCCTTATTTAGGCTTGACTATGCGGACTTGAACTATTGTCCCATTTGCAAGTCTGCCAGGTATGTTGTGGTAGCCAAATGTATGGGTGATAAGACGCAGACCAAATCCTAGTTAATGTTCTTTGGTATATGGCAACCATACCAAGACTTTAACGTCTTTTCATGGTTGAAGAGACAGCCAAATGGATGACATGTCAAAAATTGGGAAACAAAACCAAACTATATGTAGATGGGAATAATATATTGGTACACACATCGGATGCGGAAGCATGGAAGCACTTCGATACATTACATCCGGATAAACGTAGAATTGAAGCATCAATGGACGAGGAATATGTTACTAAGGAGGTGGGAAACTTCATGAGAGCACACTACGAAGCCATAAATCATCATTTGAATAATCTGAAGCCTTGGTACAATGATGGCGACCCTAAAAAGGAGGGTTGATACGTCCATTTTGCATCATGCTTTCATGTTGATATTTATCGCTTTATGGTCTGTTATATTACTTTCTGGTACCATACTTATGCCTTTTCTCTCTTATTTTGCAAGGTTTATTTGAAGAGGGAGAATACCGACAGCTGGAATTCTGGACTAAAAAAGGAGCAAGTCTGAGTCCTCTATTCTGCGCAACTCCAAATGCCCTGAAAATGAACGTGGAGTTTTTTGGGAATATATAAAAAATACTGGGCAAAATAAGTGACAGAGGGGAGCTACCAGGGGCCTACAAGCCTGGTAGCCGCCACCCCTGGCAGCGGCTACAGGGCTTGTGGGCACCATGGTGGCCCACTGGCCCCCCTCTTTTGCTATATGAAGGGTTTCGTCCAGAAAAAAAATCAGGGTGGAGCTTTTTCTTGGATTCTCCGCCGCCACGAGGCGGAACTTGAGCATAACCAATCTAGAGCGTCGGCAGGACCCGGATCTCGTGGGTCCAGCGTACTACCTCTACAGAGTGTAAAAGTATTTGACTAGCCGTGTCCACGGTCAAGGACAGTTGGGTGGTGCTGCTTAAACTACGTCCAGTTGTTTCCGCATAAATCAAGTGTGTGTGTGAGTATGTGGTAAATGGTGTTCTATGAAACAGTTAATATGACCAAGTTTGGTGACTTGGCATATAGGGTGAACCCGGAGTGTTCAACCCTTGACAGATATGTTGATATCCGTAACCTGTTCTTCAAAGTAACATTTAACTTATGTTGCACATCCATGATCATGTTTATTTACAACCAAGATGTTGTCCACCAAAGATGCATATTACTTGTTATTCCTTAAATTGCATTGTTCATATCATGGGCTGTTTGCGAGTACATTCAAAGTACTCATTGGCTTGCCACTGGTTATTTCATTGACCAGGTATGAGAGAACATGATTTGGTGAAGGGTAACTCGGTGATGTTCTTGCGAGCTAGAATGCTTCCCAGTCAGAATGCCTGTAGGTTAAGGATAATGGCACGGGTTCACGCTTTCGACCGATATTTCCGCTATTGGTCCAGTTTGGTGTGTTGGCCCTCAAGGCCCTATATATGTAAGACTTGACCGCAATGGTCATTTGTTGTATCAAATGGTTTGTATGGATGTAAGACTCTTAATATTCAGTACCTATGTGTTCGGTGAGCATTGATCTCTGGGATCACTGAGCACGTTCATTCGGCGATCTCGACTTGTAAGTCGGGTTCCCCACACCTTAAGGCAAAGGGAAAGATGAGGGAGCTCCAATTCGCCTCGGATGCCCTCGGGCGCAAGGGGGTATGCGTCCCAGATATGTTTTGGCAGCTTCATGGCGTCGGGGAGAAGCATGGGGTCCGAGAGGTATTCCCTGGCGCGCTGGGACACACTGCTGCTACTGGACATGGGTTGTATTACGAGGACAAGGTGCAGAGCACGGTTTCTGCATGCCACGGATGTGGACAGCATGTGCATTCATGTACACAATGCCATTTTGATCAATAAACGGTGTGTGGCATGCAAGCCATGCATGGAGAATAGTGATGGACGGGTTTGCTCTCATATGAGGCAGTGTAGGTGGGGCTTCCTCTCTTTGGAGCACCAAACATAGGGCTAGCATAAAGTGGTTTACGGGGAGGCATTAGAAATGAAATTGTGTCTAGTAGTCATGTCCATGGAGGAACTACAGGACTGCCAAGTTTCATCTTAGGGAGAGGAGTGCAGCTAGCACTCGTAATTCAAGGCTTCATTTTTGCCAAAACCAAGTTTTAGAATGGCTGCTCAAATTTTCCTCATGAGCATGCCGTATCTTTGTTTCAAATGGTGCATTAGCACACTAGAGGTTTTGTGAAAAGGCTTGGGGCACTTGCATGAGCAGAATTAATGGAGGAGGGGTAAAAGAAATGTTGCCATGTTGAAAAGGAGAGAGAAAGAGAGTAAGTTACCCTTCAATAATTAATTAGGGGAGTTGGCAAAGTTAGTGGAGGTGTTAGAGGTCTACCAATAGCTATGGAAAAAATGAGTTTAAGGAGAATAGTATGAGGGGACAAAGCAACTAATTTGGTAGGTGAGCAGAAGGTGTTTGATGGGTGTTAGGGTTAGCAAATGGAGTCCACTTGCTATGAAACATAACAGGATAACATGGTAGGTAAAAATTAGATTATATACCAACTTTGGGATTTGCTCGAGAAAGTTTCCACTATAGACTTAAAAAAACCCAAGAAATTGGCATAAGTGGCTTGCTGGAGATAAACCCATGCAAATTTGTTCACACTAATGCACCATTTGGTGTGGTCGCATTTTATAAGTATTAGAGCATTCCCAAAAAGTTTGGGATCAATTGGAGAAAATATATAATGTAAAGTTTCGAAATTATAGAAATCAACATGTGTGGTTTTGAGGGGCTTGGGACAAGTTAATCTGATCCCCTTGATGCACCACATGGTATGGATGCATTATTAGAGTATCACGACATGTGCACAAAATTTGAACATAGTTGGAGACACTTGGCAATGTAGAGTTACTCAAATTTGGTTCTCGACAAATAGGGTTTTGGAATGTTTAGGTGAACCAAATCAACTTGGTTTGAGATGGAACTTCACAAGATCACTAGATATATCATGTGTAACTTTTTATAACTTTCTAGGAATTTATTGATAATATTTCTTGTAGATATATTTCAAAAGATTGAAATAGGTAGAAAAGGTTTTGAAGGGTTTTCTCCAATATTTTGAACATGACAATGTGTTCAAACTCTTATATATGGAATATATATGTCCACTTAGTTTTCCTAAAGTTTCTCAAATATTTTAAAATCAAGAAAAAACAATTTTCCTTCAAAAAAGACCATTTATGGCCTCAGAAAAAGTTATTTAAATCAAATATTAAAATAACTTTTAAAATAAAATTTTTGTGGTTTTTGGAAGTCTTTTTGATAATGGGATATAAATAAAATATTTAGGGGCAAAACAACTTCCCTAATTGGAGGACTTGTAGTACAAATCCAAGTTGAGGGGTTTTAAAAGCCTAAATTAAATAAATGATTTTCGGTTAAATTAATATTTGGTAACAAACACTCTTAGTTCCTATACACATGGTGTGGTCATTAGGAAAAAATTGGTCAAGGAGGTGAGCCCAAAGAGTAGTAGGAACTCTTGTGTTTTAAAACACAAGCAACCAAGCAACAAACAACAATCACATCAAGTATCACAAGAACTCACATAATTTTTACTTGGTCCTGATTTTTGAGATATGTTAATCTAGTTAGGAGAGTCAAAACACAGGGTATGACAGACGTCTCCCCCTTACAATAATCTTGTCCCGGAGATTCCTAGGCTAGGCGTTGGAGAGGTACATAACTTTGGGTCTGAGGTAGTCTTCACGTTCCCTTGTTGCTCCATCTTCGATGTGGTTGCTCTGTGGGTCTTGAAGTGCTCGATGATACAACTTCTAATGCTCCGCCCGTGTTCGTCTGTGCATGAACGGGGTTCTTGCAATAAGCTAGGCTTTACTAAGGGTCAAGGGTTTGGCGAAATAAATTATCGCAATGGTCTGGCTGGCATATGTACTCCAAAGTCGGAATTCGTGGCAAGGTAGTGTGCTTGGGTGCGGGGTCGTGGGGCTGCTCATGTTGGTTAGTGACACCTAGATCTCTTGTGGTAGAATAGAAGGGTAAGGGCCTTCGTGTAGTTTCCCACCAACGGGGAAGTCCTCGACTCCCTTAAAGCAGACGAACTAGGGTCGCAGGTGGTTTTCATCCTCGAGAGTGTTGAAGTGTGCCGTCGTCGACTTTTCGTTGATATCTTCTGCTTGCGTAAGTTTCCCATGTATGTTCTTAATTTTTCTTCAACCATTTGTGTTTGTCGTCATGGACGCACATTTCTGACGTGTCTTCAAAAGCTTCGCCTTCTAGACTGTTCGTAGCTTCTTGTCAAAAGGTTTGGATTGGGTCTCCTCCATGAGTCTAAGCTTAAAGACTCAGTGTTAGAACATGTTCTATCACATAGGGGAGTTTTTGAGGGGTCCTAGATGAGCAGGATACCCAAAAGTATATGACAGTCATCTAATTCCTAAGGTTTGTGGGTTGGCAGGTGGGGTGAACTTCCATCGTAACGGGCTTCACCATGGACCAGTTAGGACTCACGTTCTTCATTGGATAAAAAGGCTCTTTGATTTCTCTTGATGTTCAATGGCTTCATCGTGCTTGGATGTCGATGCTTCTTGACATAGTTGGTATAACCGGTAGGTTAGTGGTGGTTGAGTTCTACTGCTTCTTCTTCTTCACCGTGGTTTCCCAACCATGGCGTTCTTCCTCTTACTTTGGTAGTCAGTCCTCTGCTTCTTGGAGGGTGCTTTGCGGGGTCCATCTTCTTCAAGGTAAAAACTTTAGACTTGAGAGGAGTGGCGATCGGAGCTCCTGGGCCTTATCCAAATAGGACCAAGGTGTTCTTCCTCTCATTGGGTAAATAAGATTCTCATCCATGAGGACAACACCATATTTGTCCAATCGTCACAAAAGCATTATGCTCATTGGATGTATGAGAGGAGCGGGTACTTGTCCTGGGTGACCGCTTGCGCAGGGGCTTAGGGGTGGTCGATGGGGAGTATTGGCCATAGTCTAATGACTTAGAGCCAAA
The DNA here is from genome assembly GCF_904849725.1 of Hordeum vulgare subsp. vulgare. Lineage (NCBI taxonomy): Eukaryota > Viridiplantae > Streptophyta > Magnoliopsida > Poales > Poaceae > Hordeum > Hordeum vulgare. The sequence continues at coordinate 221,538,414 of NC_058523.1, forward strand.
GCCTATGGTCACAATCCGGCCATTTTATGGTTAGGGAAGCTTCAGGGTTTCGAAGAACTTAGGATGTGAGTGAAGGTCTATCATCTTATCCATGTGCACAGATCTTAGATGCCATTAGTCCTACCAAATCCTCCAAACCGAACCATCGAGTGTCATAAAAGGTACCATGTCATATAAGTCAACCCCAACATCACTTATGCTACTCAACCCCAAGGTTGAGAGGACAAGTACTCCAAAACCTCATAAGTATGCTATAACAAGCTCATTTGTATCCCTATGTAAAAATCCTCGGGAAAGCATACAAGCTTCCAAGCTCGAATAAGACAGTAAAAATCCAAGCCTTCAGCTAAGTAATAAAAGTCCAAAGGTAGTGCTTGTCTATACTAAGTAAACTCGTAATATACCAATCCAAAATATTTTTTCCTTCCTACGAATCCGATCAGGTGGTCCATCAATCCTATGAATCATCACTTGACCCATCACTCCTACAAATCCAATATAGATGGGGTTTTTTACATAATAACCTAGAGTCCTTTTTAGTCCACATATCATTGCAAGGACTATTTCACAGTATATCCACCAACTTCCAATGTCGTGGCCAACTAATCTCCAAGGTCAAGCTTATATTGATCCTTAAGACATCATCCAATGACTTCCACTTTGTTATACAAAGGGAACACGGTATCATGATCAAGACCATTACACTAAATCCAGTTTACTCCGAACCATATGATCTCATTCACCATCGGTACTCTGTTAAGGTTACCCTTTAGTATCCAAAACGCATGTCCAACTGGATCCTACTTGTCACTCAAAGTCATTATCGTAACCTCATCAGTTCACGACTATACTTGACATGGTCAACTTACCATAACACCAAGAGTTTAACTCGTCATCATAATATTCCTACTAAATCCAAATTTACTCCAGGGGCATGTAGATTATGCTACATGATCAACTGTTTCCAGCAAGTTCACCTACCAACATAAGGGTCTTACGATCCACCAAGAGAGTCTGGCTACATGCTCAATACACCTATTATCATCACATCAAACCGCTGTCTCCAATTCTTATATCCTTGGATCGATCCTTCCTATGACATCGAGGTTCCGGTGCTGGCTTAAGAATGAAGAATATTTGTTCAGAGTGATCACTTGTTCCATAACGAACCTAGTGCTAAGCAGGGTTTGACGGGCTCAACGGTGCTAGGGAAAATCAGTGTATTAAACACGTGATTGGAGGCTTGAGCTGGAGGAACCTGTAAGGCTTAGATTGGTCTAGGGAGGGTTTGGAATCCGGATGGGAACAACCTAACTCTACGAGGTTGCGTCCGGTTGAGCATGTTGTAGTCAAAGTCTTCAGTGCTAGTCGTTTGTCGAGGTGGATCCTTGGTGCATCTAGTCACGCCGGTCTTCAGTTGTTGAGAAAGGTTAGAGAGGGGGGGGGGGGTAGCACAACTGAAGTGCCTAGGGAGGTGGTATAGTGCAAGTGTAATCAAACAAGTGTAGATAGGCCAAACTCAAGCATCAAGATGAGGCAGGAGATATAGTCGCGTACTTGTTGCCTAGGGCAAAAGTGCGACTTATATGGAAGCACAAACATTCCCAAAACAAGCAACACACATAATGGTTCCATTCGAACTATCACACTGATTCTACTTCGCATGGGGGATACACGACTCATCCTACCCTAGGGTTTGTTGGATCCAGTAGTCGTGCTTTCTTTGTACTTTGGAGAGGATTCCACTCGGTCTTCTCGGTCTTCTTCACATGTTGCTATGTCTCTTTTTGTTGCTTGTCAAAACAATGCGGGTTGAGCTAGAAAGAGTCCTTGACGAATTCTCATCTGGTGAGCTGTCGGGGAAGGTGGTTCCTCATGGCTGTCGTCGACATGGTCTCCTGTTGTCTTTGTAATCCTATCAATGTCTTCTTGCCTTCCAAGGCGTCGAGTGTTCCAGGTCGACAATCCTTTGTGCAATGACATAAGTAAGGAATGATAGAGTCCCGACATGTCGGTTATGTTGATGACAATATCGACACCAAGAGCGGGGGATGAAGAGAACCGTTTTCCTGCTCACTATGGTGAGGCAGACCAAAGGGTGAGGTTCTCACCCATCGGTGGTTGTCGACACTACAATGGTAATGATAGTTTTGCTCTATTAGCGATGCATATCATGATCTTGCATATCTTATGTCTTGATCGTCGTAGGCCAAGGTTGCATCACTCTAGGACAGTGTCAAGGGTGCCACCATCTTCTGAGTCTTGATGTCCTCATTCCTTGAGAAGGTAGCTGATGTTGGAGTCGTCTTGTCGCAGCATCGCCAACCTTGTCTCCGAAGTATGTCGGTGATCGTTTGGCAAGGTTGTTTCTTTCAAGTTACCCACCAAGATTTCAAGGAAACCACTGGTTAGGGGCATAAGGTTGCTAGCGACCATTTCCATGTTTTGAAAAGCCGATGAGGGAAGTTGAAGGAAAAAGGGTGGAACTGTTACATCAAAAACCTTCACTTCCCTTGGAGATTCAGGAGAGGTGAGAAATATAGAGGTTTTGCAAGTGCTTTGAAAGAACTGGATAAATAGCTTTGTCCGAACTAACGTCCATGGTAACTAAGGGCTTCCTACAGTCTTGATGGCTCTCATACCAGCTCTTTGGGGACCACAACATGTAAATCAAGATCGCTGAATGCACGTGTACAATGATACTAGAGGTCAATGCACAATGAACACACATAAACTGAATAACAACAGTATTACATCCATACATAATGTTTAGCTCTGTTGTGGCCAATATGGCCAAGTCTTCATATACATTGCAACGGAAATCATAGAGGATAGCGTGAACCCATGCCAACTACCTTAACCCTACATGCATTCTGACTGGGAGACGTCCTAGTTCGCAGGAATGTCACCAAGGTATTCATCACCATCTCTTTTTCTCTCTTACCTGGTCAAGAGAATAACCAATGGCAAGCCAATGACTACTTTGAATGTACTCGCAAGTAACCCGTGATATGGAACAAAGCAATAAAGAAGTATGACATAACACTAGTATGCAATTTTTGCGGAAAGCACATTTTTCCCTAGTGCAACAACATCGTCAAACTCTCATGTGGCATGCATCACAAGGTATATTTGTAACCCAGTGAACAAGTTACATATATCAATATCAACTGAGGGTTGAATGACCCTGGTTCACCCATCATGCTAAGTCACACGAACTTAGCCTAGGCACCAGATTACCCAAATAACAGTCCTTCCTACACACGCACACTATTTAATAAACATGGACGTAGCCCAAGAGCGGTCATCCAGCTGTGTTGAACTGGACATGGCTATTCTAATAGTTTTACACCCTACACAGGTTTGCACATTGTACCCACAAGACTCAGGGAACTTCCATGTCATCCACAACTCGTGGTACATAACATACCCGAGGTAAGCACCCGGACAATGCCTTCCCCTGATGACACTAAACAAAGAGTCCACTCATCGGTGCCATCCGTCATGATGTACATCATACGAGCCTTGCTCTAGATCGTGCCATCCATGAGGGCACGAAACGGTGTGCCCGGTGCCTGTAAAAGCCGCTCATGATCGCCCTTCCTCGCATGACCCCGTCTCGAGAGTGGCGATACCACACCCGCCACTAGTTAAGCGGGCTCTCTGCTAGCACCGACAAAATGATAAGCAAAGTCCTGTCCCATACAAGGGTATTGTCGTGGGTATAAGCCTGACAGTAGATGTGTAGGGTACGAAAAGGATGGGCAGAGTCCCAGCTACGGCGAGGTTGTATGAGTTCGGGCCCCTCTGTGGTGGAGGTACCAGCCCTACGTCTCAGTGCTCAGGGAGCTTGTTGTCGAGTGGAAATATAGAATACAATGAGTTGCTAACCCCTCTACCAGTGGGGGAGGGTGGCTTATATAGAGTGCGCTGCCCTCCACAACGGTTCCGGTACAGGGGTGGAGTAGTGGGGATTGAATGCGTACGGTACAGGTAACGTATGCTCTGAATGCTAATAAATGCACGTGGAAACGCGCGACCGTTTCCCTCCAGAGAGGTTACGATGTACCGAGTGTAGCCAGTCGGTTAGCTTGGTATCCTCCGAATGCTAGTCTCCGACTAGATGGTCGAGGATCTGTTACCGATTGGATGATGGGGACTCCTTAATTCAGTCGGGACTGACTAAGGGCCTTGTCCTTTGTGAGGGGTAGTCCTTGGGTAGGACCTACATGGCAGGCCTATGACCCTACCCTAGGACTATGACCCCATCATTAGTCCCCGAATGGATTGGGATTGGAACGACGAAGCGTTGCTTGAAGTTTGGATCCGACTGGAACAGATTTGGCTTGGGCGTTGCTTGCCTCAATCCATTTTATCTCTTCTGACCAACGATCCGAGTGGAAGTACTCGCGAAACAGACTGTCGGACGCCGAGTGCTTCAGTGGCATCTTTTGACGCGACCGGTCAACTGACAGCGGTGGATTTTCCGGGATCTCAAATTTCGGTTTCCGCACGCTCAGCGGGGATGACGCCATCGCGCTCGAGTGGCGCCTGATGCCTCGATTCTCGCGCCTTCAACCTCTCCACTAATATCGCCGCGGTGGGTCGGGGGGATAAGGTTTCGGGGCCACCTGCCAGCGATCCAGTCGAAACCCTACTTAAATCTCGGCGGCGAGGCTTCTTCGTTACGCTCGCCGAATCTCTTGCCTTTGCCTGCTTCGTCTATCTCGCCACCTCCAGCGCCTCTACACTCTTCCCTCTTCCTTCCTCCCGCGGGCTCGCAGTTTCCGCCATGACCAAGGGTCAGACGAGCAAGATGGAGGCGAGGAAGAAGAAGGGGAAGGTGGTGGCTCCTGCTTAGCGGCGGCAGCGGCCGCTGCCGGCGGGGTGGATTCAAGGGGACTTCTTCCCCTCCACGGTGACGGAGGGAGATCTGCTGCAGCTGGTCGAGCACGGGATGATCGTGCACAAGGCTTGGAGGCTGCCGGCGGAGAACGAGGTCGAGCCGGCCCCCCGGGAGGGGGAGCGCGTCTTGCTTCTCAGCCACGTCTATCGAGGTTTCTCCTTGCCTCCGCATCCTTTCTTCAAGGGCATCATGAATCACTTCGGGGCACAACTTCACCACTTTGCCCCGAATGCCATCGCCCATCTCTCTGCCTTTATAGTTTTGTGCGAGTGTTTCATTGGCTGTCCTCCCCATTGGGGGCTGTTCAAGCACATATTTTCTGCTAGATCACAGACCATCAAACGACTTAGCCAGTCAGATGATAAAACACATCTTCTCCAGCTCTGCGGGGGTCTAGGTTTCCAGAAAAAGAGTCGGAGCAGTTATCCTGCTCTCCAGCTGAGCGAGTCGGTCAAGAACTGGCAGTCGACGTGGTTCTACTGCCAGGATATCGCCTACCCGAACGCTTCGACAGGGCTGCCTCCCTTTAGCTTAGATCGGCCCGCCGCACCTAAGCAACTCGCGCTCACGAGGGCGGAGAAGAACGACATCCAGCCTCTGGTCGGGGCGCTCGTAGATGTCGTCAGGAGGGGGGTCACTGGCATAGACTTGCTGGAGGTCTTCCTTGGTCGGCGTATCCAGCCCCTGCAGACTTGCGACCACGCCATGTGGCAATATACGGGGCCCGAGGATTCCACTCGGACCAATGTTGTGGGCGTGAGTGAGGAGAGGGTGACCTTGTGGTTACTCCAGATCACAGGCCCCTGCGACAATTCCAAAGGATCTCGGCGAGTGAAGCCCTTCTGCGCGGATAATCCTCCTCCGAATCAGGTGAGTAGCACTTGTCGAGTGCTCCTAACTGTCTTAATCTTATGGTTTGCTTGAATCTCTGTGCGACGTCTGATGTCGCCGACTGAATTTTATGCAGGAGTGGACCAACTGGTTTTCTCCCGTCTCGAACGGGAACCCGACCGAGGAGGAGGAAGGCAGCCAGGAGGGCAGCGTGGAGAGCGCTGAATATGTCTCCGACAGCGGGGAGTCGGAGGAAGATACCAGCGAGGAAGAGGAAGAAGACGAAGAGCAGGACTCTTTGCCTCCGCAAACAGAGCATCGGACCAAGCGCCGACACGAGCCTGTCGCTCTCTCGGCCCCTCCAGCATCTTCGAGTCCTCCGCCCACTGCCCCGATGGTCCCGAGTGCTCGGAGCACTAAAAGGGCCATGGATGCAGCCGCTGAACCTGCGGGTCAGTCTTCCAAGGCAGCCAAACCGAGTGGGTCCAAACCTCGGAAGCCTCTGCCGCGGATGAGGGTTGTTGTCCCCGTCACCTCCAAATTTCTTCTGATATCCGAGTGAATTCTTGTTCATTGGTCGAATGGATTTCACTCGATAGAGTTGCTACTTCTGCCACCTCTCCGGCGCGCCAAGAAGGCGACCTCATGGACATGGACAACGCCGTCTCGTCCCAGCCAGGTGTGTTGTAGTGACCTTGAGTGTTTTGTTCTATCATAGGTTCTGTCTCTTTCTTTTTCGGAGATCTTGCGTCGTTCGGTCTATCAGGGGCGATTTGCGTGGACGAGGGCAACCAGGGGAGAACTGAACAGGCTGTGGAGCCCGTTCCTGAGGCTGCTCCGCCTGTTGTTGCTCTCGCTGCCGACGTGCCGCCGACTGAACCGGCGCTGGTGGGTGATGTGCCGACTGGAACGGACCTCGGGATGCCTCAGGAACTTCCGACGATGCCAGGCTCGTCGAATGTCGAGTTCAACATCCAGCGTCTCCCGGAGGAGCAGGTGGGAGCGGCCAAGGGAGCCATGGTGTAGGCGGAGCTGATGGCTGGGGATGTCAAGAGGGCCTACGACTCCGTCGCGTCCTTGTACCAGCGGAGCTTGGAGATGCGGGATGATATCTGAGTAAGTGGGCTAGTAAGTATTTATTTTTCTCTTGTAGCCCACTTGGTGTTTTTGGATAGCAGCTGTTGTTTGCAATGGGTTCACTCTGAGTGAACCTAGTGGGTGTAGTCCCCGAGACTTCTGTCGAGTGCTTGCATCGGCAGTTGTCTTTATACATATTGTCTTTGCTTTGGTCAGGTCTGGAAATAGCATGACCGACTGCTAGCAGTTGTGTCACTCGGAGTGCACTTTCTTTAAGAGTCTCCGAGAGTAAGTTGTTCTCAGGTCGGGTAGTATTGGCCTCGTAGGCGTAGGTGGTAACATGCAGCTCAATAGGGCGGGCCTTCTTGAGTTGCATGGCAGTTGGGTCACTCTCAGTGAACCCACTGGGTGTAGTCCCCGAGACCGCTGTCGACTGCTTGCGTGGGCAGGGGTCTGAAGAACTTAGACTTTTATTGTTGAATTTTCTGATTGTCCCTTGGTGTTTGGTGGCAGAAAATCTGTGAGATGGGAACAACCTATGAGACTCTCAAGGCGGAGAGGAATCAGCTCGCTGGTGAGCTTGATGCGGCCATGCTCACAATGGCTGGCATGAAGGATGCTCTGGAGGGACGAGAGAAGTCATTGGAGCAGGCTCGGGAAGCGAACAAGGTGTTGATTGAGGAAGTGGAAAAGATGGGGAAACAGAGGACTGCTCTGATGGGTCAGATGGATGTGCTGAACAAACGGTGCAGAGCATAGGAGAAATATGTCAGCGATTGGGCTCGGCAGATGATGACGCGTCTGGCTGGTAAGTCCTGCTTTGTCCGAGTGGTTGTGCTATGCGCGTCACACTCGACACTTATTGTCTGTTTTTCCTGTTGTCGCAGATTTTTGCTTTGACGCCGAAGCTGAAGCAGCTGACGTGGAGCAGTCGATTCTTGAGAACGTTCCACTCGGTGAGGACGCCAATCGAGATCTGCTCCGTGCGCACATCCGCGTGGGCAAAGTTGGTTCTTTCATCGGTCGACTGAGAGAAGTCGTCGGCCGAATCGACAAGGAGATTTGGCCAGAAGATGAGTCGCGGCAGGAGATGGAGAACCTGATGACCCGACTGGAGGAGATTCCCAACCGAGTGCAGTCGTGGAAGAAATCTGCAGCTCGTTGTGGTGCAGATGTTGCTCTGTCTCTGGTCCGAGTCCATTGCAAGGAGGTGCGCGAGGAGAAGTTGAAGACGTTGAAGGTGGCCAACACGAAGAAACTTCGATTCGAAGACTTCGTGGAAACCTTCCTTGAAAGCGCCACCCGCATCACCGATGGTATTGATCTGGATACGTTCGTAGAGCCCTCCAGTCCTGGTGTTAATCCAGATGAAGCGTAAAAACACTTTTATCCTCGGTATGCCGAGTGGATCTGTAAGAAACTTTGGCCACTGCTGTTGGCCTTCACATTCTTGGTTCGGTGAGGGTAAGCTTGATCTACACCGCGCCACTATCTTTGGTTGAACTTTGAATTGATTCTTTTGCTCTTCTGTTGCAATGTTGACTCGAGTTTTTGTTTGGCATTTCTTGGTGAAGCCAAAAGCAAATATTCGGAACATGTCAGTTGTTTTGACATCTGCATGAGCCTCATTGAGGGTTCGTGGAATTCCCTAAGTCTCCGAGTGTGATGTTTAGAGTACACTCAGAGAAGGTTAATACTTACGCGATGGTGGATCGCAGCTAAGCCCCCGAGTGTGAGGTGTAGTGCTCACTCGAAGAACGTCAATACTTAGGCGATGTTGGATCGCAGCTAAGCCCCCGAGTGTGACGTGTAGGGCACACTCGGAGAAGGTTAATACTTAGGCGATGCTGGATCGCAGCTAAGCCCCCGAGTGTGACGTGTAGTGCACACTCGGAGAAGGTTAATACTTAGGCAATGCTGTATCGCAGCTAAGCCCCCGAGTGTGACGTGTAGTGCACACTTGGAGAAGGTTAATACTTAGGCGATTCTGGATCGCAGCTAAGCCCCCGAGTGTGACGTGTAGTGCACACTCGGAGAAGGTTAACACTTAGGCGATGCTGGATCGCAGCTAAGCCCCAGAGTGTGACGTGTAGTGCACACTCGGAGAAGGTTAATACTTAGGCGATGCTGGATCGCAGCTAAGCCCCCGAGTGTGACATGTAGTGCACATTCGGAGAAAGTTAATACTTAGGCGATTCTGGATCGCAACTAAGCCCCCGAGTGTGACGTGTAGTGCACACTCGGAGAAGGTTAATACTTAGGCGATTCTGGATCGCAGCTAAGCCCCCGAGTGTGACGTGTAGTGCACACTCGGAGAAGGTTAATACTTAGGCGATTCTGGGTCGCAGCTAAGCCCCCGAGTGTGACGTGTAGTGCACACTCGGAGAAGGTTAATACTTAGGCGATTCTGGATCGCAGCTAAGCCCCCGAGTGTGACGTGTAGTGCACACTCGGAGAAGGTTAATACTTAGGCGATGCTGGATCGCAGCTAAGCCCCCAAGTGTGACGTGTAGTGCACATTCGGAGAACGTTAATACTTAGGCGATTCTGGATCGCAACTAAGCCCCCGAGTGTGACGTGTAGTGCACTCTCGGAGAAGGTTAATACTTAGGCGATTCTGGATCGCAGCTAAGCCCCCGAGTGTGACGTGTAGTGCACACTCGGAGAAGGTTAATACTTAGGAGATTCTGGATCGCAGCTAAGCCCCCGAGTGTGACGTGTAGTGCACACTCGGAGAAGGTTAATACTTAGGCGATTCTGGATCGCAGCTAAGCCCCCGAGTGTGACGTGTAGTGCACACTCGGAGAAGGTTAATACTTAGGCGATGCTGGATCGCAGCTAAGCCCCCGAGTGTGATGTGTAGTGCACACTCGGAGAAGGTTAATACTTAGGTGACGCTGGATTGCAGCTAAGCCCCCGAGTGTGACGTGTAGTGCACACTCGGAGAAGGTTAAAACTTAGGCGATGCTGGATCACAGCTGAGCCTCCAAGTGTGACGTGTAGTGCACACTCGGAGAAGGTTAATGCTTAGGCGATGCTGGATCGCAGCTAAGCCCCCGAGTGTGACGTGTAGTGCACACTCGAAGAAGGTTAAAACTTAGGCGATGCTGGATCGCAGCTAAGCCCCCCGAGTGTGACGTGTAGTGCACACTCGGAGAAGGTGAATACTTAGGCGATGCTGGATCGCAGCTAAGTTTTTTTTTGTTGGGACCGGAGTCTGCGACCGCGGAAGAACTTTGAACCTGCAAAAAACTCAATCTGCTTCATATTATTTCACCAATACTTGTTCTTTACATTGCTTCAGTCGACGGTCACGCGTAGAAGCGCTTCAGGAGATCTCTGTTCCATGCACGCGGCTCGTCCGTCTCTCTCTAGATGTTGTAAAGTCTGTATGCTCCGTTGTTCAGCACCTTGGAGATGATCAAGGGTCCTTCCCAGGCTGGAGCCAACTTGTGAGGTCTTTGCTGATCCACTCGGAGCACCAGGTCGTCTGCTTGGAACGTGCGACTTCTGACGTGGCATGCATGGAAACGCCGCAGGTTTTGTTGATAAATGGTTGAGAGACTTAGTGCCATCTCGCGCTCCTCCTCCAGAAGATCCACTCCATCTTGCCTTGCTTGTTCTGCTTCGGCTTCGGAGAAGAGTTCGACTCGTGGCGCATTGTGAAGCAAGTCACTCGGAAGGACTGCTTTTGCTCCATAAACGAGGAAGAACGGTGATCGCCCTATTGATCTGTTCGGGGTTGTGCGAAGTCCCCAAAGCACTGAAGGTAGCTCGGTAACCCAAGCGCCAGCGGCATGTCCTATCTCTCGCAGGAGTCGGGGCTTCAAACCTTGCGAAATAAGTACGTTTGCCCGCTCTGCTTGTCCATTGGACTGAGGATGCGCTACGGAAGCGAAATCCACTCGGATGCCCTGGGTTGTACAGAAACCTTTGAATCTGTCCGAGTCAAAGTTTGTCCCGTTGTCCGTGATTATGCTGTGAGGTACGCCGAATCTAAAGATGATGTCCCTGACAAACTTGACGGTTGTTGAGGCGTCGAACTTCTTGATGGGCTTCGCTTCGATCCATTTCGTGAACTTGTCGACTGCCACCAACAGATGTGTGTATCCACCTTGGCCTGTCTTGAATGGTCCGACTGTATCTAATCCCCCAACAACAAACGGCCACACAAGAGGGATCGTCTTCAACGCAGACGTCGGCTTGTGGGACTTGTTGGAGTAGAACTGGCAGCCCTCACATCGGTCAACCATATCTTTAGCCATCTCACTAGCCTGCAGCTAGAAGAAACCAGCCCTGAATGCCTTGGCGACGATTGCTCTCAAAGAAGCGTGATGACCGCAGGTCCCCGAGTGGATATCCTCCAGAATCAGTTACCCTCCTCTGGGGAGATGCATAGTTGAAGAACGCCTGAGATACTTTCTTTGTACAATTGGCCATCAATAACAGTGAATGACTTCGACCTGCGGACTATCTGCCTGGCCTTGACCTCGTCTTCCGGTAGATCTTGCCTCAGGATATATGCAATGATCGGCACAGTCCAATCGGGGATGATGGCAAGAATCTCCATGACCAGGTCAACCACAGCAGGCACATCGACTTCAGTCGGATCCGTTGAACTCTTCGGTTGTGCTGGCTCCTCTGTGAAAGGATCTTCTTTGACTGAGGGAAGGTGGAGGTGCTCGAGGCAAACGTCACTCGGGACTGGTCTCCGAGTGGATCCGAGTTTTTCCAACTCGTCGGCTGCTTGGTTCTTCAGTCTGGGCACATGGTGAAGTTGTAGACCTTCAAACTTCTTCTCAAGCTTCCTCACTGCACTGCAGTATGTAGTCATGGTGGGGTTCCTGACGTCCCACTCTTTCATCACTTGATTGACCACCAAATCCGAATCGCCGTAGACCATCAGGCGACGGACGCCGAGTGAGATGGCCATACGCAACCCGTAGAGGAGAGCTTCATACTCTGCCTCGTTGTTGGAGGAATCGAACTGTATCTGTAGCACGTACTTGAGCTTGTCGCCCTTTGGTTATATGATCACAACGCCAGCGCCGGAGCCATTCAACATCTTGGACCGATCGAAGAACATTGTCCAATGGGCCGAGCAGATGTGGGTCGGTTGCTATTGTTCTACCCATTCTGCTATGAAGTCAGCCAGAGCTTGAGACTTAATAGCTTTCTTGGCCTCGAACTTGATACCACAGTACAGCATCTCCATCGCCCACTTCGCCACTCGGCCTGACGCGTCTCGATTGTGGAGAATTTCCGACAATGGAGCGTCAGAAACGACAGACACTGAGTGGTCTTGGAAATAATGGGCCACCTTCTTCGCAGTCATGTAAATCCTGTAGATAAGTTTTTGATAGTGGGGATTTCTCTGCTTGGAAGGAGTCAGGACTTCGGAGACGTAGTACACTGGCCGCTGAACTTTGTATGCTTTGCTTTTTCTTCTCGTTCGACTGTAAGAACAGTACTGACGACTTGATTTGTAGTCGCGATATACAGAAGAAGGGGCTCTTTACTGAGCGGAGCAGTAAGAACCGGATGGGTGGAAAGTAGGACTTTGAGGTTGTCGAATGTGACTCGGGCTTCGTCTGTCCACTCGAAGGTATCTGATTTCTTCATGAGTCGGTACAGAGGAAGCGCTTTCTCGCCGAGTCGACTGATGAACCTGCTCAAAGCTGCTAGGCAACCTGTGAGCCGTTGGACGTCGTGTATTCTGACCGGCCTCTCCATTCGGACGATGGTTCCGATCTTCTCGGGGTTGACATCGATCCCTCGTTCAGAAACGAAGAAACTGAGTAACTTTCCGCTGGGAACGCCGAATGAACATTTGGCGGGGTTGAGTTTGATATTGTACCTACGAAGGTTGGAAAATGTTTCTGCCAAGTCGGTCAGCAGGTCGGAACCTTTGCGTGACTTGACTACGATATCATCCATATACGCCTCCACATTCCAACCGATCTGGTCGAGGAGACATTTTTGGATCATGCGCATAAAGGCAGCTCCTGCATTCTTCAGACCGAATGACATAGTGATGTAGCAGAAGCACCCGAATGGGGTGATGAAGGCTGTTTTTTACTCATTGGGACCATACAGACGGATCCGATGATAGCCCGAGTAGGCATCAAGAAATGATAGACGCTCGCAACCCGCAGTCGAATCGACAATCTGATCTATGCGGGGGAGCGGAAAATGGTCTTTCGGGCAGACCTTATTGAGATGCTTGAAGTCGATGCACATTCGGAGCGACTTGTCCTTCTTGGGCACCATGACAACATTAGCGAGCCACTCGGAGTTGTGAACCTCGCGAATGAAGTTGGCTGCCAGCAACTTGGCCACCTCTTCCCCGATTGCCTTCCTCTTGTGCGCGGCGGACCGGCGCAGGCGCTCTCGGACGGGCCGAGAAGCGGGATCCACATGTAGTCGGTGCTCAGCCAACTCCCTAGGTACACCTGGCATGTCAGAGGGTTTCCATGCGAAGATGTCCCAGTTCTCACGGAGGAATTGGGTGAGCTCGGCTTCCTATTTAGGATCAAGGCTGGTGGAGATGTTCGTTGGGCCAGCAGTGGCATCTGTCGGGTGGATGCTGACCTTCTTCGTCTCTCCCGCCGACTGAAATGCAGACTCTGAAGCTGGTTTCTTCGAGCGCATCAAGTCGGCGGGGTCGACCGTTTTCTTGTACTCGTCCAGCTCGAGGACGGCCATCTGCTGGTCGGCGATTTTTGATTCCTGCTGCAGACACTCTTCAGCCCGCTGCCGATTGCCTGTGATGATGATCACACCCTTCGGGCCTGGCATCTTCAGCTTCAGGTATACGTAACATGGACGGGCCATGAAACGCGCATACGCTGGGCGGCCCAGAATTGCATGATAAGCGCTCTGGAAGTCGACCACTTCGAACGTCTGCTTTTCCTTGCGGAAGTTCTTGTCGGAGCCGAAAACGACGTCCAACGCGATCTGGCCGAGTGACTTGCCTTCCGTCCAGGGACGACTCCGTGGAACTGCATGCTGCTCTCGCTGAGTTTGGACATCGGGATGCCCATCCCCTTGAGTGTGTCGGCGTACATGATTTTCAAGCCGCTGCCGCCATCCACGAGGACTTTGCGCAGTCGGACTCCTTCTACCACCGGGTCAACGACCAGAGCCTGTCTCCCCGGGGTGGGTACATGCGCCGGATGATCCGACTGGTCAAAGGTGATCGCAGTCTGAGACCATTTGAGAAACTTGGGGCTGGCAGGGGTGGCCATGTTCACCTCTCTGTTCACCAGCTTCAGTCGACTCTTGCTCTCGACGTCAGCAAAAATCATCAGGGTTGCGTGGACTTGGGGGAACGGATCCTCCTTATCCTCCTCATCCTGTTCATGATCCTTCTCACTCGGTTGCCCTTCGCTGAACCCCTGGATCAGGAGGCGACACTGTCGAGTGGTATGCTTCGCATATATGGGGTTGCCCTCTTCGACCATCTTCGTATGAACCGGACATGGCTGGTCAAGGATGGGGTTATTGAACTGCTTCTTCTTGGGGGTGAACTGAGCCTTCCCTCTGCCCTTGAACTTGGCATTAGTTACGGCTGCAGCTTCTGCTTGCGGAGCGGTCGGAGCTTTCTGCTTCTGCTTCCGAGTGTTGCCCCCGTGTCCTTCAGCGACTGTTTTGTGCTTGCCGCTTCGGATGCGGTCCTCTTCTTCGCCATTTGCATAGCGTGTCGCTATCTCCATCATCTTGCTCATGGAGATGTCGCCTGTTCGGCCAAACTTAAGGTACAAATCCCTGTACCGCACTCCTTCCTTGAAAGCGCAGACTGCTTGATGCTCGGTGACGTTCTCCACCGTGTGGTAGAGAGTTGTCCAACGCTGGATGAAGTCGTGCAGGGGCTCATTCAGCTTCTGGACGGAGTGCTGGAGCTCCACGAGGCCAGCAGGGCGCTTGCACGTCCCTTCGAAGGTCCTGATGAACACCCGGGCCAGATCCGCCCAGCTGTAGATGCTCGAGGGGGCCAACTGATTCGACCATGCTCGCGCCGAGCCGTCGAGCATCAGAGGGACGTGTTTCATGGCGACATGGTCGTCTCCTCCTCCGATCTGGACTGCCACTCGGTAATCATCCAGCCACGTTTCTGGCTTGGACTCCCCTGTAAACTTGTTAATTCCCGTCGCCAATCGAAAGTTGGGAGGGATGTCAGCCGAACGGATGGCTCGACTGAAACACTCGGGACCAGAAACGATGGCCCTGCTTCCACTCGGACGGTCAATATCGTGACCATCGCGGTGGGCTCGTCCCCTGTCGACCCTCCGCTGGGCAATATGCCCTCTTGCGTCGGGCCTTGGGTCGTAAGTGTCACCGACTGAATGCCGATCATCATGATGTCGGGGCCCGTAGGGCCCACCCCGCGGAGGGGTGCGTGAACGGCGGCGATCTTCGTGATTTATTGAACGGCTGCCTCCTCTGTGCCACTGATGGGAACTAGGACTGTGAACCGACCGATGCGTATTCGCATGAACGGAACTATTATAGATCCTGTTATGCGACTGGGAGACTGACGAATTCTGCTGCTGCGCCGTGTGCAACAGGGCTCGGATCTGCTCGATTCCCCTACCCGCCTCTGAATTAGTCGGCTGGAGGGAATCAGCTATCTTGGCAGCTGCAGCCAAGTTGAGGAGGGGTGTGCGGAACAACTCCACGTTGCTCCGCCGAGTGTGTCGACTAGCAGAACGGCGAGGCGGACGACGCGCACCGGACGTTTCGCCAATCTCGTGCTCGTTCTGGCCAGCTTGACGGGGATCTTCATGGGAGTTCGCCATGTGTACTTCTGCTGCAGGCCCGCGACCCGCATACTCGGAAGGAAACTCAGTCGGAACCGAGCCCGAGTGCTGGGACTGCGGGGCAACCACAACAGACTCTAGAACCGCCAGTTGCGAAGACGCATTCTGGCTCGCCTGGGCGTGTTGCACCCAACGCTGGAGTCGCGGACGGCGAGACCGCTTGCTGCGGCGCGTGACGGTGGTGCATGTCGACACCGGAGCCGACTGTTGGAGAAGAAGAACGCCGCGGGCGCCGGCACGGAAGTGCGTAGCCCCACGACAGGGAAGCGCCTCGATGTCGAGGGGCGCATCCAGAAGCCACGCCGTATCGTCGACGATGAAGGAGAGAGCGCCGAAAAAGATCTGGTGACCCATGCTCAAATCTCCGCTGGACGACATGACGAAAGGAAGTAACCGCAAACTCGCCGGAAGTCGCTTAGACGCCTGCCCCACGGTGGGCGCCAACTGTCGTGGGTATAAGCCTGACAGTAGATGTGTAGGGTACGAAAAGGATGGGCAGAGTCCCAGCTACGCCGAGGTTGTATGAGTTCGGGCCCCTCTGCGGTGGAGGTAACAGCCCTACGTCCCAGTGCTCAGGGAGCTTGTTGTCGAGTGGAAATATAGAATACAATGAGTTGCTAACCCCTCTACCAGTGGGGGAGGGTGGCTTATATAGAGTGCGCTGCCCTCCACAACGGTTCCGGTACAGGGGTGGAGTAGTGGGGATTGAATGCGTACGGTACAGGTAACGTATTCTCTGAATGCTAATAAATGCACGTGGAAACGCGCGACCGTTTCCCTCCAGAGAGGTTACGATGTACCGAGTGTAGCCAGTCGGTTAGCTTGGTATCCTCCGAATGCTAGTCTCCGACTAGATGGTCGAGGATCTGTTACCGATTGGATGATGGGGACTCCTTAATTCAGTCGGGACTGACTAAGGGCCTTGTCCTTTGTGAGGGGTAGTCCTTGGGTAGGACCTACATGGCAGGCCTATGACCCTACCCTAGGACTATGACCCCATCATTAGTCCCCGAATGGATTGGGATTGGAACGACGAAGCGTTGCTTGAAGTTTGGATCTGACTGGAACAGATTTGGCTTGGGCGTTGCTTGCCTCAATCCATTTTATCTCTTCTGACCAACGATCCGAGTGGAAGTACTCGTGAAACAGACTGTCGGAAGCCGAGTGCTTCAGTGGCATCTTTTGACGCGACCGGTCAACTGACAGCGGTGGATTTTCCGGGATCTCAAATTTCGGTTTCCGCACGCTCAGCGGGGATGACGCCATCGCGCTCGAGTGGCTCCTGACGCCTCGATTCTCGCGCCTTCAACCTCTCCACTAATATCGCCGCGGTGGGTCGGGGGGATAAGGTTTCGGGGCCACCTGCCAGCGATCCAGTCGAAACCCTACTTAAATCTCGGCGGCGAGGCTTCTTCGTTACGCTCGCCGAATCTCTTGCCTTTGCCTGCTTCGTCTATCTCGCCACCTCCAGCGCCTCTACACTCTTCCCTCTTCCTTCCTCCCGCGGGCTCGCAGTTTCCGCCATGACCAAGGGTCAGACGAGCAAGATGGAGGCGAGGAAGAAGAAGGGGAAGGTGGAGGCTCCTGCTCAGCGGCGGCAGCGGCCGCTGCCGGCGGGGTGGATTCAAGGGGACTTCTTCCCCTCCACAGTGACGGAGGGAGATCTGCTGCAGCTGGTCGAGCATGGGATGATCGTGCACAAGGCTTGGAGGCTGCCGGCGGAGAACGAGGTCGAGCCGGCCCCCCGGGAGGGGGAGCGTGTCTTGCTTCTCAGCCACGTCTATCGAGGTTTCTCCTTGCCTCCGCATCCTTTCTTCAAGGGCATCATGAATCACTTCGGGGCACAACTTCACCACTTTGCCCCGAACGCCATCGCCCATCTCTCTGCCTTTATAGTTTTGTGCGAGTGTTTCATTGGCTGTCCTCCCCATTGGGGGCTGTTCAAGCACATATTTTCTGCTAGATCACAGACCATCAAACGACTTAGCCAGTCAGATGATAAAACACATCTTCTCCAGCTCTGCGGGGGTCTAGGTTTCCAGAAAAGGAGTCGGAGCAGTTATCCTGCTCTCCAGCTGAGCGAGTCGGTCAAGAACTGGCAGTCGACGTGGTTCTACTGCCAGGATATCGCCTACCCGAACGCTTCGACAGGGCTGCCTCCCTTTAGCTTAGATCGGCCCGCCCCACCTAAGCAACTCGCGCTCACGAGGGCGGAGAAGAACGACATCCAGCCTCTGGTCGGGGCGCTCGTAGATGTCGTCAGGAGGGGGGTCACTGGCATAGACTTGCTGGAGGTCTTCCTTGGTCGGCGTATCCAGCCCCTGCAGACTTGCGACCACGCCATGTGGCATTATACGGGGCCCGAGGATTCCACTCGGACCAATGTTGTGGGCGTGAGTGAGGAGAGGGTGACCTCGTGGGTACTCCAGATCACAGGCCCCTGCGACAATCCCAAAGGATCTCGGCGAGTGAAGCCCTTCTGCACGGATAATCCTCCTCCGAATCAGGTGAGTAGCACTTGTCGAGTGCTCCTAACTGTCTTAATCTTATCGTTTGCTTGAATCTCTGTGCGACGTCTGATGTCGCCGACTGAATTTTATGCAGGAGTGGACCAACTGGTTTTCTCCCGTCTCGAACGGGAACCCGACCGAGGAGGAGGAAGGCAGCCAGGAGGGCAGCGTGGAGAGCGCTGAATATGTCTCCGACAGCGGGGAGTCGGAGGAAGATACCAGCGAGGAAGAGGAAGAAGACGAAGAGCAGGACTCTTCGCCTCCGCAAACAGAGCATCGTACCAAGCGCCGACACGAGCCTGTCACTCTCTCGGCCCCTCCAGCATCTTCGAGTGCTCCGCCCACTGCCCCGATGGTCCCGAGTGCTCGGAGCACTAAAAGGGCCATGGATGCAGCCGCTGAACCTGCGGGTCAGTCTTCCAAGGCAGCCAAACCGAGTGGGTCCAAACCTCGGAAGGCTCTGCCGCGGATGAGGGTTGTTGTCCCCGTCACCTCCAAATTTCTTCTGATATCCGAGTGAATTCTTGTTCATTGGTCGAATGGATTTCACTCGACAGAGTTGCTACTTCTGCCACCTCTCCGGCGCGCCAAGAAGGCGACCTCATGGACATGGACAACGCCGTCTCGTCCCAGCCAGGTGTGTTGTAGTGACCTTGAGTGTTTTGTTCTATCATAGGTTCTGTCTCTTTCTTTTTCGGAGATCTTGCATCGTTCGGTCTATCAGGGGCGATTTGCGTGGACGAGGGCGACCAGGGGAGAACTGAACATGCTGTGGAGCCCGTTCCTAAGGCTGCTTCGCCTGTTGTTGCTCTCGCTGCCGACGTGCCGCCGACTGAACCGGCGCTGGTGGGTGATGTGCCGACTGGAACGGACCTCGGGATGCCTCCGAATGCTAGTCTCCGAATGGATGGTCGAGGATCTATTACCGACTAGATGATGGGGACTCCTTAATTCAGTCGGGACTGACTAAGGGCCTTGTCCTTTGTGAGGGGTAGTCCTTGGGTAGGACCTACATGGAAGGCCTATGACCCTACCCTAGGACTATGACCCCATCAGGTATCATGGTCACACATGTAAGGTTGGGGTAATGATCGCAAGTTAAACAAATCCGTTCTCGAAACCACACACTCCCTTGCCCTGGTACACCACTTCTTTCTCATGTGGTTACCTAGCTCAACACGATCTCCCTCGGGCATTAGTGGCACCTGTCGAGGAACCAACACCTATGGGAAACTCGAGGAGTCCCTTGATCCTTTGGCAGGGAGAGATAGGTATGGCGTCGAGAGAGGAACTAGCAATCAACAACGGTAAGGTCCTATTTACCCAGGTTTGGGCCGCTTGGCGCGTAAAACCGTACTCCTGCTTAGTTTGTATTATGTGCTTACTGTAGGGTGGTTTTGCTACAGTAACTTAGTAGGTGATTAGGGAGTCTCTGATCCCCAAGAAGTCCGACCTCTAAGAATGATCTTTGGGCCTCCTTATATAGGCAAAGGGGTCACCAACAGTGTGCTCACGGGATGTACAGTGAACAGTGTTCACCGCTCTACTTCTTCGGTGGTGTCAGGGGCAGTAAATGCCTTGTCTGACCCATGACCTGCCGCAATTTGGTTGTGACACGTACCTAGGTGAATCGACACCTAGGCCTTGCGCTAGCTTACGAGGGATATGTTGGAGCGGTCGGATTATGGTAGAAACTGGTGGGGACACCTGGCGAGCGAACATGGGCTTGTTGGCCTGGAGCCTCCATCAGGTGGCTTGGTCACCTCCCCGACAAGTAGGGCTTGCCGGGGGCCTTGAACACCTTCCCCGCAAGGAGGGCTTGCCGGGCGCCTCGCCATTCTGTGCGAGCCTTACCGACAAGGAAAACTAGTCGGGGTCTTGCTATTCTTCGGGTAGTCTTCCCGGCGCAGCGGGCTTGCCGGGGCCTTGGGAATTTCCCGGCAAGGACGGCTTGCCGGGGCCTTGGGTCTGGAGCCCTTGTACTCCACGCCCCACTCAGTGAGGGGAGGGCGTAGCCTTGGTAGGTCTTGGATTGCCTTCCTGCTTCTCTTCCTGGTACACTATTGTCGGGGGCGTTGTTGATGTTGTGGACAAGTCTGGGGCACAAGGGACCCCAGTTTCTTGTGCACTGACGACACCCGATGAGGTTTTCTTAAAAACCTTTGAAATCACTTCATTTTTCCCGTCACCATGCATGTGTTCACTCCCATGTATGCACTACTAGCAACCAAACTACACCTACCCGCACAACTCTCATAGATTGTAGGGTTATGCCCAAGTGCAAGTGTCAAAATGAAGTAACGTAAATAACCCTCCGGGGTGGTTGATGATTCAACAATGTATTATACATCACAATAAAATGCTTCATATGAGACGCATGAGAGTATTTTCTCAGACATGGTCAATGGGTTGCTTGGCTGGTTCATCAAAGTCTTCGAGGTCTTCATAGCTTCCCGTCCACTCCGAGCACTTCGTCGACTTCGTCAACTATCGCCAGAAACAACCACAATACGCCACACATCAAGCAAAAAACTAAAGTACTCTATAAATAGGAGTTTTATTTTTCTTGGACAACTATGGCGATAATAAAAAAATCCTAAAGCTTGTTCTAAAAGAGTTGGATCACCAGAGATTTTTGAACGGTGGGAATGGAGGCATCACTCGCCCCACAAGAAGTATACAGAAAATATTTTATTAAAAATGAGTGGAGGCAAGAATTTAGAAACATTTAGGAAGTGGTTTCATTGGAGTTGGAGTTGGTATGAGTTTCCTATAGATTTTGTAACATTCAATAAATGGTAATAACGGGGTATTTAATTGGTACAATAGAAATAATGCAGATAAAAATGTTGTCTAGGGCTAGAAAAACAGTGCATGGCATTTGAAGTCTTTAGAAATTGGAATCACTCCATTTTGAGTTGATTTGTAGGTTCTATAGGTTTTACAAAGTGGGGTTTGAAATATTCAAATTATAATTTGAATATTAACACTACAAAATAGTTCTTTGTAAAAATGTGAAATGCACATATTTGGATAGAGCATGTTTTCAGAAGCTCCTAGAAATTAAAATCCTCAATTTTCGATGTCATATGAATTTATTATGGGTTAATTACTCTCTATAGAAAATAAAAAGGAAAATGAGAGTTACCCACACGGGCCTAAGCAATGTGTTGGGTGCAGCATAGCGTCGCGACGAATAGGGTCGGCCCAGCTGCACGACTGCGTGCGCGAGGAGCCTCGAAGGCGTATTTTGGCGAATAGTTCTCCTTTGTGAGGATTTGCAGAGGCGGGAGATGCCTCTACTTAATTTGGGGCGCGGACGATGATCCACTTACAGGCGGAGCCCGCCCGTCAGCTCTATCCCCTCCGCCCGCTCAAAACACAAGAGGCAGTGGAGGCCAGCCAAGCGGGTGCTGGTGTCTGCCCAGGTGGATATAGCCAGCCCCGGTGGCACTCAGGCAACTGTTGGGCTCTAGGGGCTGACGCACCATCCTGGGCGGTTTTTTACCATGGCGAAGGCACTAGTCCACCATGGCATTGGGCGAGGTGGAGGTGGCCGACGGAGGCGTTGGGCAGGGTGCCCAGGCAATGGATGAGGAGAGCTGGGGAGCGAAGGGAGGACAACAGCTTCTAGGAGGGGTCACATTGGGGTGCTAGGGGAGAGGGGGATCTCGAGGAGAAACGTTGCGCTTGCGGCCATGACGTCGGCCATGCTAGTCGTTGGGGCGGACAGAAGGCTCGGGACGAGCTATTGGCTGGTCCGGGGGTCAAACGGAGGGAGAGAGGGCAAGAGCAAGCTCAGATGGCGCTAGGGAATGGCCTTAAGGCAGTGGGTGAGCTGAGGGAGCTCAAGTTCGCTGCGGATGCCCTCGGGTGCGAGGGGGCACGTGTGCTAGAGATGATTTGGCAGCTTCCTGGCATCGGGGATAAACATGTGGTTTGAGAGGGATTCCCTAGCGCGCTAAGACACGATGCCGCTGCCGGACATGGGTTGCAGGATGAAGGCATGGTGGAGAGCACCATTTCTGCATGTCAGGGATGTGGTCACCATGCACATTCATGTCCAAAGTGGCACTTTGGTCAGACAAATGTGTATTGCATGCAAGGCATACGTGCAGAAGAGTGATGGATGGGTTTGGTCTCATATGGGGCAGTGTCGGTGGGGCTTCCTCTTAGTTTAGGTTTGCAACAGCAAACTTCGGGCTAGCATAAACTGTTTTTACTAGGAGGCATTTGAAATGAAACCTTATCTAGTAGTCATGGGCATGGAGGAACTACAAGACTGTGAAGTTTCAGCTCGGGGAGAGGAGTGCAGCTAGAACTTGTAATTTAAGGCTTCATTCCTGCCAAAATCAAGTTTTAGAAGGGTTGCTCATATTTTCCTCATGAGAATGCCATATCTTTGTTTGAAATGGTGCATTAGCACAGTATATATGCTAGCCCGAAGTTTGCAAAGCTCCACTACTAGAAGGGTTGCTCAAATTTTTACCACAACTTTTTCTAGACCTCTACCCCTTCCAGTAGAGGTCTAAGTTTTGGTAAAAATTTGAGCTCAACGAGAACAGCAGAAGGGGCCAAAGCAACAAATTTGGTAAGTGAGCAAAAGGTGTTTGATGGGTGTTAGGGCTAGCAAATGGAGTCCAGTTGCTATGAAACTTAACACGATCACATGGTAGGTGAAAATGAGATTGGATACCAAATTTGGGATTTGCTTGAGAAAGTTTCCAATGTAGACTTAAAAAACCCAATAAATGGGCTGAAGTGGATTTCTCAAGATAAATCCATGCAAATTACTTCCCACTAATGCACCACTAGGTGTGGTGGCATTATTTGAGTGTTATAGCATGCCCAAAAGGTTTGGGATCAATTGGAGGAATCAGCAAGAGTGGTTTTGAGGGGCTTGGGACAAGTTAATCTGACACCCTTGTTGCACCACCTAGTGTGGATGGATTCTTAGAGTATGAGAACATGTCCACAAAGTTTGAGCATAATTGGTCACACTTGGAAATGTAGAGTTGCTAAAATTTGGTTCTAGACACATAGGGTTTTGGAATATTAACGAAACCCAATAAACTTGGATGGAGATGGAATTTGGCAAGATCACCAATACATCATGTGTGACTTGCTATAATTTTCTAGGAATTCACTCATAATATTTCTTGTAGAAATATTTCAAAAGATTGAAATAGGCAGAAAGGGTTTTGAAGGGCTTTGTCGAATATTTTGAGAAAGACCATGTGTTGAAACTCTTATATATGGAATATATATGTCCACCAAGTTTCCCTATTTTTCTCAAATATTTCAAAGCAAGAAAATGTTTTCCATAATTAAAGTCCATTTCCGGTCTCACAAAAAGGTATTTAAATAAAATAGTAAAATAACTTTTAAAATAATGATTTTGTGGTTTTGGGAAGTCGTTTTGACAATGGGATTTAAATAAAGTATTTAGGGAACAACAACTTCCACAATTTGAGGACTTGTAGTACAAATCTCAATTTAGGGGTTTTTGAAAGCCTAAATTAAATAAATGCTTTTTTCCTAATTAATATTTGGTAACAAACACTCTTAGGTCCTATACACATCGTATGATAATTGGGCAAAGACTTGAGCAATGAGGTGAACCTAAACAGTAGTAGGAACTCTTGTGATTTAAAACACAAGCAACCAAGCAACAAACAAAAATCACATCAAGTATCACAAGCACTCACAAAAAAATTAATTGGTCCTGATTTTTTAGATATGTTAATCTAGTTAGGAGAGTCAAAACACAAGGTGTGACAACACGTCTCCCGACCTTGCTAGAGACCCACGATCAGGGTCTGGTGATTAGGCCTACTGGGATAAGTAAGTGCATTTACTCTTTTTGTAACTTTCGCCTTCATATTTTTTTCAAATATCCAATGCGTTAATCTTTTCATACTACAGGGGTTGGCATCACCCTCGTAGAGTCTGCATGCGGAACACATTCCGTGGTGTGATTTGCCGGCAAAATTTCCCAGGTTTCTCACGTTGCCAAGTGAGGGCCAGGTTCCTCAACTAGGATTTAGCTGGGAGCACTACAAGGTTGTACAAGCTTTGTTGAAGGAGGTGATAAATGGTGTCTTGAGCCACACGAGGGCCGAGATGGTGATAAACTACTTTTGGGTAATTTCTCCTTTTACACAGTCTAAAATTAACAATATAGCTAGTTATTGTATTAATCACCGTTATCTCATTTGACTGCAGACCTTCTACATGTGTGAGGAGGGATATGAGGAGGTGGCCGCCAAGGTTATCGATATCTAGTCGAAGGGCCTATTACTGAACTTACGCTACGAGGCTCGGGCCCAGGCTTTTCGAGACTGCTATGCATCGCGTAGTATGAAGAAGGACAAGTCCTCGTGCCGCAAAAAGTTTTGGAGGAAGGAGGAGTACATGAAGATGATTACCTATTCTTAAGGCCTTGTACTGAGTTTCCTTGATTTGATTTTTAGGCGTAGCGCTCAAATTTCTGTTTACTAACTTATAGATGCCAACGAGATGGTGTGCGGATAAATTGGATTGTTGGGAGGCATTGGTGGATGAATGGTGCACAGGCCAATGGCGAGCCATCCATGACACAGCAAAGGACCAGCATGCCAAGAAGGTTGGTCTGCCTGACCATCAAGGCAGCGCCAACTTATTTCAATTTGGGCGGAACTGGGTATGTGGTTAGCTTCATGATTCATGCAATTCATTCTTCATGCTAGCTTGAGCCCTTTACTAATATTTTGTTCCTTTCTTTTGGGTGCATCACGATAACACGGAGGTGACAGAGGTGTACGACCTCTATGCCATGGCCCATACTGCCTCCTACAAGAAGGCCAAGGCATTCTGTCAATGTGACCTCGATCATCCATAGAAGTTCACCAACATGTCCTCCCACCACAAACTCGTCAGTTACAAGGAGGTGGGGAAGGCGAGGAAAGGGGAGGACTTTAACCTGAGCCATGAACCTTTGGATCAAGAGCTAGTGATGACATCTGGTGGTGGGAGGCCCCATGGCTTGATATCCATTGGAGATGGGCTGATACGTTGTCCTGTCACTCTCCCAAAGATCAAGGCATGCCAAACGAGCTATTGTCCTGAGATAAGACCTTGTCCAAGGCCAATCGGTCTCGCCCTCGAGGTTAGTTATATGTAATAGGAAAACTTTCCTCCATTATATTGTGTGTGTGTGTACATCGATGATTACAATGCTAACGGGGAGTGGTGTTGCTGGCTGCTCCTCACACAGGGAGAGAGAAACAACCCAGGCTGCTCTTCGGGAGCTTCTGCAGGAGAGGGACCGGGTGGTGGCGTATACGGTTCGGGCCTCGGAGGTGAAGATGGCTCGGTTGTTGGAGGAGGAGAGGGGATGGAATGAGGCGGCTAATTGGTATATGTACGAGCTCCTTATGGTTAGTTTCTTTTTCATATTAGCCAAATCATGCATGTAATGTCCATTTCATTACTAACTAATATGACTGAATCTTCAAATACAAATGTGCAGTCTATGTGCGATAAGAACGATTAGACCGCTCCGTTAATGCCACGCAGTTATGCGGTTGGAATAATGTATTTCATTTGAATGGCCATTAGTTACTAGTATTTACATTTGATTGTCATCATTCTAATGAGACATTGCAAATGATCTTTGGTGCAGAATAACTCCCGAGCCGCATCACACAACCTTTCTCTAGGGCAACCTTCCCGAGGTGAAATTGTCCTAAGCAACCCCGGTAATTTACATCCGACGTGATGACGATGATAAGTTTTGTCTAGTGTTCTGCATACTTAGCTTCATAAATGCTAGTTAGCCCTATTATGCCACATATTTATCTTATTTTCCTCAAGAAAGACATACTTAGCTAATTATCCTCCAAAATGACACAATTAGCTTATTTAGTTCATTTATGACATTATTATCTTAGTTATGTCACAAATGGCATAATAACCTTGGTTAGCTCATAAATGTCATATACTTAGCTTATTTTCCTCCAAAATAACATAATTAGCTAAAATGACATAATAAGAAAAATAAATAATATAAGAGGGAAGAGGATAAAAAATAAAGAATATAAGAAGAAGAATGAGCTTCTTCTTTCTTTCATATTATTATTTTCCTTCTCCTTCTTCTTCTTTTTCTTCTTCTTCTTCTGGTCCTCTTCTTCTTCTTATTCTTATTATTCTTCTTGTTCTTCTTCTAGTCTTTTTCTTCTTCTACCTATTCATCTTGTACATCATCCTCATCTTCTTCTTCAACTACATCATCATCATCATCATCATCATCATCTTCTTCTTCTTCTTCTTCTTATTCTTCTTCTTCTCCTCCTCCTCCTCCTTATCATTCTTCTTCTTGTTGTTGTTCTTCTCCTTCTCCTTCTCCTTCTCCTTCTTCTCCTTCTCCTTCTTCTCCTTCTTCTTCTCCTTCTTCTTCTTCTTCTCCTTGTTCTTTTCTCCTTGTTCTTCTTCTTCTTCTTCTTCTTCTTCTTCTCCTTCTTCTTCTTCTTCTTATTCTTCTTCTTCTTAGCTAATTATCCTCCAAAATGACATAACTAGCTTATGTAGTTCATTTATGGTGGAATTATCTTAGTTATGTCAGAAATGGCATAAGAACCTTGGTTAGCTTATAAAATGGCACAGAAGGTATCTTCCTCCAAAATGTAATAATTAGCTTAGTTAGATCAGAAATGGCATAATATCCTTGGTTAGCTCATGAATGTCATATCGTTAGCTTGTTTTTCTATAAAATGAAATAATTAACTTAGTTAGATCAAAAATGACATCATAACCTTGGTGAGCTCATAAATGTCATGTAGTTAGGTCATTTTCCTCCAAAATGTCATAATAAGCTCAAAAATGGCGCAAAAGAAAAAGTAAGAATAGAAGAGGAAACACAAGAAAACTAAATAATATGAGAAGAAGAATGAGCGTCTTATTTCTTTCTCCTTATTATTTTCCTTCTCTTTCTTCTTCTTCTTCTTCTTCTTCTTTTTCTTTTTCTTTTTCTTCTTCTTCTTCTTCTTTTTCTAGTCTTCTTCTTCTTCTTCTAACTTTCTTATTCTCATTTTCCAAATTTGATTCACTTCATGGAAGCTAGCAATGATGGCCTGCTACTATTTTCTTTTTGTTCTGATTTTTATGTTTGAACAGTGTGATGTTTGAAACTATGTGTATATATGGATGAACAATGTGAAGCTAACCTATTTGTTGTATTGCTCAATATTGTCACGATGATGTTGGATACATGGCCTATGCTTCTTCTATGTTGTTTGAAATTAGATATTATGTTTGGAATTATATATATCATAGAAGTATTTGGAAAATGGAGGGAAATAACTGAAAACAAACAAAAAAGTGGCAATACATGCATTTTGTTGTCTACCAACCGACGAGAAAGGCTTTTGTCGCCTGCCAGGTGATGGCAAAGGTGCCACGTGGCGACTATATCTACAACGTAGGAGTAGCACGTCTGACCCATATGGTCACTTTCCTATTAGCTTGGACCAGGCAAACGACAAAGGGGCAGTCACGCACACGGGAAAGGGGCACTCAGGCAGACGGCAAAGAGGCACTCAGGTAGACGACAAAGGGGCACTCAGTCAGACGGCAAAGGACATGGCAGACAGCTAGCTGGTGGAGCTAGTGGTGACGTCAGCTCGTAGATGACAGAGGATGTCATGAGCTGGTAGACGACAAAGGCTCCGTTAGCCACCTAATGGAGCTGACAGCTGTCCGATGCCATCTAGCACCTTTGTCATCTGCTGGCCTAGGTAAACCGACGACAAAGATCTTTGTCTACCGCTTCGAGTCGACAGACGGCAAAGAAAGCCTTTACTCTGACTCTGGAAATTTTGCCGTTGGTCGGCGGATGGCAAAGGTCTTTGCCGTATGTGGAGTGGACCTTTGTCATCGGCTATGGCTGATAGGAAAGAAGCAGATTCATGTTGTGTATGTTATTTTGGATGTGATTAAGACAATGTCATGGTTTCTATGTAGTTTCTAAAAATGTTGCCATCTCATCAGCGGTGCCATTAGAAAATTATTTGGCATTGTTTCAGTAGTTTGTGTAGCCAACTTTCGTCCACATATCCGAGGAGCCAAGCACTAAAATACTAAGATTTCATGGCACGAAGGAACTGGGCATCGGTGCAACTAGGTGCACCGGAGTCCGGTTCCCATATTTTTTCCTCTCCATCAGCTCGGTAGTGGAGGGCACCAGATCCTAATGTAGAAACACTTGTGTTGGCACTAGTTTTGGCATACATAGTGCACAGCCTTAGTGCTATTAGTTCTATGTTACTAAATTTTTCCATGTACACACCTGTTAGTATAAATTTGATGCCATCCATACATTGCCGCTATGCGGTTGCAGTTATATTTAGCTTCCTCGTAAAAATTTTAGTTCATTATTTATAATACATGACTAAGAACTTGTAGTGTTGTTGCAATTAATTATAGCTTCTAATGTTTCTGAATTTGGTTACTGTCTTAGTAGAATTAATTCATTTGCGCACTGATTTTTTGATAAGATATGTCATAATTAACTCATTTCTTTACTTCTTCACATGTATTTGGTTATTTTCTATGTTGGTAGAAACACATTTTCCCTACAATTGTTACTTATTTAGTTTTAAATATTATAGGATGAATGTAAGTGTTCTTACCTGGAGTGGGTTAATGAAGAGTACGTGGCCACAATCTTTGAAGATGTGCCTAGCTAAGCTCTAGAGCATGTATGAGGAAGAGAACGGAGATAGGCTTAGAGAAAGTGTTGTCAAAAGTGAAGAATATTTCAAGATGCGGGAAAAAATAGGTATATGGAGAATGATCTTAGATTTTTTAAATTAGAGTATGATAGGATGGTGTTGGTCAGTACAAAATAGCGTTTTACTCAACCGAAAGCAGTGGTGGAGAAGATGAACCTGGCTGATCATACATCAGTCGATTAGGAAAATGAATATATTGTTCTAATATTGTTTTTATATATGAAGGTGAACTAGATATATGATGTATTGTGCTATTTTCATGTAGCTATCATACTGTGATATTAAAATATACTTATGTGCTTCATACGAAATTCACAAAGAGCTATTAGATATGAAATATGAATTTGTGTAATATTGGAAGTATTAATTTTAAACTAATAAACTTGCTAAATGGGTCATGGAAATTTGCAAACGGTTCTAGCAGTAAAAGCGGTTGTGATGGATAGCCCAATTT
This sequence comes from Hordeum vulgare subsp. vulgare, assembly GCF_904849725.1. Classification (NCBI taxonomy): domain Eukaryota; kingdom Viridiplantae; phylum Streptophyta; class Magnoliopsida; order Poales; family Poaceae; genus Hordeum; species Hordeum vulgare. The sequence continues at coordinate 221,567,780 of NC_058523.1, forward strand.
CATACTGTTTTCTTCATCAAATCATGTGTCATATTGTTGAATAAAGAAAACGGTTAATGGAGATAGAGCATGTGTGATCGCTACACCTATGACACTTGAGGCTATACATAAAACAATGTGGAATGTATAGACGAACAGAAACGTTCGTCTGGGATTCGTAGTGTGGAATGTGCAGAAGAACGTAAATGTTTTTCTCGGATTCACTTTGTGGGATATGATGATGAACGGAATCGTTTCTCATGGATTGACTCTGTGGGTTTTGCATATGACGGGAAACGTTTCTCTAGGAATTAGTGTATGGGATGTACCTATGAATGGAAACGATTGGGCTTGTACAATTGTATGCGATGGCTAGCCCGATTGCACATGAGCTCATTTTGCACAGCGTGCGTGACCAGAGGGCCTATCCCCGACGGTTTCTGGGTCATCTGGTAAGGACCCCCCACCCACCCCTATCGCCCACACCCACTAGGAGATGGTTTAAAATGCCGTCGCGGAAAGGTGTGGGGACACCGACTTGTAAGTTGTGATCGCCGAACGCACTTGTACATTTATCACAGAGATCAATGCTCACACAACAAACAGAAGCTGAATAACAAGAGTCTTACATCCATACATACTGTATGATACAAATAAGGACCATTAAGGCTAAGTCTTACATAGATAGGGCCTCGAAGGCCGACACACCAAACACAACTAACATTGGACATCTTGAATGAAAGCGTGAACCCACGGCATCTGCCTTAACCTACATGCATTCTGACTAGGAAGCGTCCTAGCTCGCATGTCCGTCACCGACGAACTCTTCTCAAAATTCCTCCTCTTCCATGCCTGGCCAATAAAATAACAAGTGGCAACATAATGCGTACTTTGAATGTACTCGCAAGCAACCCATGATATGGAACAAGGCAATAATCAAGCATGATATAACACTAGTATGCTATGTTGGGCAAAGTAGGTTTTCCCCAGATGCAATAACATGATCAACTTCTTATACAGGCATGCATCATGGGGTAAGCGGTAACCATGTGAATAGGTTACATGTATCAATATCAACTAAGGATTCAATAACCCATGTTCACCCATAATGCCAAGTTATCTGACTTAGCCCAGTATTCGTACTACCACCCTTCCCTCCCCCACACACACACTTGGTTTAAGCAAAAACTTCTGGACGTAGTTTAAGGAGCACCACCCAACTGTCCTTGACCGTGGACACGGCTATTCTAATAGTTTTACACTCTGTAGAGGTTGCACACTTTACCCACAAGACTAGGGAAACTTTCATGTCAGGACACGACTGGTGACTTTTCTCATACCCCAGGTAAGAACCCAAACATCAACTTTCCCTTGACGGCACTAGCAAAGACACCACTCGTTGGTGACAATCCCTCGTGATGTACATCACACGTATCATCCATGTGGGCACGAAACAATGTACCCAGTGTTTGTGAAAACAACCCATGGTCGCCCTTTCTTGGTACGACCCCGTCTCGAGAGTGACCACTTCACTCCTACCACTTGTAGTGTGGGATCTCTACTAGCACCTACCATGGTAATCAGCAAAGCCCCGTCCCATAAGGGGTATTGTGGTCGTACATGTTAGGTTGGGACGGTTGACATATGTTAAATCTTCTCCAGTTTTTAGAAATCACTCACAGAACTGGCATCGGTATGCCACTCCCTAATCAAGTGGTTACCTAGCTCAACACATCACCCTCGGGCATTAGTGGCACCCGACGGGGTTTTCATTGAACATTTGAAATCATCTCATTTTCCATCTCCATGCATGTACCCAATCCCATGCATAGCACTACTAGCAATCTAACTACCCCCACCCGCACAACCTCATGGTAGGTAGGATTATGGCCAAGTGGACGCACCATCGAGGAACTATCGGGAACACCTCATCGAGGTACTTACCGATTCAACATGGCCTTATGCTAAATATGACATGCATGAAAGTATTCTCTCAAACATGGTCAAGGGGTTGTTTGCCTTCCTCAGCAAGGTCTATTGGGTCTTCAAAGTCTTTTGGTCCAAGTCCCTCGTTCAACGAAATCTATCATCGCAATATAAATGGGCAAAAATAAGAAGTCAACCGAAAACAGAGAAAATAATCTACTCACAAAAATGTCACACCATTTTTGTAAAATACTATGATGAGTATAGGTTTGGTAAAAATTATTTGGTCTTGTATTTGGTCTATAAAAAATTATAGAAACTATTTTAAGAGAGTGCTAAAATTCCAGACAGGATTTTAAAATAAAACATTGCATGCAACCATTTATAAAAATTTCACAAGTGACACCCTGAAATACTACATAATATTACAAGAGTTGTGGTGGAAGAATATTTAAATTTGGATAAATATTCACCCTTGTGGGATTTTTGCAAAATATAAAAAAAGAAAAAGAAAAGGGCTACACTTCCCGGAAGAGAAGTTGTTGGCCGAATCGGCCCAGCCAGCGAACCAACTCAGGCGGGTAGGCGCCCACGCCCGCGAGGGTTTAAACCCGACAGGCGGGGCCTAGCCGCTAGTGGCAGCGAGGGGAGGTGAGGATGACAGGTGGCCCCACCTGTCAACTTCAACCTCGAGGCAAATAGGGCGTCGAGCTCACCAGCGACAACAGACGGCACGACGAGTACATCTAGTGGTGGAAATGGGTCGAGGGACGAGTTTCCGTTTGACTTGTGATGGACAGAGGAGTCGGGGTGCACGGAGTCGCCAGCAACGAGGTCCCATGGTAGAGGTGCTTCGGGGGGGGGGTGGTCGCCAGTCCCGAATCCTGCAACAAAAGAAGAGGGTAGAGAGGGAGAAGCACTAGGAACCTCTTGCGGTTCCAATGGGGAAGAAATGAGAGCCGAAGCGGCCTTGTACCCAGGGATTGCCGAAATCTCAATGTAGCAGATCCGGATCTCGATCTTGATCTCGGGGGCCCCTGGCGATGAGTGGGTAGTTTAGGGGTGCGATTAGGAGTAGCAACAGGTCGAAGGGAGGGAGAGGGAGGCTTGGGGTGGCATTTTATAGAGGGGGCACGGTTCACCAAAAGATATTCCGCCGGCGAGATTGTGGCGATGGCCAGGGGAGGAGAGAGGATCTGGGGATGTGTCTTTGTTCTTTGTGGACGATGTCTGGGGTTGTGAGAAGGTCGATGGTGAGCGGAAGGTGGCTCCTAGCATGTCTCGGTAGCGGGCACCATTTGACCGAATCGGTCGGCCGGAGCATGCTTCGTATGGGGGAGGAGAAGAGGAGAAAGCCTGGTTGGGGCTAGTTCCCATAGTGCGCGTGCACACTATAGCGGGTCCAAACTGCAGTTTTGTTATGCCATAGCATGTTGTCGTGCTGTGGCGCATCCCACCATGACCACTAGTGTCTCGGGGATGTGGAGATGCCCCTTGGATGCTTTGGAGCCAAGGGGGAAGGTTGTGGTCAATGGGAGAGGGAAGAAGGCTTCTGCGAGGGTGTACTAGAGGGGTAATTGGGGGGGTTTTGCCCATCCCCTTTGTTGAACCAGAGTTGGATTTTTCTAGTACAGGTTAAGAGTAACTTTGTGGACTTCTGGTAAAATTTGGAGTGAAGGAGAATAGTGTATGGGGTGAAAGTAACAGTTTTACCAAATCACCAGAAGGTGTTTGATGCTGGTTTGAGCAAGTTAAACCTCGCCACTTGCAGTGACATTTAACATGATTAAATGATGGGAAAAATAAGTAAGATTAAACAAGTTTGAGCTCATTTGAGAAAAGTTGACAATGTAGACATGAAAACCCCTATAAATGGACAAAATCAGATTTCCATGGACCTAGGCGAGCAAATCAACTCCCACAAATGCATAACATGGTGTAGCATACTTATTTGGGGCTTGGATCAATCTTGTAAGGTTTGTGATTAATTTGATAAACTTGGCACGTAAAGTTGCACAAATTTGGTTCTTGATAGACAGGGTTTTGGGATTAATAGGTGGATCAAACGAACTTGGATTAAGATGACACTTCGGAGGATCACCACATTTGTCATCTGCGGCTTGCTAGAATTTTCCTTGAATTTATTGAGAATATTTCCTATGGAAATATTTCAAAATCTTGAAATAGGAAGAAATGGTTTTGAGGGGTTTTGTCCAATATTTTGAACATGACCATGTCTTGAAACTCTTATCTATGGAAAATATATGTCCACTGAATTTCCCTAAATTTTCTCAAATATTTTTCAAGCAAGAAAATAATTTTTCACCACGAAACACCATTTCTGGCACGAGAAAAAGGTATTATATAAAATAGGAAAATAACTTTAGAAATAATCATTTTGTGGTTTTAGGATATCTTTTGAATAATAGGATTCTAATAAAGTATTTTGTGTAAAAGATCCCTCCTACATTGGGGGCTTGCAGCGCAAATCTCAAATAACGGGTTTTGGAGAATTTAAAATGATTAAATGCCTTTTGTTAAAATAATAATTTATGAAAATGGTTTTCTGGTTCTATTCACATGGCATGATCATTGGGCAAGCTCTAGGGGTCAAGGAGGTAGGTTTTAGTGGGCGGAACAACTAAAGGGATACAAAAACTCAATCTGTCACACAATCAAGTCGCAACAGAATCAATCATCACAAACATGCAAAAAGTTTTAACTCGTTCTAGATTTCATAAAAACAACATGTGGCAAAATTGGTACAAACACAAAGTGTGACAACACAGGTTTAAAATTGTTTGTATGGCACGTCGCTGCACAAGTGCCTTCTCGTAGCTATACATATCTATAGATAGATCTTGGCTATTCATAGGATTTTTTATTTCCATGCAACTTCGCCCAAAAGTGGCATCATGAGCGAGGTATATGCATAAAAGATATGCACGATTAGAATACAAAGTGATTGTGGGCGTTGATGTTCAGATTGCTTACTTCCTTAGTCTTATCTTGATTCGCGAATATTGTGGGATGATGCGTCTCGTGCCAACCTTACTTATCCACGCACAAGAGACCGGTTCCACCAACTAAAGGTGGCTGGCGAGTGTGTGTTTCTCCGACTATAGTTGAATCAGATTCGATAGAGGCGGTCCTTGTAGAATGCTAAATAGAAACTTGAATATCACCGTTGAGGCTTTGCGTAGGTAAGGACGGTTCTTGCTAGTTGCCCATAGCAGCCCCGTAAAACTTGCAACAACAAAATAGAGCACACCTAACTTGTTTTTGCAGGGCATGTTGTGATGTGATATGGCCAAAGACGTCATTTGATATATGTGATGTACGAGATGATCATGTTTTTTATATGTCACACCCTGTGTTTGTACCACTGTGCCACACTATGTTTTAAAAAAATTTGGTACGAGTTAAAACTTTTGGTGTTATTGTGATGCATGAATTGATTGCTAATTGCTTCCTTTCTTATTTATGTTTTAAATCACAAATTTTTTTATTTCTCTCAAGAACTGATCTCCTTGGCCCCAAACATTTGCCCAATGATCATACCATGTGTATAGGAGCAAAAACTATTTTTATAAAATATTATTTTTACCAAAATATTATTTACTTTAATTTGAGATTTGTACTACAAGTTCTAAAATTGGGTGGATTGTGTCACAACCCTAGCTTACCTTTGCTTGTTAATTCTTTCATGCATGCATTTTTTTATTTTGAATTTGAATTGAGGAGTGATCAAGCCTGACAAAGAATTTCTGTCAAAAGAGCAACATAAAACTTGCTTCAAAGAAGTCCAATAAAATGTCCCTAGTATTGAGAGAAAATATTGGCATGAGGTAAAATTCAAATCAGTATTTTTGGAATCATAAAAGCATTTTATTTTGGGAATTTGAGTTAATCTAACAACTGTTTTCCATACATTTATATTTATTTTATATAAAATATAAGTCCATTAATTTTGAAACATTTCGGGCCGCTATGGGTTAATCCATCGGACTCACGTGCAAATTATTAGAATTTTATAAAATGGTTTGGTATAGTTTTAGAACCACAACAAATTAAATAAATTAGAAAACAAAAACTTTGATAAATAAGAAAAGGGGGAACGGAAGCTTACCTGTTCGGCCCACCTAACTAGCCCAACCCACGTAGCTCCCTGTTGTCTTCCTCCTCATGACAGTAGGCAGAGCGTGTGCTCGCCGCGGGCTCACACCGGCCCGATCTACCGACTGCTTCCCCCTCCACGTCAACGCGCTAGATAAGCTCGCGGGAGACGTCCGAGTCGAGAAAATGTACCCATTCCTCTCCCTCACCTTCCTCCTTTCGTTTTTGTGCTCGTCTGAGAGCCACCTCAGCACCGCCATCGCCATAGCCATAAGTTGCCTGCCCCTCGACCCTCAACGTATTCCCCGTCATCTTCGACAAGCCATTCCTCAAAGGACGACCACAAATCCCTCCAAGCCACCATCTTCTTCCTGGACACCGACGGGTGCCACTATTCGATTCACAAGATCCAGAGATTCCCTGACCCCGCCGTGTGCTCCAACCAATGCTATGTGAGCTCCAAAGTTGTTCTCATCTAACTCTGCGCTCGATTTCTTCCTCTAAGCGCCACGGCCATTGAAGTCGCCCAAGCTCATCTCCGACAGTGCTTCGGTGACCATTTGGTCACCGTATTATGCCCAAGAGTGTCATGAGGCCCCTTAGAAGATCCCTAGCTCCCTAACCTGCTCGCTCGCGCGTTGTAGCTGCATCTGTCGCATGCACCCGAGCGCCATCGCCGTCTGGCTCGCCGCCGTCGACGCCACAGGGCACCTCCGGCCACCCCGCGACCACCTTTGGAGGCACCATGTTGCGGGTGTTCCACCAAGGCCACACGCGCATCTCATCATCGTCGGAGAGGGCCGGTCAGCAACCTTCGTTGTCTTGTGCTTAGCATCGGTGTCTAATCACCGATTAGATGATGTGGCTATGATTAGCTTAGGCTAATCCAGTTTGAATTAAGCCCCTACACAGTGACTGTGGGACCGAGCCCTCGGCCGGCGTTTCCCCCCGGTGCGCCGACCGAATCGTTCGGCCGGTCGTGCGCGGGTCGCGCTTGCTCGCAGGTGTATGCATCATTTTTTCATAAAAATTGCTGCAACCCTGTATTTTTTGTTATGAACGTTTTTCATGCAGCTTTTTTCTCGTGTAAATTTGTTGCAACCAGCGTTCATATTTGCCACAAGCGTTTTTTATTTACTAGATTTGTACAGTAAAAAAGTTGCATATACGTTTGGTTGCAACTCGAGTTCGTTGAACTTTTGCTACAACCGGCGTTTTAACTTTTGCTACAACCGTGTTATTTTTTGCTACAACCGGCATCGTTTTTTGCTGCAACCGTTCACTGAAAAAGTTGCATACACGTCACGTAGATTATTGCTACAACCGGCGTTTAACTTTTGCTACCACGCATCATCTTTTTCGTTTTTTTTGCTACGATCATGTAGTTTTTTTTGCTATAATTAATTTTTTTGTTGCAACCGTTGTGAAAAATGCTGCATAGCGTCGAAATTTGTTGCATGGAGATAAAAATGTTGCATGGAAAGATCTGACGGTCCCCCGTGCAGATCGGGCGGTCAGCCAGCGAGCGACGCGCCGGCGCCTAGTACTCCCCTTTCCCTTAATAATATGAAGTTAGGTTTTAATTTATCCCTTTTAACCACAGTGTCACTAACGTGCAGGTCACAGTGCCAGTTTTGATGTCGACGAGGAGCTGTTGACCATCTTTCATCATGATGACGTAATGTTGATACAGTTAATGATTTTATGATTTTAAAATTGTTGTGGAAATTCCATAAAATACCTAAAACTTGAAAAATAATATAAATTCAACCATAGGTCCAAATAAAATATATAATATATTAAAAATGATGAGAAAAATCGAAGGAATCTTTTTATGCCATGTTCTTGCATGTTTTAACAAGTTAACATCACCAAACTAGGACAATTCATGGTTATGTCAATGTATTAAATAACATTTGGAGTTGAATTTGCTATATGTTTGAATTCCATTCCAATTAAATTGGCCACCTGTTGCATTAGGTCAATTCATTACCTTCACATGTCATACTATTCATTTTGGTTGTGTATTGCATTGAATGTTGTTCCTCTCTTGTTTTCTGTTGTTTATACCCCTACGGTAGACGTTGTTCCGACGTTGAGATTGTTGTCAGCAATGAAAACTCACTATTATCGTCAAAAGTGCGAGGCAAGAAACCCCACTTGAGCATTTGGACAACAACGATTCAACTATTACTTGTTCTCAGTAGTTGAACCAATTACTTTGCATGACCTCTCCTTGTCACAGTAAATAGTTGAAACCAATTAGCATGAGTAGCACTTGCTTGTGCCTTGATGTGATTCCACATCCATTCTTGCTTACTATGCCTACTATGCTTAGAGTTGTGTCGGGTCTGATCCATCTGGGTGATGAATCAGAGTGGTTGTGTTCATGTCCTATTGTGTGAGAGTAAAGTGCGTGAATATGATTTGGTAAAGGTAGCGATGATAGGCCATGTATGACTAGATGGTGGGTTGCCTCATTGGGACCATCCTTAAGAATGGAGTTCGGTGTATGTTATCCAAGACAAGATACTACCCACATTGGGATCCTTAATTGACTCTCTCGGCTTATTAATCGCCTTGATCTCGGTCGAGGAGTTGTAACTAGTTTCTGGTGTTTGTAGGATGTACTGGCAGTCGTGCATAGCCCTGGCCAGAGGGGTAGGCTATGGTGCAGTAGATGCACTAATGCTCGGTTGTACCAAGCGTAGAACCATCCGTCGAGGTGGGCTTGGGAACCCTGAACACCTTATTTGGGGTTCTAATGGAAACTTCGGCCGTAGTTCCTTGTGGGTTCAATCTCAAATAGGCGATCCACCTGGATTAGTGTGTTGTGTGATTAGTCAGGTCGTGGATGACGCCCACACCAGTGCTTCCGCTTGAAGGTTGTGGCGATGCGTGACGTGCATATGGTGATAAGTGGTGAGAGCATGTGTGAAGAAGTATACCCCTGCAGGGTGATTTAATCTGTTCCAATAGTCGCATCCTCAGATATGCACCACTTGGAAACTTATGTTGTACATAGACAATTTGATATCGATACTCTAAAAGACGCAAGATAAGTGTGAGTATTATGGATGGCCTTCTCGTAGGGTGACGGGAGTGGATCCATAGTGGTGTATTGATGTCATGAATATGTGGACTCATTTGCGCTATCCCACCTCAAAGAAAGTCCTTGTAGTCATAGTACGGGTTAGCCAGGAGTCAATGAATTCCACAAGTCCCTTTGTTGAAAATGATGCATATGTAGATAGTTCTAAATTCCGTCTTGCTAAGTACCTTTGTACTCATGGTTGCTTAATTATGTTTTTGAACAGGAGACTTCAGTCTGACTATTGGGTTTCTACGCGAAGTTTGCTTTTGACCGGGTTAGCTTGGGACTCCCACACAGAGGTTTGGCTCCTTTGGTAGGTTCCTTGTAGATTTTCACGCTCCTCCAGCCACTTTTAGTAGATGTTTGTACCCATACATGTTGTGCTTTCGCTTGTTGTTTTGTATGCTCTGAATGTTGGGTCATGTGACCCCCTACTTGTAACATTATACTATGTTGGCTCTTTTGAGCCTTCTAAATAAATGTTATTTTGTAGAGTTATGTTGGGATGCCATGTTGTATCTACACATATCGTGCATATTGCATGTATGTTTGAAATCATTGGTATGTGTGGGATTCGATACCTAGTTGTATGCCTTTAGTAGCCTTATTTATAGGGAAATGCCTCTTTGTGCTTCCACTGAGCCTTGGTTGCTTGCTACTGCTCCGGACACATTCATTAACCGACATGTATCCTTCTTTGATTTTGTTTGTGCCCCTACGGGTAAATGTCACGTGGTGTAATTGAGTCCTTGTATCTCCCTACGAATTGTCTACACACGCTGATGACCGACATCTTCATTGCTGGTTTACGTATGTCGGTCTCTGTACGGTTGTGCCACGTGGGTCTATAACTAGTCATGTCAACTTGGGTTCTTTGACATATGGATGCTAGTGAAATAATCATATACGTGAGCGAAAAGTCGCAAACGGTCCGACCAAGGTAAGGTGGCAGCTGTTGAGTACTGTGCATGAGGTCGCAAAGCTATATGGTGTGTTACATGTTAGATCTATATGGCTTAGGATCGGGGTCCTGACAGCTTTGGTATCAGAGCTTGAGTGGCTGTAGGATGTCCAAGAAAAACTGGTCTATGTTGAGTCGAGCAATTCATTAACTATGTAAGGGAATTGATTGTGGGAGGGAATGTAAGATTCTTTTTACGCCTTTCCTCGTGTTATTCTAATTCTGAGTCACCCTCTTCTTTATTCTACGGGGATTAAGAAATTAGGCTTTCGCATCTATCTATTAGGATGACGAGTTACTATCCTGGAGACCTATAGAAAATTTGTTGTCTCCTTGGATCTGTGTCTCCATAAGAATTCCATTGTTATGTTCTCAGCTTCTATTTAGGTTGCTTCAGATTTCATGCCTGTACAACCGTTATGTTGTCCGAGTTATCCAAGGTTTTTGAATTATTTGATGCATTTGCAAATCCTTTGACACCGAGTTAATGTATTTTTTGCCACACAAAGCACACTAATTTTTGTCTTGATGTACTCTATTACCTTGACGTCTCATTTGAAAGTGTTAGAAAACCATATAATCTTAGAGAACCACCCAATTGTTTAGTTTTGTTTTGTGTTTCTGTTGGAATCAAGGCTCCGTGGACCCAAGGAAAGGTTCAAACACTAGGATGCGCTCGCTCTCCTACCATCTTCACCCTCTCAACCTCACGGCGAGCCTACAAAGATGCGGGCTAAGGGGACGAGCTGGACCACACGACAGTTGCCCAGGTTTGGGCCATCGTATGGTGTAAAACCCTACTCCTGCTTTGATATATTGCTCCCCTCAGGGGAAGGGCGTCGGGAGGAGCCTTCCCTATGCGAGCGTCGTCAGAGACCTTCTCAGGAGAGGGTCCTTCGAGCATCCCCTCACGAGGAGGTACCGTCGAGAGTGTCATTTCATTCTCCTCGACAAGGGGCACTCCGAGGCCCGCTAAGCGCAGCGGGGACTAGGCCACAGGCCGACGGACTTGCGTACGCCCGGTCCTAGAGCCCCAACAGTAGCCGTAAGCCCATGGTGTTTACGATTCAGCGGGCTGGGGCGAGAGAAGGTGGGCTCTCATTGCCTCTGGGCCAAGCCTAGCACGTGGTGCGTGTTGGGACGCACGGCGCCCCACCTTGCCCAATCATCGGTACCCGCCTTGGCCTACATAAAGCAGGCACATGGTAGCGCTACCATTACTCTCTTCCATGATATTCCCTCCTTCATGCAACTTCTCCTCCCATGATAGGGTGCGCTAGAACCGATCGTCAAGCAAGTCGCCTCCTCCCCCTCTTCGTGGTTCCATATGGCGCCCGCTGATGACGAAATGATGGATATACTTCTCGCTCCTCGTTGGTTACCGCAAGTGGAAGGTGGAGATGTTCTCAGCAACAAGTTTTCCCTTACACGGAGACTGTAAGGTTTATCAAGCCACGAGGACTCCGAGGATCAACAAGTAGGTGTCCCCTGCCCTGGCGCAAGCAGAAGACGTCGACCTGCACGCACACAAATAACTTTGCTCCCAACGAGTACATAGAGGTTGTCAATCTCTCCGGCCTTGTAGTTTGCAAAGGATCAAAACACAAGCTGGAATAGTGATAGTGATTGCAACGAAAGAGTAAATGAAAGCAATAAATGATAGAGGTGTAAGCAATGGTGGTGATATGGATCGGAGTCACGTCATGTTCACTAGTGATGTCTCTCTCCCAAAAGACGATAAACAACTATTGTTGGGTAAACAAATTACAGCTGGGCAATCGAGAAAATTATCAATGCACCGCAATGCTAATTATGCTACTTGAAAGTTGGAGGCTCAGTATTAATGGGCAGTACACCAAGACAAGTAGACCGTTTATTCATCTACATCTACTTATTAATCATCCACCTTCACATATCTATCCAGAACATCTTGCTGGTATTAAGTTGCGAGCCCCACCCAAAGTGTAAACTCAAAGCAACGGACAACTGCATTGACGAACTATGGCTAAGGTAAACAATCCTTGCAACCATGGTCACAAGCACCGTTGTTTTCTCCCTGGTGGCAACAACACAGCCCCTAGTCTCATGTTTCAGTCACTCAAGCTAGACATCAGGGGGCATGCACCCACAATCATGCGTCACGCTCCCTGTTGGAGTTACGATCTACTACTCGACCAAAGCAATAAAGAGCAATGGAGAACATGCATGAATCACTAAAGAACATAATATAAAAGGATAATCAAATATATAACTCATAACGATCTGAACATAATCTCATAATCCATCAGATCCCAACAAACCGAGCATAGCAATAGCAGGAAAATTACATAGATGCCTTGATCATGTAGGGCAGCTCACAAGGGCTAATCATTGAAGCAAAAGATTGGAAAGAATACATGACATAACTACTGGTCATGTAGTCATGGTCGAAGGAGGACTACTCACGACACGTCCGGGAAGTGTCCATGGCGGTGGAGAAGCTCTCGGAGGTCAATCCTCCCTCCGGCAGGGTGCCGAAAAGAGGTCTCCTCACGCTCCCGATCTCGGATGTGCTTCGGCGGAGGAATGATGGAGAAATTCGTGATTCTGGAGGTGATGGAAGGGTTTCCTCTTGGAGGAGTAAATATATGCCAAAGGAGGGCGTCAGAAGAGGTGGCGCCTAACCAGGCGGCTTGTGGACGCGGCTAGGGGCCAGGCCGCGCCGGGTGGTGGCCTGGGCAGCCCCTGGCTCCCCTTTGGCCCATCTTTGATGATGTGGAAGTTCCCGTTATGCTGATTTTTATAAATTTTTCTCGGGATTTTTGGGGCTCCGGAAAATTTGGTAAAAGCCCATGCAAAAAAGACATCAGCAAACAGAAACTGGCACTGGGTGCACTGAGTTAGTAGGTTAGTCCAAATATGTGTAAAAATATATAAAATTGTAGCGAAACATATAACAATGTTACCCAAAAGATCATGGAACAAGCAGAAATGATAGATACGTTTGGGACGTATCAACATCCCCAAGCTTAATTCCTGCTCGTCCTCGAGTAGGAAAATGATAACACAATAATTTTTGTGGTGACATGCTAACACACATATAAGAACTTCAAGGTAAAGTAAGTAAGATATGCAATTCAAGTTAAGACAATAACAAGCAAGAGTCTATATTTTGTATTGAGTTTAGCAAAGTAAGAACATAGAGGTGCAATAGCTCTCGCTGTCCGTGACTCGAATGTCTCCAAATGGTGTTTGCATGCAAGAAGTGGGAGATGGGTTTATAGAATCAAATATATATTTTTAATTGAGAACTCAATCAACTAAACCTCACACTTGGTCTCCTTCAGAATCTTATTTTGACTCATCCTAGACCACTAGTCAGACAAAAGTCAAAATCATCCTCTCCCTTTCGACTTTGAGAACTCATGCAATGGATGAGCGCAAGCAAAATATGTTGACACTTAGGATGGCAAATATAATAATGATGGGGAAGGAAGAAATAAAGGGTGTCAAAGGCTCAAATCAACGAGGACAACCATAGGCGAGAGAAGCCAAATGATAGATATGATGTGAGTAGTAGGGATTGCCATGTAATGGATGCACGTATGAGCTAAGGTAGGCTCTCCAATGGAACTAGTGGGTTTGCATCCAACTTGCTTGCTCATGAAGACCTAGAGCTCATTTGAGGAGGCTCATCATTGGAATATGCAAGCCAAGTCCTATAGTGTAAGGGTCCCCACATAGTTATGCATGAATGATAACCTCTATGTAGTACAAATATAACAATGGAGTACGAGTGTTGATCTTTCAAAAGGAATAATAGTGTCGCCCCCTTCTCTCTTTTTATTTCTCTTTTTTTGTGTGGCCTCTTTGTCTCTTTCTTTTTATCTCTCATTTGTCCTCTTTGGGATATTTCATTTTGCCCTCTTTGGGATCTCTTCCTCACTTAAGGGAAACACTCTATGTTTTACAAGAATAAAAAGAATATCATCACACTTTATAAGAAGTACTCAACATAAAGACAAGTGAAAACTATCATGATGTATGCAAATGTATGCCTCTGCCAGTGTAGCAAGATAAGGAATGAAACTAGCGGGTCATGTAGCAATAATAAGGGCAAGGACCAACTAGCATGCTGCTCCTCGATCAAGCAAAAGCATGTATGACATGAAGATCAAGTCATGAGATAGTGGATGTTGCATGGCAATGTATCTCGGAAAGGCTATGGAAATGCCTTAATAGGTAGGTATGGTGGCTGTTTTGATGAAACATATAATGAGGATTATGATGACAGAGCGTATCGTGCCAAGGGTTTGGATGCACCGGCGAAGTTTCCACCAACTCTCAAGATGAGAAAGGGCAATGCATGGTACCGAAGAGGCTAGAAAAATATGGATGGTGGAAGTGCCAACAATCGAATACTCATATTAGTCCGAAGAACTCATACACTTATTATTGGTAACTCTCTATCTAGTTAGGCGATTCACAAAGAGACAAGTACCCCGAGGAGGAGTGTTTGGGGGTTTGGTTATCCTTGCGCATCCTCTGCTCATGGTAACGTGAGGGTACTCTATATATTACAACCCCTCTAGAGGTTAGCGATCAATTTAGTAGCTAGAGTTCTCAACTAATTTTTAGTTTTTGAAAAACACATGGATTTCCCAAAATACAACACCTATCACTAATAGTCTCAAGCTCTGGGCACCAATAGTCCAAAAATTACTCAAATCAATAGCTCAAAACTATTGCAAGTTACTACTATACTTAAATAGCAACCTCAATTACCTACTCATGCAAGACACACAACTCAGTGCAACGAGCAATCTCTCTAACCAAGATAAGCATGATAACTCAAGAGAGTTCCAAAAGCAACCGAAATAAAAGCTCTTAAAATGATATAGCATGAAAAATAAGAGCTAAGCATGACAGTAGCTATGTAAAGATAGAGAACAAACAAAAAGGATAAGCATAAAAAACTATGTTGTGTTCTAGAGTGGAATGGAGCGTGTTTCTCTCCCAAACAAGTTCGGCTAGGTTCCGACTTGGTATGAACAACAAGAAAAACTAAAACAAACTAAAAAGTAAAGAGTGGGATGCTCCAATCATAGCAGATAACATATGAAGTGATAAAAATATAGCATGGAGATGGACGAACTGATGATTGTTGATAGAGAAGGGGATGCATGGGGGCATCCCCAAGCTCAGACGCTTGAGTATCCTTGAATATTTATTGGAGTGCATGGGGGCATCCCCAAGATTGAGCGCTTGACACTCCTAGATCTTCTTTCATCATCTTCCATCACATACATGAAAACTCCCTTCATACGAAACTCATCATAAGCTGATTAGAGTGGTTAGTACCCATGATAAGATAATTCATTACCTATTGGAAATAAAGATTTTCATGAAAATCTACTGTTTCTCATTATTGCCAAAAGGTTTTTGCAAAGGAAAAGCAAGCTTAAGATTTGCAAAATGATGAAAACGCAAAACGTGGTAGAATCTTTGAAAAACAGAAGAACATGTAGTAAATAATTTTTTCAGGCCACTTCTGCAACACAAATCAAAAAGCTCAGAACGGATGCCAGAAACACAATTATATAGAGCATGCGGTCAAAACAATTCAGATCAAAAATATGGTCTGGTGATTTTTGGTGAATTTTTCCATCATGCAGACACAATCTGTTTCTGGACAGCATGTCACAACTTTTGAACTTTCTTGCAATCAGATGCTAAAACTTGGCCCAAAGCTTGAAAATAAAGATACAATGATGTTTCTACAATAGTAACAAGCATCAAGACCACTAAAACGGAAAGTAAAAAACAAATTGGGTTGCCTCCCAACAGGCGCTTTCTTTTATGCCTTTGAGCTAGGCATGATGCAAAAGATCAAGATGTATCAATTGGACCATCACAAAGATCATCAAAAAGCTCTTCAATAGTACAACTAATCTTAAGAGGACTCCCAAAGAGAGGCTCAGAGGCAACACTTCTTGTGGGGACCCCGACTTACGAATCGAGATCGCCGAATGAACGTGGTCAGTGATCCCAGAGATCAATGCTCACCGAACACACAGATACTGAATATTGAGAGTCTTACATCGAAGTACCGAATTATTACATCACGTGACCAAATGGTCAAGTTCACAAGGTAGGGCCTATAAGGACAAATCACATAGATACAACTAGTAGCGGAAATCTTAGGGCTAAGAGGCTGCCCATGCCATCAACCTACACCAACATGCATTCTGACTAGGAAGCGTCCTAGTTCGCAGGGCCGTTTCTGAAGATGTACTCTTCTCCAAACTCCCGTCCTTCCTTGTTTGGTAAATAATATAACCAATGGCAAGCCAATGAGTACTTTTGAATGTACTCGCAATCATCCCATGATATTAGCAATGCAATGGAAAGGATACCAAGTAATATGCATCTTTGTGGATAGCATCTTATCTATGAATAAACTTGTTCATGGATATGCATCATAAACTAGATGTTGATTTGAAGAAGAGGTTACAGATATAAATAAATCTATCAAGGGATGAACACTCCGGGTTCACCCTATATGCCAAGTCACCAAACTTGCTCATATCAACTGTTTTAATTTAACACCAATTACTAGGCACTCAAACACACTTGGTTTATGCGAAAACGAATGGATGTAGTTTAAGTAGGATTACCTAACTGCCCTTGACCATGGACATGGCTATTCGAATAGTTTTACACTCTGCAAAGGTAGTACGCTGGACCCACGAGATCCGGGAAACTTTCGTGTTATCCACGACTCGCAGGGTAAATAACATACCCGAGGTAATTACCCGATCAATGCCTTTCCCCTGATGATACTAGACAAAGAGGTCCACTCGATTGGTATTCAACCCACATGTTGTACATCTTACGAGCACCGACTCTGGACAGTATCCACCATGTGGGGACCAACGGTGTGTGTGGAACATGTAAAAAAGGCATAGTCGCCCTACCTGGCACGACCCCATCACGAGAGTATTCAACAAAGTCCCGTCCCATAAGGGGTAACGTGGTCGTACATGTAAGGTTGGGATGGTCGACACATCATAAATCTAATTCCATTTCCGAAACCATACACACACAAAATACCCGGTGCACCACTTCTCCAAAAGTGGCCACCAAACTCATCATCACCCTCGGGCATTAGTGGCACCCGATGGGGTTTTCATAAACCTTTGATTTATACCAACATCATGCTCATGCTACTATTATTCTATCTTTACTTGTCAACATGTTATTAGCGTGATCCTCATAGGTGGTAGGATCAAACACAATGCAAGTGCTCCGAAGGGGCCATCGGTAACATCACTTCAATGATTTACCGACACTTATGATCACATGCAACGGAAATATTTCCTACACTAGCATGCAATATAACATATGCTCGGTAATGGTCAAAGGGCTGCTTGCCTTGGTCAGCTAGGTATCCGAGGTCTTCTGGGTCTTCAGGTCCAACTCCTTCGTCACACGGGTTTCCTATCGTCGTAAAATAAAAAGCAATAAGTGGCTCACTCCAAAACAGATCACAAAGTCACTTTAAAAATGTTGGTCAATTCAGATAAATCCTTATTGTTATTTCAAAAATATTTGTCTCTGGTTTTGGTGAAAGGATATCTTGAAAATCAATTTAACAGAAGCAAAACTATTCCAAGTTAGCTCTTTTTATTATTATAAAACAGAATAGTTGTTACAAAAATTCATCCAAGGGTTCTGTTAAATACTACATATTTTTAGAAAAATAACAGTGGAAGAATTATGATCTTTCACAGGATAAATATTTTTTACAAAGATCATCTAAAACCAGGTTTTAAATAAAAATAAAAAGGTTACAGCCCCGGCCTGGCTTGGCCTGGGACTGGGCCGGCCCACAGGCCATCCAAGCAGCATGCCCAGGCGCGCGCGTCGTCAGGTTTGAACCTGACGCGCGACCTCCTGCGGTCAGTGGCTGCCGGCAGCGAGGGAGAGAGAAATGGGCCACCGACAGGTGGGGCACACCTGTCAGGGTCATCTCCTACCTCTGGCCAGAGAGGAGGAGGAGCACCCCGCGTTGCTACCGACGTCCTAGGGCCCTAACGATGACATGAATGGGTCCGGCTCGTTGTCGCCTACCTGCTGGTGGTCGAGTCGATGACGGAGGGGCTGTGGTTCACCGGCGATGAGGTTGCCGCGACGGAGGGGTTTCGGGTGAAGGTGGAGGTGGCAGCTATGGGCACGAATTTGCTAAGGGAAGAGAGGGGAAAGCTTGCTGGGGTCACGGGGAGTGTTTTGATGGGCAGAGGGACGCGAGAGCCGACGTGTAGCCGGAGATCGACTGGACCTCCGAGGCGGAGGTGCCTCGGTCGATCTCGAGCACCGGTGCTCTGCTTGCTCAACGGGGTGGCTAGGGAGGTGATTGAGGTCTCGGTGAGGTGGAGTGAGGGGTTCTGGAGCGAGTGGAGGGGCTATTTATAGGCCCGCGACGGTGAGCTGACTCGGGAGCGCCAGTG
Organism: Hordeum vulgare subsp. vulgare; assembly: GCF_904849725.1. Taxonomy (NCBI): domain Eukaryota; kingdom Viridiplantae; phylum Streptophyta; class Magnoliopsida; order Poales; family Poaceae; genus Hordeum; species Hordeum vulgare. The sequence goes on from NC_058523.1 coordinate 221,586,345, forward strand.
ATCCACTATGGCATGCATGAGGGTGCACAGAGAGGTTGGGGTCAAAACCACGGTCTTAGTTCGTGGTTTTAGTGCTCCAGGACTCACTGCGAGAGAGAGGAGGAGAGGAGAGGCGAGCTATCATGGCCGCGCTCCTCTGACGCATCTGGTGCACGCGGGCATGCATCGCACCGGCTCTTAGCGCGGGAAAGCAGGGGCCCTCAGGTCTGCCTGATGCAGGGGGGCCGTCGGGGGAGAGGAGAAACTCCGTGGGGAGGCTGGAATTGGCCGAGGGAGTCGCTTGGCCCCCACCTCGATTGCTCTCTATAGTGCGCCCAGAGCGCGGCTTTGGCATGCCACGGTATGCTGGCGCACCCTGGAGTGCCTTGGACGTGTCTAGTGTGTCCTCGGCACTGGCTTGGAAATGCCTAGCCATTGGAGTCCCATGGGAGCCTCGGCTGGTCAAAGGAAGACAGGGAAACAGGTGCTGTCAGCCTTGGGCTGAAGCTCAAATTAAGGATTTTGGTTTTGTTGGGGAACGTCGCATGGGAAACAAAAATTTTCCTACGCGCACGAAGACCTATCATGGTGATGTCCATCTACGAGAGGGGATGAGTGATCTACGTACCCTTGTAGATCGTACAGCAGAAGCGTTAGAGAACGCGGTTGATGTAGTGGAACGTCCTCACGTCCCTCGATCCGCCCCGCGAACAATCCCGCGATCAGTCCCACGATCTAGTACCGAACGGACGGCACCTCCGCGTTCAGCACACGTACAGCTCGACGATGATCTCGGCCTTCTTGATCCAGCAAGAGAGACGGAGAGGTAGAAGAGTTCTCCGGCAGCGTGACGGCACTCCGGAGGTTGGTGATGATCTTGTCTCAGCAGGGCTCCGCCCGAGCTCCGCAGAAACACGATCTAGAGGAAAAACTATGGAGGTATGTGGTCGGGCAGCCGTGAGAAAGTCGTCTCAAATCTGCCCTAAAAGCCCCATATATATAGGAGGAGGGAGGGGGACCTTGCCTTGGGGTCCAAGGGATCCCCAAGGGGTCGGCCGAGCCAGGGGGGAGGACTCTCCCCCCCCAAACCGAGTCCTACTTGGTTTGGTGGGAGGGAGTCCTTCCCCCTTCCCACTTCTCCCTTTTTTTCCTTTCCTTTGATTTTTTCTCTCTTGGCGCATAGGGGATTGGTGGGCTGTCCCACCAGCCCACTAAGGGCTGGTGTGACCCCCTAAAATGCCTATGGGCTTCCCCGGAGTGGGTTGCCCCCCTCCGGTGAACTCCCAGAACCCATTCGTCATTCCCGGTACATTCCCGGTAACTCCGAAAACCTTCCGGTAATCAAATGAGGTCATCCTATATATCAATCTTTGTTTCCGGACTATTCCGGAAACCCTCGTGACGTCCGTGATCTCATCCGGGACTCCGAACAACAGTCGGTAACCAACCATATAACTCAAATACGCATAAAACAACGTCGAACCTTAAGTGTGCAGACCCTGCGGGTTCGAGAACTATGTAGACATGACCCGAGAGACTCCTCGGTCAATATCCAATAGCGGGACCTGGATGCCCATATTGGATCCTACCTATTCTACGAAGATCTTTATCGTTTGAACCTCAGTGCCAAGGATTCGTATAATCCCGTATGTCATTCCCTTTGTCCTTCGGTATGTTACTTGCCCGAGATTCGATCGTCAGTATCCGCATACCTAATTCAATCTCGTTTACCGGCAAGTCTCTTTACTCGTTCCGAAATATAAGATCCCGCAACTTACACTAAGTTACATTGCTTGCAAGGCTTGTGTGTGATGTTGTATTACCGAGTGGGCCCCGAGATACCTCTCCGTCACACGGAGTGACAAATCCCAGTCTTGATCCATACTAACTCAACTAACACCTTCGGAAATACCTGTAGAGCATCTTTATAGTCACCCAGTTACGTTGCGACGTTTGATACACACAAAGCATTCCTCCGGTGTCAGTGAGTTATATGATCTCATGGTCATAGGAATAAATACTTGACACGCAGAAAACAGTAGCAATAAAATGACACGATCAACATGCTACGTCTATTAGTTTGGGTCTAGTCCATCACGTGATTCTCCCAATGACGCGATCCAGTTATCAAGCAACAACACCTTGTTCATAATCAGAAGACAGTGACTCTCATCGATCAACTGGCTAGCCAACTAGAGGCATGCTAGGGACGGTGTTTTGTCTATGTATCCACACATGTAAATGAGTCTTCATTCAATACAATTATAGCATGGATAATAAACTATTATCTTGATACAGGAATTATAATAATAACTATACATTTACTATTGCCTCTAGGGCATAATTCCAACAGTCTCCCACTTGCACTAGAGTCAATAATCTAGCCCTCACATCACCATGTGAATTACATTGTAATAAATCTAACACCCATACAGTTCTCGTGTCGATCATGTTTTGGCCGTGGAAGAGGCTTAGTCAGCGGGTCTGCTACATTCAGATCCGTGTGCACTTTGCATATATTTACGTCCTCCTCCTCGACGTAGTCGCGGATGAGGTTGAAGCGTCGTTTGATGTGTCTGGTCTTCTTGTGAAACCTTGGTTCCTTTGCTAAGGCAATGGCACCAGTGTTGTCACAGAACAAGGTTATTGGATCCAGTGCACTTGGCACCACTCCAAGATCCGTCATGAACTGCTTCATCCAGACACCCTCCTTAGCCGCCTCCGAGGCAGCCATGTACTCCGCTTCACATGTAGAATCTGCTACGACGCTTTGCTTGGAACTGCACCAGCTTACTGCACCCCCATTAAGAATAAATACGTATCCGGTTTGCGACTTAGAGTCATCCGGATCTGTGTCAAAGCTTGCATCGACGTAACCTTTTACGGCGAGCTCTTCGTCACCTCCATACACGAGAAACATCTCCTTAGTCCTTTTCAGGTACTTCAGGATATTCTTGACCGCCGTCCGGTGATCCACTCCTGGATTACTCTGGAACCTACCTGCCATACTTATGGCCAGGCTAACATCCGGTCTAGTGCACAGCATTGCATACATGATAGAGCCTATGGCTGAAGCATAGGGGACGGAGCGCATATGCTCTCTATCTTCATCAGTTGCTGGGCACTGAGTCTTACTCAATCTCGTACCTTGTAACACTGGCAAGAACCCTTTCTTGGACTGTTCCATTTTGAACCTCTTCAAAACTTCATCAAGGTATGTGCTTTGTGAAAGTCCTATCAGGCGTTTTGATCTATCCCTATAGATCTTAATGCCTAGAATGTAAGCAGCTTCTCCTAGGTCCTTCATAGAGAAACTTTTATTCAAGTAACCTTTTATGCTCTCCAAAAGCTCTACGTTGTTTCCAATCAGTAATATGTCATCCACATATAATATTAGAAACGCCACAGAGCTGCCACTCACTTTCTTGTAAATACAAGATTCTCCAACCACTTGTATAAACCCAAATGCTTTGGTCACCTCATCAAAGCGTTTGTTCCAACTCCGAGATGCTTGCACCAGTCCATAAATGGATCGCTGGAGCTTGCACACCTTGTCAGCATTTTTAGGATCGACAAAACCTTCGGGTTGCATCATATACAACTCTTCCTTAAGGAAACCGTTAAGGAACGCCGTTTTGACATCCATCTGCCAGATTTCATAATCGAAAAATGCAGCTATTGCTAACATGATTCTGACGGACTTAAGCATTGCTACGGGAGAGAAAGTCTCATCGTAGTCAATTCCTGGAACTTGTGAAAAACCCTTTGCCACAAGTCGAGCTTTATAAACGGTCACATTACCGTCAGCGTCCGTCTTCTTCTTAAAGATCCATTTGTTCTGAATGGCCTTGCGGCCCTCAGGCAGCATCTCCAAAGTCCACACTTTGTTCTCATACATGGATCCTATCTCGGATTTCATGGCTTCTAGCCATTTGTTGGAATCTGGGCCCACCATTGCTTCTTCATAATTTGCAGGTTCATTGTTGTCTAACAACATGATTGATAAGACGGGATTACCGTACCACTCTGGAGCAGCGCGTGATCTCGTCGACCTGCGTGGTTCAACAGAAACTTGAACTGGAGTTTCATGATCATCATCATTAACTTCCTCCTCAACCGGCGTCGCAATGACAGAGGTTTCCCCTTGCCCTGCGCCACCATCCAGAGGGATGAGAGGTTCGACAACCTCGTCAAGTTCTACCTTCCTCCCACTCAATTCTCTCGAGAGAAACTCCTTCTCGAGAAAAGTTCCGTTCTTAGCAACAAACACTTTGCCCTCGGATTTGAGATAGAAGGTGTACCCAACTGTCTCTTTTGGGTAACCTATGAAGACGCTCTTTTCCGCTTTGGGTTCCAGCTTTTCAGGCTGAAGCTTTTTGACATAAGCATCACATCCCCAAACTTTAAGAAACGACAACTTTGGCCTTTTGCCATACCACAGTTCGTATGGTGTCGTCTCAACGGATTTCGATGGTGCCCTATTTAAAGTGAATGCAGCTGTTTCTAATGCATAACCCCAAAACGATAACGGCAAATTAGTAAGAGACATCATAGATCGCACCATTTCTAACAAAGTACGATTACGACGTTCGGACACACCATTACGCTGTGGTGTTCCAGGCGGTGTTAACTGCGAAACAATTCCACATTGTCTTAAGTGAGTACCAAACTCGAAACTCAGATATTCACCCCCACGATCAGACTGTAGGAACTTGATCTTCTTGTTACGATGATTTTCCACTTCACTCTGAAATTGCTTGAACTTTTCAAATGTTTCAGACTTGTGCTTCATCAAGTAGACATAACCATATCTACTTAAATCGTCAGTGAAGGTGAGAAAATAACGATATCCTCCGCGTGCCTCCACGCTCATTGGACCACACACATCGGTATGTATGATTTCCAACAAGTCACTTGCACGCTCCATTGTTCCGGAGAACGGAGTCTTAGTCATCTTGCCCATGAGGCATGGTTCGCACGTGTCAAGTGAATCAAAGTCAAGTGACTCCAAAAGTCCATCAGTATGGAGTTTCTTCATGCGCTTTACACCAATATGACCCAAGCGGCAGTGCCACAAAAATATGGTGCTATCATTGTTTACTCTAACTCTTTTGGTCTCAATGTTATGTATATGTGTATCTCTATCAAGATTCAATATGAACAATCCTCTCACATTCGGTGCATGACCATAAAAGATGTTACTCATAGAAATAGAACAACCATTATTCTCAGACTTAAAAGAGTAACCGTCTCGCAATAAACAAGATCCAGATATAATGTTCATGCTCAACGCAGGCACTAAATAACAATGATTTAAGTTCATCACTAATCCCGATGGTAGTTGAAGTGACACTGTGCCGACGGCGATTGCATCAACCTTGGAACCGTTTCCTACGCGCATCGTCACTTCGTCTTTCGCCAGCCTTCGTCTATTCCGCAGTTCCTGCTTCGAGTTGCAAATGTGAGCAACAGAACCGGTATCGAATACCCAGGCACTACTACGAGAGCCGGTTAAGTACACATCAATAACATGTATATCAAATATACCTGATTTTTCTTTGCCCGCCTTCTTATCTGCCAGATACTTGGGGCAATTGCGCTTCCAGTGACCCATACCCTTGCAATAGAAGCACTCTGTTTCAGGCTTAGGTCCAGCCTTGGGTTTCTTCGGCGGATTGGCAACGGGCTTGCCGCTCTTCTTCGAATTGCCCTTCTTGCCTTTGCCGTTTCTCTTGAAACTAGTGGTCTTGCTCACCATCAACACTTGATGCTCTTTACGGAGTTCAGACTCTGCGACTTTCAGCATTGCAAACAACTCGCCGGGAGACTTGTTCATCCCTTGCATGTTGTAGTTCAACACAAAGCCTTCATAGCTTGGCGGCAGGGATTGAAGGATTCTGTCAGTGATAGCTTCTTGCGGGAGTTCAATCCCCAGTTCAGCTAGACGGTTTGAGTACCCAGACATTTTGAGCACATGTTCACTGACAGACGAGTTTTCCTCCATCTTGCAAGCATAGAATTTATCGGAGGTCTCATACCTCTCGATCCGGGCGTTCTTCTGAAAGATAAACTTCAACTCCTGGAACATCTCAAATGCTCCATGACGCTCAAAGCGACGTTGAAGTCCCGGTTCAAAGCCATACAAGACTGCACATTGAACTATGGAGTAGTCCTCCTTACGTGCTAACCAAGCGTTCTTAACATCCTGATCAGCCGTAGCGGGTGGTTCATCTCCTAGCGCAGCATTAAGGACATAATCCTTCTTTCCAGCTTGTAAGATTAGCTTAAGATTACGAGCCCAGTCTACCAAGTTGCTTCCATCATCTTTCAACTTAGCTTTCTCTAGGAACGTATTAAAATTCAGGATGACACTAGAGTGAGCCATGATCTACAACACAAACACATTCAAAGTGGACTTAGACTATGTTCAAGATAATTAGAGTTCAACTTAATCAAATTATATGCTAAACTCCCACTCAAAAGTACATCTCTCTAGTCATTTGAGTGGTTCATGATCCACTTACACTATCCCAAGTCCGATCATCACGTGAGTCGAGAGTAGTTTCAGTGGTAAGCATCCCTATGCTAATCATATCAGCTATATGATTCATGATCGACCTTTCGGTCTCATGTGTTCCGAGGCCATGTCTGCACATGCTAGGCTCGTCAAGCTTAACCCGAGTGTTCCGCGTGCGCAACTGTTTTGCACCCGTTGTATGTGAACGTTGAGTCTATCACACCCGATCATCACGTGGTGTCTCGAAACGACGAACTGTAGCAACGGTGCACAGTCGGGGAGAACACAATTTCGTCTTGAAATTTTAGTGAGAGATCACCTTATAATGCTACCGTCGTTCTAAGCAAAATAAGGTGCATAAAAGGATTAACATCACATGCAATTCATAAGTGACATGATATGGCCATCATCACGTGCTTCTTGATCTCCATCACCAAAGCACCGGCACGATCTTCTTGTCACCGGCGCCACACCATGATCATCCATCAACGTGTTGCCATCGGGGTTGTCGTGCTACTTATGCTATTACTACTAAAGCTACATCCTAGCAAAATAGTAAACGCATCTGCAAGCACATATGTTAGTATAAAGACAACACTATGGCTCCTGCCGGTTGCCGTACCATCGACGTGCAAGTCGATATTTCTATTACAACATGATCATCTCATACATCCAATATATCACATCACATCATTTGCCATATCACATCACAATCATACCCTGCAAAAACAAGTTAGACGTCCTCTAATTTTGTTGTTGCATGTTTTACGTGGTGACCAAGGGTATCTAGTAGGATCGCATCTTACTTACGCAAACACCACAACGGAGATATATGAGTTGCTATTTAACCTCATCCAAGGACCTCCTCGGTCAAATCCGATTCAACTAAAGTTGGAGAAACCGTCACTTGCCAGTCATCTTTGAGCAAAGGGGGTTACTCGTAACGATGAAACCAGTCTCTCGTAAGCGTACGAGTAATGTCGGTCCAAGCCGCTTCAATCCAACAATACCGCGGAATCAAGAAAAGACTAAGGAGGGCAGCAAAACGCACATCACCGCCCACAAAACCTTTTGTGTTCTACTCGAGAAGACATCTACGCATGAACCTAGCTCATGATGCCACTGTTGGGGAACGTCGCATGGGAAACAAAAATTTTCCTACGCGCACGAAGACCTATCATGGTGATGTCCATCTACGAGAGGGGATGAGTGATCTACGTACCCTTGTAGATCGTACAGCAGAAGCGTTAGAGAACACGGTTGATGTAGTGGAACGTCCTCACGTCCCTCGATCCGCCCCGCGAACAATCCCGCGATCAGTCCCACGATCTAGTACCGAACGGACGGCACCTCCGCGTTCAGCACACGTACAGCTCGACGATGATCTCGGCCTTCTTGATCCAGCAAGAGAGACGGAGAGGTAGAATAGTTCTCCGGCAGCGTGACGGCGCTCCGGAGGTTGGTGATGATCTTGTCTCAGCAGGGCTCCGCCCGAGCTCCGCAGAAACACGATCTAGAGGAAAAACTATGGAGGTATGTGGTCGGGCAGCCGTGAGAAAGTCGTCTCAAATCTGCCCTAAAAGCCCCATATATATAGGAGGAGGGAGGGGGACCTTGCCTTGGGGTCCAAGGGATCCCCAAGGGGTCGGCCGAGCCAGGGGGGAGGACTCTCCCCCCCCCCCAAACCGAGTCCTACTTGGTTTGGTGGGAGGGAGTCCTTCCCCCTTCCCACTTCTCCCTTTTTTTTTTCCTTTCCTTTGATTTTTTCTCTCTTGGCGCATAGGGGATTGGTGGGCTGTCCCACCATCCCACTAAGGGCTGGTGTGACCCCCTCAAATGCCTATGGGCTTCCCCGGAGTGGGTTGCCCCCCTCCGGTGAACTCCCGGAACCCATTCGTCATTCCCGGTACATTCCCGGTAACTCCGAAAACCTTCCGGTAATCAAATGAGGTCATCCTATATATCAATCTTTGTTTCCGGACTATTCCGGAAACCCTCGTGACGTCCGTGATCTCATCCGGGACTCCGAACAACATTCGGTAACCAACCATATAACTCAAATACGCATAAAACAACGTCGAACCTTAAGTGTGCAGACCCTGCGGGTTCGAGAACTATGTAGACATGACCCGAGAGACTCCTCGGTCAATATCAAATAGCGGGACCTGGATGCCCATATTGGATCCTACATATTCTACGAAGATCTTTATCGTTTGAACCTCAGTGCCAAGGATTCGTATAATCCCGTATGTCATTCCCTTTGTCCTTCGGTATGTTACTTGCCCGAGATTCGATCGTCAGTATCCGCATACCTATTTCAATCTCGTTTACCGGCAAGTCTCTTTACTCGTTCTGTAATATAAGATCCCGCAACTTACACTAAGTTACATTGCTTGCAAGGCTTGTGTGTGATGTTGTATTACCGAGTGGGCCCCGAGATACCTCTCCGTCACACGGAGTGACAAATCCCAGTCTTGATCCATACTAACTCAACTAACACCTTCGGAAATACCTGTAGAGCATCTTTATAGTCACCCAGTTACGTTGCGACGTTTGATACACACAAAGCATTCCTCCGGTGTCAGTGAGTTATATGATCTCATGGTCATAGGAATAAATACTTGACATGCACAAAACAGTAGCAATAAAATGACACGATCAACATGCTACGTCTATTAGTTTGGGTCTAGTCCATCACGTGATTCTCCCAACGACGCGATCCAGTTATCAAGCAACAACACCTTGTTCATAATCAGAAGACACTGACTATCATCGATCAACTGGCTAGCCAACTAGAGGCATGCTAGGGACGGTGTTTTGTCTATGTATCCACACATGTAAATGAGTCTTCATTCAATACAATTATAGCATGGATAATAAACTATTATCTTGATACAGGAATTATAATAATAACTATACATTTACTATTGCCTCTAGGGCATAATTCCAACAGGTTTATCTACTTTGAACGAGAGAGGGGCCACTTGACTGGAGTTAGGCACTGATGTCATCCACCTAATCTATGAGTTTGGGAAAAAGGTATTGGGTTTAGCTATGGTTTGGAGGGGTTTTAGCCAACTGTTAGAAGGTGCTCGATAGTGGTTTGGGGTGGTTGAACCCCATCACTGGCTATGCAACATAACTGGATTGGGCTTGGTGCTAAAACAAGGGGCTACACCAAGTTTGAGCTCCATTGGACAAGTTTAGCTTCGTAAACTTGAAAACATGCCTAAATGACCACATCTGTTCCATCCAAAGGGAGCGTGGGCAATTCAAGTCCCACAAATCCCGTTTTTGGCATGGAGTCCTCGTTTGAGGTATTAGGCACTCCTGCAAAGTTTCAGCTCCATTGGATAAACTTTGCTATGTAGAGTTGCTCTAACTTCATACTGGACAGAAGGGGTTTTGCAATTATTTAGTGGCCTTAACCACCTTGGATCAAGGTTAATATTTATATAGACACCAAATATGGCTTACGGATACCACTGGAATTTTGTAGGAATTTATTGAGAATATTTCCTTTGTAAATATTTCAAAAGATCAAAACAGACACAAAAAGTTTTCAGGGTTTTACTCAAATAATTATAATATGAATAGGGGTTGAAAATCTAATGTATGGAAAATATATGCCCTTGTGAGTAACACCAAATTTTCTCAGATTTTTCTAAGGCAGAAAAGTATTTTTTCCATATAGGAATACAATTTCTGACCTCAAAAATGGACATGCAAATAAAATAGGAAAATAATTTATAAAATAATTATTTTATTATTTTGGTGAACTAAAATGGTGCTAGAGCGCGATCACCAACTTTGGGTAAGAGCACTCCTTGCCATCAAGGACTTGTAGTGCAACCCAAAGCAGGGTTTTGAATTAACCAAAAATAAGAAAAAGGGTTTTGAAAATAATTAGGTTAGGAGAAATGTGGTTTTTGACATCACACAATCAAGCGTACAAGCATACAACGACAATCATGGCACTCACAACATTAGTTTTGAAAAAGTTTTAATAAACTCAGATTTTTGAATTACAGAAAAAGTGATAGTGAAAACAGGGTGTGACACTTCTAGGATCAAAAGCAAAGTTAGTAAGACCAATTCGAATTTCATTTCTAATTCTATTTAATAGAGGTATTTCTTCCAAGGTCTTGCTTGCGGCGGTATATTTGTTTTGGGTTGAGGAACCTTGGGTACGTGAATGAATTTAGGTCCCTTGCTTGCGGGGGTTTCTACCTTTTTAGTCTTGATGGAGGATAGAGTAGGTCCTAAAGTTTCAATAATATCCTCGGTCTTATCAATCCTAGAAGGATCCATATCATGGGATTTAAGGGTCTCCAAAATTTTGTAAATTCTGTGCATGGAGCTATCAAGTCTATTTAAGTTCCCTTGAATCATACGATGTACTTCATTTATTTTACTCATGCTTGGCATCTCTAGCTCTATCTTCTCAAGTTTACTAATAATGTGAGCTAAAGTCATATCATCCTTTATATCAACAATAGGTGGGATTCCGACAAGATTTTCTATAACATTAACAGCCTCCCAACGGGAGCTTCCAAGAAATTCCCTCCTATTGCTGTGTCTAGAACAAACCTATGCCAAGAAGTAATACCAACATAAAAATTTCTAAGCAAAATAGTGGTGTATTGCTTCTTGGTGGCTCTATCTTGAGAATTTTTAATTCTATACCAAGCATCTTTCAAACTATCTCCAACCCTTTGTTTGAAGGTGAGAATATCTCCTTCGGGTGCGACACTAGAGGCAAAGGACTTGGGCATACTGACTAAACAAAGAAAAGTAACTAATTTATTTGTTGTTTTTTCTATAAGACTCTAAAGAAAAAATAACAAGACTAAAAAGCAAACTAACAAGACTAAAAAGCAAAAATAAAAGATAGCGTGGAACTCCCCTGTCTTGAAAACTGTAGTTCCCGGCAACGGCGGCAGAAAACTTTCTTGATGACGAGATGATGGATATACTTCTTGCTCCTCGTTGGTTACACCAAGTGGAAGGTGGAGATGCAGTCAGCAGCAAGTTTTCCCTTACACGGAGACTGTAAGGTTTATCGAACCAGGAGGACTCCAAGGATCAACAAGTAGGTGTCCCCTGCCCTGGCACAAGCATAAGACGTGGAACTACACACACACAAATAACTTTGCTCCCAACGAGTACAGAGAGGTTGTCTATCTCTCCGGCCTTGTAGTTTGCAAAGGATCAAAACACAAGCGGGAATAGTGATAGTGATTGCAACGGAAAAGTAAATGAAAACAATAATTGATGGGGGTGTAAGCGATGGTGGTGATATGGGCCGGAGCCACATCATGTTCACTAGTCATGTCACTCTCCCAAAAGACGATAAACAACTATGCTTGGGTAAACAAATTACAGGTGGGCAATTGATAGAATTATAAACGCACCGCAATGCTAATTATGCTACTTGAAAGTTAGAGGCTCAATAGTAATGGGCAGTACGCCAAGACAAGTACACCGTTTATTCATCAGCATCAACTTACTGATCATCCACCTTGAGATATCTATCCAGAACATCTCGCTGGTATAAAGTTGCGAGCCCCACCCAAAGTGTAAATTCAAAGCAACAGAGAACTACATTAACGAACTATGCGTAAGGTAAACAATCCTTGCAACCGTGGTCACAAGGACCATTGTTTTCTCCCTGGTGGCAATAGCTCATCCCCTAGTCTCATGTTTCTGTCACTCAAGCTAGACATCAGGGGGCATGAACCCAAAATCATGCATCACGCTCCCTCTTGGAGTTACAATCTACTACTCGGCCAAAGCAATAAAGAGCAACGGTGAACATGCATGAATCACTAAAGAACATAATATAAAAGGATAATCAAATATATAACTCATAACATTCTGAACATAGTCTCATAATCCATCGGATCCCAACAAACCGAGCATAGCAATTGCAGCAAAATTACATAGATGCCTTGATCATGTAGGGCAGCTCACAAGGGTTAATCATGGAAGAACAAGATAGGAGAGAAGACATCCCATAGCTACTGGACATGGACTCATGGTCCAAGGAGGACTACTCATGGCACATCTGAGAAGCGTCCATGGTGGTGGAGAAGCTCCCGGAGTTCAATCCTCCATTCGGCAGAGTGCCGGGAAGAGGTATCATGATGCTCCCAATCTGAGAACCGCTGGGGCGGTGGAACGATGGAGAAATTTGCGATTCTGGATGTGATGGAAGGGTTTCCTCTCGGAGATGCAAATATAGGCCAAAGGAGGGCGTCAGAAGATGTGGGGCCCACCTAGGCGGCCTGTGGGCGCGATCAGGGGCCATGTTGTGCCGGGTAGTCGTCTTGACAGCCCCTGGCTGTCCTCTGGGTCATCTCGGGTGATCTGGAAGCTTCCGTTACGCTGATTTTTATATTTTTTCTTTCCGATTTTTGGGGCTCCAAAAAATTGGGTAAAATCTCCTACAAAAATTACACCAATAGACAGAAACTAGCACTTGGTGCACTGAATTAGTAGGTTAGTCCAAATATGTGTAAAAATATATAAAAGTGTAGCAAAACATATGACAATGTCACACAAAAGATCATGGAACAAGCAGAAATGATAGATATGTTTGGGACGTATCCTCCGCGTGCAAGAAGGGGAAGGTTGTGGCGCCTACGATGAACGTCGCCCCCGTCGGGCCAGCCCTCTTCCCTTGCTATGTCTCAAATAAAGAGTATCTAGGTCTGGTGCTCCCGTTTGTGGCCGGAGATACGCATGACTGGGGAGAGACCATTGTATGGCCGAGCTTAGCGACCCCGAGCAGCTTGGTGAGGTCTTCCTACCCTTTCTTCCTCCACAACGTCTACGTTGGGCTGGTACCACCATTCTTCGCCTTCTTCTATGCCATCCTCTCCCATTAGTGGATCTGGACTCTGCACCTCCAGCCCAACTCCGTCCTTCTCTTGTCTGTCTTCGCTTTCTACCGTGGGGCTTTCGTGGGCATGAGGCCCTCATTGGTGCTCCGTCGTCACTTCTTCACCGCCCCAAGCGAACATTCTACCTGTGTGTCCTTTGTCTATGTCGGGGGTTGATAACCCAAAAGTATAGGGGATCACTTGTAGCCTTTCTCAATAAGTAGGATTGTCGAACCCAACGAGGAGTGATACGTCTCCGTCGTATCTAGAATTTTTTATTGTTTCATGCAAATATTCTATAATTCTAGTTAAAAGTTGTAGAATATTGGCATGAAACAATCAAAAATTCTAGATACGACGGAGAAGTATCACTCCTCTTTGGGTTCGACACTCTTACTTATTGAGAAGGGCTACAATTGATTGCCTATGCTTGCGGGTTATCAAGACCTTTTTCTGGTGCCGTTGCCAGGGAGCAATAGCGTTGGGTGAATATTCTCGTGTGTGCTTGTTTGCTTTATCACTAAGTAGATTTTATTTTTGTTTAGCTTGTTTTCCATATTTAGATACGGGTAGGAAACGCAAAATACAAAAAAAAATAGATGTACTTGCTGCTCCAAAAGTTGAGGAACCACTAGTGTCCGTACCAAAATAAACGCAAGAATATTACTTGGGCCATCTTTGATCCATTTGTGCTCGTGCTGAAACCCAACTAGCTTAGTTGAGGGCACATCATTAAATGAGCATCCTTATTATGTGCGACACCGCTTGTCGGTGTTCTGGCAATGGGGGTACCCAGACCTGCCTGCCTGTGGCCCAGGGCTGGCCCACTTCATTAGTCAAACCAACGGGGTCGGCACCACTCAAGGCAAGGCCCTCCTGAGGGGCCAAGCCTCACGAGGAGGAACGACATCAAGACCCACAGGGGGCCTCCTCATGACCCCTACGGAACGACAGATATTTTGAGGCGAGGTCTAGCCTCAGGAGTCAAGGGTGACACAAGGGAAGGACAGTCGAGCAGCAGACAACAAGGTAGAGCAGTTTCCCCTTTAGTGCAAAGAGGGGCAAGGACATACCAGGGTTCCAAAGGCATCTTCCAAATGTTTCCCTTCTCATGCAACTAGGCTGTCGCCGCCCGCCAGCAGGACAGACGTAATCCCTGGGCCCATCCCTGCAGCGCGGGCAGCCACTTTGTAGGCAAAGACGACCTTCGGGCAGGGGAGCATGTTCCCCTGTTCCCCTTCAAAATTGGCCGATGTGGGATCCCTTCCCGTCGAAACGATAAGGGAAGAGGACCGGGGCCGCCACTATAAATAGAGGATATGTTGCTTCACAGAGTGCGATCCGATCCAGTCCCGAACCATTCATTCACCCATCTTTACACCACTAAGGACGCCTAGCCTCAGGAGGCCGAAGAACACAGTACTAGTTCATCCACCAAAGTAGGAGTAGGGTTTTACACTTTGTAGTGGACCGAACCTGGGTAAACTGTTGTGTTCTGTGTTTCCCTCTCCATCGAGTGAGTCTCCTGCCATCGCAAACAAGTAGCAAGCTAGGTGAGGCGAACCAGTGAGAGATCTTCATACACGCCCCTGAGTTTGAATCTTTAGGGTTTTGCGGAGCCCAATATCCGACATTTGGCGTGCCAGGTAGGGGGCGCGTCAAGGTTTCTTCCAAGCTCCGCCTTCACCAAGCTTCGCCTCTCCGATAGCTGACGCCAGTAGGGCTCGCGCAGAGCGTCGCGTCTCTGTCGCCCGTGGTGAACGCTGCCACCGGCCTTGAAGTTCAAGAGTAGTAGGTTTCCTTCCAGCCGGTGACCGAGCAGGCCGACGGCCGCACGACCACTCTATCGCTCGTCTGGGCTTTAGGGTCAGCATCGCGCACTCGGTTGGAGAGGCCGCATGGCCGGCGCGCGCTTGCCATGGACACAGAGCTGCTCCACTACCAGCCCGCCCCTGACCGCCACAACGACTGGCTCGTGCGCATCGAGGAGCTCGTCGCTGCCGCCGGTGACTCCAACCCCAACCGTCTCTGGCGAACGACGAGGAGCAAGACGTGCAACCCCACCTACGCGGACCCTGAACCCAAACAGGAAGCGTGTCCCCGCTATCGGCCTCGCGAACCAAGGGCGGGGCCAGGAGATGAAGGCAGCTGTCAAGTGGTTCCTCGGCCCCGCGCTGATGCACACGTGCCCCCATTGTTGTGAATCCCGCGTCATGAGCACGACCCTCTTGAAGAAGACCCGATGGAGCAACAAGACCCGGCCGTTCCCGCCGGTCGGGTGCCTCGCCATCTCCCCTGAGCTTTACCCAACTACGTGGACCTGCAAGTTCAAGCCAGATCTACCCCCGCGCTACAACGGCTCCCTGGACCGGGCCGAGTTCCTACAACTCTACATGCTGAGCAGCAGGGAGGAAGGAGGAGGTGACAAGGTCATGGCATGCTGGTTCCCCATGGCCCTCAAAGGAGGCGTGCTCTCTTGGCTCCTCATCCTCACAAAGCCGCCCATCACCTCCTCGGATGATCTGCGCGAGCGCTTCATTGCCAACTTCTAGGGCACTCGCGACCGCACTCCTACCGTGAACGACCTACGGTGCATCAAGCATGAGGAGGGGGCGACCCTGCACAAGTTCATAAAACTCTTCATGGTCATGCGCCGCAAGATCCCCAAGGCATTTGACGAAGCCGTCATCTCGGTCTTTTCTAACGGAGTCACCGACCTCAAGATGATGGAGGAGCTCGCCATGAATGACGAAATGAGCACTGCACTCGAAATGTACAACCTACCAAGCAAATGCGCCAGGGCTGAAGAAGGGCACATGTCACTCCTCGGGCCCCAGACGGGGACCCAAAAGAGAAGAAGGCCAAGGCCAAGGAGGTGAAGCGCAAGGCTCCGGTGGTGCTCGCCGCCGAGCCCGAGGCGAAGCGCAACCGAGGGGGAGAGCATCGGTCCGGAGAGGGCAACGTGCATCTTCCATGGCACCAGCGACCATGATACTTCAAAGTGCCACGAGCTCCGACTGGTCCATGCCGAGCACTTCAGCAGGCTCCCCAGACACGGAGACAAAGGCCCTGCGTGTGGTCGTGGCCGCTTGGATGACCAAGAGCCGCGTAAGGGGTGGTACGAGCAGCCTGAGGAGGACCTCTGGCGTGGACATCCTCAGGAGGACCACTAGCGCGACGACCCTCAGGAGGGGCAACGACGCGGTCAGCCTCGTGAGGCTCGCCCTCGTGAGGCTGGGCTGCCTCCGCTTCATCCACCACCCAGAAGGAGGGATGTAAACAAGCAGAATGATGGGGCTGGGTGCTTCCAGGAGGTCAGGGCAGTGGCCTCCATCCTGGGCGGCGCCCAGATCCCAGCCTCGAACCTTGCCTTCAAATAGTTTGTCTGGGAGGTGAATGTCGCTCTCCCGATGCCTGAAGCAATGTGCCACCTCAACTGGTCCCAGATCATCATCACCTTTGACCCCGGTGATCAGGTTAGGTCCTCGTTCATGGACGGCAAGCTCCCCATGATGTGCACCACGACCATCAAGAATGACCTCGTCAGCAAGACGTTCATCAATAGTGGAGCGGGGCTCAACGTCCTCGCGGTCAAGACCTTCGAGACACTTTCCTTACGAGCAGCTCATGCCCACCAAGCCCTTCTCGAGGTTCACGGAAGGGTCCACTACACCTGCCATTCACCTTCAGCGAACGCAAAAACTACCACACCTAGATCATCGTCTTCGACATCGCACACATCCACCTTTCATACAATGCGATCCTCGGGTATCCGGCTCTCGCCCAGTTCATGGAAGTGACCCACCATGGCAACAACGTCCTCAAGATGCCAGGAAGCGGCAGCTTCATCACCATCGCCTGGGACAAGAAGGATGTCGTCTGCACCCTCGTGCACGATTACCACGAAGCGGCTGTCGAACGCTCGGACGACGAAGAGACGAGACACCTCACGAGGACCCACACAAGAGGAAGAAGAAGCTCCTCCTCACAGAGCGCCCTGGGACTTCAGGCCTTGAGCCCGGGGACGTGGCCATGCCTCCCATCGCATAGGAAGGCGCACTCGACACCCCCTTGGGTCGGGCCTGGTGGCTCCCAACTGGGAGATCCCCGGCCTGATCAGTGAGATGAAGGTGGCGCTCGAGCCGAACCCGAGGGCGAGCTCCAGAGCACGCCCACCCAGCTCGTGTGAGTCCGTCATAAGAGCAATCTGATAACTTCGAGAGGCCCAAAACGTGCGAGGCGGGGACTTCCCTACACCACCAATCGCAGTCATCGGCACGATCGACCGGCCCCGCATCAGCATCAACGCGGTCGCAACCGACAGAGCCGTGGATCAAGGCCCTGTCTAGCCCGCTCTAACTGACCATCGGTGGGTGTACCCGCGCGTCAGTGCCCTCATGCCCTTTGGGTTAGGGAACGCGGCTGCCACCTACTAGAGGCTCCAATGCGCCATGCTCATGCCTGGCCTACTGGGGCATGGCGATGAAGAGGAGGAAATGCTCGGGACGAGCGAAGGCCCTGAACCTTGGGAGATGGCCGACCCGTGAGGGTCGCGACCGCGGAGGCAGGAGATCGGACAACGACGGCGCCTTCGGCACTTCAGCGGCATGGCCGCCGGGTGACTTTTTGTCGGCTGCTGGCAGGTAACTTTTTGGGTTACCCAGTCTGAGGGTGCCCCAGGGCCAGGCGCCCCCTAGGAGCTCAGGGCACTCCCCCAGCCGCTACTTTCATTTACACACCCTTTAGTTGTTTCTATCTCACCCAATTCGAACCCTAACGTTCTACCTTGCTTGTATTGTCGGGCGGTCGGCCCCCTCTTGGGGGCTCCGGTCGAAGCTTATCCTTGAAGGCCTCCTGAAGCAGCAGATACCCAGCCTCACTCCTGAAGAAGAAGAAGTCAGCCGGGTTTGCCAGTAACCCAAATGAAATCAACTCATTCCACCAATGACTCGGGGGTAGGGACACTCGCAAGGCCATAGCATCCTGGCGGCCTCCCATATACACCCCACTATGACACTCTCATATAATAACGAGTCGAGGTTGTATACGCCCAGGGCCCCACGAGGACGCGGAGGGGTCCATCCCACACCTAGTGGTAGCCCTATGCTCTGCGCTGGGGAGAAGATGAAGGCAATCAACACAGTCCGCCAATGACTACGCCCGCAGCTGGCATCAACACAGTCCGCCAATGACTACGCCCGCAGCTGGCATCAACACAGTCCGCTAATGACTACGCCCGCAGCTGGCATCAACACAGTCCGCCGATGACTACGCTCGTAGCTGGCATCAACATAGTCCGCAAATGACTACGCCCGCAGCTGGCATCAACACAGTCCACCTACGACTACGCCCACGCCCAGTGTGGGGGACACGCGATTGGAGGTACAGATCTGCTCGTACGTCAAGGGAGACCCCTGAGTATCACGACTCAGGAGCCTAACTATGCCCATAGCCCCTTCCCCCATTGGGCCGTCCTTGGATTCCGGTCGGTTCAATCACGGGGACGTAAGCGCGGAGCGGGCCCTGCCGACGCGGAGCCTGGAGCGCTCAACAAACCACCTCAAATCTCTTAGGAAGAACGCTGGAGTCACTCGTACATCAAGGGGGACTCCTGAGCATCGCGACTCAGGAGCCTGAACTGCGCCCGTAGCCCCTTCCCCTTTTGGGCCGTCCTTGTTTTCTGGTCGGTTCAACCACGGGGAGGTACGCGCGGGGAGGGCCCTGCCGAAGCAGAGTGCTGAAGGATTTTGGGAGTCTCAAATTATTAGCTTCCTAGGAGGGACATTGGAGTCGCTTGCACGTCAAGGGGGTCCCCAGAGCATCGCGACTTAGGGGCCAAACTGTGCTCATAGCCCCTTCCCCCTTTGGGCCGTCCTTGGTTTCTGGTCGGCTATATCGCGGGGAGGTACACACGGGGCAGGCCCTGCCAACGCAGTGTATTGAAAATGTTCCAAAGTTCCAAAATCCTCACTGCGTTCCCCTCATGAGGGCAACTCGCGCGTCAAGGAGGACCCTGGAGCATCGCAAGTCAGGGGCTTAACTGCGCTCGTAGCCCCTTCGCCTTTTGGGCTGTCGTGGAATTCCGATCGATCCAACCGCGACGAAGGTACGCCCGGGGTGGGCCCTGCCGACGCAGAGCGTCACGGGAAACATGAAAGTAACGAGGCGAAGAAACTATTCAAGCATTCAGTTATTACAACCCTTGACAAGTTCATAAAAAGACAAATGTGTTTAACGCCTCCAAAGGGGCTGGACGTCGGTGTCAGAAGCGTCGCCCTCACCGTCATCGGCTTCAGCGGTATCCGGAGACAATGGAGATGCGAAGCGGGTGAACCTCTTCACCAACGCATCCACGGGGCCCTTCAACGCCTCTGCGGTGTGGTCTCGGGCCTCCGCAGGGACCGACAGGATCACTAAGCCGAGATCAAACCCTGGCTCGCGAAGATGAAGGTGGCTAAGACGCGAGTCGCGGCCGCGAAGAAGAGGTCGCGACAATCGTTGTCCAAGATCTTGTCCATCTGCAAGACGGCATCCACCAGCGCCACAGCGAGCTCTGTCGTGAGCGCGGCAAAGCTGCCCTCTGGGGTGGTAAGAGGATTTTCGAACCCGTCCCGGCAGAGGGAGTGGAGCACTGTGCGAAGCTTGAGCTCAACGTGAGGGAAGTAGGTCAGCTCCACGGCCTTTTTCCTCTCGGCTGCGGCGAGGGCTTCCCTTTGGGCATCAAGGAAGGCCTTCCTCAAGGCACCCTGCTTCTCCTGCTCTTGCAAGCGCGTCTGCTTCTTGCCTAGGGGATTCGCCTCCTGGGATAGCTTTTCCTTTCGGGTGGTAGGCTTGGCCTCACGGGCATCAAGTACCTCCTCCTCGAGGTTATTCTGCTCGGCTAGCTTGGCATGTTCCCCTTGGAGTGCCTGCAGGCGGGCCTTCGCCTCTTTGCAGCGTTTGGCAGCAGCCTTGGCATCGTTCAGCACCTCCTCACGCGCAGCGCGGGCGGCCTTCACCTCCCTCTCTCCTTTCCCTATCTCGACTGCGACCTTGCACAGGACGGTGAAGGCCGCGTTCAGGACACCCTGGGTGAATACCGAGGTCCTCTGGACCTCCCCCTGAACAGACTCCAATGTTGTCGCGGGCGGTGCCATCGGGGAGGCAGCGTCACGAAGAATAGGCGGCTTCGAAGGCTGCGTGGAGGTTGCAGGCATTAGCGCATCAGCAGGCTTAGGGCCATCCAGAGCCTGCCCCTCGGAAACAGTGTCACCACGACCGCCTCAGGACTCTTCATGGGCTCAGGGGGCGCAACAATCAAGGCCTGGGAGGTCGCCACGCGAGCCTCCCCCTCTCCATCGGATGGCGGCGACCTATTGGACACGGTCGGCCGGGCGTCAGGAGTCACCTTCGGCTTGAAGCCCATCTTCTTCCTCTTCGCCCTCGGCGAGACGGCATCCTTGGACATTAGGCAAAATAGGGAATCAGCCAAGCACGGGCTGAAGATGCGCATGGCATGCCAAGACAAATGAGTCACTCTTCGGGGTCAATCCACCTCTTCCTCTTCACGTCCCACGCGCCGGCGGGAGTAACAGGACCCCCCACGGAGGGGGGTGAGCCCAGCGCCTCAGGTTTTCCACAATCGGAGGCGAGATGCGCCAAGGATGACCCAACCTCACACTTCTGCGGGGCACGCACGCGAACGTCGTAGCGCGCTGGTCGACGCTGGTCCCTCGGAGGTCCTAGTCGGCCGCAAGGAGACCCCCGCAGAGACCTCTACAACCGCATCATCATCTGCAAGCTTGTGCAAAAGGACGGCATATGATGGGAGAGGGGCGTTCGCCAGGCAGTCATCAACGGTCTTCTCCGAATCCCCCTCACCGGAGGTTTCGCGAGATTACACCTCTACCGGACCGGCGCCCACGGCTGGGAGAAGCATCCGCTTATGGAAGACTTTTAGCCCGACGATCACGTCGGCCCGGTCGTCTAGACGGTACATCGGACCCAGAGCCTCAAGGAGGTCACCAGGGTCACCGCCCCGCAAGATCACCATGACCCTGCTCGGCTCATCAGTGGGAAGGTCCTGCGACCATAGGCTGAGCTCTTCGTCACCAGCACAGTAGTCCCACAGAGGCTTGGAGTGGCACTGAAGAGGCGTCAGGTGCTGGGCCAAGAATTCCTTCATTATCATCCCACCGGTCACCCTCTTGGTACTGATGTCGCGGGAGAAGCGCTCGAGGACGGGCGCGGCCCGAGGGTCGGAGGGCTTCGTCGAGCTCCATGCGGAAGTCTTCACACGCAACCCCTTCGGCTCCTCCAGCCGAGTGTTGGCGTCCTTGTGGCTTATAAGAAACCAATGTTGCCTCAAGGTTTCCGCCTTCTTCCCGGCCTTCAGGAGCAGGTTGCCGCTCTGGGCCGTCATGAAGGAGACGCATACCAACGAATTGGCACCGTCATGCAGGCGCAGGCTGAAGAAATGGCGGAAGAGGGCCAGTGAAGGCCGCACACCTATGAAAGCCTCGCAGTAGAAAGCAAAGACGAACAGGAGCAAGACAGAGTTGGGCTGGAGGTGAAGGGCCTCGATCCCATAGTGGTTCGAGATGGCCGTGAAAACAAGGAGAAAGGTGGCAACAGCCCGGCGTAGACGTTGTGGAGGAAGAAGGGGTACACCGCCTTCGGCGCGGGCCGCTCCACTATGGCACCAGGCCAGATCGGGGTCCGCTCATGCTCGTTGGACTCGGCTGCAGTCCCTGGAAGCACATGCACGAGATCAACATCCTTGGAAAGGACGCACTCCAAGAGCGGAGGAGGCGGGGCTGGGCCTTGCTCCTCTAGCTTCTGCTTGCCGGTAGGCGCCATCGTTGGACTAGCGAGGGAGTGGCGCGATGCCGGATATGGGGGATGCCGGTTGGAGTTGAAGACCAAGGAGGAAGAGCGAGTGTGGGAGAAGGAAAGAAATAATGCACCGACGCAACCAGCCAGGCTCCTAATAACTCGAACACAGACAGAAGACAAGGAAGACCCAGCACCAGTCGCGTGACGCACACTGGCCTGGCCCATAGGCATTTAGGGCTAGCGGCGCCTCAGACCTACCCACGAGGCTTCGCCCACAAGCGAACCCGAGCGTGTCGTGGGCCCGGGGGTTATGGTCGGTGTTCTGGGAATGGGGGTACCCAGAGCTGCCTGATTGTGGCCTAGGGCTAGCCCACTTCATCAAGCAAACCAACGGGGTCGGCACCACTAAAGACAAGGCCCTCGTGAGGGGCCAGCCTCACAAGGATAAACGACCTCAAGACCCTTAGGGGGCCTCCTCAGGAGCCCTCCATAGCGGCGGATATTCTGAGGCGAAGTCCGGCCTCAAGAGTCAAGGGTGACGCAAGGGAAGGACAGTCGAGCAGCAGACAGCAGGGCGGAGCAGTTTCCCCTTTAGTGCAAAGAGGGGCAAGGACGTACGAGCGTTCAAAGGCATCTTCCAAAGGTTTCCTTTCGGGTACAACAAGGCCATCGCCGCCTGCCAGCAGGACAGACGTCATCCCCGGGCCCGTCCGTGTAGCGCGGGCAACCACTTTGCAGGCGAAGACCACCTTTGGGGAGGGGAGCATGTTATCGAGTTCCCCTTCAAAATTGGCCGTTGTAGGATCCCTTCCCGCCGAAACGATAAGGGAAGAGGACCGGGGCCGCCACTATAAATAGACGATAGGTTGCTTCGTGGAGGGCGATCCGATCCAATCCCGAACCATTCATTCACCCATCTTCACACCACTAAGGCTGCCTAGCCTCAGGAGGCCGAAAATCACTATACTAGTTCATCCACCAACCTCCACGAGAGGCAATCCACCAAAGTAGGAGTACGGTTTTACGCTTCACAGCGGCCCAAACCTGGGTAAACTATTGTGTTCTGTGTTTCCCTCACTGTCGAGTGAGTCTCCTGCCATCCCAAACGAGTATCGACCTAGGTGAGGCGAGCCAGTGAGATATCTTCGTAGACGCCCCTGAGTTCGAATCTTTAAGGTTTTGTGGAGCCCGATATCTGACACCGCTTATCTCAAAAAGGAAAAATTTTATGGCATCATATTAATACTTTGCAATTCTATGCTTGGAATTTATGCAAAATTTATGATTTTACTTGTTGTTGTGAAGACCCTAAAAAACACCTTCCCTATCAATATGAGTTTAAGGATAATGGAATGATCTCTCCTTATGCCAAGGGTGTTTATAATATTTATGATATTAAGCAAATTAAAGAATTTGTTGCTTCTAAGGGTGCCTATGATATTGCTTATTTGATTGAAAAGTTTGATTCTACTCTGTACAAATCGAAAAGTTTTGCCATACTTATATACTGCTATGACAACTATGATTCGAATGCTAATGTTAAGCCATATGTTGAGGACTCCTCCGCTTTCCAAGAGGAGACTAATATTTTGCAGGAATCTATGGAAGAAGAAATTGATGAAACTGTGAGCTCATTAGATGAAAAAGATAAGGAGGAGAGCGAAGAACAAAAGGAGGAAGAGAGGATTAGCTACATGTGCCCACCTTCTAATGAGAGTAACTCTTCAACTCATACATTGTATAATTTCCCTTCGTTCTTACCGAAGGATGAATGCTATGATAATTGCTATGATCCCTTGGATTCGTTTGAAATATCCATTTTTGATGAATTTGATGCTTGCTATGATGTGGCCATGATGCCAATATGAATGATGATTATGGAGAAGAACTTGCTATAGTTCCTTATGTTAAGAATGAAATTGTTGCTATTGCACCCACACATGATAGTCCTATTATCTTTTTGAATTCTCCCAAATACACTATATTGGAGAAGTTTGCACTTATTAAGGATTATACAGATGGGCTGCCTTTTACTATTACACATGATGATTTTTATAGATATAATATGCATGTGCTTGCTGCTCCTACTTGCAATTATTATGAGAGAGGAAGTACATCTCCGACTCTCTATGTTTCCAATACGATAAAATTGCAAGAAATTATTTATACTATGCATTGGCCTCTACTTTGTGTGCATGAATTGTTCTTTTATGACATGCCGATGTAGAGGAAGAGAGTTAGACTTCGTTGTTGTGTGATATATGTTACTTTGTTCTCACTACTAAATTACAAATCATTGTTAATTAAAATTGGGTTTGATATACCTTGGGACCCGGGTGGATGAATTACTTGAGCACTTTATGCCTATCTTAATGGCTTTAAAGAAAGTGCTGCCAGGGAGACACCCCGAAAGTTTTATAGAGTCATTTCATTTTGATGTGTCCTTTTATATACATTAAAAAACAAAATAAATAAATAGGGGAAGCTAAAACTTTTTCGAAAAGAAAAGTGAAAGTGAGAGAGACGAGCATTATTAAAATGAGAGCATGCCTTGAACTTTGTTCATTCCCATGGAAACCTTGTGAATCTTAATTACAGTAACTTTTTAACAAAAATAATTATCCCCTTGTATAAATCCACAGTATTATAAAAATAATGTGCCAAGATTTTCCTCTAGGATGATTAGATTGCTTGTTTGGTGTGTGTAGTGCAAAAACAGAAACTTTGGCTGTAGTAAGTGAATTTACATTTTTTACCGGAATGTCAAAAGTTTCTGAAATTTTTACACAATACTTATATGCAAATTATTTATTTCTTCCTAATGTTTCAGAACGTTTAGAGTTACACAAGTATAGTGAATGTATAGATTACTATAGACTGTCCTGTTTTTGACAGATTTTGTTTTTCATGCATTGTTTTGCTCATTTTGATGAAACTAGCGATTGTATCAGTGGTATAAGCCATGGGAAACTTATATTACAGTATATACAATAGAAAAACAAAATATGAATTGGTTGGCAATATTTCTTAAAGTTTTAATATGCTTTATTACCACCAACGGATCTCACGAGGGTTTTGTTAAGTTTTGTGTGATTGAAGTTTTCAAGTTTTGGGCGAGATCAAGATGGATGAATGAATAAGGAGTGGGAAGAGACTAATCTTGGGGATGCTCGAGGTACCCCAAGGTAATATTCAAGGACTCCCAAGTAATTAAGCTTGGGGATGCACCGGAAGGCATCCCCTCTTTTTTCTAACAACCATCAGTAATTTTACTTGGAGCTATATTTTTATTCGTCATATGATATGTGTAAATCTTGGAGCGTCGTCTTTTTTTATTTTTATTTGAATAATGCACCATGCTGGTATGAAAAAGATCTTGGTTTATTTATAGAAGGCTCTTTGCACATCACTTATATTTTCTGAGTATGGCTTTATAGAATGCTTCATGTGCTTCATTTATATCATTTAAGTTTGGGTTGCCTGTTTCTCTACACATACAAAACCACCATTTGTAGAATGCCCTTTTGCTTCACTTATATTTGTTAGAGCGTGGGCATATCTTTTCTAGAAAGAATTAAACTCTCATGCTTCACTTATATCTATTTAGAGATTTAACAGGAGTTGGGCATTCACATGGTTAGTCATAAAATCCTACATAAAACTTGTAGATCACTGAGTATGATATGTTTGATTCCTTGCAATAGTTTTGAGATATAAAGATGGTGATATTAGAGTCATGCTAGTGACAAATTGTGGATTTGTAGAAATATTTGTGTTAAAGTTTGTCATTCCTACAGAAGGCATGTATGGTGAACCATTATGTGAAGAAGTCGGACATGATTTATTCATTGATTGTCATCCTTTGTGTGGAGATCGGGACAGCGTGATGGGTAATTCCTACCAACCCTTCCCCTAGGAGCATGTGTGTAGTATCTTGTTTCGATGACTAATCAATTTTTGCAATAAGTATGTGAATGCTTTATGACAAATGTTGAGTCCATGGATTATATGGACTCTCACCCTTCCACATTTGCTAGCCTCTCTAGTGCCGCGCAAGTTTCGCTGCTGCATTAAACCCACCTTCCTCAAAAAAAGCCACCATACCTACCTATTATGTTATTTCAACAGCCATTCCGAGATATATTGCCATGCAACTTCCACCATTTCGTTTATTATGATACGCACCATCATTTCATATTGCTTTGCATGATCATAAGATAGCTAGCATGATGTTTTCATGGTTTTTGATGTCATTGCCACGCTAGATCATTGCACATTCTAGTACACTGCGAGAGGCATTCATATAGACTCATCTTTTATTCTAGTATCGAGTTAGAATTCTTGAGTTGTAAGTAAATAAACGTGTGATGATCATCATTATTTGAGCATTGTCCCATATGAGGAAAGGAGGATGGAAGCTATGATTCCCTCACAAGTTGGGACGAATCTCCAGACTGTATGAAAAATAGAAGAGGCCAAAGAAGCCCATGTAAAAAAAGAGGCCAAAGAAGCCCACCAAAAAAGGAAAAAAAACAAAAAATGAGAGAAAATATAGAAGGGGCAATGCTACAATTTGTTTTCCACACTCGTGCTTTAAAGTAGCACCATGATCTTCATAATAGAGAGTCTCCTATATTGTCACTTTCATATACTAGTGGGAATTTTCCATTATAGAACTTGGATTGTATATTCCAATGACGAGCTTCCTCAAATGTCCCTAGGTCTTCATGAGCAAGCGATTTGGATGCACACCCACTTAGTTTCTTTTTGAGATTTCATACACTTATAGCTCTAGTGCATTCGTTGCATGGCAATCCCTACTCACTCACATTGATATCTATATATGGGCATCTCCAATGCTCATTGATACGCCTAGTTGATGTGAGAATATCTCCTTCTTTTTGTATTCTCCACAACCTCCTCCATATTCTATTCCACCTCTAGTGCTATACCCATGGCTCACGCTGTATTGCGTGAAAGTTGAAAAAGTTTGAGAATACTAAAGTATGAAACAATTGCTTGGCTAAAACCAGGGTTGTGCATGATTTAATACTTTTTGTGATGAAGGTGGAGCATAGCCAGACTATATGATTTTGTAGGGATAACTTTATTTTAGCCATGATATTTTAAGAAGACATGATTGCTTTATTAGTATGCTTGAAGTATTATTGTCTTAATGTCAAGTGATAGACTATTTCTTTGAATCACTCGTGTCTTAATATTCATGCCATGATTAGATTATATGATCAAGAATATGCTATGTAGAATTCCACATCAAAAAGTATCTTTTTTATCATTTACCTACTCGAGTACGAGCATGAATTAAGCTTGGTTATGCTAAAACGTCTTTGTCGTATCTATAATTTTTGATTGTTTCATTCAATATTCTACAACTTTCATATGCTTTTGGCAACGTTTTATACTATTTTTCGGACTAACATATTGATCCAGTGCTCAGTGCCATTTCCTGTTTGTTGCATGTTTTTTTCACAGAAAGTCCATATCAAACGAAGTCCAAAAGGGATAACAACTTACGGGGATTTTGTTAGGAATATATGTGAATTTTGGGAAGTTGAATTAACAAAAGGTGGTTCCCGAGGGGCCCACAAGCCAGAGGGGCGCTACCTGGGGGTAGGACGTGCCACGCTGTCTTGTGGCCACCGCGTAAGGCGGTTGGTGCCCTTCTTTCGCAGCAAGAACGTTTATATCCGGATAAAAATCGTGTTAAAATTTAAGCCCAATCGGCGTTACGGATCTCTGGGAATATAAGAAACGGTGAAACACCAGAATCTGAAACACAGAAAAATGAAGAAGGAGAAAGAAACAGAGAGAGATCCAATCTCGGAGTGGATCTGTCATGACCGGTTTCCAAATAAAGGATTTAATTGGAAATCAGCCATTCTTGTCTAAAGTGAAGAAAATATTCCCCACTAACGGAATCAACTTGATGCAGAAAACTAGTAGAACTCAATATATTACAAGTAGAGCGAGGGTCGCTCTACAAATTATTACAACTCATCCAAGTCTTAGGATAGATGGAAATATTATAGCGGTCTTAGGGTGACTCTACTGCTCGCGAAAAATAAAGGGGCACGTCACATCAGAGTAATGTGACATGACAAGTACTACTACATGCAAAGCCTCAGAGTGAAGCTCAACGATTTACTCGGGGCGGCGAAAGCGATGGAATAAAACAGCGGCGGACTCCAGGATCGCAAGACTGACTGGAAATCCTCTAGACGTGGGACTCGCTATCGAACTCCTCATCCATGAGGTCTCCTTCATCCATATCTGGCCACAACAACAAGCCGATGAGTACTCCGAGAAGTACTCGCAAACAGTTTGCACAAAAGATGAGATGCATGCAGTTCATTTTATTATGCATGATTATAGTCAAGTTATATGCAAAAATATATGTACTCGAAGTAAATAGGTTAGTTGTTAAATCAGGCGGTAGTCCTCCCGAGATATCCATGCAGAAAAATAAATAACACTGTCGGGCTTCTGAGCAACACCACATACAGGGCAAAAAGTAAATAACATAACATGCCGCAGTCGGGCGTCTCAGCGACACCACATAGAGGGCTTATAAGAACAATAATAAAACAATGCCACAGTCAGGCGTCTCAGCAACACCACATTAAGGGCTTATAAGAATAAATAAAGACAATGCCACAGTCGAGTGTCTCAGCGACACCACATAAAGGGCTTATAAGAATTAATAAAGACAATGCCATAGTCGGGCGTCTCAGCGACACCACATAAAGGGCTTATAATAATTTATAAAGACAATGCCACAGTCGGGCGTCTCAGCGACACCACATAAAGGGCTTATAAGAATTCATAAATACAATGCCACAGTCGGGCATCTCAGCAACACCACATAAAGGGCTTATAATAAATAATAAATATTGAATACCCACAAGGTAGAACCATCCCAAGGATATCCAACAATAAAATCATAGGGGTTAGGCCAGATAATAATCATATATGATCATTCACCACGTCATCATACGATTCACCACATCATTGTTATTAATATCAATTAATAATCCAACACTTGACTCGTCAAACAACGTCCTTGACCGGGGACACGGCTGCTCGAATAGTTTTGACTCTGTAGAGGGTGTACTCTTTACCCATAGTCCATGGTTTTCAATAGACAATATGACTAATTCCACGTACGACATTTTAGAAGTGGACACACAGAATCATCACACACCCAATTTACCTCCGCGAAGCCCGTATACACACGAACTACGCTGCCAAGACGGGGAGGCTCTGACCTCGACTAGCATGGGATCAACAATATTTATACCGCACACTTACGGGGAGTGCCCTCCCTTCCGGTCCCAGACCGGAAACACCCATGCCCCCTGATCGGATGACGGGATTTAGTCCAGGGCCACGTATGCCTTCATACCAGTCCCTCTAATGGTGTGTGATTGATAATAGGTCTACAACTGAATATACCGAACCCATTATCCAGGGAACTTTGGTAGCATGGTAAGAAGTATGACACGGACAAGATTCGATCGAGGTCGATACTGGAGTTTACCAAATTTGTACCAGCACCAATGTGCTCAAGGCATGTCAAGGACATAACAAATCACGTCCCGCGTGACTAGGCTATTCCACAACCTTTCATAACCATCACTTTCCTTCATCATATTATATCACGGTTGATTATGTGTAACAAGTATGAAATATGCAAGGTGTTGGAAAAATAAATATGAGCATGATAGCAAACAGTACACCAAAAGTAACAAACATGCTTGCCTGGTTCCACGTAGTCGGGATCAACCTCGGTGCAGTTGGCGTCCGGTATCTCGGTGTTGGAATCTACTGTATAATACAAAAAAGGACATAAGCTACACTGCTTAGCTACTAGTATAGAAATAGTTTTAGAAAAATCTGAAAATAAACTAGACCTTATGAGGATCATTTTGCAAAAAGAATCACTACAAAAGGTGTTATAGAATAAAAGTTATAGCCAAACCAAAACTAGGGTTGTTCTGTAATTAGTTCCAAAGGAAACAGTGGCTAGACTAGAAAGATTCCAAAGCGCCCGAGGGTGGTGCGTTTCCCAGAAAGGAAAACGGCTTCGGTCGAATATGCCTTCGATGAAAACGTTTCAGAGAGGGGGAGAGAGACTGACAGGGGAGGCCCACCTGTCGGGTTTGAACTCCTCACTGGTGCTAGAGGCTTCCGGTGATCGTCGGTGACGATAGGAGGTGTGAGAGAGTGAGATAGAGGTGCGGGTGCACTCACCGTCGACTCGCCTGACGGATGGAGGTGGATTGGATGGCGGGGGATGGCTCACGACAGCGGCAGCAGATCTCCGGCGGCAACAACTCCGGCGACACGACGGAATCAACAACCGAGGGACTCTGCGATGACATCGAGCACGGGGTAAGTGGGGGAGGAGCTCCTCGATGCGACCGAAGGTCTCAGAGGATCCTACCTCGACTTACAAAGCATGGGAGCGGCCACATCCCGAAGCGGATCTGGGCGGCCGGAGCTGGGGAAGAAGGTCCCTCGAGGGCCTCTTCCTGGATTGGCTGCTTCCTGGAGGGGGAGATGGAGTGCGGGAGAGAGGTGGGTGAGCTCAGAAGTGCTGGGGAAGTGCTCTATAAATAGGCACCGCGGGAGGGGCTTCGGCCGTTACTCCGGCGAGGAATTCTGGCGAAGCAGGCGCTTGGGCAGGCGATTAGGTGGTACTGGACGAACCTAATTACCGAGAGGAACTCATTTTTGACCCAAGGAGGCTTGGTCATGCATGAGAAGAACGTGGCGACGACGCAGTCAATACGGAGCTCTACGGCGGCAGGAATGGTGCTCTGTGGTTGCAGGGGCGTTGCTACGAGATTTGCGGGTCTAAACCAGAGCACGTGGTCACGAGGAGCCTGCCAGAGCGATGGGCGGTGCCGGGTGGCGCGGCAGCGAAGCATGGAGCTGCTGTGGCTCCTGCAACGCCGCTGCTAGGGCTTTGGCCGGCTCTGTCGGTGATCTACCGATGAGAAGAAGAGGCCAAGCCTCTGGCGGCACTAAGGATAGGGTCGAGGGACAAGAGCGACGGCAAACTAGCTGCTACTGGCGAGATTGACGACGGGGGGGGGGGAGGAGGTTGCGCCTGTCTGAAGTTTGGTCTAAAATAAATTTAGACAGTTTCAGACAGGTGTAGGATGGGTGCTCGGCAGAAAGAAAACCTTAGCTATAAAAAGAATTTGATGCTGAAATTTGGAGGGGAGCACTCTCATTGGAAGAAAATAGGCTGCAAAAATTATCAGAATTTTTGGTGGAGTTTAAGGAAGGTTTGAGTCAAAAATGAGTTTCTGGGGTCAAACTTCAGTCAAACCAAATTTGAAATTTGCAAACTTGATGTCCCAAAGTTTTTGGTGGAATAGGCTGAGGATACCAACGACTAAAAACTGCCAAGGTTTGGGGTCAAGATTCCAAAGGAAAAAGGAGGTTCCTTTGAAAAAAATTTGAAGCTCAAAGTGATGACAGAATTTCCCATTTTCGCAATAAAAATAATTGGGGTGATCCAACCCTTCTAAATCTTTGAAAAACTTTAAAAAATAAGCTCAGGGATTAGGAGAGGAGTAAAAATATTTAAAAATAGAATGTTGATTAGTTATCTTTGAAGAATTAATAAATAAGCTTATGAAGAAATCCAAAAAAATAAATAAATAAAAGGAATCCAATTTCTCTACTATTAAAGGGGGATTTCCCGTCGTCGTGATGGTTCGACCAGCGATCCCCCTTTAGCGGTAAACCTTCCACCAATTTTTTCGATTTTTTTCAACCCTCCATAAACCAGCGCTGATTACAAAATGGTTGAAACTCAAAAAGCAGAAAAACCCACTAAACCACGCCCACGTCCTGGCGGCTCCACCCTTCCTCCCTTGCCCACGCCCACGTCCTGGCGGCTCCACCCTTCCTCCCTTGCCCACGCCCACGTCCTGGCGGCTCCAGCGGTTCAACCCTTCCTCCCTTGCCGGCTCCAGCTACGACTCAGGAGAGCACCTCTTGCCGCCGGTGCAGACCTTGCCTCACCTGGTGACCTTGCCCCGCCTGGTGCTTCGTCCGTTGCCGGCTCCACCTCCCCGCCTGGTGTTTCCTCCCATGCCGGCCTCCCTTGCTGGCCTCCCTTGCCGGCCTCCCTTGCCGGCTCCACCTCCCCGCCCGGTGTTTGCTCCCTTGCCGGCTCCACCTCCCCTCCCGATGTTTGCACCCTCGCCGGCCTCCCTTGCCGGCTCCACGCATGTGCATCTGCTGCTGTTGCCGAATCGATCACTGCAGCTCCTGTTGGCTGTGTTGGTAACATCTCTTCGTGTCGGCCTCTTCCCAGGTGCACCTGCCTCTATCTCTCTCTCATTCTAGCTGTAAATACAAAGTTCAGGTGTTAACTTAGTGAACTGTTGATGATAAAAGGTAGGAAGTAGATAGGGTTTTGCAAAGTAGGAAGTAGATAGGGTTTTCCAGAGTCCAACACTGTAAATACAACTGTTATCACATGTACACACTCAGGTAGACACTAATCAGGTAAATACAACTGCTAAGAAGGCTGTAAAAATTGCAGTTGAGAGATGTGTTAATGTTGTGGTCATGTTTAGTTGTACAACATGGCAGAGAAAGCATTCATTCAGGTTCTAGGAATGGAACACTGATAATGTATTGCCTACTTCTTTTTAACCTTTTTAAGACATTCATATTAACCTACTGAGTGGTGCTTAAACTCCCACTGTGTTACTTTAAGCTCCAAAGAACAATCTTTTACAAAATGTCGTATCTTGGTTATTAATAGGGCTCCTCATTTCTTAATTGGCCAAATATACTATATTATATATGCAACTACAAAAGTTCACATGGTAAATCAAGAAAAGAGAATGTGTACATTTGTTTACTGCACCTGTTGATTACAAGTACCAAGTTAAGTCTCTTCCAGAAATTTGTGATACCTCTGATGCAGTCTGCAGTCAAGGGCCCAAAGGGTGTGTTTGGTTGTTGCCCGAGGTTGCCTATAAATTGGCCTGCACTAGCTAAAATTTCGGTGTTTGATTGCCTATAAATTGGCCTGCACTCGGTAAAAAAATAAACTAGAGATTGGAAAGGAGCATTGGCATGCCAAAATGTTGACACTCATCCAGATAAAGATAAATATTTTGGTCAACAATCGAAACGAACCCAAAGTGTTCCAAGTTTGAGTTAGCAAGAAAATGTACTCTGGGCAAAATTAAAGAACCTACAAATCTGTTGCTGAGGTTATTAGTAGCCAAATAATCAAGTGGATAAGCAGCAAGTTCAAGTTGGATACTATGTACTGTAATAAATAAGCAGTAATGGCATGGAATTAGAGATATGAGGCTTCTGTGGCACCAGCGAAGGAATTAGAGAGATGAGGCTTCTGTGATACCTTTTGCATCTTAATAGTAGATATTGCTAGGTCTACATGATAAAGAAAATGGCTGTCCATGCATATTACTAAGAGTGCTTTGGAAACTTTTGCATCTTCCATGGTGATACCTTGGGGTAGTAAGCAGGACCCAATAGAAGCTTTGACAGTATCCGTGTGCTCCATCTCCAACCTGGAAAATGGTATGTCTTTTTATTATCATTGTGGGAAAGAATCAACTGCAGTAAATACATGATAAAGATAAATATTTTGGTCATAGCCAAAAAAATGGCAAGGTAATATTTGGTCAACAATCGAAACAAACCCAAAGTGTTCCAAGTTTGAGTTAGACAGAAAATGTACTCTGGGCAAAATTAAATAACCTACAAAGCTGTTGCAGAGGTTATTAGTAGCCAAATAATCAAGTGGATAAGCAGCAAGTTCAAGTTGGATACTATATACTGTAATAAATAAGCAGTAATGGCATGGAATCCATGGTAAGAACGAAAAATGTTGTCGCAAGAAAACAGAAGTAAAGAGGATAAAATATTCAAAAGATGCTTAAGGGTCGACTCAGTGCTATGCTTCACTTCTTGTTGTTTGTACCAGGAGCCACATAATACACACTATGTTCTTAGCTCTATTCTCAACCAAGAGTGGTAACCAGCAGGGCAATCTACTCGATCCTGACCGCACAACTAATGTCCAAAAGCAACTTAGGAACAACCAGACCGCGCGAATAGAGATCAGAGAGGACGGAGCATTGTTCAAGTACCTCATTAGGCTTGACAGTTATCATGTAAGGAGTAAATGTTGTCCCAGCTGAACCTACAGTTCAACAAATGAAATATCATAGTCAGCACCAAAAAACAGTTCACAGATAATATGTTATGTTATGCAACTAAAACCAAACCTGGTACATTGCGATTAATAATATATTTTATGCAAAAGGAAAATTCCAATTCGCTTGCAAATTTTAGAAGTTAACACAATTTGAGACATGATAGAAAAATGAGCAAAATAAAAATAGTAATACATAGAAGACGATTCTTGCCAAAGTAGGAAGTAGATAAATCAGATGCATGAAGATCACTTTCGGTCAATGCAGCAGCATAAGATGCGTTTCCACGCAGATTAACATCATGGCTTGCAGAAGTGTTGTTTTCACTTGTAACGGACGCTACCTCCTAAACATAGTCGGCGAAAATCCAACACTAGCTGACAAATTGAATTAGCAAATTCCCCACGGATGTACGGAGGGCATGCTTCTTGAGTAACACTCTCCAAGCACCTTTCTAACTGATGCATGTCAGTCTGGATAGACATTTGTTGCGCAGTTTTGTGAGGATCATCGGAAACATTCCGCAATGCATGAGGATCCAATCTAGGATGTTCCTACATAACCTTCTAAGGAGACATAAGTACCATCCATGACTTCACATATCTCCTTTGCATTTTGGTTTATATTAACCTAATGAGTGGTGCTTAAACTCCCACTGTGTTACTTTAAGCTCCAAAGAACAATCATTTAGAAAATGTCGTCTCTTGGTTATTAATAGTGTGAACTATTTTCTTAATTGGCCAAATATAGTATATTATATATGTAACTACATGATCTTTAATTATTCTGTTGTGCTAATATGCCACCAAAAAAAGATGCCAATTATTTTTATCGGTGTTGACAGTTTCATGAGAAGGAACAGATCGACCATCCTAATGCAATGTAGAGTCCTAAACTGATTACATTAACACATCCTCAGCATAAAACACAACAGGATCCAAAAGATTACACTAAGCATAAAACATATAACTAAATACGATTCAAGG
The DNA here is from genome assembly GCF_904849725.1 of Hordeum vulgare subsp. vulgare. Classification (NCBI taxonomy): domain Eukaryota; kingdom Viridiplantae; phylum Streptophyta; class Magnoliopsida; order Poales; family Poaceae; genus Hordeum; species Hordeum vulgare. Next base: position 221,621,764 of record NC_058523.1, read on the forward strand.
AAGAGTAAAAACAACAGCAACGACAACAAAGAAAGAAAGATGAAAAGTAGGGCTACACATTAAGATCCATGTCCATGAAGATTGTGTACATACCTGTTCAGTTCATGATTGCGCTGCTTCTAAATTTTTAGTGATTCATTCAGTTAAAGATGATCCTTCCTGGTCTGCTAAATATCATAACATTGTCATCGATGGTCACAATAAAATTGCCATATCTGTGAATTGTCATTGGATCAATTTACAGTTTCGCTCTTTCTATAAGTACCATTTCTTTTACCAACTCTAGGTCAATTTTGAGGCCATAGATTTATCCAGACTGCTGTGCCACATGATTGCATTTGTTTCAATTTTTTCTTCAGCACATGTAGACACTCAGTCGGGGCTAAAAAGATACTAACAAACCGAGAGATGCTAACATATAGGTTCCATATCCACGTGCCATGGTGGTTTTGTGCAATTGTATTATGAATCATTAACTCCATTTGTCCATCAAACCGAGAGAACCATAAACAATCGATTTCTTCAGTTATTTCTACTTCTACAACGATGGCTTGAATGGCATCAATATCAAATTTTAATCAGGAGACCTTGGCCTGACCGGCTGACCACAAGAAAGTGTACGGGAAAAAACAGAAACTCTACGCAAGACTTGGCTTCTCTTAGACTTGTCTTCTGCCAATTACGATCAACTGTCAGTGCAGGCAAAAGGCGAAAGAAAATCCCATCGCCGCACCCTTCATGTTATGCTAAAAGTATAACCGAATACTCGAATGGCATCATTATCAAAGTTTCAGTAAATAATATATGCCGAACTAAATAGGTTTCTAATTTGTAACATCAAATTCAGTATTTATGTTAATATAAAAAATCATTCATTGAAACTGTACCGCTAGACTTTGAATTGGTAGGATTCCTTTTAGTCGCAAAAAGGCATCCGTGGGAGTAACAGAAATCCTTACAAAATAGATAAAAGTATATCTAGATTACAAAATAGAGTATATCCAAACTCATGAAGATCATGCTAACAGAGCTCTACTGACCTTCCATATTAGTCAATCATTCAGTACTACCACTGAATCTAGCAAGTGATACCAGAAGGTATGACAGAAGCACATACCGAAAATAAGGTGCCCCAGTTGCTGAAACCTGAATGACACTATAACATACTGCTACTAGAGACCAATTAACACATCCTACCAAAATAAATTTAAATTTAAGAGATTTTTATTTTACTTCTATGTGAAATCCCATTTGGTGAAACCTGAATGACACTATAACATAGTGCTACTAGAGACCAATTAATCATGTAAGGAGTAAATGATGTCCCAGCTGAACCTACAGTTCAACAAATGAAATATCATAGTCAGTACCAAAAAAAAGTTCACAGATAATATGTTATGTTATGCAACTAAAACCAAACCTGGTACACTGCGATTAATAATATATTTTATGCAAAAGGAAAATTCCAATTCGCTTGCAAATTTTAAAAGTTAACACAGTTTGAGACATGATACAAAAATGAGCAAAATAAAAATAATAATACATAGAAGACGATTCTTTCCAAAGTAGGAAGTAGATAAATCAGATGCATGAAGATCACTTTCGGTCAATGCAGCAGCATAAGATGGGTTTCCACGCAGTTTAACATCATGGCTTGTAGAAGTGTTGTTTTCACATGTAACAGACGCTACCTCCTAAACAGAGTCGGCGAAAATCCAACACCAACTGACAAATTGAATTAGCGAATTCCCCACGGATGTACGGAGGGCATGCTTCTTGAGTAACACTCTCCAAGCACCTTTCTAACTGATGCATGTCAGTCGGCATAGACATATGTTGCGCAGTTTTGTGAGGATCATCGGAAACATTCGGCAATGCATGAGGATCCAATCTAGGAAGTTTCTACGTAACCTTCTAAGGAGACATAAGGACCATCCATGACTTCACATATCTCCTTTGCATTTTGGTTTATATTAACCTAATGAGTGGTGCTTAAACTCCCGTTGTGTTACTTTAAGCTCCAAAGAACAATCATTTAGAAAATGTCGTCTCTTGGTTATTAATGGTGTGAACTGTTTTCTTAATTGGCCAAATATACTATATTATATATGCAACTACATGATCTTTAATTATTCTGTTGTGCTAATATGCCACCAAAAAAAGATGCCAATTCTTTTTATCAGTGTTGACAGTTTCATGAGAAGGAACAGATCGACCGTCCTAATGCAATGTAGAGTCCTAAACTGATTACATTAACACATCCTCAGCATAAAACACAGCAGGATCCAAAAGATTACACTAAGCATAAAACACATAACTAAATACGATTCAAAGAAGAGTAAAAACAACACCAACAACAACAAAGAAAGAAAGATGAAAAGTAGGGCTACACATTAACATCCATGTCCATGAAGATTGTGTACATACCTGTTTAGTTCATGATTGTGCTGCTTCTAAATTTTTAGTGATTCATTCAGTTAAAGATGATCCTTCTTGGTCTGCTAAATATCATAACATTGTCACCGATGGTCACCATAAAATTGCCATATCTCTGAATTGTCATTGGATCAATTTACAGTTTCGCTCTTTCTATAAGTACCATTGCTTTTACCAACTCTAGGTCAATTTTGAGGCCATAGATTTATCCAGACTGTTGTGCCACATGATTGCATTTATTTCAATTTTTTCTTCAGCACATGTAGACACTCAGTCGGGGCTAAAAAGATACTAACAAACCGAGAGATGCTAACATATAGGTTCCATATCCACGTGCCATGGTGGTTTTGTGCAATGGTATTATGAATCATTAACTCCATTTGTCCATCAAGCCAAGAGAACTATAAACAATCCATTTCTTCAGTTATTTCTAGTTCTACAACAATGGCTTGAATGGCATCAATATCAAATTTTAATCAGGAGACCTTGGCCTGACCGGCTGACCACAAGAAAGTGTACGGGAAAAAACAGAAACTCTACGCAAGACTTGGCTTCTCTTAGACTTGTCTTCTGCCAATTGCGGTCAACTGTCAGTGCAGGCAAAAGGCGAAAGAAAATCCCATCGCCGCACCCTTCATGTTATGCTAAAAGTATAACCAAAAACTCGAATGGCATCATTATCAAAGTTTCAGTAAATAATATATGCCGAACTAAATAGGTTTCTAATTTGTAACATCAAATTCAGTATTCATGTTAATATAAAAAATCATTCATTGGAACTGTACTGCTAGACTGTGAATTGGTAGGATTCCTTTTAGTCGCAAAAAGGCATCTGTGTGAGTAACAGAAATCCTTACAAAATAGATAATAGTATATCTAGATTACAAAATAGAGTATATCCAAACTCATGAAGATCATGCTAACAGAGCTCTACTGACCTTCCATATTAGTAAATCATTCAGTACGACCACTGAATCTAGCAAGTGATACCAGAAGCTATGACAGAAGCACATACCGAAAATAAGGTGCCCCAGTTGCTGAAACCTGAATGACACTATAACATACTGCTACTTGAGACCAATTAACACATCCTACCAAAATAAATTTAAATTTAAGAGATTTTTATTTTACTTCTATGTGAAATCCCATTTGGTGAAACCTGAATGACACTATAACATACTGCTACTAGAGACCAATTAACACATCCTACCAAAATAAATTTAAATTTAAGAGATTTTTATTTTACTTCTATGTGAAATTATACGTCGGACTAAGAATCAGAGATCCCCTTTTTCACTGTCCAAATCGTTTAGGTGAAGCCTCTCAACAACACGAATTATTGCACCTTCCCCTGCTTTATGTTCATGTGTATACTAAACCATGGCACGTTGACCAACAAAGTTCCCAATTTACGCAACGGATTGGAATATACTAATATGTAAGTAGTATACTTCTCCGATTCACAAATCAAAATCGAGTTCACCTACTATAGCATGTTGTCTATGCTCTACTTCACTTCTCAGCTTCCAAGATTTGTTTTGGCTTGTTTCTCATTATGACCGTCAAGAATTAGATGGCATGAAAACAAGCAGGAGCTATCGTAAACAGATATTTTTAGTAACTACAAGGTTGCCTTATTCATATTCATGCATTAGTCTCACTGTAAGAACTGGGTGACTAACTGAAAACTTGTTACATACATAACACTTATGCAAGGAAAGAAAGATATAGATTACATTGTCAAACAATAAAGGAACCAACGTTAACACCATACCGTCAGCAGTCCCAATGGGTTGGCCCCAACAAATCTTCCATGGCCTAGAAGTATTACAGCTAGGTTTAAAGCAAGGCAACTGTTTCCATTTCTCAACGTGTATGACACCAAATGACAGTCTGACTTATGTATCCTGAAAGTACAATGTTAATCTTGGATTAGAAAACTGGTAGGTAAGTTGCAGAACACTTCCCTAAATTTACATTAGAAAAGCAAGCAAGAAATAATAGCCTGGTCACTGCCTATTTATAGTCGGAAGTACTGTCCATATATTTCGTTTATTATGCTTCGTTTGTGAAAACAGAGACGGTAGACAATTCATTTACATATAGCATTGATGAGTCAAAATGAATTTAGGTGCTTATAGACCTATAAATGAATTTAGGAGAAATGGAACTTCTGTCAACCATTATTGGATAACACAGCTCCAATGCAAGAGCAGCCATATGCAAATCGATGTCACTGCCATAATACATAATCCAACATCAATCTTCGACCTAGGCAGGAAATGGATATTTCTAGATGAAAGCTAAGCAAGGATAGAGCCAATTTGACCACCATATGTGACAACCAGAGATTTTGGGGTCCTAATGATGCTTCTTAACTCAACTCAACTAAAACAAGGTTTACACAATATAGGAGAATGCAGTTTTCTTATTGCAACAGAGTGCATTCATCATTAATCATGTTTTATCATTTTCTTTTTTCAAAATAACACCATTTTACTGAATAACATATAGAAGCCAGAGATGTCACAGGAAAGCGGGAATGTGTATGATAAAGGAAAAAGAGGTATGTCGATGCCAATCACATGCGTGCATATAAGGTATACATTAAACTTTCACAACTTATCCTACATTAATTCTTATCAGTTATAGAATATGAGAGGACACCAAGGAGACAACCCACTATTACCCACCGGCCACTGTCTGGTTTTTTCATACGTGACCAAACAGACACTACTATCAACAGTGTTTCGTCTTCCGACGATGATGACAATCTGTCCACTCAACTTCGTATGATGGTTCCCATAGCCGGCAATCTCACGGCCTTTCGGCCAGTGCAGCATGTCGAAACACCAAGTGGTATCGCCCTTGACCACTAACATATTTTCCGTTAGCATTTATCCAATCCATAACCAAAGTGCTCCATAAAATGGTTCTTCAGGAAATTATTCCCGTGAAGAGGCCTGCAATGATCATCGTGCATCACTTGGAGGAATACCCAGGAGCGCTGAGCATGATATTGTTTCATATATAGTACCGAGGCTCAACACCTCACAGACTGGTCCTCAACAACTAGCTTCATGCACAGTCATTGCATAGAAAAAAAACAGAAAAGGCGAGACCAATATATAGCACGGCGAAATAGGTTAACACCTGAACAGAAGAAGGAAATCAATGCACGTCGCAGAGCAGCTAGGAAAACGAAGACAGATGAGGAGAGGAATTCCCGTCAAAGAGAAGCCATGCAACATATGAGATCAGAGGACAAGGAACAGAGCAGCGTCCTTAGAAGGGCAGCCTACCAAAATATGTCAGTCCGGGACAGGCAAGATATGAATAGTGGTAGAAGGGTTGCCTACCAAAATATGACCGACGTCGATAAGCAAGAGACAAACTCCCGTCGAAGAGCACGTGTGCAGAACATGTCACCCGAAGAGAAGCAGAATATGAGAGCTCACAGAAACACAAAAATCACGGCTATGCGCAACACCCCTTGCATTGAATCCATAGCAATGCCGCGACCAGATGCATCTACGTTAGCTGCCCCCAACCTGATGTCGACCACTCATGCGTTGGCAGTCCGAGAACCCGCCGCTTCATCACAAGCCCCTCGCTCAGCAAGTAAGGCTGGTCACGGATTGGAATCAGACGGTAATCCCCCTATCTTTACAATACTTCATATGTCCATGTGTGTTCAACGAGTAGTTAGTGGCTCACTAACGGTGCAGGCGAGTACCTTAGTCGTACCTTGGGCGACGGTGATCAACAGGAAGAGCACATAAATGCGTCGCAAGAAGGTAAGAAGTCAGCATTGCTAGATCATCGTAATGCAAGCTTTGAAGCTAAACGGAGGACTCCCCGCCAAGCGGCAAGTAGCTTAGATGTGAACAAATAAGCAACAAGCTCATCTTCACCACCCACAGGACCTGCTTCACTGGCTTCCCCCCCTTCATCAAGCATGCCGTCTTACACCATAGGGACCGATGGTAACCCTCTCATCTTTACTCTCCACCATGTCACCAGTCACACTAAACCTTCCTCCCCTTTCACCAAGCACACCGTCTTACCGGCTCAACAATGTTGCAGCTGATATGGAAGCCTTCCTCTGCGGCATAATGGACAATAATGCACTCTCCGATGGCCTCATGGATGATGAGTACTACCTGCTTGCCTGTGAAGGTAATCTGAAGCGCCTTTCACTTCTCGTCCCTGTATACTATTCATTTATGATGTGAATCCTATCATGACATGTTATGTCTCGACGATGCTTGCAGGATACGACGCTGATGGCACGGACATCGATCAGCCCATGGACTCCTCCAAAACGGGACATATCGACCTTGATCCTTTTGACTATGTCTCCTCCAACATCCCAGACAGCACGCACATCCTGAAGCACGCGGCGAACTATGACCATTGCAAAACCAAGAAGTTCCAATACGAGACAGATGGCTTCTGCTATCGAAATGGGGAAATACAGTTGGCCGAACCAGAGCCTATTCCAGAGCTGATGAGGTTATGGTCTAGCGCAGATGCAGACTCTCGGCACTTCCGGGAGAGCATTCGGTTCTTCAATGGCCACTTCTCCTTCACTACCCTTGGCGTCAGCCTAGACAACAACTATACGAACATGAAATCTGGGGTATACACGTTTCGGGCACAGGGCACTATTTACCACAAAGTGCATTCGTACAGACCAACAGCTCATCCTGGACATCTGCAGCTATACTTCTATGACGACGACCCGAACTTAAGCCATCGCAAGGAGGCTACCAAGAAATTGGACCAACGCGTTGTCAGCAAGTTAGTGGGCATCCTCAGGGGCAACCCCTACTGCAAATAGTTTAGAAGTTTGGGTGCCCACAAGGAAAACCTCGAGGAGTACCGGATATACCTCAACACTGACCAGAAGCTAGATCAACGGAGATATAACAGACCTGTGTCATCCGAGGTGGCTGCAATTTGGGTCGAGGGAAACGATCTAGCAAACAGGTTCAACCGCAGCATTACACTCTATGGGGATAACAACGAGAAGCATAGTATACATGCCACAGATGGCTGCTATGACCCGCTCTCGTATCCCCACTTTTTCCCAAGGGGGAACTTGGTTGGCATCCAAATTCCCCGAAGCGCAATGTCCCTTGGGAGCTTGCACAACAAGCAAGACGGAACCACGATAATGATTCAGGTTTGCCCGTTTGGTATGCATATATGCAAAAAATAAAAACATTGTTTATCCTTCCCATATGGTACCTAACCTTCTTTCACGTCTTTGCACAGAGGGGAACACCCGGTTGTGCGTCTCTGTCAGGGACTACTACTGTTACCGGCTACAGACACTCCCTGCGATATTCAACCCCATACTTCATGGAGCACGCCTGTTCCAGCAGTGGGGTGTGGACATGTTCATCAAGATTGAGGGTTGTAGGCTCAAGTGGATCAGGGACCACCAAACACAGATCCGTGCCGATCTATATCAAGGCCTTGTGGATAGCATCGCGGCTGGGGAGGTGCGAGCGAGTGCTGTTGGCAAGAGGATCGTGCTCCCAGGGACGCATCAGGGGAGCAACCGAGACATGAAGGGGAGGCATATGGACGCTATGGCACTGGTGCAAACCTATGGGAAGCCTGACATCTTTTTGACTATGACGTGCAATCCTAGCTGGGAGGAGATACTGAATGACCTCCTTCCTGGCCAGACACCCCAGGACCGACCAGATCTTGTCCCACGAGTGTTTAGGGCCAAGTTGGAGACCATGAAAGAGATGTTGTTCAAGAAGCACATCCTGGGTGTTGTGGTCACGTATGTGTATGTCGTGGAGTTCCAGAAGAGGGGCCTCCCCCACGCGCACTTCCTGTTGGTCATGAATAGAGAATATAAACTTGTGGTGCCAGAGCAGTATGACCGCATCATATCCACAGAGTTCCCGGACAAGCATAAGTATCCTGACCTCTATGCCATGGTCGTCAAGCATATGATGCACGGCCCATGCGGTAATCGAAATCCCAAAAATGTGTGTATTCAAGAATTGAAGTGCAAGAGCCAGTACCCACGACCATTCAACCAGAGCACCTTACAGGGGAAGGATTCGTACCCTGTCTATCAACGGCGGGACGATGGTCGTCAGGCTAAGGTCCGCCGTCAGATGCTGGATAACAGATGGGTGGTGCCTTACAACCCTTATCTGTTGCAGATGTTCAACTGCCACATAAATGTCGAGGTGTGCTCCAGTATCAAGGCCGTCAAGTACCTCTACAAATACGTATACAAGGGCCACGATCGAGCTTCAATCAGCATCGACCAGCCTGACGAGAAAGGGGTTGTAGACGAGATTAAAAGGTACATCGATGCGAGATGGTTTACTCCACCGGAGGTGATGTGGAGGGTATTCGGCTTCAATCTTTCCGAGAGTTTCCCGTCGGTCCTACAGTTTCCGCTTCATCTCCCAGATATGCATAGTGCCACGTTCAAAGCAGGAGAGGACCTGACCGATGTTGTCGCCCGTGATAAAGCATCTAAGTCAATGCTAACGGAGTATTTCCTCGCTAATCAGCGGCATGTTTGGGCTCGAGACATCCTGTACAAGGATTTTCCGGGAAGTTTCACATGGCAGAGAACAAAGTACTGGAGGCCGAGGCAAAAGCAACACCAAGTAGGTCGAATCGTGTCAGCACATCCAGCGGAGGGGGAGCGGTACTTTCTACGAGTGCTGCTCAACCACGTACCAGGCAATACATCCTTCGAGGACCTGAGGACCGTGGACGGTGTGCTATGTGATAGCTTCCGTGAGGCTGCCGAGAGATTGGGCCACATCGAGGCCAACAACACGCTTGACGAGTCTCTTACAGAGTCAACACAATTCGCGATGCCAGCCTCGCTCAGGGGGCTCTTTGCAACAATCTTGGTATTCTACGAGCCAGGTGACGTGTGCGGTCTATGGGAGAGGCACCTAGAGGCGATGTCTGATGACTACCGCCGATCACACACCTGCTCAAAGGTAGTGGAGCAGATGGTGTTGCTAGACATTAGGGGCATGCTATAGTCAATGGGCAAAGACATAGCGTTGTTCCCTCCTCCGGACATTGACGAGACCTATGACACTACCGGAGGTGAGGCCAGAGAAGTCACAGAGGAGTCCACCATCGAAGTTGACGCACACGACGCTGCTTTAGCGTCCTCGCTAAACAATGAGCAAAGGCTTGCATACGACGAAATCCTGGCAGCAGTAGATGCCGGTGATGGGGGTGTATTCTTTGTCGATGGCCCGGGAGGCACCGGGAAGACCTTCTTATACAGGGCACTGCTCGCGAAGGTTCGGGGGGAGGGCAAGATTGCGGTGGCGACGGCGATGTCTGGCGTCGCGGCTTCCATCATGCCTGGAGGCAGGACAACCCACTCGGGGTTCAAGATCCCACTCAGCATTGAAGATGGGGCGTCGTGCAGCTTCACCAAGCAAAGTGGGACGGCCAAGCTCCTGCGCATGGCTTCCCTCATCCTATGGGACGAGGCCAGCATGACGAAGCGGCAAGCTGTTGAGGCACTGGATAATAGTATGCGGGACATTACGGGACGACGGCACCAACCGTTCGGGGGAAAAGCTGTCGTGTTCGGTGGGGACTTCAGGCAGGTGCTTCGAGTCGTCAGGAAAGGGTCACGGGGTCAGATAATAGATGCGACCCTGCAGAGTTCGTACCTTTGGAAGGGTATGCGCCAGCTAAGGCTCATCACGAACATGAGGGCGTATAATGACCCGTGGTTCGCAGATTACTTGCTAAGGGTAGGCAACGGCACCGAAGAAACCGACGTCGAAGACAACATCGGTCTCCCTCAAGACATTTGTGTGCCGCCAACGGGAGACGGCGTTGACCTAGAGAAGCTAATCGACCATGTATTTCCTGCTCTAGACCACAACATGTCTGATCCTAATTACATGACATCTCGAGCGATCCTCTCCACCAAGAACGGCAACGTTAATAAGATAAACATACGGATGATAGAGCGCTTCCAGGGCGAAGAGAAGATCTACCATAGTTTTGATAGTGAAGAGGATAACCCACACGGCTACTATGCCCCTCAGTTCCTCAACAACCTGACTCCCAACGGGCTGCCTCCGCATGCCCTCAAACTAAAGATAAATTGCCCCATTATACTATTGAGAAATATAGATCCAGCTAATGGGTTATGTAACGGCACAAGACTTGTGGTCCGGGGTTTCCATAGGAACGCCATCGACGCAGAAATCGTGCTAGGACAACATGCTTGTAGGAGGGTGTTCCTTCCTCGGATACCTCTGTGTCCATCCGATGATGATATCTTCCCTTTCAATTTCAAGAGGAAGCAGTTCCCTATTAGGCTCAGCTTTGCCATGACGATCAACAAGGCGCAAGGACAGATCATACCGATTGTCGGGGTGTACCTACCTGACCCGATTTTCTCTCACGGTCAGCTCTACGTTGCATTGTATAGAGCCACCGCGAAGAGGAACATTAAGATTCTCGCCATCAAGGACGACGGCAAGGGTAAAGGCAAGGGCAAGGAACAAAGCAAGAATTCAAAGAAGCGAAAAAGGTTTGAGCCCTTATTAACGACCATGAAGAACATAGTATACAAGGAAGTCCTTAGCACGTAAAGTAGCCGGATCAATAGCATGAGCCTGAGTACATTACAATAGGCTTGTATAGTCGAAACTCAGATTCCAGAATGATAGCATGAGTCCGAGTGTGTTGTACTTTGCTTAAAAAGCATGAGTCTGAGTGTCTATGTACATAAAGATTTCTCCCATTTGGATGCCACTAGAACGATACGAGCTTGTAAATAACTGTTAAACATATTCTATTTATTGTTATTGAAAGGCTATGCCTCTACCAGTCTCTAGGGAGAACTAAAAGAAATGCAGCATTGATAATTGAAGGCCTACATTCAGTTTACTTAACTTGTTTTTCTCACTGGGTTCAGTCCGTCATGTCCATGGGGGTCTTTATGATAAATGGTAGTGTCAGCTTTAAATGTTTGTTGAAATGGGTTTACCAAAAAAAACTAAACCTACTGTTACCTGATTATAACTGACTACTAGAACCAAAGGAATGAGTAATTGGTGCTTAAATAATAATATTAAAGATTGTTTGCATTTATAGACAAAAAGCTTTCATGGAAATACTCAGGTATCCTTATTATAGTTCGTGTTTGTTTCTTTTGCGAAGGAAACGGTAGAGGGAAGCCCAACCCTAGATAACTGCACCGGTCTCCAATATTTCTTGATTTTCAGTAATGGGCGGAACCGGCTTCGGGCTTGGTTCATTGCTTTTGGAGTATCTAGCAGTAGATTATGACAGGAAATCTGTATCTTGCAAACTGTGTAGGCAAAAATTATGACGTATTTAAGTGCTGAGAGAATGGTGTCAAAATGTGGCTGATTACCTTTCAAATTGTGTTACAGGGTTCAACAAGTTGTTGTCACCTCTGGCATGTGAAGACTGAGGTTCTTAGTGCAATTGTCAGGAACAGCCGGTAGTAGTGAAGGAACAAGCATTACCAGTTCACTCTTGCCCCTTGCTTCATTAATAATTAACTCGTACAAGTTGTGTTGCTGTCAAATCAAAATAACAAACATTAAATGGGAACAGAATAAAACTTATTACAGCAAAAACAAAAGCGCAACTTATTAGGGAACAAACTCAAACATTACGTACATGAGGGATAACGAGATCTTCCTTCACATAGAGTAGGTTCTGAACCGATGTTGTCCGTACTTCATGGAACTCTGGAGCTAGCTGCTGATTATCAGCCCTCAAGAGTTCTCCAATAGAGTCGCCTTTACGCACCTGAGGGTGTAGAAGGATTTGTTTGAAATGTACAGTTCACATCTTTAGAACAATCAAAAGAGGAACACTTTTTCAAGCGTTAGAAATGCACCTGGATAGCTCTCATGTGACTAGTACCATCCCGGTAGGCGGCGTAAAGGGGAAGTCGTGATTCCTGGGCCAGTTCGCTAACTCGACCAATGGCAGCATCCTCACCTTTGGATGAACGAGTCGCATCCGTGGCCGTCTTGCGCGATTTTACCTGTATTATACGACAGGAAGCAGAACAGAAATGTGTTAAGTGGTATAATCAGAACATAAACTTAGAGCGGAGCAGCACGCAATTATATTTCACGCACTTATATTTTGGCGAGCGGCTAACAAGCTGCTCCGCTCCGTAGTTAAGGAGCAGAGGTTGCCGAACACGACCTTAATCACGAGAACATACATGTACATAACATAAACACATCGCCAGAGCTACTCTGGTATTTGGTACTCCTATTATGTCTTACCAACCATAAAGCGGCAAGTGATAATTAACAGTTATGAACTCTAAAGTCTAGACTTACATGTAAAAATGTTAAGGTCTCATTTGATGCATAGAGTAGTAATATCAATAGAAAAAGACATGTCATGTGATTTATAGGATAGGAATTTTTTTTATTGAGTCGAGGCTAATGTTTTTTTCCTATGAAATACTACAAAGGATTAACTCCTATCCTATAAAGGAATAGGATTCTATGACTACAAACCAAGGGGCTTCAAAGATAATTTTCGTATGTCCCACTTCATAGCTGCCCCGCAGGTCCAGGTTTGCTTCCGGTTTATGGAAATTCAGACGTATGGACCGGTCCACGGACGTCTGATGGACGGAGTTGGAGGGCACTCACAACCTCAAGATCGGACTCATGAAATTCCACCACAAAAGGTGCTGGATCACTTTGGTGAATCTGCTCGGAATCCTATGCAGCAACTTCTGATACGAAAGTGTTAACTGAATCAACCAGACGTAAAAACTGAGTTGTTTTCGCAATATAAATATTCTCCTAATCAACGAGAACTGATGCCCCAGCTTGATTGCTGGTCAAGTTTGAAAACCGATGAGAAGGAGACGAAGAAGAAAGACCCGTTCCGCATCCGGGATGACCTGAAGCCCACATTTGATAGCAGAGGAGGTACGAGGAGAAGGCCATGTGGGTTGAAGAATCGCAATGACATTGAGACGGGGTGCTGCTCCATGGACACGGTGGCGACCAAGTCCTAAACAACAATGCTCAAGATCCACTAGAGAGAAATGGGAGTTACGCAACATGCAGCAGACTGATGGTAGCTCTTGATCAAATTCCATTCCTTTTTTCTATGCTAGAGAGATAGGGAGCTTACTCAACATGGAAACAAGGATGGGACAAATTGGTTTCACTTCTATTTTTTTTGCTATTATCGGGATTTCCATTCTTTGTATATTTACTACTGCTGTTGCATCGTTAGTTTGAGCTGATGCGATCCTATATGTAATTGTGATGGTCAAGGGAGACATATATATACCCTATATAACTACTACTTCTTACTTCTACTTCCTCTACTGCTATATGTTGCATAAAAGAATAAAGAAAATAGCTTTGTGAGTTCACAAAATAGCAGGTCTCATTGTTTCACATTCAGCTCTTATCTTCCAGACCTAGATAAGTTCACAAAATAGAAACTTTGGCTCTTTTATCCTTGAACCAAAATCAGCTAGGAACTGAATAAGTAAGTTCACAAAAATACAGTATCAGATTTCTGGCCCATACAACTTTGTACGATCAACAAGTTTCATGCATGTCTCCAACGAAGTTTTGGAGACCATTATAATCAAATGTACTGAAAATATATTCTAATCATGAAGCTTTGGAGAAGATTATACTCTTTTTTAACCTATTTTTTTGAACATCTGTAGACCTTTCAATTCTAAAAAGTAGTTTACATGAGAGCCATTAGATGTGTTATTTGTGGCGGATACGGGCTAACTTATGCTCCTGACCTATGGATAGCTATGCTAGAGAAGTCGGCTGTCCCTATAAACATTGGTAGAAAATAAGAAAACAATTTGGATACTTTGTGATCACAAACCTAGGGCACCTCAGGTCCTCAGCAAACATGGATGACCATATCAGGGTGTGGCAGTATTCCATTAATCTCTGCCATCGTCCAGTACAAGAAATAAATCTTGAATCTGCACACACAATTGATCTTATGAAGCAATTTTAACAAAAAGACAATAACATTTTATCACTACTAACTTCATTTCATTTTCATTTGCTTTGATTTTTTTCTCATCCATTTCCACTCAACAAACAAAGATTCAAGCTTCACAAAATATCAATGGATTTAGAGAACCAATTCGGTTGACTTAAAAAAATATACGGTACAATATTGAGGAGACTCAATTATCCATTCAATCAATAGTTGAGCAAATAGGCTATAAAATACTTATCTAGGACATCAACTTCTCTCAATAGCTCGTTCACCTAACAACTTTTATGTGTCTTGCCTGCCATTAGAAACTAGAATCAGGCAAGATTGGATCGAAATCAAGTAAAAAAATTCATTCGAAACAGTTTACCAAAAATGCACCTGCATGTGCACAGTCACGAAAAGCTCCTAGCAACTCCTCGTTGATGTAGCTACGCTGCACCAGTTAAAACACCTTATCCAACGGAAACAAAATATGCAAAAACACCTTATCCAAACAACCTAATCCTAACCGTATACTACTTATCTAGCTAGACTAAGCGTGTATATATAAGAGATAGACTCAATCTAGGGTTTTTGCTTACCTCCAAGATCAAACTTCACCTGCGGTACCAATCCAACAGAGTTGCTGATGGAGGACGCGGAGGGAGAGAGGGGAGCCGACCGTGAGAAGGTAAGATTACATCCCGGGCGTTCCTGCTCGATGTCCTCCCATCCGTGCGTCGCCGGGCGTGGCCAGCAGAAGAGGCCGACTGCGCGTTGCGAGCAGAAAACGCCGACCGCGGTTCAGTCGCCGGGCGTTGAGGCCGACCGACCTGGCGCCACGCAGGGGGGGATGTGGTGAGAGGTTGGTCGCGCAAAGCGGGGGGACGCGGGGCAGAGGGCGCTGGGCGTGCCTGCCGGTGACTGTGCGCTCGTCGGCAAGATCGCTGCCCCCCGGATCTGGGGTGGTGGGGCGCCGCGCAGCCGGGGGCGCAGAACGGGGGACGCGGGCAGAGGGCGCGACGCGTGGGTGCCGTCGACTGCGCGCTCATCGACGGGAGCGCTGCCCCCGGATCTCGCCTGAAAGCACGAAGTGGAGGGATTGGGGTGTGAGGCTGACCACGGGGCAGAACTTGCCGTAGGGAGAGGCGTGGGAGGTAGGGTTGCTCCCGTAGGTGTCGGTCGCTCCGTCCCAAGCCGTGCGCCACGGCACGCCGGCGGCACCCACACAGATGGTCTGCACGGGAGGGGAAGGAGGAGATGGTCTGCACGGGAGGGGAAGGAGGAGATGGTCTGCACGGGAGTGAAGAGAGACAGACGAAGAGAGAGAGAGGGTGAGTGGATAGAATGTGTCGGTGAGCGCCTCCGGTTCCCCAGTGTCATTTTGTGCTCACTTTAATACCTTTCATTAATTATTAATTGGCCACAATACCTTGATTTGGATACTTAGGTGAATCTTGCACCGATTTATCTGCTGAAAGGAAGTATGCTTTGGAGCTAAAGTTGCTTTCCGGATTAGCTAAGCAAAAATTTATGCAAAGCTGTCACTCGATAATTCATACCCTCGAAATAGAAAGGGGCATGTCGTAAGTGCAGTAGTTTCGGTTGTGGAATTGTTTTTTGTTGCAACGCCGATGTTTATATTACAACATAGTAAGCAGGGTATTTAGACAATATGTCATGGTCACCAAATTTATTTGTGATCAGTCTTCTAATATTTTTATTTTGTAAATTGCATATGAATTATGATATTGTATCCCTATTCAAATTATATATTTTATATATATTTCACTTTTGCAGGATGTGTCAGTCACAGATACGGATATTGATGACCATCAAAATGAACCTATCAACGAGAGCCCAAAGGTAATAGATATGAATATTGTGAACCATCAAAAAGAAGCTACCGATAAGAGCCCCACGGATATGTCATTGGAAGAGAACAAAAACTCAGCAAATACTATAGAACATAGTTCTATAGATATATCCAATTCAGGTCATACAAAACCAAAAAGATCAAATATAAATATTACACCACAAGGTAATTACGTTTACAGTGGTTATCAACTTTTCATTCTATTGGTCTTTCTTATGACCTACTAATTTGGCTTCATGTCATTCCATGACAGATTATATTTGCACCCCGAAAGATATTTCAATTATTAAATCAATCATGCCCTTACATCCAAATACTAAGTTGGTGCACACCAATGATGCATTATTAACAAATGCTTAGATGAGATGCCTTACACACAATGATGTGTTTTCGCACGATGATGTAAGTCAAACCGCACAAACTCCTTTATACTAACCAAAATGTATTCTATTTTTGCACGGTAAGTTTATTAACATTTAAATGTATTCTATCTTTGATATTATAGGTAATAAATGCATACATGTATTGCATAGTGCCCAGAAGCATCTACAAGATAGAGTGGGTGGAAAGGTACACATTGCAAGCACGTTTGTGTCTTCCCTGCTAAAGAAAGATGAGATAGACCCGACAACACATCGTCACATTGTAAAACGAGTAAATACTTTTCTGGAGCATGACATGGTGAGTCTTAACTCACTACACTTTTTTTAGGTGAGAGTAGTTATGTGTTATATTATAAAATATTTATTGTTGTAGGTATTCCTTCCAATTAACATTACAAAATACCACTGGTATCTATCGGTTCTCAATGCGAAGAAACGAGAGATACATGTATTGGACCCACTTGGAATTGGCATCAACCGAGGTGACCTCACTATGACGGTAAATGTCTACTTCATGTGTTTCTTTCCCTAGACATTACATCTCATTTTCCTGATACGTGCTGACTTTTTTCCATTTAATAGATACAAGGACTTGACAAGCATATAAAAATCGCATGTGATATGCCGGGGTTTAAGAGAGGTGATAGGTGGCAGGACCTCGATATTATGAATTGGACAGTCGTAGAACAGTTCCAAAAGCCACTCCAAACAGATGGGTATGATGAACACATCTCATATTTGAACTGAATTATAGATAAATTTATGATAGATAGAACACTAAGTCTTGTGAATAATAAATTTTGTACACAAATATGGTCTTATTTTATAGCAAAAACATTGAGGTAATAGATACATTTGACAATGCATGGAGACATGTGCAATGAACATTGTTACTTGTTTAAATACTTTATTTATATGTTGATGAAAGCATAAATGAATATTTCAATATTGCAACACGTCATGTGGATTGTTCATGTTAAATTTTATGGAGTATTGGACAGGAGAACTTTTGTCAGATCAATTCACTCAGGTGTCTCTTTTGACTAAATATCAGGATTCATCTCAAATGCAAGTGCTTTTTAACGAATTATTTCTAATTGCTACATGCAGGAGGACATGAAAGAATTTCGACAAAAATTAGCTATCATACTATTGGAGACAGAACTTAATAAGTTAAAAGGAAGCCCAATATACTATGAGCCTGACAGTGAAGAAAAAGTATCTGATTCTGATGTTGAGCTCCTGGATGATCGAAAACGTAAGCGGCAAGATTCACCTGAGGGAGCCGAAGACAAAAGCCCCCTTCCGACTCCCATCATGGGCGTAGACCCGCATGATTTAGTTGACAAAATATGCAATGACATCATGTCCATTAATGATGCTGATTCGTTGGAGTAAGCAGCATGTCTAAGAAATATAAAATTTCAATATAAACTATTACAATGTTACAATTATTATATTTGTTACGTGCAGGAAGGAGTGGGTGCGAAGCTCTAAACCCCATCCGATAGGATTAAGTCTTAGAAGAATTCAAGGTATACTCTGCAGGGACCAGCCCCTAGACGTTGATTGTTTCAACATGGCTATACGTATACTTGCATGTGACAAGGCCTTACTGGCGGAAGATCCTCCGGTGCGCTATATGGACCTACAATTTTCTGTGAGTTACCCCAATTATAGAATAACATTATCATTGTCACCGCCATGTTTCTAAACCATTTTTCACCCAGACGGCTGTGACCGAGGCCGCTCTTGCGTCCGCACGAAATCTAGATTCACGGGTACAACCAGATATTCAGGCGCTAGCTACATTGCTTCGTAGCTGGACTGAGATAGAGCGCAACATCTCGTCATGCAATTTGGTAAGTTTGGTCTATTTTATATGGTTGTTGTGATAAATGTTTATTCTTAATGAGTGTTGCTCGTAGATTTTGCTTCCTTATAGATCCCTTGGCCACTACATCTTGTTCGCGATCAACAAACATGCTCGTCAAGTATCTATTATGGATCCTCTTTTTCCGTCCTTATCCTCGGAGAGATATGCAATAAAATTTCAAAGGGTTTCATTCTACCTGAATGATGCACTTGAATTAGCACAACCAGGTTGGAAGTCCGATATTTTTTTCTGGCCACGTAAATCAGCAATTGATGTTCCAACAAGCCTAGACCGGTAAAAGTTACTATGAAAGTCACTATGCACATTTTATATTCATTGTCATTAACTCCCAAAACAATGATAGTGTATTCATTTACAGGTACGAATCTGGCTATTTTGTTTTCCATTTTGTGCTCTTATGGTATGGTAACAAATTTGTTCGTCCAATTTGCATGGTGAGTGTCCTATAGCACATATTATTAATAAAAAATGAAGCATAATTGCATGCTAATGAGGTACACTGCTCAAGCAAGATGGTTATGAGCTGAGAAAGAATTTTTTGATATATTTGCTCGACTATCATACGAATGAAGCTGAAGAGAACATCCCGTATGATATACGACAAATTCTCAAGTGCCTTAAGTAGGGAGTTAGTAATCTAGATAATAAAAGTGGACTTATCTCTACACACTTGTACATAGACTATATTTTTTATCGAATTTTTTGTTTATCACCATGGATTTGTTTATTGTATTTTGCCATATGGTCTCGCTATATATTTATAATATGAATTTTATGATGCAATATGTCTTGGTGAGGGCAAAAATTAATCTCTGTTATATCTAAACCCGTATGATGACCCGCCATTAAGAACATGGAATCTAGCTAAATATAGAACGTGAAACCAGTATAGAACACTACTGGAATCAGAGAATTTGCCATCTGCCGGGTCTTTGCCGTCTGCTGGCTGATGGCAAAGAAGCTCTTTGCCGCCAGGTACCAAAAAATAGATGGCAAAGATCTGACAGATGGCAAAGAAGTGCTTTGCCATGAGTCGCTTCTTTGCCGTCAGCTAGCGGACGACAAAGATGGACCAAGCTCATGGCAAAGAAACGGCTGACGGCAAAGATGACCCATGCAGACGGGAAAGAAAAGTCGAGTTGTAGCCATTACGTTTGCCATCCGCCGTCTCTTTGCCGTCCGCCAAAAGCTCCTTTGCCGTCTGCCTTGGAGCACAGCGGACGGCAAAGAACTTCTTCCCCCACTAACGGCTGCCCAATAACGCTCCAACCCCACCTCGTTGTTTCCAAAAAAAAACCACCTCGTCGCCCTCCTCCCGCATGCTCCCTCCCCCATCCAGCTTGCGCCCACCGGCCGTCGCCTCCCCCACCGGCCGGCGCCTCCCCGCTCTCCCCACCGGCCGGCGCCTCCCCGCCCTCCCCACCGTCGCCACCTCCTCCCCCATCGGCCGGCGCCTCCCCGCCCTCCCCCACCGGCTGGCGCCTCCCCGCCCTCCCCACCGTCGCCACCCCCCTCCCCATCGGATCCCGTCCCCATCGGCTCCCCCCTGCAGGCCGCACCTCTCCTCCGATCCGGCGACGCCGTCAGGAGCACGACCAGCCCCCCTGACGCTCGTCCTCGCCCCAGACGCCCTGGAGCCTCGTCGCCACCCCCCTCCGTCGCCCGCACCCTCCTCCGCCGCCTAGCCGGAGCAGCCACCTCCCCGGAGGAACTCCTCTCCCGTGCCAGCAAAAACAGTGAGATTCATCTGTATAGGAGAAAATGAAAAAAATGAGTTCGTACTCCTATTTACCATCAATTTGGTAGTAATTCTTGGACACATGACACATCATACCTACAGAGAGAAAATATTCTCATGCTAATATCTATTCTCTTTGAATAAATGATACAAAATAAAGGAGGTGACACCTTCGAATATGTAGAATGGCACAATGTTGTTATAGAAATTATGCAAATACAAATATCTTTTTGTCTGCTGTGGAAATAAGATTAACATATAAATGTCAGTTTTACTTAATGCGTTGTGTTAAACAAAGGCCATACCAAGTTCCCAAAATTTAGAAGAAGAAGAAGGAGGAGAGGGAGGAGGAGAAGGAGAAGGAGAAGAAGGGGGAGAAGGAGAAGGAGCTCCTCCTTCTCCTTCTTCTTCCTCCTTCCTCCTTCTCCTTCTCCTTCTTCTTCTCCTTCTCCTTCTTCTTTTCTTCTTCTTCTCCTCTTCCTTCTTCTTCTCCTCCTCCTCCTCCTTCTTTTACTTCTTCTTCTCTATCTCTTCTTCTACGTAGCTTAGACTCATCCAAGAAAGGCTAAATTGGCTAATTATCCTACGAAATGACATAATTAGCTTAGTTAGCTCCAAAATTGCCTTTTTAATAAAAAATGACCTATACTTAGCTAATTATCCTCGAAATGACATAATTAGCTCCAAAAAGGCATTCTTAGCCAATTTAGCCCGAAGAAGGGGACAAGAAGAGAAAAAGAGGAAAAATGAAAGGAAGGAAGAGGAAAAATGAGAACAAGAAGAAGGAGGAGAGGGAGGAGGAGAAGTAGAAGGAGAAGAAGGAGGAGAAGGAGAAGGAGCTCCTCCTTCTCCTTCTTCTTCCTCCTTCTTCCTCCTTCTCATTCTCCTTCTTATTCTCCTTCTCCTTCTTCTTTTCTTCTTCTTCTCCTCTTCCTTCTCCTTCTCCTCCTCCTCCTCCTCCTCCTTTTACTTCTTCTTCTCCTCTTCCTTCTCCTTCTCCTCCTCCTCCTCCTCCTCCTCCTCCTTCTTTTACTTCTTCTTCTCTTTCTCTTCTCCTATAGTTATCTAGGGTTCCACCTAAATGACATAATTAGCTTAGTTAGCTCCTAAATGGTCTATACTTAGCTAATTTCTCTCCGAAATAACCTATATATACACTACTTCATCTAGTATTATTTTTCTAACTTTCTTATTTGTCATTTTGCAGATTACCTTCACTTCACGGGAAGCTTGGTTGATGGAATGCTTGAAGATGATTTCTTGTACCATGGGTTGTATTGAAACTATTGTAGTATATGAATATATGAAACTTTGTATGCACGTGGATGAAACTGGTGTAATATATGGTTTGGTACGGATGTAACTTGCATAATATGTATGCACTATGAATGAGAGTTATTTTAATATGGTTATGAGTACGGAAAGAAATTTATTTATGTCAAATATATATATATATATCCTGATTATTGTTAAAAATGCTGGATATAACAAAAAATAAATAAATAAGGGGCTGGTTCCCCTCTTTGTCGTGTGTCAACACATGGCAAAGGGGGGAAGGCACATGGCAAAGGGGGAATCTTCCCCCTCTCTCTCCCCTCTTTGCCGTGTGCCAACACATGGCAAAAGGGGGAAGGCACATGGCAAAGGGGGAATCTGCCCCCTCTCTCTCCCCTGTTTGCCGTGTGCCAACACATGGCAAAGGGGGGAAGGCACATGGCAAAGGGGGAATCTGCCCCCTCTCTCTCCCCTCTTTGCCGTCTGCCCCGACATGGCAAAGGGGGGAAGGCACATGTCAAAGGGGGAATCTGCCCCCTCTCTCTCCCCTCTCTGCCGTCTGCCAACACATGGCAAAGGGGGAATTTGCCCCTCTCTCTCCCCTCTTTGCCGTCTGCCCCCACATGGCAAAGGGGGTAAGGCAGACGGCAAAGAGAGGAGGCCTGCCGTTAACACTTAACGGGGACGTTGCAATATATGCCGTCCCATCTATTTTGCCGTCTGTCCCCTCATGGCAAAGATTCTTTGCCGTCCGTGGTCTGAAAGCTGACGGCAAAGAGTCTCTTCACCGGATTTTTTTACCGTCTACTTTGCCATGAGGGGGCAGACGGCAAAGCCTTTGCCGTCCGTGGTTGCCCCCTTTGTCGTCCGCCTTGGCAGACGGCAAATTTCTGAATTTCAGTAGTGGAAGGGGGATTTGCTTACCGCTTTCCTGGCTAGACCAAGACAAAAAAAGGTGCAAAACCAGCCCAGCGTTCATACAGTTTGTCCATTTTTTTTCTCTTTTTTACGTCAATCCATTTTAATTCTTTAAGATCTTTTGTAAGCAACCTTAATTTTCTTGCATTAAGAGAATTAGATAAGCTTGATGCTGTCAAGATGACAAGGACTTTCTGACTTTGTGACTTGACTGAATGTTCTCTACTTATGCTTTCCTAAGCAAGCTTAGTACTTTTGTTTTCAATCCGCTCTGTGTGAACCACTAAAACGTGTGTTATGATGGATTCTTACGGAGCTGATCTGAGCTTCTGTTATCTGAAAATAATTAACTCATTTTTAGCCTGTCTTATGTTTGTATATGCAATGTGTTTTGTTGAGTAAAAAAACCCTTTGTTATATGTAAACCCTCGGTCCGTTGAGATGCTGGGTCATGGTGAAGTTGGTGCGTTTCTACGGGATTTATGTCTGGGGAGGATACGTGTGAGAGAGACAACTGCTGCCATATATGAATACAAACTAAATGTTATCATGTTTGACACATGTTCTTAAAACAAAACAATTCTTTGGTCGTTAACATTTATTATTAACCCGTGGCAACGCACGGGCACTCAACTAGTAAGAATAAAAGGAATCCAATTTAAGAATAAAAGGCCATGAGAATATTTTGAAATTTGTTTGGTGGAGAAGAAGCTCAAAAAGTTCTCTCTCATGGAGATTAGCAAGAAAACTTCCAAGTTCTTGTCAAGCAAATTTAAAAAAAAATCCAAGGAAATCCAGAAAATAAAAGTTAAAAAATCTTGGGTGTTACAACACCTACGCCCTTAAGAAAAATCTTGTCCCCGAGGTTTAAGCCATTCCTCAAGAAGCTCTGGTTGCTCTTTCCGTAGGTAATCCTCTCTTCCCCATGTGGCTTCATCCTGTGAGTGGTTGCTCCACTGTACTCTGAATAGCTTGGTGACCTTCCGTCGAGTCCTTCTTTCTGATTCCTTTAATATCCTTATGGGGTGTTCCTGATAGGATTGATCCGGTTGCACCTCTATGCTATCATGAGCTACTTGTTGTTCGCAGGTCCTCACACACTTCCTTAGCTGAGATATGTGGAACACATCATGTACGTCTGACAATTCTGCTGGTAGGTCCAGTTGGTAGGCAACTTGTCTTTTACGAGCTATAATGCGGAATGGTCCGATGAAGCAAGGTGCAAGTTTGCCTTTGACATTGAATCTCTGCAGTCCTCTCATGGGAGATACCTTAAGGTATACATAATCATTGGGGTCGAAACCGACATCCCGGTGTTTTTGTTCGTAATAGCTTTTCTGACAGATTTGGGTTTTCTTGAGTTTCTCTGTTATAACTTTCACCTTGTCCTCGGCCTCTTGGAGAAACTGTGGTCCGAAGATGCGGCTATCTCCGGTCTCTAACCAATTTAGAGGGGTACGACATCGTCTTCCGTATAAGGCTTAGAAAGTGACATCTCCAGACTTGCTTGGTAAGTGTTGTTGTAAGAAAACTCGGCATAGGGAAAACTGTCTTCCCAACTGTTCCCATATGTGAGTACACAAGCTCTAAGCATGTCTTCGAGGATCTGGTTTATAAGCTCAGTTTGTCCTCCCGTCTGAGGGTGATAGGTTGTGCTGAATACTAGCTGTGTTCCCAAGGCTGGTTGCAGATAACCCCAAAATCTCGAGGTAAATTGGGTACCTCTATCGGATATGATAGTCTTGGGTACTCCATGAAGACACACAATGCGGGCGAGATATAGTGTTGCTAGCTTTTGGGTGGAGTATGTGGTCTTGACTGGTATGAAGTGAGCCATTTTGGTGAGTCTATCAATAATCACCCATATAGCATCATGCCCATGTCGGGACTGGGGTAGTCCGACAATAAAATCCATTCCTACCTCATCCCATTTCCACTCGGGTACCTTCATAGGTTGCATTAGCCCTGCTGGCTTCTGATGTACTTCTTTGATTCGTTGGCACAAGTCACAACAAGCGATGAAAGTGGCAATATCTCTCTTCATTCCGTGCCACCAATATTTGGTCTGGAGGTCCTTCAATATTTGTGTGCCTCCGGGGTGAATAGAATAGGGCACGTTGTGGGCTTCCTCCATGATTTGAGTTTTGAGGTTCTCTTGTTTGGGTACGCATAGTCAATAGTAAACTCGAGGGCCTTCCCGAGCTCCATCTTTCATTATGCTCTCAATGCTGGGGTGACCTTTCTGAGCTTCCTTGATATTACCGTCCAAGGTGGGTTGCAATTCAAGTTGTACCAGCGTACTTACTGCAACGAGGAACAGGTTTAGTAGATCTAACTCTTTTGCAAGCTTAGGTCTCATCTTTGCGACGGGCTTCTTGCCTGAGGCGGGTTTCCGGCTGAAAGCGTCTGCTACTAAGTTAGCCTTACCTGGGTGGTAATGGATGCCCACGTCGTCATCCTTAATTAATTCCAACCATCTTCGTTGTCGTAGGTTGAGATCCATCTGTATGAAAATATACTTGAGGGTGTTATGGTCAGTGCATATTTCCCAACGATTACCAAGAAGAAAGTGTCTCCATTCCTTGAGAGCATGAATCACAGCGGCCAATTCCAAATCGTGAGTAGGATAGTTCTCTTCGTGACGTCTGACTTGTCGTGAAGCATAAGCCACCACATTCCTTTCTTGCATGAGTACGCATCCGAGGCCTTTTCTGGATGCATCACAGTATATTTCAAAATACTTGTTTAACTCTAGCACAACTAGCACTTGGGTTGTAGTCAACTTTTTCTTCAATTCCTGGAAACTTTTCTCACAAGCTTCGGTCCATTCAAATTTCTTTTCTTTCTTGAGTAACTGGGTCATAGGTCGCGCAATAGTTGAAATTTTTTTCGATGAACCTCCGGCAATATCCTCCTAACCCGAGGAAATTCCGGATGTCCGTCACATTAGCTGGTTGCGGCCATTCGCTTACTGCCTTGACCTTTTCTGGATCCATGGCTATGCTTTCTTGCGTCATGACATGTCCCAAAAATCCAACTTGTTTAAGCCAAAATTCGCACTTGCTGAATTTCGCGTATAGCTCATGCTTGCGGAGTTATCCCAATACAATTCTTATGTGTTCCGCGTGTTCTTCAGGATTTTTTTAGTAGACAAGTATGTATTTGATGAATACTACGACAAACTTATCCATATACTTCATGAATACTTTGTTCATCAGATGTACGAAGTAAGATGGTGCGTTGGTTAGTCCGAAAGGCATTACTATAAACTCGTACAGTCCGTATCTTGAGGTAAAGGCTGTCTTTGGAATGTCTTCTGGGAAGATCTTGAGTTCATGATATCCAGACCTCAAGCTAATCTTTGAAAATACTTTAGCATGAGCTAATTGATCAAAGAAATCATTTATTCTTGGTAATTGGTACTCGTTTTTGTCACTGGCCAAATTGAGTGCTCGATAGTCAATGCATAGCCTTAGCGTTCCATCTCTCTTCTTTGCAAAAAGTACTGGTGATCCCCAAGGTGAGGAGATGGGTCTGATGTATCCTTTGTCCAATAGTTCCTTAATGTGTTTCTTGAGCTTGACTAATACAGTTGGTGCCATGCGGTACGACTTCTTATATATTGGGGATGTACCAGATGCAAGCTTGATGAAAAACTCTATCTCTCTGTCCGGTGGCATACCTGGTAGCTCATCTGGAAATACATCTGCATACTCGCACACTACTTGAACATCTTTCAATTCACTGGCTTCCATTTGGTTCAACCTTGCTTAGCTTGATTTTTCCCTTCGTAGGGCTGCGAGAGTTACCTTTTTACCTTGGTGATGAGTGAGGGTGACCGTCCGATTTAAGAAGTCAATGAATCCCTTGTTGGTGTTTAACCAATCCATTCCCAAGATAATATCCACTGTGTTGCTTTTGATAACAATAAGATTTTCCCAAAACGTCAAATCTTTGACTTCAATGGTAACATTCTTGCAATATTCCTGAGTAGTTTGTTGTACCCCCTGGGACTTGATAGTCATTGAGTTTTCTAAGGGGAGGGTTGAAAAGTTGTGTTTTGAAACAAATCTTTTCGAAATGAACGAGTGAGAAGCTCCAGAATCAAACAAAACCAGGGCAGGAATTTTGTACATAGGAAACTTACCGAGTACAATATCAGGTGCGTTCATGGCATCTTCCTTAGCGACAATATTCACGTGACCCTTTCGGTGATTGTTCTTGGGGTTGAAATTGTTGCGCTTTAGTGCTGAGTCAAAGTTGGAAGTGTTGTTCTTGGCTGCACCATTTCCGGCCTTTGGGCATTGCCGAGCGTAGTGTCCTCTTTCTCCACATGCAAAACAAGTGATGCTGGTACGGGGAGTAAAATCTTTGTTCCTCACGTAAGAGTTGTTGTTGAATCTAGTGGTTCGTGCTGAGGTACGCGGAGCTTGAGTCTTTGAGTTCTCTCTCTTGTGTCTGGTGTTGCATATTGGGGTAGAGTTATTACGGCGGCGTTGGCGGATGTCATCCAGGCTGCGACGTTCAACTTCTAGCATAATAGCTTTGTCAACTAGTGTCTTAAAATCTGGAAACGTGTGGACAACCAGTTGGCACTTTAATGCTGGAGCAAGTCCATCCAGGAACTTCTCCATCCTTCTTTCCTCAGTCTTGTAGTCTTCACTTGCGTATCGAGACGGTTGATTATACTAATCCAGGTACTCCATCACGCGCTGGAACTCCGTTGCTTCAAGGCTTGAAATTATTTCTTCTTTATTTTCATAACACTATTGGGTATGTGCGCTCCACGGAAACTTTCTTTAAATTCAGCCCATGTGATATTGTTCTCATCTGGATGTACGCGGATGATGTTTTCCCACCATGAAGCTACGGCTCCAGTTAAATAGTGGGGAGCGTACAATACTTTCTCATGATCTGAACATTGTACAATTGTCATCTTTCTCTCAATGTCCCGTAGCCAATCGTCCGCTTCCATTGCTATGTATGTATGTGAAAATGTTGGCGGACGTGTCTTTTGCAGCTCAGCCAGTCGGGAGTGTTGTGGAGGAGGACAACGCTGATTTCCCATGTTCATTAGTTGATTCATCATTTCATGATGCTGTTGTTGGCTCTGCTCATATAAACGACACACTTCTGAGAGTGCTCGGTTGCTTTCATGTTGGCTAGACTGGCCTTGACTGAAGTTGTTCCCTGTCTCAGTGGATTGATTTTCTCCCATGTCCCTTGGCATGGAGGGTGTCCAGGATCATACTCTAGTATCACTACTGGAATCAGAGATTTTTCCATCTGCTGCTTCTTTGCCGTCTGCTGGCTGATGGCAAAGACCTCTTTGCCATCAGCTACCAGAAACCAGATGGCAAAGAGAAGGCTGATGGCAAAGGTACTATTTTCCATCAGCCACTCTTTGTCGTCATCTGGCTCACGGCAAACATCACTAACGCAGACGGCAAAGAGCTCGCCTGGCCCACCCCGCACCCCCTCTCTCCCCCTTAAGGACGTCTCTCTTTGCCGTCCGCTTTTCTCCTCTGTGTCGTCAGTAGGCGGACGACAAAGAGGGTACGCCCTAACGGCCGTTAGCCCCACCCCCATGCGCCTCTCATCTCCCCTAACGGCCACCCCACACCCCTCTCTCTCACCCCCCGAAACAACCACCGCCACCGCGCCCACCTCCGGCCTCCCTGCGCCGCCGCCCCTCCTCCTCTGGCCTCCCTGCGCAGCCACGCCCTCCTCCGGCATCCCTGCATCGCCGCACCATCCTCCGTCTTCCCTGCGCCGTCGCGCGCTCCTCCGGCCTCCCTGCGCAGCCACACCCTCCTCCTCCCCGCGCCACCACCCCGCCCTCCTCCTCCCTGCACCCCCTCCTCCACCACGCCCCCTCCTCCTCCCCGGGACCTCCTCCTCCACCACCGCGATCAGAGCTCGCCCCTTCTCCACCACCACCCCCTCTGCCACCACCGCCCTGTCCTCCACCGCCGCGCCCTCTTCCTCCCCGGCCGCCCCCCTCCGGTAAGTCCTTTTTTCTTCTTTTTTTTGCTAATTAACAGATTTAGTGGCATATATAGTTTAGTTGGTAGGTTAGTTAATTAGTAGATTTAGTGGTAGTTTAGTTAATTCGTAGATTTAGTTAGTTAATTAGTAGATTTAGTAGGTAGTTTAGTGGTAGATTTTGTTTTGTTAATTAGTGGTAGCTAGATTCTGTTTTAGTCACTTAGTGGTAGATTCTGTTTTTGTTATTTTTTTGCTGTTTAGTGCTATATAGGTTTAGCGATAGGTTTGGTTAGCTTGGTTAGTTAGGTTAGTTAGTTAGTTAGCTTAATAGAAAGAATAGGAAGAAGAAGAAGAGGAGGAGAAGGAGAAGAGGAGGAAGAGGAGAAGAAGAAGAAGAAGAAGAAGAAGAAGAGGAGGAGGAGGAGAAGACAAAAATAAGAAGGAGAAGAAGAAAAGAAGAAGAGAAGAAGAAGAGAAGAAGAGAAGAAGAATACCTTCTCCTCCTTCTCCTTCTTCTCCTCCTTCTTCTCGAACTCCTCCTTCTCCTTCTTCTTGATTTCTTCTTCTTCTTCTTCTCCTCCTCCTCTTTCTTCTCCTCTTTCTTATTCTCCTTACCTGATTTTCCCCAATGATGAGATAATTAGCCCATTTAGCTACAAAATGGAATAAAAACCTTGGTTAGCTCATGAATATTATATTCTTAACTTGTTTTCCTATAAAATGACATAATTAGAATATTTGTGTTGACCGGGTGGATTTACATGTGATAGTTGTCTCGTCGCTGTGAGGTCTGCTGTGCCAAGACCTCCCCGTGCGTTGTACGAGCTCCGCCCCTGCATTCGTGGGTCAGTACAAATTTCATCTCCTCCTCGCCCCTTCATTTACTCTGGCTCGGTTTCCGGATGGAACTTTCTAGATTTAGTACGCGTGACTAGTATTCGTCTCCTGTTCGAAAGGGCGACATCTATAAATATGCATGTCTTTGCATATTTATAACCGCCATCCTTTCGAATTGTCCAACATTATCCATGGACAGCCCGAGTATGTGTAGATTGGGTTCGTTTTCCCGTATGTTGTGCTCTGGATCCGATGCGGAATTTCGTCAATGCCTCCCTGTTGTTCTCTCGATGCACATCCTCTTTGTTTATTGTGGAGACGTTATCAACAGAACAGTGGGGAGGTGCTACCGAAATTTTGCGTTGGATCTGGAGCAGAGCATGGGAAAACGAACCCAATCTACACATACTCGGGTGGGATTAGGACCTATCTTTACCTATTAGCGTGTAGGTTGCTTGGACGTAATAAAAATGGCGAACTTGATTAACCGATGAATATAAATGCTAAATTATATATAAATATATTTCTTCTGTCTTTAGTAGCTAGGCAAGATGAGTGATCGTGTGTGGATGTATACCGGTCACCCTAGTCAGAAAGAGATGATGAAAGAATGATTTGTAAAAACAAAGGAGTTTGTGAAAGCCGCATTCGCAAATGTCCAGGAAAGAAACTATTGCCCCTGTCCTGGATGCGACAACTATAAAAAGACGACAAAGGCTGTAATGATTAAACACCTGTAGAGGAGGGGTTTTAAGCCTCATTATACGGTGTGGACATTTCATGGAGAGTCTATAAAACGCACAAGAGCTGAGGTGGTCCGTCGTCGCACCGACGAGCATGGTACCGGGATCGAAGACATGGTGCAAGACTTTGATGATGCTCGGGATTCGGAAGATGAGATGGAGTAATCTGCAAAGGCCTTTTATGAAATGTTGGAGTCTTCAAAATGTCCTCTCCAGGAGCACACTGAGCTCTGTCAGCTGGATGCAATTGCACAAGTAATGGCTCCGAAGGCTCAGTTCAACTTGGGAAGAGAATGCTACGACGCGATGATGACACAATTTGGACGCTTCCTACCCAAAGGCCATGTCATGCCTGCAAACCTGTGCCAGTCGGACAAAATACTTCGTGTACTTAAGATGCCCTATGAGAAGAGAGATGCATGTGAGAAAGGATGTGTCTTATTTAGGAAGGAGTATGCACACTTGGACTATTGTCCCAATTGCGAGTCTTGCAGGTATCTTGTGGTAGACAACGGTATGGGTAAGAAGAGGCAGACCAAAATCGCAGTTAGTGTTCGTCGGTATATGCCAATCGTACCAAGACTTCAACGTCTTTTCATGGTCGAAGAGACAGCCAGACAGATGACATGACACAAATTGGGCAAAAGAACTGAACTAGATGCGGATGGGAATAAGATGGTGGCACACACATTGGATGGGGAAGTGTGGAAACATTTCTATGGATTGCATCAGGATAAAGCGGCAGATCCAAGGAATCCTCGAGTCTGCATCGCCACAGATGGTTTTAATCCCTTTAGCATGACGACAACCAAATATAGTTGTTGGCATGTATTTGTCATTCCACTCAATCCCCCCCCGGACAGACTATGCAAAGAAAGAACATATTTCTGACGTTGATAATTCCAGGGTCCAATTATCCGGGGAAGAATATGAATGTGAACCTGCATCCGTTTAAGGATGAATTGGAAGAAGCTTGGGATAATGGGGTCAAGACATACGATGCCACTAGAAAACAAAACTTCAAAATGCATGTGTGGTACATGTACTCTATGCATGACTTGCGGGCGTATGCACTATTCTCTGGATGGTGTGTGCATGGAAGGTTCCCGTGCCCCCAATGCAAGGCAGCTCTTCAGGTTCATTGGTTGCAGGAGGGTCGGAAGTATTCTTGCTTTGACTTGCATAGACAGTTCCTGCATCCTGACCATCAGTTCAGAAAAGACAAGAAGAACTTTACCAAGGGTAAAGTTGTCAAAAACTTGGCACCACCTGCGTTGACAGGCCAACAGATCCTGGATCATTAAACGCCCTCGAGCCTGATCCAGAGCGTCCAGGGTATTTCAAGGGGTATAATTCAAAACACGCCTGGACTCACAAGCCATGCTTCTGGGATCTGCCTTACTTCAAAAACCTCCTTCTTCCACACAATATCGACATGATGCACACTGGAAAGAATATCGGAGAGGCTATTTTTGGTACATTGTTCGACATAGATGGAAGACAAAGGATAATACTAAGGCTAGAGTCGATCAAGAGACACTATGTCATAGACCGTTACAAAACATGCGAGAAGGCAAAGGAAAGCAGAAGTGGTCGAAGCCAAAGGCCTGGTTCAATCTTGGAAGGCCAGCTATGAGGGAAATTATCTTGTGGGTCAAAATGCACTTGATGTTCCCCGATGGGTATGCAGTGAATCTAAAGAGGGGAGCGAGTCTTGAAAAATGAAAAATATTTGGTCTCAAGAGTCATGATTGGCACATATGGCTAGAACGGGTAATGCCGGTGATGTTACGTGGCTTTATTCCTATGGATGAATGGCTAGTACTGCCGGAGCTGAGCTATTTCTTCTGTGTTCTTTGTGCGAAAGAATTTTCGCCTGGCGTGGTAGAAGACATGGAGGAGTTTGCACCGGAGTTGTTGTGCAAGTTAGAGAAGATCTCTCCACCGGGCTTCTTTAATCCAATGCAGCATTTGATTTTACATCTACTGACCGAGGCAAGATTGGGTGGTCCCGTCCAAGATCGTTAGTGCTATGAAACTGAGAGGATGCAGAAGACCCTTCGAGCTAAATGTAAAAATAAGCGTAGAATTGAAGCATCGATGGCTGAGGCATTCATTACTGAGGAGGTGGCAAACTTTGTGACAGCACACTATGAAGCCAAAAATCATCATTTGCATAATCCGAAGCCTCGGCACAATGATGCAGAACCTAAAAAATGTGGGTCCAACCTCAGCCTATTCAAAGGGAAGCTCGCACCAGCCGGTGCTTCGAAACCAATAACGTTGGATGTCGAAGAATGGAGGAACATTTCGTTGTATATCTTCAACAACCTAACGGAACTGCGGCCGTACTTCGAGTGAGTTCTCGACACATTTTCCAGTAACTTCTAATTCCTTTGAACTGCTCTTATTCCCGGATATTTCAAACAGCCGTTACGTCGCCAAATTCTTGGATGGAGCGGTGATCGAAAATGATTCTGTCGAAGAGTATGAGCTTCTGTCAAAGATAGGAGGCGGCTATCCCGGTTTCATCTCTTGGTTCATACAAACGGTAATTATCAATAATGGACCATTTCATTTCTTGGTCTAACTTGCGGCTAATGCAACAATCGTTTCATATTAAAGTTGTAGGCTAATTCAGAGTCTATGGACGTCGAATTGAGGCAAGTCGCTAATGGTTTTGACTATAAGGTCCGTTCAATTGAGAAATACAACATCAACGGGTATCTCTTTCATACCTTTGGCAAAGGGCTATCTATGCCCGACCATAAATCTACAAATTGTGGTGCCTTTGCTATCGGCAAGGTGTTATCGAGTATTATGGAAGAGTTGAAGCAATTTATGAACTTAAATTCTATGGTGAAAACCCACCGAACGTCGTAGTCTTCAAATGTTATTGGTTCCAGCCGATGGAGACTAGAACGACTCATGAACATATAGGACTAGTAGAAATCAATCCAAACACCCATTTAGATGTTCCCGATGTCTATATTACGGCTCAACAGGCGACCCAAGTTTTCTATATACCGTGTGCATGCCAAACGGATAAGAATCTGGAAGGTTCGTATGTTGTTTATGAAGTGTCGCCACATGTCAGACCACCACTTCCAAATGAACAGGATTATGAACCTCACATTAACCCGGACACATATGATGGAGAATTCTTCCAAGAAACACGTCTTTCCAAGGAACGTTTCAAGAACCACCGTGCTTCACCCAAGAACATGGAAGTAGACAGCGACAATGAATCCGACTCCACCCCTGAGCCGGAACCAGAAGACCTGGAACTCGTAGAGGTTACTGATGCGGATGACCTGTGAATGCTTCAACGATTAAAGAAAGGCCTTTCACAACTTCACGCCGTTGAACCCGACGAGCACGTCATTCATGAAGACATGCGTGATAGTGATGATGATGATGCATTTATTGATGATGATTATTAGTTTGTAAGATTCACAAATTAAATTATATATATTTTAATCTTTATTATTCATGTACATATTATTATTCATCTCAGCTATTCAATTTTTTTATGTTGTACTAATTTCTTTTAATCTTTATCATGGCAGGTCACCAGGTGTGGAAAGATGGTGGGCGCTGGTCCAAAGCGCTCGACGGGTTCTTCCCAACCGCCCCGCACGTGGGGTGGTACTTCCCTTCCACCCCTATCTCTTCGTAGAGCCTTGGAAGACAGTCTGTCCGCACCACCCATGGGTTCTTCTTCGTCGGCGACATTGCCGACTAGGAGAGGTGCTAGTCGGGTAGGGAAGAAGGGGAAGGGTATAGGGAGAGGTGGTGGCTGCGGAAGATCCAGGAGGACTGTTGAGCCGTCCTCGCCACCACCACCAGCTCATTCACCCGAGCATAGGACTACTATGGTCAACCCGTTTGCGGAGAGGCTACGGGGACTCCGGTCCTGGAGCCTGGTGTTGACGGGCATTCGTCCCATGAGACTCTGGTCCAGGATCAGCCTCGGGTCGAGGTGCATTCGGCCCACGAGACTACGATTCCGGAGGCTTCACCCGACGTGGAGAGGCCCGCATGGGATAACTGGCCGGATCGGACCGAGTTGCCGGATTGGACCGAGGGTCCGGGTGGCTCAGGGGGCGGGGATGAGTTTACAGATAGTAAGGGCGATGTGCAGGTGGACGGGGCCACCGTGTACGATCATGGTAGTACACGTCTCCCGGTCGTGCCGGTTACCCGCAAGCAGAGGCCGGTGATTAAACCTGAAGGAGATAGGTAAGTACATTTACTCTTTTTTAGCTTTTTCCTTTAAGTTTGTTCAAATATCTAATGCATTGACCTTATCATACTGCAGGGGATGGGCACACCCTCGTGGAGTCCGCAAGCCGAACTCCGTCCTTGGTGTGCTTTGTTGGACAAATTTCCCGGGGTTTGTCACGTTGCCTGGTGAGGGTCAGGTTCCTACACTAGGATTTTCCTGGGAGCACTACCAGGCTGCGCAGGTCCCGCCGGAGGAGATTATAGATGGTGTCTTGTGCCACACGAGGCCCGACATGGTGATCAATAGCTTTTGGGTAAATTATCCTTTTACACAATCTAAGATTAACAATATAGCTAATTATTGTACTAATCGGTGTTTTCACGTTTGATTGCAGACCTTCTACAGGTGTGAGGATGGATATGAGGAGGAGGCGGCCAAGGTTCTCGAGGCCGAGTGTAGGCGGTTACTACATAACTTATGCCACGAGGCTCAGCTGCAGGCTATTCGAGACTACTAGACCACGCATGGTATTAAGAAGCAGAAGAAGGATCGCCGCGGAAAATTTCTGAAGAAGGAGCAATACATGAAGGTAATTACCTATTCTTAAGTCCTTCTACGTAGTTTTCTTGATTTCATTCATAGGCGTAGCGCTCAAAATTCTTTCTAATAACTTACAGGTGCTCCCGAGATGGTGTGCGGATAAGATGGATTGTTGGGAGGCGTTGGTTGATGAGTGGTGCACACGCAGCTGGCGAGCCGTCCACGAGAATGCGAAGGATCGGCGTAGCCTAATGGTTGGTGTGCCACACCATCAAGGAAGCGCCAACTTACTTCAGTTCAGACGACACTGGTTATGTGATTTGCTTCATGATTCATGCAATTCATTCTTCATGCTAATATTTTGTTCCTCTCTTTTAGGCGCATCACAAATAAGACGGAGATGCCACACTTGTACGACCTTTATGGCATGACCCATACTACCTCATACAAGAAGGCTAAGGCATTC
This sequence comes from Hordeum vulgare subsp. vulgare, assembly GCF_904849725.1. NCBI lineage: Eukaryota > Viridiplantae > Streptophyta > Magnoliopsida > Poales > Poaceae > Hordeum > Hordeum vulgare. The sequence continues at coordinate 221,657,104 of NC_058523.1, forward strand.
TCTGAGTCTGACCAGGATGATCCAAATAACTTTACGAGCATATCATCCCACCACAAGCTCGTGACATATAGGGACACAGGGAAGGCTACGAAATTTGATGACTTTAATCCGAGCCAGGAACCTTTGGATCCAGAGCTGGTGATGATATCTGGTGGCGGGAGGCCCCATGGCTTGATAGCCATTGGAGATGGGATAATATCTTGTTCACTCACTCTCCCGGAGATCAAGGCGCGCCAGTCGAGCAACTGTCCTGAGATAACGCGTCGTCCACGGCCAGTCGATCTTGCCATCGAGGTTAGTTGTATGGACTATCAAAACTTTCATCCATTTCTTTATGTGTGTCACCATAGATCATTACTGTGGTAACGAGGAATGGTGTTTCAGGCTGCTCTTCAGAAAGAGAGAGCGGCAAACCAGGCTGCTCTTGAGAAAGAGAGATTGGCAAGCGAGGCTGCTCTTCAGGTTGCTCTTGATGAGGGGGACCAGACCACGACACGATTGATTGAGGAGGAGAGGGCCCGGAATGAGGCGGGTCAACGGGCCCTGTACGAGCTTTTTGTGGTAAGTTTTTTTTCACATTAGCCAAATCATGTGTGTAATGTCTGTTTCATTACTAACTAATACGACCCACTCTTCAGGGTCCGTGCGAGAAGAGCGGTCAAGTCCCTCCGCCGATGCCCGTCTTCTCTTTGATTGGCACGGTGAGTTTCATTATAAACTAGTATTAATAATTGAGTGTCATCATGCTAACTGAGACATTGCAACATATCTTTTCTACAGAATAACTCCCGAGCGTCATCGCACGACCCTTCTCCAGGTGTTCCTCCTCCTTGATGACCACTATGGTAAGTTTCTCTTCTCCTCTTTCATATTCTCCTTGCCTTAATTTCCCCAACATTGACATAATTAGCCCATTTAGCTCCAAAATGCCATAATAACCTCAAAATGGCATAAGAACCTTGGTTAGCTCATTAATATTATATACTTAGCTTGTTTTCCTCTAAAGTGGGATAATTAGACCATATAGCTCCAAAAAGACATAGTTAGCTAATTGAGCTCCAAGAATAGGAGAAGAGGAGAATAAATAGGAAAATGAAAAGAAAGAAGAAGAAGAAGAAGAATAGAAGAAGGAGAAGGAGGAGGAGGAGGAGGAGGAGAAGGAGGAGAAGGCCAAGGACCTTCTAGTCCTTCTCCTCCTCCCCCTCCTCCTTCTCCTTCTTCTTGATTTATTATTCTCCTCCTCCTCCTCCTCTTTCTTCTCCTCTTTCATATTCTCCTTGCCTTAATTTCCCCAACAATGACATAATTAGCCCACTTAGCTCCAAAATGCCATAATAACCTCAAAATGGCATAAGAACCTTGGTTAGCTCATTAATATTATATACTTAGCTTGGTTTCCTCTAAAATGGGATAATTAGCCCATTTAGCTTCAAAAAGATATAGTTAGCTAATTGAGCTCCAAGAAGAGGAGAAGAGGAGAATAAATAGGAAAAATGAAAAGAAAGAATGAGAAGAAGAAGAGAAGAAGGAGAAGGAGGAGGAGAAAGAGGAGAAGGCCAAGGACCTTCTAGTCCTTCTCCTCCTCCTCCTCCTCCTTCTCCTCCTTCTTCTTTATTTCTTCTTCTCCTCCTCCTCCTCTTTCTTCTCCTCTTTCATATTCTCCTTGCCTTAATTTCCCCAACAATGACATAATTAGTCCATTTAGCTCCAAAAAGACATTATAACCTCAAAATCGCATCAGAACCTTGGTTAGCTCATTAATATTATATACTTAGCTTGGTTTCCTCTAAAATGGGATAATTAGCCCATTTAGCTCCAAAAAGACATAGTGACCTAATTTAGCTCCAAGAAGAGGAGAAGAGGAGAAATGAAAAGGAAGAACAAAAAGAAGAAGAGAAAGAGAAGAGAAGGAGAAGGAGAAGAAGGAGGAGGAGAAGAAAAAGAGAAGAAGAAGAAGGAGGAGGAGGAGTAGAAGGAGGAGAAGGCCAAGGACCTTCTAGTCCTTCTCCTCCTCCTCCTCCTTCTCCTCCTTCTTCTTTATTTCTTCTTCTTCTCCTCCTCCTCCTGTTTCTTCTCGTCTTTCATATTCTCCTTGCTTTAATTTCCCCAACAATGACATAATTAGCCCATTTAGCTCCAAAATGACATTATAAGCTCAAAATGGCATAAGAACCCATGTTAGCTCATTAATATTATATACTTAGCTTGTTTTCGTCTATAATGACATAATTAGCACATTTGGCTCCAAAAAGACATAGTTAGCTAATTTAGCTCCAAGAAGAGGAGAAGAGGAGAAATGAAAAAGGAAGAACAAAAAGAAGAAGAGAAAGAGAAGAGAAGGAGAAGGAGAAGGAGGAGGAGGAGGAGAAGGACGAGAAGGCCAAGGACTTTCTAGTCCTTCTCCTCCTCCTCCTTCTTCTTTATTTCTTCTTCTTCTCCTCCTCCTCATCTTTCTTCTCCTCTTTCATATTCTCCTTGCCTTAATTTCCCCAACAATGACATAATTAGCCCATTGAGCTCCAAAAATACATTATAAGCTCAAAATGGCATAAGAACCTTGGTTAGATCATTAATATTATATACTTAGCTTGTTTTCCTCTATAATGACATAATTAGACCATTTAGCCCCAAAAAGACATAGTGAGCTAATTTAGCTCCAAGAAGAGGAGAAGAGGAGAAATGAAAAGAAGGAAGAAGAAGAAGAAGAAGAAGAAGAAGAAGAGAAGAAGAAGAGAAGGAGAAGGAGGAGAAGAAGAAGGATGAGGAGAAGAAGAGAAGACGAAGGAGAAGAAGGAGAAGGAGCCCTCCTTCTTCTCCTTCTTCTTCTCTCCTCCTTCTTCTCTTCTTTTTTCTTCTTCTCCTCCTCCTTCTCCTTCTCCTTCCCCTCCTCCTCCTCCTTCTTGTTTTTGTTCTCCTTGTTCTCTTCTTGCTTCTTCTCTTTCTTCTTCAATTTAAATTATTTGTCATATATATGTTGTTGTTGTTCTTTTTCTGACTTTCTTATTCCCATTTTGCAGATTGGATGTACTACATGCATGGAAGCTGGCATTGATGGAGTGCTTTAGTTCTTGTTTTCATTTGAGTTGATGAACAATGTGGAATTATATGTATATGTATATATGGATGAACAATATATGTGGAACTATATGTATATGTATATATATGGATGAAACTTCGTGCTATGAATATGTGTTGTGACCTATATATGTGCTATGAATTATATGTGCTATGTATATGTATATGTGTTGTGACCTATATATGTGCTATGAATTATATGTGCTATGTATATGTATATGTGTTGTGACCTATATATTTTCTATGTATATGTATATGTGCTGTGAAATAAACAAAAAAAAATAAAACTTTGACAATATGGGCTCTTTGCCGTCTGCCAGCTAATGGGAAAGGCCTTTGCCATGAGCTGACCGACGGCAAAGGTGCCATGTGGCGCCCAGCTGTGCAACCTGGGCAGCAGCAGCTGGCCATATAGTCTCTTTGCCGTCTGCTTCCTGGGGGGTGGCAGACGGCAAAGAAGAGGGCATAGAGCAGGGGGAGGAGGGGTAGGCATACGACAAAGAGTGTAGGGGGGGGGAGGTGGAGGCCGACGGCAAAGAGTGGAGGGGGGGAGGAGGTGGAGGCAGACGACAAAGAGTGGAGGGGGGGAAGAGGTGGAGGCAGACGGCAAAGAACAGGGCAAGGCAGACGGCAAAGCCTCCGTTAGCCCCTAACGGAGGCAACTCCTATCGGCTGCCGTCTCGACTTCTTTGTCGACTGCTCTTATGAAAAGCTGACACAAAGCTCTTTGTCGTCCGCTTCAGTGAGGCTGACGGCAAAGAAGCTACAATGTCGTCGTAGGCTCACGCAGAATTTTTGACGACAGGAGTTTTCTTTGTCGTCTGTGTATTACTCTTTGCAGGCGGTGGATTACTCTTTGCCATCTGTGATGGCAGACGGCAAAGAAGCTAATTCCTGTAGTGTATGCCTTTCTTGTTATTTAAGCTAGTGCACTTCTCCTGCCCTACATGACGCAACACACTACTTCCCTTTGATCTAGGAGCACAACATCATCCATATCATACATATCATACAAGCGGACTAGCGATCTGTTTCACCATCTCTAGGCGGAGTCGGAAGGAACCTGGATCGGCTAACCCAGAGTAAGTACCAGATGAGGAGTTGGGGAGTTCACTTCCTCCTCTATTGGCACTAAGCGAACTGCACGAGACGGCGAGGCGTGTGCGTGACTAATAGGCACAACAGCTCTAATGGGGGCAGGAGCAATAACTTGGTTAAACTCCTCAGTGGTAGGCAGCTGGTGGCGGAGCTGTGCTAGTGGAGTACATGAGACAGAAGAAGACGGGCATGACCTACGCGGTGCTGGATGAAGGAGCTCAGTCCTGTGGTGAGGACGAGTAAGGTGCTCCATGCGAGCAGCCACCAAGTCATCCACTAAACCATCAATAGCTGACTCCAGGGCTCGGACATACTGCACGAGCATCCCAAGAGCATCATCTTCCTCTCCTCTCGGGCATGCAAAGGCATAGTGGCTGGTGTACGTCACGTGGCATGGCAGATAATAATAAGGACGAGTCTTCATTGCTGGAAGAGTGTCCCGGAGACGAGCAATCGCTTCCCTTGCTACCATCTGAATAGCTTCCCTCTCTGTAGGCATGGCTCTCCCAATAAAACGAAGGCGACAATACTCTGGTCGACCACCATTAAAATGAACCGACGCTTGATGCATTGTCAGGGGGTCGCTGATCTTGTGGCGGTAAAACGTGTACTGGGTGCGGACCGTCTGTCCAATCACCATCTTCACGATGACTGAAAGCAGTCTCGAAAATCCCGTTGGCTCATTAGCGAACACCTGTGACGGGCAACAGTTGCCAGCCATCTATAAAACAAAAAAAATCGTATAGTCAAAACATAAATATATGTTGACTAACAGAAAATTGCTAACACAAGAAACCAATAAAATGACTAATCCGGTCAGCGATCATACCTAGGGGTTTCTTACAGTTAGCCTGGCTCTGGTACAAAGTTTATCACGACTCCAAATAAAGGATTTAATTGGAAATCATCCATTCGTGTCCACAGTGAAGAAAATATTTCCCACTGACGGAATCAACTTGATGCAGAAAACCAGTAGTACTCAATATATTACAAGTAGAGCAAGTGTCGCTCTACAAATTATTACAGCACATCCAAGTCTTAGGATAGATGGAAATGTTACACTGGTCTTAGGGTGACTCTACTTCTCGCGAAAAATAAAGGGACACGTCACATCAGAGTAATGCGACATGACAACTACTACTACACGCTAAGCCTCAGAGTGAAGCTCAATGATTTATTCAGGGTGGCGTAAGCGATGGAATAAAACAGCGGCGGACTCCAGGATCGCAAGACTGACTCGGACTCCTATAGACGTCGGACTCGCTATGGAACTCCTCATCCATGACATCTCCTTCATGCATATCTGGCCACAACAACAAGCGAGTGAGTACTCCGAGAAGTACTCGCAAACAGTTTGCACAAAAGATGAGATGCATGCAGTTCATTTTATTATGCATGATTATAGTCAAGTTATATGCAAAAATATACGTACTGAAAGTAAATAGGTTAGTGGATAAATGAGGCGGTAGTCCTCCCGAGATATTCATGCAGAATAATAAATACCACTGTCGGGCGTCTGAGCAACACCACATACAGGGAAAAAAGTAAATAACATATCATGCCACAGTCGGGCGTCTCAGCGACACCAGATAGAGGGCTTATAAGAACAATAATAAAACAATGACACAATCAGGCGTCTCAGCGACACCACATAAAGGGCTTATAATAATTATTAAAGACAATGCCACAGTCGGGCGTCTCAGCGACACCACATAAAGGGCGTATAAGAATTAATAAAGACAATGCGACAGTCGGGCGTCTCATCAACTCCGCATAAAGGGCTTATAAGAATTAATGAAGACAATGCCATAGTCGGGTGTCTCAGCGACACCACATAAAGGGCCTATAAGAATTAGTAACGACAATGCTACAGTTGGGCGTCTCAGCGACACCACATAAAGGACTTATAATAAATAATAAATATTGAATAACCAGGAGGTAGAACCATCCCAGGGTTATCCAACAATAAAATCATAGGAGTTTGTCCAGAATAATAATCATATATGATCATCCACCACGTCATCATATGATTCACCACACCATTGTTATAATATCACCGATACTCAAAAGACCGACTCTAGGACCGAAACTTGAATCGTCGAACAACGGCCTTGACCAAGGACACGGCTACTCGAATAGTTTTGACTCTGCAGAGGGTGTACTCTTTACCCATAGTCCACGGTTTTCAATAGTCAATATGACTAACTCTGCGTATGACATTTTAGAAGTGGATACTGAGAATCATCACAAACCCACTTTACCTCCGCGAAGCCCGAATTCACCCGGACTACGCTGCCAAGTTAAAACCATAAGACGTGGAGGCTCCGACCTCGACTAGCATGGGATCAACAATATTTGTACCTCGCGCTTACGGGGAGTGCCCTTCCTTCCGGTCCCAGACCAGAAACACCCATGCCCCTGACCTGATCACTGTATTTAGTCCAGGGCCTGGATACCTTCATACCGGTCCCTCTAATGGTGTGTGATTGATAATAGGTCTACAACTGACTATACCGAACCCATTATCCAGGGAACTATGGTAGCACGGTAAGAAGTATGACACGGACAAGACTCGATCTAGGTTGATACTGGAGTTTACCAAATATATACCAGCACCAATGTGCTCAATCCATGACAAGGCCATAACCTATATGTTCCGCATGACTAGACTATTCCACAACCTTTCATAACCATCAGTTGCCTTCATCATATTATATCACGGTTGATTATGTATAACAAGTATGAAATATGCAAGGTGTTGGAAAAATAAATATGAGCATGATAGCAAATAACACACCAAAAGTAACAAACATGCTTGCCTGGTTCCACGTAGTCGGGATCAAGCTCGTTGCAGTTGGCATCTGGTATCTCGGTGTCGGAATCTACGGTATAATACAAACAATGACATAAGCTACACTTCCTAGCTATTGGTATAGAAATATTTGTAGAAAAATCTTATAATAAACTAGACCTTATCAGGATCATTTTGCAAGAAGAATCACTACAAAAGGAGTTATAGAATAAAAGTTATTACCAAACCTAAACTAGGGACTTTTGTGTAATTAGTTTCAAAGGAAACATGGGCTAGACTGGAAAGATGCAAAAGTGCCCGAGGGGGGTGCGTTTCCCAGAGAGGAAAATGGCTTCGGCCGAAAACGTTTCGGAGAGGGGGAGACAGACTCACAGTGGAGGCCCACCTGTCGTGTTTGAACTCCTCACCGTCGCCAGAGGCTTCCGGTGATCAGCGGCAACGATAGTGTCACACCTCAATTTTTGGCTTTCCTGACTAATTAACTTATTTCAAAATTTAGGACCAATTAAAATTTTTGTGAATGCTTGTGATGCTTAGAGTGACTATTGTTTGCCTGTTTGCTTGAGTGCATGTGATAGCTCCCCATTAATTCTTGCCATCCTCCTAATCACCTCCTCACTCCATGATCTCCTACCTAATGATCATACCATGTGTTTAGGACAAATATCTATTTTTACCAAATATTATTTTCACCGAAAAGCTTTTCTTTGAATTAAACTTTCAAACCCCTGAGATGAGGTTTGCACTACAAGTCCTCAAATTTGGGAGTTTATTTTGCACCAATTGTTTTATTTAAAACCATTATCAAAATGACTTTCAAAAACCATATTATTATTATTTTAAAAGTTATTTTATTATTTTATTCAAAAGCCTTTCTGTGAGGCCAGAAATGGTCTCTTATGAAGGAAAGTTATCTTTATTGCTTTATAAATATTTAATAAAATTTAGGGAAACTCAATGGATATATTTATTCCATATTTATGAGTTTCAACACATGGTCATGTTCAAAATATTGGGCAAACCCCTCCAAAACCATTCCTGCATATTTCAAGATTCTGGAATATTTCTATAAGACATATTCTCAATAAATTCCAGTAAAATTCTAGCATGTCATTTATGATATTCTTGATGATCTTGCCAAGTTTCATTTCAATCCAAGTTGATTTGACTCCCCTAATCACTCTAAAACCCTATCTGTCCAGAATCAAATTTGAGCAACTCTACATTATGAAGTGTCTACAATTGTGCTCAAATTTGGTGGACATGTTCCAGTACTCCAATGAGGCATCCACACAAAGTGGTACACCAAGGAGAATAGAGGAACTTGTCCTAAAACCCTCAAAACCCTCTCTGTTGACTTCTGACTTTGACAAACTTTACATTATAAAGTTTGTCCAATTGACCTCAAACTTTTTGTGCATGCTTTAATGATCAAATAATGCCCCTACACCAAATATTGGATTTGTGGAAATTTTATTGAATAGGGTTCTAAGCAGAAACCCATTTCTGCCCATTCCTAGGGTTTCCCAAGTCTAAATTGGAAAACTTATCCAGAAAATCCCAAATTTGGTGTGCAAGCCTATTTTCATCTATTATTTGATTCTGTTAAGTTTCATAGACATTGGAATCCATCTGATAGCCTAACCACAAATCAAACACCTTGTGTGCACTCACTAATCTGTGTTCTATTGCCCCTTCCACTTTATTCCTTGAGCTCAACTTTCTACCACAGCCTCACATAGTTACATTTCACCTCCAGTAACATTCTCATGGCCACTCGTCAATTATTGGAGAAGGTCCCTTTGTAACTTTCTCTCATTTTCACCTTGGCAGCACTGTTCTACCTCTCTTTCCATTCTTCTGCTTAAGCTATCACCCCCAATTCTTTCCAGAGCCTCTCTAGTGTCTCAATGCATCATTTCAAATCAATTGATGGCATGCTCATGTGGAAAATATGAGCAGCACTTCTACAAATGGATTTCTGGCTCAATCATGACTTTGTACAACAAGTACTAGCTAAACTTTCTTTCTTGAGCTGAAACTTTGCAGTATGGTAGTCCTTCCATGCCTAACACGACCAGACATAATTTCTCCCCAAGGATCCCCACCTAAGACCCACTTTTATCAGCTCCAAGTTTGCTGTTAGAAACTTAACAGCAGTCAAAGCATGTTCAAACCAGCCCCAGATGCTTCCAAACTCCTCCAGTGCATCGTGGTAAGCATGCCTTGCACGGTTGACACCTTGGCCTGGCCAAGGGGTGCCCCAGGACACCAGGTGGGGTGGTGACCACCAATCTAGCGTGCAGTACTGGTGCTCTGCACCTTGTCTTCCTCCTGCAAGCTGTGTGTGGCCATTACAACATGTCTCAGCATGCCACATACCTCCATTTGACCAGTCCAACGACTCCCCGACGCCAGCTTGCCTCCAAAACCCTTCTGGCATGCTTGTCTACCCTGTGCTCTCAGAGCTCTAGAAAGCCCTGAGCTCTCTCCCTCCTTTCCCTCAAGGATCTCCTCCTCCCCTTGAACATTAGCAGCAGAGGGCAGCTCTCCCTCTCACCCTGGAGCCCCCTCGAACCCCCTTCCTCTCCTAAGCTTCCTTCCCTTCTGCATGGCCAGCATGGCCGAAGCTCCCGAAGAATCTCCGCGCGAGCCTAGCCAACCCAGGGGGGTTTCCCCTCGCCCTAGGCTCTCTGGTGAGCTACAGTTGTCGCGCACCCCCTTCCCTCTAGCCCTACGGGCCCTCCTCCTTGTTGCAGGTGCCGAGGGCAACGGCGTTGACGGCCTCCCACGGGTGCGCGACGGCTCCCCATTGCAGCCCTCCGCAGAGGCCGTGTGTGGGGGGATGGAGGCGGCGAGGTGTCTTGAGCTCGCCGATGCTCCTCCTCGGGCCGGGAACGGCCGGAGACGCGGCGCCGTGCGGCCCCCTCTTCCTCTCCTCGCGGTCTCCCTGCAACCACGGCATCGGCACCTTTGCGGCCCTCCCCTGTAGGCGCCGGGCAGGGGAACAGAGGCGGCTAACTCCCCCGAGCACGCTGGTGGCCGGCACAGTGCCGGGGGGTGGCCAGAGCCGCTTGGGGAGCTCCTCCCGCGGCCGGTCTACCCCCTGCCTCCCCTGCATGTGAGCCTGAGGAACGAGGAGACCCTGCAGGCGGGGCCCTCTGGTCAGCCACTCTAGCCGGCCAGCTGGAGTAAGTGGCCGCGCCCCGTCTAGCGGGCGTTTTCCCCGTGCGGAGGCGCCTTCCCTGGAGTACGTGTCTGGCGTGGTCGGGTGCTCGCGGCTGGAGCCACTGGGCCGGCCCGAAGGCCTATCTAGCGCCAGTGTCACAAGATAAATCCCCCTAGAGGCTGAGCCCTTCCTTTTTCATTTTCTCCTTGACTTATAAATTCCATATTAAATCCATTCTAACTCCAAATCACTTGGTTCAAATTTCTGCAGGTTCCTAAATTCAAACTCTATCCACTCATGTGCTTTGCACATTTTTCCAAGAAACCTTTCTGTGGTATTATTATTCAAATGCAGATTTGAATATATTTAGCCCACCTTTGTAAAATCCTATAGGGTTCAAATCAACTCCAATTGGAGTGATTCGAATTTCCAGAACCTTCTTAAATCATTTCCTAATTTTAGAGCCTTGGTCAACATTTTTATGAAACTTAATTCTGTTGCTTATAATAAATAGCTTCCTATTGCTATTTATTCCACATTAGAAAATTCCTAGTATATTCATACCATCTCCAAATCCAGTGAAACCACTTCCGAAATATTTCTAAAATCATTCTCTGTTAAATGGGTGCCTCCACTCATTTTTAACAGAATGTTTTCTATTGACCTCTTCAATGGTCACATATCCCTCCTTTCCTTCCATCTAGACACCCCTGATGATTCAAACCGCTTGGCAAGGATTCAGGTATTTTTCTTATGACCAGAGAGGTCCAAGAAAAATATAACTTCTATTTATAGAACACTTTTATTCTGCTTGTTATATGGCTTACTATAGTTGTGTCCGATGATAGTTGACGGTAGACGGAGTACTTGGACTTGGAGCGGAAGACCTCGAAGACCCCGAGGACTTACGTGATCAAGGCAAGCAGCCCTTTTGCCATGACTTAAGTATATAAAATGATGCATGCTAGTATAGAAAGTATTTTCCGTTGCATGTGATCACGATGCCGGTTCATCATTGATGTGATGGTATAGAAGGCTTTTCGAAGCACTTGCATTGATAGTAATGATATTCACATGGCTCCTGGAGCACAAACATGATGAGCTGACCATATCTACGAGGATCATGCTACTGTCATGTGGACTAGTAAAGTAAGATCATTGCATTAAGCTTGACCCTACCCCGTGAGGGTCATGTTATACCATGTTGACAAGTAATGATAGAGCATATTATCACAAGCATGATGATGAGTTAAATAAAGGATTTATGAAAACCCCGTCGGGTGCCACTTATGCCCGAGGGTGATGATGAGTTGGTGATCACTTTTGTTGAAGTGATGCACCGGTGATTTTGGTGTGAGTATGGTTTCAGAAATGGGATTAGATTTATGATGTGTCGACTGTCCCAACCTTACCAGTACGACCACGATAACCCCCTTTATGGGACGGGGCTTTGTTGAGTACTCTGGTCGGTACTAGCAAAGAGCCACATTACTAGTGGCGGGAGTGATCGGTGTCACTCTCGTGACGGGGTCGTACCAGGTAGGACGACTATGCCATTATTATGAGTTATAGGCACACCGTTGGTCCCTGCATGGTTGATACGGTCCAGAGTCGGTGCTCGTAAGACGTACAACATGTGGGTTGGGTACCAATCGAGTGGACCTCTTTGTCTAGTATCGTCAGGGGAAAGATGATGATCGGGTACTTACCTCGGGTATATGTGATATACCGCGAGTCGTGGATGACACGGAAGTTTTCCGTTTCTAGTGGGTCCAGCGTACTACCTCTGCAGAGTGTAAACTATTCGAATAGCCGTGTCCATGGTCAAGGACAGTTGGGTGGTGTTGCTTAAACTACGTCCAGTGTTTCCGCGTAAACCAAGAGTGTGTGTGTGTGGTGTTAAAAAGGTGTTGTCATTATAATCACAATAATTTGATCAAGTTCGGTGACTTGACATATAGGGTAAACCCGGATGGTTTAGCCCTCATTAATACATTGAGGTTATGACAAGTCCGATGACTTGGCATTTAGGGTGAACTCGGTGTGTTCATCCCTTAGCAGATATGTTGATATATGTAACCTGTTCTTCAAAAGTAATTCTTTAACCTGATGCATTTACATGATCATTCCACCCAGATGAGTTACACTAAAGATGCATGATACTGTTATCCTTCACTTTCATTGTTCGTATCATGGGCTGTTTGCGAGTAGATTCAAAGTACTCATTGGCTTGCCACTGGTTATTTCATTTACCAGGTATGAAAGTCAGGATATGGTGAAGATTAACTCGGTGACGTTCTTGCGAGCTAGGACGCTTCCCAGTCAGAATGCCTGTAGGTTAAGGTTGATGGCATGGGTTCACGCTTTCAACCAATAATTCCGCTATTGGTCTAGTTTGGTGCTTTGGCCTTGAAGTCCCTATGTATGTGAGACTCGACCAAAGTGGTCATTTATTGTATCAAACGGTATGTATGGATGTAAGACTCTATTATTCAGTATCTGTGTTCAGTGAGCATTGATCCTTGGGATCACTGGCCACGGCGATCTCGAGTTACCAGTTGGGGTCCCCACAGATAGGAGGGGGGAGAGAGCGAGCTAGAGGTGGGGGTGCACTCACCGTCGACTAGCCTGACGAGTGAAGGTGGATTGGATGGCGGGGGGTGGCTCACGACGGCGGCAGCAGATCTCCGGTGGCAACAACTCCGGTGACACGACAAATCGACAACCGAGGGACTCTACGATGATATCAAGCACGGGGTAAGAAGGGGAGGAGCTCCTGGATCGACCGAATGTGTCAGGGGATCGTACCTCAACTTACACAGCAAGGGAGCGGCCGGATCCCGAAGCGGATTTGGGCGGCCGAAGCTGGGGAAGAAGGTCCCTCGAGGGCATCTTCCTGGATCGGCTGCTTCCTGGAGGGGGAGATGGAGTGCGGGAGAGAGGTGGGTGAGCTCAGAAGCGCCGTGGAAGCGCTCTATAAATAGGCGCCGCTGGAGGGGCTTCGTCCATTACTCTGGCGAGGAATGCCGGTGAAGCAGGCGCTTGGGTAGGCGATTAGGTGGTACTGGACGAACCTAATCACCGAGAGGAACTCATTTGTGACCCGAGGAGGCTTGGTCATGAACGAGAAGAACGTGGCGTCGATGCATTCAACACGGACCTCTGCGGCGGCACGAATGGTGCTCTGGGGTTACAGGGGCGTTGCGACGAGCTTTGCGTGGCTGAACTAGAGGAGGTGGTCGCGAGGAGGCTGCAAGTGCGATGGGCGATGCCAGGCAGCGCGGGAGCGAATCATGGAGCTGCTGCGGCTACTGCAGAGCCGCTACTAGGGCTTTGGCCGGCACTGTCGGTGAGCTACCAACGAGAGGAAGTGGCCAATCCTGCAGCGGCACTGACGATAGGGTCGAGGCACAGGAGCGACCGCAAACTCGCTGCTACTGACGAGATTGACGATGAGGGGGGGGGAAGGTTGCGCCTGTCTGAAGTTTGGTCTGAAATAAATTAAGACAGTTTCATACAGGTGCACGTGAGGTGCTCGACAGAAGGAAAACCTTAGCTAGAAAAAGGATTTGATGCTGAAATTTGGAGGGGAGCACTCTCATTGGAAGAAAATAGGCTGCAAAAAAATTCAGAATTTTTGGTGGAGTTTAAGGAAGGTTTGAATCAAAAATGAGTTTGTGGGGTCAAACTTAAGTCAAACCAAATTTGAAATTTTCAAACTTGATGTCCCAAAGTTTTTGCTGGAATAGGCTGAGGATACGAAGGACTACAAACTACCAAGGTTTGGGGTCAGGATTCCAAAGGAAAAAGGAGGTTCCTTTGAAAAAAAATTGAAGCTCAAACTGATTACAGAATTTCCCATTTTAGCAATAAAAATAATTGGGGTGACCCAACCCTTCTAAATCTTTGGAAAACTTTCAAAAATAAGCTCACGCATTAGGAGAGGAGTAAAAATATTTAAAAACAGAATGTTGATTAATTCTCTTTGAAGAATTAATAAATAAGCTTATGAAGAAATCCAAAAAAAGGAATCCAATTTAAGAATAAAAGAAATATTCTATTACCCATTTAATTTATGAAAAAGTCCATCAGAATATTTCTCAATTTGTTTGGTGGAGAAGAAGCTCAAAACGTTTTCTCTCATGGATATTAGCAAGAAAACTTCCAAGTTCTTGTCAAGTCAAGAAATTTAAAAAAAAAGTTGAAAAATCTTGGGTGTTATAGGATCTCGCCCCTCCCCCACCATGGAGGCCAAGGACGAGAGGGGAAAACCTCGTCCCATCTAGAGGGGAGGCCAAGGAAGAATAAGAAGGAGGGGGGCTCTCTCCTCCTCTCTTCCGGTGGCACTGGAATGGCGCCAGGGCGATCATTGTGACGGTGATCTACACCAACAAATTCGCCGCCGTCATCACCAACTCTCTCTCCCTCTATGCAGCGGTGTAACACCCCTTCTCCCCACTTTTATCTCTACTTAAACATGGTGGTCAACGCTATATATTATTTCCCTATGATGTATGGCTATCCTATGATGTTTGAGTAGATCCGTTTTGTCCTATGGGTTGATTGATGATCATGATTCGTTTGAGTTGCATGTTTTATTAATGGTGCTCTCCGTGTTACGCAAGCGTCGGGGATCCCAGTTGTAGGGTGTTGGAATGTGTTCATGATTTGCCTATGGTGGGTTGCTTGAGTGACAAAAGCATAAACCCGAGTAGGTGAGTTGTTGCATATGGGAGTAAAGAGGACTTGATACCTTATAATGCTATGGTTGGGTTTTACCTTAATAATCTTTAGTATTTGCGGATGCTTTCTAGAGTTCCAATCGTAAGTGCATATCATCCAAGTAGAGAAATTATGCTAGCTTATGCCTCTCCCTCATATAAAATTGCAATAATGATTACCGGTCCAGTTATCCATTGCCTAGGGACAAATATATTTCTTGTGACAAAAAGATCTCTACTCAGACCAACTTCATTGTTTCTTTATCTTAGCTCCCCTAGTTTTTATTTACGTGTTCTTTATTTTCTTGCGAACCTATCCTATCACGCCTACAAAGTACTTCTAGTTTCATACTTGTTCTAGGTAAAGCGAACGTTAAGCGTGAGTACAGTTGTATCGGTGGTCTATAGAACTTGAGGGAATATTTGTTCTTTCTTTAGCTCCGTGTTGGGTTTGACACTCTTACTTACCGAGAAAGTCTACAATTGATCCCCTATACTTGTGGGTTATCAAGGAGCTAAAGGTGGAACAAATATTCCCTCAAGTTGTATCGACCACCGATAGAACTCTACGCACGCTTAATGTTGGCTTTACCTAGAACAAGTATGAAACTAGAAGTACTTCGTGGGTGTGATAGGATAGGTTTGCAAGAAAATAGAGAACACATAATTAAAAACTAGGGGCTGCTAAGATAAATAAACAACTAAGATGGTCTTTGTAGAGATATTTTTGTCACAAGAAGGTTTATTTGTCCCTAGGCAATCGATATCTCGACCGGTAATCATTATTTCAATTTTATATGAGGGAGAAGCATACGCTAACATATTATTTTCTACATGGATCATATGCACTTATGATTGTAACTCTAGCAAGAATCCGCAACTACTAATGATCATTAAGGTAAAACCCAACCATGGCATTATAAGCTATCAAGTCCTCTTTATTCCCATACGCAAACAACCTACTTACTCTGGTCTGTGCTTCTGCCACTCATGCCACCCACCATAAGCGCATGATAAACATATTGCAAACCCTACATCAGGGATCCCTCATGCTTGCGTGATACGGAGAGCACCATAGGACAAAACCGATAACAAAACATGCAACTCACTCCAATCATGATCGTCAATCAACCCATAGGACAAAACGGATCTACTCAAACATCATAGGATAGCCATACATGATTGGGATAATATATAGCGTTGAGCACCATGTTTAAGTAGGGATTACAGTGGGGAGAATGGGTGTTACACCACTGCATATAGGGGAGAGATTTGGTGATGACGGCGGTGAATTTGTTGATGTAGATCGCCATCACGATGATGGCCCCCGTGATGTTCCGGTGCCGCCGGGAGAGCGGGGTAAAGAGACCCCCTCCTTATCCTTCTTCCTTGGCCTCCCCCTAGATGGGAGGAGGGTTTCCCCTCCGGTCCTTGTTCTCCGTGGAGGCGGAGGGGCGAGATCCCCTCCGATATTAGATCTCACTCAGTGTTTCTTTGTGTTTCTGCGTTTTTCTGCCTTACAGATTCTGGCGTTTCACCGTTTCTTATATTCCGAAGAATTGTAACTCTGATTTGGCTCAAATTTTAACATGATTTTTATCTGGAAATTAGCTTTCTTGCGGCGAAAGTAGGGCACCAACCACCTTACGGGGTGGACACAAGCTTGCCTGGCGTGACCTACCCCCCAGGCCACGCTCCTATTGCTTGTGGCCCCCTCGAGCACCGCCTTCTGTTGTTCCACTTCCCAAAATTTAGAAATATTCCAGAAAAATATCTATTAGTTTCTATCCTGTTTGGACTTCCTTTGGTATGGATTTTCTGTGAAGCAAAAAACATGCAACAAATAGGAACTTGCACTGGGCACTGGATCAATATGTTAGTGCCAAAAATAGTATAAAAAGTTGCCAAAAGTATACGAAAGTTGTAGAATATTGGCTTGAAACAATCAAAAATTATGGATACGACGAAGACATGTCAACATCCCCAATCTTAATTCCTGCTCGTCTTCGAGTAGGTAAATGATAAAAACATATAATTTTTGATGTGGAATGATACCTAGCATAATCTTGATCATATAATCTAATCTTGGCATGAATATTAAGACACGAGTCTTTCAAAGCAATGGTCTATCTAATACTTCAAGCATACTTATAAAGCAATCATGTCTTCTCAAAATACCAACACTAAAGAAAGTTATCCCTAGCCCATCATGCTCAATCATTGATCTATTCATGAAACACACTCAAATATTAGCTATGCCCAATGCTCAAGTACGATCATAGTGTTCCCTAGTTGGTGCTTATAAGAGAAGATGGAGACTCGAAGCAAAAATAAAGCATAAAGTAAATGGATAGGCCCTTCGTAGAGGGAAGTAGGGACTTATAGAGGTGCCAGAGTTCAATGTTTAAACTGAGAGAGAAAAATTATTTTGAGTAGCATGCTTTTCCAGTCAAGGAAAACGCTAAAGTAGCTCATAATACTTTCCATGCTAAATACATTATAGGCGGTTCCCAAATAGAAAAGTAAAGTTCTTACTCCCCCACCACCAATCAATCATACTGCACGGCGAGCCGAAGCCACAGGTACTGTAGATACTAACAACATTCATTGGAGAGTTTTGTTTCATTATATTTCATTTGATTTTTGAGCATGGCACTGGGCATCCCGAATACCATCCACTTTCTCGTGAATGATAGTGAATCAACACATATCGTGAGAATAACCCATCTAGCATGGAAAAATATTGGATACCCCCCACCGTTTCATGAGCGGTATGGGCACACAAAAGAGAAAAATTATCTTGAAAATTTAGAGATGGCACACACAAATTTGCTTGGAACGGCATGGAAATACCGCATATAGGTAGGTATGGTGGACTCATGAGGCAAAACTTGGTTTAAGGATTTTGGATGCACAAGTAGTATTTCTACTTAGTAGAAATGAAGGCTAGCAAATAGATTTGGAAGCAATCAAACCAAGAAATGAAAATTCACATAAGTGAGCATTGAGTCATATCTAACACCGAATAATGCACCACAGTAGGATATAACTTCATTGCATAAGTATTGACTTTCGTGCATGCATAGGGAATCACAAACCCAATATTCCTACCAATCCAAAATTAGTCACTAGCATGACTCTAATATCACGATATTTATATCGCAAAACTATTGCTAGGAATCAAACATATCATATTCAGTGATCTACAAGTCTGATGTAGGATTTTATGACTAACGATGTGAATGACCAACTCCTGTTAACTCTCTAAATAGATATAAGTGAAGCATGATAGTTTAATTCTTTCTACAAAAGATATGCACACTCTCTAACAAATATATGTGAAGCAAAAGAGCATTATGCAAATGGCGGTTTTCTATGTGTAGGGAAACAAGCATTATAAGTGAAGCACATGAAGTATTCTATAAAGCCATACTCAAAAGATATAAATGAGGTGCAAAGAGCCTTCTATAAATCAACCAAGGACTTCCTCATACCAGCATGGTGCAATATTAAAAGAAAAAGAAAAAACACACGATGCTCCAAGATTTACGCATATCATGTGACGAATAAAAATATAGCTCCAAGTATAATCACCGGTGGTTTTTAGAAGGAAGAGGGGATGCCTTCCGGGGTATCCCCAAGCTTATAGTTTCTTGGTAGTCCTTGAATATTACCTTGCGGAGCCTCAGGCATCCCCAAGCTTAGTCTCTTTCCACTCCTTATTCTTTCATCCATCGTGATCTCACCCAAAACTTGAAAACTTCAACCACACAAAACTTAACAAAACCCTCGTGAGATCCGTTAGTAATAATAAAGCAAATTACAATTTCAAGTACTATTGCCAACCAATTCATATTTTGTTTCTGCAATGTATCTGTTGTAATATAACTTTTCCATGGCTTATACCACCGATACAATCGATAGTTTTATCAAAACAAGCAAAACAATGCATCAAAAGCAGAATCAGTCAAAAACAGGACAATCTACAGTAATATGTACATTGAGCATACTTATGTAACTCTAAAAATTATGCACAATTAGGAAGAAATAAAAATTTGCACATAAGTATTGTGTAAGAATTTTAGAAACTTTTGACATTCCAGTAAAAAATGTAAATTCACGCACTACAGCCAATGTTTGTGTTTTTGCACTTCACACACCAAACAAGCAATCTAATCATCCTAAAGGAAAATCTTGGCACATTATTTTTATAATACAATGTATTTATACAAGGGAATAACTTTTTTTGTTGAAAAGTTTCTGTAATTAAGATTCTCAAAGTTTCCATGGGCATGAACAGAGTTCAAGGAGCTCCCCCACTTCAATGGTACTTTCACTTCTGTTTTTGAAAAAAATTTAGGTCCCCATATTTATTTTTTTGTTTTTAAACTATATGAAGCACAAAAAAGAATAAAATGACTCTCTAAAACTTCTAGGTTGTCTCCCTGGCAACGCTTTCTTCAAATCCATTAAGCTAGGCATAAAGTACTAAAGTAATGGCTCCACCTGGATCCCAAGGTATATCAAAGTCAATTTTAATTAACAATGATTTGTAATTTAGTAATGAGCACCAAGTAACATATATCACACAACAACGAAGTCTAACTCTCTTCCTATGCATCGGCATGTCATAAGAAAACAATTCATGCACACAAAGTAAAGGCCAATGCATAGTATAAAGAATTTCTTGCAATTTTATCTTATTGGAATCATAGAGAGGCGGAGATGTAGTTCCTCTCTCGTAATAATTGCAAGTAGGAGCAGCAAGCACATGCATATTTTATCTATCAAAATCATCATGTGTAATAGTAAAAGGCAACCCATCTATATAATCCTTAATAAGTGCAAACTTCTCCAATATATTGTAGTTAGGAGAATTCAAAAAGATAATATGACTATCATGTGTGGGTGCAATAGCATCAATTTCACGTTTAACATAAGGAACTATAGCAAGTTCATCTCCATAAGCATCACTCATATTGGCATCCTGGCCACAATCATAGCAAGTAGCTAGTTCATCAAAAAGGGATATTTCAAATGAATCCAAGGGAGCATAGCAATTATCATAGCATTCATACAAGCACGAAGAGAAATTAAACAATGTATGAGTTGAAGATTTACTCTCATTAGAAGGTGGGCACGGGTAGCTAATCCTCTCTTCATCCTTTTGTTCTTCGCTCTCCTCCTCATCTTTTTCATCCAATGAGCTCAAAGTGTCATCAATTTCTTCTTCCATACATTCCTCCAAAATATTGGTCTCTTCCTGGATAGCGGAGACTTTCTCAATAAATCGATCAATATGGGCATTATATTCATAATTGGCATAACAATTATGAAGCATAGCCAAATTGTGAGATCGGTTAACAAGATCATCATAATCTTCATACTTTTCAAACAAAGCTTCAATTTCATAAGCACCGTTAAAAGCAACAAACTCTTATATTTATTGCACATCATTGTAATCATATATACCATTAGCATAAGAAGCCAAGGTTTCATTATCGTTAAATTTACATGAAAAGGGAAGGTGTTTAACCTTAGAGCAACAAGTAATATCATATCTCAAGCATAGATTCCGAGCATACCATTTCAACATATGAATTTGAGCCCATAACAGTTTCCCTTTACGAGTCCAGCGATAATCCCTAAAGTATTCACGTTGATCCAACGTGTTTCCCATTATATAATTGAATGGGATTTTCTCAGGATTATTAAAGTAGTGCATAATATCTTCCACATAATGAGCATCGATGGTTTTAGGAGGTTCCCCATCTCCATGAGTAGCAAGTACACCTAATTATTTTTGTATTTGTCGGGACCCCGATTCTAAGCCATAGGAATCCAGCCTGTAACACATCGCATCTCTTTGTGGTCTCACGCACGGTTATCCCCACGGCTGCAGCCTTACCTTAGCCAAGTCGCGTATGCAATTGTGTCGCTACCAATCCAATGACAAAGAACCCGGATCGACATGTCTATTCATAAACCAAATCGGCAGTTCCGCACAGGGACACGCATACATGACCCAACAAAGCAGGTGTCGGTCACAAGCGAATATAGACGAGTCGTAGCAAGCTACAGGGACTCCATTACATCGCGTGACATTTCCCCAAAGGGGACAGACACAGCAGCTAAGAAGGACACATGCCGGTCAAACAATGTGTCCGGAGCAGTAGCGAACTACCATGGCTCATTGGATCACAAAGGGGAATTTCCCTCTAAGGAATGTTGCTAAAGCCTACGACTAGGTAATCGAACCCCATACATATCAAGTACAACACACGTACGCACGGCATACCGATATGTATAGATACATCGAAGGCATCACAACATAACCATAATCATACAAACTTTATTTAGAAGGCTCGGAAGAGCCACACACATAATATTACAAACTAAAGGTCTCACGACCCATCATCACAAGTCATACACATAATTCTTACAAACCAGCGGAAGAGTAAAGCTGTCTGAGTACAGACAGATGGAAAGATAAAGGCACATGGCCTGACTATCTACAGACCCATCCTAGGGCCAGACCGTAGCTGGGATACCAACTACTCGTCGTCGTCGATGTCTAGATAGAACCCTCCATTAGGGTCACTAACAACCTCTGCAACAATTTATTAAGCAAACGTGAGTACAGAGGTACTCAGCAAGACTTTAGGATAACTATCTACTCATGCAATGTATCAAAAAGGAGTTGAGGGGTTTCATGCGGAAAGCCAGCATTTGACTCGTGCCTAGATAACTTGAATTTTTAAATAATTTTGACAACTTGATTTCTCGCACACGAGTCCACTAACACCACAACAATACTCCATCGTGGAATCATTCCGTCTCCATACGGAAATGCCGTCCACGACACTCATGCTTATCTTCACAATTTTATGAGTATCCATTAAAGTTATCTATGAACAACATATGTCTCCAAGTAGTCCATATCTGCGGACGCGGCTATTCGAATAGATCATAACCCTGCAGGGGTGTACTTCTTCACACACGCTCTCGCCACTTGTCTCCATGTGCACGTCATGCACCTCGGCAACCTTCAAGCGGAAGCCCAGCGAGGGAGTCGGCCACGACCGTTAACCATGCTAATACCTAGTCGAGGTCTATCGCCTATCTGAGGGTAACCCGCACGAAAGTCCGGCCAAGGTTTCCGCCACGGCCCCAAACGATATCCGCAGGGTTCCCAAGCCCACCGTTCGGGTGCCACTTGGTACACCGTGCCACTGTCTACCACACCAGAGCCCACCTCTCAGGTCAGCGCTATGCACGGCCTCGAGCATGACTATACACACCAGAAACTACTTGCAACTCCTGGACCGAGTACTAAGCGGTTAATAAGTCGAGAGGGTCAATTAAGTATCCCAACGTGTGGTAGTATCTAGTCTTGGATTACATACACGAAACTCAGTTCCTAAGGACGGTTCCAATGAAACAACCCGACATGTACTCCTACATAGCCTTTCACCGGTACCTTTACCAAATCAGGTTAAACAAACAACCTTTACTTACTGAACACATTCTCACAATTCTGTTCATCACCCAGATGACAGACCATTCACAACTCTAAGCATAGCATGCATAGCAGGATACGGCACATCATGGCTCAAGCATCTACCAGGTATGCTAGGTTGCAAGGTTCAACTATTTACTGTGACAAAGACAGGTCATGCATAGGAAGTGGGTTCAACTAGCGTTGTAAAGCAGTGAAAGCATTTTCCCTAATGCAAGAAATAAGAACAGGAGCGGGAACATGGGATTTATTGGGATGATCAAAATGGTTGCTTGCCTTGTTGCTCAGCAGAGGGACAATATACGTCAGTCGGATATTCGGTGGAATCCGGAGGAGCGGAGCCTACCGATAGAAATGACATCAATCAATATCAATCATATGCAACAAGATGATGCATGAGCATGACAAGAAGATGAAAGGTGATAGGCTAATCTAGCTATCATTTATTAGGTTTGAAGTTGATTTGAATCAAGATTCAAATATCACTTCAAACAAGGTATTTTTAGATACCCTTTTAATTGATTCGACCTAATGCTCAGGTCATCTTGTTTTAACATGCATGGGAATGATATGTTAAATTGCATTTGCGATTGAGCATTGTATGGTCATGGCATTTGAAGTGGAATTCAAATGGATTTCAAATTCCAAATATATATTACTTAATATGGTTATCCTAATCATCATTTAATCTGTTTAGTGATGTTAACATTTTCAAACATGTCTGAAAATATCAAAATCAGATTCCTTGGATTTTTTTGATACTTTTTCATATATAAATTATTTCCATTGGAGTTATAGATTATTTTCTATGATTTTTAGAAGTTTTGGGAATTTTCTAGAATTATTTTAAATCAGAAAACTCTTTACTGCATCAGCATGACATCAACATGTCCAACTGGCCGTTGAAATTCAAACCTGACCAGTGGGACCCACTGTTCAGTGACTGATGCTAGATTTTAAATTAGATTTAAGTTAATTAGTTAATTAATAGGGTAGGACCCACCCGTCAGTGTCTGATTAGTTTAATTAATTTTTATTTTTATTAACTTCTACATCCATAGGCTGGCCCCACGTGTCAGTGGCTCAGGCCAGCCGAGATCCACCGGCGGCGAGGTGGTTCTCGCCGGCGGTGAGCCTCCGGCGACCACCAAGACGGTGGAGGGGCTCAGAAAACGGCGCACAGGCAGCCAAACTCTGTGCTGAGTGCACCAGAAGAACGCCACGAATTGGCAGATCCATTTTAGCACTCAGGCGAGGATGATCTGGCCGGAGAAGGCACCGGCGATGAGCTTGGCGGCGGCCGAAGCTCGGGCATCGCCGGGCTAGTCGAATCCGAAGGAGAAAAGCACGGGACTGAGCACCTACGGCCTGAAGCTACTTGTGGCCTCAGAAGGACGAGCCGTTCACCGGAGAGCTACCGGCGACGAGCTCCCGCGGTGGATCTCGTCGGGCTCCGGTGAAACAGAGGTAGAGGAAGGGATTGATGGGGAAAAGGGAGGGGAAAGCTGCACAAGCTCACGGGGAGTGCAGGGGTAGCGCTAGTTTGCTCGGGGGTGGCCTGCAGGGAGAGAACGCCGGCGACGAGCGTCGGTGACCCGAGGAAAAAGACGGTGGCTCCTGGTCGACTCACGGCTTCCTGGCGTCGGGCTCGTAGCTAGAGAGCTTCAAGAGGATGTGGCGGAGCTATTGTGCGGCTTAGGAGGGAAAGCCCTTGGCTGGAACGACGGCGAGCTCGACCTCGAGCTCAGCTCTAATGGCGGCAGTGGGGAAACGTAGCAGAGGGGGAGAATGAGGAGGGATTGAGCTCGGGCACATCTGCCGGGAGGTTATCCTCGCCTTGCCAGCACACCGAGGCATCCAGGTAGGCAGGGAGCTGCGTGGAGGCGCCGGACGTCACGGCGGCCAGTTCCTGCTGCCCACTCGCGAGGAGGAAGCCGACAGAGGAGCTGTTGGGCTGGGATGAGGTCAGCGACATGTAAGCTTTTCTTCATTTTTTTCTGTTTTATTTTCTGGTTTGCTAACTAATTTGATTTGCTATTTATTTTAGCTCCAAATAGTTTATAAAAATATTTTGAACACACTAGAATATTAGTTGGAATATTGCCAACCATTCCTGAAGTTTTCAACTTTTTGAAAACTTAAAAGTTTTTGAATTCAAATTTAAACTGGAATTCAGTGGCTTTTTGCATTTAAACAAAATTCAAAATCTGTTTTAAAAATAGTTTTCTTCCGTGATTACTTGTTTTAAGGAATTATCAGAAAAGTTGAACTTTTCTTGAGGTCATTTTGGGTTCATTGATTTTGACAAGTTTTTGAATTTCCTTTAAATTTAGAAGTGGCTAGGGTTTTTGGGTTTTGCTTCACCACTTGCTTTGATCTTGTTGCAATTTTCTTGGATGCAATGCAAAGAAGATATGAGCACAATGCTAAACTTTGCTTAGGGTTCCAGGGATGTGACAACTCACTCCAACTCAAAAGAATCTCGTCCCGAGATTTAGAAGTCGTCGGGAATAACGCGGAATACTCAAGTCAGAGACAATCCTCTCTTTCCCATGTTGCCTCCTTTTCAGAATGATTTGACCATTGAACTTTAAGAAACCTGAGGTTTCGATGTCGAGTGGTACGCTCAGCTTGATCAACAATACGAACAGGGTATTCTCGGTATGAAAGGTTATCTTTGAGATCAAGCGTTTCATGGTCCACTTCATGGATAGGATCCGAAAAGCAACGCCTGAGTTGCGAGATGTGGAAGACATCATGAACCTTCGAAAGATGCGGAGGAAGTTCCAACTGGTAGGGAACTTCTCCTCGTTTGGCAAGAATGCGAAAAGGACTAATGTAACGAGGAGCCATTTTGCCCTTGACACCGAATCGATGGGTACCCTTCAAAGGTGTAACCCGGAGGTAAGCCTTCTCTTCAACTTCAAAGGTCACAGCCTTATGATGATAATCATATTGGCTCTTTTGACAAGACTGGTCTGTTTTCAACTTTTCACGAATAATGCGAACCTGCTCTTCTGCATCCTGGATCATATCCGGGCCAAAGAGTTGCCTCTCTACGGTTTCTGATCCATTAAGAGGTGTTTGGCATCTTCGTCCATAGAGAACTTCAAAAGGATCTTTGCCCAAACTTGATTGATAACTATTGTTATAAGCAAATTCGGCGAATGGAAGGCACTTCGACCAATTCATACCGAACGATATAACACAAGCTCGGAGCATATCTTCTAGGATTTGATTCACTCTTACTACTTGACCACTTGATTGAGGATGGAAAGCAGTGCTAAAAGATAAGTGAGTCCCCATAGCATTCTGAAAACTTTCCCACAAGAGAGAAGTAAAGATACTCCCACGGTCTGAGTTAATCTCCAGGGGAACACCATGAAGAGACACTATTCGAGAGATATATAACTATGCTAGTTGGCTAGTTGTTATACTCTCACGAACTGGAACAAAATGGGCTACTTTAGAGAGACGGTCAATGACCACAAAGATAGAATTATTTCCTTTCTGGCTCTTGGGAAATCCGGTAATGAAATCCATACTGACTTTATCCTATTTCCATTCAGGAATAGCTAAAGGTTGAAGGGTGCCAGTAGGCCTTTGATGTTCTGCCTTAACTCGACAACAAACGTCGCAGTTAGCAACAAACTCAGCAATTTCTCTCTTCATCCTAGTCCACCAAAACCTCTGGCGTAGGTCCTGATACATCTTAGTACTACCAGGATGAATGGTGAGAGGAGAATCATGAGCCTCCTTAAGGATCTATTACCGCAGACGTTTGCTCTTAGGAACCACTAAACGGTTCTGAAAGAACACAACACCTTTCTCATTGATGGAGAAATCCCTAGCGTTTCCGCTAGCAATATTCTCCCTGATCGGGGATATACCCTTATCATAAGCCTGCACGGCTATGATTTGATCCCTAAGAGTAGGCTTCGCCACCAGGGTAGAAAGGAATCATTGAGGAACAATATGGAGATTTAACTTCTGAAATTCCTCATAGAGATGTGGTTGACCTCGTTGTAGCATCAAATTGTTACAATAAGACTTACGACTTAGTGCATCAGCCATAACATTGGCCTTCCCCGGGGTGTAAGTTATCCCTAAGTCGTAATCCATGATCAACTCAACCCACCTTCTTTGCCTAAGATTCAAATCCGGCTGGGTGAAGATATATTTCAGACTTTGGTGATCAGTGAATATTTCGCAACGATTACCAAGGAGGTAATGTCGCCAGGTTTTAAGTGCATGGACTACAGCTGCAAGCTCAAGATCATGTATGGGATAATTATCCTCATGTGGACGCAACTGTCGAGATGCGTATGCAATCACATGGCGATCTTGCATGAGAATGCAACCTAATCCTTGTCGCGAGGCATCGCAATAGATAACAAAATCCTTAGAAAAATCTGGTGGTAGCAACACAGGTGCGGAAGTCAGGCGTCTTTTCAGTTCCTGAAAACTATGCTCACACTCTGCTGTCCACTGGAACTTTTTATCTTTCTTGAGGAGTTCAGTTAGAGGCTTTGCAACCTTGGAGAAAGTCTCGACAAAGCGGCGACAATAGCTCGCTAGACCAAGAAAACTCCTAACTTGCTTAACCGATTCAGGTTGAGTCCAATCGAGGACAGCTTGAACTCTCTCGGGATTGACAGTAATACCCTTACCATAGATTACGTGACCTAGATAGGTCACTTATGGTAACCAAAATTCACATTTTGAAAACTTGGCATAAAGGCGATGCTCTCGAAGTTTCATCAATACCAGCCTTAGATGCTCGGCATGTTCTTGTTCGTTCTTTGAGTAGATGAGAATATCATCGAGGTATACCACGACGAATTTATCCAAATATTCCATGAATATTGAATTCATCAAAGGAGAGAAGGTGGCTGGGGCATTGGTTAAACCGAAGGACATGACGGTGTACTCGTATTGGCCATAACGAGTGGCAAAAGCCGTTTTTGGAATGTCCCTGTTCTTGATCTTGATTTGATGGTATCCCAACCTCAAATCCATTTTTGAGAAGACTGAGGATCCAGCGAGCTGATCATACAGGTCGTTGATCCTGGGGAGCGGATACTTGTTCTTTATGGTGACCAGATTAACTGGTCGGTAATCTACAACCATCCGATCCGTTCCGTCTTTCTTCTTGACGAAGAGGACGAGACAAGCCCAAGGAGAAGATCTAGGACGAATGAAACCTTTATTCAAGGCCTCATCTAGTTGCTTCTTAAGTTCGGCTAGCTCCAGGGGTGCCATCTTATATGGTCTTCTGGCTATTGGAACAGTTCCCGGAACAAGATCTATCACAAACTCTACATCACTGTGAGGTGGAATTCCTGGCAGTTCCTTTGGGAAAACATCCGGGAAGTCACGGACTACCGGAATGTCTTCAAGTTCCGGAAGTGGGTCGGCATTGAGGGAATAGAGTTGGCATTCGGCAACTCGAGTAGAGACATTGACTATCTCACCCGAGGGGTGGGTAAGCTGAACATTTCTAGAATGTGTATCAATCTTGGCATAGTGAGCTGACATCCAGTCCATACCCAAGATGATATTAATATCCAAAGATTTCAGGGCTATCAATGAAGCTAGAAAAACTAGCCTGTCTACTAGAATTTCATTGTCATAAGTTATCCTGGAGGTTTGTCACTTACTACCAGGGGTTTGGACAACCAATGGGATTGGCATATCACGGAAAGACATGTTATGCAACTGTGCATAACTTTCTTAAATGAAGGAATGAGAAGACCAAGTGTCAAAAAGAACAGACGTTGGGTGATGATTAACAAGGAGCGTACCCAGCATGACGTCTGGATCCTCTGGAGCTTCTTCTGCTGAAACATAGTTCACACGGCCATGTGCAGGAGTTGGCTTCACATAGAAAGCTTTGCCCGACTTCCCTTGCCCGAAGGACTTTCCGGGTTGCTTGGCACCCACATTCTGAGGACACTCACGGGAATAGTGCCCTGGTTCTCCACACTTGTAACAGATCACTTGATTGACACGTGGTGCAGCATTGGTAGCTGGACCACCATAGGTTTTTGCAGGAGGGTTGGTTTGATTCGTCTGAGGCGCCACATAGGATGGCCTCGGAGTGTATCTTGGCGACAGAGAACTGTTTGGAACCCACAACCTGCATTTTGGAAACGCAGAACCAGATGACGAGCCAAAATCAGGGGAGTGCTTCTTCGTGGCTTCATAGTCGGTATGACTAGTCTCAGCACTGATCGCCTCGTTTACCAGGGCTTGGAATCTTGTACGTTCATTGAGGCGCAAATCACGACGAAGCTCAGGGCTCAGACCCTTACGGAATCTTGCTTGCTTCTTTGCATCAGTAGACACCTCCTCTGTTGCATAGCGGGCGAGGTTACCGAACTTGCGGCTATAGGCATCCAGGGTCAACTTTCCCTGGGTGAATGCACAGAACTCCTCTCTCTTTCTGTCCATCAGGCCCTCTGGAATATGGTGCAGACGGAAGGCTGCAGTAAAGTCTGCCCATGTGGCGGCTGGTTCAGCAGGACGCATAGCTTCAAAGTTCTCCCACCACAGATTGGCGGATACTTCTAGAAAATACGACGCAAAGGTCACCTTGTCGGCCTCAGAAACATTCGCGGAGCGAATCTTACGTGAAATACTGCACATACAATCATCAGCGTCGAGGGGATCGACGGAGTGATGGAACTTTGGAGGATTCAGCTTCACAAAGTCATTGAGGGACACCGCAGCATTCCTAGGCTGACGAGTCGTATTTTGCTCAATACGCTCTAACAGTCGGTTGGTCTCCCTTTTGTTTCTCTCTGTCTCAAGCATGACTTCCGCCAGAGAGGGCGGGTGAGGCAGTTCTTCCTGCGACGCTTGACTACCCTCGCCTTGCTCATGAGCAGGGGCACGGTTGAACCTGGTGAACACCATCCTGACAAGCAAACTCACAGCTTAGACCAAAATCATCATCAATACTAGCTATGGATTAAGAATGCACTGAACACATGGAATGCGAAAATGAATATCCGAACAACATTGTAACAAGCAACTGCTATATATACACCATGGTTCATACACACCCTTACATAGTTCAATACAATCTTAACCGAGGGACAAACTACTTGAAAATATGAAACTACTCATCAGAGGATTCCAAGCTTCCTATACATTATTTATCTATGCCTCCGGAATTCATTTCACGACACAAGCATACTTCACAAGTCACATAGGACTGTGAAAGTATAGCTACTACCATACTATCCTTCCTCTCACGGTTCAGGCATCCGCGTAGAACATCTCATACAGATTGCCTCCATGGTCTGGAAGCTCAACCTGCGGATCAGGAAAGACTCTAGCCTGAGATCCTTGGGATCCATAAGGACACGGATGTGGCCTTGGTCCCCTGACTGGTGGTAGTAGAGGTCCCCGAAGAGGGTGACTCCTCCTATAGCAGGCCAGTCAACATGAGGCGGAAGATGGTTTCTAATAGGGTTCAGCATCTCCATATCTCCATACCCTGTCTGACAATAGGTGCCAGCTTCATCAAAGTCGTCCACAGACGGGCACGTGTAGCATAAAGCTCCATGCGGAAGGCACGAGCATCCGTGTCTCTATTCTCTAGCATCTCGGCAGTGGACTGCAGCAGCGGATCCTCCATAGAGGAATCAAAGTAGACCCCGCTGAGGTATCCTTCCTCACCTGGCTGAGAGGCAGGAACATAGCAGAACTCTGAATTCTGCAGCAGTGCATGTCTAGCCCTCATGATGGTCAGCATTGAATAGGCCGCATCTTGTAGTGCCATGTCAATAGTGACTCCCAATCCATAAGTCCAATGGATTGGCTCCTCAGCTCCAGGGTAATATGGGAATACCCTAACAGTGCAGAGGTATTGGCTCTGATTAAAATCCCGGTACTGCTCCTCCATTGTGTACTCTGGGTACCAGCGGTAACCGGACACTGATATCATCCTGACAAGCATGGCCGTATGACCCGGCACATCAATGCACCTAGTCAGACGAACCACCTGACGAGAAGGATGGCCAGGAATCTGAAACAAGAGAGTAATGCAAAAGCATTAGAGCTCTGAATGCAAAATTGGGCAGCATAACGGCTGTAAATGCTCAAAAACAATTTTGAGACAACCCATAACATAGAATAACGTAACCACTCAACTATCAAGTACAATTCTCTGATCATCAAACTTACTTCCTTTTCCTAGGGATAAAAGAAACCCAAAATAACTCTCAACCCGTAGTCCTATAATCTACCGATCAGAAACACGAGCCTAGAAGAAGATCAGTAACCTAGTCCTTAATCCCCGCAGAAAACGAGGATGACCATAATAGAATAACTGGAGAAGAGAACAAGAGTCTTACGTTCCCTTCCACAAACAATTCCCTTATATATAACTAAAGCAATTCTAGACTCAACTTCGACCAGTTTGGCTTAGTAATCCTACAGTCAGTCAGGCTCTCATACCAACGCTGTCGGGACCCCGATCCTAAGCCATAGGAATCCAGCCTGTAACACATCGCATCTGTTTGCGGTCTCACGCACGGTTATCCCCACGGCTGCAGCCTTACCTTAGCCAGGACCGTTTGCGCCATTTGACTAGCGTATGCAATTGTGTTGCTAGCAATCCAATAACAAAGAACCCGGATCGATATGTCTAGTCATAAACCAAAGCGGCAGTTCCGCACAGGGACAGGCATACATGACCCAACAAAGCAGGTGTCGGTCACCAGCGAATGTAGACGAGTCGTAGCAAGCTACAGGGACTCCATTACATCGCGTGACATTTCCCCAAAGGAGACAGACACAGCAGCTAAGAAGGACACATGCCGGTCAACCAGTGTGTTCGGAGCAGTAGCGAACTACCATGGCTCATTGGATCACCAAGGGGCATTTCCCTGTAAGGAATGCTGCTAAAGCCTACGACTAGGTAATCGAATCCCATACATATCAAGTACAACACACGTACGCATGGCATACCGATAAGTATAGATACATCGATGGCATCACAACATAACCATAAGCATACAAACTTTATTTAGAAGGCTCGGAAGAGCCACACACATAATATTACAAATTAAGGGTCTCACGACCCATCGTCACAAGTCATACACATAATTCTGACAAACCACCGGAAGAGTAAAGCTGTCTGAGTACAGACAGATGGAAAGATAAAGGCATATGGCCTGACTATCTACAGACCCATCCTAGGGCCATACCGTAGCTGGGATACCAGCTACTCGTCGTCGTCGATGTCTAGATAGAACCCTCCATTAGGGTCATTAACAACCTATGCAACAATTTATTAAGGAAACGTGAGTACAGAGGTACTCAGCAAGACTTTAGGATAACTATCTACTCATGCAATGTATCAAAAAGGAGTTGAGGGGTTTCATGCGGAAAGCCAGCATTTGACTCGTGGCTAGAAAACTTGCATTTTTAAATAATTTTGACAACTTGATTTCTCGCACACGAGTCCACTAACACCACAACAATACTCTATCCTGGAATCATTCTGTCTCCATACGGAAATGCCGTCCACGACACTCACGCTTATCTTGACAATTTTATGAGTAGCCATTAAAGTTATCTATGAACAACATATGTCTCCAAGTAGTCCATATCCGTGGACGTGGCTAATCGAATAGATCATAACCCTGTAGGGGTGTACTTCTTCACACACGCTCTCGCCACTTATCGCCATGTGCACGTCATGCACCTCGACAACCTTCAAGCGAAAGCCCAGCGAGGGAGTCGGCTACGACCGTTAACCATGCTAATACCTAGTCCAGGTCTATCGCCTATCTGAGGGTAACCCACATCGAAGTCCGGCCGAGGTTTTTGCCACGGCCCCAAAAGATGGGCACAGGGTTCCCAAGCCCACCATCCGGGTGCCACTTGGTACATCGTGCCACTGCCTACCGCATCACAGCCCACATCTCAGGTCAGTGCTATGCACGGCCTCCAGCATGACTATAAACACCAGAAACTACTTGCAACTCCTGGACCGAGTACTAAGCGGTTAATAAGACGAGAGGGTCAATTAAATATCCCAACGTGTGGTAGTACCTAGTCTTGGATTACATACACGGAACTCAGTTCCTAAGGATGGTTCCAATGAAACAACCCTCCATGTACTCCTACATAGCCTTTCACCGGTACCTTTACCAAATCAGGTTCAACACACAACCTTTACTTACTAAACACATTCTCACAATTCTGTTCATCACCCAGATGACAGACCATACACAACTCTAAGCATAGCATGCATAGCAGGATAAGGCAAATCATGGCTCAAGCATCTACTAGGTATGATAGGTTGCAAGGTTCAGCTATTTACTATGACAAAGACAGGTCATGCAAAGGAAGTGGGTTCAACTAACATAGTAAAGCAATGAAAGCCTTTGCCCTAATGCAAGAGATAAGAGCAGGAGCGGGAACATGGGATTTATCGGGATGATCAAAATGGTTGCTTGCCTTGTTGCTCAGCAGAGGGACAATATCCGTGAGTCGGATATTCGGTGGAATCCGGAGGAGCGGAGCCTACCGATAGAAATGACATCAATCAATATCAATCATATGCAACAAGATGATGCAAGAGCATGGCATGAATATGAAAGGTTATAGGCTAATGTAGCTATCATTTATTAGGTTTGAAGTTGATTTGAATCAAGATTCAAATATCACTTCAAACAAGGTATTTTTAGATACCCTTTTAATTGATTCGACCTGATGCTCAGGTCATCTTGTTTTAACATGCATGGGAATGATATGTTAAGTTGTTGGTTGTGATTGAGCATTGTTTGGTCATGGCATTTGAAGTGGAATTCAAATGGATTTCAAATTCCAAATATATATTACTTAATATGGTTATCCTAATCATCATTGAATCTGTTTGGCGATGTTAACATTTTCAAACATGTTTTAAAATATCAAAATCAGATTCCTTGTATTTTTCTGATACTTTTTCATATATAAATTATTTCCATTGGAGTTACAGATTATTTTCTATGATTTTTAGAAGTTTTGGGCATTTTCTGGAATTATTTTAAATCAGAAAACTCTTTACTGCATCAGCATGACATCAGCAGGTCCAACTAGCCGTTGAAAGTCAAACCTGACCAGTGGGACCCACTGGTTAGTGACTCAGGCAAGATTTTAAATTAGATTTAAGCTAATTAGTTAATTAACGGGGTAGGACCCACCTGTCAGTGTCTGATTAGTTTAATTAATTGTTATTTTTATTAACTCTAATCATCTAGAGGCTGGCCCCACGTGTCAGTGGCTCAGGCCAGCTGAGAGCCACCGGCGGCGAGGTGGTTCTCGCTGCCGGTGAGCCTCCGACGACCACCGAGACGGCGGAGGGGCTCGGAAACGGCGCACAGGCAGCCAAACTCCGCGCTGAGTGCACCAGAAGAACGCCACGACTCGCGCAGATCCATCTTTCCACTCAAGCGAGGATGATCTGGCCGGAGAAGGCACCGGCGACGAGCTTGGCGGAGGCCGAAGCTCGAGCATCGTCGGGCAAGTCGAATCTGAAGGAGAAAAGCACGGGACTGAGCACCTACGACATCTACTGGACAGCATGAAGCTACTGGTGGCCTCACAAGGACGACCCGTTCACCGGAGAGCTACCGGCGACGAGCTCCAGCGGCGGATCTCGTCGGGCTTCGGTGAAAACAGAGCTAGAGGAAGGGATCGATGGGGAAAAGTGAGGGGAAAGCTGCGCAAGCTCACGGGGAGTTCAGGTGTAGCGCTAGTTTGTTCGGGGGTGGCCTGCAGGGTGAGAACGCCGGCGACGAGCGTCGGTGACCCGAGGAAGAAGACGGTGGCTCCTGGTCGACTCACGGCTTCCTCGCGTCAGGCTCGTAGCTGGAGAGCTTCACGAGGATGTGGCAGAGCTATTGCGTGGCTCAGGAGGGAAAGCCCTTGGCTGGAACGACGGCGAGCTCGAGCTCGAGCTCGGCTCTAATGGTGGAAGTGGGGAAGTGAAGCAGAGGGGGAGAATGAGGAGGGATTGGGCTCGGGCATGTCTGCGGGGAGGTTATCCTCGCCTTGCCAGCACACCGAGGTGTCCAGGCAGGCAGGGAGCTGCGTGGAGGCGCCGGATGTCGCGGCGGCCAGCTCCTGCTGCCCACTTGCGAGGAGGAAGAGGACAGAGGAGCTGCTGGGCTGGGCTGAGGTGAGCGACAGGTAAGCTTTTCTTCATTTTTTCTGTTTTATTTTCTGGTTTGCTAACTAATTTGATTTTCTATTTATTTTAGCTCCAAATAATTTATAAAAATATTTTGAACACACCAGAATATTAGTTGGAATATTTCCAACCATTCCTGAAGTTTTCAACATTTTTGAAAACTTAGAAGTTTTTGAATTCAAATTTAAACTTGAATTCATTGGCTTTTTGCATTTAAACAAAATTCCAAATCTGTTTTAAAAATAGTTTTCTTCCCTGATTATTTGTTTTCATGAATTATTAGAAAAGTTGAACTTTTCTTGAGGCCATTTTGGGTTCATTGATTTTGACAAGTTTTTGAATTTCCTTTAAATTGAGAAGTGGCTAGGGTTTTTGGGTTTTGCTTCACCACTTGCTTTGATCTTGTTGCAATTTTCTTGGATGCAATGCAAAGAAGATATGACCACAATGCTAAACTTTGGTTAGGGTTCCAGGCATGTGACAGTATTTCATGTTCCATACCAAGAACTAAAGATGGAGAACAACTTAAACAATAAATAAAACCTACTTAGTAATAAAGCAAACAAGCGCACACTAGAATATCCCCCCATGCTATTGCTCCCCGGAAACGGCGCCAGAAAAAGGTCTTGATAAGCCACAAGTATAGGGGATCAATTGTAGCCTTTCTCGATAAGTAAGAGTGTCGAACCCAATGAGGAGCTAAAGGTAGAACAAATATTCCCTCAAGTTCTATCGACCACCGATACAACTCTACGCACGCTTAACATTTGCTTTACCTAGAACAAGTATGAAACTAGAAGTACTTTGTAGGTGTGATTAGATAGGTTTGCAAGAAAATAAAAAACACGTAAATAAAAACTAGGGGCTACTAAGATAAAGAAACAACTAAGCTGGTCTTAGTAGATATCTTTTTGTCACAAGAAGCTTTGTTTGTCCCTAGACAATCGATAACTAGAACGGCAATCATTATTGCAATTTTATATGAAGGAGAGGCATAAGCTAACATACTTTCTCTACTTGGATCATATGCACTTACGATTGGAACTTTAGCAAGCATCCACAACTACTGAAGATCATTAAGGTAAAACACGACCATAACATTGTAAGGTATCAAGTCCTCTTTATTCCCATACACAAAGAATATACTTACTCGGGTTTGTATTTCTGTCACTCATGCCACCCACCATAAGCGAATCATAAACATATTGCTAACCCTACAACAGGGATCCCTCACGCTTGTGCGACACGGAGAGCACCATAGGACAGCACCAATAATAACCATGCAACTCAAACCAATCATGATCATCAATCAAGCCATAGGACAAAACAGATCTACTCAAACATCATAGTATAGCCATACATCATTGGGAAATAATATATAGCATTGAGCACCATTTTTAAG
The DNA here is from genome assembly GCF_904849725.1 of Hordeum vulgare subsp. vulgare. Lineage (NCBI taxonomy): Eukaryota > Viridiplantae > Streptophyta > Magnoliopsida > Poales > Poaceae > Hordeum > Hordeum vulgare. Next base: position 221,693,093 of record NC_058523.1, read on the forward strand.
TAGAGATTGCAGCAGGGAGAAGCGGTGTTACACCGCTGCATAGAGGGAGGGAGTTGGTGATGACGGCGGCGAACTTCTTGGTGTAGATCGCCGTCACGATGATGGCCCCGGCGGCATTCTGGTGCCACCGGGAGAGAGGGGGAGAGAGCCACCCTCCTTCTCCTTCTTCCTTGGCCTCCTACTCTAGATGGTAGGAGGATTTTCCCTCTGTTCCTTGGCCTCCATGGCGGCGAAGAGGCAAGAGCCCCTCCGAGATTGGATCTCTCTCTCTCTGTTTCTTTCTGTTTTTGCGTTTTTCTTGCTTCGAGATTCTGGCGTTTCACCGTTTCTTGTATTCTCCGAGATCCGTAATTCTGATTGGGCTGAAATTTTAATTCAATTTTTATCCGGAAATTATCTTTCTTGCGGAGAAAAAGGGCACCAACTGCATTACGGAGTGGCCACAAGCCTGCTTGGTGTTACCTACCCCCCAGGTTGCACCCCTTTGGCTTGTGGTCCCCTCGGGCACCTCCTTATATTTATTTCATTTCCCAAAATTCACAAATACTGCAATAAAAATCATCGTAAGTTTTTATCCCGTTTGTACTTCGTTTGATATGGATTTTTTGTGAAACAAAAAATGCAACAAAGAGGAATTGGCACTAGGCACTGGATCAATATGTCAGTCCCAAAAATAGTATGAAAAGTTGCCAAAAGTATATGAAAGTTGTAGAATATTGGCATGAAACAATCAAAAATAAGAGATATGACTGAGATGTATCAGGGGTGCGGGCACCCATTTGAAGGATGGCAAGAAGGTCAAAGGCTACCGAAACCGTTGGGTCTTCATGGACACGCACCAGGAGAGCTCGTCCTTGGCGATCCCCTTAAGCCCGCCTGAGCAGACCTCGAGGTGGAGCCACGAGAAGCTCACCGACCAAAAAACGGGGCCAGTACTTGACGAGATCACCTCTCTCACGGAGGCCCGCCTAAGAGGGGCGGTGATTAAAAAGAGTTACTGGGGCACCGCATTGCGCTGCTTCAGGCGCACTCGCGCCCCTTATGGGAGTTTACCGTTGATGGTGACCCAATTTGCCTGCACATCAGTGGCCTGATGCACGATGAGCTAGACGGAGCCCTAGGGGCAATGGTGGGTCATTATCCCGAGGATCTCCCTCAGGCCACGCCGCCGTTGTACGCTTGCGAGGACATGATGGAGAGGGTCATGGAGATGCCCGTCTTTGATCAATGGGGGCCTACCGGGATGCCCGAGGGCTCCCCCATCACGGTCTCATCCTCAAGCGGGAGCAGCGGCGACCGTGATTTGGAGCCGATGGAGGGTGAAGAGGAAGACACCAGCCGGATATTGCTGGCCGACCTCCATCCATCCCTGCATGACCTTGGGGACATCGCAATTGCTAACGAACAGTGCGACATGGTCCGTCCTGAGGCCGCGACCTCTCGGAACAAAGAGGGGCTAGGCTCCGCTATGGTCAGGGGGTCATGGGAGGGAGCCCCCAGCGGTGGTGACGCTCCCACTTTGGTGGGGCCGCGTTCCCCCTGGATCCCCCTTTAGGCTGCTCGTGAGGAAGGGGTCGGGGTGAGACCACCGAAGTCCTTGACAAGCGCCCCCTGGCGCTAGCAAAGTGGCGTGCGAAGGCGGCGGAGATGCTCCCACCACCACCGAGAATACGAGGAAATGGGCCGCCTGCAATGAGTAAGTATCTCGGACAGCCCCTGTGCTATTTATCCGTGACCGGCCTGCTTAGATTGCCTCTTTCACGGTGTAGGCTCCCGAGCGGTAGTGAGAAGAAGAACAAGAAGGCCCTCACTAAAGTTATGGTCACACAAGTCTTTAGGGCGCCTTCGACCCTTGTCGGGGCCTCGCCATGCGAGGAGGCAGCCCGCACAGGTCGAGCGCTGTGCCCGGGTGCACGGGCGCCGCCATCGCACCGCGGGGGGGAAGCTATTGTCGGAGCCACGGTGGTTGAGCTACGGGTGCCGTCGGTCGAGCCTCTGGTGACAGTTGAATGGGCCCCTCCCTCCGCCAAGTCCCTAGAAGCAGGGCAGTTGCCGTAGAGAGCATGCTAGGGTATCCGAAGCGGGGTGGGGGGGGGGGCGAGAGCCCCCAGCGCCTCAGGCGGAAGCGGTTGGGGCCACTCTGAGAGCGACAACGGGAAACACCGGGTCAACAGTGGCTCTTGAAGCGGCTGCCCCGTTAGTCCCGAACATGCTGCTTTGGCGCGGGGATCTGACTGACACACAAAAATTGCTCTCCCAACTTGAGGCGAATTTCGGGATGCCAAGGCACGTCTCTCCATGGAGCATGCGAGGTCAGCCGCGGGGTGGAGCCAGCATAACGCCTCCACCATGGCGTCCCTTAGCAAGGCCGAGGCTATCCGTGCAGAGGGCTAGCGGGAGGTCACCGACACCAAGGCAACCCGTGCGAGCCCCCTTGCCAAGAAGGAAGCGCTCGTCAAGCGGTGTGAAGAACCAAATGCCGACATCAAGGAGCTTCAGTTGGCCGCCAAGACCCGCGAGGCAGTGCTTTCCCATCGCTTCTCCGAGATGGCGAGGGTGGCGGCGGAGCAAGTCGCGAAAAACGGGCGCCTAGAGAAGCTCCAGCATGAGGTGGCCGAGGCTCGGGACGTCCACACGTAGACGATCTTCGACGCCAGCACGAAAGCGGTAGCGGATCGCACTGCCTCTCTTCTATGGAACTCACGGCTCGCGAGGGGCTGGGTTCCATCTGCAGGTTGAAGCTCGAGTCCTCCCTCGTTCCTCGGGATGCGGGCTTCGTCGAGTTTTCTTCCAAGCTCATGAAGGAGCTCAAAGGTAGGATCAAGAAGGTGGACAACGCCTTGGAGGAGGAGTGTCACGACTTCCTCTCCTTGGCCACGATAGGAGGAGTGCCACGACTTCCTCTCCTTGGCCATGACGCGCGTCTTCAGCCATCTCTTCCTTCGTAACCCGCACTTCTAGTTCGGATGGGTGATGGGCCCTATGCGAGAGGAGTCCCACATTGACTTAGCGACCGCCATGGGGGGCCATGTGTGCATGCTGCTCGAGATCTTCTCCTCCGACAATGATGAGGAGTCAGACAAAGAGCCCTGTGCCATGCTCTGAAACAAATTGCCTTTACCTCGAGGAGGTGTTAGACTCGTATGGAACAATTTGAATTATGTAATAACTGATTGCTATTTGTAGTGCCAATTTCCGCGTTAGGTCTTCTCTTGCTTGTCTTTTTGCTCTGTGTCGGAGGGACCAACCATGCGCTTATCTCAGCCGTTGTTGGATCACCAGGAGGAGAGATAGGCTACAGGGATAGTGTAGGCCCGGAGTCGCGTTGCTCGGGCGCCCCCTTAACACGCAAGCGACTTGCTTCACGACCTCTGCATTCCTCTTCAGGAGTTTTGATGCTCTATGTCGGCAGGTCCTATCCCTGCGCATATCTCGACGACGCTGCATTACCAGCAGGTGAGAGGCTATAGGGCCAGTGCAGGCCGTAAGTCGCGATGTTCACGCCCCCCCTTGATGCGCAAGAAAATTAACCCATGGAGGATGCTAGTACTTACTGTGTGGAGCCTTTGCCCTCTGCATCGGCATGGCCCAACCTCGCAGGTATCTCGACCCCTGCCAGATTCCCAGGAGGTGAGAGGCTACAAGGCCGGTGCATGCCATGAGTCGTTCTCCTAAGGCGCCTCCCTTAGACATGCAAGCAACTCCTGCTCCATGATGAAGGCCTTGAACTATGCGTCACAGGGCCCAACCCTACGCATATCCCGACCACCCCTGGAATACCAGGAGGTAAGAAGCTACAGTGCTATTCCAGGTCATGAGTCGCGATGGTCAGGCACCCCCCCTTTACGCGCAAGCGGCTCAAATATGGGAAAATTGGTCGGACCCCGAGCGCCCGTTAGCAGTGCCTTGGGTGTCGTGTGACAACTAGACACCAATAACCTCGCAAGGTGACGTGTACGGGGGTGAGCCCGTGAGACAGAGCTTGACCGCTTGGATTTTTCAGAGCTGCACGGATGCACCCAATGACAGGCACCGTGTATAGCCCTCGCCCACGGTAGGTACAAGGGGGAACTGGCGGGCATGGAGCTCCAGCTATCCTCCCGAGTGCGATGCATGGGGCTTCCACATGGACGTGGGCATAGTCTTGGGTCAATAGTAATTCCGCCTAGCACGGAGTTGGGGACTTTCACTTGGGCATGGGAGGTGCCCCATACCGAGTCTACAACGCGGCCTGTCGTGGGATTCCACTTCGGGAGGCTCTGGGCGTGTACATCCCAGAGTCATTATTACGTGAGAGGGTCAGAGGCGGCAATTTAGTGAGGGGTTAGATACCCGAGGCACGTCAACATGCTCGCGGTACCTACAACATGAAGAAGGCAGCAACATGTAACGAGTGACCGCCGTTGGGTCGCTGCACGAAGGAGCTAGGTACTGAGGACCCCGAGCACAGGCGCAAGCACTTCATTCAGATCTCAGCCACTCGGGTTTGTGATGCTGGAGGGACGAACCCGAGCACAGATGCCATCTGAGGCTCCTTCAAGGAACGATCAAGTAGAAATCACGCGAAGCGACGAAGCGCCAAGCTAACAACAGAACACTTCAGGCGAACAACATAAGCGTTGAAGGGAAATAGTCAAGTTACCACACAACCAAAAAACGAGAACTTCACGAGGGTCAGCCCCCACGTCGGAGGGTGGTGCAGCTTGGACATGTTCCCTCGGTCTCGGGTGAGGCGGGGCTTCACCATGCAGCATCGTCGTGGTGAGACGGGTCGACGGGTGAAGCTCGTCACGATGATTGATCCCCTTAGGGGTCGTCCACCTCCTCAGGCCCTGGGAACTTGTGAGGATCTGGCGCCATGCATGGCACCAGGGCGAATCATGCCAGCCTTTGGAAGGTAGCTGCAGCATTCTCTAGGACAAAAGGCATGCGGTCACGACCGGTGTGAATGCCTCGAGCTAGCCCTACTCTGGCAGGCCAGTAGGAACTCTCGGAGGTGACACGTTGAGGGCCGCGATGTCAATGCACATGCACGTCGTGATGGTCCCCTCAGGAGAGGTGATCCTCTTGAGGCAGAGCTCCTCGTTGTGCCCTGATACGTCCATTTTGCATCATGCTTTTATGTTGATATGTATCGCTTCTTGGGCTGTTATTTCACTTCACGGTACAATACTTATGCCTTTTCTCTCTTCTTTTGCAAGGTTTACATGAAGAGGGAGAATGCCGGCAGTTGGAATTCTGGCCTGAAATTGTAGCAAGTTTGAGATACCTATTCTGCGAAACTCCAAACGCCGTAAAAATCAAAGAGGATTTTTTTCCGGATTTATAAAAAATACTGGGCCGAAGAAGCACCAGAGGGGCGCCAGCAGGTGCCACAAGCCTACTAGGCGCGGCCACCCCCCTGGCCGCGCCTAGGGGGCTTGTGGGCAGCCTGTTGGCCCACTGGCCCCCCTCTTCTGCTATATGAAGGGTTTCGTTCGGGAAAAAATCAGGGAGGAGCTTTTTCGTGGATTCGCCCCCGCCACGAGGCAGAACTTGAGCAGAACCAATCTAGAGCTCCGGTAGGACGATCCTGCCGGGGAAACTTCCCTCCCGAAGGGGGATATCGTCGCCATCGTCATCACCAACGGCCCTCTCATCGGAGGGGACTCGTCACCATCAACATCTTCATCAGCACCATCTCATCTCCAAACCCTAGTTCATCTCTTGTAACCAATCTCCATCTCGCGACTCCGATTGGTACTTGTAAGGTTCCTAGTAGTGTTAATTACTCTTTGTAGTTCATGCTAGTTGGATTACTTGGTGGAAGAGTTTATGTTCAGATCCTTGATGCTACTCATTACCTCTCTGGTCATGAATATGATTATGCTTTGTGAGTAGTTACTTTTGTTCCTGAGGACATGGGATAAGTCATGCTAATAGTAGTCATGTGAATTTGGTATTCGTTCGGTAATTTGATGTGTTGTATGTTGTTTTTCCTCTAGTAGTGTTATGTCAACGTCGACTACATAACACTTCACCATTATTTGGGCCTATACGCAGGCATTGGGAAGTAGTATGTAGATGATGGGTTGCTAGAGTGACAGAAGCTTAAACCCTAGTTTATGTGTTACTTCGTAAGGGGCTGATTTGGATCCACTAGTTTAATGCTATGGTTAGACTTTGTCTTAATTCTTCTTTCGTAGTTGCGGATGCTTGCGAGAGGGGTTAATCATAAGTGGGATGCTTGTCCAAGTAAGGGAAGTACCCAAGCGCCGGTCGACCCACATATCAAACTATCAAAGTAACGAACGCGAATCATATGAACATGATGAAAACTAGCATAACAGAAATTCCCGTGTGTCCTCGGGAGCGTTTTTCCTCCTACAAGACTTTGTCGAGGATTGGCCCTTGCTACAAAGGGGATTGGGCCACTTTTCTGCACTGTTGCTACTTTTGTTACTTGTTGCTTGCTACGAATCATCTCACCACACAATCACCTGTTACCGACAATTTCTGTGCTTGTAGATTTTACCTTGCTGAAAACCACTTGTCAGATCCTTCTGCTCCTCGTTGGGTGCGACACACTTACTTATCGAAAGAACTACGATTGTTCCCCTATACTTGTGGGTCATGAAGACTCTTTTCTTGCGCCATTGCCGGGGAGTGAAGCGCCTTTGGTATGTCGAACTTGGTAAGGAAACATTCATATAGTGTGCTGTAATTTATTGTCACTTGTCATTATGGAAACTAATCCTTTGAGGGGCTTGTTCAGGGTATCTTCACCTCGAACGGAAGCACGAAGATTTGCTCCTCAACCTGCTGCACCTACCGAAATTTTTTGCTTTGAATTTCCTTCGGGTATTCTTGAGAAAGTGCTGGCTAATCCTTTTACAGGAGATGGAACATCACATCCAGACTTGCATCTAATCTATGTAGATGAAGTTTGTGGTTTATTTAAGCTTGCAGGTTTGCCCCAGGATGCGCTCGAGAAGAAGGTCTTTCCTTTATCTTTGAAGTATATGGCTTTGACATGGTATAGGCTATGTGATGATACTGGATCATGGGACTACAGTCGGTTGAAATTGGAATTTCATCAAAAGTTTTATCCTATGCATTTAGTACATCGTGATCGGAATTATATTTACCATTTTTAGCCTTGTGACAGAGAAAGCATCGCTCAAGCTTGGGGGAGGCTTAAATAAATGGTATATTCATGCCCCAATCATGAGCTCTCGAGATAAATTATCATTCAGAACTTCTATGCTCGGCTTTCTCATGATGATCGCACCATGCTTGACACTTCTTGTACCGGTTCTTTTATAAAGAGAGATATAGACTTCCGATGGAATTTATTTGAGAGAATTAAACGCAACTCTGAAGATTGGGAGCTTGAAGAAGATAAGGAGTCAGGTATGAATTTCAAGTTTGATTGTGTTAAATCCTTTGTTGAAACAAATGCTTTTTGTGACTTTAGCGCTAAGTATGGACTTGTCTCTGAGATAGTAGCTTCACTGTGTGAATCATTTGCTGCTCATATTGATCTCCCCAAAGAGAAGTGGTTTAAATATCATCCTCCTTTCGAAGTCAATGTAGTTAAACCCAATCCAGTTGAAGAGAGAGTCATTGCCTATAATGATCTTGTTGTTCTGAGTGCTTACATTGAGAAACCACCTTTCCCTGTTAGGATAAAGGATCATTCTAAAGCTTCAACTGTGATACGTAGAGGCTACATTAGAACACCTACACCCCCTGAGAAAATTAGAGTTGAACCTAGCGTTGCTATCATCAAAGATCTCCTGTCACACGATGTTGAGGGACATAATATTCACTTCCGTGAAGATGCTGCTAGAATTGCTAAACCTCACGCTAGAGATAAACATAGGCCTGTTGTTGGCACGCCTGTTGTTTCTGTTAAGATAGGAGATCATTGTTATCATGGTTTATATAACGTGGGTGCTACTGTTAGTGCAATACCTCAATCCTTATATGTTGAAATCAAAGATGAGATTGCACCTGTTGAGATAGAGCCTATGGATGTCACTATTCAGTTTGCCAATAGAGATACTATCTGCCCTATGGGAATTATTAGGGATGTTGAAGTCTTATGTGGTAAAACGAAGTATCCTGCTGATTTCCTCGTTCTTGCTACCGCACAAGATAGCTTCTGTCCCATCATATTTGGTAGACCTTTTCTCGATACTGTCAATTCTCATATTGATTGTGAGAAGCAAACTATCACTGTTGGCTTTGAAGGTGTGTCACACGAGTTCAATTTCTCTAAGTTTGGTAGACAACCTCATGAAAAGGAGTTGCCTAGTAGGGATGAAACTATTGCCTTAGCTTCTATTGCCGTACCTCCTACTGATCCCTTAGAGCAATAGTGGCTTAAGCTTGAAAATGATATGCATATGGATGAAAGGGATGAGATAGATAGAGTTGTCTTAGAACAATATCCTATCCTTAAGAATAACTTGCCTGTTGAACTGCTTGGGGATCCACCCCCACCAAAGGGTGATCATGTGTTCGAGCTTAAACAGATGCCTGATACTCTTAAGTATGCTTATCTTGATGAAAGGAGATATATCATGTTATTATTAGTGCTAGCCATTCAGAGCATGAAGAAAAGAAGTTACTAAAAACTCTGAGGAAGCACCGTGCTGCTATTGGATATACGCTTGATGATCTTAAGGGAATTAGTCCCACTCTATGCCATCACAAGATTGAAACTGGTCCTGATTCCAAACCAGTTGTTGATCATCAATGGAGATTAAATCCTAAGGCGAAAGAAGTAGTGAGAAAAGAAATACTAAAGCTCCTGGAAGCAGGTATTATCTATCATGTTGCTCACAGTGATTGGGTGAGTCCGGTGCATTGCATCCCTAAGAAGGGAGGCATTACTGTTGTCCCTAATGATAAGGATGAATAGATCCCATAGAGGATTACTACTGGCTATAGGATGGTGATTGATTTTAGGAAATTGAATAAGGCCACTAGGAAAGATCATTATCCTTTGCCTTTTATCGACCAAATGCTAGAAATACTGTCTAAACACACACACTTTTGCTTTCTAGATGGTTATTCTGGTTTCTCCCACATACCAGTTGCACAATCTGATCAGGAGAAAACCACTTTCACCTTCCCTTTCGGTACCTTTGCTTATAGACGCATGCCTTTTGGCTAATGTAATGCACCTGCCACCTTTCAAAGATGTATGATGGCTATATTCTCTGACTTCACTTATCATTGAACCATGCGGGAGATAGAACTGCACACAAGGTATTGCAATCAGGTTTCTATTGGACCACTCTCTTCAAGGATGCCCGTAAATTTGTCTTGTCTTGTGACGAATATCAAAGAGTAGGTAATATCGGTAAACGTCAGGAAATACCTATGAACTATTCACTTATCATTGAACCATTTGATGTTTGGGGCTTTGTTTATATGGGACCTTTTCCAAAATCCAACGGGTATACTCATATCCTAGTGTCTGTTGATTACGTCACTAAGTGGGTAGAAGCTATCCCCAGTAGTAGTGCTGATCACAACACTTCTATCAGGATGCTTAAAGAAGTTATCTTCCCTAGATTTGGAGTCCCTAGATATCTAATGACTGATGGTGGTTCACATTTCATTCATGGTGTTTTCCGTAAAATGCTAGCTAAGTACAATGTCAACCATATAATTGTGTCTCCCTATCACCCTCAATCTAGTGGTCAAGTAGAGTGAAGCAAGAGAGAGATTAAACTAATTCTGCAAAAGACTGTCCACAGGTCTTGAAAGAATTTGACTAAGAAGCTCGATGATGCACTGTGCGCTTATAGAACTACCTATAAGAATCCCATGGGCATGTCCCCATACAAAATGGTGTACGGTAAAGCATGTCATTTACCTCTTGAGCTAGAGCATAAAGCTTATTGGGCAATCAAAGAGCTCAACTTTCATTTCAAACTTGCTGGTGAGAAGAGGTTATTTGACATTAGCTCGCTTGATAAATGGATAACTCAGGCATATGAGAATGCCAAGTTGTTCAAAGAGAAGGTTAAGAGGTGGCATGATAAGAGTATACAAAAGTGTGAGTTCAATGTAGGTGAGTATATCTTGCTATACAACTGTCGTTTAAGATTCTTTGCAGGTAAGCTTCTCTCTAAATGGGAAGGTCCCTATGTTGTTGAGGAAGTATATCGTTCTGGTGCTATCAAGATCAACAACACGGAAGGTAATTGTCCGAGAGTTGTAAATGGGCAGAGAATCAAGAATTATATATCAGGTACTCCCATAAATGTTGAAAGCAATATTATCAATACCATAACTCCAGAAGAATACCTAAGGGATATTGATCAGCCTATTTCGGCCTCCGAAAACGAAGAGGTATGTGATTCGGTAAGAAAACAGAGTCCAAAATTTTTCCCGTAGGAAATTTTCTCCATTTTGGAATATTTGAAAAAATACAAATATTGGAAGTGGTTCGGAAAGGGTGCGAGGAGGCGACAAGCCTGCCAGGCGCGGCCCACCCCCCGGTCGTGCCTGGGGGCTTGTGGCCACCTCGTGCGCCTCCCGGACTCTGTTTTCGTGCAGAGTACTCCTTCTGGTCTAGAAAAAATCAATATATATTCTCCCGTTTGGTCTGACCCTCGTATCATGCAGATTTCCTCTGTTTTTCGTTCGAGCCTCTTTTCTGTTGCAGATTTAGGGCAAGATGTCTTCTCAAAATTCGGAGGGGGAAAGCTATGTGGCCGATTACCTTGCTAACCCCAAGGTCTATGGGGACTTTAATCCTTATGGCTGGACCTCTGATGAGGAAGAATATTTTGATCCCAAGGGGAAGGAACAAACGAGTTCCGACGAAGAGGAGGCTCCTCTACCTCAACCTGGACGCACGCATGTGGATTTCAAGAAGTCGAGCCTCCCTGACTTAAGGAAGAATCCTAAGACCTTGTTTATCCCTTCTCATTTATTGCAGGAGAGTAAGCAGGAATTATGCCAAAGGGTGTTGAAGCTTGAAGAGGCAAATGATGATATGAGGGAGCAAAATTTTATGCTCAAGTGGAAATTAAACAAGCTCAAGACCTCTGCAACAACTCCACCACCATCACCTCCAAAGGAAGTCAACTGAGCATGGGTATGGGCAATCCCCTTGTCTTTTGCCAATCTTGGGGGAGTTGCCCCGGTATCGTGTCGCCATCACATCTTTTGCCTTTACCTTTGTTTTAATTTTCCTTTTCAGTTTTCTCTTTCTCTAGTAGAATAAAAGTCTTAGTGTTTAGTCCTGAGGTTTGCTTTCAGTCACCCCCGATGTAGTCGAGCTCGTGAGCCATATAATAAAGAGTGTCTTAGTTGAAGGGCTTTGCCTCTTGCCATGATCAATAGATTGAGAAAAGAACAAAAGCATGAAAGATCATGTAATGATCTTATGGGAAGTGATGGCTTCATAGATAAAAAGAATGATGATTGAGACTTGTTGAGGGTAGACAAACGTAGACCTTGGTCATCGTTGCAATTAATAGGAAGTGATAAAGAAGGAGAGGTTCACATATAAATATATCATCTCTCACACCATCTATGATTGTGAATACTCACTAAACTATTGCATGCCTTGAAGTAGATGTTGGACAAGGAAGACAACATAATGAATTGTGTTTGCTTGGTTCCGAACAATGTTATATGATTAGAGATCCCTTAGCATGTGACGATTGCTTCCACCTCATATTAGACAAAACTCCTGCACCAAGTAGAGATACTACTTGTGCATCCATAAACCTTCAACCCAGTTTTGCCATGAGTGTCCACCACACCTACCTATGGATTGAATAAGATCCCTCAAGTAAGTTGTCATCGGTGCAAGCAATAAAAATTTCTCCCTAATATGTATGATATATTAGTGTGTGGAAAATAAGCTTTGTACGAACCTGTGATGAGGCAGACATAAAAGCGACATACTGCATAATAAAGTTCTTTATCATAGGAGGCAATATAAAGTGACGTTCCTCCGCACTAAGAGGACACGCATCCAAACCTTAAAAGCGCATGACAACCTATGCTTCCCTGTTGTACCTTTACTTTTTGTCCCTGAAAGAGCCATGGTGATCTTCACCAATTCCTTGTTTCACCTTTATCTTGGCTAACGTCGTATGGTAGGGAAAGATCTATACTCATATGTCAACTTGGATGTAAGTATTCATGAATTATTATTGTTGACATTACCCTTGAGGTAAGCAGTTGGGAGGCAAAACTATAAGCCCCTATCTTTCTCTGTGTCCAGCTGAAGCTTCGATCTCATGAGTACCACGTGAGTTGTAGCAATTGTAGAAAATGAAAGGATGATTACGTATGTGAATTTTCTTTACAAGCTCTTATTTGACTCTTTCTGATGTTGTGATAAATTGCAATTGCTTCCATGACTAAAGGCTATCTGTTGTTACTCCTCGGTAAGGTTCTTGATCCATGCTTTACTTTGTGAAGGAATTATCACTTTAGCATGAGAGTTATATGTTGGTATTATTGTTCTGATCATGATCATGATGCATGCATGTTCGTATTCTGTTTTGTCGACACCTCTCTCCCTAAACATGTGGAAATATTTATTGAGCTCGGCTTTCGCTTGAGGACAAGCGAGGTCTAAGCTTGGGGGAGTTGATATGTCCATTTTGCATCATGCTTTTATGTTGATATTTATCCATTCCTGGGCTGTTATTTCACTTCACGGTACAATACTTATGCCTTTTCTCTCTTATTTTGCAAGGTTTACATGAAGAGGGAGAATGCCGGCAGCTGGAGTTCTGGCCCGAAATTGTAGAAAGTTTGAGATACCTACTCTACGCAACTCCAAACGACGTAAAAATCAACGAGTATTTTTTGCCGGATTGACAAAAAATACTAGGACGAAGAAGCGCCAGAGGGGCGCCAGCAGGTGGCCACAAGCCTACTAGGCGCGGCCACCCCCCTGGCCGCACCTAGGGGGCTTGTGGGTAGCCTGCTGGCCCACCGGCCCCCCTCTTCTGCTATATGAAGGGATTTGTCCGGAAAAAAATCAGGGAGGAGCTTTTTCATGGATTCGCCGCCGCCACGAGGCGAAACTTGAGCAGAACCAATCTAGAGCTCCGGCAGGACCATCCTGCCGGTGAAACTTCCCTCCCGAAGGGGGAAATCGTCACCGTCGTCATCACCAACACTCCTCTCATCAGAGGGGACTCGTCACCATCAACATCTTCATCAGCACCATCTCATCTCTAAACCCTAGTTCATCTCTTGTAACCAATCTCCGTCTCGCGACTCCGATTGGTACTTGTAAGGTTGCTAGTAGTGTTAATTACTGTTTGTAGTTGATGCTAGTTGGATTACTTGGTGGAAGAGTTTGTGCTCAGATCCTTGATGCTACTCATTACCTCTCTGGTCATGAATATGATTATGCTTTGTGAGTAGTTACTTTTGTTCCTGAGGACATGGGATAAGTCATGCTAATAGTAGTCATGTGATTTTGGTATTAGTTCGGTAATTTGATGTGTTGTATGTTGTTTTTCCTCTAGTGTTTTTATGTGAACGCCGACTACATAACACTTCACCATTATTTGGGCCTAGAGGAAGGCGTTGGGAAGTAGTAAGTAGATGATGGGTTGCTAGTGTGACAGAAGCTTAAACCCTAGTTTCTGTGTTACTTCGTAAGGGGCTGATTTGGATCCACTAGTTTAATGCTATGGTAAGACTTTGTCTTAATTCTTCTTTCGTAGTTGCGGATGCTTGTGAGAGGGGTTAAACATAAGTGGTATGCGTGACCAAGTAAGGGAAGTACCCAAGCGCCGGTCCACCCACATATCAAACTATCAAAGTAACGAACGCGAATCATATGAACATGATGAAAACTAGCATGACAGAAATTCCCGTGTGTCCTCGGGAGCATTTTTCCTCCTATAAGACTTTGTCCAAGGTTGGCCCTTGCTGCACCGTTGCTACTTTTGTTACTTGTTGCTTGCTACGAATCATCTCACCACACAATCACCTGTTACCGACAATTTCAGTGCTTGCAGATTTTACCTTGCTCAAAACCACTTGTCGGATCCTTCTGCTCCTCGTTGGGTTCGACACTCTTAATTATCAAAAGGACTACGATTAATCCCCTATACTTGTGGGTCTTCATGCCCGCCGAGCATGACGCATGCATCCCACATCTTGTCGATCTCCCGGGTGATGAACTCCTAAGCCCCCGCGTGTGACGCTGCAGCTCTTGCTCGTGAGGGCGCTGGGCGAGGCGGCACATCTCGTGGTGCCCAAGATCCTCCTCGGGTGCAACGGCCAGGTCGGGTGCCTTCCAGATAGAAGCCCCCAAGCCTAGCCCGAGGGAGACTCCGGGCACGCTTTCCTATGCCTGAGGGGAGAGAGCACCCACGGCATGCTCCACGCTTGCCACCATGGCCTCAGTCCCCAGCATTCGCTTTGGCAGAACCAAAGGCCGGCAGCGACTGCTTTTTCTTTGGATGCGCGTCTCAGCGAGGACCATCGCCTTCGGCATCATGTGAGGGCTCCACGGCAGTGGCCTCGTAAGCGTGCTCTAGGGAGAAAATTGCTTATTTCTCCTTGCACGTGACGGTGATGATGCGCTGCAACATGGCATCTTGAGGATGTTGTAGCTATGGTGTGTTGCAACAATTAACATGGCCAGCACGGGGTCGCCCGGGATGCATTGTACAGAAGTCTAATGTGCGCCACGTCGAAGTCAATGTGGCTAGTGTGATAGTTATAATGTGTGCCGAAGTTGACTGGGAGGCAAACCTGCATCAGCGGGATGGTGGAGCCGCTGGTCACCCCCGAGAACATCCTGGTCGGCATCAACTTGTGGTAAAGCACCTGCAGCCTGTCGATGGTTTTGACGAAGAGCACGTTGAGGCCCGCTCCTCCATCAATGAGAGTCTTGGTGACCGCCACGTTCCTGATGGTGGGGGTCCACATCATGGGGAGTGTGTCTGCGACAGCCGCACACTTCAGACTGTCTTGAGCATCGAAAGTGATGGGGTGTTGGGACCACTTGAGAGGCATCGCAGCCCCAAGCTTCGGGATGAGGACATTCTCCTCGTGGTAGAGTTGCTTGAGGTGGCGGTCGGACGAGGTGGTGTTGGCCCCGCCAAGGATGCAGTCCGGCGCACAAGGCCCCTGGTAGACCCCGACTTTCTCGTCGCGTTGTTCGCCCTTGTTTCTTCGCGGAGGTGGCGGCGGTTGTGGAGGGAGTTGTGCATTGTACCAAGGGCGGATCTCGAGAGGCCAGTCGCGCCAGCCGTTGTTGCTAGGCTGATTGTACCAGCCTCTCCACGAGTTTCCGTTGTGGGTGTCCCATCTACCACCACTACAACCGCCGCCGTAGCCAGCACCACGATCATTGTGCTCTGGGCGCCGAACGACCCATTCTTCCCGGAGGACTCTGAGGTCCTGGCAATCTTTGGATTCGTGGCTGTGCCCGTCATGGTAGATGCAATACGGACGACGCTCATTCTCGGGCATGCTCTGCTCGTCGCCACAATTCTGTTCGCACAAGCGTTTCGCACATCTTGAGGTCTTTGACACCGTTAGTAAACACCATGATGAGAGTTCGTCGATGGTGTGCGGGATATTGTTGCGCACCTCACTGAACCTCTGGATGTACTTGTAGAGGGTCTCGCCGGGGCGTTGCTTCACACGATGCAGGTTGTTGACGGGGGGGGGGGGGGGGTCATCGTGCGTGCACTTGAAGTTGGCGACGAATAGTTTGCAAATTTAGCTCCACGAAGAGACCGAGCCCTTGGGCAGGTTCAAGAGCCAGGACCGCGCGCGTCCTTAAGCACCATCGGGAGCCAGTTCACCATGACCTTTTCATCGCTGCCCGCCGATTCTATGCTCATGGCCTAGAGCTGCAGGAACTCCATGGGATCCAGGGAGCCATTGTAGCGTGGGGGCAGGTCGGGCTTGAAGTTGGTTGGCCAATCCACCATGCGTAGCTCGCGGGTGAAGGCGTGGCAACCTACAGTGCTCGTGTGGAAGACATGTAGGAGTGCAGCCCAGTTCTAACGTCTGGCGGTGGCGACATCCTCGACGACCCTATCAAGGCGCTACCGCTGCTGCTCGGGAACCGTGCACATGCCCATCGGCACCTCGTGCTGGACGATTTGACAGTTGTCTCCATCCCCTTGGTCATGCACTGGCGGTTCGCGAGGCGGCTTCACGGGGTGCGGGCCGCACCCGGGCTCGACATGGCCACCACGTGTGGGAGGAGGCGGCGGCGGCGGACCGTGTGCTTCCTCGTCGTCGCGGGACGGGGGTGGACGGTACGAGCGAGAGCGCATCGGGGCCTCCTTGGTGGAGTTGACGAGTTGGGTGATGCGAGTCAGCCATGCGTCGTAGTCGGTGTCCGTGGAACGGTAACGGAGCAGCTCACGGGCCATGAGAAGCGCTGTATACGCATTCACCAGGACCTGTGCATGGGAGGAGGAAGCTGTGGTGGTGCATCCTTCCCTCTACACGAAAGGGTGCCCAGACCAGGCATGCTGCTCGCGGGCCCCGGGGTCTGTGGTCGTGGCTTCAGCCCCAGCGGAGTGATGGCGGGCATCAAGGCATGCGGGCGCGGTCACCAGGACCTGTGCAGCCCTGTGCTCGGCTGCACACGACAACCGTCGGCCAAGGGGTTGGTGAAGCCGGAGCAAAACTGGAGCGGAAGAGCGGCTGTGCAACCCTACCACGCACGCCGAATGTCGGCATCAAGGCTCCGTAGACCCAAGGAAAGGTTCGAACACTGGTGTTTTCTCTCTCTCCTACCCTATTTGACCTCTCAACCTCACGATGACCCTACGGCTATGCGGGCTAAGGCGACGAGCTAGAACACATGGCAGTTACCGAGGTTCAGGCCACCACATGGTGTAAAACCCTACTCCTGCTTTGATAGATTGCTTTGGGTGGAAGAACGGTACAAAGGTGGGTTCTTTCTCTAGTACAATACACAAAAGCAGATCCCCCTTTACGAGAGGTGGGCTCTTCTTTCATACAGTCCTTGGTCCTCTTCCCCCAAAAACACCTTTGGTGGGAAGGGCAGCCACTACAACCATTTCGAAAGGGGACAAGATTGTCGCTTTCCCTGGAAAATGTGGTATTCCCATGTAAAAGCTTCCCTTAGTGATGCGTAGGTGGGATCGGGGTGACCTTCGTCCTGTCGAGCTCCATCCTCGGTCCTCTTGCACTGATTAGGAAACCTTTGGTGGGTCACCTCGGGAACCCCCAACCGGCCTTGGTTCCTTTAGAACCAAAGGGGAAACCCTCCTCTTCCTTGCTTGTTGGCACCGGTCCGGACACCACACAAACCATCTCATGTCATCCATACTGGTAAGCCAGGCCGTGTGACCCTGGCAACTCGCCTTCTACAGATCCACCCCTTAGGGGGAAGGGCTTCGATAAGTGCCTTCCCTGTGTGAGCCTCGCGAGAGAAGGGAGAGGGCCCTGCGAGCGGCCCCTCGCGAGTGTGATTTCATGTGCCATGACAAGGGGTACCCCCGGTCTTAGAGCCCCGACAGTTACCAGTGTGATGATTCTCGCCCTCATTATCAAAAAGCATCTCCCGATGTTATATAGTAGTAGTTATTCCACTTCTGGGTTCTTGGACCCAAGATTCATTCTATTTATTCCTGTTGATAGTGTTTGCTTGTACCTTTAGGATAGTGGTAACTTTGTTCTAGTCCTCGAGGTCCATGGAATATCATTCTTCCAATACCATGAACAATCATAGGAGAAGTTCGTTGTGAACCAAATGATCACAATAAGAGTGCTCGATGAGTTCTGCATTCTAATTTTTACTCTTCCAATCCTACCTTTCTGCATGGGATATCCAAAAGAATTATGTCGAACTTGTTCGACATGCTAAGCTATGCATCCACAACTCACAACAATTTTGTGCTCTTTGAGTTATCCCTCCTTAGTTGTATTTTGACCCTCAGCTATGAGAGGATAGTCAAGACTATTGTGCGTTCGTACTCATTGATGCATATTATTCTTGTGTACCCTCAAGTTATTCTATTTCAGAATTTCTAGGAGAAACAAAGTTAACTGCTTCATCCAATGCTAGGATTGGGTAAAAGCAGTTGTATTCTGCACATCAAAATGCCAATCTAGCTTTTGCTCTGTTCGTTCTTAAAGTATTACCCTCTTCATGTCAAGATTTTCATGAGAATTGCACCACCTCTTATGAACTCTTGATGCAATGATACTCCCCGCCATCATTATTAATTCTTCGGTCACTGTGTTGGTTGTAACTGGAATACCGACAAGTGAACCATGATGTGTGAAATCAATACTCCTGGCAACCATGTAAATTCATTCTTAGTGTGTTGGTTATTGAATCACCATTCTAAAGATTGATCGAGCTACCTAGTCCATCTTTCATGGTGCACTCTTCGATCAATGAGTTCGGATTGTGTCAATCCTCCGCTCTTTGGATCATATCATCTTGACCTGAAAAGGGAGATTATTCTCGAGCTTAGGAACGTATCGGTAGTTTGTGATTTTCAAATATCTTCTTGGAAGTATTACTATGTTGTTCCCTGACCGTTATGTTGAGCTCGTGATCAAGTTGGTTTTCCCATAAACAACTCCTTCTCCGAGAAGCTATGTTGGATTCCTCTGAGATAGTTGGTTAAGCTAAACAACAACTTGGAGTGTTGGAAGATAAAATATTTACCTGACATAGTTTATTCCAAAGGTAAATCCTTGTGTGCGTATGTCTGAGTGTTGAATTGTTGCATCCGTGTGATCAATTGTTGCATCTATTATCTTCTCCAAATTTTGATTTGTGTATGGGCTATCGTCAAATCAAACTCGGAATCAAAGATCTTTGTAATGGTATCTTACTCGTGGATTTCCTTGAGCATACACCATTATATTCTTTGATCTCACCAATGCTATCACCTTGCTCACATGAGATGTGGAATTCCATCTATATGGATATTTGATGAATTGGTGTTGAGCCCATTGGCAACATTTTTAGTTGTTCCATGATTCATGCTGGACATTAGGATAGTGTTGGAAACCTTGGTAGGCATTACCTTCATGTCTCGTACATGAAGCATATGTTTGGTGTAAGAAGTGACTTGCTCTAAATTCATGTGCATTTTATGCAAGTTGTCGGTGTGAATTCGAGAAAGGTCGTTTTTCTTTCTTTCGAATTATTCCAAGTCAGTCACGCACGTGCGAAGCATTCTATGGTTTGATAGACTGGTCGTCTCCATTCCATATGTATCTCCTAGCACACCAAGCCAGTGATTGATTTGTCCAAGAATAAGAAGTTTATCATTGAGTGCACAAGGACTTCAATATTCATGATGATGGTTCCAAATGAGAACTCGGTAGTGTTTTGTTGTAAGATTTCCACATGTTTTAAAATTATATCATAGATCTGTGTTGCAAAATTTCTTTTGAGACATGTTGATCCTGAAACATCCTTTCACCAACCAGATATGAATCTCACGCGGACATGATGGTTGTATCATTCCCCATGAACTATAATATTAGTCTGTTTGTAACCGGTAAAGTGATGTTGTGGCTAACATACCTAGCCGGAAGACCTAGTTTTATAGTATCTTGTATCACCAACATTAGCCACTTTCCCGTGATGGTTTTTTATGACTTTTTCCAACAGTTGTTCCTCATGGGCCCCCATTGAGTCCCCGAAGTCTGACCTATACTTGATGTTCTACATAGTAAATGTTACCTATAATTGGGTTATTCTAGTACATCAAGGAGAACATTAGAAGCGGAGTGCTAAATATCTCTCGGTCGATCATCCAGGTTTCGTTCCCTTGGTATAACTAAGGTGAAATCGGAGTAAGTGTTGTCTTCATTTGCATCTTCATCCTCCATTATTATTCATCATGATAGTTGAAGTGTCACCAACATCTTGGCACATATGTTAGTAAAACCCTGATGAATATGGAAATACTCAAGTTCTAGAGAACATGCTCAGACACTGAATTCTACCCTCGGCATCAATTGGAATGTGCCTCCCGTTTGCCGAGTAGTACTATAACTCTAGTCCTCGTTCCAAGATGAGTATGCCATTTCATCAAACGATCGGTTGTGAATTGTCTTAACTTGGTATGAATAGTTCTATTGATCTTTTTATCAAAAATAATTATTTTTTCCACTTAAGGGAAGAACTCTATGAGTCTCCTTCCTAAGGTGCCCTGTTATGGCATAAAGGGCAACTTCACTCCTTGCTACTTTGAAACCTCGCCACCATCCGTTCTAGCATGGTATTCTTGTCTACCAAATTAAACCTTAGTTATCTTCCTTATTCCATCATTTTCTATGTGTGTTTTGGGTCTCAACTCAAGATATGTGTTTACATCTCATTCCATGAGTTGATCATGAGTTACTCGATCTTCGTGAAGATCGATTTCCGTACAATTTTACAATTTCCGTTGCCGTGGTGTTTGGGTGACGTTCCCAAAGGTAAAGATGTCAAGATCAAAATGTTGCAATGAATCAACTCCTTCGAGAAGTCCAATTGGATCATGAAGATTGCGTTAGTCGTGTCCCCTCTATCCTCCTAGCCTACACCTGAATCTCGGGACGAGATTCTCGTTTAGTGGGGGTGAGTTTTCATAGCCCTAGCTTACCTTTCCTTGTTAGTTCATTCAGGCATGGATTTTTCTCTTTTTAATTGGAATTGAGGAGTGACCAAGCCTCAGAAAGAACTTCTGTCAAAAGAGCAACATAAAAATTGCTTCAAAGAAGTCTAATAAAATGTCCTTGGTATTCTAAGAAAGAATTGACATGAGGTAAAATTTAAATCAATATTTTTTGAATCACAACAACATAAATATATATATTTTAAATCAATATTGTTTGGGCATTTGAGTTAATCTACCAACTATTTGTCACGGATTTATATTTATTATATATAAAATATAAGTCCATTAATTCTGAAACATTTTGTGGTGCTATGGTTAATCAATTGGACTAACGTGCAAATTGTCAGAATTTTATAAAATTGTTTGGTATATTTTTAAAATCAAAACAAATTAAATAAACTAGAAAACATACACTTAAATAAATAATAAAAGGGATAATAGAAACTTACATGTTCGGCCCACCTACCTGGCCGAGCCCACACAGCTCCCTATTGTCTTCCTCCTGAGAACAGTAGGCACAGCACATGCTCACCGTGCGCGCACACGCGCCCGAGCCACCTCCTTCTTCCCCCTCCACGTCGACGTGCTACATGAGCTCGCGGGAGACTTCCGCATTAGCAGACGTCCCCATTCCTCTCCCTCGCCTTCCCCCTCTCGTTTCTATGCTCGCCCGAGAGCCACCTGAGTGCCTCCGTGACCATAGACGTAGCGTGTGTCCCACTCGACCCCTTGACATATCCGAGAGCTTCTCTAGGTCTTCCTCGTCATCTTTGACAAACCATGACTCGTTAGACGCCCTCGACTGCGTCCAAGGAGCCGTCTTCCTCCTCGACACCGACGGGCACCACTGGTCGATTCGAAAGCTGCAAAGCTTCCCCGACCTCGCCATATGCTCCAACCGCCGCTATGTGAGCTCCTCCTTTGTTCTAACCTAACCCCATGCTCGATTTTTTCCTCTAAGCATTGCCGCCATCGAAGCCGAAGCTTCTCGCCGCCTGAGCTCATCACCAATAGAGCTCTGGTGGCCATTTGGTCACCCCATTATGCCCAAGCATGTCGTGAGGACCCGTAGAAGCTCGCAGGTTCTAGCTGCATGTGCCGCATGCACCCAAGCGCCACCGCCGCCTAACTCGTCGCCGTCTATGCAACACGCCACCTCCGGTCGCCCCTCTACCACTATTGGATGCACCGCATTACTAGTGTTCCAGCATGGCCACACGTGCATCTCGTCGGTGCCACGGAGGGCCGGCCGGTGACCTCCATCATCATGTGCTTAGCGTCGGCGTCTAATCGCTTATTAGATGACATGGTTGTGATTAGCTTAGGCTAATCCAGTTTAAATTAAGCCCAGACACATTGATAGTGGGCCCCAGCCTCTTAGTCATATTAATTTAGGTTTTAGTTAATCCCTATTAGCCATAGTGTCACTGACGTGCGGGTCCCAGTGTCAGTTTTGACCTGGACCTGGAGCTCTTGACTAGCTAACGTCATGATGACGTAGTGCTGATGCAGTTAATGATTTTTTTATTTTAAAACTATTCAAGAAATTCTAGAAAATAGCTAAAACTTCTAAAAATTATAGAAATTAAACCATAGCTCCAAATAAAATAAATTTTATATGAATAATGATCAAAAAAATCCAAGGAATCTGTTTATGCCATGTTCATGCATGTTTGAGAAATATAACAACACCAAACTAGGACAATTCATGGTTAGGGCAATGTATTAAATAATATTAGGAGTTGAATTTGCTATATGTTTGTATTCCACTCAAATTAAATTGGTCACCTGTTTCATCAGGTCAATACAGTACCTTAACGTGTCATACCATTCATTTTGGTTGTGCATTGCATTGAATGTTGTTCCTCTCTTGTTTGCTGGTGTTTGTCCCCCTATGGTAGACATTGTTCCGGCGTTGAGATCGCTGTCACCAATGAAGACTCACTGTTAACTTCAGAGGTGCCATGCAAGCAACCCAACTCGAGCATTCGTATACAATCTCACTATCTTGCTCCTGCTCTCTTTTAAATGCATTAGGACAACAACAATTCAACTGCTACTTGTTCTCGACAGTTGAACCAATTCATTTGGATGACCTGTCCTCATTGAAGTAATTAGTTGAAACCACTTAGCATGAGTAGAAACTGCTTGAGCCTTCATGCGCTTACTCATCCATGCTTGCTTACTATGCATGCTATGCTTAGAGTTGTGCCATTTCTGATCCATCTGAGCGATGAATTAGAGTGGTTTTGTTCATGTCCTATTGTGTGGGAATAAAGTGTGTGAATCTGATTTGGTAAGGGTAGCGATTAGAGGCGATGTAGGAGTACATGGTGGGTTGTCTCACTAGGACCATCCTTAAGAACTAAGTTTTGTGTATGTTATCCAATACAAGATACTACCACACATTGGGATCCTCAATTTACTCTCTAGGCTTATTAATCGCCTTGATCTCGGTCCAGGAGTTGCAACTAGTTTCTGGTGTTTGTAGGACGTCCTGCCAGCCGTGCATAGCGCTGACCGAAGGGGTAGGCTATGGCACGGTAGATGCGCTAGTGGACGGGTGTACCAAGCGGAGAACCATCCGTCAAGGTGGGGTTGGGAACCCTGTACACACCATTTGGGGCTGTAATGGAAACTTTGGCTAGACGTCCTTGTGGGTTCAGTCTCAGATAGGCGGTAAACCTGGACTAGAGTCTTGTGTGATTAGTCAGGTCTTGGCCGACGCCCATGCCAGTGCTTCCGCTTGAATGTCGTTGAGATGCATGACGTGCATATGGTGATAAGTGGTGAGAGCGTGTTTGAAGAAGTATACCCCTGCAGGGTGATTTAATCTGTTCAAATAGTCGCGTCCTCGGATATGGACTACTTGGAAACTTATGTGGTACATAGACAATTTGAGATGGATACTCTAAAATACGCAAGATAACTTTGAGTGTTATGGATGGCCTTCTCGTAGGGAGACGACGGTTGAATGATAGTGGTGTACTGATATCGTGAATATGTGGACTCATGTGCGCTATCCCACCTCAAAGAAAGTGCTTGTAGTCGTAGTACAGGTTAGCCAAGAGTCAAAGCTGGCTTCCTGCAATAAACTCCACAACACCCTTTGCTAAAAATGATGCATATGTAGATAGTTGTGATGTAAGTCTTGTTGACTACCTTTGTACTCATGGTTGCTTAATTGTGTTTTTGGAGAGGAGACTTCAGTCTAACTATTGGTTTTCTATGCGAAGTTCAATATTGACCAGGTTAGCATGGGAATCCCAGATAGTGGTCTTGCTCCTTTGGTAGGGTTGTTGTAGACTTTTAGGCTCCTGCAGCCACATTTAATAGATGTCTCCACCCAGGCATGTTGTGCTTTCTCTTGTTATTTGTATGCTCTAAATGTTGGGTCATGTGACCCCCTACTTCTAACATTATACTATGTTGGCTCTTCGAAGCCTCCTAAATAAATGTTATTTTTTAGAGTTAGGTTGTGATGCAATATTGTATCATCGTGCATATTGTGTGTGTGCTTGAATTGCATTGGTATGTGTGGGATACGACACATAGTTGTATGCGTGTAGTATCAATCTTTACAGGGAAATTCCTTTTTATGCTTCCAATGAGCCTTGGTAGCTTGATACTACTCTCGACACATTCATTCACCGACATGTATCCTTCTTTGTTGTTGCTTATGTTCCTACGAGGAAAGTTCACACTGTGTAATGGAGTCCTTGTAGGTTGCTATGACTCTTCTACACACGCTGATGACTCACACCTGCATTGCTGGGTTACATATGTCTGTTCGTGTACGGTTGGGCCACTTGGGTCTATAACTAGTCACGTCGACCCGGGGTCTTTGACATATGGATGCTAGATATATAATCATATACGTGAGCCAAAAGGCGAAACGGTCCGGCCAAGGTAAGGTGGCCACCGTTGTGTGCTATGCGGATATATGATGTGTTACATGCTAGATCTGTATGGCTAAGGATCGGGGTCCTCATAGATTGTTTTCCCCAAATACTTTATTTGGAAACTACCATATCTAAAATTTCCGAAAATGACCAGACATTGATTTTAAAGTTAATCTCATATTTTATTAAAATACTTCTTTGTTAGACCAGAAATCTTATTTTATAGTGAAAAATTATTTTCTTATGTCAAAAATATTTCAGAAAAATTTAGGGAAACTAAGTGGACATATATTTCCATATATAAGAGTTTCGACACATGGTCATGTTCAACATATTGGACAAAACCACTCAAAACCCCTTTTGTCTATTTGAAGCTTTTGAAATGTTTTGATAGGAAATATTCTCAATAAATTCCAAGAAAATTGTAGCAAGTTACACATGAGTTATGTGATGATCCTACCAAGTTTCATATCAATAGAAATTATTTTGGTTCACCAAAGTATTCTAAAACCCTCTCTATCTAGAACCAAATTTGAGCAACTTTATATCTCCAAGTTTGTCCAACTGATCTCAAACTTTGAAAGAATGATCTAGACCCCAAATAAGGATGCTCCAGCAAGTTGTGCATTTGTGGGGTGTGGGGACCCCGACTTACGAGTCGGGATCATCGAATGAACGTGCTGAGTGATCCCAGAAATCAATGCTCACCAAATTATTAAGATGCTGAATATTAAGAGTCTTATATCCAAGTACCGAATTATTACATCACATGACCGAATGGTCAAGTTCACAAGGTATGGCCTATAAGGCCAAATCACACTGATACAACTAGTAGCGGAAATCTTAGGGCTAAGCGGGTGCCCATGCCATCAGCCTACACCAATAGGCATTCTGAATGGGAAGCGCCCTAGTTCGCAGGGCCGTGTGTGAAGACATACTCTTCTCCAAATTCCGGTCCTTCCAAGTCTGGTCAATAATATAACCAATGGAAAGCCAATGAGTACTTTTGAATGTACTCTCATACAGCCCATGATATGAACAATGCGATTGATAGGATAACAAGTAATATGCATCTTTGGTCGACAACAACTTAACTATAAATAAACATGTTCATGGATATGCAACATAAACTACATGTTGTTTAGAAGAACAGGTTACAGATATCAATATACCAGTCATGGGATGAAGACTCTGGGTTCACCCGATATGCCAAGTCACCAAACTTGGTCATATCAACTCTTTCATGACAACACCATTGTACACACACACACACACTTGGTTTATGCGGAAACTACCGGACGTAGTTGAAGCAGCACCACCCAATTGTTCTTGACCATGGACACGGCTATTCGAATAGTTTTACACTCTGCACAGGTTGTACATTGTACCCATGAGATCCCGAAAACTTCCATGTCATCCACGACTCGCGGTATATATCATACCCAAGATATGTACCCGATCAATGCCTTCCGCCTGACGATACTAGAGAAAGAGGTCAACTCGATTGGTACCCAGCCCACATGATGTACGTCTTACGAGCACCGACTCTTGACAGTATAATCCATGCGGGGACCAATGGTGTGCCCGCAACACGTAAAAACAGCATAGTCGCCCTACCTGGCACGACCCCGTCATAAGAGTGACCACACATCACTCCCTCCAGTAGTAATGTGGTTCTTTGCTAGCACCAACCAGAGTAATCAACAAAGCCCTGACTTGCACTCTCTGGCAATAGCTAGACGAATGTTGATTCTGTAACAACAGACCTTCCCCTCCAACTGCACCAGAAGAATGTTGTTGACGGCCCACAAGCCTGTGTGTTCGCAGCAGTTTTCGAGGGTAGAGTATTGGACCCAAATTTGTTGATTCGCCAACAGGAGGTGAGAGGATACTCTCGAGTATTAGCAGCTGAATTTGTCCGATTCAAGCGCACCTCAAAGATTAGTATCTGCAAGCAAAGTAGTAGCAGCAAGGTAACGAGTAATAGCAGTAGCAAGGAACATCAGTAGTGACAGCAGTAGAAAGTAGCAACAGTAGTAGCAGCAGAGCAAGACAAGTAACAGCAGCAGCAACAATAGTGATAGCAGTAGCAGCAGAGCAAGACAAGTAACAACAGCAGTGGGAAAAACTCGTAGGCAATGGGTCGGTGATTTGTTTGGATGATATTCATCATGCAGAAGTTATAACACGGAGAGATATGTGGCTAGCTCCCGTTCGTGAATATGATGTAGGCATGCATTCTGTGTGTCGTCATACGTGCTTAGGGAAAAGAACTTGCATCACATATATTGTCCATCCCTCCCGTGGGAGCGGGGTCCAAAAGGAAACTACGGGATATTAAGGTTCTCCTTTTAATAAAGAACCGGACCAACGCATTAGCACTTGGTGAACACATGAACTCCTCAAACTATGGTCATCACCGGGAGTGGTTCCGGTTATTGTCACTCCGGGGTTGCCGGATCATAACAGATAGTAGGTAACTACAACTTGCAACATCGGATCTAAAACACACATATATTGGTGACAACATAATAATTTCAGATCTGAAATCATGGCACTCGGGCTCTAGTGACAAGCATTAAGCATGGCAAAGTAGTAGCAACATCAATCTCAGAACATAGTGGATACTAGGGATCAATCCCCATCAAAACAAACTCGACTACATGATAGACCTTATCCTACTCATCACCGCCCAGCGAGCCTATGAATAGATTACTCACGAACGACCAACAGCTACATGGAATTGGAGAGGGGAGAAGGTTGATGATGATGATGGCGACGATTTCCCCTCTCCGGAGCCCAAAACAGACTCCAGATCTGCCCTCCAGATGAAGAATAGGTTGTGGCGGCGCCTCCGTATCGCAAACGCAATGAAATCTTCTCTTTTTATTTTTTCTGGGACGAAAGTGAACTTATAGAGCTGAGATTGGGGGCGGCAGAGCCACGTGGGCCCCACAAGCTTGCCCACCGCCACCAGGGGGTGGCGGCTTGAGGGCTTGTGGCCCACTGGCCCACCCCCTAGGGTGGATCTCTGCGCAGGTATTTTTCATATTTTCCAAAAATAATCTCCGTAAATTTTTAGGACGTTTGGAGAACTTTGATTTCTGCACAAAAACAACACCAAGGCAATTCTGCTGAAAACAACTCCAGTCCAGGTTAGTTCCATTCAAATCATGCCAATTAGAGTAAAAAACAAGGGCAAAAGAGTTTGGAAAAGTAGATACGATGGAGACGTATCAAGCCCCATCACATAAAGGGGGTAACGTGGTCGTACATGTAAGGTTGGGACGGTTGACACATCATAAATCTAATCCCATTTTCGAAACCGTACACACACAAAATACCAGGTGCACCACTTCTCCAGAAGTGGCCACCTAACTCATCATCACCCTCGGGCATTAGCGTGATCCTAACAGGTGGTAGGATCATGCTTAGAATGCAAGTGCTCCGGAGGAGCCATCGGTAACATCACTTCAATGATTTACCGATACTTACGATCATATGCAGTGGAAATATTTGTTCTACTTAGCATGCAATATAACATATGCTCAAACATGGTCAAGGGGCTGCTTGCCTTGGTCAGCTAAATATCTGGGGTCTTCGGGGTCTTCAAGTCCAACTCCTTCGTCACACGGGGTTTCCATTATCGTAATAAATAAAAAGCAATAAGTAGCTCACTCCAAAACTGATCACAAAGTCACTTTAAAAATGTTGTTTAATTCTGATAAATCCATATTGTCATTTTAAAAATATTTGTCTCTGGTTTTAGTGAAAGCATATTTTTAAAATCAATTTAACAAAAGCAAAACTATTCCAAATTAGCCTTTTCAATTATTATAAAACAGATAACTTGTTCGAAAAATTTGCCTAACAATTCCATTAAATACTCCTCATTTTTAGAAAAATGACAGTGGAAGAATCATTAATTTTCACTATTTAAATCTTTTTATAAATATCTTTTAAGACACAACTTTAAAAATAAAAGAAAAAGGGCAACAGCCCTGGCCTGACTCGGCCTAGGGCTGGGCCGGCCGAGATGGCCAGCCAGCCAGCCTCCCCTGGCGCGCGCGCCGTCGGGTTTGAACCTGACGCGCGGGCCCCTGCGGTCAGCGGGTGCGGGGAGAGAGGGAGAGGGAGATGGGCCACCGATAGGTGGGGCACACATAGAGAGAGGAGGAGGAGCACGCCAACGTGGCTACCGACGTCCTCAGGCCCTAACAACGACGGGAATGGGTCCGCCATGTCATCGCCTACCTACTGGTGGTCGATTCGACGACGGGGGGGGGGGGCTCCTGGTTCACCAGAAACAAGGTGGCCACGACGGAGAGGTTTCGGTCAATGGTGGAGGTGGTGTCTATGGGCACGGATTTGCTCGGGGAAGAGGGGGAATGATCATGGGCTCACGGGGAGTGTCTAGGTGGGAAGAGGGATGGGAGAACCGACGTGTAGCCGTAGATCGATCGGAGCTCCAAGGCAGAGGGGCCCCGTCGATCTCAAGTACCGGGGCTTTGCTTGCTCAATGGGGTGGCTAGAGGGTTAATTGGCCTTAAATAGGACCGCGATGGTACACTGGGCGGGAAGCTCCGGTGGTTTCACCGCAGCGTGCATGGGAGCACAGAGAGAGACTAGGGTCAAAACCGTGGTTTCAGACCTTTGAGCTTACTGCGAGAGAGAGAGGAGCGAGAATTGGCGTGTGTGCGTGACTGCGTTCCTCTGGCCGCTACTGGTGCGTGTGGGCACGCGTCGCACTGGCTCTCAGCGTAGGAAAGAAGCGGCCCTGGGGGCTGCCTGATGCAGAGGAGCTGTCGGGGGAGAGGAGAGACAACGGGGGGAGGCTGGAACTAGCCGAGGGAGTTGCCCCCACCTCGGTTTCTCTCTGTAGCATGCCCAGAGCGCAGGTTTGGCATGCCACGGCATGCTAGCATGCTCTAGGGTGCCTTGGATGCGTCTGGCGTGTCCTATGCCCTTGCTTGGAGATGCCTAGCTGTTTGAGTCCCGTGGGAGCATCGGCTGGTCAAAGGAGTGGTGGAAACCGGCTGCTGTCAGCCTTGGGCTGAAGCTTAGATTGGGGTTTCTGGATTATCTACTTAGAACCAGAGAAGATCAACTTGACTGGAGTTAGGCACTAATGCTAGCCACCTAATCTAGGAGTTTGAGAGAAAGGGAAAGGGTGTAGCTGGTATTAAGAGGGGTTTTGCCCAACTATCAGAAGGTGCTCGACAGTGGTTTGGGGTGGTTTCACCCCACCACTAGCTATGCAACTTAACAGGACTAGGTTTGGTGCAAAAACATGAGGCTACACCAAGTTTGGGCTCCATTGGAAAATTTTAGCTATGTAAACTTGAAATCACTCCTAAATGGCCACATCTGATCGTTCGAAAGGGAGTGTGGTCAACTCAAGTCCCACAAATCCCATTTTTGGCATGGAGTCATCATTTGAGGTATTAGGCACTCCTGCAAAGTTTCAGCTCCACTGGATAAACTTTGCTATGTAGAGTTGCTCTAACTTCATACTGGATAGAAGGGGTTTTGGAATTATTTGGTGACCTTAACCACCTTGGATCAAGGTGAAACTCTACATGGGCACCAAATATGGCTTAGGGAGATCACTGGAATTTTCTAGGAATTTGTTGAGAATATTTCCTTTGGAAATATTTCAAAAGGTCAAAACAGACATAATAGGTTTTCAGGGTTTTACTCACATATTAATAATATAAATAGGGGTTGAAAATCTTATGTATGGAAAATATATGTCCTCTGAGTATCTCTAAATTTTCTCAGATTTTTCTATGGCAGAAAAAGTATTTTTCCATGTAGGAATACCATTTTTGGCCTCAGAAATGGACAAGCAAATAAACTAGGAAAATAATTTATGAAATAATTATTTTATGGTTTTGGTGAACTAAAATAATTTTAGAGCCAAATCACCAACTTTGGGTGAAAGCACTCCTTGCTAGCAAGGACTTGTAGTGCAACCCAAAGCAGGGATTTGAAATAACCAGAATAAGAGAAAGGGTTTTGAGAATAATTAAGTTATGAAAAATATGGTTTTTGATATCACATAACCAAGCATACAAGCATACAATGACAACCATGGAACTCACATAATTGATTTTGGAAAAGTTTTAATAAACTCATATTTTTGAATTACAGAAGAAGTGAAGTGAAAACAGGGTGTGACATGGGGATAGATTTGTCGAGCCACATCTAGAGAAATCTAATTCTGTCCATTTCTAGGGTTTACAATGTTTCCATTGCCAACTTTTCTCAAATGGGGTAAAGGTTTGTGATCAACCTTTTTTTTACCCTTTATTTGATCTTGATAAATATCATGGCAAGTGGAGTTTTTTTACTTGCCAAAACCAGCATCAAACACCTTATGGTAGTTTGGTAAAGCCATGTTTTGACCACTTCTACTCTTCCCCTTCACTTCAATTTTTTACCCCATCATCTACTCGTGCTCTTTTACCTCGAGTAAGAAAGTTATGGCCTCATATCGATAGCCGGGGGTGAGGGGATAAAACTCCAAATTTCTACCCTGGACAACAGTGCCAGATGCCTCTTTCCCTCTCATTTCTACCTTTCTAACAAAGCCTCACTCCCCAAGGATCCCAGGGCATCTCCATACCCCTCCAGTAGCTAGTGGACAAGATGGGATATGCCAGAGCACGTGAACATGCCCTGGCATGCAATTAGCACGCTCTCGAGTGTGCTAGAGTGCCCAGTCGCACCCATCTCAAATCTCTCGACTGCCTCGAGCATCCCCCTCTCGCCTGACGGTCTACCTCAGCGTCCAGGAGAAACCATGCCCCTGCCCCCCTCCTCTCTCTCCCTGAAGTGGCTCTCCCAACACGCGCCCGGCGTCGCTTATCTAGACCAATCCCCTACCTTGCAGGCGCGCACTCTCCTATCTCCTCTCTTTGTCCCTCTGGTGATGGACGACACCCAGGAAGACCCCATACACAACCACGCCTCACCCCGTGACCTCTGGCCTCAATGACTGTCTTGCGGGTGCACCAGCATACGGTATACCACATGACAACCTATAAGAAGCCACTTGGGGCTCTCCTTTGTGCTTAAATCTTCTCCCCACCTCCCAATCACACTCTCGCACCAATTCCCCTTTGCCTTTGAGCTCAGACGCTCGTGATTGGGACCGAGCTCGCTACCTCGAGTCGTTAGCATCTGCACAGTGAGGACCCTCTCCACCTTGACCTCTGAACTCCTCATCGCCGGTGAACACGGGATCTCCAGCATCCTTCTCCACCACCATTTGATGTGCGGTGATGCCACGAGCCCAACCTTACCACCCACTAATCAAACCACCTCCGGAATCGGCGCTGGTGAGCGTCGTCTCCCCTCTGTTGCAAGGAAGGAGATGACAAGCGGGCCCCGCTTGTCTTCGCCAGCCGACGCACGCACCACTTAGCCCCTTGGGTCGTTTCTTATGGGACGGCTCGGGTTCCCCTCCGATGCGGCCCACACACAAAGTGCCCCTTTTATTTTCTATTTATTAGAAACTTGGAAAATTCCAAAGAATTAAATATTGGTCCAAATGAAGTGATTCCAAGTCCTAAAAATTTCTAAAAAACCCACCGATTTAATAGTACCACTTGTGTAATTTTCACAAAAAAGTATTATACATTGTTTTATTTGAAAGCGTAGCATTGAATATTTTAACCATCTGCTAAAATACTTTATCTTACTTTTGACACTTCAAAACCAAAATCCACCAATTTTTACAAAACTTATATTGACCCTAGTATTTTACAAAAATAGTGTGACATTTTTAGGAACACTTTATTTTCTTTGTTTATGCCGTGAAATTATTATTCCTGTTATAATGCGACGATAGATTGTGTTGTTGATGAAGGAGTTGGACCAGAAGAATTTGAAGACCCCGAAGATTTTGTTGAGCCAGCCAAGCAGCCCCTTGACCTTGACTTGAAACCCTTTTTCCATGGCATATAGCTCTTACTATGTTGCATTGAATCATGGTGACTATGGTGACCACCTTTATGGGTAGCCTCTGTTACTTCCCCGTTGATACTTGCGTGACATGACTTTACTCGTTCATAGAGTTGTGTGGTGGGAACTAGAAAGGTTGCAACGTAGTTGCTACGCAAATGGGATGGGACTATGCATGGTGATGGAAACAGCTGATTTTCCAAATACTTTTTGGAAACTTTTGGGTCCCACTAATGCCCAAGGTAGATGGTGTTGAAATTAGGTGACCACTTGCGAAAGAAGTGGTGTACCAAGGCAAGATTTGTGTGTGTTTAAAAAAACGAAGAGATTTAAGATTTGTCGACTATCCAAACCTTACATGTACAACCATGATAACCCTTACGAGACGGGGCTTTGTTGAATACTATGGTTGCTACTATCATAGGGCCCGTATTACTATAGGCGGGAGTGACATGGTCACTCTCGAGATGGGGTCGTGCTAGAAAGGACGACCATGGGCTATTTCCATAGACACCGGGCACACCATTGCGTGCCCTCGTGGATGATACCCGATGATGTACATCACAAGGGATGGCACCAATGAGTGGACTCTTTGTTAGTATCATCGTGGGAAAGGAATTTTTCGGGTACTTACCTTGGGTATGAAAAATACCGCGAGTTATGGATTGCCATGGAAGCTTCCCGAGTCTTGTGGGGAAAGTGTGCAACCTTTGCAAAGTGTAAAACTATTTGAATAGTAGAGCCCACGGTCAAGGATAGTTGGGTGGTGCTTCTTAAACTACGTCGGATGATTTCATAAACTTGGTATGCATATTTGTGAAATGGATGATAATGTGAGAAGGTGACACATGAGCTAAGTCAACTTACTTGGCATGATAACAGAACATGAGATGTTCCTCCTCTGTTTACGTTGATATGTGTCACTTGTTCACAAGGATATCGGTTACCTCTTGATGCACTTAAAACTAGCTTTCTGCAACTTATCTACTTAGTCATATATCATGCTTTCTAATTACCTTGTTCCACATCATGGGTTTCTTCCGAGTACACTCAAAGTACTCACTAGTTTGCCACTTGTCATTTCATTTTCCAGGCATGGAAACGCAGGAGATCGATGAAGGGTTCGTTGGAGACGAACATGCGAACTAGGACGCTTCCCAGTGAGAATGCCCATAGGATTAAGGAAGATGGCATGGGTTCACACTTTCGTTCAAGATTTCCGCTACTAGTTAAATTTGATGTGTTGGCCTTCGAGGCCTTATCTATGTAAGACTTGACGTCCATGGTATTTATTTGTATCAAACAATATGAATGGATGTGAGACTCCTGTTATTGAGCTTCTGTGTGTTCGGTGAGCATTGATCTCTGGGATCACTGTACACGTGCATTCGGTGATCACGACTTATGGGTCGGGGTCCCCACAGAGCTGGTATCAGAGCCATCCTGATTGTAGGAAGCCTCAGTTAGCATGGACGTTAGTTAGGAGAAACCCCATACAAAAACTATTCCGAGAACCTATATTTAGGAGTTTTTGCACGTATAACCTCTTCTACTCTACTTCAAAAACCTTACTAACACCCTCTCATTATAAACCTTTTAGATGGTCGTCGTACCCGAAGGCCTCCTAGCATGAGGCTTTCCCCTACTCCGGGAGGAGAGTCTGGAGAAGTGCCAAATCCAACGTTCCCCCATTTTCCTCGACCACAAGCACTAGGTCAATGCCACCAAGGAGTACACCATTTATGTGGTCGTGAAGGCAAACAACTCCCCGACGAGTTGGTCCTTCGAAGGACCACAGATGAAGACCTTAGTGATCGCTATTGAGATGGCTGCACGGAAGGCACTCATCCACCTTCGAGACATCATTCCAAAAATGGCTGACGAGCCAACTAATTGCCACTTTCCTATCAGGAAGGATGATATTGGCGAGAGTTGGACGTTGATCCCTTCCAAGGAGGATGAAACACCAATCAGATTCCAGACCTACTTCAGCCTCTCCGCCAATAGTTTGGCTAACAACCAGATTAAAGAGTCTGTGAATCACTGCAAGGAACCTCACCAAACTCGCGAGCTACTCCGACTAGCCAAGGAGAAACAAGACAAGATCAAGAAAGATGGATGCCCCGAGGGAGGTGTTGGGGAACGTTGGATGGGAAACAAAAAATTTCCTACGCACACGAAGACCTATCATGGTGATGCCATCTATTAGAGGAGATTTGGATCTAAGTACCCTTCTAGATCGCAGAGTGGAATGTCTTCACGTCCCTCGATCAGCCCCACGAACCGTCCCACGAACCGTCCTGCATTCCGTCCCATGACCCGTTCCGATCTAGTGCCGAACGGACGGCACCTTCGCGTTCAGCATACGTACAACTCGATGATGATCTCGGCCTTCTTGATCCAGCAAGCAAGACGGATAAATAGATGAGTTCTCCGGCAGCGTGATGACGCGTCGGTGGTGGTGACGATCTACTCCTGCAGGGCTCCGCCCGAGCTCCGCAGAAATCCGATCTAGAGGAAGAACTATGGTGTCTAGATCTGAGTTGCACGTGGTAAAAGTTGTCTCAAATCATCCCTAAATCACCACTATATATAGGAGGGAGGGGGACGAGGCTTTCCTTGAGGACCAAGTCTCCAAGCGAGTGCCGACCAGGAGGAGAGGAGGATTTCTACTCCAATCCTACTCCAATTAGGATTGGAAAGTGGAGTCCTTCTCTTCCTTCCCACCTCCCCATTTTTTCTTTCTTTGGTTTTCTTTCCTTGGTGCCAAGGCCCTCTTGGGCTGTACCACCATCCCACTAAGGGCTGGTGCGCCACCTTAAAGCCATTGGGCTCCCTCCGGGTGTGTAGCCCCCCTCCCGGTGAACTTCTGGAACCCATTCGTCACTCCCGGTACAATGTCCGTAATGGTCAAAAACATTCCGGTAACCAAATGAAACCATCCTATATATCAATCTTCGTTTCTGGACCATTCCGGAAACCCTCGTGACATCCGTGTTCTCATCCGGGACTCTGAACAATATTCGGTAACCACACATATAACTCAACTATACTAAAACATCATCGAACATACCTATTTGTCATTCGGTTGAACCTCAATGTGAAGGATTCATATAATCCCGTATGTCAATGACCTGGATTACCATATTGGATCCTACATATTCTGTGAAGATCTTTATCGGTTGAACCTCAATGTCAAGGATTCATATAATCCCTTATGTCATTCCCTTTGTCCTTCGGTATGTTACTTGCCCGAGATTTGATCGTCGGTATTCGCATACCTATTTCAATCTCGTTACCGGCAAGTCTCTTTACTCGTTCTGTAATACAAGATCCCGTGACGTACACTTAGTCACATTGCTTGCAAGGCTTGTGTGTGATGTTATATTACTGAATAGGCCCCGAGATACCTCTCCGTCACACGGAGTGACAAATCCCAGTCTTGATCCATAGTAACTCAACAGACACCTTCCGAGATAACTATAGAGAACCTTTATAGTCACCCACTTATGTTGCGACATTTGATGCACACAAGGTATTCCGCCAGTGCCAGTGAGTTATATGATCTCATGGTCATAGGAGCAAATACTTGACACGTAGAAAACAATAGCAATAAAACGACACGATCAATATGCTACGTTCATAGTTTGGGTCTTGTCCATCACATCATTCTCCTAATGATGGGATCTTGTTATCAAGTGACAACACTTTCCTATGGCTAGGAAACCTTGACCATCTTTGATCAACGAACTAGTCAACTAGAGGGTCACTAGGGACAGTGTGTTATCTATGTATCGACACATATATTTGAGTTCCAATCAATAAAATTCTAGCATGGATAATAAACGATTATTATGAACAAGGAAACATAATAATAAATAATTTATTATTGCCTCTAGGGCTTATTTATGACAGTCTCCCACTTGCACTAGAGTCAATAATCTAGTTCACATCACCATGTGATTTTAACGAATCCGACACCCATGTGGAACAAGGTTTCAGTCAACGGTTCTGAAACTTTCAGATCCGTGTGTGCTTTACAAATCTTTATGTCATCTTATAGATGCTGCTACTACGTGCTATTCAGAAATACTCCAAATATCTACTCTACTATACGAATTTGTTTTACTACTCATAGTTTTTCGGATTAGTGTCAAAGCTTGCATCAACGTAACCCTTTACGACGAACTCTTTAACCACCTCCATAATAGAGAAAAAAATCCTTAGTCTATTAGTTACTAAGGATAACTTTGACCGCTGTTCAGTGATTCAGTCCTGGATCACTCTCTATACCTCTTAACAGACTTGTGGCAAGGCACACATCAGGTCGGTACACAGCATGTCATACTATAGAGTCTACGGCTAAGGCATAGGGGACGACCTTCGTCCTTTATCTTTCTTTTGCCATTGTCGGGCTTTTGAGTCTTACTCATATTCACACCTTACAACACAGCCAAGAACTTTTTCTTCGCTGATCTATTTTGAACTCCTTGAAAAACTTGTCAAGGCTTGCATTTCCTTGAATGTTCTATTTAGCATTTTGATCTATCTCTATAGATCTTGATGCTCAATGTTAAGTAGCCCTATCCAGGTCTTCCTTTGAAAAACCCCTTTCAAACAACCTTAATGCTTTACAGAAATTCTACATTACTTCTGATCAACAATATGTCAACCACATACACTTATCAGAAATTCTGTAGTGCTCCCACTCACTTATTTGGAAATACAAGTTTCTCATAAACCTTGCATAAACCCAAAAGCTTTGATCACCTCATCAAAGCCTATATTCCAACTCCGAGCTGCTTGCACCAGTCCATAAAAGGATCGCTGGAGCATGCTTACTTGTTAGAATATTTAGGATCGACAAAACGTTCTGGTTGTATCACATATAACCTTTCCTCAAGGAAACCGTCGAGGAAACAATGTCTTGACATCCTATGTGCAATATTTCACAAATAATGCAACAACTACTAACATAATTCCAGCAGACTTTTAGCATCACTATGAGTGAGAAAGTCTCATCATAGTCAACTCTTTGATCTTGTCGGAAACATTTTTGCGACAACTCGAGCTTTTCTCAATAGTGACTTATCACCATCATCGTCTGTCTTTCTTTTAAAGATCCATCTTTACTCAATAGTCCTACGACCATCAAGTAGTTCTTCTAAAGTCTACACTTTGTTTCATACATGGATCCTCTGTCGGATTTGATGGCCTCCAGCCATTTGTTGGAATCCGGGCCCACCATCGCTTCTCCATAGCTCGTAGGTTAACTCTTGTTCAACAACATGACCTCCAATACAGGGTTACCGTACCACTCTGTAGTAGTACGAGACCTTGTCGTCCTATGAGGTTTGTAGTAACTTGATCTGAAGCTCTAATGATCACCATCATTAGCTTCCACTTCAATTGGTGTAGGTGCCACAGGAACATCTTCATGCGCCCTACTACACACTGGTTGAAGTGACGGTTCACTAACCTCATCAAGTTCCACCACCCTCCCACTCAATTCTTTCGAGAGAAACCTTTCCTCGAGAAAGGACCCGTTTCTAGAAACAAGCACTTTGCTTCCGGATCTGAGATAGGAGATGCATCCAACTGTTTTGGATATCCTATGAAGATGCATTTATCCGCTTTGGATTCGAGCTTATCAGACTGAAACCTTTTCACGTTAGCGTCGCAGCCCCAAACTTTAAAGAAATGACAAATTAGGTTTCTCCAAACCATAGTCTATACCGTGTCATCTCAATGGAAATATGCGGTGCCCTATTTAAAGTGAATGTGGTTGTATCTAATGAATAACCCATAAACGATAGTGGCGATTCGATAAGAGACATCATAGTATGCACCATATCAAATAGGGTGAGGCTATGGCGTTTAGGCACATCATCACACTATGGTGTTCTAGGTGGCGTGAATTGTGAAACAATTTCCACATTGTCTCAAGTGTGTACCAAAAACTCGCAACTCAGATACTCATCTCTATGATCATATCGTAGATAGTTTATCCTCTTGTCACGACGATCTTCACTGTGAATTAGCTTTGAACTTTTCAATATTTCAGACTTGTGATTCATCAAGTAAATACACCTATATCTACTTAAATCGTTAGTGAAGTAAGAACATAATGATGTCCACTGCGTGCCTCAGCACTCATTGGACTGCACACATCAAAAATGTATTACTCCCAACAAGTTACTCTCTTGTCTGATGTGGCATGATTTGCATGTCTCAAGTGATTCAAAATCAAGTGAGTCCAAATGATCCATATCTATGGAGCTTCTTCATGCATTTATACCAACAGGTATGGTTTGCATGTCTTAAACGTTTCAAAAATGAGTGAGTACAAAGATCCATCAGCATGGAGCTTCTTCATGCATTTTACACCAAAAATGAGTGGTACTATCATTATTACTTTTTATCTTTTCACAAAAATTTTATGAACGTGTGTTACACTACGATCGAGATTCAGTAAACCACTAAAGGTAATTATTCAAGCAAATAGAATAACCATTATTCTATTTAAATGAATAATCATATTGCAATAAACACGATCCAACCATGTTCATGCTCAACGCAAACGCCAAATAACAATTATTTAGGTTTTACCACCAATTCCGATGATAGAGGGAGCGTGCGATGTTTGATCACATCAACCTTGGAAAGACTTCCAACACGTATCGTCACCTCGCCTTTAGCTAGTCTCCGTGTATACCGTAGCATTCATTTCGAGTTACTAATCACTTAGCAACCGAACCGGTATCCAATACCTTCGTGCTACTAGGAGTACCAGTAAAGTACACATCAATATCATCTATATCAAATCTACTTTGTCGAATTTGCCAGCCTTCTTATCTACCAAGTATCTAGGATATGTCCGCCTCAGTGACCGTTCCCCTCATAACAGAAGCACTTAGTCTCGGGTTTGGGTTCAATCTTGAGTTTCTTCATTAGAGCAGCAACTGGTTTACCATTTCATCAAGTATCCCTTCTAGCCCTTGCCCTGTCTTGAAACTAGTGGTTTTACTAAACATCAACAATTGATGCTGCTTCTTGATTTCTACTTTCGCAGTGTCAAACATTGCGAGTGGCTCAAGGATCATCATATATATCCTTGATACGTTATAGTTCATCACGAAGATCTA
Source organism: Hordeum vulgare subsp. vulgare (assembly GCF_904849725.1). NCBI lineage: Eukaryota > Viridiplantae > Streptophyta > Magnoliopsida > Poales > Poaceae > Hordeum > Hordeum vulgare. Next base: position 221,732,723 of record NC_058523.1, read on the forward strand.
GTAGCTTAGTGGCAGTGACTTTTGGAGAACCATCACTCTATTTTATTTGGAAGATTAACTCCCACTTGATTCAAGCGATTGTTGTACTCAGACAATCTGAGCACATGCTCAATGATTGAGCTTTTCTCCTTTACTTTGTAGACAAAGAATCATGTGTAGATCTCATACCTCTCAACAAGGGCATGAGCATGAAATCTCAATTTCATCTCTTAGAACATCTATTATGTTCCGAGACGTTTTAAAACATCTTCGGCGCCTTGCTTCTAAGCTATTAAGTATTATGCACTGAACTATCACGTAGTCATAAAAAACGTGCATGTCAGATGTTCGCAACATCCACAGACGACGCTCGCAGTGCATCACTCCGAGTGGCACATTAAGGACATAAGCCTTCTGCGCAGCAATGAGGACAATCCTCGGTTTTACGGACTCAGTCCGCATAGTTGCTACTATCAACTTTCAACTAAATTTTCTCTAGGAACATATAAAAACAATAGAGCTATAGCGCAAGCTACATCGTAATTCGCAAAGACTATTAGATTATGTTAATGATAATTAGTTCAATTAATCATATTACTTAAGAACTCCCACTCAAAAATACATCTCTCTAGTCATTTGAGTGGTACATGATCCAAATCCACTAACTCAAGTCTGATGATCACGTGAGTTGAGAATAGTTTTAGTGGTAAGCATCTCTATGCTAATCATATCAACTATACGATTCATGCTCGACATTTTGGTCTCATGTGTTCCGAGGCCATGTCTGCACATGCTAGGCTCGTCAAGCTTAACGGAGTGTTCCACGTGTGAAACTATTTTGCACCCGTTGTATGTGAATGTTGAGTCTATCACACCCGATCATCACGTGGTGTCTCGAAACGATGAATTGTAGCAATGGTGCACAATCGGGGAGAACACAATTTTGTCTTGAAATTTTAGTGAGAGATCACCACATAATGCTACCGTCGTTATAAGCAAAATAAGGTGCATAAAAGGATTAACATCACATGCAATTCAAAAGTGACATGATATGGCCATCATCATGTGCTTCTTGATCTCCATAACCAAAGCACCAGCACGATCTTCTTGTCACCGGCGCCACACCATGATCTCCATCACCATGATCTCCATCAACGTGTCGCCATCGAGGTTGTCGTGCTACTTATGCTATTACTACTAAACTTGCGTCCTACGAATATAGTAAACGCATCTACAAACACAAATGTTTGTTTAAAGACAACCATATGGCTCCTGCCTGTTGCCGCAGCATCGACGTGCAAGTCGATATTAACTATTACAACATGATCATCTCATACATCCAATATATCATATCACGTCATTGGCCATATCATATCACAAGCATACCCTACAAAAACAAGTTAGACGTCCTCTAATTTGGTGTTGCATGTTTTACGTGGCTACTATGGGTATCTAGTATGATCGCATCTTACTTACGCAAAAACCACAACGGAGATGTGCAAATTTCTATTTAACCTCTCCAAGAACCGCCTCGGTCAAAACCAATTCAACTAAAGTTGAAGAAACCGACACTCGTGAGTCATCTTTATGCAACGAGGTTGCATGTCAATCGATGAAACCACTCTTTCGTAAGCGTACGAATAATGTCGGTCCTGGCCGCTTCAATCCAACAATATAGCCAAATCGAAAAAAGACTAAGGTCGGCAGCAAATTGAACATCACCGTCCACAAAACCCTTTGTGTTCTACTCGAGATAAAATCTACGCATGAACCTAGCTCATGATGCCACTGTTGGGGAACGTTTCATCGAAAACAAAAAATTTCCTACGCAAACGAAGACCTATCATGGTGATGTCCATCTATGACAAGAGATTTGGATCTACGTACCCTTGTAGATCGCGTAGCAGGAAGCATTGAGAAACGCTGTTGATGTAGTGGAACGTCTTCACGTCCCACAATCAGCCCCACGAACCGTCCCACGAACCGTCCCTCGATCCGTCCCACGATCCGTTCCGATCTAGTGCCGGACGGATGACACCTCTGCGTTCAGCACACGTACAGCTCGATGATGATCTCGGCCTTCTTGATCCAGCAAGCAAGACGGAGAAGTAGATGAGTTCTTGGGCAGCATAACAGCGCGCCGGTGGTGGTGACGATTGCTACTTCTCAAACAACAGTGCCAGAAATTGACACGTCGACGGAGACTTGCTTGCGTTGGTTTTTTCCTTAAAGAGGAAAGGTTGATGCAGGAAGGGAGCAGTAAGTCTTTCCATCAATTTGAGAACCAAGGTATCGATCCTGTAGGAGGGTCTCGTGAAGTCCAGAGTACATGCGCAAACACAAATGAGCATGAACCCAACGCTTCAAAGGGGTTGTCACTCCCTTCAAGATTGTTTGCAAAGTGAGATCTGAAGGCGGAAAGTGCAACGAAGTAAAAAGTGTAAGGCTGAAAATATGGTGTGGAGTAAACCCGGGGGCCATAGTGTTCACTAGAGGCTTCTCTCAAAATAGCAAATATCACGGTGGGTGAACAAAGTACTGTCGAGCAATTGATAGAACCGCGCAAAGTCATGATGATATCTAAGGCAATGATCATACATATATGCATCACGTCCGAGACAAGTAAACCGATACTTTCTGCATCAACTACTGTTACTCCACACATCAACCGCTATCTAGCATGCATCTAGTGTATTGAGTTCAGGACGAACAGATTAACGCCGTAAGCAAGATGACATGATGTAGCGGGATAATCTCAAACCAATGATGAAAACCCCATCTTTTTACCCTTGATGGCAACAACATGATGCGTGCCTCGCTACCCCTTGTGTCACTAGGTGATGTCACCGCATGGTATGAACCCAAAACCAAGCACTTCTCCCATTGCAAGAATCATAGATCTAGTTGGCCAAATAAAACCCACAACTCGAATAGAATTACAAGGATAGGAAATCATGCATAAGAGAGATCAGAAGAAACTCAAATAAGATTCATATATAATCGGATCATAAATCCAGAATTCATCGGATCTCGACAAACACACCGCAAAAGAAGATTACATCGGATAGATCTCCATGAAGATCATGGAGAACTTTGTATTGAAGATCCAAGAGAGAGAAGAAGCTATCTGGTTACTAGCTATGGACCCGTCGGTCTATGGTGAACTACTCATGCATCATGGGAGAGGTCATGGTGTTGATGAAGAAGCCCTGTGTATCCGAATCCCCCCTCCGGCAGGGCACCAGAACGTGCCCCAGATGGGACCTTAAGGAGACAAAAGCTTGCGGCGGCGGAAAAGTACTTCCGATGATCTCCTGATTTTTTATGGAATTTTGGCTGATATATAGGCGCAAAACCTAGGGCAAAGGGGCCTCACGGAGCCCACAAGCCAGGGGGCCGCGGCCTCCCCTCTGCCCGCGCCATGAGGGGCTGGTGGGGTCCTTGGTGGGCCCCTGCCCTGATTCTCCGGCTCTCCGATCTTTTTTTGTTCTGGAAAAAATCTTTTTTGAAGTTTTATTCCATTTGGACTCCGTTCAAAATACTCTTCTGAAAGGGGTCAAAAACATGGAAAAATAGGAACTGGCACTTGGCACTGACTTAATAAGTTTGTCCCAAAAAATATATAAAAGGCATGCAAAACATCCAAAGTTTGACAAGATAATAGCATGAAACCATCAAAAATTACAGATACGTTGGAGACGTATCAAGCATCCCCAAGCTTAACTCCTGCTCGTCCTCGAGTAGGGAAGTGACCAAGAATGAATTTTTGATGTGGAATGCTGACTAGCATAGTTGTCCTTTGCAACTTCTTTCACGTGACATGAATGTTCAGATCCGTAAGATTTGGAACAATAGTTTTCTATTGACATGAAAACAATAATACTTCAAGCAAACTAGCAAGGTAATCATGAACTTTCAAAATAACAAGGCCAAGGAAAGTTATCCCTACAAAATCATATAGTATGGCTATGCTCCATCATCCTCACACAACTAATGTAAATCATGTGCAACCCCAGTATTGGCCAAGTAATTGTTTTTGCACTCTTACTTTCTCAAACTTTTTATAACTATCAGGCAACACATGAGCTTGAGCCATGGATATAGCACTATAAGTGGAATAGAGTGTGGTGGTGGTTGTGAGACAAAAAGGAGGAGATGGTCACATTGACTCGGCGTATCAAAGGGCTATGGAGATGCCCATTAATAGATATCAATGTGAATGAGTAGGGATTGCCATACAAGAGATGCACTAGAGCTATAAGTATGTGAAAGCTCAAAAGGAGAACTAGTGGGTGTGCATCCAACTTGCTTGCTCACGAAGACCTAGGGCAATTTTGAGGAAGCCCATCATTGGAATATACAAGCCAAGTTATATAATGAAGATTCCCACTAGCATATGGTAGTGACAAAGGAAGAAGCTCTCAATCATGAAGAACATGGTGCTATTATGAAGCACAAGTGTGGAAAAAGATAGTAGCATTGTCCCGTCTCTCTTTTTCTCTCTTTTCTCTTTTTTCATTTGGGCTCTTTGGCCTCTTTTTTTCATTTGGGCTCTTTGGCCTCTCTTTTTTCTCCTTTTTATTTTTTTATTTTTTGGTCTCTTTGGCCTCTTTTTTTTATTTCCTCACATGGGACAATGCTATAATAATGATGATCTTTACACTTTTATTTACTCACAGCTCAAAGCTCAAAATGATGATGACTCTATAGGAAATGCCTCCGGTAGTGTATCGGGATGTGCAAAGATCTAGCATGGCATGTGACGTTGAAACATCTCACTAGCTATCTTACGATCATGCAATGGCAATATGAGAGTGACGACACAAGTCATGAGATGGAACCGTGGGAGTTGCATGGCAATATATCTCGGAATGGCTATGAAAATGCCATAGTAGCTAGGTATGGTGGCGGTTTTGAGAAAGGCATATGGTGGGTTTGTGTACCAGCGAGAATTGCGTGGCACTAGAGAGGCTAGCAATGGTGGAAGGTGAAAGTGCATCTATACCATGGACTCACATTAGTAATGAAGAACTCACATACTTGTTGCGAAAGTTTTTATTAGTAATTGAAGCAAAGTGCTAAACGCATACTCCTAGGGGAAGGGTTGGTAGGAGTTTAACCATCGCGTGATCCCAACCTCAACACAAAGGATGACAATCAATAGATCAATTATGCTCCGACTTCCTAACATAGCGGTTCACTATACGTGCATGCTATGGGAATCACTAACTTCAACACAAGTATTTCTAGATTCCCAACACCCTACTAACATAGCTCTTAATATTACCAAATCCACGTCTCTAAACTAATTGAGAGGAATCAAGACTTCTCTTTCTACTCAATGCACATGAAGATGGAGGTTTTTTGCATCCTCTTTGGGTACCTATCACCTTTGGGACTACTTTCATAGCATAAGCCAACTACCAAGTCACGCACCGCCGTGCTCCAAAAGATATAAGTGAAGCACATAGAGCAAAAGTATCTAGCTCAAAAGATATAAGTGAAGCACTATGAGCATTCTAGCAAAATCACGATGAGTGCATGTCTATCTCTCTCAAAAAGGTGTGTTGCAAGGATGATTGTGAAACAACAAAAAGAAAAGACTCATAAGATACAAGACGCTCCAAGCAAAACAAATATCATGTGGTGAATAAAAATATAGCTCCAAGTAATGTTACCGATGGATTGAAGACGAAAGAGGGGATGCCTTCCCGGGGAATCCCCAAGCTTGAGCTCTTTCCACTCCTTATCTCTTTGTCCATGAGAACATCACGAAAAAGTTGAAAACTTCACAACACAAAACTTAAACAGAAACTCGTGATAACGTTAGCACAAGAAAACAAACTACCACTTCTTTTGGTACTGTAGCAAACTGGAATTCTATCTATATTGGTGTTGGGCTACTGTATGCTCACTTTTCCATGGCTGGTACCCCCCTATACTAACCATAGTTTCATCAAAACAAGCAACCAACTCAACAAAAACAGAATCTGTCAAAAACAGACCAGTCTGTAGCAATCTGTATATTCGTATACTTCTGGTACCTCACAAAATCTGAAAGATTACGACTGCCTGGGCAAAAGGCATATCAACCAGCAGCAAAAAGAATCAACTCAAAATATCTTTCTGAATAAAAATGAAAAATCATCTCGTGAGCAAAAAGTTTCTTCCTTTTTCCAGCAGGATCAAACAACCATTACCAAGACTAGGCATAAAGGTTTTGCTTCGATCAAACACAAAAAGAAACACAAAAGACACAAACATAACAGAATTATGATGGTGTGGACACAAAAAACAGAAAGAAAAAGATATATTCATTGGGTTGCCTCCCAACAAGCGCTATTGTTTAACACCCTTAGCTAGGCATTGATAAATCAATGATGCTCACACAAAAGACAAGAATTGAAGGACAACGAGAGCATCATAAAGCATGTGAAAATCACATCTAAGTATAACATACTTCCTATGCATAGGCATTTTATAGGAAAACAGATTGTCAAGACAACCAATAGTTGCCATATGCAAGGAAGAAGAAAGAGACAATAGCAATCTCCACAAAACAAGAGGTAATTTGGTAACATGAAAGTTTCTACCACAGTATTTTCCTCTCTCATAGCAATTACATGTGGGATCATAATCAATTTCAACAAAATAGCTATCACAAAGGATATTCTTTTCATGATCCACATGCATGCAAAGTTAACGCTCTTAAAAAATAGTGGGATTATCATCAACTAAAGTCATGACTTCTCCAAACCCACTTTCAGTATTATTGCAAATATCTTTGCAACCAGTAGTGGACATAGAAAAACTAGCATCCCCAAGCTTAGGGTTTTGCATATTTTTAGCATGATTGTCATTAATAGAATTTATAATGAAATCATTGCAATCATGCTTTTAATTCAAGGATCCCTCATGAATCATTTCATAAATTTCTTCATCACGATTTTCAGATTCACGCATCTCAAGCAAAACTCCATAGAGAAAGTCAAGTTCACTCAACTCACTAGCAATTGGTTCCACATAAGTGGATCTCTTAAAGAGTTAGCAAATGGCTGAGGATCCATTTCACTAGATTTTCAGCAAGCGAGGATGCAAGCATATTGAAGGCACATAGCACACAAGCAAAGGAAAGGCAAACGAAAAAGGCAAAAAAAATTGTAAATTTTTGTTTTTTCAGAAGTGGGGGAGAGGAAAACGAGAGGCACAAAAAAGTAAATGCAAGAGATGAGTTTGCAACACTTACTTGGATGAGTTCTTGACTTGATCCTCCCCGGCAACGGCGCCAGAAATTCTTCTTGCTACTTCTCAAACAACAGCGCCAGAAATTGACACGTTGACGGAGACTTGCTTGCGTTGTTTTTTCCCTTGAAGAGGAAAGGGTGATGCAGCAAGGGAGCAGTAAGTATTTCTCTCAGTTTGAGAACCAAGGTATCGATCCAGTAGGAGGGTCTCATCAAGTCCAGAGTACCTGCGCAAACACAAATAAGCTTGCACCCAACGCTTCAAAGGGGTTTTCAATCCCTTCAAGATTGTTTGCAAAGTGAGATCTGAAGGTGGAAAGTCCAATGAAGTAAAAAGTGTAAGGCTGAAAATATGGTGTGGAGTAGACCCGGGGGCCACAGTGTTCACTAGAGGCTTCTCTCAAAATAGCAAATATCACGGTGGGTGAACAAATTACTGTTGAGCAATTGATAGAACCGCGCAAAGTCATGACGGTATCTAAGGAAATGATCATACATATAGGCATCACGTCCGAGACAAGTAGACCGATACTTTCTGCATCTACTACTATTACTCCACACATCGACCGCTATCCAGCATGCATCTAGTGTACTGAGTTCATGACGAACTGAGTAACGCCTTAAGCAAGATGACATGATGTAGAGGGATAATCTCAAACCAATGATGAAAACCCCATCTTTTTACCCTTGATGTCAACAACACGATGCGTGCCTCGCTACCCCTTCTGTCACTGGGTGAGTTCACCGCATGGTATGAACCCAAAACCAAGCACTTCTCCCATTGCAAGAATCATAGATCTAGTTGGCTAAATAAAACCCACAACTCGAATAGAATTACAAGGATATGAAATCATGCATAAGAGAGATTAGAAGAAACTGAAATAAGATTCATAGATAATCTGATCATAAATCCAAAATTCATCGTGTCTCGACAAACACACCGCAAAAAGAAGATTACATCGAATAGATCTCCATGAAGATCATGGAGAACTTTTTAGTGAAGATCCAAGAGAGAGAAGAAGCCATCTAGTTACTAGTTATGGACCCGTAGATCTATGTTGAACTACTCACGCATCATCGCAGAGGTCATGGTGTTGATGAAGAAGCCCTGCGTATCCGATTCCCCCCTCCGGCAGGGCACCAGAACGTGCCCCAGATGGGATCTTGCAGAGACATAAGCTTGCGGCGGCAGAAAAGTACTTTCGATGATCTCCTCATTTTTTGTGGAATTTTTGGGGATATATAGGCGCAAAACCTAGGGCAAAGGGGCCTCAGGGAGCCCACAAGCCAGGGGGCCGCGGCCTCCCCTCTGACCGTGCCATGAGGGCTTCTGGGGTACCTGGTGGGCCCCTGCCCTAATTCTCCGGCTCTCCGATCTTTTTCTGTTCCGGAAAAAATCTTTTTGGCAGTTTCATTCCATTTGGACTCTATTCAAAATCCTCCTCTGAAAGGGGTCAAAAACATGGAAATAACAGCAACTGGCACTTGGCCCTGAGTTATTAAGTTAGTCCCAAAAAATATATAAAAGGCATGCAAAACATCCAAAGTTTGACAAGATAATAGCATGAAACCATAAAAAATTATAGATACGTTGGAGACGTATCAATGATCTGCTCCTGCAGGGCTCCGCTCGAGCTCCGCAGAAATACGATCTAGAGGAAGAACTATGGTTTCTAGATCTGAGTTGCACGTGGCAAAGGTTGTCTTAAATCAGCCCTAAAGCACCACTCTATATAGGAGGGAGGGGGAGGAGGCTTGCCTTGAGGATCAAGTCCCCAAGGGGGCGCCGGCCAGGAGGAGAGGAGGATTCCTACTCCAATCCTACTCCAATTAGGACTGGAAAGTGGACTCCTTCTCTTCCTTCCCACCTCCCCTTTTTTTTTCTTTGGTTTTCTTTCCTTTGCGCCAAAGCCCTCTTGGGCAGTCCCACCAGCACACTAAGGGCTGGTGCGCCACCCTAAAGACATTGGGCTCCCTCCGGGTGGGTTGCCCCCCTCCCGGTGAACTTCCAGAACCCATTCATCACTCCCGGTACAATGCCGGTAATGGCCAAAAACCTTCCGGTAACCAAATGAAACCATCCTATATATCAATCTTCATTTCCGGACCATTTCGGAAACCCTCATGACGTCTGTGTTCTCATCCGGGACACCGAACAATATTCGGTAACCACTCATATAACTCAACTATACTATAACGTCATCGAACCTTAAGTGTGCACACCCTGCGGGTTCGAGAACTATGTAGACACGCCCCGAGGTACTCCTCGGTCAATATCCAATAGCGGGACCTGGATGCCCAGATTGGATCCTACATATTCTCCGAAGATCTTTACCGGTTGAACCTCAGTGTCAAGAATTCATATAATCCCATATGTCATTCCCTTTATCCTTTGGTATGTTACTTGCCCGAGATTTGATCGTCGGTATCCGCATACCTATTTCAATCTCATTACCGACAAGTCTCTTTACTCGTTCTGTAATACAAGATCCCGTGAATTACACTTAGTCACATTGCTTGCAAGGCTTGTGTGTGATGTTGTATTACCGAGTGGGCCCTGAGATACCTCTCCGTCACACGGAGTGACAAATCCCAGTCTTGATCCATACTAACTCAACGGACACCTTCGGAGATACCTGTAGCGCACCTTCATAGTCACCCAGTTACGTTGTGACGTTTGATGCACACAAGGCGGTATTCCTCCGGTGCCAGTGAGTTATATGATCTCATGGTCATAGGAACAAATACTTGACACGTAGAAAAGAATAGCAATAAAACTACACGATCAATATGCTACATTCATAGTTTGGGTCTTGTCCATCACATCATTCTCCTAATGATGTGATCCCGTTATCAAGTGACAACACTAGCCTATTGCGTGGAAACCTTGACCATCTGTTATCAACGAACTAGTCAACTAGAGGCTCACTAGGCACGGTGTGTTGTCTATGTATCCACACATGTATTTGAGTTTCCAATCAATACTATTCTAGCATGGATAATAAACGATTATTATGAACAAGGAAATATAATAATAACTAATTTATTATTGCCTCTAGGGAATATTTCCAACAGGAGGACCAGCTATCCCTTATAGAGGAGTAGTACCCCCAGCTATAGGTGCACCCACTACATGAGCATCTCAACGACATCGCATGAGTGTGTAGGATTTTCATGCGCTCTATGCTTACCCACACGTAAAGCGTCACCAGGATGTACCTCCATTCTCTCTGACCCCCTCAACCGGAGACGATGCACGTATAGGAGATGGATGAAGGCCATGAGGAGCGCGAGTACGAGACCGATCATTCCACCACTTGAGTCCGAGAACCACCTTGCGTAGGATAAGTCATGTATCCCTTATGCAAAGTCGAGTTCGTGTAATGGTTTGTTTTTTGTTTGTGTTGTGATGCAAGATGCGTTTTTCCATACGCAAGTTGAAGCAACTACATCGGCCCTCTTATCTTAATGTTATGTGTTTGGTCCTTTCTACCTTTGTTTTTTCATACTTGCACTATACCAACCCCGTTAGAAGAATTTTTCCTCTCGTTGCTTTTCTCTTGCCTATTTTAGTTGTTTTACTTGTTTTCCCCTAACAGGATAGTGACTGCGACCCGCACCAGTACTTTTGGAAACCCCACCATCGGTAACCCTAGCTAGTAACCGGGGGTTGGTGGATTTGCTTAGGCTCGAGATCACCAGGAGAAGCCACAAGGCGACACTCCCGGAGAACATGACCGTATCTTAGTTTCTCCAAGTTCTCCGGGAGGAATGCTAAGCCAACACTGCCGCTATCCAGCAGATGGCTCAAGTTTTTGTGAACAACCAGCAGCAAGGCAGGAACATCAATGTCTGTGCCACTCTATCGAAGTTCATGAAGAATTCTCCCCCAACGATCATCGAGACAGCTGATCCTTTGGATGTTGATGACTCGATCTACACCACCAAGGACCTCCTTTCACTGGTCAACTGTAATGAGGATTGTGAGAAGGTTCTTTATGCCTCTAAGTGCCTGAGAGACACCACGAGAGCTTGGTGAGATGGCTTCAAGGCCATGCATGGTGATCGTGTGATCACCTGGGCTGATTTCAAGCAAGGATTCCACACTGCCCACATCCCTTTTGGGATTATGGCCATCAAAAATTCTGAATTTCGAGCGTTGAATCAAGGAAGTGGCTTTTTGAAGGAGTACCTACAGAAGTTCAACCTCCTCTCGAGGTATGCACCAAAAGATGTCACCATCGAGGCAACCAAGACTGCACCCCAGCCATGGAAGGACTCCAGCCAACATTGCAGTATCAACTCATTGTCTCCGACTGTTGGACCTTCTTTGACCTACTGAACAACGCTCTCATGCTGGAAGACAAGGGTCATGTCTTGGAGGACACTCGTGAGCGCAGGATGATAAACAAGGCTAGTTCCAGCAACCACAAGCCTCGCCCTAGCAACCAACCCCAGCTAAGCCAAGCTATCAGCCTCAGCAGGTCAGGACTCCTCCACTTCGCCCGAGCTACCAGCCTCAGTAGTATGCCAATCCAAGGACAACATACAACGACCCCAATAACAACACTGATGGCAAGAACAACAACTTTGGTCAGGTCACGTGCTTTGGGTGTGGTCAGATTCAACACATCTCGAAGTAGCGCCCCAACAAGAAGCCAGATGCACCGCGCCGCAAGGTGCCGAATCAAGGACAAGGCGGTGGAGTGCCACCAAGGAACCAAGATCCCTGCAACCATCCCAGCAATGGCAATGGTCATGTGAATCACGTCTCTCCCAACGAGGCACATGAAGACCCGGATGTTATACTGGGTACGTTCCTTGCAAACTCCACCCCAGCAACAATTATGTTTGATTGTGGTGCTTCGCATTCTTTTGTTACCCAAAGGTTTACACTGGAGAGTGGTATGAATCCTACACCTCTCGGTAGTGATATGATGGTACAAACATCGGGGGCAGTATTAAGGACCAAGATAGGATGTAATGGAGTGGGGATTAACATCAACTAGGTAGATGCGCTCCCCTTCTCGTAGATATACATCTCCCTCGATAGATCTTTGGTGTTCGTATCAATTTTATTGTTTCCCATACAATGTTCCCCACCACATTGGAGATGGAGATTAAAAGCACAAGATGATGATGGCCATATCATACCACTTATTGATTGCATATGATGTTTATCTTTTGTGCATCTTATATTTCTTAGGATGATAGTAGAATTATAAGATGATCCCTCACTTTATTTCAATATAAAGTTGTGTTCTCCCCAAGTATGCACCATTGCAAAAGTTTGTTGTTTTGAAGCACCTCGTGATGATCAGGTGTGATAGACTCTTTGTTCAAATAAAACTGGTGAAACCCGTTTTTACACATGCAGAATACTTGGGTTAAACTTAGCTAGCCTATCATATACAGACATGGCCTCGGAATACAAGTTGAAACCACCTCATCTCACGTGATGATCAGGCTTGCATTGGTGTATTTGGATCATGTCACACTTAGACGACCTGAAGGATGTTGATTTGAGTGGGAGTTTGTTAGTAAAAAAATTAACTGAACTAATTATCATGAACTTAGTCTCAATTGTCTTTGAAAACTATGTTGTAGATCAATGGCTTTTATAGTAGCTCCCCTGAATTTTAATGCGTTCCTAGAGAAAGCTAATATAAAAGATGATGGAAGTAACTATGCGGACTGGGTCCATAATGTGAGAATCATCCTCATGGCAGCACAAAAGTCTTATGACCTTGATGCACCACTCAGTGCGCCACCCCCTCCATCATCGTTTGTGGACGTTGTGAACGTCTGGCAGGCATGATATGGTGACTATTCTATAGCTCAGTGCGCCATGTTGTACGATTTGAAACCGGAACTCTGATACTCTATAGTTAATGCCATGTTTGCCTATGTTTACAATACTTTTATACGGTTTTGGTGCACTTTATATGTTTTATTTAGAAGTAACACGGACTGACATTGTTTTCAGTAGAACTATAGTGTTGTTGTTTTTTGTCTAGAAATATAAGTTCTCGAAATTGGACGATTTTTTTACTATTGTTTTGGAAGAAAAGAGAAATAGTGGAGCAAATAACCACCAAAGGGGGCCCTTGGTTCCCACTTCACTACAACAAGACAGAGCTTTAGTAACACCGTGTTATGTTACTACAGGCCCAAAAACGTATTACTACGCCATGTAGTAACACATTTTGGAATATGTTCCATTAGACCGTGTTACTAACAGGTGTGCACTGTCACACATAATAGTTGTTACCACATTTTAAATATTGTGTTACTGTTATGTTGTAGTAACATTTATATTATGTGTTACTCAACAGTATGGTAACATCTTATTGTAGCCACAGTAACACCTATAGTAACATACCTACCTAGACCTAGAATATTAATGGTAACATATTTTTGTAACTATAGTAACACAATTAGTAACAAATTTTTTAGCTTCAAAACCAAACTAGTAACATACTATCCAAATATTGTAACACTATAAGTTATAGTTGTCAATGTCCTACTAACAGAGTTTGTAACTCTAGTAACTCCATGAGTAACACTAGTATATTAGCATCGCAACATAATTAATATATTCATTTTTTATTAAACACAAAATTGGGTACATATTTTATTGAATAAAAATTTATTCAATAAAATTACCACACTTGCCCAAATAATTAATTGTTTTATTATGATTCTTGTCATTATTAAAATGATAGAGAAACTGAAGCACAACACATACACAAATTGAAAATTTCAAGATATTTATTACAAATATACAAAAGTTTAGGATTGTACCGATCATAGCGTAATTACATTGCATTAAAATTAATGTAAGTATCTTCACATCATTCAGTAGTATTCCTGATATTTCATATGGTTAAGAAACACCCATTTGGAAAATATTACATTTTTACATCCATCGACATAAACTGTACTTGTTGCTTCTATCTTCAATGGACTAAATGCTTCTTGAATTCATCATGAGCATGAGGATAGGATCCAACCGGAGGAGTTCTGCCATTACTTCATCTTTATGTTCTGAAAAGAACAAAGGAAAGAAACAACCACCTTCACCGTTGCAACCGAAATATTGTATAAATAAATCAAGGAATGGAAAAACATAACTTTTACCATTGGAAATAATAGCTCATATACTCCCGCATGAACAGTAAGATCGGTAAATAATCAAAAAAATCTGAAATTTGTGGGCATGAAACATTGATGTTTTTTCTATATGTGTGTAAAATTTCATGGTGAAATCACATTTGTGGAGGTGTCGGCAAAAAAAACAAAATCAATGCTTAAAAAATAGTGTTTTTGGAAGCATTTTGGAGAATCAATTTGTTTTTGTTTTGGCTAGGCCTCCGGGAATGTGATTCCGTTATGAATTTTTACATGCATGTACGAAAAACATCAATGTTTCTTGTCACAAAATTTTAGATTTTTTAGTACTTTTACTATTTTTTCGGACTTTACTGTTCATCTGAGAGCATACGAGCTCGAGCTCACAATAGCACTTTGGGAGAACTGCAGATAAAAGACATAGCCAAGCTGCTGGGGCCGTGAGTCATACAGTACGGTCGTATTATAACCTTGATGCCCTCCTCTTTATTATTTATCCTACAACAAGTACTAAGGTAATAACTTGCAGTCTAAAATTAATTCAAGTATCTAGAAGTATGTGCATATAACTGAAATTGACGATCATAGGAGTATCACAAGTAGAGTTCAGCAATAACAACTACATGTTTGACCTGCAATATACCTTGTATATGAAATGCTCATAACCATCATGAGTACACAATCATCAATCTTGTGCACCGTGCTGTGAAAAACTCATCTGCAAATATATAATGATAAAAGACAAGCTACATAATAAAAAGAAGATGCATAAGCTTTTCTACTCTTCTTCGTAAGGGATTTCTTCACACACACCCTAGGACCATGGACTGTTGGAGAACATAGATATCTTTTGGCCCCTCGTGATAGGTGATGCAATCACAAAAAACTGATAGAAAACTAATTACACATACTTGTAGTCACTTACTAAAAAATATGCTTACTTACATTAAAAATTCAAACCCTCTAAATATATCGAAAGTGGTTGAATCAACTAAGAGTTTTGGATCACTGAGACCACAAAAGTCAAATCCGGCATAGACGGCATATATAGCCATATAGACATAGTACTAATTAAGACAGATAGTCACAAGACACCTTTGGTGTAAGACGATTCAGATAAATATAGGATGATGTCTGATGCACTAAGCAGAGGAAGCGCATATCTAAAGTCATCATCCATAACAATTATTAGAATCATAGGCAAAACGGAGTCCTAAAGAGTGAGTGCACTGCTGGAGAAACGTAGGACTAATGGATGGTTCAAAAGTAAAATATAGCAATATATTTATGAGCAATTCAGACAGTGTGATGGTTATACTAATTAACTATAGACTAAGAATGTATTTAGGTCTGTCATATTTTAACTAATATTTAATCAAGTCTCCTAGAAAATAACAATTTCTCACTAAATAAGACCCCAGTAGAGTTGACCACTTAAGCAAACAACTTCATCACAGGTTTCGAGTGCTCTACAGACAGGTTATCCCTTGATTACAAATACATTCTAGATATAAACTTAAAAATAAAGGCTTCGGGAAAGATGGATTCGTTTAATGAGGGCCTTCCTGTCTTCAGATGAGACCCAGACGGAGTTCCATTCGAGGACTGAAAACCCAAGAAAATGCATTCTAGGTCGATTTTATTTAGAACAATGGCATTGGATTTCTCGGTCATCTTGATTGGATCGGTAAAGTGTACACTAAATTTTCACAATTATTAATGCTTCAAAAAAATTCTATCACAACTTAATAACATAATCAGGAGATTAACAAATGCAGGTTTGCAACAGAGGACGAAGATAAGAACGACCAAGGGTACTGTACCACACATATCTGATTAGCTGGATGACCTACACGTTGATTTTGCGGCACCATATGCTGCTGGATGCTAGCCTCCTCCAGAAAAATAAACTCATGTGAAGGTCTTATTAAACTGTGTGAAAAGAAATTAAGGTGGCCAATGCAAACCTAGGGAATGAGATCTACGAACCAAATCAAATTCTGAAAAATCGGATCTCAAAATCAAACTTCACAATGGAAGCAAGGTCCGGCAAAGGATCAAAGATACGTCTAGGTTTTGGCTAATGGTGAGGGGAGGCATGTGGGGGGCATAAATCCATCATCAGGGAAAGAGGATCAAGGGCATGGCTAGTGGCGGGATCCCACCAGCGTAGAGGCAATGTCGGGAGATGCTGGTTGGCGGGAGGCGGCGAGCAGCGCAGGATCTGGCGATGGGGCACGGCATCCTGGAGCAACGGCGAGCGGTAGGAGAATCAATAGGCAACGCGAGGTGGAGGGCGGCGCAGTGGTTGGAGTACGCCGGTGCCGGCTTGGTGGTTGGGCCCGACGTAGTGGTGGGGCGACGCGGTCGTCGGAGTATGCCGGTGGCTTCTTGGTGGTGGGGCGACGCAGTCGTCGGAGTATGCCGGTGGCATCTTGGTGGTGGGACGACGCGGTCGGGGGCGGCGGCGCGGTGGACGGAGTATGCCGGTGGTGGCTTGCTACGGGGAGTAGTGGTGCGGTGACGCGGTCGGGGGCGGCGGCGCGGTGGTTGAAGTACGCCGGTAGCGACTTGGTGGTAGGGGCCGGCTTAGCAGTGGGGCGACCCGATCGGGGCGGCGGTGCGGCGGTGGGTAGATGAGTATTTCTTTTTCCTCTTTGTGCAGATGAGATAATCACAGGGAATTATTTATTGTTGTTTAATCAGAAGGATCTACTTTTTGTATTGGAGGGTAAAGTAAATATTAGCGGGAATCATTAAAAAATCCCTACATTTGTTTTTCTTCTAAAATAGTAGTACGTGGCGTCCACCTTCGAGCTCCTCGTCTCCTCCTCTTCGCCCCTTCCCCTCCCACCCCCGCCGCCTTCCCCCTCTCCCGCGACTCCTCCTCCTTCGTCGACCCTCCATCATATATTGACGTCGCTGCCTCCTCCCCGTGCTTCGCCTCCGCCTCCCCGAGATCCGCACGCGCCGCCAAGTTCAAGTACTCCTACATCACCGTCTCTCACCCGGAGACCGAGACCGAGGTCGTCGCTACCTCCCTCGTCCCCAGACCCAGCTCCACCTGCAGGGCTGGCGGGGCAGCGGTGGTGAGGAGGACGAGTGCCCAGTCACTGATGGGTGGGACCAGGGCGGACACAAGCGGATGGGAGGAGACGACGGGAGCGCCCGCTTTTCTCTGCCGCGGACCCATTTGTGACCCATATTTGGGTTCAGTTTGGGTTGGGAATTAACACCAGACGAACTTGTTGTCCATTTGGGTCCCCTAGTTGGGCAAAGTTTTTTTATCCGTGCCGACCCAAACGGACAGCGATGGACGAAATGGGTCGCGCCATTGGAGTCGCTCTTAGTGCTTCATTGATGCTTTTAGTTGGAATACTATAATCTTCATGAGTATATGTATTGACGTCAATTGCTTAATTCTATATGATCAATTTAAGGTGTGCATGTATGGTCGTTGAGTCATCCTAAAATTAGCGCCTTATTTCGTTAATATGGTATTTACCAAAACCATCTCGAAATAGTTCGATATTTATCAAAACCAAACCATGGATCAACACATGATTATGTGTTACTTTCTCTACAATCTGTAACACACTCCAACTAACATATATTAACATGTTACTGTAGCAACATCTGTGTAACACATTACGTGCAACACATAATTACGTGTTACTTAAATGATATTGTCGTAACACATTTTCGAGCTTATATTGTATGTGTTACAGTCTGTCTTTGCAACACAAATCATGTGTTACTGGATTTTTGATTGTAACATATTTTACTATGTGTTACATGATTGTGTTACCAAAGCTCTGTTCTCTTGTAATGCTTGACACCAGGCTGCGCGAGAAGTTCCTCCACCTCAGGCCTCTGTAGCCACGAAAAACGAATCTGGAGACGTGCTAGTATCCTGCTAGAGAAGGTAAATCATCTCTGGCGGCCATCTTCATCATCCCAACACAGGCAATGAGGAGGATGGAGTTGTCCACCCTCGTGGCTGAGGGTTTGTACTAGTAGCTATGTGTTTAATATCTCCCTCTCTCGTGTTCTTGAGATGTCATGATCTTCATATATCACATGCCTTGTTAATATAGTTGGATCATATGGTGTTCGTCCCATGCTATTGTTTTGATGAATTTCTTCTTTCACTTTAAGATTTCATTATGTTGGATTGAATATTCAGGTTTGAGAGCTCAAGATATATGTCTTGCATGTGGATACCCATAGTGCCATTGGGGTATTCAAGTGATTCACGTGATATATGTTGTGGCATCAACTCGCAGATTCCCAAGGTGACAATGGGGTAATCTAGGTATAGGATTGATTGCACATTTTCATACTATGTTCTTCGATAGAGATCTTGGTGTGCTCCTTGAAGTTATTTGTGTTGGATTGAGTATTATAAATTTGAATTTGTTATTTTGTTATTTTAATATGAACTCTTGATATATCGATCAGAAAGGATAACTTGTTATGTTAGTACGAACACTTGGAAAAATTGATCGGATAGAATAACTTTGAGGTGGTTTCCTATCCTACAAACAATTTCTTCTTATGTTCTCTGCTAGATAGGAACTTTGGAATGATTCTTTGTCGCACGTTGATGGATTTTTATGTGATCCAATTATATTAGCATTGTTGAGAGATTGCACTAGCGAAAGTATGGACCCTAGGCCTCATTTTCAAGCATTGCAATACCGTTTATGCTCACTTTTTTACTTGTTACCTTGCTATTTTTATAATTTTAGATTACAAAAACTACATCTACTATCATTACTACACTTGTAGCACCATCTCTTTGTCGAACCAGAGCACCTATACAAATTACCATTGTATTTGGTGTGTTCGGGACACAAGAAACTTTTTATTATTTGGTTGCAGGGTTGTTTGAGAGAGACCATATTCATCCTACACCTACCACGGATTGATAAACCTTAGGTAATCCACTTGAGGGAAAATTGCTACTGTCCTACAGAACTCTCCGCTTGGAGGGCCAACATAGTCTACAGGAATAAAATTGTGTGGCAGACAACAAGCTCTTTTCTAGGGCTGTTGCCGGGGAGGTGAGTGCTTGAAGGTATATCTTTATATTTCGCAATTGAATCTTTTACTTTCTTATTTTATCACTAGTTTGGTTTATAAAAATAAAATTACAAAAAAATGGAATTCATGTGGTCTCATATTGTTCATCCTTATAATGTCTTTCATGAAAATGATGGTTCAGATTTTTCTTAAAATTGCTAGAGGAAGAATTTAGGAAAATGCTTAATGTAAATTCCTTGAATGATGAGCATGTTAGTAATGTTGTTAGTATGAATTCTATGAGTATCCATGATGCTAATGATATGCAAAGCCACAAGCTTGGGGATGCTATGTTTGAAGAAGATGATATTTTTTGTCCCCCAAGTATTGATAAGCAAATTTATTATGATGAAATCATGCCTCCTATTTATGAGGATTATATTGATGAAAGTGGGTTTGCAGGAGAGTCAACTCTAGGTACTAATGATCCCACTATTTTGGAGTGTTGGGGAATGTTGCATGGGAAACAAAAAATTTCCTACGCGCCTACAAGATCTATCCATGGTCATGAGCATCTACGATAGGAGAGATTGGATTCACATACCCTTGTAGATCGCTAAGCGGAAGCGTTAAAGAACGCGGTTGATGTAGTGGTACGTCTTCCCGATCCAATCACGGTCTGTGCCATGAACTCCTGATCAAACGCCGAACGGACGGCACCTCCGTGTTCAGCACATGTACAGCTCGATGACATCTCCGCCTCCCCGATCCAGTGAGCGACGATAGAGTAGTAGATGAGTTCTCCGGCAACATGACTCCGTGGTGGCAGTTGTGGTGGAGCTATCCCGGCAGCGCTACGCCTAGTACTAGTGGAAATGCAAACAGAGGAGAAAATGATCTAGGGAGAGAGACGGCGCCAAGGGCTTCCTGTGTGCTCTTAGGACGCCCCCTGCTCTCTATATATAGGTGGAGGGTTGTGGCGAACAGCCCCTCCAAGCCCTACAGCGTAGCCAAGGGTGGAGGAGGTGGAATCCTAGTCCCCTTCCTTCCCTTCCATACAAAGGTGGACTTTCCACCTTTCCCAACCGCAATGGCCTTGAGGGAATTGTGCGCTAGGACCAATAATGCCACGGTGTCTCCCCTCAGCCCATGCAAATCCTTCAGACGTGTTGGAACCCTTGGTGGACTTTTGGACTCCTGTGGAAGTTTACAAAGCCTTCTAGAAGCTTCCCGGTACAATACGGGAAAAACCCAAAACTTTTCTCGTAGGAAAAATATGACTTCCCATATATAAATCTTTACCTCCGACCATTCAGGAGCTCCTCGTGTCGTCCGGTATCTCATCCGGGGCTCCGAACAACTTTTGGTTGCTACCACACATAACTCATTAATACCAAATCGTGACCAAACCTTAAGTGTCCAGACCCCGCGAGTTCGAGAAGTATGGAGACATGATCGAGACACTCTCCGGCCAATAACCAATAGCGGGACCTGGATGTCCATATTGGCTCCTACATATTCTACGAAGATATTTATCGGTCGAACCACGATGTCAAGGATTCAATCAATCCCGTATATTATTCCCTTTGTCTATCGATATGTTACTTGCCCAAGATTCGATCGTCGGTATCTCTATACCTAGTTCAATCTCGTTACCAGCAAGTCTCTTTACTCATTCCGTAATACAAGATCTTGTGAATAACTCCTTAGTCACATTGCTTTCAAGCTTCTTGTGATGTTGTATTACCGAGTTGGCCCTAGAGATACCTCTCCGTCACACGGAGTGACAAATCCCAGTCTTGATTCACGCAATCCCAACAGAGACCCTTGGAGATACCTGTAGAGCACCTTTATAGTCACCCGGTTACATTGTGATGTTTGATAGACACAAGGCATTCCCCGGTTTCCACCAGTTGCATGATCTCATGGTCATAGCAACAAATGCTTGACATGTAGAAAATAGTAGCAATAAACTAAGAGGATCACATGCTACGTTCATAGTTTGGGTCTTGTCCATCACATCATTCTCCTAATGATGTGATTCCGTTATCAAGTGACAACTCTTGTCCATGGTCAAGAAACCTTGACCATCTTTGATCAACAAGCTATTCCATTAGAGGCTCACTAGGGACAGTGTGTTGTCTATGTATCCACACATGTATGTGAGTTTCCAATCAATACAATTCTAGCATGGATAATAAATGATTATCATGAACAAGGAAATATAATAACAAACAATTTATTATTGCCTCTAGGGCGTATTTCCAATATGGAGCGTCTTGAATCTTTTCATAATGATAAAAACATATTTGGAGAGGTCATGACTTTATTAATGATGATTCCACTATTTTGGAAGAGGTTTCAACTGACTATGACAAAAAAGTTTCTATATGTGATGATTATTGCGATGACATGTTTGCTATAAAGAGTAATAATAACCATGAAACTTATCACCATTATTTAAATTTTCATTTGGATTATTCCACTCAAGTAGCACGTGATAGTTATTTTGTTGAGTTTGCTCCCACTATTATTAATGAGAAGAATTTTGTTAGTGTGGGTAGTAATAAAAATTCTAAGCTCATGCATCATGAAAACAATGCTATATGTGATAGTTATATTGTTGAATTCCTTCATGATGCTACTAAAAATTATTATGAGGGAGGAACATATGATTGTAGGAATTGCAATAATATCAAGTTTCCTCACTTTGTGTTCAAAGTTCAGAAGTCATGCTTGTTTTGCCTTCCTATGAAATTTATTATTGCCATAATAAATTGTTTGATTGCAAAGTTAGGATGCATATGAAGTGGGTTAGACATAAATGTGCTTGTAATGTGCTTGATGATGCTCTCTTGCATGTTTCAATAACTACTTTCTATGTGAGCATCATTGAAATCTTCATGCCTAGCTACTAAAGAAAAGTGCTTGTTGGGAGACAACCCAACACATTTACTTTATGTTTTTGTGTGTTCACATGATTAAGCTACTATATTAATCATGTTTTATAGATTTTATTTCAATAAAGTGCCAAGTAAAGCCTTTGGGATAGTGTGGATACTTCTTAGTATAATTCTGTGCAAAAACATAATTTTTTACGTGTGGTGCCGAATTTACTGATTTTAATGGGCGACCAAAAATTCTAAATTTTCTTACAATGTTTTGAAATGCAAATTCTCTGCATTTTTCTAAGTTTTTAGAATTTTTAGAGTGAGGGAAGTAAGGTTTTCATTCAGATCTTCACAAACTGTTCTATTTTTGACAGATTCTGTTTTGCGTGCATAGTTTGCTTGTCTTAGTGTTTCCATAGCATATATTAAGTGATATAAATTATTTGAATGATATAATCCAGTAGCAATCATCAGAGAACTATTATGAATCTTGTCTTGGCATTACCTAAGTGTATGATCTATATTTATCATACTAACCCATCTCACGAAGTTCCTTAAGTTTTGCGTGATTGAAGTTTTCAAGTTTTTGATGAGATAAAAATATGAGGGGAATGAGGATCATCAAGAACCCATGTTTTTGGATTCCCAAGGAATCCCCAATGTAATATAAAAGGAAGACTCAAGCGTCTAAGCTTGGGGATGCCCAGGAAGGCATCCCACTTTCATCTCCAACATTATCAGTATGTCTTACTCGAAGCTATATTTTTATTCATCACATGATATGTTTTTGCTTGGAGCGTCATTTTATTTTGTTTTTATCCGTTTGGTGTTATTTATAATCTTGTTTTTCAATAAAAAGTTCCAAGAATTGCCTTTAGAATGCTTGAGTTGCATGTGTGATGTGTGATGTACAAAAAGAGAAACTATTGTTGTAGTATTTGAATTATCATATTTTATTGGAACATGGAAAGTTTCTGAAATATTTACACAGTACTTTCATACAATTATTTTAGCTAGTCCTGAATTTTTAGAATTTTTTGAGTTAGAGAGGTGCACTTTTCGGATTAATTGCTACAAACTGTCATGTTTAGATAGATTGTTGTCAAAGTTTTGTTAACTACTGATCCTAGAGTTTCCATAGCTTATATTGGTAGATATATACTCTCGAAATGATAATATACATTACCTAATGTTGGAAAATTGTTGTGCAACTTGTCTTGGTAGTACATGAAGTGTTGATTTATTCGTATATGTACTAACCTATCTCACGAGTTATTTTCAATTTTTATGTGGATGATGTTTTTGAGAGGTAGGTGAAATCGGGATATGAGAGGATTGAACGTGTCACACCCTGTTTTTGCTATCACTTGTGTGGGTTGTAAAATTCTGAGCTTGTTAAAACTTTTTCAAAACTAATGTTTGTGAGTGCCATGATTGACATTGTATGCTTGAATGCTTGATCATGTGAGGTTCTAAAACCCTAAATTCCTTTGGTATTATACTGATTTCCAAAAACCTTTGATGACCAAAGTAAAACATGTCCTTGATAGCAAGCAGTGCTTCTACTCATATTTGGTAATCTGATTTTTCCCTATCTTTATATTTCAAAACCACAAAAATAATTATTTTTGTGATTATTTTCCTAATTAAATAACATGTCCATTTCTAAGGACAAAATTAGTATTCCAACATGGGAAACTACTTTTCTGCCTTGGAAAAATCTAATTAAATTTAGGGATGATCAGAAGGACATATATTTTCCATACATACGATTTTAAACCCCATTTTATATTGTATTTGTTGACTAAAACTATAAAAGCTATTTCTGTCTGTTTTGGCATTTTGAAATATTTCCAAAGGAAATATTCTCAATAAATTCCTAGAAAATTCTAGTGGTATCCCTAAGCCTTGTTTGGTGTCCACATAAAGTTTCACCTTGATCAAAGGTGGATAAGGACCCCAAATAACCCAAAAACCCTGTCTGTCCAGAATCAAGTTAGAGCAACTCTACATAGCAAAGTTTGTCCAATGAGGCTAAAACTTTACAGGAGTGCCTAATACCTCATATAAGGGTTCGACACCAAAAATAGGATTTCTGGGACTTAGTTTGCCCACACTCCGTTTGGAAGGAACAAATCTGGTCATATTGGAGTGATTTCCAGTTTACTAAGCTAAACTTGTCCTCTGGAGCTCAAATTTGGAGGAACTCCATGGTTTACCACCAAAACCAAACCTGTTAAGTCTCCGCACCAGTGGTGGGGTGCAACCCCCTAAAACCACTGTCGAACACCTTCTGTCAGATAGGAAAAAGCCACCTTACCCATAGCTAAACCAAACTCCTTTGCTTCAAACTCTTAGATTTAGTGGCTAGCACCTGTATGTAACTCCAGTCAAGTGGCCCCTCACTGGTTCAAAGTGGAAAGGCCAAAAACCCCAATTTAGACCTCAGTTCATGACTGGCAGCACCAGTATTTCTTGCCTCCTTTGACCAACCGAAGCTCCCACTAAAACCAACCGGCTAGCCACACCCCCAGCAAGTGCAAGGACATGCTAGACACGTCCAAAGTGCCTCAGAGCGCACCAGCATGCCGTGGCATGCCCAAACTGCGCTCTGGGCGCGCTACAGGGAGTCACGGAGGTGGGGGCGATGCCCTCGGCTAGTTCCAGCCTCCCCCGAGATGTCCAACCTCTTCCCCGACAACCCTCTGCGTCGGGCAAGCCTTAGGGCCCCTCCTCTCTCGCTCCAGAACCAACCAAGGTTGCGCGGCCACGAATGCCCGACTCTCCCCTCTCTCTCTCTGCAGCAGATGGTTCGGGCGGTCCAATACCACATCCTGAGACCGTGGTTTCAACCCCAACCTCTCTCTGCACCCCCATGCGCGCCACGGTGAGTCACCGGCGCTCCCGAATCTGCTCACCGTCGCGGGCCTATAAATAGCCCTCCCCCTCGCTCCAGCACCCCTCAGATAGCTTCACCACGATCACTAGTACCTCCCTAGCCACCCCAGCAAACCAGCAGAGCCCCGGTGCTCGAGATCGACCGAGGCCCCTCCGCCTCAGAGCTCCGGTCGATCTCCGGCTACACGATGGCTCCTGCGCCCCTCGACCCACCAAACTGACCCCGTTGATCCCAGGAAGCTTTCCCCCAACTCGCCCGAGCTTTTCCGTCTCTCTAGCCACCCCCTCGACCACTTCCTGAAACTCCTCCGCCACGGCCTCCTCGTCGCCGGCGAACCCCTACCTCCCCGTCGTTGTTTCGACCACCAGCAGGTAGGTGACGGTCAGGCAAACCTATTCTCGTGTTCATTGGAGCATGAGCGCATCGGCAACCTCGTCGGCGTCCACCTCCTCCTCTATGGCCGGAGGTTGGAGACGACCCCAACAGGTGTGCCCCACCTGTCGGTGGCCCAGCCTCCTCCCCCGCGCTGGCCTCGGCCACTGACCACAGGGCCACGCGCGTCAGGTTCAGACCTGACGGGGTGCGCGCCTGGGCGGGCCATCGGCTGGCCATGGGCCAGCCCAGCTCTGGGCCGAGCCAGGCCAGGAGGTGGCCTGTTTTTCTTTTTATTTTTAAAACCTGGATTTCTAAGATTTTTATAAAAACATTTAACCAGTGTAAAAATATAATTCTTCCACTGTTATTTTTATAAAAATGTGTAGGATTTAATGATATGCTTAGATGAATTCTTCCAGCAACTATTCTATTTTTTAATAATAAAAAGGGCTAAAATGGAATAGTTTTGCTTCTGCTTGGTTATTTAAAAAAATATTCCTTCAAGGAAAACTAAGGCAAATATTTTTTAAATGATATCTTAGATTTATCAGTAATAGGGAACATTTTTAAAATGACTTTCTGGAATGTTTCTGTGTGAGCTATTCCTTATTTATTGTTTTATCGACGATAGAAAATATGTGTGACGAGGGAATTGGAGCGGAAGACCTCGAAGACCCTGGATTCTTAGCTGACCAAGGCAAGCAACCCTTTGATCATGACTGAGCATATGTTATTCTGCATGTTAAATAGCAAGTATTCCCGTTGCATATGATCATAAGTGCCGGTAATCATTTGATATGATTTTACCGAAGGCTCCTCCGGAGCACATGCATTGAGCTTGACTCTACCCCTTAGGGTCATGCTAATACCAGGTTGACAAGTAAAGGTAGCAGTAGTACTATCATGAGCATGATGTTGTCATAAAGCAAGAGTTTATGAAAGCCCCATCGGGTGCCACTAATCCCCGAGGGTGATGATGAGTAGGTGGTCACTTTTGGTGAAGTGATGCACCCGGTATTTGTGTGAGTAAGGTTTCAGAAATGGGATTAGATTTACGATGTGTCGATCGTCCCAACCTTACCAGTACAACCACGTTACCCCTTATGGGACGGGGCTATGTTAATTACTCTGGTCGGTGCTAGCAAAGAGCCACATTACTAGTGGCGGGAGTGATGTGTGGTCTCTCTCGTGATGGGGTCGTGCCGGGTAGGACGACTATGCCATTTTTATGAGTTTCGGTCACACCGTTGGTCCCCACATGGTTGGTACTGTCCAGAGTTGGTGCTCATAAGACGTACAACATGTGGGCTGGGTACCAATTGAGTGGACTTCTTTGTCTAGTATCGTCAGGGGAAAGGCATTGATCGGGTACTTACCTCGGGTATGTGATATACCGCAAGTCGTGGATGACACGGAAGTTTCCCGGATCTCATGGGTCCAGCGTACTACGTCTGCAGAGTGTAAACTATTCGAATAGCCGTGTCCACGGTCAACGACAGTTGGGTAATCCTGCTTAAACTACGTCCTGATATTTCCGCATAAACCAAGTGTGCGTGTGTGTGTGTGTGTGTGTGGTGATAAGAAAAGTGTTGCTATGATAGCAATTATATGACGAAGTTTGGTGACTTGGCATACAGGGTTAACCTGGATGGTTCATCCCTGGACAGATATATTGATATCTGTCAATTGTTCTTCAAAAGTAATTCTTTAACTTGATTCATATTCATGATCATTCCACCCAGATGAGTTACACTAGAAATGCATGATATTGTTATCCTTCACTTCGGTTGATTATATCATGCGTTGTTTGTGAGTACATTCAAAGTACTCATTGGCTTGCCACTTGTTATGTTATTGACCAGACATGGAAGGACCGGAGTTTGGAGTTGAGGACGTGTTCGGAGACACCCCTGCGAACTAGGATGCTTCCGAGTCAGAATGCCTGTTGGTGTAGGCTTGATGGCATGGGAACCCGCTTAGCCCCTTTGTTTTCCACTACTAGTGTACTCGTCTGATTTGGCTTTAGGCCCTGTCTTGTGAACTTGACCCTTCGGTCACTTGTTGTAATAATTGGTACTTGGATGTAAGACTCTTCATTCAGTATTTGTGTTCGGTGAACATTGATCTCTGGGATCACTGAGCACAGCGATTCTCGACTAATAAGTCGGGGGTCCCCACAGAGATGGTATCAGAGCCGTCCTGACTATAGGAAGGCTTAGGTAGCATGGGAGATAGCCAAAACAATTAGTGCACATAGATTGACCCGAGAACCGCACCCACTAAATATTTCTAACTCTCTCCTCTACACCTTGTAGATGGCCGCCGTACACGAGATGCTTCTGGAAACGGGCTTTCCTCTGCTTTTGAAGGATAGCCTCGAGAAGTGTCAAGTGCGTCGCACACCCGTATTTCTCTACCACGAACACTGGGTCAATGCCGACACACAAGGAGTATCACGTGGACGTGATAGTGAAGGCTAATGACTCCCCAACTAGCTGGTTCTTTGAAGGGCCACAAATGGAGGATCTGATGTTGGCCGTGGAGAGTGCAGCACGAGAGGCACTCGTGCGACTCCACGACATCCTTCCCGAGAGGGCGGACGAGCCCGCTACTCGTCACCTACCTTTTGTTGAGGATAAGGTAGACAAGAGTTGGACACTCAACCCCTCATCTGAGGACGGGATGGCAATAAGGTTTCAGACCTACTTCAGTCTCTCCTCACACACCTTGACGCATCTTTTGATCAAGGAGTCGACTAGGATCAGCCAAGAGCTGCACCAAGTTAAGGACCTACTTCGTATGGAGAAGATGAAGAACCGCAAGGTGAAGAAAGAAGGAGCACCTATGATATCACCTGGCTTTGCTTTCCGAGGAGGAATTCCCCCGCTTCAGGCTGTTCCTCTTGAGAGTCGTCGTTTGACCGCAGAAGAGTACACCGATCTCTTCGCTACCTCACCAACCAAGAGACGTCCTGATGGTCTGCTTCCTTCCCCTACTCCCTCGAGGAAGGGAAGCATAAATGAAGATGAAGACAGAAAGGAAGATGAAGACAAAGTTCCCACAGAGCCGGATTATGAGACCGCTAAGTCGATCGCTTAGAAGCGTAAGATGTACCGAACGTAGGAGTTCTTGTATCAGGATTTTATGACCCGGATCTTGTATGAACCTGTTGGATGCAAGTCCCATTCTGCCCTAAGAAGCTTGTGAGCGACTACATCACTTGTTTTAAATTAATGCAGTAGTTCTTCTTAAAACCTTTGACAGAAAAACCTTGCACACTAGCACAACACCAGACCCCCTTTTACTAGAACATCACCCCTTTCGAGTGCAACCAGTTTGGAAAAAATTGACTTGTCTACTCCCGTGACAGGCTGGTGAATGCAACTCGCAACAGCACTTTCGGCAACCCCGGCGGTGCCTCTTCAGGACAGCAGCAGGGAACCGGATGGGAAGCTCAAGCTGGAGATCACCATGTGCAGCAAGATAATGTTCCTCGGCCGCCGCATCCCCCTAAAAGCTTGACTATGGCTCAGTTCCTTCAAGCTCTTCGGGAGGAGCGTCAAGCCAACAATGCCGCTATCCGGCAGGTGGCTCAAACTTTGGTAAACCACCCGCCGCAGAACGGGAATGGCAACGGTCGCTCAACTCTCTCTGAGTTTATGCGGACTACGTGCCAATGACTGGATCGCACTATTGAATACCTTCTCGCACTGGTCAAGTGCACTGCGACAACGAGATAGTCCTCTATGCAACCCACTATCTCGGAGGCACGGCCAGAGCCTGGTGGGATGGATTTCAGATCTGCTGGGCAAGTCATCACTTGGGCCATGTTCAAGGATGGATTCCGCGCCGCTCACATTCCTCCGGGAATGATGACCATTAAGGAGCAGGAATTCCGAGCCTTAAGGCAAGGGAGTGGATCAGTCAAGGAGTATTTGCAGAAGTTCAACCTTCTATGAAGGTATGCACCTAAAGATGTCAGCACCGAGGCTGCTAAAGTGGAGCGCTTTATGGAAGGACTGCAGCAGTCACTCCAATATCAGTTGGTTGTTTGTGAATATTGGACCTTCAGTGACCTAGTTAATAATGCTCTTATGTTGGAAGACGAGCGTCATGCAATGGACGACACCCGTAAGCGCAAGCTAATGGGTAGTGGAGGACCGATTAGCTCGAAACCACAACCATGGCAATTAGCCACAACAAGACCCAACTATCAGCACCAGGAGTACAAGCACCCAACGTTTCGCCAGAATTACCAACCTCAGCAAGTCTGCGTCAAGCCAGCAAGCACTCTGCCAGACAACGGTGGTGGCAAGACCAACCTTCCAGCGCAAGTTACCTGTTCCGGGTGTGGACAACCAGAGCACTATTCCAGGCAGTGCCCCAATAAGAAACCCGATGCTCCACGCCCCAATGCGCCAAATCCAGGCCAAGGAGCACCAGGCAGGAACCAAGCTCCCCACAATCAGCAGTATCACAACAAGGTGCGGATTAATCATATTTTCATAGAAGAGGCACAGGAACACCTGGACCGCATTCTGGGTACATTCCTCGTCAACTCAACCCCAGCTACAATATTGTTTGATCGTGGTGCTTCGCATTCCTTTGTTACGCAATAGTTTGCGGAAAAGTGTGGTCTAGAACCTACCTTGCTTCATGGGCATATGGAAATTCAAACCCCGGGAGCAGTTTTGAGGACCAACCTAGGGTGTAGGAAGGTCGGGATAGTTATCAATGGGACAAGCTTCTCAGCGGATCTCATTGTGCTTAAGTCACAAGGCCTAGAAGTAATCCTCGGTATGGACTGGTTGGCCAAGCCTCAGAGTATCTTGGACTATGCTAACAGGGCCATTACCATGACAAGTGACCAAGGGGTCAAAGTCAAGTATGTCTCTGAGCCAGTACCCACTCGAGTGCCACGAGTTAATAGCCTAGCAGAGGAAGGACTCGACTGAGTGCCAATAGTCTGCGAATACCTGGACATCTTTCCTAGTGAGCTACCAGGGATGCCTCCTGACCGAGACATCGAGTTCATCATCGAACTCATGCCCGGATCAAGGCCTATCTATAAGAAGCCTTACAAGACGGGATCCAAAGAGCTAGCAGAGTTGAAGAAGGAACTGGATGAGCAACTCAGGAAAAGGTTTATTCGTCCAAGTGTGTCACCTTGGGGATCACCTGTTCTCTTCGTGTCCAAGAAGGATGGGACAATCTGACTTTGCGTCGATTACCGTTTTCTCAATGAGGTCACGATCAAAAACAAGTATCCACTCCCCAAGATTGAAGACTTGTTCGACCAACTGAATGGAGCAAAGGTATTCTCCAAGATCGACCTCCAATCTGGATATTACCTACTAAAGATTCGACCCGAAGACATTCCGAAGACGGCATTTGTGACCCGGTACGGTCTGTACGAATGCACTGTCATGTCCTTTGGATTGATGAATGCCCCAGCTTACTTCATGTACCTCATGAATAAGGTCTTCATGGAATACCTGGACAAGTTTGTCGTCGTATTCATTGACGACATATTAATCTTTTCCAAGTCTGAAGAAGAGCATGAGCAACACTTGAGGCTAGTATTGGAAAAGCTTCGAGAGCACCCACTGTATGCCAAGTTCAGCAAATGCCAGTTTTGGCTGTACGAAGTTGGATTCCCAGGTCATACCATGACAGCAAGTAGATTGGCAGTTGATCCCTCTAAGATTACTACGGTAACCAATTGGGAATCGCCAGTCGATGTGAAGGAAGTCAGGAGCTTCCTCGGACTCGCAGGATACTACCGCAAGTTCGTAGAAGGATTCTCCCGCATCGTGCGACCTATGACTCAGCTCTTGAAGAAAGGCAAGAAGTTCGAATGGACGCCAGAGTGTGAGGCAAGCTTCCAAGAGTTGAAGAAGAGGTTAACCACCACCCCGGTATTGGCCACTCCATATATCAGCAAGGAGTTCGTAATATATTGCGATGCCTCAACGACCGGGCTAGGTGGGGTTCTAATGCAGGATGGCAGGGTCGTGGCGTACTTGTCACGGCAACTACACCCGCATGAGGAAAATTATGCCACCCATGATCTCGAGTTGGCAGCAGTAGTGCATGCCCAGAAGACATGGCGACATTACTTTCTGGGGAAGCGATGTGAAATATACACCGACCACAAGATTCTGAAGTATATCTTCACCCAAAGGGAATTGAATATGAGGCAACGGAGATGGTTGGAGTTAATCAAAGACTACGACCTCAGCACTCAATATCACCTCGGTAAGGCAAATGTAGTGGCTGATGCCTTGAGTCGGAAGAACAGCACCTCAAATGTCATGCTTTAGGAAAGGCAGCCCGCCTTATACGAAGAATTGGAGAACTTCAGATTGGAACTGGTGGAACCAAGATTCCTAGATAATATCGAAGTCAAACCAACGCTGGAAGATGACATAAAGGAGGCCGAAAAAGGTCACAAGAGCATCGAAGGTATCAAGAAGAAGATTCCAGAAGGCAAGGCCCCAGGATTCTTAGAGGATGATCAAGGAGTGGTGTGGTTTGGGAAATGTTTATGCATACCCAGTAAGGCTGAACTCAAGGAACTCATCCTACGGGAAGCCCATGATACACCCTACTCCATTCACCCCGGTGGTACCAAAATGTATCAAGATCTCCGAGAAAGATTATGGTGGCACGGCATGAAGAGGGAAATCGCGTCATGTGTGGCCAAGTGCGTTGTGTGTTAGCAAGTTAAGGCTGAGCATCAGCCACCCGCAGGACTGCTACAACCTCTCCAGGTGCCAGAATGGAAGTGGGACAAGGTAGGGATGGATTTTATCACCGGCCTACCAAGGTCTAGCAAGGGCCATAACTCGATATGGGTTGTTGTCGACCATTTGACCAAAGTGGCCCATTTCATCCCTGTCAACACCACTTATGACGGGAACACGTTGGCTAGTCTCTATATCGAGCGCATAGTAAGCCTTCGTGGAGTTCCAAGGAGATTGTATCTGATCGAGGCATGCAGTTCACCTCAAGGTTTTGGAGGAAACTTCAGGAAGCCCTCGGTACCAAGCTCTCTTTCAGCACCGCCTTCCACCCGCAGACGGGAGGACAGACGGAAAGGGTGAATCAGATACTCGAAGGTATGCTCCGCACATGCGTCCTAGCGCATGGAGCCAAATGGGAAGACTGTCTGCCATTCACTGAGTTTTCATACAACAACAACTACCAGTACAGTCTCCAGATGGCCCCGTTCGAAGTGTTGTACAGACGGAAATGCCGCAACCCACTCAACTGGTCAGAAACCGGAGACGGGCTGATTTTTGGACCAGAAGTTTTGCACCGGGCAGAAGAGAAGGTGCAACTAGTCCAAGAAAATCTGAAGGCAGCCAAGTTGCAACAAAGGAGTTATGCGTACTCTCGCCGCAGGAATGTGGAGTTCATTCCCGGAGATCTGGTGTACCTCCGTGTCACACCTCTCAAGGGAACCAAGCGTTTCCACGCTGAGGGGAAACTCGCTCCAAGGTTCATTGGGCCATTCAAGATCACGGCAAGGCGTGGAGAGGTCGCTTATCAGTTGGAGTTACCTCCGGAACTTTCTGGTGTGCACAATGTTTTCCACGTGTCACAGCTTCAGAAGTGTCTCCAGACGCCAATTCATTCCGATCCTTACAAGGACATTGATCACCAGCCATTGACCTTCAGTCCGATCTCACCTACCGCAAGAGGCCAATCCGCATTCTGGATGAAGCAGAGTGATGTACCCGAAGCCGCACCATCAAGTACTTCAAGGTTCAATGGAGCAACCACACCGAAGCCGAAGCTACATGGGAGCGTGAAGACTATCTCCGATCTGAGTTTCCAGACATTTTTAGCACCTAGTGAAGGGGGATAGGTCTATCACACCCTGTTTTTGCTATCACTTGTCTGTGTTGTAAAATTCTGATCTGGGTAAATTTTTTTCGAAACTAATGTTGTGAGTGCCATGATTGACATTGTATGCTTGATCATGTGAGGTTTTAAAACCCTAAATTCCTTTGGTATTATAGTGATTTTCAAAAACCTTTAATGACCAAAGTAAAACCACCTTGAGTTGCACTACATGTCCTTGATAGCAAGCAGTGCTTCTACTCATATTTGGTAATCTGATTTTTGCCTATCTTTATATTTCAAAACCACAAAAGTAATTATTTTTGTGATTATTTTCCTAATTAAATAACCTGTCCATTTCTGAGGCCAAAATTGGTATTCCAACATGGGAAAATACTTTTCTGCCTTGGAAAAATCTGATTAAATTTAGGGATGATCACAAGGACATATATTTTCCATACATAGGATTTTAAACCCCATTTTATATTGTATTTATTGATTAAAACTATAAAAGCTATTTCTGTCTGTTTTGGCATTTTGAAATATTTCCAAAGGAAATATTCTCAATAAATTCCTAGAAAATTCCAGTGGTATCCCTAAGCCTTGTTTGGTGTCCACATAAAGTTTCACCTTGATCAAAGGTGGATAAGGACCCCAAATAACCCAAAAACCCTGTCTGTCCAGAATCAAGTTAGAGAAACTCTACATAGCAAAGTTTGTCCAATGAGGCTAAAACTTTGCAGGCGTGCCTAATACCTCAAATAAGGGTTCCACACCAAAAATGGGATTGGTGGGACTTAGTTTGCCCACACTCCCTTTGGAAGGAACAAATCTGGTCATATTGGAGTGATTTCAAGTTACTAAGCTAAACTTGTCCTCTGGTGCTTAAATTTGGTGGAACTCCATTGTTTACCACCAAAACCAAACCTCTTAAGTCTCAACACCAGTGTTGGGGTGCAACCCCCTAAAACCACTGTCGAACACCTTCTGTCAGATAAGAAAAAGCCACCTTCCCGACAGCTAAACCAAACTCCTTTGCTTCAGACTCTTAGATTAAGTGGCCAGCACCTGTATCTAACCCAAGTCAACTGGCCCCTCACTGGTTCAAAGTGGAAAGGCCAAAAACCCCAATTTAGACCTCAGTTCATGACTGGCAGCACCAGCATTTATTGCGTCCTTTGACCAGCCGAAGCTCCCACTAAAATCAAACAGCTAGCCACACCCCCAGCAAGTGCCACGACATGCTAGGCACATCTAAAGTGCCTCATAGCGCACCAGCATGCCGTGGCATGCCAAAACTGCGCTCTGGGCACGCTACAGGGTGTCACTAAGGTGGGGCCGATGCCCTCGGCCAGTTCCAGCCTCCCCCGGGATGTCCAACCTCTTCCCCGACAACCCCTCTGCGTAGGGCAAGCCTCAGGGCCCCTCCTCTCTCGCGCTAGAGCTCGTGCGACGCGTGCTCACGCGCTCCAGAACCGGCCAAAGTTGCGCGGCCACGAATGCACGACTATCCCCTCTCTCTCTCTCCAGCAGATGGTTCGGGCGGTCCAATACCACATCCTGAGACCGTGGTTTCAACCCCAACCTCTCTCTGCACCCCCATGCACGCCACGGTGAGTCACCGGCGCTCCCGAATCTGCTCACCATCGCGGGCCTATAAATAGCCGTCCCCCTCGCTCCAGCACCCCTCAGATAGCTTAACCATGATCTCTAGTACCTCCCTAGCCACCCCAGCGAACCAGCAGAGTCTCGGTGCTCGAGATCGACCGAGGCACCTCCGCCTCGGAGCTCCGGTCGATCCCTGGCTACACGACGGCCCCTGCACCCCTCGACCCACCAAACTGACCCCGTTGATCCCAGGAAGCTTTCCCCCAACTCGCTCGAGCTTTTCCGTGTCTCTAGCCAACCCCTTGACCACTTCCCTAAACTCATCCGCCACTGCCTCCTCATCGCCGGCGAATCCCTGCCTCCCCGTCGTTGTTTCGACCACAAGCAGGTAGGCGACGGTTAGGCAAACCCATTCCCGTGTTCATTGGAGAATGAGCGCGTCGGCAACCTCCTCCTCTCTGGTCGGAGGTAGGAGACGACCCCGACAGGTCTGCCCCACCTGTCGGTGGACCAGCCTCCTCCCCCGTGCTGGCCTTGGCTACTGACCGCAGGGCCCCGCGCGTCATGTTCAAACCTGATGGCGCGCGCGCCTGGGGAGGCCGTCGGCTGGCCATGGGCCAACCCAGCTCTAGGCCGAGCCAGGCCAGTAGCTGGCCTGTTTTTCTTTTTATTTTTAAAACCTGGATTTCTAATATTTTTGTAAAAAAATTAACAGTTTAAAATATAATTCTTCCACTGTTATTTTTCTAAAAATGTGTAGGATTTAATGATATGCTTAGATGAATTCTTCCAGCAACTATTCTCTTTTATAATAATAAAAAGGGCTAAAATGGAATAGTTTTGCTTCTGCATGGTTGTTTTCAAAAATATTCCTTCAAGGAAAATTAAGGCAAATATTTTTTAAATGATATCTTAGATTTATCAGTAATAGGGAACATTTTTAAAATGACTTTGTGGATTATTTCTGTGTGAGCTATTCCTTATTTATTGTTTTATCGACGATAGAAAATCCGTGTGACGAGGGAATCAGAGCGGAAGACCTCGAAGACCCCGGATACTTAGCTGACCAAGGCAAGCAACTAGATACTTAGCTGACCAAGGAAAATTAAGGCAAGTATTCCCGTTGCAAATGATCATAAGTGTCGGTAATCATTTGATTTGATTTTACCGAAGACTCCTCCGG
Source organism: Hordeum vulgare subsp. vulgare (assembly GCF_904849725.1). Taxonomy (NCBI): domain Eukaryota; kingdom Viridiplantae; phylum Streptophyta; class Magnoliopsida; order Poales; family Poaceae; genus Hordeum; species Hordeum vulgare. The sequence continues at coordinate 221,768,906 of NC_058523.1, forward strand.
AGAACGTGCATTGAGCTTGACTCTACCCCTTAGGGTCATGCTAATACCATGTTGACAAGTAAAGGTAGCAGTAGTACTATCATGGGCATGATGTTGTCATAAAGCAAGAATTTATGAAAACCCCGTCGGGTGCCACTAATGCCCGAGGGTGATGATGAGTAGGTGGTCACTTTTGGTGAAGTGATGCACCCGGTATTTGTGTGAGTAAGGTTTCGGAAATGGGATTAGATTTATGATATGTCGACCGTCCCAACCTTACTAGTACGACCATGTTACCCCTTATGGGACCGGGCTATGTTAATTACTCTGGTCAGTGCTAGCAAAGAGCCACATTACTAGTGGCGGGAGTGATGTGTGGTCATTCTCGTGATGGGGTCATGCCGGGTAGGACGACTATGCCATTTTTATGAGTTCCAGTCACACCGTTGGTCCCCGTATGGTTGGTACTGTCCAGAGTTGGTGCTCGTAAGACGTACAACATGTGGGCTGGGTACCAATCGAGTGGATCTCGTTGTCTAGTATCGTCAGGGGAAAGGCATTGATCGGGTACTTACCTCAGGTATGTGATATACCGCGACTCGTGGATGACACGGAAGTTTCTCGGATCTCGTGGGTCCAGCGTACTACCTCTGCAGAGTGTAAACTATTCGAATAGCCGTGTCCACGGTCAAGGACAGTTGGGTAATCCTGCTTAAACTACATCCTAATATTTCCGCACGAACCAAGTGTGCGTGATTGTGTGTGTGTGTGTGTGGTGATAAGAAAAGTGTTGCTATGATAGCAATGATATGACCAAGTTTGGTGACTTGGCATACAGGGTGAACCCGGATGGTTCAGCCCTCGGCAGATATATTGAAATCTGTAACCTGTTCTTCAAAAGTAATTCTTTAACTTGATGCATATTCATGATCATTCCACCCAGATGAGTTACACTAGAAATGCATGATATTGTTATCCTTCACTTTCGTTGATTATATCATGGGTTGTTTGAGTGTACATTCAAAGTACTCATTGGCTTGCCACTGGTTATGTTATTGACTAGACATGGAAGGACCAGAGTTTGGAGATGAGTACGTCTTCGGAGACACCCCTACGAATTAGGACGCTTCCGAGTCAGAATGCCTGTCGGTGTAGGCTTGATGGCATGGGCACCCGCCTAGCCCCTTTGTTTTGCCCTATTAGTGTACTCGTGTGATTTGGCCTTAGGCCCTGTCTTGTGAACATGACCCTTCGGTCACGTGTTGTAATAATCAGTACTTGGATGTAAGACTGTTTATTCAGTATCTGTGTTCGGTGAGCATTGATCTCTAGGATCACTGAGCACGGCGATTCTCAACTAGTAAGTCGGTGTCCCCACAGAACGGGATACAAAAGTTAAATCTTAGGGATGCCCAAGGCACCCCAAGTAAGTATTCCAAGAAGTCTCAGTCATCTAAGTTTGTGGATGCTACACATCCCACCTTTCTTCATCAACAACTATCGGTTAGCTTATCTTGAGCCTTAATTGTTATTTGTCCATATGATATGTGCTATTCTTGGAGTATCTTTTGTTTTATTTGCATTTTGAAATGAAATATAAGATCTGAAAATCTTTATTTAGACAGAGTCCTCACATAGGTACTTAATTGTTTGACTACTCATTGATCTTCACTTATATATTTTGTGTGTAGTTTGATTGAATTGCTCGAGTACTTCACTTATATCTTCTTGAGCATGGTAGTGTTGTTATTTGGAAGAAATATGCTCTCATGCTTCACTTAGATTATATTGAGAGTTAGTTGAAACTTTGAAGAAATCCTATCTTGCATCACTTATATTATTTTGGGAGTTGAAAATATTAAAGAAACATGTGCCTTCATTCTTCACTTATATTTGTTTGAGAGCTTGTTATTAGCAATGCCAATTTTCTTTAATTGAAATTGGTCCCAAATTGATAGATATCCAGGGGACATTTTATAAAATCTTTCCTGAAGATTAATGGATATGATAAGTTTGATACCTTGCAATAGTTTTGCGATATGAAAATACTGATATCTAGGTTATGTTGATGAGCAATTATGCTTAACTTAGAATATTGGTGTTAAAGTTTGTTATTCCCTACGCATGCACACTAAGTCAATAATTATGCCATGAAATTATATCCTACTTGTGTTGCATTATTCGGTGTTAGTTATGTTTAATGTTCACTCATGATGATTTTCGTTCCTTGGTTGTGCGCTTCTCAATCTATTTGCTAGCCTTCACTTGTACTAAGCGGGAATATTGCTTATGCATCCAAGTATTAAACCCAAAGTTGTGCGAAATAAGTCCACCATACCTAATATTCAAAATTTGCATGTGCCAACTCTAATATTCAAAATAAACTTGTGTTTTGTGTTCCCGTGCCGCTCATGAAACGGCGCGGGGTGGCCAGTATCTTCCATGTTAAATATGCTATTCTAAGTGTTTATTCACTTATCATTGCACGATAGTATGGCAGTAATAGGGATGCCCAGTCCTAAAATGAACAGTATGGACGGTATTCGTGGATGCAACTAGCCGTGGAATGTGAAAGAATGGTGGAAAAAGGAATCAATTTTATTTTCAGTTGGGAACCGCCTATAGTTTGTTTAGCATGGGAGATATTGGAAAATCTTAGTCGTTTCCGTTGACAGGAAAAGCATGCCACCCAAAATTATTTCATCTCCCTAAGTTTTTCACTTTGAGCTCTCGCACCTCTACAAATCACTGCTTCACTATTTAAAGAGCCTATCTATTTACTTTACGCAAATTTTATTTTGATTATCCATCTTGTCTTATAAAGTACCAACCAAGGAACACTATTATCATGCTTGAACATTGGATGTAGCTAATATTTGGCTATGTTGCATGCATCAATCAATGATGGAGCATGATGGACTATGGATAACATTCTTTAGCACTTATATTTCGAGAGACTTGGTTGATTGTTGATATGCTTGAGTATTAAAATTTTCATGTCAAATTATACACTATTGATTTGAATCATCTACAAGTCCATATGTCCATGCTATAAAGGAAAGAGTATATGATGAATATGATATGTAGCTTTCCACATCAAAAAATCCGTTTTCAATTGCCACTCTATCATGATGTGTTATATAAGAAAGAGTTCCTGTTATGATGCTAGCAAAAGTGGTAGAAATTATCATTGATCAAACTTATGCACTACGCAAGCGTTCACACTTCATAAAATATTTCTTTTATCATTTAGCTACTCGAGGACGAGTAGGAATTAACCTTGGGGATGTTTATACATCGCCAACTTATTGATAAAATATGAAGTATCCATGCCATGCTTGCCTATGTTTTAATTGCTTTTGTATGGTTCTGCTACACTTTATATGATTTATTTAGAACTAACCCAGACTAACGCTATTTTCAACAGAACTACCATGATGTTGTTTTGTGCACAAATAGAAGTTCTCGGAATTGAACGAAACTTTTTTACAATTTTTTGGGAAGAAAAGAGAAATAATGTGGCAAAGAACCACCAGAGGGGCCCGGTTGTGCCCATTAGACAACAGGCCGCACGAGCTCCTCTAGCATGGGCTGATGTCTAGTGGGCACCTCGTGGCCCATCCTGGCGTGATTCCAATGCACAAAATCCTATAAATATAGAAACCTCCAGAAATAACCCTAGCCCTGAAGTTCCACCGCGGAAGGCCTGTGTAGCCACGAAAAACCAATCTGGAGACATTCAAGTGCCCTACTAGAGAGGGGAAATCATCTCTGATGGCCATGTTAATCATCCTGGCGAAGGCCATGACTAGGAGGGAGTAGTCCACCCTTGGGGCTGAGGGTTTGTACCAGTAGCTATGTGTTTAATCTCACTCTCTCGTGTTCTTGAGATGCCATGATCTTGATATATCACAGTCCTTGCTAATATAGTTGGATCAAATGGTGTTTTTCGCATGCTATTGTGAAGAATCGAGTCTTCCACTTTTAGATCTCGTTATGTTGGATTGAATATTCAGGTTTCGGAGCACATGATATATGTCTTGCATGAGGATACCCGTAGTGACATTGGGTTATTCAAGTGATTCACTTGATATATGTTGTGGAATCAATTCGCGGATTCCTCAGATGACAATGGGGTAATCTAGGCATAGCGGTTGATTGCACATTTTCATATTATGTTCTATGATAGAAATCTTGGTGTGCTCCTTGAAGTTCTTTGTGTTGGATTGAGTATTATGAATCCGAATTTGTTATGGTGTTAGTTTAGTACGAACTCTTGATATATCGACTGGAAAGGACAACTTGTTATGTTACTAGGAACTCTTGGAAAGATTGATCAGAAATAATAATTTTGAGGTGGTTTCATACCCTACAAACAATTTCTTCTTATGTTCTCCACTAGATAGGAACTTTGGAGTGATTGTTTGTCGCACATTGACGGATTTTTATATGATCCAATTATATTAGCATTGCTGACAGATTGCACTAGCGAAAGTATGGAGCCTAGGCCTCATTTTCGAGCAGTGCAATACTGTTTATTCTCACTCTTGTTACTTGCTACCTTGTTTTTTTATAATTTCAGATTACAGAAACTATAGCTACTATCATTACTACACTTGTACCATCATCTCTTCGCAGAACTAGTGCACCTATACTAATTACCATTGTATTTTGTGTATTGGGACACAAGAGACTTCTTATTATTTGGTTGCGGGGTTGTTTGAGAGAGACCATCTTCATCCTACACCTCCCATGGATTCGTAAACCTTAGGAAATCCAAATGAGGGAAAATTGCTACTATCCTAAAAAACAATGCGCTTGGAGGCCCAACATAGTCTGCAAGAATAAACTTGTGTAGTAGACATTAGGATCCAAATATGTTTTGAGCACCATGGAGCATATGATATGTTCCAAGAGCTGAAACTGGTTTTCCAGGCACGTGCCCGGGTCGAGAGGTATGAATCTCCGACTAGTTGTTTAGCTAGAAGATGGAAGAGAACAACTCAATGAGTGATCATGTAGTCAGAATGTCTAGGTACTACAACCGCTTAAACCAGTTGTGAGTTAATCATCCATATGAAGTGGTGGTTGACAGAGTTCTCAAGTGACTCCCACCTAGCTACAATAGCTTTTTCATGTGCTCTAACATGCAACAGATGGAGAAGATGATCCCTGTATTGTTCGTGATGCTTAAGGCTGCGGAAGTAGAACTCAAGAAGCGGCATCAAGTTTTGATGGTGAACAAGATGATTAGTTTCAGGACGGGCAAAGTCAAGAAGGTATCCTTCAAGCAGAATGATTAGCTAGTTGCCGCTCCCATGAAGAAACTCAAGGCTGGACCCAACCTTGTGACTGAGTGCTTCTACTTCAAGGGGACTGGCCACTCGAAGTGCGACTACCCCAAGTACATGTCTGATAAGAAGGTGGCAAGTTCAACAAAGGTATATTTGATATACATGTTATTTACGTGTACCTTACTAGGTCTCGTAGTAGTGCCTCGGTATTTGATACCACTTCGGTTGTGAATATTTGCAACTCAAAACAGGAACTATGGAATAAATAGAGACTGGCAAAGGACGAGGTGACGATGCGTGTCTGAAATGGTTCCAAGGTTGGTGTGATCGCCCTTAGCATGCTCTCTCTTAGATTACTTCGTGGTTAGTTTTAAAACTAAATAATTGTTATTTGGTGTCTGCACTGATCATGGACATCATATCTGGATCTTGTTTATTGCAAGATGGTTGTTTGTTTAAATCAGACAATAATGGTTGTTCTATTTATATAAATAATATATTTTATGGTCATGCACAAAATTTGAAAGGTTTATTCTTGTTGAATATCAATCGTAGTGATACACATGATCATAACATTGATACCAAAATATGCAAAGTTCATGATGATAGTACCGCATACTAGTGGCACTGTTGCTTATGTCATATTGGTGTAAAGCACATGAAGAAACTCCATACTGATGGATCTTTGGACTCTCTCAATTTTAAATTGCCTGAGACATGTGAACCATGCCTCATGGGCAAGATGACTAAAACCCTATTTTACGGTATGGTGGACCAGGCAAGTGACTTATTTTAAATAATACATATTGATGTATGTAGTCCAATGAGTGTTGAAGGACGCGATGGATGTCGTTATTTTCTTACCTTCACAAATGATTTGAGTAGATTTAGGTATATTTAGTTGTTCTAAGGCACATGTGAAGTATTGAAAAATTCATGAAATTTCAGAGTCAAGGTGAAGATAGTCGTCACAAGAAGATAAAATGTCTATGATATGATCATGGTGGTGAATATATGAGTTAGAAGTTTGGTATGCATTTAAGACAATGTGGAAATTGTTTAACAACTAATGCCACCTGAAACACCTTAGTGTAATGATGTGTTTGAACATCGTAACCATACTCTATTGGATATGGCGCGTTCTATGATGTCTCTAATCTATTTTCCACTATCACTTTGGGGTTATGCATTAGAGACAACTACATTAACTTTAAATAAGACACCATCTAAATCAATTGAGATGACACCGTATGAATTATGGTTTGGCGAGAAACCTAAGTTGTTGTTTCGTAGAGTTTGAGGATGTGACACTTATGTCTGATAAGATCGAACCCGAAGTGGAAAAGTGCATCTTAATAAGATACCCTAAAGCAACAATTGGGCACACCTTCTATCATATATCCGAAGGCAAGGTCTTTGTTGCAAAGAATGGATCCTTTCGAGAGAAGGAGGTTCTCTTGATAGAACTTAGTGGGAGGAAGGTAGAACTTGATAAGGTTATTGAACCTTCACTTGAATTGGAAACTAGCCCAAGATACAAAGGTGTTCCTATGATTCCTACACCAATTGAATAGGAAGCTAATGATGATGATCATGAAACTTCAGATCAAGTTACTACTGAACCTCATAGGTTGACAAGGACACATACTTCCTAGAGTGGTACAATGATCCTGTTTGGGAAATCATGTTGCTAGACAACAATGAGCCTACGAACTATGATGACGCAATGATGGCCTGGATTCCAAAAAATGGCCAAGGACCATGAAATCCGAGATAGGAACCATGTATGAAAGCCAAGTATGGACATTTATAGACTTGCCCGATGTCTACCAGGACATTAAGTACAAATGGATCTTTAATAAGAAGACAAACAGTGACGGTAATGTCACCATTTATAAAGCTCGACTTGTCAAAAGTTGGTTTGTGACAAGTTCAAGGACTTGACTATGCTGACACTTTCTCACCCCAGAGATGCTAAAGTTGTTGGGGAACGTCGCATGGGAAACAAAAATTTTCCTACGCGCACGAAGACCTATCATGGTGATGTCCATCTACGAGAGGGGATGTTCGATCTATGTACCCTTGTAGACCACACATCAGAAGCGTTAGTGAACGCGGTTGATGCAGTGGAACGTCCTCACGTCCCACGATCCGCCCCGCGAACCGTCCCACGATCAGTCCCACGATCTAGTGCCGAACGAACGGCACCTCCGCGTTCAGCACACGTACAGCTCGACGATGATCTCGGCCTTCTTGATCCAGCAAGAGAGATGGAGAGGTAGATGAGTTCTCCGGCAGCATGACGGCGCTCCGGAGGTTGGTGGTGATCTTATCTCAGCACGGCTACGCCCGAGCTCTACAGAAACGCGATCTAGAGGTGAAACCGTGGAGATATGTGGTCGGGCTGCCATGGCAAAGTTGTCTCAAATCAGCCCTAAAACCTCCGTATATATAGGGGGAGGAGGGGAAGCCTTGCCTTGGGGTCCAAGGACCCCCAAGGGGTTCGGCCGAGCCAAGGGGGGCAACCCTCCCCTTCCAAACCGAGTCCAACTAGGTTTGGAAGGAGGAGTCCTTCCCCCTTTTCCCACCTCCTCTTTTTTTTCCTTTTCTCTTTGATTTTATTCCTATGGCGCATAGGGCCTTCTTGGGCTGTCCCACCAGCCCACTAAGGGCTGGTGCGCCACCCCCAAGGCCTATGGGATTCCCCGGGGTGGGTTGCCCCCCCCCTGGTGAACACCCGGAACCCTATATATCAATCTTCGTTTCCGGACCATTGCGGAAACCCTCGTGACGTCCGTGATCTCATCCGGGACTCCGAACAACATTCGGTAACCAACCATATAACTCAAATACGCATAAAACAACGTCGAACCTTAAGTGTGCAGACCTTGCGGGTTCGAGAACTATGTAGACATGACCCGAGTGACTCCTCGGTCAATATCCAATAGCGGGACCTGGATGCCCATATTGGATCCTACATATTCTACGAAGATCTTATCGTTTGAACCTCAGTGCCAAGGATTCATATAATCCCGTATGTCATTCCCTTTGTCCTTCGGTATGTTACTTGCCCGAGAGTCGATCGTCAGTATCCGCATACCTATTTCAATGTCGTTTACCGGCAAGTCTCTTTACTCGTTCCGTAATACAAGATCCCGCAACTTACACTAAGTCACATTGCTTGCAAGGCTTGTGTGTGATGTTGTATTACCGAGTGGGCCCCGAGATACCTCTCCGTCACACGGAGTGACAAATCCCAGTCTCGATCCATACTAACTCAACTAACACCTTTAGAGATACCTGTAGAGCATCTTTATAGTCACCCAGTTATGTTGCGACATTTGATATACACAAAGCATTCCTCCGGTGTCAGTGAGTTATATGATCTCATGGTCATAGGAACAAATACTTGACACGCAGAAAACAGTAGCAACAAAATGAGACGATCAACATGCTACGTCTATTAGTTTGGGTCTAGTCCATCACATGATTCTCCTAATGATGTGATCCCGTTATCAAGTAACAACACTTGCCTATGGCCAGGAAACCTTGGCCATCTTTGATCAATGAGCTAGTCAACTAGAGGCTTACTAGGGACAGTGTTTTGTCTATGTATCCACACAAGTATTGTGTTTCCAATCAATACAACTATAGCATGGATAATAAACGATTATCATGAACAAAGAAATATAATAATAACTAATTTATTATTACCTCTAGGGCATATTTCCAACAAAAGTCTATTGGGATTATGTTAGTAGTTGATGTACTTTTGGATTATCAAATCTGGCAGATGGATGTCAAAATAGTAGTTCCTTAATGGTTTCATTAAAGAAAGGTTCTATGTGATAAAACGAAAAGGTTTTGCGATCCTAAGGATGCTAAGAGGTATGCAAGATCTAGAGATCCTTCTATGGACTGGTGCTAGCATCTAGGAGTTGGAATAAATGCTTTGATGAGGTGGTCAAAGATTTTGGGTTTATACAAAGTTTATAAAGAAACTTGTATTTACAAGAAACTGAGTGGGAGGTGTATAAATTTATGATAAGTATATGTGGATGACATGTGGGAGTTTTTCAAATGAAGACCCGTGTAAAGCTGCTTATATGTTGGGCATTAAGATCTATGGATATAGATGAAGATGCCTAATAAGACTTCCATGGAGCACATGTGTTGACATGATTTTTAAGGAGTTCAAAGAAGGTGTTTTTACTTGTATTATAAGGCATGAAGCCAAGATCGACCATGACAGAAAAAATAGAAAGGACGAAGGTCGTCCCCTATCACTAATAGGGAAAAGCTTATACAAAGAACAATGGCAGTAGTGCTGGATAAAAGGCGATGCTACTGCTACATATCAGTAGCGCGCTTCCAGTACAGGCACTACTACTAACTACTTATCAGTAGCGCGGCGTTAGGAAACTCGCTACTACTCATATTGCCCCACCATTGCCGACGGGGCTAGATTTGGTATTACCGCGCCCCGAATAGCGGCGCTACTACTAAAATAATAGTAGCAACACGTTTTTACAACCGTGCTACTACTAAGTGGGGCACTTATCATTTTGTCGCCCCCGCAGGCCCCTCTCTCTCACTATCTCCCTCTCTCCCTCTCCACACTCCGCCGCTGCTGCCCCACACTCCATCCCTCCCCACTCTGCGCCGCCCCGCCCTCCTTCTCTGCCCACTCTGCACCGCCGCCCCCTGCCTCACTGATGCCCCTGCCTTGTCGTCGCCCCTGCCTCACTGATGCGGACGCCCCTGCCTCGCGGATACCCTTCCACCTACACCGTCGACGCAAACTCCTCCACCCGCCGCCGTCGAGCTCACCACCGTCAGTCCCTCTCCCCTCCCTTCTTCTTTATAGATAAGTTAGTACAATTAACAAATTAACAAATGTTAGGTAGGTTATGTTCTATGGTTCTACGTTAAATAGGTTAAATAGGTTAGTACAATTAAGAAATTTGCAAATGTTAGTTAGGTTATGTTCTAGGGTTATAGGGTTCCAGGGTTCTAGGTTAAATAGGTTAATTAGTTTATGTTGTTAGTTAGGGCATAAGGTCAAGTTGTTAGTTAGGGCATAAGGTCATGTTGTTAGTTAGGGCAGTAGGTTAACATAGAATTTACTTAGGTGTATACTTAGTTAGAGAGGGAGCCTTTTGTTGTTTACAGGGAATGAAGCCGAGTGGCCTATGTTTTGCCAGAAATGTTGATTCATTTTCATTCCGTTCGTGTGCTCGATTTGTCCACTTTTAACAAAGGTCATGCCAAAAAAATCTGTGAATTTCTACATGACTTGTGCTACAAAGTAGGACATATCGAGTGCCCGGGATTTGCCGCACCGGGAATGAATCAATGTTCCTGCAAAACATAGGCCTTTTTATGTCATTATTCATTTTATTTGCTCAAGCCCCGAATCTTGTTGCGAAAATATTTGCAAAATATATATATTGTGTTTTATTATTGTATATTTGGTGTCATACTTGCATTTTGAGAAAAATAGGTAGTGGGTACTAGCTAAATTCAAATGAGATGATTATTGTATAAATGATAATTAGAAAGTAAAACATTAAACAATAAGAAAATTTTCTCAGAGGAATTTGTCTCGAGATCGACGATGCCTATCGCCCATTCTCGTCGTTGACTCTGTGGCGACCACTTACTTGATAGGCGCCATCATGTGCGGGACTGGGCTCCGCCGGGCTGGCACTGGAAGGTGCTACCTTCCGGGGGGCGCACCTTGGTGAGGAATCCAGGTCTCATTGTTGACCCAGAGCTTCTTTGGTGGCGATCGCGTGGGCCATTATCGGTGCCGAGGGAGCCGGCACCACGAAGGTGTTACGTCGCCGTGTTAGGGAGGAGGACGAGCACGTCTGTTGCTACATGGCTGCGTTGAGTGCCAGGTTCTCCAATACCTGGCAGGTTTCTCTAGGGACATCACCCGAGCTAACATCCGGTGATGGTTCCTTATCTTTGGGTTGCCACCGCCTGCACCATGAGACCTCAACTGGATTTTTATTACTGATATTGTAGGATAATATTCGAGATGTATTAGTGATAATATCAGTTATCTTTCGGTTTGTCGTTGCTCCTTGTATGACTTCCGTGAGTTGTTAAATGAGTAAGATGATGATGATTTATATGTCATTTATTTGATGTGTGTATGTTATTACACGAAACACCTCCTAGTGCATATGTTTTGTCAGTAATCCCCATGTTGTTGATATCGATGATAATGTGTTGTAAATGTCGATGATGAAAATGCATGTGCTAGTCGCCATGTCATTGATGTCGATGATGATGCATTCAGAATATAGAGGATGTCTTGTTGTAATAGTGATCTGTTTTAGAATTAATAGTGATCTTTCATATAAGTTTCCTGGTAGTTTCCTTCGATTTTAAAATTTTCAACTATGAACATAGGAAATGTCTGACGATGAAAGGAAATTCGCTATATGCGAATACTGCCAAGACGAGCGCGGCCTGTGCGACACACCTCACCTAGTTGATGATAGGCTCTTCAGCATCATGATGGATGAGGACTTCGAAGTGGAGACAGTAAGTCACAACGACAAGTATTTTTTTGTAATTAAGCATGACTTATTTTGCTTGAACTTATATTTTTTATTTTTACTATTGTACTAGCGTATCCCCTGCCATGCAAGAATTTATGTCTTGCATAAGATTGGTTTCAGTACTGAAAAAACTATGGAGGTAAAGAGAGTTCACTTGAGGACCGAGCATGGTTATACTTTTCCCGTAAAGTTCTACAATGCAGACACCTACTCCTTTTTTGAATGCAAAAATTGGGTAGCACTATGCAAGGCTTATGCATTTGATATTCGTTCGGAAGATGAAATTGAAGGTAATATCGACATCTGGGTCGATGTGCAGACGCCTCCAGTTCTACCATTATGTGAGTTTCTCAACCATATTTATTAAGTAATTTATATTTTTTACTTAAAAATAGTTGAAAACTTATTTCCATTCACAGCTTATTTTCATTCTTCAAAAAATGTACGGGAGATGGTAGATAGAACCTACTACTACAATGATGAAGCAGAATTAACTTATAAGGAGAAAAATCATCTTGTCACATTTATTAATGATCTTGAGAATTACAATATCTATCAGCAAACTCCTCCACATTAGGGTCAATACGTGACACTAGTGCACGTGGTGAACTACAGTAACATGCATGGAGATTGCATGGTAAGATTTTCTACTATTACGACATCCGTGCATCTTTTGCATAAATTCTTGTAAAACTAAACTACATTGCTAACTACAAAGTTATTACTATGTTTTTCAACAGAAAATCCCGAAGGATTGTTTGCCGCATCTGATGTTTCCAAGAGGTCGCATTGATGTGATGAGCTTACGACCAGCACGACCAGGTCAACCTATTTATATGCATCACTCATGTCCATACAGGATTTCTAAAACCGATGAAATGACAATCAAAGATTGGAAAAAATGTATGGTCAATCGTACAGAGCTAATTTGAAGCAACATTGTGCGTAGGCCAAGAATTGGCGATAGGATTATCACAATTCTCCATAATGGGGAGTCAGGGCCTATCTTGTTTTATGATATTCTACCTAAGAGACGGCAGAGTAGGTCCTATGAGAGAGGAGTAGGTCCTAGGTACAATGTGGTATTATGTGCTACAATTTATTATAGTTGATGATGATGATGAGGAGGATTTGTGATTATGACTAGTGACCAACTTGTTATATGATGTCTCATTGTCGAAACTGATGATTAAATAGTGTTTTTGGTGATGATATGATGCAAGAGACTTTATATTAATATGATGATGATGTTGATCATGATTATGATGATGATTTGTTATTATGATCATGATTGGTTATTATATCATTGGGGGAAGGAAAGCGGATTAGATTCGTGTGGATGAATCAAAAGTGACCAAAAGGTGAATTAGTAGGATCGTCGTCCTACTAATTCAACTTTGATCACTTTTGATTCATTTGGATGAATAAAATCCATGTTACTTCCTAACAATGATATAATAATTCATCGTGAACATAATGATATAACAACCTCTTAAATGGTACTGTATCAAAATTTGTATAACGGCGTATAAATACACTAAAAATCAAAATAATGAAAAACAAATTACTAGTAGCGCGGGTTTGGAAGAACGCTACTAATATTTGTCTTATCAGTAGTGCTGGTACGAGACACGCTACAACTATATGTCTTAGCAGTACCACGTCTTACACACGCTGCTCGTAAGTAATAGCTGTAGCGCCTTACTAGTAGCGCGATTAGCCGCGATACTAGTAGGTACTAAACCCGCGCTACTAATAGGCTTTTCCCTAGTAGTGTATGCCTCAACCATAGGCTCTATAATGCATGCCATGTTGTGTACCATACCTGATGTGTGCCTTCCCCTGAGCGTAGCAAGGGTTCAAGAGTGATCTAGGAGTGGATCACTGGAAAATGGTTAAAATTGTCCTTAGGTACCTAAAGATGACTAAGGAAATGTTTCTTGGTAATGGAGGTGATAAGGAGTTCGTCGTAAAGTGTTATGTCAATGCAAGCTTTAACACCGATCGAGATGACTTCGAATAGCAAACAAAGTACGTATAGTGGAGAAATAATTTGGAATAGATCGAAAGCATAGCATCATAGCAACATCTACATAATTAAATAGAGATTTTAGAAGTACACATGGACATGAATGTTGTAGACTCATTTACTAAAAGCTCTCTCACAGGCAATACTTGATCAAAACCTAGAACTCATTGGGTGTTAATCACATGGCGATGTGAACTAGATTACTGACTCTAGTGCAAGCGGGATACTATTGGAAATAAGCCCTAGAGATAATAATAAATTGGTTAGTTTCATATTTCCCTGTTCATGATAAACTTTTATTAAAGATGCTAGAATAGTATTAACTGTAAACTTAGATACATGTGTGGATACAGAAACAACATTGTGTCGCTAGTGAGCCTCTACTTGACTAGCTCATTGATCAAAGATGGTTATGGTTTCCTAACCATAGACATAAGTTTTCATTTGAGAATGGATCACATCTTTAGGGGAATGAATTGATGGACAAGACCCAACAGTAAGCATATCATTTGATCGTATCACTTAGTTTGTTGCTACAACTTTCTTCATGTCAAGTATATGCTTCTAAGACCATGGGATCATGCAACTACTTGACACCGGAGGAATGCCTTTGTCATACCTTGTGTTTTGCCTTATGTTACTAAGTTAACATATATCAAAAATTAGGACCAATTTTATCTTTTCTTTGTGCTTGTGATGGTTTATTTCGTTGTTGTGTCCTTGTTTGTTTGATTATGTTTTAAATCACCAAAATTCTCCTTCTCTCAATACTACTATCCTACTCCAAATCTTAGTCCAGTAACCATACCATGTTTATGGTACCTTGAACAATTTTCACAAAATATTATTTTCACCAAAAACTTTTATTTAACTTAGATTTTCAAAAAACCCTAAAATGAGGTTTGCACTATAAGTCCTCAAATTATGGAGAATTTTTTGTTCCAAATATTTTATTTCGATCCTATTATCAAAAAGACTTCACAAAACCACAAGAATATTGTTTTAAGAGTTATTTTCCTATTTTATTTACATATATTTTTTTGAGGACGTAAATGGTCTTTTATGAGGGAAAATTTCTTTTAAGCGTCAAAAATATTTGAGAAAATTTAGTGAAATTCAGTGGACATATATTTTCCATATATAAGAGTTTCAACACATGGTCATGTCCAACATATTGGACAAAACCCTTGAAAACCTTTTCTTCCTATTTCAATTATTTGGAATGTTTCTATAAGAAGTATTCTCAAATAATTACACTATAATTCTAGAAGTCACACATGATATATGTTATGATCTTGCCAAGTTTCATCTTAATCTAAATTGATTTGATTCAACCAAATATTTGAAAACCATCTCTATACAGATCCAAGTTTGAGCAACTTTACATTGCCAAGTCTCCAAATGTTCTCAAACTTTGTGGACATGTTCTCATCCCCTAATAAAGCATCCACACTAAGTGGTGCATCAAGCAGAATTGATCCACTTGTCAAAATACCCCCAAAACCATTCCTGCTGATTTCTCGAGTTATGTAATATTGCATTGACAATTTTCCCCAATTGGTCCCAAACTTTTTCGGCATGCTCTAATTCTCAAATAATGCCACTACACAAAGTGGTGAATTAGAGGGGATTAATTTACAAGAAACCATCTAGAGAAGACCATTTCTCTTGATTTCTATGGTTTACCAAATTTGCACTAGCAAGTTTAATCAATTAATCCAAAAAATTGGTGATCGGTCTTATTTATCCCAATTATTTGATATTGTTAAGTTTCAACACCATTGGAGCATCACAGATCTACCAAACATGGATCAATCACGTTGTGGTGGGATCTAGAATGAAATGATTGAGCTCCCAAGACTCTTCTCCTTGAGCCCAAATTTCTACCACAACCCCTCCTAGTCACCAGCCTTCTCCAGTAAGTTTCCCAATGACTAGCTCTATGATTGAGGGGGTGAAAACCCTACTTGCACACCATGGACAACAAGGATTCCTCTCTATCTATCTATCTATCTATCTCTCTCAGCTCCCCCTCTCTCCTAGCCAGCACCAAGGGCATCCAAAGTTCTTTTCCATTATACTGCCCCATTCAGCTAGTGGATACAAGATGACATACAAGAGCGCATCAAAAGCCTTGGCATGTTGGACAAAGTCGCGCTCTAGAGCGTGTTATTGCACCGTGGAGCATGTTGTTGCGCTCTCGAATATGATGTCACACTTTGGAGCGTGCTGTCATACTCCAGAGGGTTGATATCGCACCCCTGGCCACCTCAAGGGACACTCGCATGCCAGTCGATGTCCCTCGGTGTCCGGGAAATGCCATGGCCTTGTCCCTCTCCTATCTCTCCCTCTGATGGCCTCCTCTCACACGTGTGCCGCCCGCCTAGAGAGCTCCAATGAGATGGCTCACACGCGTGCGCCTCTTCCTCCCCTCGCTCCTTCTCCTTGCTTTCCTGGACATAGGTCATGTCCTAGAAGGTCGTAGATGTCACAGCCTAGAATATAGATTGTAGTTAGTTGCATCAGTAAGCATTAATTTAATTGAAATTTGGATGTTCTACAAATGTGGATGACTAAACTCTAACACCAAACAACATCCAAATAGGTTCAACAAGAGAAAAGTCCTAGGTACTCTATATTAAAAAAAAACCCTAGCAACTCTATATGCAAAACAATTCAAAAGTGATGACAAATCAATGAACCAAAATGGTTTTCATAAAAGTCCATCATTTTTTATAAATTTTGGAAAGAAAATATCAGGGCTGATATATATTTTCCAAGTACTTTTGGCATTTTATTTTAAACTCAAAAGCCACTGAAATCAATTAATTAATTCATTTCAAATACTTCCTAGTTTTATAAAATGTTGAAAACTTCACATGGGGTTGGAAATATTCCGAATAACACCCCAGAATTGTTTACCTGTTTTTCTTTGAATTAGTTGGAGCCAAAACAAATAAAACAAATGTTAGGAATAACAAAACAGAAAAGAATAGAAGAAAAAAAGAAACGATTACCTGTCGCCAATGCAGGCCCAGCCCACCAGGGCCTCCCCCTGCTCGTCGTCTTCCCCGAGCAGCTGCATGGCAGCAGCCCGTGCGCCGGCTCCACCTCCTGCTTCGCGCTGGAGGCACCTCCTCCGTCCCTATCCGCGTATGCAGACGATGTGGATGAGCCCCTGGATCTTTTCCCCCTCACCTAGCACCGTTTCCTCCTCCTGCTTCCCTCTCCTCTTCCTCCCGCCATGGCCGAGCTCTGCTTGAGCTCACCAGCGCATTTCCGACCGCAGCGAAGCCTCCCCGAGCAGTCCATCCTCTCCGCCACGACGAGTAGCTTCTCCACGCCGAAGGAATCAAGTTGCAGCCTCCTGAAACGTCGCCACCGCCGTCTTCCCCATCTCCGGTCACCGAGATCCGCCGCAGTCGATCCGCTGCAAGAGAGCTCCTCCAACCTCGCCGATGCGAGGTATGGAACCTCTGTGAGCCGCCGATGCTTTTCCCTCTTTCTCCCGCTCGAAATCGCCCTCCAGAGCATCTCCCCGATGACCTCCACTTCCGGCCGCCGCGCACGCTCGTCGCCGGCACTCTCTCCGGCGACCCTAGCTCCTTCTGATGGCCCTGGTCGATCGGGCGCTTCGCCAGCAGCAAACCCCGCTCGATTTGGTGCTGTGTAGCGCGTTTTAGTGCAACTCCGGTGAGCCCTCCGACGCGGGCTTGGTCGCCGGCAACCACCCTCCAGTGGGGCCGACGTGGCCAGCTATTAGCCACTAACCCCCTCCCCAGAGACGCTGACATAGGGCCCCACGGGTGAGTCAAACCACCATTAGGGTGGGTCAACGCGGGATTAAGCCCTGGGTCACAAACCAGTGGACCCCACTGGTCAGGTTTGACCTTGGATGGCTGCTGTTGACTGATGACGTCAGTCTGACGTTGCAGTGACGCAATAAAGCTTTTCTGATTTTAATTAATTCCAGAAAATGCCTAAAACTTGTAAAATCATAGAAATTAAAATATAACTCGGATGAAAATAATTTATATATGAAAAAGTATCAAATAAATCCAAGGAATCTGATTATGGCATTTTCATGCATGTTTGAAAAAGTTAACATCACCAAATAGGCAAAATGGTGAATAGGATAAATTTCATAATTAGTTTGGAGATGGAATTTGATATTTATTTGAATTCCACATCAATTGTTATGACCAAACATTGGTCAATGCAAATCAGTACCTCAAAATACTAACCCCATGCATGTTGGAACAATTTGTTATGAGCATCAGGTCGAATCAATTATATGGGTACCTGGAAAGATACCCGGCTTGAAGTGATGTTTGGATCCTAATTCAAACCAACTTCGACTTAAGAAATGATAGCCACATTAGCCCTGCCACCTTTCATTTCATGTCTTGAGAATGCATCATAGTGTTGCATTTCCGTGAGGTAATTGTTGTTCTTTCTTGTTTGTCGGTGTTGTTCCCCCTCGGTAAACGATGTTTCTGACGATGTGATCGTTGACATTGATGAAGACTCATTGCTATCTTCAGACGTGTCAGGCAAGCAAACCCCCTTGAGCATATTGAAATAAACCCACTCTCTCGCTCCTGCTCTCTTTTACTGCATTAGGACAAACACGATTCAACTGTACATGTTATTGGTAGTTGAACCCATTCCTCTGCATGACTTGATTTTGTCACAGTAAATAGTTGAAACCACTTAGCATGAGTAGCAACTGCTTGAGCCTTGTTGTGCTTACTCATCCATGCTTCTTTACAATGCTTGCTATGCTTAGAGTCGTGTCGGGTCTGATCCGTCTGAATGATGAATCGGAATGGGTGTGTCCATATCCTACAGTGTGAGAGTAAAGGTGTGAATCTGATTTGGTAAAGGTAGCGATGAGAGGCCATGTAAGAGTACATGGTGGGTTGTCTCATTGGGACCGTCCTTAAGAACTGAGTTATGTGTGTGTTATCCAAGACAAGATACTACCACACATTGGGATACTTAATTGACCCTCTCTCTTATTAATCGCCTAGATCTCTGTCGAGGAGTTGCAATTAGTTTCTGGTGTTTGTAGGAAATGTGTTGGCGGCCGTGTTTAGCTCTGCCCGACGGGGTAGGCTTCACTACGGTAGATACACAGTGGCACGGTGTACCAAGTGGCACCCGAATGGTGGGCTTGGGAACCCTGCGCTCATCGTTTGGGGCCGTAGAGGAAACCTCGGCCGGACTTCCTTGCGGGTTCAGTCTCAAATAGGCGATAAACCTGTACTAGGGTCTTGTGTGGTTAACGGTCGTGGCCGACACCCACGCCAGTGCTTCCGCTTGAAGGTTGCCGAGATGCATGACGTGCATATGGTGCTAAGTGGTGAGAGCATGTGTGAAGAAGTATACCCCTGCAGGGTGATTCAATCTGTTCGAATAGCCGCGTCCTCGGATATGGACTACTTGGAAACATTACATGGTACATAGACAATTTAAATGGATACTCTAAAAATGCAAGATAAGTGTGAGTGCTATGGAAGGCCTTCTCGTAGGGAGACGAGAGTGGATCCATAGTGGTGTATTGAATTGGTGAATATGTGGACTCGTGTGCGTTATCCCACCTCAAAGAAAGAACTTGTAGTCGTAGTACAGGTTAGCCAAGAGTCAAAGCTTGCTTGCTGCAATCCAACCCCACAATCCTTTCATTGAAACATGATGCATATGTAGATAGTTCTGATGTAAGACTTGTTGAGTACCCTTGTACTCACAGTTGCTTTATTTATGGTTTTGCAGAGAAGACTTAGACTCATTAAAAGGTTCTACGCGATGTGTTCGATGTTGACCGGAATAGCTTGCGAATCCCAGATAGAGGTCTGGCTCCTTTGGTAGGGTCGTAGTAGCTTTTCAGGCTCTTCCAGCCACTTTTAGTAGATGTATGTACCCAGACATGAATTGCTCACGCTTGTTGTTTGTATGACTTGAGTGCCGGGTCACGAGACCCCTGTTTGTAATATCATACTATGTTGATTCTTATGAGTATTTAATAAATGCTTGAGTCATAGATTTATGTTGTGATGCCATGTTGTATCTACACATGTCGTGCATAATGTGTGTTTGTTTGAAATGCATTATATGTGTGGGATTCGACACCTAGTTGTTTGCCTTTAGTTGTACTCTTTACAGGGAAATGCCTCTTTGTGATTCCATCGAGCCCTGGTAGTTTGCTACTGCACGGAACACATTGATTGACCGGCATGTATCCTTCTTTGCTGCTGTGTCTGTCCCCTCGTGGAAATGTCACGCGGTGTAATGGAGTCCTTGTAGCTTGCAACGACTCGTCTACACACGCTGATGGCCGACACCTGCTTTGCTGGGTTATGTATGCCTGTCCCTGTACGGTTGTATCGCTGGGGTTTATAACTAGTCATGTCGACCCGGGTTCTTTGTCGTTTGAACGCTAGCAACATATTCATATACGTGAGCCAAAAGACGCAAACGGTCCCAGCCAAGGTAAGGTGGTAGCCGTGGAGTTTACCGTGCGTGAGGTTGCAAAGTGATGTGATGTGTTACAGGCTAGGTTCTTATGACTCAGGATCAGGGTCCCGACAGCTTTGGTATCAGAGCTTGATTGCCTATAGAATAACCAAGCCAAACTGATCGATGCTGTGTCTAGCAACTCTTTAGTTATATAAGGGAATTGTTTGTGGAAGGGAACGTAAGGCTCTTTTTACTCCTTTCCTTGTGTCATTCTTATTCTGAGTCACCCTCTTCTTTATTCTACGGGGTTTAAGAATTAGGCTTCTCATCTATTCATTAGGATGACGAGTTACTATGTTGGAGACCTATAGAAAGATTGTTGTCTTTCTGGATCAGTGTCTCCATAAGAATTCAATTGTTATGTTGTTAGTTTTCTTGCAGGTTGCCTCATAATTCATGCCCGTACAACCGTTATGCTGTCCGAGTTTTTCAAAGATCCCAAATAGTCTGATGCGATTGCAAATTCCTTCCTCTTTTCCCAATGTCTTTTGGCCCGACAAAGCACACTAATAATTGTGTTGAGGTACGTTATTACCTCGATGTTTTGTTGAATTATTAGGAAAACATGTTACTCCGAAAACAACCCAATAGTCCAGATGTGTGGTATGTCTTCCAGTGCGATAGTTCTGGCCATCATTTTCAAAAATATCTCGTGATGTTAAATAGCTTGTAGGTACTCTATTTCTGGGTTCCTGAATCCAATGATCATTCTGCTCATCTCTGTTGGTAGTGTTGCTAGTTCCTATATAATGATTAGTAACCTTGTTGTAGCTCCCAAGGTTCATGGTATATCATTCTTCCAACACCATGAATCATCTTTGGCATAAGTTCTCCGTGAATTAAAGATCATAACAGGAGTGCTCGTGATGAGTTCTCTACTTCATATTGTGATTCTGCCTACTCCGCCCTTCTGCACGGATTAGCTGGAAGAATTATGTTGAACTCGTTCGACATGTTAATCCATGCATCCATAACTCAAGAAATCATGTGCTCTTGAGTTGGTCCTATCTACTTGTATTTTGATCTTCATCATTGAAAGGATAGTCAAGAGTAGTTGTGCATTCTTGGTATCAATGTCTTTTACTCCTGTGGTCTGCCAAGTTGTTCTATTTTCGAATGATTGGGAGAAGCAAACTCCAGTACGACATCCATTTCTTGGATTGGGTCAAAGTAGCTGCATTCCGCAGATTGAAATGCTAACCCATCTTTTGTTCTGTTCTATCTTGGAGTATTACCCTCTTTTTGTCAAGAGTGTTATGAGAATTGCACCATCTCTTATGAGCTCTTGATGTAGCGATACTTTTCTCTATCATTGTTCATTCCTCAGTTTTCGTGTTGGTTGTAACCGGAATATCGACAAGTGAACCATGATGTGTGAAATCAATACTCCTAGCAATGATATTGCTTGGTAGCTAATGGACAATAATTTCACTCTTATGGTGATGGTGATTGAATCGTCATCCTAAGATTGAGTGTGCTACCTAGTCCATGTTTCATGGTGCACCTTTTCGATCGACGGGTTAGGATTGTGTCAATCCCTCGCTCTATTGATCACATCATCTTGCCCTGAGAAGTGAGATTGTTCCCGAGCTTAATAATATATCGGTGGTTCATGATTTTCCGAATATCTTCTCGGAAGTATTACCAGGTTGTTTCCTGACTGTTATGATAGAGCTCGTGATCAAGTTGGCTTTTCTATAAACCAACCCCTTCTCCAAGAATCCGTGTTGGATACCCCGAGCTAGTTGGTTAAGCTAAACAACAACTTGGAGAGTTGGAAGATAAAAGCTTTGACTAAACTTAGCTCATTTAAAAAGGATATTTTTCCTCTTGTGTGAGTCTGAAGAAAGATGATATTTTCATCGGTTGATTCGTCTGATCAATTGTTGCATATATTATCTTGTTCAATTTTGATTTGAGCATGGGCTATTGTCAAATCAAACTCAGAACCAAAAAAAAATCGTAGCGGTGTCTTACTCAGGGTTTTCCTGGAGCCTACACCATTATATTCTTTGATCTGACCAATGCTATTATCTTGCTCAAATAGTTGTGGAAATCCATTTATATGGGTATCTTGATGAATTGTTGTTGAGCCCATCGGCAACATTCTAATTTGTTCCATGATCTATGTTGAACATTAAGTTAGTGTTGGAAACTTTTAAGACATTGTCTTCATGTCAATTCATGAAGTATATGTTAGGTGTAAGAAGTGACTTCCTCTAATTCATGTGCATTGGTGCAAGTTGCTGCCACAAATTTGGGAAGGTCGTTTTGTTATCTCCAGAATCATCCCAAATCAGTCATGCATGTGCGAAGTATGCTGTGGTTTGATAGCTTTGCAACCTCTCTCTCCATATGTATTCAGTAGCACACCAAGCCACTGATTGATTTGTTCAAGGAAAAGAAGGTAAGTGCCATTCCTGAAGGTACCGGACGGACCTGCACATGGCTTCGTTATCCGCAATGATGGTTCCCAAACTAGAACGCGGTAGTGTTCTGTTGTAAGACTTTTCTTGTGGTCATCATTGTCATGGGCGGTGTGTTCACGTGGGTCTTACCGATCCAGCTCATGTTTTGGAGTTGTCTTCCGTAGTTCATTTCCTGAGAATCGTGCAACGTTATCTCGTCGATTTGTGTTGCAAACTTTCTTTTCAGACATGCTGAGTCTGAAGCATCATGTCACCAACCGGAGCTGAATCTCAGGCAATTATAATATTTGGAATTTTCCCCAAGAATTATAATATTGGTCTCTATGTAACCCGATAAAGTGATGTAATGGCTAACACATCTAGCCGGATGACCTGATATTATAATATCTTGTATCAGCAATCTTAGCCATCTCCCCGTGAGGTTTTGTATGACTTATTTTGGAAGTTGTTCCTCATGGACTTCCTTTCATGCCCGAATTCCGACCTATATTTGATATGCTAGATATAAAGCATGACTTATAATTGGGTTGTGCTAGTACATCAAGGAGAACATTAGAAGCAGAGTGCTAAATGTCTCTCGGTCCATCAACCAGATTTCGTTCCCTTAGCACAGCTAAGGTGAAATCTGAGGAAGTGTTGTCTTCCTTTGCATCTGCATCCTCCATCACTGTTCATCATGGTAGTATGTTGTGTCACCAGGATCCTTGGCACGGATGTTGGTAAACCTTGATGAATATGGAAATGCTCAAGTTCTTGAGAGCACGCTCAAACACTAGGTTATATCCTCGGTAATACTTGGAATGTGCTTTCCGTTCGCCGAGTTGTTCTATAACTCTAGTTTCTTTCCACCTGAGTATGCCATTCTTTCAAAATCCTTCAAACAATCATTTGTGAATTGCCTTACTCTGGTATGAAGAGTTTCAATGATCTTAGGATCAAAAGTAATTCTTTTTGCCACTTGAGGGAATAACTCTAAGAGTCACCTTCCTAAGGTGCCCTGTTGTGGTATGAAGGGTAACTTAATCCTCGCTACTTTGAAACTTCGTCCCCATCTATTTTAAGCGTGGAATTGTTGCCTACCTATTGAACCTTCGTCATATGCCTCATTTTTTCATCCGTGTTATGTGTTTTGTGTCTCAGCTCAAGGGACGTTCCTATGTCTCATTCTATGAGTTGATCCTGAGTTGCTCGATCTTCGAGGAGATCGAATCTTATGTCGTCTCTCTGTTCTTTTGTCGTCAAGCTAGATGAAGACCTCAAAGACAAATATGTCAAGATCAACATGACGCGATGAATCAATATCCTCGAGAGGAGAAAATGGATTGTGAAGATTGTGATAGTTTAGTGCCCCTCCTCCTCTTCCCGACTACGCTTGAATCTCGGGACGAGATTCTTGTTTAGTGGGGGTGAGTTGTCATAGGCCTAGAATATAGATTGTAGTTAGTTGCATTAGTAAGCATTAATGAATGCATTCAAATCAATTTAATTGAAATTTGGATGTTCTACAAATGGGGATGACTAAACTCTAACACCAAACAACATCCAAATAGGTTCAACAAGAGAAAAGTCCTAGGTACTCTATATTCATAACAAAACCCTAGCAACTCTATATGCAAAACAATTCAAAAGTGATGACAAATCAATGAACCAACATGGTTTTCATAAAATTCCATCATTTTTGATAAATGTTGGAAAGAAAATATCAGGGGTGATATATATTTTCGAAATACTTTTGGCATTTTATTTTAAACTCAAAAGCCACTGAAATCAATTAATTAATTGATTTCAAATACTTCCAAGTTTTATAAAATGTTGAAAACTTCACATGGGGTTGGAAATATTCCAAATAACACCCTAGAGTTGTTTACCTATTTTTCGTTGAATTAGTTGGAGCCAAAACAAATAAAACAAATGTTACAAATAACAAAACAGAAAAGAACAGAAGAATAAAAAAAAAAAGAAACACTTACCTGTCTCCCCTGCAGGCCCAGCCCACCAGGGCCTCCCACTGCTCGTCGTCTTCCCCGAGCAGCTGCGTGGCAGCAGCGCGTTCGCCGGCTCCACCTCCTGCTTTGCGCTGGAGGCACCTCCTCCGTCCCTATCCGCGTATGCAGACGATGTGGATGAGCCCCTAGATCTTTTCCCCCTCACATAGCACTGTTTCCTCCTCCTGCTTCCCTCCCCTCTTCCTCCCGCCATGGCCGAGCTCTGCTTGAGCTCACCGGCGCATTTCCGGCCGCAGCGAAGCCTCCCCGAGCAGTCCATCCTCTCCGCCACGACGAGTAGCTTCTCAACGCCGAAGGAATCAAGTTGCACTCTCCTGAAGCGTCGCCACCGCCGTCTTCCCCTTCTCCGGTCACCGAGATCCACCGCCGTCGATCCGCTGCAAGAGAGCTCCTCCAACCTAGCCGATGCGAGGAAAGGAACCTCTGTGAGCCTCCGATGCTTTTCCCTCTTTCTCCCGCTCGAAATCGCCCTCCAGAGCATCTCCCCAATGAGCTCCACTTCCGGCCACCGCGCACGCTCGTCGCCGGCACTCTCTCCGGCGACCCTAGCTCCTTCTGATGGCCCTGGTCGATCAGGCGCTTCGCCAGCAACCTATAGCAACAAACCCCGCTCGATTTGGTGCTCTGTAGCGCATTTTAGCGCCACTCCAGCGAGCCCTCCGCAGCGGGCTTGGTCGCCGGCGCCCACCCTCCGGTGGGGGCCGAGGTGGCCAGCTATTAGCCACTAACCCCCCTCCTAGAGACGCTGACATAGGGCCCCACGGGTTAGTCAAACCACCATTAGGGTGGGTCAACGCGGGATTAAGCCCTGGGTCACTGACCAGTGGACCCCACTGGTCAGGTTTGACCTCGGACGGCTGCTGTTGACTGATGACGCCAGTCTGACGTCGCAGTGATGCAATAAAGCTTTTCTGATTTTAATTAATTCCAGAAAATGCCTAAACTTGTAAAAATCATAGAAATTAAAATATAACTCGGATGAAAATAATTTATATATGAAAAATTATCAAAAAATCCAAGGAATCTGATTATGGCATTTTCATGCATGTTTGAAATAGTTAACATCACCAAATAGGCAAAATGGTGAATATGATAAATTTCATATTTAGTTTGGTGATGGAATTTGATATTTATTTGAATTCCACTTCAATTGTTATGACCAAACATTGGTCAATGCAAATAGGTACCTCAAAATACTAACCCCATGCATGCTGGAACAATTTGTTATGAGCATCAGGTCGAATCAATTATACGGGTACCTGGAAAGATACCTGACTTGAAGTGATGTTTGGATCCTAATTCAAACCAACTTCGACTTAAGAAATGATAGCCACATTAGCCCTGCCACCTTTCATTTCATGTCTTGAGCATGCATCATAGTGTTGCATTTCCGTGAAGTAATTGTTGTTCTTTCTTGTTTGTCGGTGTTGTTCCCCCTCGGTAAACGATGTTTCCGACGATGTGATCGTTGAC
The DNA here is from genome assembly GCF_904849725.1 of Hordeum vulgare subsp. vulgare. NCBI lineage: Eukaryota > Viridiplantae > Streptophyta > Magnoliopsida > Poales > Poaceae > Hordeum > Hordeum vulgare. Next base: position 221,795,210 of record NC_058523.1, read on the forward strand.
ATTGATGAAGACTCATTGCTATCTTCAGACGTGTCAGGCAAGAAAACCCCCTTGAGCATATTCAAATAAACCTACTCTCTCGCTCCTGCTCTCTTTTACTGCATTAGGACAAACACGATTCAACTGTACATGTTATCGGTAGTTGAACCCATTCCTCTGCATGACCTGATTTTGTCACAGTAAATAGTTGAAACCACTTAGCATGAGTAGCAACTGCTTGAGACTTGTTGTGCTTACTCATCCATGCTTGTTTACAATGCCTGCTATGCTTAGAGTCGTGTCGGGTCTGATCCGTCTGAATGATGAATCGGAATGGTTGTGTTCATATCCTACAGTGTGAGAGTAAAGGTGTGAATCTGATTTGGTAAAGGTAGCGATGAGAGGCCATGTAGGAGTACATGGTGGGTTGTCTCATTGGGACCGTCCTTAAGAACTGATCTCTGTGTGTGTTATCCAAGACAAGATACTACCACACATTGGGATACTTAATTGACCCTCTTGTCTTATTAATCGCCTAGATCTCTGTCGAGGAGTTGCAATTAGTTTCTGGTGTTTGTAGGAAAAGTGTTGGCGGCCGTGTTTAGCTTTGCCCGATGCGGTAGGCTTCACTACGGTAGATACACATTGGCACGGTATACCAAGTGGCACCCGGATGGTGGGCTTGGGAACCCTGCGCGCATCGTTTGGGGCCGTAGAGGAAACCTCGGCCGGACTTACTTGCGGATTCAGCCTCAAATAGGCGATAAACCTGTACTAGGGTCTTGTGTGGTTAACGGTCGTGGCCGACACACACGCCAGTGCTTCCGCTTGAAGGTTGCCGAGATGCATGACGTGCATATGGTGCTAAGTGGTGAGAGCATGTGTGAAGAAGTATACCCCTGCAGGGTGATTCAATCTGTTCGAATAGCCGCGTCCTCGGATATGGACTACTTGGAAACATTATGTGGTACATAGACAATTTAAATGGATACTCTAAAACATGCAAGATAAGTGTGAGTGCTATGGAAGGCCTTCTCGTTGGGAGACGAGAGTGGATCCATAGTGGTGTATTGAATTGGTGAATATGTGGACTCGTGTGCGTTATCCCACCTCAAAGAAAGAACTTGTAGTCGTAGTACAGGTTAGCCAAGAGTCAAAGCTGGCTTGCTGGAATCAAACCCCACAATCCTTTCATTGAAACATGATGCATATGTAGATAGTTCTGATGTAAGATTTGCTGAGTACCCTTGTACTCACGGTTGCTTTATTGATGTTTTTGCACAGAAGACTTAGACTCATTAAAAGGTTCTACACGATGTGTGCGATGTTGACCAGAATAGCTTGGGAATCCCAAACAAAGGTCTGGCTCCTTTGGTAGGGTCGTAGTAGCTTTTTAGGCTCTTCCAGCCACTTTTAGTAGATGTCTATACCCAGACATGAATTGCTTCTGCTTGTTGTTTGTATGACTTGAGTGTCGGGTCACGAGACCCCTGTTTGTAATATCATACTATGTTGATTCTTATGAGTCTTTAATAAATGCTTGAGTCATAGACTTATGTTGTGATGCCATGTTGTATCTACACATATCGTGCACAATGTGTGTATGTTTGAAATGCATTATATGTGTGGGATTCGACACCTAGTTGTTTGACCTTAATAGTACTCTTTACAGGGAAATGCCTCTTTGTGATTCCATCGAGCCCTGGTAGTTTGCTACTGCTCGGAACACATTGATTGACTGGCATGTATCCTTCTTTGCTGCTGTGTCTGTCCCCTCGGGGAAATGTCACGCAGTGTAATGGAGTCCTTGTAGCTTGCTACGACTCGTCTACACACGCTGATGGCCGACACCTGCTTTGTTGGGGTATGTATGCTTGTCCCTGTACGGTTGTACCGCTGGGGTTTATAACTAGTCATGTCGACCCGGGTTCTTTGTCGTTTGAATGCTAGCAACATATTCATATACGTGAGCCAAAAGACGCAAACGGTCCCGGCCAAGGTAAGGTGGCAGCCATGGAGTTTACCGTGCGTGAGGCCGCAGAGTGATGTGATGTGTTACAGGCTAGGTTCCTATGACTCAGGATCGGGGTCCCGACAGTAGACATGCCCTGGATTATACCCATGACCCCTAGCGACGACTAAGCCAAGGCCGTGGACCCCGTCCACGGTGAGCCCGTAGCCCAACCATTTAATTCAGCCCCAAGCTTTCTTCCGCGCTACTTTATATCGCTCTCCCTCCCTTGAACAGTCCCGGGCCACCAATCTGTCCTCACATGCCATCTCCATCTTCCCATGGCCGGCATTGCCGCCTCACGCTTTGCTCGACTTTGACCTCTCCCGTGCTAGTTTTCTCCTCAGAGCTACACTGTAGGATTGCCAGCATGGCCACGGACCTCATGTCCGCTCCATCTCTCCCTCCCTTTGGCTATGGTGCCAGTCTCGTCATCGCCATATCCATTTTCAGCACTGGGTGATGTCGTGCATGGCCTCGACCTCCCCCGATTCCGAGACCCATCAGGGGCAACGGAGACATCCCCTCATGAGGTCGTCGGCAAAACGTGCGCTGGCAGCGGTACCATCGCTAGCCAGCATGAGCTCGATCAGCATCGCCTCCTATGTCCCTACCGCGCGGGACGACCGCACGAGGAAGAAGAACCCGACTGGTGGGGTCGGCAACCGCACTAGTCAGTCCCTGTCGATGTGTCGAGCCGTACCCGCTCGGTATAAGTGGACACGGGTTCTAGAGTTGTCACCTTCATGTGGTTTAGGCGCATTCCCCAAACTAAGGCTTTGATGTTGCCTCTGCCTCGCTCTACCAAGGCAGTCGGCCGACCCACTTCATTATCCCACGCCATGTGCGCTACTTAGCCTAATCACTTTTGCTAAGTTCCTTTTTACCATTTTTTCCAGAGAATGTATAAATTCATATTAACTTCATTTCAACCCCAAATTTAGTACATCAAATTACTAGGAGCTTCGAAAAGCATGTCCTATCCAAATATGTGCATTGCACATTTTTCTCTATAGTGTTCAAATTTGAATTATTCAAACCCCACCTTGCAAAATCCCTAGAGATTCCAAATCAACTCCAAATGGAGTGATTCAAGTTCCTAGATGACTATAAAACCATGGCCTGTTTTTTAATCCATGGTCAACATTTTTTCTACGATATAATTTGGTTGGACAAATAAATAGCCCCATTCCCATTTATTCCATGTTAGTAAATTCGTAGGAAATTCATCCCAACTCCAAATATAGTAAAACCACTTCCTTAATTCTTCTATAATCATGCCCTATTTAATGAGTGCATCCAATAATTTTTAGGAAAATATTTGCTTTTGACTTCTTATAAGTCCTGTAATCCCTTCATTTCCACCTTTCAGAAATCCTTGTTGACCCAGATATAGTAAAATCTATGTGGTTATTTTTTTAATAGAAAGAAATTTCTATTTATAGAGAACTTTTATTTTTATGCTTACTGTGTTGCTAATTGTGTTGCTTAATGTGGGTTTTTCCGATAATAGTTGACGAAGTAGATGAACTACTCAGAGCTAGACCAGAAGTTTGTGAAGACCTCGAAGACTTTGCTGAGCCAGGCATGCAACCCTTGACTATGTCTAAGAAACTATTTTATGCATGGAATACAATATTTCATTCCATTGCATTGAATCATGATGAATCGCTAACCATCATGGTTGGTTATCGTCGTTACTTTCATCGTTGATACTTGCATTAAGCATGACCATACCTCCTTACGAGGGTTATGCAGGTGGGAAGTAGTTAGGATACTAGTAGTTTCTACGCTAATGGTATGGAAAAAATGCATGGTGTTGGAAATAAAATGATTTTAAGACTTTTCAGAAAACACGTCGGGTGCCACTAATGTCCGATGGATATGATGTTCAAAAATGGATGTGTATTCAAAAATGGATTAGATTTAAGATTTGTCGATTGTCCCAACCTTACATGTGCTTTGTTGATTATTTTTGTCGATGCTAGCAGAGAGCCCGCATTACTATTGGCGAGAGTACCGAGTAACTTTCTCAATACAGGTCGTGCCAGGTCTGGCGACCATGGGCTATTTTACAAACACCGGGAACACACTTATGTCCCCTCTGGGAAGGTAAGACCTTGAGAGAGTCTTGTATGATGTACATCATGAGGACATGGGCCAACGAGTGGAATCTTTGTTTAATTTTGCTAGGGGAAAGGCATTGTCCGCATGCTTACCTCGGGTATCTTATATACCAGGAATCGTGGATGATATGGAAGTTCCCTGAGTCTTGTGGGTACAGGGCACAACCTCTGTAGGGTGTAAAACTATTCGAATAGTCGTGTTCACCGTCAAGGACAATAGGGTGGTGTTCTTTAAACCATGTCCAGATGTATTCTCAAAACTTGGTGTGTTTGTGAGAAAGATGATACTTGAGCTACGTCGGATAACTTGACATGTTGATTGAACATGAGATGTTCAACTAGTGCTTATGTTGATATATGTACCTTGTTCTTATGGGTATCCACAACCTATTGATGAATGCTTTTACAAGTTGACTGATCATGTCATTGCACTCAAAACTAGCTTTCTCCAACTTACTTACTTAGTGTTGTATCATGCACTTTTATTGTTATGCTCCAAACATGGGTTGCTTGTGAGTATATTCAAAGTACTTATAGGTTTGCCTCAAGTTATTTAATTGGTTTGGCATGGCAGAGCAGGGATGTCGAGAAGAGTTCGTTCGTGATGAACATGTGAAGTAGGACGAGTCCCAGTCGGAATGCATGTAGGGTTAAAGTAGATGGCGTGGGTTCACGCTATCGATTAAGATTTCCGCTGCCAGTATAAAAAGACCTGGCCATAAAGGCCATATTTGAGTAAAACGTTACATAATGGATGTAAGACTCTTGTTATTCGGTTTTTTTGTGTTCAGTGAGCATTGATCTCTGGGATGACTATGCACCTACATTATGTGATCAGGACTTATTTTTTGGGGTCCCCATAGAGCTCGTATTAGAGCCATCCTGACTGTAGGAAGCCCTTAATTAGCATGGATGTTAGTTAGGACAAAACTATTTTTCCAAACCCTTCAAAATCGCTTACGAAATCTTTATATTTCTCACCTCGTCTAAATTTTCAAAGGAAGTGAAGGTTTTTGCCTTAGCACTTCTAAACTTATTCTCTTAACTCTCCTCGTCTGCTTTTTCAAAAAACACGCAAACGGTCGCTACCACCCTTATACCCCTCACCAATGGATTCCTTCAAATACTCATGGGTAACCTTAAGGGAAGCAACCTTACCAAACGATCACCCACATATTTGAAAGACAAGGTTGGCATCGCTATGACAAGACGACACCAACATAAGCTACCTTCTCGAGGAATGAGAACATCAAGACTCAGAAGATGGTGGTATCCTCGACACTGACCTAGAGTGATGCAACCTTGGCCCATGATGATCATGACATAAGTGATGCAAGATCATGATATGCATCGCTAATAGAGGGACCATGTCCTTCTCATTGTTGTGTCAACAATCATGAGTGGATAAAAACCTCACCATTGGTGAGCCTCACCATAGTGAACAGGAAAACAATTCTCTTCATCCCCCGCTCCTGGTGTCGATGTTGTCGTCAACATAACCGATAGATCGGAACTGTATTATGCCTTGCCCATGTAATTTCATAAAGGATTTCCCACTTGGAATTCTTGATGAATTGGAATACAAGAAGACATTGACAAGATTACGAAGACAACAGAAGACCCTGTCAACGACAGCCATGAGGAGCCACTTTGGCTATCAGCTCACGAGAGAGAAGTTGTCAAAGGTTCTTCGAGATCAACCTGGATCGTTTCGACAAACTAAAACAAATGTCATAGCAATGCCTAAAGAACACCCAGAAGACTGTGACAACTCCTCTTCGAGACACAAAGCAAGCACAACTACCGATTCTGAAAACCCCTAGGGTAGGATAAGTCGTGTATCGCCTATACATATTCTATTCCGTGTGATGGTTCGATTGGAACCATGTTGTATGTTTCTTGCTTGTGCTTATTTGTGCTTTGGTGAAATTCGCACTTTTGCCATAGGCAACAAGTAGGCGACCATATCACCTATCTCATCTTACTATTTCATTTGGCCTCTTTGTCACCTATTTGATTTCTCTTGCACTATACCACCACTTATGCACTTCCCTCTATGCTACTTTCCCTCTTTAGCTATCTCATCCATGGAAAACTAGCAAGACAAGATCCACCAAGGATCCACCTTGACAAACACCTAGCACTTTAGACTTTGACTACAAAGGATTCAACTAGACGCAACCCCGTAGAGTTATGCTTTCCCCTCATGATTGGAAACCCCTCCCTAGACCAACCTAGACCTGACAAGCTACCACAACTCAAACCTCTGATCACGTGTTTAATACACGGGTTTGCCAAAGCACGTGTGGAGCTTCAATACTCCGTTCTTAGCACTGGGTTGGTACTAGTGATCATAGTGAATGACCATCTTCCATGTTTAAGCAAACACAGGAACAATCATGCCATAAGGAAATTGTTTGAGGATGTATAAAAAATGATTTGGTACGACTATAATAGGTGTCTTCAGAATGTAGCTAACCCCCTTTATTGGATTACAGGAATTTTCAAGGTGATAGGTGACATGGTGGAACAAGTTGATAAAGTAGCACAACCTACACATCCTTGGAGGAAATTGGATTTAGTAGGAAAATTATGATCATGAGCTAAAACTCTTGGTGGTATAATAAGTTGACTATATCAAGTAATAGTCCTAGATTGATGATGTTACAATGATGACTTGGGGTAACAAGTAGGAATTCTCGTTGAACTTGAAATTTGGATTTAAATAGGTGATCCTAATAAAGTGTTGATGTTAAGAAATACTACATGGTTCGGAGTAATTTGGATGTAGCTCGATGATCTTCATCTTGATACCATGTTTCTTGGTGTATGATAAGTAGCAAAATTGGATGATTTAAGAATCTATATAAGATTTATCTTGGAGTTTACTAGACCATCATGACGAAAGTTGTTGGGTATACAGTGACAATAGTACTTTCCATGATTTGTGGATTATAGGAACTCTAGGAGGTATATGGAACCCGATCGATATTCTATTTCTCGGAGTACTTGGTCAAGTAATGATTGATGGGATTGACGAACCACTTAGTTGGATCCATAGGAAGGAAACAAAATCTTGGATTGAGATAATACAAGTTTCCTTGGCATAGAAATGCAGCACCGTAGACCTTGGATATGTTACTAGAGCACTTGGATTTGTAGTGTCATGATTAAGTTGAGCAGCTTGTAAGCTTTCCTGAGGAGTTTTACATAGGGATACATGTAAGTTGGCTAAAGTATACATGAGAGATTTTGGATTAGTCCTTCTCTCAAAACCTTGAAGTGGAATAGCATGGGTGATGTTGGAGTTGACTTATATAAGATGGTACTATTGAGGATATAGGATGATTCTTTTTGGGGAAATATGGTATGAATATTGGCATCTAAGAATCATGCTCAAGGATAATATGATAGATGTTGAGTCACATCCTAAGTTCCTTGAAACCCAGAAGCTTTGCCGAGCCATAATATGGTCGGATTTTTGACCATAGTTCTTGGCTCTATGTCATTAGACTGTGGCCAATACCCTACCTCGAGCACCACCAACCATGTCCATGAGGAATGTGGACATGAAGGACTAGATTATGACCGACCACAAACCCCTCGACAAGTGACCATCCGGAACAAATGCTCGCTCCTCTCACGTATTTCGAACAAAACCCTTCAAAACCTTTTCTGCCAATTCCAAGTATTTGGAATATTACTATAAGAAATGTTCCCAAATAATTCTAGTATAATTCTAGCAACGAACACATGATATATGTGATGATCTTTCCGAGTTTCATTGCAATCCAAATTTATTTGATTCACCAAAATATTCCAAAACCCTCTCTCTCCAGAAACAATCTTGAGCAACTTTACATTGCCAAGTGTCTCCAATTATTCTCAAACTTTGTGTATGTGTTCTAATCCCCTAATTATTGCATCCACACCAAGTGGTGCTTCTACGAGAACAAATCCACTTGTCCAAATACCTTAAAACCTTTCCTGGTGATTTTTAGAGTTGGGTAAATATTGCATTGACAAGTTTTCCCATTTGGTGGCAAAAATTTTGGGCATGCTCTAATCCTCAAATAATGCCACCACACACGGTGGTGAATGAGGGGAAATTAATTTGCATGAAATGATCTAGATAAAATCAATTCTTCTGATTTCTAGCGTTTACCAAGTTTGCACTAGCAACTTTTATCAAGTAATCTCAAAATTGGTGACAAGGATTATTTATCCCAATTATTTGATCATGTTAAGTTCAAACACCATTGGGGCATCTAAGACCAACCAAACATGGATCAAACACCTTCTATTGGGATTCAAAGTGCAATAACTAAGCCCCAAGACTATTCTCCTTGAGCCCAAATTTTGACTACAACCCATCCTGGTCAGCAGCCATCTCTACTAAGTTTCCCAACGGCTGGCTCTATGATCTAGGGGGCGAAATCCCCACTTGCACCAACTGGACAACAAGGATTCCCCTCTCCTACCCAGAACACATGGCATACAAAGATTTTTCAGTATTATACTTCCCTCTACATCTAACATGTCGGCCAAAGTCGTACTCTAGAACATGTTGCTGCACTCCAAAGGGTTTACCTCACGCCCTAGTCCACCTCGGGCCTCCCCCGCATGCCACTCGATGTCCCTCCGCTTCTGGGACACGCCATGGACCTGACCCCCTCCTCTTTCTCCCTGCGATGACCTCCTCTCACATGTGCTCCACCCTCCCAGAGAGCTCCATGTTGGAAATATGCCCTAGAGGCAATAATAAATTGGTAATTATTATATTTCCTTCTTCATGATAATTGTGTATTGTTCATGCTATAATTGTATTAACCGGAAATTGTAATACATGTGTGAATACATAGACCACAACATGTCCCTAGTGAGCCTCTCGTTGGCTAGCTTGTTGATTAATAGATGGTCATGGTTTCCTGATCATGGACATTGGATGTCATTGAGAACGGGATCACATCATTAGGAGAATGACGTGATGGACAAGACCCAATCCTAAGCATAGCACAAGATCGTGTAGTTCGTCTGCTAGAGCTTTTATAATGTCAACTCCCGGATACCTTGGGAGGGCTTTGGGTGTATCAAACGTCACAACGCAATTGGGTGATTACGAAGGTGCACTACACGTATCTCCGAAAGTGTCTGTTGGGTTGGTACGAATCGAGACTGGGATTTGTCGCTCTATGTGACGGAGAGGTATATCTGGGACCACTTGGTAATGCATCATAATAATGAGCTCAATGTGACTAAGGAGTTAGCCACGGGAAGATGTGTTATGGAACGAGTAAAGAAACTTGTCGGTAACGAGATTGAACAAGGTATAGGGATACCGACGATCGAATCTCGGGCAAGTGTCATACTGGTAGACAAAGGGAATTGCATACAGGATTGAGTGAATCCTTGACATCGTGGTTCATCAGATGAGATCATCGTGGAACATGTGGGGGCCAACATGAATTTCCAGACCCCACTGTTGGTTATTGGCCGGAGAGATGTCTCGGTCATGTCTGCATGGTTCCCGAACTTGTAGGGTTACACACTTATGGTTCGGTGACGCTAGAGTTGTTATGGGAATCGTATATGTGGTTACCGAAGGTTGTTCAGAGTCTTGAATGAGATCCCGGACGTCACGAGGAGTTCCGGAATGGTTCGGAGGTAAACATTTATGTATGGGAAGTCCGGTTTCGGTCGCTGAAAAGGTTTCCGGGTTTATCATTATTGTACCGGGACAACCGAAAGGGTACCGGGAAGGTCCACCTGTCCCGGAGGACTACATGGGCTGAAAGAAGAAGGGAACCAGCCCCTAGTGGGCTGGTGTGAAGCAAGGAGGAGGCCCAACGCGCACAAGGAGGCCAAACCCTAGGGCGTGGTGGCTGCCATGGGTGGCAAGCCAACCCCTAGGGCGCCGCCCCCTCCTCCATCTAGGGTTGTTGCACATCCTACGGTTTCCCTAGGGTTGGCGCACCCACTCTCCCTCCCTCCTATATATAGTGGAGGACATGGGAGGACTGCATACACACGTCTCTCTCTCCCTCAGCGCAGCCCTACCTCTCCACCTCTCCTCCTCTGCGGTGCTTGGCGAAGCCCTGCCGGAGAGCCACAAACTCCATCGCCACCACGCCGTCATGGTGCCGAACTTGTCCCTCAACTTCTCCTCCCTCCTTGCTGGATCAAGAAGGAGGAGACGTCCCCGGGCTGTAGGTGTGTTGAACGCGGAGACACCGAACGTTTTGTGTTTGGATCGGATCGCAACCAGTATGACTCCATCAACTCTGTTCATAGTAACACTTCCACTTTGCGATCTTCAATGGTATGAAGATGCTCTTCCTCACACATTTCTGGTTTCTCCTAGATCATCTTGGTGTGACGTAGGATTTTTTGAAATTATTACTACAACCCCTAATAGTGGCATCCGAGCAAGGTCTACACGTAGATTCTATGCATGAGTAGAACACAAGTAAGTTGTGGGCGATGATTTGTTCAATATGATTACCGTTACTAGTCTTATCTTGATTCGAGGGCATCGTGGGATGAAGCGGCCCGGACTGACTTCACATGTACTCTTATGTGAGACAGGTTCCATCGCCCGACATGCACTTATTGCATAAGGTGGCTAGCGGGTGTCTCTCCCACTTTAGTCGAATCGGATTCTATGAAGAGGGTCCTTATAAAGGGTAAATAGAAATTGGCATATCACTGTTGTGGCTATGACGTAGGTAAGAATCGTTCTTGCGAGAAACCCATAGCAGCCACGTAAAACTTGCAACAACAATTAGAGGACGTCTAACTTGTTTTTGCAGGGTATGCTATGTGATGTTATATATGTGATGTATGAGATTGATCATATTCTTGTAATAGGATTCAGGACTTGCATGTCGATGAGTATGACAACCGGTAGGAGCCATAGGAGTTGTCTTAATTTATTGTATGATATGCAACGCCATATGATTACTTTACTTTATGGCTAACCGTTAGCCATAGTAGTAGAAGTAATAGTTGGCGAGACGACTTCACGAAGACACAATGATGGAGATCATGATGATGGAGATCATGGTGTCATGCCGGTGACAATGATGATCATGCCGTGCCCCAAAGATGGAGATCAAAGGAGCAAGATGATATTGGCCATATCATGTCACTATATAATTTGCATGTGATGTTTATCATCTTTTCATATCTTATTTTCTTAGAATGACAGTAGTAAATAAGATGATCCCTCACTAAAATGTCTAGAAATGTGTACCCCCTAAGTGTGCACTGTTGCGAATGATCGTTGTTTTGAAGCACCACATGATGATCGGGTGTGATAGATTCTAACATTCGCATACAATGGGTGTAAGCCAGATTTACACACGCGAAACACTTAGGTTGACTTGACCAACCTAGCATGTACAAACATGGCCTCAGAACACGAGAGACCGAAAGGTCGAACATGAGTCGTATAGTAGATGCAATCAACATGGAGATGTTCACCATTGATGACTAGTCTGTCGCACGTGATGATCGCAGACGGCCTAGTCGACATGGATCGTGTATCACTTAGATGACTAGAGGGATGTCTATTTGAGTGGGAGTTCATTACATAATTTGATTAGATGAACTTAATTATCATGAAGATAGTCAAAAGGTCTTTGCAAATTATGTTGTAGCTTACGTTGTAGCTCTACTATTTTTGATATGTTCCTAGAGAAAACTTAGTTGAAAGATAATAGTAGCAATCTCGCGGACTTGGTCCGTTAACTGAGGATTATCCTCATTTCTGCGCAAAAGGCATATGTTCTTAATGAACCACTCGGTGAGCTGAACCCCAGTCGTCATGTGTGGATGTTGCGAACATCTAACATACACGTTTTTGATAAATACATGATAGTTCAGTGCATAATGCTTAAACGGCTTAGAACCGAGGCACTAAAGACGTTTCGATCATTGCGGGACATATGAGATGTTCCAAGTGATGAAATTGGGATTTCAGGCTCGTGCCCTTGTTGATATGTATGAGACCTCCGAAAATAATCTTTGTCTACAAAGTATGGGAGAAAAGATCAATGGTTAAGCATGTGTTCAGATTGTCTGAGTGCTACAATCGCCTAAATCGAGTGGGAGTTGATCTTCTAGATAAGATAGTGATGGTTGTCCAAAGTCACTGCCACCAAGCTACTAGAGCTTCATGATGAACTATAACATATCAGGGATAGATATAATGTTCCTTGAGCCATTCACAATGTTTGACACCGCGAAAGTAGAAATCAGAAGGAGCATCAATTGTTGATCGTTAGTAAAACCACTAGTTTCAAGAAGGGCAAGGGCATGAACGGATACTTCATAAGACGACAAACCAATTTCTATTGTAGTGAAGAGTCCCAAGGTTGAACCCAAACCCGAGACTATGTGCTTCTGTAATGAGCGGAACAGTCACTGAAGAGGAACTAGCCTAGATACTTGGTAGATGAGAAGGGTGGCAAAATCGACAAAGAGTATATTGATATACATGATGTTGATGTGTACTTTACTAGTACTCCTAGTAGAACTAGGGTATTAGATACTGGTTCGGTTACTAAATGTTAGTAGCTCGAAATAAAAAATCGACGGAATAAAAGGAGACTAGCTAAAGGCGAGGTGACGATATGTGTTGGAAGTGTTTCCAAGGTTGATGTGATCAAACATCGCACGCTCCCTCTATCGTCGGGATTAGTGTTAAACCTAAATAATTGTTATTTGGTGTTTGCGTTGAGCATAGACATGATTGGGTTGTGTTTATCACAATACGGTTGTAACACCCTGTGTTTAGCCTTGCTGACTAATTTACTTATTTCAAAAATTAGGACCAATTTAATTTTTTTTGTGAATGCTTGTGATGCTTGAAGTGACTATTGTTTGCCTTCTTGCTTGTATGCATGTAGTTGCTCCCCAATAATTCTTGCTATTCTCCAACTCACCTCCTTATCCCATATCCTCCTGACTAATTTACTTATTTCAAAAATTAGGACCAATTTAATTTTTTTTGTGAATGCTTGTGATGCTTGAAGTGACTATTGTTTGCCTGCTTGCTTGTATGCATGTAGTTGCTCCCCAATAATTCTTGCTATTCTCCAACTCACCTCCTTATCCCATGTCCTCCTGCCTAATGATCATGCCATGTGTTTAGGACCAGTATCTATTTTTACCAAATATTATTTTCACCAAAAGCATTTCTTTGAATTAAACTTTCAAACCCCTGAGGTGAGATTTGTACTACAAGTCCTCAAGTTAGCGAATTTATTTTGCACCAATTATTTTATTTGAAACCCATTATAAAAATGACTTCCCAAAACCACCATCTTATTATTTTAAAGGTTATTTTACTAATTTATTTAAAAGCCTTCGTGTGAGGCCAGAAATAGTCTTTGTGAAGGAAAGTTAAAGTTTATTGCTTTCAAAATATTTAAGAAAATTTAGGAAAACTCAGTGGATATATATATATATCTCATATATATGAGTTTCAACACATGGTCATGTTCAAAATATTGGGCAAACCCCTCCAAAACTATTCCTGCCTATTTTAATCTTTTGGAATATTTCTATAAGAAATATTCTCAATAAATTCCAGTAAAATTCCAGCATGTCATCTATGATATGTTTGATGATCTTGCCCAGTTTCATCTCAATCCAAGTTGATTTGACTTCCCTAGTTATTCTAAAACCCTATCTGTCCAGATTTGAATTTGAGCAACTCTTCATTGTCTAGTGTCTCCAACTATGCTCAAATTTGGTGGACATGTTCTAATACTCCAATAATGCATCCACACCAAGTGGTGCATCGAGGAGAATAGAATAACTTGTCCCAAGCCCCTCAAAATCCTCTCTGTTGATTTCTGACTTTGGGAAACTTTACATTATAAAGTTTCTCCAATTGACCCCAAAATTTTTGTGCATGTCTTAATGCTCAAATAATGCCCCCAAACCAAATATTGGATTTGTGGGAATTGAATTGAATGGAATTGTAAGAAGAAAGCCATTTCTCCCCATTTCAAGGGTTTTCCAAGTCTACATTGGAAACCTTCTCCATCAAATCCCTAATTTGGTGTCCAAGCTTATTTTCATCTATTATTTGATCCTGCTAAGTTTCATATCCATTGAATTCCATATGATTACTCTACCACTCATCAAACACCTTGTATGCATTCACTTTATTGGCTACTTTGGCTCCTTCCACTTTAACCCTTGAGCTCAACTTTCTACCACAACTTCATATAGTTACATTTTACCTCCAGTAACATTTCCATGGCCACTGGTCAATTATTGGATAGAGGCTCCATATAACTATTCCTCATTTTACCCTTGGAACCATCCTTTTACCCCTCTTGCCCCACTTCTTCTTAAGCCAAAGCCCCCACCTCTTGCCAGAGGGTCCCTAGCACCCCAACGCATTGTTTCCAGCCAAGAGATGGCATGCTCATGTGGAGAAAATGAGCAGCACATCCTGATATTGATTTCTGGCTGAAAGGTAGCTTTGTAAAGCAAGTGCTAGCTACACTTCCTTGCTTGAGCTAAAACTTTGCAGAAATATGGTCCTTCCATGCCTAAGGCTGCTAGACATGTATTTTTCCATTATCTCTCCTGTGAGTGCCCTTACCATTAGCCCTAAGTTTGTTGCTAGAGGCCAAACTTCTCACTCACCTTCCAGATAGCATGCCCCACCTCCCAGAAACCTTTGACTGGTCATTAGGGCCGTGTTGGCACTCGTGCCCGTGGTGACCACCAACCTGGACTGCAATATGGGTTCTCTGCACCTTCTTGCTTTCCTCCAGGACATTTCTTACCGAACCAGCTTGTCTAAACATGTCTCAGCATCTTAGTTTGACCGTTCCAAGCATCTCCATCCACCAGCTAGCCTCCAAACCCCTTTTATGGTGCGTGGCATCCGTGCTCAGAGAGATCCAGAGAGATCTCGAGCTCTCTCTTCCCCCCCTCTTATTCCCTATCTCTCCGTGTCTCTGTTTCCCTGGCATCTCTACACCTCTCCCTTTGGCTCCTCCTGAGCAAGTCTCCTCCTTCCGGGCTCTCTACCCTCCTCCATGGTCGTCCATGGGTGAAGCTCTTCCGCCAGGGAGAAGCTCCGGATCGAGCAACCAGGGCTCCCCCGTGCCCTTGGGCTCTCTGGTGAGCCCTCCTCATTGCCGCGCATTCCCCCCGCAGCGCCCCTCTCCTCCCTAGGCGTCGCGCGCTCGAGGTCATGAAGGTCGGCGACCTCCCTCGTGGCCACCCCAACCGGCACCATTGCCGCCCCTCCCCGCTGGTGCGTAGGACCTGGTCGGGCGCGGCGCGGCCGCACGAGCTCGCTGATGTGCTGGGCCTCGCCGGGAATGGCCAGAGCAGCGAGAGCCGGCGTGCCCTCGAGCTCCTGCCTCTCCCCTGCGTGAGATGGAGGTGGGAGATGAAACTGATAGGCGGGACCCCCACGTTAGCCTCACGCTGGTCGGGCCCCGGGATAAGTGGTCGCGCCTGGCCAGATGTTGCCTCCCCGCACGGAAAACGTATTTCTGAGAATACGCCTTCGACGTCACGGGCCCCCTCAAGGCTGAGGCAGCTGGGCCGACCCACTGTCTATTTAGCGCGCCGAGCGCGTTATAACCCTCTGGAGGCCCTCTTTCCTTTTTATTTTATGAGTAGACTTCGGAAATCAATAACAAATTCATTTTAACTCCAATTTTCTTGACTCAAATTTCTGCAGGTCCCTAAAATCAAGATCTACCAAATATGTGCTTTGCACATTTTTTTCAAACCAGTTTAGTACTCTATTTATATTTAAATACAGATTTTGGATGATTCTAGCTCCCCTTTCAAAAATCCTATAGGGTTCAAATCAACTCCAAAGGGAGTGATTCTAATTTCTAAAGCCACCTAATATCATGCCCTATTTTTGAAGCCTTGGTCAACATTTTTGTCTGACTTACTTCTGTTGCAATAAATAAATAGCTTCCTATTGCTATTTATTCCATATTAGAAAATTCCTAGAATATTCATCTCAACTCCAAATCCAGTGAAACCACTTCCTAAATATTTCTAAGTTTGTTCTATGTTAAATGAGTGCCTCCACTCATTTTTATCATAATATTTTCTATTGTCTTCATTAAGAATCCCTACTCCTGCTTTTCTCCATTCAGAAATCCATGATGATCCAAATCTCCTTCAGCAAGTTTCATGTATTTTTCTTATGACCAGAGAGGTCCAAGAAAAATATAACTTCTATTTTTGTGGCATTTTTAATTCTGCCTGTTGTGTGGCTTACCATGGTTGTTTCCGACGATAGTTGACAGGTAAACGGAGTACTCGGAGTTGGAGCGGAAGAACTCGAAGACCCCGAGGGCTTATGTGAGCAAAGGCAAGCAACCCTTTGACCATGAGTGAGCATATGTTACTTTGCATGATTAAAATAGCAAGTATTTCCGTTGCATATGATCAAAAGTGCCGGTAATCATTTGATATGATTTTACCGATGGCTCCCCCGGAGCACATGCATTGAGCTTGACCCTACCCCTTGAGGGTCATGTTAATATCATGTTGACAAGTAAAGATAGAAGTAGTATTATCATGAGCATGTTGATGACTTAAGGCAAGAGTTTATGAAAACCCCGTCCGGTGCCACTAATGCCCGAGGGTGATGATGAGTTAGCAGGTTACTTTTGGTGAAGTGATGCACCCGGTGTTTGTGTGAGTATGGTTTCGGAAATGGGATTAGATTTATGATGTGTCGACCGTCCCAACCTTACCAGTACGACCACGTTAACCCTTATGGGACGGGCTATGTTAATTACTTCTGTCGGTGCTAGCAAAGAGCCACATTACTAGTGGCGGGAGTGATGTGTGGTCACTCTCGTGATGGAGTTGTGCCAGGTAGGACGACTATGCCATTTTTATGAGTTCCAGTCACACCGTTGGTCCCCGCATGGTTGGTACTGTCCAGAGTCGGTGCTCGTAAGACGTACAACATGTGGGCTGGGTACCAATCGAGTGGAACTCTTTGTCTAGTATCGTCAGGGGAAAGACATTGATCGGGTACTTACCTCGGGTATGTTATATACCACGAGTCGTGGATGACATGGAAGTTTCCCGGATCTCGTGGGTCCAGCGTACTACCTCTTCAGAGTGTAAACTATTCGAATAGCCGTGTCCTCGGTCAAGGATAGTTGGGTAATCCTGCTTAAGCTACGTCCAGTTGTTTCCGCATAAACCAAGTGTGTGTGAGTTGTGGTGAAAAAGTAGCTGTTATGAGAGTAATGATATGACCAAGTTTGGTGATTGGCACATATGGTGAACCCAGATGGTTCAGCCCTCGATAGATATATTGATATCTGTAACCTGTTCCTCAAAAGTAACTCTTTAACCTGATGCATACCTGTGATCATGTTTATTTACCACCAAGAGACATCCACCAGATGCATGTTATTGTCATCGTTCACTTTCATTGATCATGTCATGGGCTGTTTCCGAGTACAATCAAAAGTACTCATTGGCTTGCTACTGGTTATTTCATTGACCAGGTATAAAGATCAGGATACGGTGAAGAGTAACTCGGTGACGTTCTTGTGAGCTAGGACGCTACCCAGTCAGAATGCATGTAGGTTAAGGTTGATGTCATGGGTTCACACTTTCAATCAATAATTCCGCTATTGGTCCAGTTTGGTGTGTTGGCCTTTAGGGCCCTATATATGTAAGACTCGACCGCAATGGTCAATTATTGTATCAAACGGTGTGTATGGATGTAAGACTCTTATTACTCAGTTTCTGTGTGTTCGGTGAGCATTGATCTCTGGGATCACACATCATAATCATTCGGTGATTTCGACTCGTAAGTCGGGGTCCCCACAACGGTTATTCATTTAAAGAGAATAATGGTTACTTTGTTTATTTGAATAATACCTTCAATGGTCTTGCACCTAAAATGAATGGTTTATTGAATCTCGATCATAGTGATACACATGTTCATAATATTGATACCAAAAGATATAAAGTACTCCCTCCGTTCCTAAATATAAGACTTTCTAGAGTTTCAACTAATGAACTACATACGGATATATATAGACATACCTTAGAGTATAGATTCATTCATTTTACTCTGTATGTAGACACCTAGTAAAATATCTTAAAAGACTTATATTTAGGTACGGAGGGAGTAGTAATGATAGTACCACCTACTTGTGGGACTGCCATTTGAGTCATATTGGTATAAAATGCATGAAGAAGCTCCATGCTCATAGATTTTGGACTCACTTGTTTTTGAAATATTTTAGACATGCGAACAAAGTCTATTAGTATAAACGCATGACGAAACTCCATGCAGATGGATCGTTTGGACTCACTTGATTTTGAATCACTTGAGACATGCAAATCATACCACATTGGCAAGATGACTGAATGCCTCGTTTCCCAGTGAGATGGAACAAGAAAGTAACTTGTTGGAAGTAATACATTTTGATGTGTGCAGTCCAATGAGTGTTTAGGCACGCAGTGGATATCATTATGTTCTTATTTCACAGATGATTTGAGTAGATACTAGTATATTTACTTGATGAAACACTAGTCTGAATTATAGAAAGGTTGAAGTAATTTCAGAGTGAAGTTGTAGTTCGTCGTGACAAGAGGATAAAATGTCTACGATATGATCATAAAGATGAATATCTGAGTTGCATGTTTGGTACACAATTAAGACATTGTGGAAATTGTTTCACAACTAATACCACTTGGAACACCATAGTGTGATCGCGTGTCCGAACTTCTTAGTCGCGCCCTATTGGATGTGGTGCATACTACGATGTCTCTCATAAAATTACCACTATCGTTTTTGGGTTACGCAATAGAGTCAACCACATTCACTTTAATTAGGGCACCACGTAATACCGTTGAGATTACACCACATGAACTATAGTTTGGAGAAACATAAGTTGTTGTTTCTTAAATGTTTGGGGCTGCGATGCTTATGTGAAAGAATTTCAGCTCGAACCCAAGGCGGATAAATGCATCTTCATTGGACACCTCAAATAGTTGGGTATACCTCCTATCTCAGATCCGAAGCAAAGTGTTTGTTTGTAGAAATGGGTCCTTTCTCGAGGAAAAGTTTATGTCAAAAGAATTGAGTGGGAGGATGGTGGAAGCTTGATGAGGTTATTGAACAACCACTTCAACCAGTGTGTAGCAGGGCACAGGAAGTTGTTCCTGTGGCTTGATGATAGTGACCATGAAGCTTCAGATCAAGTCACTACCAAACCTCATAGGTCGACAAGTACGCGTACTACTCTAGAGTGGTACGGTAATCATGTCTTGGAGGTCATGTTGCTAGACAACAATGAACCTACGAGCTATGGAGAAGCGATGGTGGGCCCGGATTCCAACAAATGGCTCGAGGCCGTGAAATCTCAGAGAGGATCCATGTATGAAAACAAAGTGTAGACTTTGAAATAACTACTTGATGGTCGTAAGACTGTTAGCTACACATGGATCTTTAAAAGGAAGACAGACGATTATGGTGAAAACTCGGCATTAAGAAAGCTCGACTTGTCGAAAAGATGTTTCCGACAAGTTCAAAGAATTGACTACGATGAGACTTTCTCACTCGTAGAGATGCTGAAAGTTTGTTGGAATTATGTTCGCAGTTGTTGCATCATTTATGAAATCTTGAAGATATCATGTCAAATAATGTTTCCTCGATGGTTTCCTTGAGGTAAGGTTGTATCTGATACAACTAGAAGGTTGTGTCGATCCTAAAGGATTCTAACAAGTATGCAAAGCTCTAGCGATCCTTCTAAGGACTGGAGCAAGCGTCTCGGAGCTGGAATATACGATTTGATGAGGTGACCAAAGATTTTGGTTTTTATACAAAGTTTACGAGAAACTAGTATTTCGAAATAAGTGAGTGCGAGCACTATAAAATTTCTGATGAGTTGATCGGAAATGACGTATAATTTCCGGAAAGCATATAGGGTTGTTTGAAAAGTGTTTTTCAAAGGAAAAGATGGATTGAGCTACATGAAGATTGAGCATCAAGATCTATAAAGATAGATCAAAACACCTGATATTACTTTCAATGAATACATACCGTGACAAGATTTTGACGGAGTTCAAAATAGAGCGGCAAAGAAAGAGTTATTGGCTGTGTTATAAGGTGTGAATATTGAGTAAGACTCAAAACCTCACCATGACAGAAGAGAGAGAAAGGACGAAGGTCGCCCCTATGCATTATCCGTAGGTTCTATAGTATCCTATGATGTGTACCGCACTTGAAGTGTGCCTTGCCATGAGTCAGTCAAGGCGTACAAGAGTAATCCAGGAATGGACAACCTGATAGTGGTCAAAGTTATCCTTAGTAACTAGTGGACTAAGGTATTTTTCTCAATTATGGAGGTGGTAAAAAGAGTTCGTCGTAACTATGTTGTTAGTACTAAAGCTACTACTAGCGATAAATCAAAGCATCACCAAGCGCAAAATAATTAAAGACAACCCTATGGCTCCTGTCGGTTGCCGTAGCATCGACGTGCAAGTCGATATTTAATTATCACAACATGATCATCTCATACATCAAATATATTATGTCATGTCTTTGGCCATATCACATCACATACACACCCTGCAAAAATAAGCTAGATATCCTCTAATTTATTGTTGCAAATTTTATTGGTAGCTACTATATATGGTTATCTAGTATGATTGCTTCTTACTTACGCAAAGCCACAATGGTGATATGCAAATTGCTATTTAACCTTCTCCAAGGACCACCTTGGTCAAATCTGATTCAACTAAAGTTGAAGAAACAAACACCCGCCAGTCATGTTTATAGAACAAGTTGCATGTTAGTCGATGAGACCGGTCTCATGCAAGCGTACGACTAATGTTGGTTTGGGCCGCTTCAATCCAACAATACAGTCGAATCAACAAAATACTAAAGAGGGTAGCAAATTGAACATCAGCGCCCACAAACTCTTTTGTGTTCTACTAGAGATATCATCTACGCATAGACCTAGCTCACGATGCCACTATTGGGGAACGTTGCATGGGAAACAAAAAATTTCCTATGCGCATACAAGATCTATCCATGGTGATGAGCATCTACAAGAGGAGAGATCAGACCAACATACCCATGTAGATCTCTAAGAAAAAACATTGAAGAACGCACTTGATGTAGTGGTACGTCTTCGCGATCCAATCATGATACGTGCCATGAACTCCCGATGATGCGCCGAACGGTCGGCACCTCCGCATTTAGCACACATACAGCTCAATGACGTCTGCGCCTCCTCGATCCAGGAAGCGAGAGCGGAGTAGTAGACGAGTTATCTGGCAACACGATGGTGTGGTGGTGGTTGTGGTGGTGCTATCCTGGTAGGGCTACATCTAGCGCTACCGAAACTGCAAACACAGGAGAAAATGATCTAGGGAGAGAGACGGGCGCCAAGGGCTTCTTATGTGCTCTTGGGACGCCCCATCGTCTCTATATATAGGTGGAGGGGCGTGGGGAACAGGCCCTCCACGCCCTAGGGAGCAGCCAATGGGGGAGGACGTGGAGTCCTAGTCCCCTTCCTTCCCTTCCATACAAAGGAGGACATTCCACCTTTCCCAACTGGATGGGCCTTGCGGGACTTGTGTGCTTGGCCCAATAAGGCTACAACATCTCCCATCAGCCCATGCAAACCCTTGGGACATGGTGGAACCCTTGGTGGATTTCCGGACTCCACCGGAAGTTTACAGAACCTTCTAGAAGCTTCCCGGTACAATACCGGAAAAACCCGAAACATTTTTGGTAGCCAAAATATGATTTCCCACTTTACCTACGGAGCTCCTCGTGATGTCCGGAATCTCATCCGATGCTCCGAACAACTTTCGGTTACTACCTCACTTAACTCATTAATACCAAATCGTCACCAAACCTTAAGTGTCCAGACGCTGCGGGTTCGAGAAATATGCAAACATAACCGATACACTCTCCGGCCAATAACGAATAGCGGGACCTAGATGTACATATTGTCTCCTACATATTCTACGAAGATATTTCTCGGTCGAACCATGATGTCAAGGATTCAATGAATCCCATATACTATTCCCTTTGTCTACCGCATTGTTACTTGCCCGATATTCGATCGTCGGTCTCTCTATACGTAGTTCAATTTCGTTACCGGCAAGTCTCTTTACTCGTTCCGTAATACAAAATCTTGTGAATAAATCCATAGTCAAATTTCTTGCGAGCTTCTTGTGATGTTGTATTACCGAGTGGGCCCTAGAGATACCTCTCCATCATACGGAGTGACAAATCCCAGTCTCGATTCACGCCAACCCAACAGACACCCTCGGAGATACCTGTAGAGCACCTTTATAGTCACCTTGTTATGTTGTGATGTTTGATACACACAAGGAATTCCTCCGGTGTCCGGGAGTTGCATGATCTCATGGTCATAGGATTAGATACTTGACATGTAGAAAACAGTAGGAATAAATTAAGACGATCACATGCTACGTTCATAGTTGGGATCTTGTCCATCACATCATTCTCCTAATGATGTGATTCCGTTATCAAATGAAATCTCTTGTCTATGGTCAGGATACCTTGACCATCTTTGATCAACGAGCTAGTGCATTAGAGGCTCACTAGGGACAGTGTCTTGTCTATGTATCAACACATGTATTTGAGTTTCCAATCAATACAATTCTAGCAAGGATAATAAATGATTATCATGAATGAGGAAATATAATAATAACCAATTTATTATTGCCTCTAGGGCATATTTCCGACATGGAGTGTCTTGAATGTTTTCATAATGATAAAAAAAATATTTGGGGAGGACATGACTTTATTTAGTGATGAGTCCACTATTTTGGAAGAGGTTTCAATTGACTATGAGAACAAAGTTGCTATCTATGATGATTATTGTGATGACATGTTTCCTATAAAGAGTAATAATAACCATGAAACTTGTCACCATGATTTAAATTTTCATTTGGATTATGCCACTCAAGTGTCACATCATAGTTATTTTGTTGAGTTTGCTCCCACTATTACGAATGAGAAGAATTTTTTTGTGTGGGTAGTAATAAAAATTGTAAGCTCCTGCATCATGAAAAGAATGCTATATGTGATAGTTATATTGTTGAATTCCTTCATTATGCTACTGAAAATTATTATGACGGAGGAACATATGCTTGTAGGAATTGGAACAATATCAAGTTTCATCCCTTTGTGTTCAAAGTTCTAAAGTCATGCTTGTTTTGCCTTCCTATGGAAGTTGATTATTGCCATAATAAATTGTTTGATTGCGAAATTCCTATGCATATGAAGTGGGTTAGACTTAAATGTGCTTGTAGTGTGCTGCATGATGCTTTCTTGCATGTTTCAATTAATACTTTCTATCTGAGCATCATTGAATTCTTCATGCCTAGCTAAAAGGCATTAAAGAAAAGTGCTTGTTGGGAGACAACCCAACACTTTTACTTTCTAGTTTTGTGTGTTCACATGGTTAAGCTGCTATATTAATCATGTTTTATAGCTTTTATTTCAACAAAGTGCCAATTAAAGCCTTTGGAATAGTGTGGATACTTCTTTGTTTAATTCTCTGCAAAAACATCATATTTTACGATTGGTGCAGAATTTACTGATTTTAATGGGCATCCAAAAATTCTAAATTTTCTTACAGAGCTTTTATATGCAAATTCTCTGCATTTTCCTACTTTTTATAGAATTTTGATAGTTAGGGAAGTAAGGTTTTCATTCAGATCTTCACAGACTGTTGTGTTTTTGACAGATTCTGTTTTGCGTGCATAGTTTGCTTGTTTTGGTGTTACCATAGCTTATATTGAGTGATATAAATTATTTGAATGATATAATCCAGTAGCAATCATGTTAGAACAATTATGAATCTTGTCTTGGCATTACCTATGTTAATGACCTATATTTATCATACTAACCCATCTCACGAAGTTCCTTAAGTTTTGTGTGATTGAAGTTTTCAAGTTTTCGATGAGAAACATATATGAGGGTGATAAGGATCAGCAAGAACCCAAGCTTGTGGATGTCCAAGGAACCCCCAAGGCAATATCCAAGGAACACTCAAGCATCTAAGCTTGGGGATGCCCCGGAAGGCATCCCCTCTTTCATCTCCAACATTATCGGTATATCTTTCTCAGAGTTATATTTTTATTCATAAAATGATATGTTTTTTCTTGAAGGGTCATTTTATTTTATTTTTATCCATTATATGTTATTTATAATCTTGTTTCTAATGAAAAGTTCCACGAATTGCCTTTAGAATGCTTGAATTGCATCTGTGACGTGTGATGTACAAAAAGAGAAACTACTGTTCTAGTATTTGAATTATCATATTTTAGTGGAACATGGAAAGTTTCTGAAATGTTTACAAAGTACTTTCATACAATGTTTTTAGCTTCTCCTAAATTTTTAGAATTTTCTGAGTTAGAGAGGTGCACTTTTGGAATTAATTGCTATAAACTGTCATGTTTAGATAGATTATTGTCATAGTTTTGTTATCTAGTTATCCTAGAGTTTCCATAGCTTATATTGGTAGATATAAATTCTAGAAATAATAATATACATTAACTAATGTCGGAAAATTATTGTGCAACTTGTCTTGGTAGTACATGAAGTGTTGATTTATTCCTATGTGTACTAACATATCTCACGAGTTCTTTTCAAGTTTTGTGTGGCTGAAGTTTTTGAGACATAGGTGAAATCGAGATATGAGAGGATTGAACAGGATACAAAAGCTAAATCTTAGGGATGCCCAAGGCACCCCAAGTAAATATTTCAAGAAGTCTCAAGCATTTAAGTTTGGGGATGCTACGCATCCCACTTTTCTTCATCAACAACTATCAGTTAGCCTATGTTGAGCCTTAATTTTTATTTGTCCACATGATATGTGATATTCTTGGAATATCTTTTATATTATTTTCTTTTTTAAATGAAATATCAGATCTGAAAATCTTTATTTAGAGAGATTTCTCACATAGCTACTTAATTGTTTGACTACTCAATCATCTTCACTTATGTATTTCGTGAGTAGTTTGATTGAATTGCTCTAGTACTTACGTATATATATTTGAGCATGGTAGTGCTGTTATTTTGAAGAAATATGCTCTCATGCTTCACTAGATTATTTTCAGAGTGAGTAGAAACTTTGAAGAAATCCTATCTTGCATCACCTATATTATTTTGAGAGTTGAAAATTTTAAAGAAATTTGTGCAATCATTCTTCACTTATATTTTTTTGAGAGCTTGTTATTAGCAATGCCAATTTTCTTTAAATGAAATTGGTCCCAAATTGATAGATATCCAGGGGATATTTTATGAAAACTCTCATGAAGATTATTGTATATGATAAGTTTGATTCCTTGCAATAGTTTTGCAATATGAAAATATTGATATCTATGTTATGTTGATGAGTAATTATGCTTAAGTAAGAATATTGGTGTTAAAGTTTGTGATTCCCTATGCATGGACACTAAGTCAAAAATTATTCTATGAAATTACATCCTACTTGTGTTGCATTATTCGATATTAGTTATTTAAATGTTCACTTATGATGATTTTCGTTCCTTGGTTGGGCGCTTCTCAGTCTATTTGCTAGCCTTCACTTGTACTAAGCGGGAATATTGCTTATGCATCCAAGTATTAAACCCAAAGTTGTGCCAAATAATTTCACCATACCTACCTACATGCGGTATTTCAACGCCTTTCCAAGTAAATTTGCATGTGCCAACGCTAATATTCAAAATAGACTTTTGTTTTGTGATTCCGTACTGCTCATAAAGCGGCGCGGGGTGGCCAGTATCTTCCATCTTAAATATGTTATTCTATGTGTTTACTCACTTGTCGTTGCACGAGAGTATAGCAGTAATAGGGATGCCCGGTCTTGAAATGAACGGTATGGATGGTATCCGGGGATGCGGCTAGCCGTGGAATGTGAAAGAATGGTGGAAAAAGGAATCAACTTAATTTTTAGTTGGGGAACCGCCTATGGTTTGTTTAGCATGGGAGATATTGGAAACTCTTAGTTGTTTTCGTTGGCAGAAAAGCATGCCACCCAAAATAATTTTATGTCCCTAAGTTTTTCACTTTGAGATCTGGCACCTCTACAAATCCCTCCTTCACTCTGTAAAGGGCCTGTATATTTACTTTATGCAATTTTTATTTTTATTCTCCATCTTCTCTTATAAAGCACCAACTAAGGGACACTATTGTCACACTAGAGGATTGGATGTAGCTAATATTTGGGTGTGTTGCATGCATCAATAAATGATGGAGCACGATGGGCTATGAATACCATTCTTTAGCATTGATATTACGAAACACTTGGTTGATTATTGATATGCTTGAGTATTAAAATTTCAAGTCAAATTATAGAATATTTCTTTGAATCATCTACATGTCCATATGTCCAGCAATAAAGAAAAGAGCATATGATGAATATGATATGCAGCATTCCACATCGAAATCTCTGTTTTCAATTGCCACTGTGTCATGATAAGTTATATAAGAAAGAGTTCATGTTATGATGCTAGCAAAAGTGATAGAAATTATCATTGATCAAACTTATGCACTACGCAAGCATTCGCACATCTTATAATATTTCTTTTATCATTTACCTACTCAAGGACGAGTAGGAATTAAGCTTGGGGATGTTTATACGTCTCCAACTTATTGATAAATTATGAAGCATTCATGCCATGTTTGCCTATGTTTTAAATGCTTTTGTATGGTTTTGCTGCACTTTATATGATTTATTTAGAACTAACCCAGACTAAGGCTATTTTCACCAGAACTTCCATGATATTATTTTTGTGCACAAATAGAAGTTCCCGGAATTGGACGAAACTTTTTGACAATTGTTTTGGAATAAAAGAGAAATACTGCAGCAAAGAACCACCAGAGGGGCCCGCTTGTGACCATTAGACAACAGGCCGCACCAGCTCCTCTAGCGTGGGCTGATGTCTAGTGGGCACCTCGTGGCCCATCTTGGCGTGATTCCAACACCCAAAAATCCTATAAATATAGAAACCTCCAGAAATAACCCTAGACCAGAAGTTCCGCTCTGGCAGGCCTCTGTAGACACGAAAAAACAATCTGGAGAGATTCCAGTGCCATACCGGAGAGGGGAAATCATCTCCAATGTCCATCTTCATCATCCTGGCGGAGACCATGACGAGGAGGGAGTAGTCCATACTTGGGGCTGAGGGTTTGTACGAGTAGCTATGTGTTCAATCTCACTCTATCGTGTTCTTGAGATGTCATGATCTTGATATGTCAAAGGCATTGCTAATATAGTTGGATCAAATGGTGTTTGTCCCATGCTATTGTGAAGAATTGAGTCTTTCAGTTTTAGATCTCGTTATGTTGGATTGAATATTCAGGTTTGGGAGCACATGATATATGTCTTGCATGCGGATACCCGTAGTGACATTGGGGTATTCAAGTGATTCACTTGATATATGTTGTGGAATCAATATGCGGATGCCCCATGTGATAATGGGGTAATCTTGGCATAGCAGTTGATTGCACATTTGCATACTATGTTGTGTGATATAAATCTTGGTGTGATCCTTGAAGTTCTTTGTGTTGGACTGAGTATTATGAATCCAAATTTGTTATGGTGTTAGTATAGTACTAAATCTTGATAGATCGACTGGAAAGGATAACTTGTTATCTTAGTAGGAACATTTGGAAAGATTGATCAGAAAGAATAATTTTGAGATGGTTTCATACCGTACAAACAAATTTTTCTTATGTTCTCCGCTAGATAGGAACTTTGGAGTGATTGTTTGTCGCACGTTGAGGGATTGTTATGTGACCCAATTATATTAGCATTGTTGAGAGATTGCACTAGTGAAAGTATGGACCCTAGGCCTCATTTTTGAGGATTGCAATACCGTTTATGCTCACTTTTGTTACTTCCTACCTTGTGATACGTGTCCAACGTATCTATAATTTTTGATGATTTCACGCTATTATCTTGTCAAACTTTGGATGTTTTGCATGCCTTTTATATATTTTTTTGGGACTAAATTATTAACTCAATGTCAAGTGCCAGTTCCTGTTTTTTTCCATGTTTTTGACCCCTTTCAGAGGAAGATTTTGAACGGAGTCCAAACGGAATGAAACTTCCAAAAAGATTTTTTTCTAGAACAGAAAAAGATCGGGAAGATGGAGAATCAGGGCAGGGGGCCACCAGGGACCCCACAAGCCCTCATGGAGCGGCCAGGAGGGTCCCGTGCCCCGGGGCTTGTGGGCTCCCTGAGCATCCTTTGCCCTAGCTTTTGCGCCTATATATTTCCTAAAATCCAATAGAAAATCAGGAGATCATCGAAAGTACTTTTTCGCCGCCACAAGCTTCTGTCTCTGCGAGATCCCATCTGGGGCACGTTCTGGTGCCCTACCGGAGGGGGGATTCGGATATGGAGGGATTCTTCATAAACACCATGACCTCTTCAATGATGCGTGAGTAGTTCACCATAGACCTACGGGTCCACAGCTAGTAACTAGATTGCTTCTTCTCCCTCTTGGATCTTCAATACAAAGTTCTCCGTGATCTTCATGGAGATCTATCCGATGTAATCTTCTTTTTTGGTGTTTTTGTTGAGATCCGACGAACTGTGGATTTATGATCAGATTATCTATGAATCTTATTTGAGTTTCTTCTGATGTCTCTTATGCATGATTTCATATCCTTGTAATTCTCTTCGAGTTGTGGGTTTTGTTTGGCCAACTAGATCTATGATTCTTGCAATGGGAGAAGTGCTTGGTTTTGGGTTGAGTTGGTTGCTTGTATTGATGAAACTATGGTTAGTATCGGGGGGTACTAGCCATGGAAAAGTTAGAATACAATAGCCCAACACCAATATAGATAGAATTCAAGTTTCCTATAGTACCAAAAGAGGTGGTAGTTTGTTTTCTTGTGCTAATGTTATCACAAGTTTCTGTTTAAGTTTTGTGTTGTGAAGTTTTCAAGTTTTGGGTGATGTTCTCATGGACAAAGAGATGAGGAGTGGAAAGAGCTCAAGCTTGGGGATGCCCAAGGCATCCCAAGCCAAATGCAAGGACACCAAAAATCCTAAGCTTGGGGATGCCCTCGGAAGGCATCCCCTCTTTCGTCTCCAATCCATCGATAATATTACTTGGAGCTATATTTTTATTCACCACATGATATGTGTTTTTCTTGGAGCATCTTGTATCGTAGGAGTCTTTTCTTTTTGTTGTGTCACAATCATCCTTGCTGCACACCTTTTTGAGAGAGAGAGCCATGCACTCATCGTGATTTTGCTAGAATGGGCATAGTGCTTCACTTAGATCTTTTGAGCTAGATAATTTTGCTCTAGGTTATTGACTTATATATTTTAGAGCACGGCGGTGCGTGACTTGGTAGTTGGCTTATGCTATGAAATTAGTCCCAAAGGTGATAGGTACCCAAAGAGGATACAAAAACCAACATCTTCATGTGCATTGAGTAGAAAGAGAAGTCTTGATTCCTCTAAATTAGTTTTGAGACGTGGATTTGGTAATATTAAGAGTTATGTTAGTAGGGTGTTGTGAATCTAGAAATACTTGTGTTGAAGTTAGTGATTCCCGTAGCATGCACGTATGGTGAACCGCTATGTTAGGAAGTCGGAGCATAATTAATCTATTGATTGTCATCCTTTGTGTTGAGGTCGGGATCGCACGATGGTTAACACCTACCAACCCTTCCCCTAGGAGTATGCGTTTAGCACTTTGTTTCGATTACTAATAAAAAACTTGCGCAACAAGTATGTGAGTTCTTCATGACTAATGCGAGTCCATGGTATAGATGCACTTTCACCATTGCTAGCCTCTCTAGTGTCGCGCAATTCTCGCCGGAGCACAAACCCACCACATGCCTTCCTCAAAACAGCCACCATACCTACCTACTATAGCATTTTCATAGCCATTCTGAGATATATTGACATGCAACTCCCACCGTTCCGTCTCATTACTTGTGTCGTCACTCTCATATTGCCATTGCATGATCGTAAGATAGCTAGAGAGATGTTTTCAACGTCACACGCCAAGCTAGATCGTTGCACATCCCGGTACACTGCTGGAGGCATCTCCTATAGAGTCATCATCGTTCTAAGATTTGAGCTGTGAGTCAATAAAAGTGTGATGATCATTATTAGAGCATTGTCCCATGTGAGGAAATAAAAAAAAGAGGCCAAAGATCCCAAAAATAAAAAAAAGAGAAAAGAGAAAAAAAGAGAAGAGGCCTAAGAGCCCAAAAAAGGAGATAAAAAGAGAGAAGGGACAATGCTACTATCTTTTTCCACACTTGTGCTTCATAATAGCACCATGTTCTTCATGATTGAGAGCTTCTTCCTTTGTCACTACCATATGCTAGTGGGAATCTTTATTATATAACTTGGCTTATATATTCCAATGATGGGCTTCCTCAAAATTGCCCTAGGTCTTCGTGAGCAAGCAAGTTGGATACACACCCACTAGTTCTCCTTTTGAGCTTTCACATACTTATAACTCTAGTGCATCCCTTGTATGGCAATCCCTACTCATTCACATTGATATCTTTTAATGGGCATCTCCATAGCCCTTTGATACGCCGAGTCAATGTGACCATCTCCTCCTTTTTGTCTCACAACCACCACCACACTCTATTCCAGCTATAGTGCTATATCCATGGCTCACGCTCATGTATTGCATAATAGTTATAAAAAGTTTGAGAAAGTAAGAGTGCGAAAAGAATTACTTGGCCAATACCAGGGTTGTGCATGATTTACATTAGTTGTGTGAGGATGATGGAGCATAGCCAGACTATATGATTTTGTAGGGATTACTTTCCTTGGCCATGTTATTTTGAAAGTTCATGATTACCTTGCTAGTTTGCTTGAAGTATTATTGTTTTCATGTGAATAGCAAACTATTGTTTCGAATCTTACGGATCTGAACATTCATGTCACGTGAAAGAAGTTGCAAAGGACAACTATGCTAGGTAGCATTCCACATCAAAAATTCACTCTTTATCACTTCCCTACTCAAGGACGAGCAGGAGTTAAGCGTGGGGATGCTTGATACGTCTCCAACGTATCTATAATATTTGATGGTTTCATACTATTATCTTGTCAAACTTTAGATGTTTTGCATGCCTTTTATATATTTTTTGGGACTAACTTATTAACTCAGTGCCCAGTGCCAGTTCCTGTTTTTTTTCATGTTTTTGACCCTTTCGGAGGAGGATTTTGAACGGAGTGCAAATGGAATGAAACTGGCAAAAATATTTTTTTCGGAACAGAAAAACATCGGGAAGCCAGAGAATCAGGGCAGGGGGCCACCAGGGACCCCACAAGCCCTCATGGCGCGGCCAGGGGGCCCGCGCCCCCCTGGCTTGTGGGCTCCCCGAGCCTCCTTTGCACTAGGTTTTGCGTCTATATATTCCCTAAAATCCCATAAAAAATCAGGAGATCATCGAAAGTACTTTTTCGCCGCCGCAAGCTTCTGTTTCCGCAAGATCCCATCTGGGGCACGTTCTGGTGCCCTGCCGGAGGGGGGATTCGGATACGGAGGGCTTATTCATCAACACCATGACCTCTCCAATGATGCGTGAGTAGTGCACCATAGACCTACGGGTCCATAGCTAGTAACTAGATGGCTTCTTCTCTCTCTTGGATCTTTAATACAAAGTTCTCCATGATCTTCATGGAGATCTATCCGATGTAATCTTCTTTTGAGGTGTGTTTGTCAAGATCCGATGAATTGTGGACTTATGACCAGATTATCTATGAATCTTATTTGAGTTTCTTCTGATCTCTCTTATGCATGATTTCATATCCTTGTAATTATCTTCGAGTTGTGGGTTTTGTTTGGCCAACTAGATCTATGATTCTTGCAATGGGAGAAGTGGTTGGTCTTGGGTCCATACCGTGCGGTGACCTCACCGAGTGACAGAAGGGGTAGCGAGGAACACATTGTGTTGTTGCCATCAAGGGTAAAAAGATGGGGTTTTCATCATTGGTTTGAGATTATCCCTCTACATCATGTCATCTTTCTTAAGGCATTACTCTGTTCATCATGAACTCAATACACTAGATGCATGCTGGATAGCGGTCGATGTGTGGAGTAATAGTAGTAGATGCAGAAATTATCGGTCTACTTGTCTCGGTCGTGATGCATATATGTTTGATCATTGCCTTAGATATCGTCATGACTTTGCGCGGTTCTATCAATTGCTCGACGGTAATTTGTTCACCCACCGTGATATTTGCTATTTTGAGAGAAGCCTCTAGTGAACATTATGGCCCCCCGGTTTACTCCACACCATATTTTCAGCCTTACACTTTTTCTTCGTTGCACTTTTCGCCTTCAGATCTCACTTTGCAATCAATCTTGAAGGGATTGACAACCCCTTTATAGCGTTGGGTGCAAGCTCTTTTGTGTTTGCGCAGGTACTCTGGACTTGACGAGATTCTCCTACTGGATTGATACCTTGATTCTCAAACTGAGGGAAATACTTACTCCTCCTGTGCTGCATCACCCTTTCCTCTTCAAGTGAAAAACCGACGCAAGCAAGACAAGTAGCAAGAAGAATCCCTGGCATTGCCGGGGAAGGAATTTTGTTGCCGTAGCAGAATAATTTCTAGCCCCGTTGCCGGGGAGGATCAAGTAAAGAACTCATCCAAGTAAGTGTCGCAAACTCATCTCTTGCATTTACTTTGTTTGCCAGTTGCCTCTCGTTTTACTCTCCCCCACTTCGCCAATTTGCCTTTTTCGTTCGCCTTTTTCGTTTGCCTTTCCTTTGCTTGTGTGTTATGTGCCTTCAAAATGCTTGCATCTTTGCTTGTTAAGAATCTAGTGACATGGATCCTCATCCACTTGCTAATCTTTTCAAGAGGTCCAACTATGTTGAACCAATTGCTAGTGAGTTTTGCTCACTAGATTATCTTTATGGAGTTTTGCTTGAGATGCGTGAATCTGAAAATCGTGATGATGAAATTCATGAAGTGATTCACGAGGGATCCTTGGATGAAAAGCATGATTGCAATGGTTTCACTACAAATTCTATTAGTGACAATCATGCTAAAATTATGCAAAACCCTAAGCTTGGGGATGCTAGTCTTGCTATGTCCACTACTTGTTGCGAAGATCACGATTGGGGTGATGATTTTTCTTTTGAACTTGAAAATTTGTTCATGCCTCAAGATGAATATGATATTTGCAATATTATTGAAAGTGGGTTTGGAGAAGTCATGACTTTAGATGATAATCCCACTATTTTTGAAGAGCGTCAACTTTGCATGCATGTGGATCATGAAAAGAATATCCTTTGTGATAGCTATATTGTTGAATTTGATTATGATCCCACATGTAATTGCTATGAGAGAGGAAAATATTGTGGTAGAAACTTTCATGTTACCAAATTACCTCTCGTTATGTTGAGATTGCTATTGTCTCTTTCTTCTTCCTTGCATTTGGTAACTATTGGTTGTCTTGACAATCTGTTTTACTATAAAATGCCTATGCATAGGAAGTATGTTAGACTTAGATGTGATTTTCACATGCTTTATGATGCTCTCGTTGTGCTTCAATTCTTGTCTTTTGTGTGAGCATCATTGAATTATCAATGCCTAGCTAAGGGCGTTAAACAATAGCGCGTGTTGGGAGGCAACCCAATGAATTTATCTTTTCTTTCTGTTTTGTTGCGTCCACACCATCATAATTCTGTTGTGATTGCATTTTTTGTGTTTCTTTTTGTGTTTAAGCCAAGCAAAACCTTTATGACTAGTCATGGTGATGGTTGTTTGATCCTGCTGGAAAAAGACAGAAACTTTTCGCTCACAAGATGATTTTTCATTTTTATTCAGAAAGAGCTTTTGAGTTGATTCTTTTTGCATCTCGTTGATATGCCTTTTGCCCAGGCAGTGGCAATATTTCATAATTTTTGAGGTATCATAAGTATACGAAGTATACAGAATGCTACAGACTGGTCTGTTTTTGACGGATTCTGTTTTTGTTGAGTTGGTTGCTTGTTTTTGACGGATTCTGTTTTTGTTGAGTTGGTTGCTTGTATCTGGGGGTACTAGCCATGGAAAAGTGAGAATACAGTAGCCCAACACCAATATAGATGAAATTCAAGTTTGCTACAGTACCAAAAGAGGTAGTAGTTTGTTTTCTTGTGCTAATGTTATCACGGATTTCTGTTTAAGTTTTGTGTTGTGAAGTTTTCAAGTTTTCGGTGATGTTCTCATGGACAAAGAGATAAGGAGTGAAAAGAGCTCAAGCTTGGGGTTGCCCAAGGCATCCCAAGCCAAATGCAAGGACACCAAAAATCCCGAGCTTGGGGATGCCCCGGGAAGGCATCCCCTCTTTCGTCTCCAATCCTACGGTAATATTACATGGAGCTATATTTTTATTCACCACATGATATGTGTTTTGCTTGGAGCGTCTTGTATCGTAGGAGTCTTTTCTTTTTGTTGTGTCACAATCATCCTTGCTGCACACCTTTTTGAGAGAGAGAGAGACATGCACTCATCGTGATTTTGCTAGAATGCTCATAGTGCTTCACTTATATCTTTTGAGCTAGATAATTTTGCTCTATGTGCTTCACTTATATCTTTTAGAGACCAGCGGTGCATGACTTGGTAGTTGGCTTATGCTATGAAAGTAGTCCCAAAGGTGATAGGTACCCAAAGAGGATACAAAAACCTCCATCTTCATGTGCATTAAGTAGAAAGAGAAGTCTTGATTCCTCTCAATTAGTTTTTAGACGTGGATTTGGTAATATTAAGAGTTATGTTAGTAGGGTGTTGTGAATCTAGAAATACTGGTGTTGAAGTTAGTGATTCCCGTAGCATGCACGTATGGTGAACCGCTATGTTAGTAAGTCGGAGCATAACTGATCTATTGATTGTCATCCTTTGTGTTGAGGTCGGGATCGCGCGATGGTTAACACCTACCAACCCTTCCCCCAGGAGTATGCGTTTAGCACTTTGTTTCGATTACTAATAAAAAACTTTCGCAACAAGTATGTGAGATCTTCATGACTAATGTGAGTCCATGGTATAGATGCACTTTCACCTTTCACCATTGCTAGCCTCTCTAGTGCTGCGCAATTCTCGCCGGTGCACAATCCCACCATATGCCTTCCTCAAAACAGCCACCATACCTACCTACTATGGCATCTTCATAGCCATTCCGAGATATATTGCCATGCAACTCCCACTGTTCCGTCTCATGACTTGTGTCGTCACTCTCCTATTGCCATCGCATGATCGTAAGATAGCTAGCGAGATGTTTTCAACGTCATACGCCAAGCTAGATCGTTGCACATCCCGGTACACTGTCGGAGGCATCTCCTATAGAGTCATCATCGTTTCTAAGCTTTGAGCTGTGAGTAAGTAAAAGTGTGATGATCATTATTAGAGCAATGTCCCATGTGAGGAAATAAAAAAAGGCCAAAGAGCCCAAAAAAAGAGAAAAAAAGAGAAGAGGCCTAAGAGCCCAAAAAAGGAGAGAAGGGACAATGCTACTATCTTTTTCCACACTTGTGCTTCATAATAGCACCATGTTCTTCATGATTGAGAGCTTCTTGCTTTGTCACTACCATATGCTAGTGGGAATCATCATTATATAACTTGGCTTGTATATTCCAATGATGGGGTTCCTCAAAATTGGCCTAGGTCTTCGTGAGCAAGCAAGTTGGATGCACACCCACTAGTTCTCCTTTTGAGCTTTCACATACTTATAGCTCTAGTACATCCCTTGTATAACAATACCTACTCATGCACATTGATATCTATTAAAGGGCATCTCCATAGTCCTTGGATACGCCGAGTCAATGTGACCATCTCCTCCTTTTTGTCTCACAACCACCACCACACTTTATTCCACCTATAGTGCTATATCCATGGCTCATGCTCATGTATTGCGTGATAGTTATAAAAAGCTTGAGAAAGTAAGAGTGCGAAAACAATTACTTGGCCAATACCGGGGTTGTGCATGATTTACATTAGTTGTGTGAGGATGATGGAGCATAGCCAGACTATATCATTTTGTAGGGATAACATTCCTTGGCCTTTTTATTTTGAAATTTCATGATTAATTTGCTAGTTTGCTTGAAGAATTATTGTTTTCATGTCAATAGCAAACTATTGTTTCGAATCTTACAGATCTGAACATTCATGTCACGTGAAAGAAGTTGCAAAGGACAACTATGCTAGGTAGCATTCCACATAAAAAATTCATTCTTTATCACTTCCCTACTCGAGGACGAGCAGGAGTTAAGCTTGGGGATGCTTGATACGTCTCCAACGTATCTATAATTTTTGATGGTTTCATGCTATTATCTTGTCAAACTTTGGATGTTTTGGGACTAACTTATTAACTCAGTGCCTAGTGCCAGTTCCTGTTTTTTTTCCATGTTTTTGTCCCCTTAGAGAGGAGGATTTTGAACGGAGTCCAAACGGAATGAAACTGCCAAAAAGATTTTTTATGGAACAGAAAAAGATCAGCAAGCCAGAGAATCAGGGCAGGGGGTCACCTGGGACCCCACAAGCCGTCATGGCGCGGCCAGGGGGGCCGCGCCCCCCTTTCTTGTGGGCTCCCTGAGCCTCCTTTGCCCTAGGTTTTGCGCCTATATATTCCCTAAAATCCCATAGAAAATCAAGAGATCATCGAAAGTACTTTTCCGCCGCTGGAAGCTTCCGTCTCCACAAGATCCAGAGGGGGATTCGGATACGGAGGGCTTCTTCATCAACACCATGACCTGTCCGATGATGCGTGAGTAGTTCACCATAGACCTACGGGTCAATAGCTAGTAACTAGATGGCTTCTTCTCTCTCTTGGATCTTCAATACGAAGTTCTCCACGATCTTCATGGAGATCTATCCGATGTAATCTTCTTTTGCGCTGTGTTTTCGAGATCCGATGAATTGTGCATTTATGATCAGATTATCTATGAATCTTATTTGAGTTTCTTCTGATCTCTCTTATGCATGATTTCATATCCTTGTAACTCTCTTCGAGTTGTGGGTTTTGTTTGGCCAACTAGATCTATGATTCTTGCAATGGGAGAAGTGCTTGGTTTTGGGTTCATACCATGCGGTGACCTCACCCATTGACAGAAGGGGTAGCAAAACACGCATCATGTTGTTGCCATCAAGGGTAAAAAGATGGGATTTTCATCATTGGTTTGAGATTATCCCTCTACATCTTGTCATCTTGCTTGAGGAGTTACTCTGTTCATCATGAACTCAATACACTAGATGCATGCTGGATAGCGGTCGATGTGTGGAGTAATAGTAGTAGATGCAGACAGTATCGGTCTACTTGTCTTGGACGTGATGGCTATATGTATGATCATTGCCTTAGATATCGTCATGACTTTGCGCGGTTCTATCAATTGCTCGACAGTAATTTGTTCACCCACCGTGATATTTTCTATTTTGAGAGAAGCCTCTAGTGAACACTATGGCCCCCAGGTATACTCCACAGCATATTTTCAGCCTTACATTTTTTCTTCGTTGCACTTTCCACCTTCAGTTTTCACTTTGCAATCAATCTTGAAGGGATTGACAACCCCTTTATAGCGTTGGGTGCAAGCTTTTTGTCTTTGCGCAGGTACTCTGGACTTGAAGAGATTATCCTACTGGATTGATACCTTGGTTCTCAAACTGAGGGAAATACTTACTGCCCCTGTGCTGCATCACCCTTTCCTCTTCAAGGGAAAAACCTACGCAAGCAAGAGAAGTAGCAAGAAGAATTCCTGGCGTTGCCGGGGAAGGACTTTTGTTGCCGTAGCACCTTGCTTTTTTTATAATTTCATATTACAAAAACTATAGCTACTATCATTACTACACTTGTATCATAATCCCTTCGCGGAACTAGTGCACCTATACTAATTAGCATTGTATTTGGTGTGTTGGGGACACAAGAGACTTATTGTTATTTGGTTGTTGGGTTGTTTGAGAGAGACCTTCTTCATCCTACACCTCCCATGGATTGATAAACCTTAGGGAATCCACATGAGGAAAAATTGCTACTATCCTGCAAAACAATGCACTTGAAGGCCCAACATAGTCTACAAGAATAAAGTTGTGTAGTAGACATCAGGATCCAAATATGTTTTGAGCACCATGGAGCATATGAGATGTTCGAAGAGCTGAAAATGGTTTTCTAGGCTCATGCCTGGGTTGAGAGGTATGAATCCCCCGACTAGTTCTCTAGCTGGAAGATGGAAGAGAACAACTCAATGAGTGAGCATGTACTCAGAATGTCTAGGTACTACAACCTCTTAAACTAGTTGTGAGTTAATCATCCATATGAAGTGGTGGTTGAAAGAGTTCTCAAGTGACTCCCACCTAGCTACAAGATGTTTGTCATGAACTCTAACATGCAAAGTTTCAAGACGGGCAAAGGCAAGAAGGGACCCTTCAAGAAGAACGATAAGCTAGTTTCCGCTCCCGTGAAGAAACTCAAGGCTGGACCCAAGCTTGCAACTGAGTGCTTCTACTTCAAGGGGACTGGCCAGTCGAAGCGCGACTACCCCAAGTACATGTCTGATAAGAAGGTGGCAAGTTCAACAAAGGTATATTTGATATACATGTTATTGACGTGTACCTTACTAGCTCTCGTAGTAGTGCCTCGGTTGTGAATATTTGCAACTCCTGCACAGTGTCGGTCGTCAAACTCCCACTCCATTACTGCACTCGGCATGGGAACAGTGGAGGCGGCCATACCGTTAGCCCATGACGAATCTTGTTGGACGATGCCGGATGTACCCCGTGTGTCCTGCGTCAACCTTACGCGAGAGCCTCATTGGCTAGCCGCCGGGTCCCACAGCCACACGGGACCACGCAGCCGGCGGGCCCCACAGGCGACAAGACAAGAACCTCATTGGCCCCTGGCTAGCCGGCGAGGCTGCCAGCAGGGTCCCATTCTTGTACCCTTTATCCATATTGTAGGCAGGTGGGTTCGTCTATAAAACCCCCGTTCCCCCTCCATGCACAGGGTCGGTCAATAGATCATACATACACACACCAACCACATAGGAGAGGCGGAGACGAGCCGACTGCTCCCTTCTTCCTCCTCCACAATACAGCTCCAGGAGCAACCTTGTAATCCCATCCAAATACATCATACACTCCGGCAGGACTAGGGGTACATCGTGTGTTCCATGCTTGTACCAACTTCCCCCCCAGCGCCCTCCGTTGCCACTTCGGTTCTCACCTACTTTAGTCTACCCATGGCATATGTTGTCAGTATTCACCGACATTTGGCACCCACCGTGGGGCCGACCGCGGCATCGGCTGGCTTTACACGCTGGGCGAGGCCCCGCACCTACACCACCGGATGCATCGCGTCTTGATCGATTTGTATGCCCGTGGAGACCGCCTTCGATGAGGCAACGCCGATGATGATCGACGTCCCGGTCCGCCATGCGGACTCGGACGAGGAGTCCGATGACGAGGCACATCCTTGTGTCGTTGTCGCTGCTATGAAGAACCTCAGTGTTCTCTTTAGCGACCTGCGCCTCAACGATGGTCCTAGCTACTTCGGCGAGGACTTCGATGTCGAGGCGCTATGCGCCAGCTTCAGTAGGCTCTCTATCGCTGAGACGCCTACGCATGACGTGTACCCCAACAACGTACTTGTCTTCAACGGACCTCCACCGTCGGTGGGGTTCTTCAACACATACCATGTCGCCACCGTCTCCAACATCGTGGAGGTGATGGTCATCGGCGCCGGCACCAGCACGGCTCAGGGCAAAGCGTCAACAAACGTTGCTGACCCCGTTGCTGTCACTGCTAACACGCCCATCGCCACCTCCACAAACCCTAACGATGCACGAACCTTGCTGGAGGAGGCTCGCAAGTAGATCTTAGAGGAGGGCACCGCCGTTGCTTCGACGGAGCGCTGGATGGAGGCCACGTAGCGCGAGTATAACTCCGCATATGGCCTTACTCCGGTTTCTGAGGACCCTTGCCGTCTTGGTTCGGTCATTGCCGAGATTCTAGGCGGCAAACAGCCCGTCTACGAGACTCCTGTAGGAAACTTGCGGGCAGAACAGGTGGCCATGGAAGAAATGCCGAGCTTGGAGGACGAGGAGCGCGCCTTCCAGGAGAAGCGGGTCAAGGATCTCCTTCACGCCGCCAACGAGCAACAGACATGGCTTGACCCTGGTCAAGCCCAGTCAGAGTCTCTAGGACCCAACCCCGGAGCGCACCGCAACCCTAGCGGTCATCAGCACGCGGAGGGATCTTCCTCGCATCGTACTTCCATCTGGAAGGGCGAGGGAAACCAAGATAGGCGCTCCCAGCGCCAGAGCGAGCATTCGAACCGGCGTGGTGGAGGCGACGAGAGCGACTCGGTGTATGAGGTTCCTCGTCCGGGGAGGACCCACGCCACCGGTTCGCAAGGTGCCCTTCTGATCGCGGCTCGGATCAGCGCTTGCGTTCCCCAGGGCGATCAGGATGCCCCCAGGCGTCTCAACGCCCTGGCCTGGTCAGCCCTCCTGGAGGAGGACGGCCCCATCGGTCTGGCCTGCTTCGGCCCCCGGATCCGAGGGGACCCGTTTCCCAGAGGCTTCACCTTGCATCGGGACACTCCCAAGTACAACGGCACTGCCACGCCAGAGGACTGACTGATGGACTACACCACCGCCGTTGGCATCGCCAGGGGAAACAAACGTGTAGTAGTCCGCTACGTGCCACGCATGTTGGCCGGCTCGGCTCGGACTTGGCTTAACA
The DNA here is from genome assembly GCF_904849725.1 of Hordeum vulgare subsp. vulgare. Taxonomy (NCBI): domain Eukaryota; kingdom Viridiplantae; phylum Streptophyta; class Magnoliopsida; order Poales; family Poaceae; genus Hordeum; species Hordeum vulgare. The sequence continues at coordinate 221,836,070 of NC_058523.1, forward strand.
GCCTTCCAACCGGCAGCGTCAACTCATGGGTGGACTTTGAGGAGGCGTTCGTCCGCAACTTCACTAGCACCTACAAGCAACCTCGCCGGCCTCGTGAGCAGGCCATGTGCGTCCAGAGGCCCGACGAACCCCTTCGCGACTACGTCACTCGCTGGACGGAGCTTCACAACTCCTGCGAGGGAGTGCATGAGGTACAAGCCATCCAGTACTACATCGACGGTTGCCGAGACGGCACTCTCCTCAAGCACAAGCTCATGGGCTCCGAGCACACCTATCTGGCGGTGCTCATGGCCAAGGCGGACAAGTATGCCACGGCTGACTCTGCGATGCGAGTCAAGGTGACCGCCTCGGACAAGTCTGTCCCCACGCTGGCTACTCCCAAGCCGGCTGGAGACAATCGAGGTGGCCAAAACAACAACAAGCGTAAGGCGGATCAGCTAGATTCGCGCTGCAAGAACAAGTTGGTAGCCAGCGTGGAGGGTGAGGCGTCGGCTTCTCAAGCAGGCTCTCAACAGAAGCGGCCCAACAGCGGCAATCCGCACTGGTTGCCCAAGCAGACTTTCGAGCAGCTTCTTGACGCCCCCTGCAAGATACACACTGGGGCAGAGCCTTCTACCCACACCCTTCTATAGTGCAGCTTTGCACGACGGCTGTCGCAAGGGGAGGGCCTGCCGGCTGCCCCAGGTGCACAGGCTGCACCTCAAGCCCCCGCTCCTGGTCATACTCCGGCTCCACTCCCGCCGTCTCGCGACGACGGCCGCCTCCATGACGACTACCCCCATCAAGATGGAGCATTCGTTTGCTTCACCAGTGAAGGCGACGACAAGCATAGCCTGCGCCAGCGACGACGTGAGGTGAATGCCACGGTCCCCCGGGTTCCCCACTACATGCATTCGTCTGAAAAGCCCATCACATGGAGCCCGGTCGACCATCCTGCGGTGATTCCCAACCCGGGCTCATACGCGCTCGTCCTCGACCCCACCTTCGCCTCCAAGAGGCTCACCTGCCAGTTTTCTCGGGTGCTGGTCGACGGCGGCAGCAGCATCAACATCCTCTACCTCGACACTCTCCGCAAGCTCGGGCTCAAGGAGATGGACGTCCTGCCGACCAGCACTGTCTTCCATGGCATCATGCCGGGGCAGTCCTGTTCGCCTATCGGAAAAATCTAGCTTGACGTCCTCTTCTGCGACAAGGCTCACTTCCGCCGCGAGTACATATAGTTCGAGGTTGGACCTCAGCAGCCCCTATCACGCGCTGCTGGGCAGACCGGCTATGGCCAAGTTCATGGCTATTCCCCACTACGCCTACCTAAAGATGAAGATGCCGGGTCCAAAGGGCATCATCACTGTTGCTGGCGACTACAAGAAGTCGCTCGAGTGTGCACAGGACAGCAGCCGCCTGGCCGACGCCATGGTGATTGCTGAGGAGAAGAGACAGATCGACCGGCTCGTGGCTCAGGCTACCGAGCAGCCAGCAATCCCTTCTCCTCTGTCCTAGTCGGCCGGCGAAGGCTCCTTAAAGCCGCCTAAGGAAACCAAGCAGGTGCCACTCGACCCTGCAAACCCCAAGCAGCGCGTCACCATCGGGGCTGGCCTCAGCCCCAAATAGGAAGGCGAGCTCGTCGACTTCCTCCGTGAGAATCGGGACATCTTTGCATGGTCCCCCAAAGACATGTCGGGTGTTCCGAGGAAGTACGCCGAGCACAAACTTCACGTGCGACCGGAAGCAAAGCCCGTAAAACAACCTTTGCGCCGCTTTGCCGAGGGGAAGCGGCGCACAATTTGAGAAGAGATTACCCGGCTCCTTGCAGCCGGCTTCATCATGGAGGTTTTACACCCGGACTGCTTAGTTAATCCTGTCCTGGTGCTAAAGAAAAATAATACATGGCAAATGGGTATTGACTACACTAGCGTGAATAAGGCTTGTCCGAAAGACCCTTTTGTGTTGCCTAGGATAGATCAAGTGATCGACTCCACTGCAGGCTGCGAAATGGTGTCATTTCTGGATGCCTATTCAGGCTACCATCAAATCAAGCTGGATCCAGCTGATCGCCTGAAGACCTCCTTCATCATGCCCTTCGGGTCCTACTTCTAAACCACCATGAGGTTCGGTCTAAAGAACGCTAGTGCGACATTCCAACGCTGCATGCAACAGTGCCTACTGCCACAGATCGGCAGAAACATCCACGTCTAGGTGGATGACATAGTCGTCAAGACGAAGCAGCACTTCAGCCTCCTCGACGACTTGCGGGAAACATTCGCCAACCTGCGCGAGTACAAGATACGGTTCAACACGGAGAAGTGCATATTTGGGGTTCCAGGCGGCAAGCTCTTGGGGTTCTTCGTGTCCGCTCGTGGCATCGAGGCGAACCCCGAGAAGATCGGCACCATTGAGCGGATGGTTAACCCGGCTCAGATACTAGACGTCGAGAAGTTCGCCGGTTGCCTGGTGTCCCTTAGTCGGTTCGGCAGCCGGCTTGGCGAGAAGGCCCATCCACTGTACCAACTCATGAAGAAGACGACGAAATTCGAGTGTAACGACCAGGCGGACGAAGCCTTCCGCGACCTCAAGCGGGTCATCTCGAGCCTGCCAATCTTTCCAGCACCGGCTGAAAGGGAACCCATACTGTTAGTGTAGTCTTCGTAGTTCAACGCAAGGAGGAGGGCAAGGCACTGTTAGTGTAGCACCCTTTCTACTACCTCAGCGAGACCTTGTCCGCCTCCAAGCAGAACTATCCCCACTACCAAAAAATGTGTTATGGTGTTTACCTTGCTACAAAGAAGTTGAAGCAATACTTTAAAGAGCATGCTATCACCATGGTGAGCACTGATCCACTTTCAGAAAACATGGGCAACCGTGATGCAACTGGCAGGATCGCCAAGTGGTCCATTGCCATGGCGGACCACGATATCCGCTACGATCCTTGAACCGCCATCAAATCTCACGTGATGGCCGACTACCTAGTCGACTAGGCTGAAACCCAGTTTGAGCCACCACCTCCAGACTCCACGCATTGGCAGATGCACTTGGACGGCTTGAAGAGGCGGACCGGTTTGGGAGCCGGCATCGTCTTGACGTCTCCGAAAGGAGACCAGCTCAAGTATCCTCTCCAGATCCACTTCGCCGCCTCCAACAACGTCGCCGAGTACGAAGCACTTGCTCACGGCCTCCGGCTCGCCAAGGAGATTGGCATCCGGCGGCTCATCTGCTTCGGCGACTCAGACCTTGTGGTGCAGCAAGATTCTGGCGAATGGGACACTAGGGACGCCAACATGGCAAGCTACCGCTTCCTCATCTAGCAGCTCAACAGCCCCTTCGACGGTTGCGAGTTCCACCATGTTCCCAGGGCGAAAAACGAGGCAGCCGATACATTAGCCAAGATTGGCTCCATGAGACTGGCTATCCTAGCCGGCGTCTCCCTCGAGCAGCTCCACAAGCCATCTATCAGGCCGTCTCCAGAGTCGGCATCAATTTTCGTGCCGGCTGATTCTTCGGTGCAAGCCCCATCGGCTCCACCAGCTACGCCGACTACAACTCCTGTGCCGGCTACGCTGGCTGTTCCGACTCCAATTGCGGCACCGGCTACAACTACTTCGTCGGCTACGACTACTTCGTCGGCTAACACAAATCCGGCTCCATCCTGCCTCGAATCTTGTCGTTTCGACACCCAGTGGGTGGATGTCATGGAGGTAGACGGTGAGCCGGCTGCCACGATGGCGTCAGAGACACCATGTATCGAGCCATCGACTACTTCTTCATCAAGCGCGAGGGATGCAGAAGCCCCTGCCAGTCAGGTCGAGACGAAGCCAGCCCTTGTGTCGGCTCCGTCATGGGCTCAACCCATCCTGGCCTTCCTCCTTCACGGCGAACTTCCTCAAGAAGAGGCGGAGGCAAGGCAGATCTAGCGCAGATCTGCAACCTACGCCATCATCAATCGCGAGTTGCTTCGGCGTAGCGTGACTGGCGTGTTCCATCGCTGCGTCGAAGGAGAAAAGGGACAGGAGATCCTTAGAGACATTCACCAGGGGCAGTGCGGGCATCATGCCGCCTCTAGAACCCTGGTGGCCAAGGCATTCGGCCACGGATTCTACTGGCCCACGGCCCTCGAGGAGGCCTTGGACATGGTCAACAAATGCGAGGGCTGTCAATTCTTTGGTACGCAGAGCCACATGCCGCCTTCGGCCCTCAAAACCATCCCCTTGTCATGGCCTTTCCCGTCTGGGGGTTGGACATGGTGGTGTATTTCAAGACGGCTCGCGGTGGCATGACTCACCTCTTGGTGGCCGTCGACAAATTTACCAAGTGGATCGAGGCTAGGCCCATCAAGAAGCTTGATGGCCCCACGGCTGTCAAGTTCATCACGGACATCTCTGTCCGGTACGACATCCCCCACAGCATCATCACCGACAATGGCACTAACTTCACCAAGGACGCTCTGGCGCTCTACTGCTCCAAGGTAGGCATCCGGCTCGACTTGGCGTGAGTGGCCCATCCCCAGTCCAATGGCCAGGTGGAAAGGGCCAACGGCCTAATCCTGGCCGGCATCAAGCCAAGACTGGTAGCACCACTTGTCAAGTCAGCCGGCTGCTGGATCGAAGAATTGCCGGATGTACTGTGGAGTCTCCGCACCACGCCCAACCGGTCAAGCGGGTCCGAGGCCGTCATCCCTACGGATATCGAGTTTGACTCTCCTAGGGTCACCCTGTACACGAAAACGGAGGCGAAGGAGGAAATAGAAGACGATGTTGATCTCCTCGAGGAAGCAAGGGACCTAGCCTTGAGCCGGACGGCCATCTATCAATAGAAGCTGAGATACTACCACAGCAAGAAGATCAAGCCTCTCTCTTTCAGAGAGGGAGACTTGGTGCTCAGAAGAATCCAGTGCACCGCCGGCTAGCACAAGCTCTCATCCCCATGGGAGCGACCCTTCATCATCAGTAGGGCATTGCACAACAACGCATACTACTTGATCGATGCCCAGAAGCCAAGGAAGCGCAAGAGGGACGACTCCGGCCAGGAGACAGAACGTCCATGGAACGCGGCGTTGCTTCGCCCGTTCTATTGCTGGAAGGAAAGTATCAAACATGGAAAGAGCATGCACATATGTATCTTTCTCCGTCTTCAGGGCAATGAAAAGAGCATGCCATATGCTTCTTTTTAAATTCATACTTAGAGTGCTCACTCTGTGAGCTCCTTGCCGGCTCTAATAATCTCGGGGGATCGCTAGCCACCCAGATGACTTCCTTATGTTGTAGAAAAACACATAGTGTACGCCGGACCGATCCCTGGTCACCTCGTAACATCTACAGACCGGCTCCCGACTGTCCGGATAAAAGGCGACGCCAGGTAAGGCCGGATACATGGAAAGTTTGACTACGAAAAGGTTGCCAGCTCGGGTTGGCTTGATCTATTTTACGATCTCATTCTAGCCGGCCTCTTCTGTTTATGTTTGAATCTTTAAGTCTTGATGGCTTCGAAAAATTTAAGTCCTATATTCTCAAAGTCAGAAACCTCGACCCAGTCAAAGACCGGCTCCCGGTTGTCGGGCTGGCGGGGTGGAAACTTGGGGGGTAGAGGAGTTGGAGAAAAAGAAGTCAAGCAAGAATCAAAAGATGAAGATATAAAACAACACGCATGGCAATACGAATATAATGCTGAATCCATACATTCAAAAAGCATTGGCCCACGGCCGAAGTTCATTACACCCCAAGTGGGTGGAACTGTTGGACTGACAAAACAATTGCAGACAACAAGAAAGAAAAACAGGATCGGCTAAGGGGCTGCGGCCTCATCGGTCGCCCCCACTGCTGCTCCTGAAATAGTGGTTCCACCATCGCCGGCTGCTCCCGATGTGGTGGCGCCATCTCCTCCGCGAGGGCTTCTGGCTCCGTCCGCGTCGGAGTCGGCATACGTCTCGCCGCTGGAGGCGGTGGCGTTCTCCACTTCATGGGTCGCCTCGTCGGAGCTGCCATCAGCATCATAGGGCTGAAGGCCATGCAGATCCTCAGGGATCACATTGCTGCCTTCACCCCGCTCCAAGTTGAGGTCATCCCAGGCGGCGTACGAGGTGATGTCGCTCGCCCTCACACACAGCTCCTCCTCCACGGCCTGCAGCTCCCCCCCCCGAGCCATCGCGGTGAGTGACGAGCTTGCCCAAGTCCAGGTTTCAGTACCAGGACTTGGCCAAGTGCAGGACCATGTAGGCTCCAGCATGTGCGACCGAAGCGCGCCAAGCGCCAATGTGGTCTTCGCGAACCGCAAGGCAGCGGGAGAGCCAGCTCATCGATGCCGGCTCCACGCCATCCGGTCATAGAGCCTTCACCATCGACGAGCCTGCAACCTGGAGCCGAGCCACGGACTCGCCCAGGACACGCAGGCAGGCTCTAAGGCCCACCCCGATCTCCTCCACGCTCCAGCCGGAGGTAACGTCTACCTCCTGCCCAGCCGCGCGGCGCTCCTTGCAGCTCACCTCGACGGCCGTGTCGGTGGCGTCCCATGTCTCAGGGAAGACGCCTGAGATAGGGGAAGGGGCTAAAAGAAGAGTAAGAAGAGGAGGCGGCAAAGAAAATTCAATACAAAACGAAAGAAGACTCACGGTTGAAGTGGCTATCAGTCTCATGGGCGCCCTCCAGGGCCTGAAGATCCCGCACCTTGTTCGCTTGGTTGAGGAAGGCGACTTCATCCTCGAGGGCCGCCGCCATGTCCAGGGCCTTGGCCAGCTAAGTCTGCTTCTAGATCAGGGCTTCCTCCTTTTCCTTAAAGGTAGCGTCCTTGAGTTTCCTCTCCTCGAGATGAAGCGTCTCAAGGCGCTCCACGTCGGGAGTATGGGAGGCGTCCTTCTACTCGAGGGAGGCGCATAGCTGCTCCTGCTCATCCTGGCGGGCCTCCTCGAGCTCCTTCATCTCCTCGTGGAGAAGAGTCAGCTGCTGCTCGAGCCGGTCGTCCGCCTCGCACAGGGTGTCCCGCTCCACGACGGCCTCGCCCAACCAGGCCTCAAGTTCGGCGATCTGGCCATCAGCCACCTGGTTTTGAGCACGCAGCGTGTTGTAGGCTTGCACCTAGGCATCATAAAGATCCTACAAGAAATGAAGAAGAAAAAGTAAGATTAGGCCTGGTTAACTCATAACCAGCCCGATTCACGGGGGCTACACCCAGTGGGTACGATAGCGCGCCCCACTAAAAAAGCAAAGCAAGAGAAGAGGCTCAAAGAGATTCGGCCCGGCCGATAATCGGCCGGCCTGACTCTCGGTGGCTACACCCAGTGGGTGCGCTGTCAGGCCCCCACTGATTCAAGAAGAAGAAAAAAATCAAAGACAGAGACGATACACTTACCCTGGTGCGCTCCTCCAGACGCTCCAGATCGCCGCCCACCACGCGAGCCGCCTAGTCCACTTTGTACCGGCTGCTGGCAAACAGCGATACTAGCTCCAGGACACCATGGAGCACGGTGCCTGCGGGCAGCTTCTGGAGCTCCAGATTGGCCGCTATCCAAGCCTTCATGGGCCGGCTCCCGACCCCGGGGCCGTCTCCTGGAGCAGCCGGACCATGGTTGGAGACGACGAAGGTGCCTTCTCCATGCGCTGGCATGCCGGTCGGCTCCGCCGACGTCCCGACTGGCACCGTCTCTTCAGCACGAGGTAGATGGGCCGCGTCCGGCGCATCCATGTTCACCCTTGGCACATCCGGGGCCACGTCTGGCGTGTCCAGGTTCAATTCCGACGTGTCGGTCGCCGCCTCGGCCTCAGGTGAATCAGAGATCACCTCAAGATCCACCGGCGCGGAGGTGTCCGGCTTAGAAGGATGGGACTCCTCGGTCCTCGGGCCACCTCAGGGCCACCTCGCTAGCTGGCTCCTCCACGCGAGCATGCGTGGAGGGGTCATGTATAGCCTTTGTGCGCCTCTTCGCTGGCTTCTCGGCATGGCTGGCCCAAGACTGGCCCTCGGCCATCTTCTCTGTGGCCGAATCCAGCAGCGGGTTGATTGCTCCTCGAGCTCCTTCCGGGCATCGTCGTTCGCTCCCCAGCCGGCTCGCTCAGCGGCGGACGCGGTGTATTCCTCCACGTCTTCCGCCTCCTTGACAAGCGACGCTTTGAGGAACAAAACTTCATGCAAGACAAAGTAAGAAGAGCGAAAGGGGAGCCCTACTGAACATCAGATAGGGAGGAGGGAGTCTTGGTGGGCAAAAGGGGAGCCCTGCTGCCAATGAAGGGCTCCAGGGTTGTCAGAAGAGCGAAAGGGGAGCCCTGCTCATGATGATGGGCACCTGCCTCCTGCCGCCACCAATACAACGCTTCTTAGTGCCGCCTGCTCGTGCTCCGACGGGAGGACCCGTCACGGCTCTCTTAGGTGTCGGCCTGGAAGCTGTGGCACCCTTGCCCTTCTTTCGGGCCGCCTCATCAAGAACGGACGCCTCGGCCTTAAGGCGCCGTCCGCGCGTCAGGGTCGGACTGGTGACCTCCTCCACCCCGTCGGAGTCTTCCGCGAAGGCTGCATCAGATAGGGAGGAGGGAGACTCATCATCATTCGTCCAATCTACAATGGAGGGCCTCAGATGCTCACCAGACGGCTCCGTCCCCTCCGACTCCAGCGCATCCTCCGAACCTTCGGAGGAGGCAGAACGGGACTCAATCATGCCCTCATCCTCGATCTCCGAGGCATCAGTCGTTACCACGTCGGGGGCAGGCGGGTTGAGGTTTGCAAGGGCTACAGATGTCCTATTCCCCATGATGAGCTACTCACGCTTGAACAAGCTGGTTATTCGGTGCCTTCTCCTGAACGTGTCATCATTTCAGCGCCACCGCCGGCAGAACTCCGGTGGACGACAACCACGCCGCATATTACGTTCGGGACAGTTTCTCGCCAAGATTCATCTCCCGGATTTCCCGGCGATGATTTTCAAATTGCCAAATTAAACGGAATTTCTCCCGTGCAACAAGGAGCTACAGCTGATCCCGCCGAGATTCATGGTATTTTGAATGATGAGAATCACTTTTCGGTGGCAAGTTTGGATTCTGGGCCTTTTTCCACACTCATTAATGAGTCTGCTGAGGTTACCTCCTTCTCTCGGCCCGACCCTAACCCTTCGATGGATATTCCCTCCTCGCAGGAGGCCCATCTGGCCTTTGATGAACTCATTAATAGCATGGTTGAGGATATCTTTCTTGCTCAATTTGCAACACTCGGGGCCATCTAGCTGCGAACTGCACGGCTTTGCCTGGATTCTCTGACAATACTGTGGGCCACGCACGATCTAGAGGAGCCTCTTTTATGCGTAATAATTGTCTTACTTGGAACTGTAGGAGACCCACCAGCTCCCGTGCCGCTGATATCTCAGGAACTACTGATACTCTTGGTGAAACAGCAACGCCTGTGGCACAGTTCTGTCCTGTCCCATCACCTTCGCATCCTCGAACTCCCTCCAAGACGCCACCTGCCACTCCGCCACCGCCTCCCGCAATGGCGAGCTTCGAGCTTGATCCTGAGTTCTTCCTCCCGCCTGGCCACAACATCATCGATGGAGGACCGGACCGGCTGCCTCGGACCTACACCATGCATGCGGTCCCCATCACCAGACGTCATGAGTGTTTTGTCATCGCTGACGTCCACCCAGCACCCCCAGCTGACAACGTGATTCAGGTATGGCAAGAAGTTGATGCTCTTCTTCTTCACCAAGCGTTACAAGTTCGTTCTGCCCAGCCATGGATTGAGGGTGTTGGATTGTATGAGCTCCGAGATGCGGCGGAAAGCTATGCTGCGGTCCACATGGTTCCGCAGGAAGTTGCTCATAACTCTGTGGTGCGCTTCCTGCATCACGATCAGGGTGTTGGTTTCTGTGGCCAAGAGGGCTTTCGTCAGGGCTGCCTCATGATTCTGGGGGTCCCCCTAGACTTCCGCAACACTGAAGATCTCCGGGCTGCTGTCCATACCTTCGGAGAGTTTCACCATTGGGTCAGTGATGATCTTTATTTGGTTCGCTCTATCGTGTTTGCTTCATTCCCATATGACCGGCTGGTCCCTCGCGGTATCAACTTCTTTGAATATGCTGCTTGGGGAGGCGCCAAGGTTTCCTGGTCTGCGCCGGTACACATCCTGGGTGCGGCGGCTGCTGAGATTCTGCCTAATGATGAGGATCCCATGCCCCTCAATGGCAACCCTCACCCGCTCCCTAGACATCTCGTTCATGATAATCTGCAATTTGCTCTGCTCCCGTATCCTGCGCTGGGTTGGAATGCGGTGCCGCTAGCGCCTGAAGATCCAGTGGTTCCTGCTGCTAATGCCGGAGGGTGGGGACAGCCGCCTGTTGCCGCCGATGGAGGAGGATGGGAACCTGAAGCGGCCCCGGAAGCACCTGCTGCCGATCCTGTTCAGCATCAAGAGTCTATGGTGATTGATCAGCCGAGTCTTGCTTCCTCGGATTCGATTCATGATCTTGTGGACCTAGACCCTCAGTCGCAGGGTGACATGGAGGTGGAACCTGCTTCTCAAGAACCCTCGCTGGCTAACCCTGATGCCCCTGATGCTGACATGCCACTGGCTGCCCGGGGCAATGATGCTGAGCCGGAGGAAGATGTGCCTGTGATGGAGGAGGCACACGATGACAATCCCCTGGCAATTGTCCTCTACAAACCCCCTCACATTTAGACCGACAACATCTTTGTTGGGGCTGCAAGGGTTGTGTACGGGCCTCCTCTGCCGCCAGTAATGTCCTCGGCACGCACCTTCGATGCTCTCATGGGAGCTTCTACTGCTATGCACATGCCTCGTCAACTGCAGATGCCAATTCTGGAGCCCATTATGATCCCCAAGCGATCCTGGGCAGTGGCTTTCGACCCTGATGCTCGAGAACCTCCACCATCAGAGCCTGCTAGTACCTCTCTCTAAATGCAGGAGGTAATCCCTCTTAGTCCTTCTTCATCTGCAGAGGACTTATCTTTTCTTTCTCCTGCTCCATCCAAGAAGGGGACCCGCAAGAAGGCCACTCCGGTCGTTGACTCCTCTGTCCGTCGTTGTACTCGCGGCTCCATCAAGCGCGATGGCTTCAAGCCAATCCTGCAGGAGCTGCCTGCGCACGTACCCAAGAAGAGGAAGCCCAAGGCCAAGCCAATGCCCTCTACATCACAGGAGACTGAGGATGTTCAAGTACTTCCTGCCACTCCTATCCCAGTGATTCAGGAGGTTGGACAGTCACTAGGCATTGCCCCTGAGCAGCTTACGGTGGATCGACTTATGGAAGATCCTGCTGATTCTGCGCCATCGTCTACTGATGTTTAATCCACCTATGTTAATCTGTTACTATACTGGCTCTATGTACTGTCTAACTTCTGCTTGCTCTGTCTTTTGGTTTTCGGAACCTTGGTCGCACTGGCTATTATATAGCCCTGCTTTTGCTATATATATATTCTGCAATGGATAGTCGTTCTACGAGAAGTTGGCGTGTGCTGTGTTGGAATGTGTGTGGCCCAAATTCGGACCATAGGCAGCGTGCCGTCCGTAACAAGACTGATGAGAGCCTAGCTGTTGTGGTGTGCTTGCAGGAAACAAAAATGCAGTCAATCGAGTTTCGTATAGTCAAAGGTTTCTGTCCCAAACGCTTTGTTCAGTTTGCTTACTCTCTTTCCAGGGGTGCATCAGGGGGGCTTATCACCCTTTGTAATTCTTCCATTCCTACTGGTTAATTAGTGGAATGCACACCCTATGGATTGATCATCTCTTTTACCTCAAATCACACGGGTGAATCATGGACTTTAGTGAATGTCTATGGTCCATGTCAAGGCGAGGCCAGAGATCTTTTTGTTAGCTAGCTCTACAATCTTAATATTCCCACTGGGGCTAATTGGTTGCTTCTTGGAGATTTTAATTTCATTAGATCTCGTGACAACAGAAACCTTCCTGGGGCTGATGTAAATGACATGTTCATCTTCAATGAAATTATTGGGCATCTGGGATTGCTGGAACTACCCATTAAAGGCAGATCATACACTTGGTCCAATATGCAAGATTCCCCTCTTCTGGAGCAGCTTGACTGGTTTTTCACATCAGCCAACTGGATCTCCTCATATCCTCTTACACAAGTGCCACCCCTTGCAAAGACTGCTTCTGATCATGTTCCTTGTGTGGTCACTGTCAACACTTCCATCCCTAAATGCAACCTATTTCGCTTTGAAAATTACTGGGTTGAAATGGAGGGCTTCATGGAATGTATCCAGCAATCCTGGCTCATTCCTTCAAGGAAAACCCACATTACTGCTGTTATTATGGATAAGATGAAGCATCTTAGGCAGGATTTGAAAAAATGGCAGACAAATCTATCACAGTTAAAAACTTTTAATTCCAGATGTAATCAAGTTGTGCTGTGTTTGGATGAGTTTGAGGAGTTGAGGTCACTTTTCAGACCAGAAGCTAATTTCAGGAAAATTGTCAAATTACATTTGGAACATCTTCTGCATCTTCAGTGCTTGTACTGGAAGAAGAGAGCCACTATCAGATTTGTTAAGGTTGGTGACGAAAACACTAAATTCTTCCATGCTATGGCTACTGAGAGATATAGGAGGAATTCCATTGCATCTCTCAAGTTAAATGATGGTTCTACCATATTTGATCATGATCAAATTGCTGCATGCTTTTAGGCATCTTTTAAGGATAGAATGGGAACTTCTCTTGGCATTAACATGGCATTTGATTTACAATCCATGCTGCATGAGGTGGAGGGTCTAGATATTCTCATAGAACCTTTTTCTAAGTCTGAAATGGACAAGACTATTCAGGATATGCCCATTGACAAAGCTCCAGGTCCTGATGGTTATAATGGTCTTTTCTTCAAGAAATGCTGGCACATTATCTCCCCTGAGTTTTACCAACTTGCTGCTGCTTTTCATGTTGGTCAGGCTCCGCTTGAGAACATGAACTCATCTTATATTACTCTGATTCCAAAGAAGAGATCACCTGAACATGTGGGAGATTACAGACCAATATCACTTACTAGAATGGGTCTCAAATTTCTGTCCAAAATGATTGCTAATAGGCTACAGTTGCAGATTCTGAAGTGCCTTCAGAAGAATCAGTATGGCTTTATCAAATCTAGGACCATTCAAGATGGTGTGGGATGGACTCTGGAGTACCTGCACCAATGTCATCAATCCAAGAAACCTATAGTTATTCTTAAGCTGGATTTTTAAAAGGCATTTGATTATGTGGAACATGAGTTCATTTTCTAGATTATTAAGCACAAAGGCTTCAATGACAGATGGATCCTTTGGGTTAAGCAGCTCCTAACTTCTGGATCATCTTCAGTTCTGATCAATGGTGTGCCTGGAAAGAAGTTCATGTGCAAGAAAGGTGTCAGGCAGGGAGATCCCATGTCTCCACTGCTTTTTGCTATTGCTGCTGATTTTTTACAAACTCTGGTTAATCAACTGCTGGTGGAGGGGCTGATACAGCTGCCTATACCTTGTCATGATAAGGATTTCCCTATAGTGCAATATGCTGATGATACCCTTATCATCCTACCTGCTGATAAATCCCAGTTGTTGCAGTTCAAGAAAATGCTCTTACTTTTCTCCCAGTCCGGTGGATTACAGGTGAACTACCACAAATCTGCACTTCTACCTGTTGATACTTCTCCTCAGCATCTACAGGATCTGGCAGACTCCATTGGTTGCAAAGTGGGATCTTTGCCCTTCACATATCTTGGCCTTCCTGTTGGGACAACTAAACCAAGAATCATTGATCTCATGCCTCTGGTTGATAACATGGAAAGAATACTCAGTGCTAGTTCATCTTTTCTTGCTCAGGGGGGAAGGCTGCAGTATTTAAACTCAGCCCTGTCTTATGTGCCTATCTTCTTTCTATGCAATCTTGATATCCCACCAGGCATACTGAAGTAGTTGGAGAGGATTCAAAGGCAATGTCTATGGAGAAGAAATGGGAATGGTCATGCACCCTCTCTTGCTGCTTGGCCTCTAGTGTGCAGGCCTAAAAATAAAGGGGGGCTAGGAATTATGAACCTAGCAGTCCAGAATGAAGCACTCCTGCTCAAACATGTTGATAAATTCCTCAATCATGTTGATATCCCTTGGGTTAATATGATTTGGAACACTTACTATCATGACACAATACCTCAGGGAACTTCACTTTGTGGTTCTTTTTGGTGGAAGGATATCTATAAATGGCTTGACAAATTCAGACAGTTACATTTGTTCTGCCGAACAAGGGTGACTCCTTCCTGTATTGGTCTGACTCCTGGTTGATTGGAAACTCCATTATGCCAATGGCTGCCAGATTCCAAAGACTGTTTTCTTTTGTGGCTGATCCTTTCTGCACAGCTCAAGAGGTCTTCACAGCCTTTTATGATGACAGCATGCTCTCCATGTTTCACTTACCACTGTCTGCTCAAGCTTATCAGGAACTGCTTTCGGTCCAATCTTTGCTTGAGGACCTGGATCTTGATCACCAGGCCTCTGACAGATGGGTATGGGGAAAGGATGCTAAGGTCTACACAGCCAAGAGCTACTACGCTCATATTCGTAGCAGTATTATACCAAACCCTTTACTCAACTGGATCTGGAGAAGGTGCTGTACCATGAAGATTAAGATGTTTGCCTCGATGCTCATCATGGACATGCTAAATACTCAAGATATGCTTGAACGACGTCACTGGAATGTTTCTGACTCCAACCTTTGTATTCTATGTCATGCTTGAGTCAAGGAAGACAAAGATCACTTAATCTTCAATTGTCTTTTCAGTACCAGGGTCTGGAATTACCTGCAGATCACATGGCAGGGTCCATCCATGTGGAGTGCTGTTGTTGCTGCTAAAAAGGACTTCCATAACCCTTTCTTTGCTGAGGTGGTCTTCACTGCATGTTGGAACATCTGGACTATCAGAAATGAAAAGGTCTTCAACCAGGAGCAGCCAAAGTTCAAAAAATGGAGATCTGGATTCTTTCATGACATTTCTGTGTTAGCTCATAGAATTAAGGCTAGTTTCAGGGATGATCTCCTTAAATGGGTTTCCTTTTTGCCTCCTTGAGGTTTGTAATCTTTGCTCCTCTTCCCCTTTGTACATTCTAATCTCCTCTTGTACATATTGCTCTCATATATGGGAATAAAGGAAAAATGGCTGTGGGGAGTTTTCCCTCCAGTAGCCGCTCAAAAAAAGGCCATATTTGAGTAAAACAGTACATAATGGATGTAAGCCCTTAATTAGCATAGAGCTCATATCGGAGCCATCCTCATGGTAGGAAGCCCTTAATTAGCAAGGATGTTAGTTAGGACAAAACAATTTTTCCAGACCCTTCAAAATCACTTACAAAACCTTTATATTTCTCACCTCTTCTAAATTTTCAAAGGAAGTGAAGGTTTTTGCCTTAGCACTTCCACAGTTATTCTCTTGGCTCTCGTCATGTGCTTTTTCAAAAAACACGCAAACGGTTGCTACCACCCTTATGCCCCTGACCACTGGATTCCTTCAAATCCTCATGGGTAAACTTAAGGGAATCGACCTTGCCAAACGATCACCAACATATTTGAAAGACGAAGTGGGCATCGCTATGACAAGACAACACCAACAGAAGCTACCTTCTCAAGGAATGAGAACATCAAGACTTAGAAGATGGTGGTATCCTCGACACTGTCCTAGAGTGATGCAGCCTTGGCCCATGATGATCATGACATAAGAGATGCAACATCATGATATGCATCACTAATAGAGTGACCATGTCCTTATCATTGTTGTGTCAACAATCAGCACTGGATAAGAACCTCGCCATTGGTGCGCCACACCATTGTGAACAGGAAAAATTTCTCTTCATCCCCCGATCCTAGTGTCGATGTTGCCATCAACATATCCGACAGGTCGGAACTGTATAACGCCTTGTCCATGTCATTTCATAAAGGATTTCCCACTTGGAATTATTGATGCCTTGGAAGACAAGAAGACATTGGCAAGATTACGAAGACAACAGAAGACCCTGTTAACGACAACCATGAGGAGCCACTTTGGCTATCAGCTCACGAGACAGAAGTTGTCAAAGGTTCTTCAGGATCAACCTGGATCGTTTTGAAAAACAATAACAAGAGACATAGCGACGCCTAAAGAAGACACACAAGACTGAGAAGACTCTGTTTCGAGACACAAAGCAAGCACAACTACTAAGTCTGAAAACCCCTAGGGTAGGATAAGTCGTGTATCCCCTATACGTAGTCTATTCTTGCTTGTGCTTATTTGTGCTTTATTGAAATTTGCACTATTGCCATGGGCAACAAGTACGCGACCGTATCACCTATCTCATCTTACTATTTGCATTTGGCCTCTTTGGCACCTGTTTGATTGCTCTTGCACTATACTCATACGTCTCCAACGTATCTATAATTTTTGATTATTCCATGCTATTATATTATCAACTTGGGATGTCTTATATGCATTTCTATGCCATTTTATATCATTTTTGGGACTAACCTATTAACTCAGTGCCTAGTGCCAGTCTATTTTTTTCCGTGTTTTTGACCTTTTTCAGAAAAGAGTATTAAACCGAGTCCAAATGGAATAAAAAACGCGGGATGATTTTTTCCATAACAGAAGATACCCCGAAGACTTGAGAACCAAGGCAGGATGTCTCGTGGGAGGTCACGAGCACCCTAGGAACGCCCTAGGGGGGCGCGCCTAGCTGGCTCGTGGCCCCCCCGTGCCTCTTCTGCCCTACCTCTTTCACCTATAATTTCCCAAAAGTCCCGAAACCTCTAGAGAGAGCCACGAAAATACTTTTCCGCCGCTGCAAGCTTCTATCTCCGCAAGATCCCATCTAGGGACCGTTCTGGTGCCCTGCCGGAGGGGGATTCGGACACGAAGGGATTCTTCATCAACACTATTGCCTCTCCGATGATGCAGGAGTAGTTCACCACAGACCTTTGGGTCCATAGCTAGTAGCTAGATGGCTTCTTCTCTCTCTTGGATCTTGAATACAAAGTTCTCCATGATCTTCATGGAGATCTATCCGATGTAACTTTCTTTTGCGATGTGTTTGTCGAGATCAGATGAATTGTGGATTTATGATCAGATTATCTATGAATATTATTTTAGTCTCCTCTGATCTCTTATATCCATGATTTCGTATCCTTGTAATTCTCTTTGAGTTATGGGTTTTGTTTGGTCAACTTGATCTATAATTCTTGCAATGGGAGAAGTGCTTTGTTTTGGGTTCATACCGTTCGGTGTCCTCACCTAGTGACAGAAGGGGTAGCGAGGCACGCATCGTGTTGTTGCCATGAAGGGTAAAAAGATGGGGTTTATATCATATTGCGTGAATTTATCAGTCTACATCATGTCACCTTGCTTAAGGCGTTACTCCGTTTGTTATGAACTTAATACACTAGATGCATGCTGGATAGTTGTCGATGTGTGGAGTAATAGTAGTAGATGCAGACAGTATCGGTCTACTTGTCTCGGACGTGATCCTATATGTATGATCATTGCCTTAGATATCGTCATGACTTTGCGCGATTCTATCAATTGCTCGACGGTAATTCGTTCACCCACCGTAATACTTGCTATCATGAGAGAATCCTCTAGTGAACACTATGGCCCCCGGGTCTACTTTACAAATCATATATTCATATATACATACAAAAATATCAAAAATACCATGTTGCACTTTTACTTATTTTTACCTTTCATCACTATCAGATCTCACCTTGCAAGTAATCGTGAAGGGATTGACAACCCCTTTATCGCGTTGGGTGCAAGTTTGTTTGTTTTTGCGCAGGTTCATTGGTGCCTCATCTTGATACTCCTATTGGATTGATACCTTGGTTCTCAAACTGAGGGAGATACTTATTTCTACTTTGCTGCATCACCCTTTCCTCTTCAAGGGAAAAACCAACGCAAGCTCAAGAAGTAGCAAGAAGAATTTCTGGCACCGTTGCCGTGGAGTATTCAAGTGAAGCATATCTACCAAGTACCTATTGCAAACTCATCTCTTGCATTTAAATTATTAGTCTTTGTCCTCTCGTTTTCCTCTCCCCCACTTCTAAAATGATTTTCCAAAAATACCAAAAATATTTTCATTTTTTATTCGCTCTTCTTACGTTTTCCTTTTTCGTTTGCCTTTCCTTTGCTTGTGTGCTATGTGCCTTCAATATGCTTGCATCTTTGCTTGCTAAGTATCTATTGATATGGATCCACTTAAAGTTTTCTACTTGGATCATCTTCAATCCGTTTGTGCTCATGCCGAAGCCCCAACTAGCTTGGTTGATGGGAAATCTTTAGATGAGCATGATCATTTTGTGCGTCACCATTTGTCTAAAAGGGGAGACTCTTATGGCATCACATAAATAGTTTTCTATGCTATGCTTTTAATCTATGTGAAATTTATGATTATACTTGTTGCTCTAAAGACCCTAAAAACACCTTCCCTACCTATGTGAGTTTAATGATAATGAAATCTTATCTTCTTATGAAAAGGGTGTTTATAGCTATTATGATATTGAACAAACTGAAGAATTTGTTGTTTTTAAGGGTACTCATGAATTTGCTTCTTTGGTTGAAAAGTATGATATTACTCTATACAAATATGAACATCTTGACGTACTTAACTACTACCGTGAGAACTTTGCTTCTAATGCCTATGTTATTGAATTTATTGAGTGAATGTCCGGTTCTTTGGAGGAAAATAATGATATGCATGAACCTATAGATAATTGTGATTCCGTTGATATGATTGAAATATCTCCCCTTCATAAACATAATGCTTGCTATGCTTGTGGCCACGATGCCAATATTAATGATGCCTATGGAGATGAACTTGCTATAGTTCCTTATGTTAAACGTGAAATTATTGTTCTTGCATCCACACATGCTAGCCCCTTTAAAGAAAAGCATGATTGCAATGATTTTATTATAAATTTTATGAATGTCAATTATGCTGAAAATATGCAAAACCCTAAGCTTGGGGATGCTAGTTTTGTTATGTCCACTACTTATTGCAATGATCATGATTGGGGTGATGATTTTTCTGATGATCTTGAAAATTTGTTTAAGCCTCATGATGAATATGATATTTATAATAATGATTGCAATAATAAAGAGTGTCAACTTTGCATACATGTGGATCTTGAAAAGAATATCCTATGTGACAGTTATATTGTTGAATTTGAATATGATCCCACATTTAATTATTATGAGAGAGGAAAATATTGTGGTAGAAAGTTCCATGTTACTAAATTACCTCTCGTTATGTTGAGATTGATATTGTCTCTTTCTTCTTCCTTGCATATGGTTATTGCTTGTCTTGATAATTTGTTTTCCTATAAAATGCCTATGCATAGGAAGTATGTTAGACTTAGATATGTAAGTTATTAGAAAGAATTTTGAGCGATATGCCTATGAATGAAATCAAGAAAACTACGTAGAAGGACTTAAGAATAGGTAATTACCTTCATGTATTGCTCCTTCTTCAGAAACTTTCTACGGCAATCCTTCTTCTGCTTCTTAATACCACGCGTGGCGTAGTAGTCTCGAATAGCCTGCGGTCGAGCCTCGTGGCGTAAGTTCTGTAGTAACCGCCTACACTCGGCCTCGAGAACCTTGGCCGCCTCCTCCTCATATCCATCCTCACACCTATAGAAGGTATGCAATAAAACATGAAAACACCGATTAGTACAATAATTAGCTATATTGTTAATTTTAGATTGTGTAAAAGGATAATTGACCCAAAAGCTCTTGATCACCATCTCGGCCCTCGTGTGGCACAAGACACCATCTATAATCTCCTCCGGCGGGGCCTGCGCAGCCTGTTAGTGCTCCCAGGAAAATCCTAGTGTAGGAACCTGACTCTCACCAGGCAACGTGACAAACCCCGGGAAATTTGTCCGGCAAAGCACACCAAGGACGGAGTTCGGCCTGCGGACTCCAAGAGGGTGTACCCATCCCCTGCAGTATGATAAGGTAAATGCCTTAGATATTTGAACAAACTTGAAGGCAAAAGCTAAAAAAAGAGTAAATATACTTACATATCTCCTTCAGCTTTAATCACCGGCCTCTGCTCGCGGGTAGCCGGCACAACCGGGAGACGTGTACTACCACGCTTGTACACGGTGGCCCCGTCCACCTACACATCGCCCTCACTATCCGTAAACTCATCCCCACCATCCCCGCCCCCTGAGCGACCCAGACCCTCGGTCCAATCCGGCAACTCGGTCCGATCCGGCCAGGTAACCCATGCGGGCCTCTCCACGTCGGGTGAAGCCTCCGGAACCGTAGTCTCGTGGGCCGAATGCACCTCGACCCGAGGCGGATCCTGGACCGGAGTCTCATGGGACGAATGCCCGTCAACACCAGGCTCCTGGACCGGAGTCCCCGTAGCCTCCTCCGCAAATGGGTCGACCATAGTAGTCCTACGCTCGGGTGAATGAGCTGGAGGTGGTGGCGAGGACGGCTCAACAGTCCTCCTGGATCTTCCGCGGCCACCACCTCTCCCTGTACCCTTCCCCTTGTTCCCTACCCGACCAGCACCTCTCCAAGTGGGCAAAGCTTCCGACGAAGAAGAACCCACGGGTGGTGTCAACAGACTGTCTGCCAAGGCTCTACCGAGAGATAGGGGTGGAAGGGAAGTACCACCCCTCGTGCGGGGTGGCTGGGAAGAACCCGTCGAGAGCTCTGGACCAGCGCCCACCATCTTTCAACACCTGGTGACCTGCCATGATAAAGATTAAAATAAATTAGTACAACATAAAAAAATTGAATAACTGACATGAATAATAATATGTACATGAATAATAACGATTAATATATATATAATTTAAGTTGTGAATCTTACAAACTAATAATCATCATCAATAAATGCATCATCATCATCACTATCATGCATGTCTTCATGAATGACGTGCTCGTCGGGTTCAACGATGTGAAGTTGTGAAAGGCCTTTCTTTAATGTTGAAGCATTGACAGGTCATCCGCATCAGTAACCTCTACGAGTTCTAGGTCTTCTGGTTTCGGCTCAGGGGTGGAGTCGGATTCATTATCGCTGTCTACTTCCATGTTCTTGGGTTAAGCATGGCGTTTCTTGAAACATTTCTTGGAAAGACGTGTTTCTTGGACGAATTCTCCATCATATGTGTCTGGGTTAATGTGAGGTTCATAATCCTGTTCATTTGGGAGAGGTGGTCTGACATGTGGCAGCACTTCATAAACAACATACCAACCTTCCAAATTCTTATCCGTTTGGCATGCCCATGGTATATAGAAAACTTGGGTCGCCTGTTGAGCCGTAATATAGACATCGGGAACATGTAAATGGGTGTTCGGATTGATTTCGACTAGTCCTTTACGTTCATGATTACTTCTGGTCTCCTTCGGCTGGAACCAATAATATTTGAAGACTACGAAGTTTGGTGGGTTTTCACCATAGAATTGAAGTTCATAAATTGCTTCAACTTTTCCATAATACTCGATAACACCTTCGCCGATAGCAGAGACACCACAATTTGCAGATTTCCGGTCGAGCATAGATAGCTCTTTGCCAAAGGTACGAAAGAGATACCCGTTGATGTTGTATTTCTCAAATGAACGGACCTTATAGTCAGAACCATTAGAGACTTGTCTCAATTCGGCGTCCATAGACTCTGAATTAGCCTACAAGTTTAATACAAAACGATTGTTGCATTAGCCCCAAGTTAGACCAAGAAATGAATTGGTCCATTATTGATAATTACCGTTTATTTGAACCAAGAGATGAAACCGGGATAGCCGCCTCCTGTCTTTGACAGAAGCTCATACTCTTCGACGGAATCATTTTCGATCACCGCTCCATCCGAGAACATGGCAACGTAACGGGTGTTTGAAATATCTGGGAATAAGAGCAGTTCAAATGAATTAGAAGTTACGGGAAAATGTGTCGAGAACTCACTCGATTTACGGCCGCACTTCTGTTAGGTTGTTGAAGATATACAACGAAATGTTCCACCATTCTTCGACATCCAACGTTATTGGTTTCGAAGCACCGGCTGGTGCGAGCTTCCCTTTGAATAGGCTTAGGTTGGACGCACCTTCTTTAGGGTCTGCATCATTGTGCCGAGGCTTCGGATTATGCAAATGATGATTTTTGGCTTCATAGTGTGTTGTCACAAAGTTTGCCACCTCCTCAGTAATGAATGCCTTAGCCATCGATGCTTCAATTCAATGCTTATTTTTACATTTATCTCGAAGGGTCTTCTGCATCCTCTCAGTTGCATAGAACCAAGGATCTTACACGGGCCCACCCAATGTTGCCTCGGTCGGTAGATGTAAAATCAAATGCTGCATTGGATGAAAGAAGCCCGGTGGAAAGATATTCTCTAACTTGCGCAACAACTCCGGTGCAAACCCCTCCATGTATTCTACCACACTAGGCGACAATTCTTTCGCACAAAGAACACGGAAGAAATAGCTCAGCTCCGCCAGTACTAGCCATTCATCCTCAGGAATAAAGCACGTAACATCACCGGCATTACCCGCTCTAGCCATATGTGCCAATCATGACTCTCGAGACCAAATATTTTTAATTTTTCAAGACTCCCTCCCCTCTTTAGATTCGCTGCATGCCCATCAGGGAACATCAAGTGCATTTTGACCCACAAGATAATTTCCCTCATAGCTGGCCTTCCAAGATTGAACCAGGCCTTTGGCTTCGACCACTTCTGCTTTCCTTTGCCTTCTCACATGTTTTGTAACGGTCTATGACATAGTGTCTCTTGATCAAATCTATCCTTAGTATTGTCCTTTGTCTTCCCATCTATGTCGAACAATGTACCAAAAATAGCCTCTTCGATATTCTTTTCAGTGTGCATCATGTCGATATTGTGTGGAAGAAGGAGGTATTTGAAGTAAGGCAGATCCCAGAAGCATGGCTTGTGACTCCAGGCGTGTTTTGTATTATACCCCTAGAAATACCCTGGACGCTCTGGATCAGGCCCGAGGAATTTTAACTGATCCATGATCTGTTGGCCTCTCAATGCAGGTGGTGCCAAGTTTTTGACAACTTTACCTCTGGTAAAGTTCTTCTTGTCTTTTCTGAACTGATGGTCAGGATCCAGGAACTATCTATGCAAGTCAAAGAAAGAATACTTCTGACCCTCCTGCAACCAATGAAACTGAAGAGCTGCCTTGCATTGGGGGCACGGGAAGCTTCCATGCACACACCATCCAGAGAATAGTGCATACGCACGCAAGTCATGCATAGAGTACATGTACCGCACATGCATTTTGAAGTTTTGTTTTCTAGCAGCATCGTATGTCTTGACCCCATTATCCCAAGCGTCTTCCAATTCATCCTTAAGCGGCTGCTGGTACACATTCATATTCTTCCCCGGATAATTGGGCCCTGGAATTATCAACGTCAGAAATATGTTCTTTCTTTGCATAATCTGTCCGGTGCGGAGATTGAGTGGAATGAAAAATACAGGCCAACAACTATATTTGGTTGCCGTCATGCCGAAGGGATTAAAACCATCCGTGGCGATGCATACTGGAGGGTTCCTTGGATCTGCCGCTTTATCCTGATGCAATCCATCAAAATATTTCCACGCTTTCCCATCCGATGTGTGTACCACCATCTTATTCCCATCCGCATCTAGTTCGGTTCTTTTGCCCAATTTGTGTCATGTCATCTGTCTGGCTATCTCTTCGATCATGAAAAGATGTTGTAGTCTTGGAATGATTGGCATATACCGAAGAACACTAACTGCGATTTTGGTCTGCCTCTTCTCACCCATACCGTTGTCTACCACAAGATACCTGCAAGACTCGCAATTGGGACAATAGTCCAAGTGTGCATACTCCTTCCTAAATAAGACACATCCTTTCTCACATGCATCTATCTTCTCATAGGGCATCTTAAGTACACGATGTATTTTGTCCGACTAGTACAGGTTTGCAAGCATGACATGGCCTTTGGGTAGGAAGCGTCCAAATCGTGTCATCATCGCGTCGTAGCATTCTCTTCCCAAGTTGAACTGAGCCTTCAGAGCCATTACTTGTGCAATTGCATCCAGCTGACAGAGCTCAGTGTGCTCATGGAGAGGATGTTTTGAAGACTCCAACATCTCATAAAAGGCCTTTGCAGATTCCTCCATCTCATCTTCCGAATCCCGAGCATCATCAAAGTCTTGCACCATGTCTATGATCCCGGTACCATGCTCGTCCGTCCGACGACGGACCACCACAGCTCTTGTGCGTTGTATAGACTAAACATGAAATGTCCACACCATATAATTAGGCTTAATACCCCTCCTCTGCAGGTGTTTAATCATTACAGCCTCAGTCGTCTTTTTATAGTTGTCGCATCCAGGACAGGGCAATAGTTTCTTTCCTGGCCATTTGCGAATGCGGCTTTCACAAGTGCCTTTGTTTTTACAAACCATTCTTTTGTAATCTCTTTCTGACTAGGGTGACCGGTATACATCCACGCACGATCACTCATCTTGCCTAGCTACTAAAGACAGAAGAAATATATTTATATATAATATAGCATTTATATTCATCGGTTAATCAGGTTCGCCATTTTTATTACGTCCGGGCAATCTACACGCTAATAGGTAAAGATAGGTCCTAATCCCACCCGAGTATGTATAGATTGGGTTCGTTTTCCCATCCTCTGCTCCGGATCCAACGCAAACTTTCGGCAGCACCTCCCCGTTGTTCTCCTGATAGACGTCTCCGCAATAAACAGAGTGGATGTGCATCCGGAGAACAAGAGGGAGGCACTGACGAAATTCCGCATCGGATCCAGAGCACAACATATGGGAAAACGAACCCAATCTACACATACTCGGGCTGTCCATGGATAATGTTGGACAATTCGAAAGGATGGCGGATGTAAATATGCAAAGACATGCATATTTATAGATGTCGCCCTTTCGAACGGGAGACGCATACTGGTCACGCATACTGATAAATTAATTTAATTTCATCTGGAAACCGAGCCATGGTAAATGAAGGGGCGAGGAGAAGATGAAATTTGTACTGACCCACGGTTGCAGGGGCTGAGCTCGTACAACGCACGAGGAGGTCTTCGCACAGCAGACCTCACAGCAACGAGACAACTATCACACGTAAATCCACCCGATCAACACAAATATTCTAATTATGTCATTTTAGAGGAAAACAAGTTAAGAATATAATATTCATGAGCTAACCAAGGTTTTTATGCCATTTTGTAGCTAAATGGGCTAATTATCTCATTGTTGGGGGAAAATAAGGTAAGGAGAATAAGATAGAGGAGAAGAAAGAGGAGGAGGAGAAGAAGAAGAAGAAATCAAGAAGAAGGAGAAGGAGGAGGAGGAGAAGAAGGAGGAGAAGGAGAAGGAGGAGAAGGTATTCTTCTTCTCTTCTTCTCTTCTTCTCTTCTTCTTCTTTTCTTGTTCTTTTCTTCTTCTCCTTCTTATTTTTGTCTTCTCCTCCTCCTCCTCCTCCTCCTCTTCTTCTTCTGCTTCTTCTTCTTCTTCTTCTCCTCCTCCTCCTCCTCCTCTTCTCCTCTTCTCCTCCTCCTCCTCTTCTTCTTCTTCCTATTCTTTCTATTAAGCTATCTAACTAACTAACCTAACTAACCAAGCTAACTAAACCTATCACTAAACCTATATAGCAGTAAACAGCAAAAAAATAACAAAAACAGAATCTACCACTAACTAACTAAAAAAGAATCTAGCTACCACTAATTAACAAAACAAAATCTACCACTAAATCTACCAACTAACTAAATCTACCACTAAAACTAGTAATTAACTACTACAACAACAACAATAAAAAATCATGCCGGTAGTTATAATCTAAAACTACTAACAAGAACAACTACTAAAACTACTAACAAGAACAACTACTAAAACTACTAACGAGAACAACTACTAAAACTACTAACAAGAACAACTACTAAAACTACTAACAAGAACAACTACTACAACAACAATAGAAAATCATGCCGGTAGTTATAATCTAATTCCAAAAAATCATGCGGTGCGGGGGGGGGGGGGGGGTGTTGGGGTGTGGGGGCTCACCGGGAGGGGCGGATATGGCGGTGCCGGGGGTGTTAGGGGGTGGCGGGGGGCACTGGGGCACCAGGGGCGGTGGCGCGACGGTGGTGGCTCGAGTGGGTGTCGGAGAGAGGTGGGGCAGCGGTGCCAGGGGTTGTGGGGTGTGGGGGCGGCGATGAGGGTGGTGGGGCGGCGGTGGCGGCAGCGACAGGGGCGGCAGCGCGACGGGGGCGGCGGCGTGATGGTGGTGGCGGCGGTGGGCATTGGGGAGAGGAGAGGGAGAGAGAGAGGGGCGGGGTGAGCCGTTACACAGTGTGGGTGAGAGCGAGAGGGGCGGGGTGGGGGCAAAGAGCCGTTAATGGAGTTAGCTCTTTGCCGTCTGCCGGCGGACGGCAAAGAGTCTAGACTCTTTGCCGTCTGCCTCCGGACTCTTTGCCGTCCGCTAGCAGACGACAAAAAGGGACTCAAGTTTGACCGAACGTCCCCACGGTCAGGTTGACCCATCAACATGTTTGTCGTCTGCTGTGACTCTTTGCCGTCTGCTAGCTGACGGCAAAGATGTTACTGATGGCAAAAATACTCTATGCCATCAGCCAGTGCTTTGCCGTCTGCTTTGTGGCAGCTGACGGCAAAGACACTCTTTGACATCAGCTAGCAGACGGCAAAGATTTGGCAGATGGCAAAAAACTGCTTTCCAGTAGTGATACCTCCTATCTCAGATCCGTAAGCAAAGTGTTTGTTTCTAGAAACGGGTCCTTTCTCGAGGAAAAGTTTCTCTCAAAAGAATTGAGTGGGAGTATGGTGGAAACTTGATAAGGTTATTGAACCATCATTTCAACCAGTGTGTAGTAGGGCGCAGGAAATTGTTCATGTGGCGCCTACACCAATTGAAGTGGAAACTGATGATAGTGATCATGAAGCTTCGGATCAAGTAACTATCAAACCTCATAGGTCGACAAGGACGCGTACTACTCCAGAGTAGTACGGTAATCCTGTCTTGGAGGTCATGTTGCTAGACAACAATGAACCTACGAGATATGGAGAACCGACGGTGGGCGCGGATTCCGACAAATGTCTCGAGGCCATGAAATTCGAGAAAGGATCCATGTATGAAAACAAAGTGTACACTGTGTAAGACTATTAACTACACATGGATCTTTAAAAGGAAGACAAACAATGATGGTGAAAAGTCACCGTTAAGAAAGCTCGACTTGTCGCAAAGATGTTTCCGACAAGTTCAAAGAATTAACTACAATGAGACTTTCTCACTCGTAGCGATGCTGAAAGTGTGTTGGAATTATGTTAGCAGTTGCTGCATCATTTATGAAAACTTGCACATAGGATGTCAAATATTTTTTCCTCGACGGTTTCCTTGAGGAAAGGTTGTATCTGATACAACTAAAAGGTTTTGTCGATCCTAAAGATGCTAACAAGTATGCAAAGTTCTAGCGATCCTTCTAAGGACTGGAGCAAGCGTCTCGGAGCTGGAATATACACTTTGATGAGGTGATCAAAGATTTTTGTTTTTATACGAACTTTATGAGAAACTTGTATTTCCAAAGAAGTGAGTGGGAGCACTATAGAATTTCTGATGAGTTGATCAGAAATGATGTACAATTTCTGGAAAGCATATAGGGTTGTTAGAAAAGTGTTTTTCAAAGGAAAACCTGGATTGAGCTACATGAACATTGAGCATCAAGACATATAAAGATAGATCAAAATGCTTGATAGTACTTTCAATGAATACATACCGTGACAAGATTTTGAAGGAGTTCAAAATAGATCGGCAAAGAAAGAGTTCTTGGCTGTGTTATAAGGTGTGAATAATGAGTCAGACTCAAAACCTCACCTCGGCAGAATAGAGAGAAATGACGAGGGTCGTCCCCTATGCATTAGTCATAGGCGCTATAGTATCCTATGTTGTGTACCGCACCGGAAGTGTACCTTGCCATGAGTCACTCAAGGCGTACAAGAGTGATCCAGGAATGGATCACTGGACAGCAGTAAAAGTTATCCTTAGTAATTAGTGCACTAAGGATTTATTTTCTTGATTATGGAGGTGGTAAGAAGAGTTTGTCGTAAAGGATTACGACGATGCAAGCTTTATCACTAATCCGGATGACTCTAAGTAGTAAACCAGATTCGTATACTCGAGCAGTCATTTGGAATGGTTCCAAATGGCATGTGGTAGCAACACCTACAGGATCACATCGAGATTTGTAAAGCACACACGGATCTGTAAGGTTCAGACCCGTTGACTAAAAAAACCTCTCTCACAAGCAAGATTTAATCAAACCCCATGGGTGTTAGATTCATTACAATCACATAGTAATGTGAACTAGATTATTGAGTCTAGGGCAAGTGGTAGATTGTTGGAAATATGCCCTAGAGGCAATAATAAATTGGTTATTATTATATTTCCTTGTTCATGATAATTGTCTATTGTTCATGCTATAATTGTATTAACCACAAACCGTAATACATGTGTGAATACATAGACCACAACATGTCCCTAGTGAGCCTCTAGTTGGCTAGCTTGTTGATCAATAGATGGTCATGGTTTCGTGCTTATGGAAATTGGATGTCATTGATAATGGGATCACATCATTAGGAGAATGATGTGATGGACAAGACCCAATCCTAAGCATAGCACAAGATCGTGTAGTTCGTGTGCTAGAGCTTTTATAATGTCAACTATCATTTCCTAAGACCATGAGATTGTGCAACTCTCGGATACCGCAGGAGTGCTTTGGGTGTATCAAATGTCACAACGTAACTGCGTAATTATAAAGGCGCACTACAGGTATCTCCGAAAGTGTCTATTGGATTGGTACGA
The DNA here is from genome assembly GCF_904849725.1 of Hordeum vulgare subsp. vulgare. Taxonomy (NCBI): domain Eukaryota; kingdom Viridiplantae; phylum Streptophyta; class Magnoliopsida; order Poales; family Poaceae; genus Hordeum; species Hordeum vulgare. The sequence continues at coordinate 221,864,901 of NC_058523.1, forward strand.
ATCGAGACTGGGATTTGTCGCTCCGTGTGACGGAGAGGTATCTCTGGGCCCACTCAATAATGCATCATCATAATGAGCTCAATGTGAATAAGGAGTTAGCCACGGGATGATGTGTTAAGGAACGAGTAAAGAGTCTTGCCGGTAACGAGATTGAACAAGGTATAGGGATACCGACGATCGAATCTCAGGCAAGTGTCATACCGGTAGACAGAGGGAATTCCATACAGGATTGAGTGAATCCTCGACATCGTGGTTCGTCCAATGAGATCAGCGTGGAACATGTGGGAGCCAACATGGATATCCAGACACCGTTGTTGGTTATTTGCGGGAGAGATGTCTCGGTCTTGTCTACATGTTTCCCGAACCCATAGAGTCTACACACTTAAGGTTCGGTGACGCTAGAGTTGTTATGGGAATCGTATATGTTGTTACCGAAGGTTGTTCGGAGTCCCAGATGAGATCCCGGACGTCAGGAGGAGTTCCGGAATGGTCCGGAGGTAAAGATTTATACATGGGAAGTCCAGTTTCGGTCGCCGGAAAGGTTTCTGGGTTTATCGGTATTGTACCGGGAACACCGAAAGAGTACCGGGGGTCCACCGGGAAGGTCCACCTGTACCGGAGGGCTACATGGGCTAAAAGGAGAAGGGAACCAGCCCCTAGTGGGCTGGTGCGATCCAAGTACGAGGCCGAAGGCGCACAAGGAGGCCAAACCCTAGGGTGTGGTCGCTGCCTTGGGTGGCAAGCCACCTCCTAGGGCGCCCCCTCCTCCATCTAGGGCTGCCGCACCTCCTAGGATTTCCCTAGGGGTGGCGCACCCCGTCTCCCTCCCTCCTATATATAGTGGAGGACTTGGGAGCGCTGTATACACACGTCTCTCTCTCCCTCGGAGCAACCCTAACTCTACACCTCTCCTCGTCCGCGGTGCTTGGTGAAGCCCTGTCGGAGAGCCACAAACTCCATCGCCACCACGTTGTTGTGCTGCCGGAGTTCTCCCTCACCTTCTCCTCCCTCCTTGCAGGATCAAGAAAGAGGATGCGTCCCCGGGCTATACGTGTGTTGAACACGGACACACCGAACGTTCGGTGTTTGGATCGGATCACCGCGAGTATGACTCCATCAACCGCGTTCATAGTAACGCTTTCGTTTTGCGATCTTCAACGGTATCAAGCTGCTCTTCCTCACTCGTTACTGGTTTCTCCTAGATGATCTTGGTGTGCCGTATTAATTTTGTTAATTATTTCTACGATCCCCAACACTCCAGTGAGTTGGCTCACACGCGTGCGCCTCTGCCTCCCCTGGCTCATTCTCCATGCTTCCCTAGACATAGTCCACGTCCACAAAGGATATAGTCACGCCCTCGATCGTCCTTGTGACACCTACCAATGACTATGCCATGCCGTGGACATCGTCCATAGTGAGCCTGCGCCCAAGCCATTAAAGCCGACCACAAGCTCTGCTCCTCGCTCCTTTAGTTCCCCTCCCTCCCTTGAACACTCCCGGATGACCAATTCATCCTCCCATGCCCTCTCCATCCTCCCGCGGCCGACATTGCCACCTCAATCTCCGCTTGAATCAAGCACCCCCGTGCCCCTCTTCTCCTCTGAGCTGCACCGTAGCTCCGCCTGCATCACCACGCACCACGTGTGTGTTCTATCTCTCCCTCTCCATGGCTATGGTGTTGTACCCGTCATCGATGTCACCATCTTCCACCCTGGTTGACGCTGCGCCCGGCCTCGACCTCCCCCGGTCTAGAGACCCATCAAGGGCGATGGCACATCCCTCCTGAGCTAGTCAGCACAACGGGCCGACAGCGGTACCCCAGCTCACGTGAACGAACTCGGCCTCGCCTCCTTTGGCTGTGCCACGTGATACCGACCGCATGAGGAAGAAGAACTCGATTGGAGGGTCGGTGACCCCACGAGTCAGTCTTTGCTGACGTGTCGAGCTGGACCTGCTCGGTCTAAGAGGATACGGGTTCTGGAGTTGTCACCTTTATTCGGGGAAGGCGTATTCCCCAGACTATGCCTTCGACGTCGCCTCTGCCTCGGCCAGTCGAGCCACTTAGCCGGCCCACTTCCTTATCCCACGTGCTATGCGCTACTTAGCCTAGCCGCTTTTGGTAAATTCCTTTTTGCATTTTTCATTTTTCAGGGAATTTAAAAATTCATAGTAAATTCATTTCAACCCCAAATTTTATAATTCAAATTCCTAGGACCTTCTAAAATCAAGACCTATCCAAATATGTGCATTGCACATTTTTCTCACAAAGCTTTTCTCCAGTGTTCAAGTTCAGATTTGAATTTTAATTATTCAAACACCGCGTTGCAAAACCCTAGATAGTCCAAATAATCTCCAAATGGAGTGATTCAAGTTCCTAGATGACCATAAAACCATGGCCTATTTTTCTAGCCATGGTGAACAATTTTCTTATGCTATAATTTGGTTGGACCAAATAAATAGCCTCATTCCCATTTATTTTATCTATGTAAATTCATAGGAAATTCATCCCAACTCCAAATCAAGTTAAACCGCTTCCTAAATTCATCTAAAATGATGACCTATTTATTGAGTGCCTCCACTCATTTCTAGGAAAATATCTTCTTTTAACTTCTTGTTGGTCCGGTAATCCCTCCATTTCCACATTTCAGAAATCATCGTTGATCCAGATCTAGGTTATTTTTCTTATAGCCAGAGGTGTCCTATAAAAATAAAATTCCTATTTATAGATATCCTTTATTTCTCTGCTTGTTGTGCTGCTTATTGTCGGTATTTTCGATGATAGTTGATAAAGTATACGAAATGCTTGGAGTTGCACCAAAAGGTTTTCATGACCTCGAAGACTTTGATGAGCCAAGCAAGCAGCCCTTGACCATGCCTAAGAAACTATTTGATGCATGGCATACAACACTTCATTCCGTTGCATTGAATCATGATGAATCGGTGACCACCGTGGTGGGTTACCATCGTTACTTTCCTCGTTGATACTTGCATAAATCTTGGACCAACCTCCTTATGAAGGTTATGTGGGTGGGAAGTAGTTAGGATGCGAGTAGTTCCTATGCTAATGGGATGGGAAAATTGCATGGTGTCAGAAATAAAATGATTTCAAGACTTCTCGAAACCCCCGTCGGGTCCCACTAATGCCCGAGGGACATGGTGTTGAGCTAGCTTACCACTTGAGAAAGAAGTGGTGTATCGGTGCAAGTTGTGTGTGTGCCTTCGAGAATGGATTAGATTTAATATTTTTCGACCATCCCAACCTTATATGTGCAACCACGATACCCCTTTATGGGACAGGACTTTGTTGATTAATTTAGTCGATGCTAGCTGAGAGCCCACATTACTAGTGGCGGGAGAGCCGAGTCACTCTCTCGATACGGGGTCGTGCCAGGTAGGAAGACCATAGGCTGTTTTTACAGACACGGGGTACACTATTGTGCCCCATAAGGGATGGTACGATCTTGAGGGAGTCTTGTATGATGTACATCATGATGACGTGGGCCAACTAGAGGAATCTTTGTTTAGTGTAGCCGGGGAAAAGGCATTGTTCGGGTGCTTACAACGGGTATGTTGTTGGAATTATGCCCTAGAGGCAATAATAAATATAGTTATTATTATAGTTCCTGTATCAAGATACTCATTTATTATCCATGCTATAATTGTATTGAATGAAGACTCATTTACATGTGTGGATACATAGACAAAACACCGTCCCTAGCAAGCCTCTAGTTGGCTAGCCAGTTGATCAAAGATAGTCAGTGTCTTCTGATTATGAACAAGGTGTTGTTGCTTGATAACTGGATCACGTCATTGGGAGAATCACGTGATGGTCTAGACCCAAACTAATAGACGTAGCATGTTGATCGTGTCATTTTGTTGCTACTGTTTTCTGCGTGTCAAGTATTTATTCCTATGACCATGAGATCATATAACTCACTGACACCGCAGGAATGCTTTGTGTGTATCAAACGTCGCAACGTAACTGGGTGACTATAAAGATGCTCTACAGGTATCTCCGAAGGTGTTAGTTGAGTTAGTATGGATCAAGACTGGGATTTGTCACTCCGTGTGACGGAAAGGTATCTCGGGGCCCACTCGGTAATACAACATCACACACAAGCCTTGCAAGCAATGTGACTTAGTGTAAGTTGCGGGATCTTGTATTACGGAACGAGTAAAGAGACTTGCCGGGAAACGAGATTGAAATAGGTATGCGGATACTGACGATCGAATCTCGGGAAATTAATATACCGAAGGACAAAGGGAATGACATACGGGATTATATGAATCCTTGGCACTGAGGTTCAAACGATAAGATATTCGTAGAATATGTAGGATCCAATATGGGCATCCAGGTCCCGCTATTGGATATTGACCGAGGAGTCTCTCGGGTCATGTCTCCATAGTTCTCGAACCCGCATGGTCTGCACACTTAAGGTTCGACGTTGTTTTATGCATATTTGAGTTATATGGTTGGTTACCGAATGTTGTTCGGAGTCCCGGATGAGATCACGGACGTCACGAGGGTTTCCGGAATAGTCCGGAAACGAAGATTGATATATAGGATGACCTCATTTGATTACCGGAAGGTTTTCGGAGTTACCGGGAATGTACCGGGAATGACGAATGGGTTCCGGGAGTTCACCGGGGGGGCAACCCACCCCGGGGAAGCCCATAGGCCATAAGGGTGGCGCACCAGCCCTTAGTGGGCTGGTGGGACAGCCCAAAAGGGCCCTATGCGCCATAAAAGAAAAATCAAAGAGAAAGAAAAAAAAAGAGGTGGGAAGGAAGGGAAGGACTCCCACCCACCAAACCAAGTCCAACTCGGTTTGGGGGGAGCCTTCCCCCCTTGGACTCGGCCAACCCCCTTGGGGCTCCTTGAGCCCCAAGGCAAGGTCCGCTCCCTCCCACCTATATATACGGAGGTATTGGGGCTGATTTGAGACGACTTTCCCACGGCAGCCCGACCACATACCTCCACGGTTTTTCCTCTAGATTGCGTTTCTGCGGAGCTCGGGCGGTGCCCTGCTGAGACAAGGTCATCACCAACCTCCGGAGCGCCTTTACGCTGCCGGAGAACTCTTCTACCTCTCCTTCTCTCTTGCTGGATCAAGAAGGCCGAGATCATCGTCGAGCTGTACGTGTGCTGAACGCGGAGGTGCCGTCCGTTCGGTACTAGATCGTGGGACTGATCGCGGGATTGTTCGCGGGGCGGATCGAGGGACGTGAGGACGTTCCACTACATCAACCGCGTTCTCTAACGCTTCTGCTGTATGGTCTACAAGGGTACGTAGATCACTCATCCCCTCTCGTAGATGGACATCACCATGATAGGTCTTGGTGCGCGTAGGAAAACTTTTGTTTCCCATGCGACTTTCCCCAACAGTGGCATCATGAGCTAGATTCATGTGTAGATGTCTTCTCGAGTAGAACACAAAAGTTTTTGTGGGCGGTGATGTGCGTTTTGCTGCCCTCCTTAGTCTTTTCTTGATTCCGCGGTATTGTTGGATTGAAGCGGCTTGGACCGACATTACTCGTACGCTTACGAGAGACTGGTTTCATCGTTACGAGTAACTCCGTTGCTCAAAGATGACTGGCAAGTGTCGGTTTCTCCAACTTTAGTTGAATCGGATTTGACCGAGGAGGTCCTTGCATGAGGTTAAATAGCAACTCATATATCTCCATTGTGGTGTTTGCGTAAGTAAGATGCGATCCTACTAGATACCCTTGGTCACCACGTAAAACATGCAACAACAAAATTAGAGGGCGTCTAACTTGTTTTTGCAGGGTATGCTTGTGATGTGATATGGCCAACGATGTGATGTGATATATTGGATGTATGAGATGATCATGTTGTAATAAAAATATCGACTTGCACGTCGACGGTACGGCAACCGGCAGGAGCCATAGGGTTGTCTTTATACTAACGTTTGTGCTTGCAGATGCGTTTACTATTTTGCTAGGATGTAGCTTTAGTAGTAATAGCATGAGTAGCATGACAACCCCGATGGAAACACGTTGATGGAGATCATGGCGTGGCGCCGGTGACAAGAAGATCGTGCCGGTGCTTTGGTGATGAAGATCAAGAAGCACGTGATGATGGCCATATCATGTCACTTATGAATTGCATGTGATGTTAATCCTTTTATGCACCTTATTTTGCTTAGAACGACGGTAGCATTATGAGGTGATCTCTCACTAAAATTTCAAGACGAAATTGTGTTCTCCCCGACTGTGCACCGTTGCTACAGTTCGTCGTTTCGAGACACCACGTGATGATCGGGTGTGATAGACTCAACGTTCACATACAACGGGTGCAAAACAGTTGCGCACGCGGAACACTCGGGTTAAGCTTGACGAGCCTAGCATGTGCAGACATGGCCTCGGAAAACATGAGACCGAAAGGTCGATCATGAATCATATAGATGATATGATTAGCATAGGGATGCTTACCAATGAAACTATACTCAACTCACGTGATGATCGGACTTGAGCTAGTGTAAGTGGATCATGAACCACTCAAATGACTAGAGAGATGTACTTTTTGAGTGGGAGTTTAGCGAATAATTTGATTAAGTTAAACTCTAATTATCTTGAACATAGTCTAAGTCCACTTTGAATATATTTGTGTTGTAGATCATGGCTCATGCGACAGTCATGCTGAATTTTAATACGTTCCTAGAGAAAGCTAAGTTGAAAGATGATGGAAGCAACTTTGTAGACTGGGCTCGTAATCTTAAGCTAATCTTACAAGCTGGGAAGAAGGATTATGTCCTTAATGCTGCGTTAGGAGATGAACCATCCGCTACGGCTGATCAGGATGTTAAGAACGCTTGGTTAGCACGTAAGGAGGACTACTCAATAGTTCAATGTGCAGTCTTGTATGGCTTAGAACCGGGACTTCAACGTCGCTTTGAGCATCATGGAGCATTTGAGATGTTCCAGGAGTTGAAGTTTATATTTTCGAAGAACGCCCGGATCGAGAGGTATGAGACCTCCGATAAATTCTATCCTTGCAAGATGGAGGAAAACTCATCTGCCAGTGAACACGTGCTCAAAATGTCTGGGTACTCAAACCGTCTAGCAGAGCTGGGGATTGAACTCCCGCAATAAGTTATCACTGACAGAATCCTTCAATCACTGCCGCCAAGCTATAAAGGCTTTGTGTTGAACTACAACATGGAAGGGATGAACAAGTCTCCCAGCGAGTTGTTTGCGATGCTGAAAGTCGCAGAGTCTGAACTCCGTAAAGAGCATCAAGTGTTGATGGTGAATAAGACCACTAGTTTCAAGAGAAACGGCAAAGGCAAGAAGGGCAATTCGAAGAAGAGCGGCAAGCCTGTTGCCAATCCGACGAAGAAACCCAAAGCTGGACCTAAGCCTGAAACGGAGTGTTACTATTGCAAGGGTATGGGTCACTGGAAGCGCAATTGCCCCAAGTATCTGGCAGATAAGAAGGCGGCCAAAGAAAAATCAGGTATATTTGATATACATGTTATTGATGTGTACTTAACCGGCTCTCGTAGTAGTGCCTGGGTATTCGATACCGGTTCTGTTGCTCATATTTGCAACTCGAAATAGGAACTGCGGAATAGACGAAGGCTGGCGAAAGATGAAGTGACGATGCGCGTAGGAAATGGTTCCAAGGTTGATGCAATCGCCGTCGGCACAGTGTCACTTCAGTTACCGTCAGGATTAGTGATGAACTTAAATCATTGTTATTTAGTGCCTGCGTTGAGCATGAACATTATATCTGGATCTTGTTTATTGCGAGGCGGTTACTCTTTTAAGTCAGAGAATAATGGTTGTTCTATTTCTATGAGTAACATCTTTTATGGTCATGCACCGAATGTGAGAGGATTGTTCATATTGAATCTTGATAGCGATACGCATATACATAACATTGAGACCAAAAGAGTTAAAGTTAACAATGATAGCGCCATATTTTTGTGGCACTGCCGCTTAGGTCATATTGGTGTAAAGCGCATGAAGAAACTCCATGCTGATGGACTTTTGGAGTCACTTGACTTTGATTCAGTTGACACATGCGAACCATGCCTCATGGGCAAGATGACTAAGACTCCGTTCTCCGGAACAATGGAGCGTGCAAGTGACTTATTGGAAATCATACATACCGATGTGTGTGGTCCGATGAGCGTGGAGGCACGCGGTGGATATCGTTATTTTCTCACCTTCACTGACGATTTAAGTAGATATGGTTATGTCTACTTGATGAAGCACAAGTCTGAAACATTTGAAAAGTTCAAGCAATTTCAGAGTGAAGTGGAAAATCATCGTAACAAGAAGATCAAGTTCCTGCGGTCTGATCGTGGGGGTGAATATCTGAGTTTCGAGTTTGGTACTCACTTAAGACAATGTGGAATTGTTTCACAGTTAACACCTCCTGGAACACCACAGCGTAATGGTGTGTCCGAACGTCGTAATCGTACTCTATTAAAGATGGTGGGATCTATGATGTCTCTTACTGATTTGCCGTTATCGTTTTGGTGTTATGCATTAGAAACAGCTGCATTCACTTTAAATAGGGCACCATCAAAATCCGTTGAGACGACACCATACGAACTGTGGTATGGCAAAAGGCCAAAGTTGTCGTTTCTTAAAGTTTGGGGATGTGATGCTTATGTCAAAAAGCTTCAGCCTGAAAAGCTGGAACCCAAATCGGAAAAGTGCATCTTCATAGGTTACCCAAAAGAGACCGTTGGGTACACCTTCTATCTCAAATCCGAGGGCAAAGTGTTTGTTGCTAAAAACAGAGCTTTTCTCGAGAAGGAGTTTCTCTCGAGAGAATTGAGTGGGAGGAAGATAGAACTTGACGAGGTTGTCGAACCTCTCATCCCTCTGGATGGTGGCGCGGGGCAAGGGGAAACCTGTGTCATTGCGACGCCGGTTGAGGAGGAAGTTAATGATGATGATCATGAAACTCCAGTTCAAGTTTCTGTCGAACCACGCAGGCCGACGAGACCACGTGCTGCTCCAGAGTGGTACGGTAATCCCGTCTTATCAATCATGTTGTTAGACAACAATGAACCTGCGAATTATGAAGAAGCAATGGTGGGCCCAGTTTCCAACAAATGTCTAGAGGCCATGAAATCCGAGATAGGATCCATGTATGAGAACAAAGTATGGACTTTGGAGGTACTACCTGAGGGCCGCAAGGCCATTCAGAACAAATGGATCTTCAAGAGGAAGACGGACGCTGACGGCAATGTGACCGTTTATAAAGCTCGACTTGTGGCAAAGGGTTTTTCACAAGTTCAAGGAGTTGACTACGATGAGACTTTCTCACCCGTAGCGATGCTTAAGTCCGTCAGAATCATGTTAGCAATAGCTGCATTTTTCGATTATGAAATCTGGCAAATGGATGTCAAAACGGCGTTCCTTAACGGTTTCCTTAAGGAAGAGTTGTATATGATACAACCCGAAAGTTTTGTCAATCCTAAGAATGCTAACAAGGTGTGCAAACTCCAGCGATCCATTTATGGACTGGTGCAAGCATCTCGGAGTTGGAACAAACGATTTGATGAGGTGATCAAAGCATTTGGGTTCATACAAGTGGTTGGAGAATCTTGTACTTACAAGAAAGTGAGTGGGAGCTCTGTGGCGTTTCTAATATTATATGTGGATGACATATTACTGATTGGAAACAACGTAGAGTTTTTGGAGAGCATAAAAGGTTACTTGAATAAAAGTTTCTCTATGAAGGACCTAGGAGAAGCTGCTTACATTATAGGCATTAAGATCTATAGGGATAGATCAAAACGCCTGATAGGACTTTCACAAATCACATACCTTGATGAAGTTTTGAAGAGGTTCAAAATGGAACAGTCCAAGAAAGGGTTCTTGCCAGTTCTACAAGGTACGAGATTGAGTAAGACTCAGTGCCCAGCAACTGATGAAGATAGAGAGCATATGCGCTCCGTCCCCTATGCTTCAACCATAGGTTCTATCATGTATGCGATGCTGTGCACTAGACCGGATGTTAGCCTGGCCATAAGTATGGCAGGTAGGTTCCAGAGTAATCCAGGAGTGGATCACTGGACAGCGGTCAAGAATATCCTGAAGTACCTGAAAAGGACTAAGGAGATGTTTCTCGTGTATGGAGGTGACGAAGAGCTCGCCGTAAAAGGTTACGTCGATGCAAGCTTTGACACAGATCCGGACGACTCTAAGTCTCAAACCGGATACGTATTTATTCTTAATGGGGGTGCGGTAAGCTGGTGCAGTTCAAAGCAAAGCGTCGTAGCAGATTCTACATGTGAAGCGGAGTACATGGCTCCCTCGGAGGTGGCTAAGGAGGGTGTCTGGATGAAGCAGTTCATGACGGATCTTGGAGTGGTGCCAAGCGCACTGAATCCAGTAACCTTGTTCTGTGATAACACGGGTGCCATTGCCTTAGCAAAGGAACCACGGTTTCACAAGAAGACCAGACACATCAAACGACGCTTCAACCTCATCCGCGACTACGTCGAGGGAGAGGACGTAAATATATGCAAAGTGCACACGGATCTGAATGTAGCAGACCCGCTGACTAAACCTCTTCCACGGCCAAAGCATGATCAACACCAGAACTGTATGGGTGTTAGATTTATTACAATGTAATTCACATGATGATGTGAGGGCTAGATTATTGACTCTAGTGCAAGTGGGAGGCTGTTGGAATTATGCCCTAGAGGCAATAATAAATATAGTTATTATTATAATTCCTGTATCAAGATAATCGTTTATTATCCATGCTATAATTGTATTGAATGAAGACTCATTTACATGTGTGGACACATAGACAAAACACCGTCCCTAGCAAGCCTCTAGTTGGCTAGCCAGTTGATCAAAGATAGTCAGTGTCTTCTGATTATGAACAAGGTGCTGTTGCTTGATAACTGGATCACGTCATTGGGAGAATCACGTGATGGACTAGACCCAAACTAATAGACATAGCATGTTGATCGTGTCATTTTGTTGCTACTGTTTTCTTCGTGTCAAGTATTTATTCCTATGACCATGAGATCATATAACTCACTGACACCGAAGGAATGCTTTGTGTGTATCAAACTTCGCAACGTAACTGGGTGACTATAAAGATGCTCTACAGGTATCTCCGAAGGTGTTAGTCTAGTTAGTATGGATCAAGACTGGGATTTGTCACTCCGTGTGACGAAAAGGTATCTCGGGGCCCACTCGGTAATACAACATCACACACAAGCCTTGCAAGCAATATGACTTAGTGTAAGTTGCGGGATCTTGTATTACAGAACGAGTAAAGAGACTTGCCGGTAAACGAGATTGAAATAGGTATGCGGATACTGACGATCGAATCTCGGGCAAGTAATATACCGAAGGACAAAGGGAATGACATACGGGATTATATGAATCCTTGGCACTGAGGTTCAAACGATAAGATCTTCGTAGAATATGTAGGATCCAATATGGGCATCCAGGTCCCGCTATTGGATATTGACCGAGGAGTCTCTCGGGTCATGTCTACATAGTTCTCGAACCCGCAGGGTCTGCACACTTAAGGTTCGACGTTGTTTTATGCGTATTTGAGCTATATGGTTGGTTAACAAATGTTGTTCGGAGTCCCGGATGAGATCACGGACGTCACGAGGGTTTCCGGAATAGTCCGGAAACGAAGATTGATATATAGGATGACCTCATTTGATTACCGGAAGGTTTTCGGAGTTACCGGGAATGTACCGGGAATGACGAATAGGTTCCGGGAGTTCACCGGGGGGGCAACCCACCCCGGGGAAGACCATAGGCCGTAAGGGTGGCGCACCACCCCTTAGTTGGCTGGTGGGACAGCCCAAAAGGGCCCTATGCGCCATACAAAGAAAAATCAAAGAGAAAGAAAAAAAAAGGGAGGTGGGAAGAAGGGAAGGACTCCCACCCACCAAACCAAGTCCAACTCGGTTTGGGGGGAGCCTTCCCCCCTTGGACTCGGCCGACCCCTTGGGGCTCCTTGAGCCCCAAGGCAAGGTCCCCTCCCTCCCACCTATATATACGGAGGTATTGGGGCTGATTTGAGACGACTTTCCCACAGCATCCCGACCACATACCTCCACGGTTTTTCCTCTAGATCGCGTTTCTGCGGAGCTCGGGCGGAGCCCTGCTGAGACAAGGTCATCACCAACCTCCGGAGCGCCGTCACGCTGCGGAGAACTCTTCTACCTCTCCGTCTCTCTTGCTGGATCAAGACGGCCGAGATCGTCGTCGAGCTGTACGTGTGCTGAACGCGGAGGTGCCGTCCATTCGGTACTAGATCGTGGGACTGATCGCGGGATTGTTCGCGGGGCGGATCGAGGGACGTGAGGACGTTCCACTACATCAACCGCGTTCACTAACGCTTCTGCTGTACGATCTACAAGGGTACGTAGATCACTCATCCCCTCTCGTAGATGGACATCACCATGATAGGTCTTCGTGCGCGTAGGAAATTTTTTGTTTCCCATGCGACGTTCCCCAACATATGTAATATACCGAGAGTCAGGGATAACACGGAAGTTCCTGAGTCTTGTGGGTACAGTGCACAACCTCTACATAGTGTGAAACTATTCGAATAGCCGTGTCCAATGTCAAGGACAATTGCTTCGTGCTTCTTAAACTACGTCGAGATGTTTTCACAAAACTTGGTATGTGTGTGTGAGAAAGATGATACTTGAGCTAAGTCGAATGACTTGACATGATCATTGAACATGAGATGTTCAACCCCTCTTCGTGTTGATGCAAGCTTTTACAAGTTGATTGATCATGTCTTTGCACTCAAAACTAGCTTTCTGCAACTTACCTACTTAGTGTTGTATCATGCATTGTTATTTCCTTACCCCCAATATGGGTTGTTTGTGGGTACATTCAAAGTACTCATTGGCTTGCCACTGGTTATTTAATTGGACAGATGTGGAAGAGAAGGGATTCGGAGAAGAATTCATTGGTGACGAACAAGCGAATTAGGACGGTTCCCGGTCAGAATGCCTATAGGGTTAAGGCAGGTGGCATCGGTTCAAGCTATCGATGAATATTTCCGTTGCAAACATATAAAGACTTGGCCATAAAGGCCATATTTGAGTAAAATGGTAAGTAATGTATGTAAGACCCATGTTATTCAATTTTTGTGTGTTCAGTGCGCATTGATCTGTGGGATCGTTGTGCACGTACATTCTGTGACCCCGACTTATAAGTCGGGGCCTCCATAGAGCTGGTATCAAAGCCATCCTGACTATAAGAAGCCCTTAGTTAGCATGGACGTTAGTTAGGACAAAACTATTTTCCAAACCCTTGAAAATCACTTACAAAACCTTTGTATTTATCACCTCTTTCTAAATTTTCAAAGCAAGCGATGGTTTTTGCCTTAACACTTCCACCCTTATTCTCTTGACTCTCCTCATCTGCTCTTTAAGAAACTTGCAAGAGATTGCTAGCACACTTACGCGCCTGACCACTAGATTCCTTGAAATCCTTGTGGGTAACTTGGAAGGAGGCAACCTTGCCAAATGATCACCCACATATTTGAAAGACAAAGTTGGCAATGCTATGACATGACAACACCAACAAAATCTACCTTCTTGAGGAATGAGAACATCAAGACTTAGAAGATGGTGGCATCCTCGACACTATCCTATTGTGGTGCAACCTTGGCCCATGATGATTGGGATATAAGAGATACAAGATCATGATATGCATCACTAATAGAGAGACCCTTTCCTTATCATTGTTGTGTCGTCAACCACCGGTGGATGAGAATCTCGCCGTTGGTCCGCCTCACCATAATGAGCAGGAAAACGGTTCTCTTCATCCACCGCTCTTGGTGTCGATGTTTCCATCAACATAACTGACATGTCAGAACTCTATCATGCCTTGTCCATGTCATTGCATAAAAGATTGTCCACTTGGAACTCTTGACACCTTGGAATACAAGAAGACATTGACAAGATTACGAAGACAACAGAAGACCCTATCAACGACAGCTGTGAGGAACCACTTTTGCCGTCAGCTCACCAGAGAGAATTTCTCAAAGGTTCTTCAGGATTAAACTGGATTTCTTCGACACACAACAACAAGAGACAAACTGACGCATGTATAAGACTGAGAAGACTGATGGGACACCTCTCTAAGACACGAAGCAAGCACGACTACTGAGTGAGAGAACTCCTAGGGTAGGATAAGTCGTGTATCCCCTATGTGTAGTCGAGTCCATGTGATGGTCTTAATGGAACCATATTGTGTGTTGCTTGTTTTTGCTTATTTCTGCTTTGGTGAAAGTCGCACTTTTGTGATAGGAAAGAAGATCGTGACTGTATCACCTACCCCATCTTAGTGTTTGCATTTGGCCTTTTAGCTGCTTGTTTGATTGCACTTGCACTATGCCACCCCTTAGGCACTCCCCTATATGCTACTTTCCCTCTTTCCCCATCTCGTCAACGGAATACCAACAAGACAAGTTGCACCAAGGATCCACCTCGAGAAACAACTAGCACTAAAGACTCTGACTACAACAGACTCAACCAGATGCAACCCCGTAGAGTTATGCTTGTCCCTCAAGATTCGAAACCCCTCCCTAGACCAGCCTAGACATAACAAGCGAGCCTAGCTCAAACCTCTGATCACGTGTTCAATACTTGCCGAGAAGACTCGAGGCCCCCATTAAGCCCTCCTTGCCAGGAAAGTATCCAAGCCCTCGGCAAGCCTTCCTTGTCGGGAAGGTGACGAAGTCACCCAAATGAGGGTCTAGGCCAGCGAGTCCCTCTTCGCTCGCCACGTGTCCCCACAAGTTTCTACCGCAATCCGACCGCTCCAGCACACCCCTCATGTGCCAGCACAAGACCCAGGTATCGATTCACCTGGGTACGTGTCACAACCACCTTGCGGTAGGTCAGGGGCCAGACAAGGCATTTACTACCCCTCACACCACCGAATAAGTAGAGCGGTGAACACTGTTCACTGTACCTCTTGTGAGCACACTGTTAGTGACCCCTTTGCCTATAAAAGGAGGCCCAAAGCTCATTCTTGTGGGGTTGGAACTTTTGGGGATCAGAGACTCCCTAATCACCTACTAAGTTACTGTATCTAAATTTACCTACAGTAAGCCCGCAATACAAACTAAGCAGGAGTAGGGTTTTACGCGCCAAGCGGCCTGAACCTGGGTAAAGGAACCTTACTAGTGTTGGTTGCTAGTCCTACTTTCAGCGCCATTCCTCTCTCTCCCTGCCAAACGATCAAGGGACACCTCGAGTTTCCCATAGGTGTTGGTTTTTCCCTGACATCTTTGGGACGCCAGGTAGGGGGAGGGATGGTTGAGAGCTTCTTCACGGATTCAAGCAAGTTCTGCATCAGATCTTGGGAGATTGAGTGCACCACTGTGGCCCCTTGAAGCAGGGCGTAGCGCTGGTCGCTCTAGTTCGCCAGGGCCTCCTGACGCCAGCCCGAGCGCTTTGCTGCGCGAACACGGGCTAGGGGACGGAGACCTCAAGATCAAAGGCATCAGGATGACGCACAGATCCAGGACAGTGCGCTGTTGTCGAGGGTGTGCCCGGGGGGCTCCGGCGATGCCTCCGGCGCATACTCCAGCCGACGCTCCTCCAAGGAGAGGTGCATATTCGTCGAGAATGCGCCTACAGGCCCTAGAACCCAGGCACGCACTCCAGCCGAACGCTTTCCACCCCGGAAGCATCAGGTCTTTGCAAAAGGTGCGCTCGGGGGCTCCCTCAACACGGCCAGGCAAGACAGGAAAAGGAGTTATGCTCGTGCAACCCCCATTCTATACGATAGTCGAGAAACTTTCGGCAAATACCTTGCCGGAGGGGAAGTTGCCAGAAGAGTAGTCTCCTGCTTGCCGGGGATCCAAAGCCTCGGCAAAAGACGCAAGCGCCGCGAGAAGAAGTGTCGCGGCACGATAGAAAAGTGATAAATATTTCATATTGAGATTTCAGAGTAGATAGGTTGTTCCCTTTCTGGAAGATCCCAAACCTTGTTTGAGAAACCTGTGCATAGATGGCACCTTGTTAGGATCAGTGCGCCTTAGTTCTGTTTCGAACTAGTTCAACGACCTGAACGGCCACAGAGCGCCTTCACACTATTTCGAACCTGTTCAATAGTCTAAGTGCCTACATCGCATCTTATTTCGCCTCGAGCCACGTTCGACGATCTAATGGTTGCACTGAGTGCGGCAGGGAGCCATGCCGGTAAAGACCCCTCAAGCGAACTGTTAAGGATCCGTTCCTCAAAGCACTAGCGGCAGGACCAGTCGCGCAGGCAAGCTTCAGGGAAATGCGGAAGGCGTATCATTCAAGGAGAAGGATTAGACGCAAAGGAAACAACATTTCATTCATTTGTTTGAAACAAACTCAAACATATTACATGAACGATTTTTTTCTACTCTAACCTATTGCACTGTCTTTTGGTGTGGGACATGCTCGCCGTATAGGAGTTAAAGAAGACAAAAAGGCGGAGATCGCAGCACGGTCAGGGTTGGCTCCTCCGGGACCATCACTGTGCCGACGAGAACCGGACCAACCTCAGCAAGCACCGCCCGGCCCTTTCTGGCTTGATACCAGAGTGAAGGGTACAGGAAGGAGCGAAGGATGCGGAGCCCATGAGCGCGCCTCCTCCCGGGGCCGGGGAGCCAACACCTGCTCCGGTGAGGTGGCCCGACCAGGGGGGCTGGAGAAGTTAGAGCTTGCGGAGGTGCCTCCTCCTCGAACACGGGGCACCGACGCCAGCTCTAGCAAGATAACCCCGCCGGGCAGGGGAGAGGCGTGAGCGGGCCTCGACGGCAGGGCCGACGGTCAGTCAGAGCTCGGGGAGTCGTACTCCGACCTGACCCCCTGAGATCCTGACCTACCAAGAGCGCGACTTTCGCTGCTGTCCTCCTCGTTGCTATCGCTTGAGGAGGGACACTCGGCGTCGCTCAAGCTCCCTTCGCAGCAGCCGAGACGCACACCTCAGTGCTGATACGTCCATTTTGCATCATGCTTTCATGTTGATATTTATCGCTTTATGGACTGTTATATTACTTTGTGGTACTATACTTATGCCTTTTCTCTCTTATTTTGCAAGGTTTATTTGAAGAGGGAGAATAGCGGCAACTGGAATTCAGGACTGGAAAAGGAGCAAGTCTGAGGCCTCTATTCTGCGCAACTCCAAATGCCCTGAAAATCAACGTGGAATTTTTTGGGAATATATAAAACATACTGGGCGAAAGAAGTGCCAAAGGGGATCTACCAGGGGCCCACATGTCTGGTAGCCGCCACCTACCCCCCTAGCAGCGGCTACAGGGCTTGTGTGCACCCTGGCGGCCCACTGGCCCCCCTCTTTTTCTATATGAAGGGTTTCGTCCAGGAAAAATCAAGGTGTAGCTTCTTCGTTGATTCTCCGCCGCCACGAGGCGGAACTTGAGCAGAACCAATCTAGAGCTCCGACAGGACGATCCTGCCGGGCAAATTTCCCTCCCGGAGGGGGAAATCGTCGCCATCGTCATCACCAACACTCCTCTCGTTGGAGGGGAGTCATCTCCATCAACATCTTCATCAGTACCATCTCCTCTCCAAACCCTAGTTCTTCTCTTGTAACCAATCTCCGTCTAGCGACTCTGATTTGTACTTGTAAGGTTGCTAGTAGTGTCGATTACTCTTTGTAGTTGATCCTAGTTGGATTACTGGTAGTAGAGTTTATGTTCAGATCCTTGATGCTACTCATTACACCTCTGATCATGATTATGATTATGCTTTGTGAGTAGTTACTTTTGTTCCTGAGGACATGGGATATATCATGCTGATAATAGTCATGTGAATTTGGTATTCGTTCGATATTTTGATATGATGTATGTTGTCTTTTCCTCTAGTGGTGTTATGTGAACATCGACTACATAACACTTCACCATATTTGGGCCTAGAGGAAGCCATTGGGGAGTAGTAAGTAGATGATGGGTGGCTAGAGCGATAGAAGCTTAAACCCCAGTCAATGCGTTGCTTCGTAAGGGGCTGATTTGGATCCACTAGTTTAATGCTATGGTTAGACGTTGTCTTAATTCTTCTTTCGTAGTTGTGGATGCTTGCGAGAGGGGTTAATCATAAGTGGGATGCTTGTCCAAGTAAGGGCAGTACCCAAGCGCCGGTCCACCCACATATCAAACTATCAAAGTAACGAACGCGAATCACATGAACATGATGAAACTAGCATGACAAAATTCCCGGGTGTCCTCGGTAGCGTTTTTCCTCCTATAAGACTTTGTTCAGGCTTGTCCCTTGCTACAAAAGGGATTGGGACACTTTGCTGCACCGTTGCTACTACTTGTTACTTATTAGTTTTCACTTGCTACGTTTCACCTCACTACACCATCACTTGTTAGCGCTACTTTCAGTGCTTGCAGTTATTACCTTGCTGAAAACTGTTTATCAGAGCCTTGTGCTCCTCGTTGGGTTCGACACTCTTACTTATCGAAAGGACTGTGATTGATCCCCTATACTTGCCGGTCATCAAGATTCTTTTCTGGCACCATTGCCGGGGAGCGAAGCGCCTTTGGTAAGTGGAATTTGGCAAGGAAACATTTATATACATTGTTGAAATTTCTTATCACTTGTCTGTATGGAAAATGTTCCTTTGAGGAATTTGTTTGGGGTATCTTCACCATGAACGGAAGCGCGAGCAGTTTCTCCTCAACGTGAGGTACCTACTGAAAATATCTTTTATGAATTTCCTTCAGGTATGCTTGACAAACTACTGGCTAATCCTTTTATAGGAGATGGATCATCACATCCAGACTTGCATCTAATCTATGTAGATGAAGTTTGTGGTTTATTTAAGCTTGCAGGTTTTCCTGAGGATGAGGTAAAGAAGAAAATCTTTCCTTTATCTTTGAAGGATAAGGCGTTGACATGGTATAGGCTATGTGATGATACTGGATCATGGGACTACAATCGGTTGAAATTGGAATTTCATCAAAAGTTTTATCCTGTGCATTTAGTACATCGTGATCGGAATTATATTTATAACTTTTGGCCTCGTGACAGGGAAAACATAGCTCAAGCTTGGGGGAGGCTTAAATCAATGCTATATTCATGCCCCAATCATGAGCTCTCGAGAGTAATTATCACTCAAAACTTTTATGCTCGGCTTTCTCAAGATGATCGTACCATGCTTGACACTTCTTGTACTGGTTCTTTTATGAAGAAGGATATTGACCACATGTGGAATTTATTAGAAAGAATCAAACGTAACTCTGAAGATTGGGAGCTTGAAGAAGGTATGGAATCAGGTATGAATTTCCAGTTTGATTGCGTTAAATCTTTTATTGAAACAAACACTTCTAGAGATTTTAGCGCTAAGTATGGACTTGACTCTGAGATAGTAGCTTCTCTATGTGAATCTTTTGCTGCTCATGTTGATCTTCCGAAAGAGAAGTGGTTTAAGTATCATCCTCCTGTAGAAGTCAACATAGTTAAACCCAATCTAGTTGAAGAGAAAGTCATTGCCTTTAGTGATCCTATTGTTCCTTGTGCCTATGCTGAGAAACCACTATACCCTGCTAGGAAAAAGGATTATTCTAAAGCTCCAACTGTGATACGTAGGGGTTACATTAGACCACTTGCACCCCCTGAGGAAATTAGAGTTGAACCTAGTGTTTCTATTATCAAAGATCTCTTAGCCGAAGACATAGACGGGCATGTTATCAAATTCTGTGAGGACTCCGCTAGAATTGCTAAACCTCACGCGAAAGACAAATACAGACCTGTAGTTGGCCTGCCGCTGTTTCTGTCAAGATAGGAGATCATTGTTATCATGGTTTATGTGATGTGGGTGCTAGTGTTAGTGCAATAACCCGGTCCCTATACGATGAAGTCAAAGATGAGATCGCACCTGCTGAGTTAGAACCCATTGATGTCACTATTACGCTAGCTAATAGAGACACTATCTGCCCTGTGAGAATTGTGCGAGATGTAGAAATCTTGTGTGGTAAGACGAAGTACCCTACTGATTTCCTCTTCCTTGCTACTGCACAAGGTAGCTTTTGTCCAATCATATTTGGTAGACCCTTTCTGAACACTGTCAATGCTCATATTGATTGCATTAAACAGACTGTCACAGTTAGTTTCGAGGGTGTGTCTATGAATTTAGCTTCTCCAAGTTTGGAAGACAACCCCATGAAAAAGAGTCGTCTGGTAGGGATGAAATCATTACTCTTGCCTCTATTGTCGTACCTCCTATGGATCCTTTAGAGCAATATCTGCTTGCGCATGAAAATGATATGCATATGGATGAAAGAGATGAGATAGATAAAATTGTTTTTGAACAATATCTTATTCTCAAGAATAACCTGCCTGTTGAATGATACGTCTCCAACGTATCTATAATTTTTGATGGTTTCACGCTGTTATCTTGTCTTCTTTGGTTGTTTTATGTACCTTTTATATCTTTTTTGGGACTAACTTATTAATTCAGTGCCAAGTGCAAGTTCCTGTTTTTTTCTACGTTTTTGACTCTTTTCAGATCTAATTTTGAAACGGAGTCCAAATGGAAGAAAAACCCCAAAATGATTTTTTCCCGAACGGAAGAAGAACAGGGGGACTTTGGGCCAAGCCAGGTGGGCTCCAGGGATCCCAGAACCCCCCACTCCGCCACCAGGGGGAGGCGGCGGTGTGTAGGCTTGTGGCCTCCCTAGCCACCCCCTGACCTAGATCTTTGGCCTATAAATTCCCAAATATTCCGCAAAAAATCGGGGGAGCCTCGAAAATACTTTTCCGCTGCCGCAAGCTTCAGTTTCCGCGAGATCTCATCTGGAGACCCTTCCCGGCGCCCTGCCGGAGGGGACTTTGGAGTTGGAGGGCTTCTTCATCATCATCATCGCCCCTCCAATGCCCCGTGAGTAGTTCACTTCAGACCTACGGGTCCGTAGTTAGTAACTAGATGGCTTCTTCTCTCTCTTGGATCTTCAATACAAAGTTCTCCATGATCTTCATGGAGATCTATCCGATGTAATCTTGTTTCGCGATGTGTTTGTCGAGATCCGATGAATTGTGGATTTGTGATCAGATTATCTATGATATATATTTGAGTCTTTGTTGATTTCTTTTATGCATGATTTGATATCCTTGTAAGCCTCTCCGAGTCTTGGGGTTTGTTTGGGCAACTAGATCTATGGGAGAAGTGCTTAGTTTTGGGTTCTACCATGTAGTGACCTTTCCCAGTGACAGTAGGGGCAGCAAGGCACACATCAAGTAGTTGCCATCAACGGTAAAAAGATGGGGTTTTTATCATTGGTTTGAGATTATCCCCCTACATCATGTCATCTTGCTTAAGGTGTTACTCTGTTCTTATGGACTTAATATACTAGATGCATGCTGGACAGCGGTCGACATGTGGAGTAATAGTAGTGGATGCAGAAAGTATCAGTCTACTTGTTTTGGACGTGATGCCTATAGATATAATCATTGCATAGATATCGTCACGACTTTGCGCGGTTCTATCAATTGCTCGACAGTAATTTGTTCACCCACCGTCTACTTGCTTTCATGAGAGAAGCCACTAGTAAACACTACGGCCCCCGGGTCTATTCACATCCATCGTTTACACCTCCGCTTTTAATTTACTTTGTGTCTTTGTTTCTTTTAGTTCTCACTTGGCAAACAATCTATAAGGGATTGACAACCCCTTCATAGCGTTGGGAGCAAGCTTTTGTGTTTGTGCAGGATCTTGTGATACTCCTCGACCGGATTGATACCTTGGTTCTCAAACTGAGGGAAATACTTACCGTCGCTGTGCTACATTACCCTTTCCGCTTCAAGGGAACACCAACGCAAGGCTCCAAGGCCACGGGGGAAATCTTATGCATACTTGCCTAGGAAGTCCCTTAAGGCGTAGCTGCAACTGAAGGATTCCAGGTGCCATCGACACACCAGTTTCTGGCGCCATTGGAATGACTTTTGTGCATTAGCATAGCTGACATCAGAAGCATTTCTGGCGCCGTTGCCGGGGAGGAGAAATCAAGATCTATCCAAGTAGGTCTCACAAACTCTTCTCTTGCATTTAGTTTTGTTGCTAGTTGCCTTTCGTTTTCCTCTCCCCCACTTCACATTTGCCGTTTTCATTTGCCTTTCTCCTTCGCCATTTTCTTTTGTCTTTGCTATTTTCCTTTGACGGTTCTCTTGCTTGCTTGTGTGCTTGTTTGTTTGTCGAAGTCATCATGGCTGAAAACACCAAACTTTGCGACTTCTCCAGCACTAATAATAATGATTTTATTAGTACTCCGATTGCTCCCGCCACTAGTGCGGAATCGTATGAAATCAACGCAGCTTTGCTGAATCTTGTTATGAAAGAGAAATTCTCTGGCCTTCCTAGTGAAGATGCCGCATCCCATCTCAATACCTTCATTGAGATTTGTGATATGCAAAAGAAAAGAGATGTGGATAATGACGTGATTAAGTTGAAAAATTTTCCTTTCTCTTTGCGAGATCGCGCAAAAACTTGGTTTTCTTCTTTGCCTAAAAATAGTATCGATTCTTGGGATAAGTGCAAAGATGCTTACATATCCAAGTATTTTCCGCCGGCTAAGATCATCTCCTTACGTAACGATTTCATGAATTTCAAGAAACTTGATCTTGAACACATTGCACAATCTTGGGAGAGGATGAAGCTTATGAAATTATCCCGCTCATGTCTTGAGTTTATGGATGATTATACAAATCTTCTACGCTGGCTTGAATTTCTCTTCTCGCAATATCTTGGACTCCGCCTCAGGTGGAACGTTCATGGAAATCACGTTAGGAGACGCTACAAAACTCCTAGACAATATCATGACCAACTACTCTCAGTGGCACACTGAAAGGTCGCCTGCTAGCAAAAAGGTGCACGCTATAGAAGAGATTAACTCGCTTAGTGCTAAGATGGACGAGTTGATCAATTTGGTTGCTAGTAGAAACGCTACCGTAGATCTTAATGACATGCCACTATCTTCTTTGATTAAGAGTAGCAACGCTAGTTTGGACGTGAATTTTGTTGGTAGGAACAATTTTGGCAACAACAATGCTTTCAGAGGAAACTATGTTCCTATGCCTTTTCCTAGTAACTCCTCTAACAATTATCGCAATTCCTACGGCAACACTTATGGAAATCACAAAAAATTACCCTCTGATCTAGAGAGTAATACCAAAGAGTTCATCAACTCTCAAAAGATTTTCAATGCGTCCATAGAGGAAAAACTACTCAAAATAGACGATTTGGGTAAGAGCGTTGATAGGATGTCTTGTGATATTGATGCTTTGAAAGTTAGATGCGCTCCTCCCAAGGTCAACTTGGATGAAACTTTCAAAGCTATGCGTATCTCCATGAATGAGAGCAAAGAAAGAACCGCACAAATTCGTGCTAGACATGAATGGTTTAAAAGGGTGCGTTCTAGTGATGCAAATCACGAAGATCTTAAAGTGCTTGGTGTGTCTCCTCTTGAATCTTTGTTTTTGCGTGTCAAACCTACTTATGGAGGGGCTGGATATGAATCCACTTTGGTTGAAAAACGCCCCAATGATTCGGAGTCCACCTATCTTGATGATAAAGGTGTGGAGAGTGGAGTAGAAGAAATCAAAATTTTGGGTGGTAATGAAACTCCCACTTTGGATTTCAAGGAATTCAATTATGATAATTGCTCCTTGTTTGAATGCATTTCTTTGATGCAATCCATTGCAAACTCTCCACATGCTTATAGCCAAAGTAAAGCCTTTACCGCGCATATCGTAGATGCTATGATGAAACCTCTTGAAGAGAAGCTCGAACTAGAAGTCTCTATACCTAGAAAACTTCATGATGAGTGGGAACCTACTATCAAAATCAAGATCAAAAACTATGAGTGCATTGCTTTGTGTGATTTGGGTGTTAGTGTTTCCGCGATTCCAAAGTCTTTATGTGATATTCTTGGTTTTCATGAGATTGAAGAGTGTTCTCTTAATTTGCATCTTGCGGATTCTACTGTCAAGAAACCCATGAGGAGGATCGATGATGTTCTCATTGTTGCAAATAAGAACTATGTACCTGTTGATTTCATTCTACTTGACATAGATTGCACTCCTTCATGTCCCATTATTCTTGGTAGACCTTTCCTAAGGACTATTGGTGCTATCATCGATATGAAGGAAGGGAATATTAGATTTCAGTTTTCTTTAAAGAAGGGCATGGAGCACTTTCCTAGAAAGAAAATAAGATTGCCTTATGAATCTATGATGAGGGCTACCTATGGATTGAGCACCAAAGATGACTACACGTGATTCCATCACCTTTCGCCTAGCTAAGGGCGTTAAACAAAAGCGCTTGTTGGGAGTCCACCCAACGAATCTATCCTTTTTCTTTCTGTTTTGTGTTTCCCACACTTTCATAATTCTGTTATGATTGTGTTTTTTGTGTTTCTTTTTGCGTTTTTGCCAAGCAAAACCGTTATGATTAGTCTTGGGGATGATCGTTTTGTCATGCTAGAAAAGACAGAAACTTTCTTCTCACGAAAATAATTTTCATTTTTTTTAAGTTAGAGCTTTTGAGTTGATTCTTTTTGCTGCTGATTTCTACACAAATTATACAGACTGTCGTAAGTTTTCAGAATTGTTGAAGTACCAGAGGTATACGAAATATACAGATTTCTACAGACTGGTCTGTTGTTAACAGATTCGGTTTTTTGTTGTGTTGGTTGATTATTTTGATGAAACTATGGATAGTATCGGGGGGTATTAGCCATGGAATATTGAAAGTACGGTAACCCAACATCAGCACAAGTAGAATTTAAGTTTGCTACAGTACCTAAGGAAGTGGTGGTTTGCTTTCTTGTACTAATGATATCACGAGTTTCTGTTTACGTTTCATGTTGTGAAGTTTTCAAGTTTTGGGTGAAGTTCTTATGGACAAAGAGATAAAGAGTGGCAAGATATCAAGCTTGGGGATGCTCAAGGCACCCCAAGAGATTCTAGGATGCCGTAAAAGCCTAAGATTGGGGATGCCCTGGGAAGGCATCCCCTCTCTCGTCTTTAATCCATCGGTAACATTACTTGGGGCTATATTTTTATTCACCACATGTTATGTGTTTTTGCTTGGAGCGTCTTGTATCGTAGGAGTCTTTTATTTTTGTTGTGTCACAATCATCCTTGCTGCACACCTAGAGAGAGAGACATGCACACACCGTGATTTTGTCGAGCTTCACTTATATCTTTTGGTAGACAAGTCAGCTCACATGTGCTTCACTTATATCTTTTGAGCCAGATAATTTTTCTCTATGTGCTTCGCTTATATCTTTTAGAGCACAGCGGTGTGTGGCTTGGGGGTTGATCTATGCTTTGAAAGTAGTCTCAAAAGGGGTAGTTATCCAAAGGGATTCGAAAACTTCCACCTTCATGTGCACTGAATAGTTAGAGAAGTTTGATTCATCTCAATTAGTTTTGAGTTGTGGTTATGGTAATTTTGAAGTCATGCTAGTAAGGTGTTGTGGATCTAGAAATACTTGTGTTGAAGTTAGTTATTCCCGTAGCATGCACGTATGGCGAACCGCTTTGTGATGAAATCTGAGCATGATTAGTATATTGATTGTCATCCTTTGCGTGGCGGTCGGGATCGCGCGATGGTTTATACCTACCAACCCTTCCCCTAGGAGTATGCGTTGAATGCTTTGTTTCGATTACTAATCAAACTTTTGCAACAAGTATATGAGTTCTTCATTACTAATGTTGAGTCCATGGTTTAGATGCACTTTCACCTTCCACCATCACTATCTTCTTAGTGTCGTGCAACTTTCGCCGGTGCACAAAACACACCATTAGCCTCCCTCAAAACAGCCACCATACCTAACTATTATGGCTTTTTCAAAGTCATTCCGAGATATATTGCCATGCAACTACCACCATGACATGTGCCACCATGTCTACATTGCCATTGCATGATCGTAAGATAGCTAGCATGATGTTTCCATTGATGTCTATCCCATGCTAGATCATTGCCACGGTACACTACTGAAGGCATTCCATATAGAGTCATAGTTGCTCTAAGTTTTGAGTTGAAAGTGTGATGATCATCATTAATGGAGCATTGTCCCATGTGAGTAAATAAAAGAGGCCAAAGAAGCCCACCAAAAAAAATAGGCCAAAGAGCCCACCAAAAAAAATAGAGAAAAAGAGAGAAGGGACAATGCTACCACTTTTTCCACACTTGTGCATATTAAGCACCATGATCTTCATGATTGAGAGTCTCTCGTTTTGTCACCACCATATAGCTAGTGGGAATTTTCATTATATAACTTGGCTTGTATATTCCAATGATAGGCTTCCTCAAAATTGCCTTAGGACTTCGTGAGCAAGCAAGTTGGATGCACACCAACTAGTTTTCTTTAAGAGCTTTCCCATACTCGTAGCTCTAGTGCATCATTTGTATGGCAATCCCTACTCATTCACATTGATATCTATTGATGAGCATCTCCACAACTCATTGATATGCCTAGTTAATGTGAATATCTTCTCCTTTTTTGTCTTGCAACCTCCACCACATTCCACACCATCTATAGTACTATAACCATGGCTCACGCTTATGTATTGCGTGAGAGTTGAAAAGGTTTGAGAAAGTAAAGGTGTGAAACAATTACTTGTCCAATACCGGGGTTGTGCATGATTAAAATTCGTTGTGCAATGATGATAGAGCATAGCCAGACTATATGCTTTTGTAGGGATAACTTTCATTTGCCTTGTTATTTTGATAGTTCATGATTACCTTGCTAGTTTGCCTGAATTATTATTGTTTCCACGTCAATAGCAAACTATTGTTTTGAATCTAGTGGATCTGAACATTCACGTCACATAAGAGGAATTACAAAGGACACCTATGCTAGGTAGCATGAAAGCATCAAAAATTCATTATTTATCACTTCCCTACTCGAGGACGAGCAGGAGTTAAGCTTGGGGATGCTTGATACGTCTCAAACGTATCTATAATTTTTGATGGTTTCACGCTGTTATCTTGTCTTCTTTGGTTGTTTTATGCACGTTTTATATCTTTTTTGGGACTAACTTATTCATTCAGTGCCAAGTGCCAGTTCCTATTTTTTTCTATGTTTTTGACTCTTTTCATATCTGATTTTGGAACGGAGTCCAAATGGAAGAAAAACCTCGAAATGATTTTTCCCGAATGGAAGAAGATGAGGGGGCCTTTGGGCCAAGCCAGGTGGGCTCCAGGGAGCCGACAAGCCCCCACACCGCCACCAGGGGGAGGTGGTGGGCAGGCTTGTGGCCTCCCTCGCCACCCCCTGACCTAAATCTTTGGCCTATAAATTCCCAAATATTCCGCAAAAAATCGGGGGAGCCTCGAAAATACTTTTCCGCCGCTGCAAACTTCCGTTTCCGCGAGATCTAATCTAGAGACCGTTCCCGGCGCCCTGCCGGATGGGACTTTGGAGTTGGAAGGCTTCTTCATCATGATCTTCGCTCCTGCAATGACTCGTGAGTAGTTCACTTCAGACCTACGGGTCCGTAGTTAGTAACTAGATGGCTTCTTCTCTCTCTTGGATCTTCAATACAAATTTCTCCATGATCTTCACGGAGATCTATCCGATGTAATCTTCTTTGGCGGTGTGTTTGTCGAGATCCTATGAAATGTGGATTTGTGATCAGATTATCTATGATATATATTTGAGTCTTTGCTGATTTCTTTTATGCATGATTTGATATCCTTGTAAGTCTCTCCGAGTCTTGGGTTTTGTTTGGCCAACTAGATCTATGATTCTTGCAATGGGAGAAGTGCTTGGTTTTGGGTTCTACCATGTGGTGACCTTTCCAAGTGACAGTAGGGGCAGCAAGGCACACATCAAGTAGTTGCCATCAAGGGTAAAAAGATGGGGTTTTTATCATTGGTTTGAGATTATCCATCTACATCATGTCATCTTTCTTAAGGCATTACTGTGTTCTTATGGACTTAATACACTAGATGCATGCTGGATAGCGGTCGACGTGTGGAGTAATAGTAGTAGATGTAGAATGTATCGGTCTACTTGTTTTGGACGTGATGCCTATAGATATAATCACTGCGTAGATCTCGTCATGACTTTGTGCGGTTCTATCAATTGCTCGAGAGTAATTTGTTCACCCACCGTCTACTTGCTTTCATGAGAGAAGCCACTAGTAAACACTACGGCCCCCAGGTCTATTCACATCCATCATTTACACCTCCGCTTTTACTTTGCTTTGTTTCTTTGTTGCTTTCAGTTCTCACTTGGCAAACAATCTATAAGCGATTGTCAACCCCTTCATAGCGTTGGCAGCAAGCTTTTGTGTTTGTGCAGGATCTTTTGATACTCCTCCACCGGATTGATACCTTGGTTCTCAAACTGAGGGAAATACTTACCGTCGTTGTGCTACATCACCCTTTCCGCTTCAAGGGAACACCAACGCAACGCTCCAAGGCCACGGGGGAAATCCTTTGCATACTTGCCTAGGAAGTCCCTTAAGGTGTAGCCGCAGCTGAAGGATTCCTGGTGCCGTCGACACACCTATTTCTGGCGCCATTGGAAGGACTTTTGTGCATTAGCATAGTTGACATCATTGAACTGCTTCGGGATCCTCCCCCACCAAAGGGTCATCCTGTGTTCGAGCTAAAACAGTTACCATATACTCTTAAGTATGCCTACCTTGATGAGAAGGAGATATATCCTGTTATTATTAGTGCTCACCTCTCGAATCACGAAGAGAAGAAGTTATTAAAAACTTTTAGGAAGCACCGTGCGGCTATTGGATATACTCTTGATGAACTTAAGGATATTAGTCCCACTCTATGTCAGCACAAGATTAAAACTGATCCGGATTCTAAACCAGTTGCTGATCATCAAAGGAGATTAAATCCTAAGATGAAAGAGGTCGTGGGAGAAGAAATATTAAAGCTTGTGGAATCAGGAATCATTTATCATGTTGCTAATAGTGATTGGGTAAGTCCAGTACATTGCGTACCTAAGAAGGGAGCTATGACCGTCGTTCCTAATGATAAGAATGAACTAATCCCACACAGGATTATTACTGGCTATAGGATGGTGATAGACTTCCGGATACTGAACAAGGCAACTAGGAAAGACCATTATCCTTTGTCGTTTATCGACCAAATGCTAGAAAGGCTATCTAAACACACACACTTCTGCTTTCTAGATGGTTATTAAGGTTTCTCGCAAATACCTATTGCACAATCTAATCAGGAGAAAACCACTTTCACCTGCCCCTTCGGTAAATTTGCTTATACACGTACACCTTTTGGCTTATGCAATGCACCTGCCACCTTTCAAAGATGTATGATGGCAATATTCTCTGACTTTTGTGAAAAGATTGTTGAGGTCTTCATGGATGATTTTATGTCAACTACACTTGGTGCTGCCACGAAGCTATTGGATGAGATGATGACAAATTATTCTCAATGGCACACCGAGAGAGCTCCAACAGGTAGGCAGGTAAACTCTATTGAGGAGATCTCCTCCCTTAATGATAAGGTTGACATGATCATGACTTTACTTACTAAGCAAGCTCCTATTGATCCTCATGATGATCCTTTAAATTCCTTAGTTGCTCAAGAAATAGAGCAAGTTGATGTTAATTTTATCTATAGGAACAACTTCAATAATAATGCTTATATGAGTAATTTTGGTAGCAATCCTAGACCGTTCCCATCCAACAACTATGGGAACAACAACACTTATCCTAGCACCAAAACCTCCACTTCTGAATTAGAGAGCATGCTTAAAGACTTTATCACTTCTCAAAAAGCCTTCAACAAGAGTGTAGAGGGGAAATTAGAAAAATTAGATATTCTCTCTTTGAAGGTAGACAACATAGCTCATGATGTAGAGATGCTTAAAATTAGAACTTTCCTCCATGAGTAAAGGAAAACCACACCTATGAATGCTATTCTAGTCCAAATTAATGAGAACATAGGAATGCTAGCCAAACTTAAGGATAGATGGGCTAGAGAAAAACAAGAGGAAGATAGGATTAAGAGACTTCCTACACACACTACCCTTGCTACTATACAAGTTGTTGAGGATGTCAAAACTATTAGCACACATCACATCCCTAGTCCCAATGGACCTATTAATGGTCATGCTAATACCTCAACTTTGGGACAAGAAGGTCCTTTGAACTTACAGACTACACAAATAATGAGCTTAGATGACATCACCACCAATTTAATTAATGGTAGCAATCTTGATTTTTATAATTGTAGTCTTTCCGAAGTTATCACTTTTTGCAAAGAATGGCTAAAGACCCCCACACTAGTACACTCAATATTGCCTTCAGCGACCATATTACCAATGATCTTATCAAAGCTAGGCAGGAGAATCTCAAGCTAGAAACTTCTATTCCTAGAAAACTATAAGATGGTTGTGATATTATGGTCAAGATTAAATTGAATAATCTCTCTTGCTTTTGCGTTATGTGATGTTGGAGCTAGTGCCTCCGTTATGCCCAAAAGAATGTATGATATGCTTGATTTGAAACCTTATGATCAATGTTCTTTTGGTGTTCGTCTTGTTTATTCTTCCATAAACAAATATTTAGGGATAATTGATGATGTGCTTA
Source organism: Hordeum vulgare subsp. vulgare (assembly GCF_904849725.1). Classification (NCBI taxonomy): domain Eukaryota; kingdom Viridiplantae; phylum Streptophyta; class Magnoliopsida; order Poales; family Poaceae; genus Hordeum; species Hordeum vulgare. Next base: position 221,895,476 of record NC_058523.1, read on the forward strand.
TTGTTGTCAATGATAATTATGTTCTTGTTGATTTTCTTATAATGGACATTGAGTGTGATCCCTCATGTCCAATTATTTTGGGACGTCCTTTTCTCCGCACCGTTGGTGCTATCATTGACATGAAAGAAGGGACCATTAGATTCCACTTTCCCCTTAAAAATGAAATGGTACACTTCCCTCGAAAGAAGATTAAGTTACCTTATGAGTCCGTTATTCAGGCAAGTTATTCTTATGCAGTTGACAATACTTGATCTTTTTGCATCATTCCCAGCTCAAAGGCATAAAAGAAAGCGCTTGTTGGCAGGTAACCCAATTTGTTTTTACTTTCAGTTCTAGTGGTATTTATTCTTGTTACTACTATAGCAACATCATTGTATCTCTATTTTTAAGCTTTGTGCCAAGTTTTAGCCTCCGATTGCAAGAATGTTCAAAAGTTGTGACATGTTGTCTAGAAACAGATTATGTCTGCTTGACGGAAAAATTTGCCAAAAATCACCAGATCATGTTTTTTGTCTCAATATTTTTGAAAGTATGCTTTATATAATTTTACTATTGGCATATGTTCTGAGTTTTTTTATTTGAGTGGCAGAAGTGGCTCGAAAAAATTATTTACCACCTGCTGTTCTGATTTTCACAGATTCTGCCACGTTTTGTGTTTTCATCGTTTTGAAAACCTTAAGCTTGCTTTTTCTTTGCAAAAACCTTTTGGAAATCTTGAGAAACAGTAGCTCTTCATGAAAACCTTTATTTCCAGTAGATAATAAATTATTTTATCATGGGCGCTAACCACTCTAATCATCTTATGATGAGTTTCGTATGTAGGGAGTTTTCAAGTATGTGATGGAAGATGATGAAAGAATATCTAGGAGTGTCAAGTGCTCAAGCTTGGGGATGCCCCCATGCACCCCAAGAAATATTCAAGGAGACTCAAGCATCTAATCTTGGGGATGCCCCCGTGCATCCCCTTCTCCATCAACAATCATCAGTTCGTTCATCTCCATGCTATATTTTTATCACTTCATATATTATGTGCTATACTTGGAGCGTCCCGCTCTTTAATTTTTTAGTTTGTTTTAGTTTAGCTTGCTGTTCATAGTGGGAACCTAGATTTCTCTGTTTGCGAGAGAAACACGCTCCACTCCACCCTAGAACACAACATAGGTATTCATGCTTATCCTTTTTGTGTGTTCTTTATCTTTTCATAGCTGCTCTCATGCTTAGCTCTTAGTTTTCATGCTTTATCTTTTAAGAGCTTTTATTTAGGTTGCTTTTGGAACTCTCTTGAGTTATCATGCTTATCTTATTTAGAGAGTTGGCTTGTTGCACTGAGTTGTGTGTCTTGCATGAGTAGGTAATTGAGGTTGCTATTTAAGTATAGTAGTAACTTGCAATAGTTTTGAGATATTGATTTGAGTAATGTTTCGACTATTGGTGCCAAGATCTTATGCCTATTAGTGATTGGTGTCGTCTTTTGGGAAATCCGTCTGTTTGTCAAAACTAAAAAATTAGTTGAGAACTCTAGCTACTAGATGGATCGCTAACCTCTGGAGGGGTTGGAATATATAGAGTACCCTCACGTTATCATGGGTCGAGGATGCGCAAGGATAACCAAACCCCCAAAAACTGCTCGTCGGGCTACTTGTCTCTTTGTGAATCTCCTGACTAGATAGGGAGTTACCGATAATAATTGCATGAGTTCTTCGGAGTAATGTGAGTATTCGATTGTTGGCACTTCCACCATCCATATTTTGCTAGCCTCTTCGGTACTGTGCATTGCCCTTTCTCATCTTGAGAGTTGGTGCAAACTTCGCTGGTGCATCCAAACCCTTGGCATGATATGCTCTGGCATCATAAGCCTCATTATATCCTTCCTCAAAACTGCCACCATACCTACCTATTAAGGCATTTCCAAAGCCTTTCCGAGATACATTGCCATGCAACATCCATCATCTCATGAGTTGATCTTCATGTCATACATGATTTTGCTTGATCGAGGAGCCGCATGCTAGTTGGGCCTTGACCTTATTATTGCTACATGACACGCCAGTTTTATTACATATCCTGCTACACTGGCAGAGGCATACATTTTCATACATCATGATAGTTTTCATTTGTCTTTATGGTTGAGTACTTCTTATAAAGTGTGAAGATCTTCTTTATATTCTTGTAAAACATAGAGTGTTGCCCTTATGTGAGGAAAAGATCCCAGAGAAGACAAATTAAAAGATCCCAAAGAGGACAAATGAAAATATCCCAAAGAGGAAAAATGTGAGATAAATAGAAAGAGCCAAAGAGGCCACACAAAAATAAAAAAATAAAAAAATAAAAAGAGAGAAGGGGGCAACACTACTATTCCTTTTTAAAGATCCACACTCGTACTCCATTGTTATATTTATAGTCCATAAAGATTATCATTCATGCATAACTATGTGGGGAACCTTACACTATAGAACTTGACTTGTATATTCCAATGATGAGCCTCCTCAAATGATCTCTAGGTCTTCATGAGCAAGCAAGTTGGATGCACCCCCACTAGTTCCATTGGACAGCTTACCTTAGCTCATATGTCCATCCGTTGCATGGCAATCCCTACTCCTCACATCATATCTATCATTTGGCTTTCTCTCGCCAATGGTTGTACTCATTGATGTGAGCATTTCACACCCTTTTTGTCTTTCTTCCCCATCATTAGTCTCTTTCCCATCCTAGTCCAACATATCTTGCTTGCGCTCATCCATTGCATGAGTGCTCAAAGTCGAATGGAGAGGATCATTTTGACTTGTGCCTGACTAGTGGTCTGGGGATGAGTCAAAATTAGATTCCAAAGGGGACCAAGTGTTAAGTTTCACTAGATTGAGTTCTCTATTAAAAACTATTTTTATGCTCTAAACCCATCTCCCATTTCTGGCACGCAAACACCATATGGGGACATACGAGTCACGAACATCGAGAGCTCTTGCACCTTTATGTTCTTACTTTTCAATTTTCAATACTAAATATAGACTCTTGCTTGTTATTGTCTTGATTGAATTGTATATCTCACTTGCTTTATTTTGAATTTCTTATATGTGTGTTAGCATGTCACCACATAAATTATTTGTGTTATCATTTACCTACTCGAGGACGAGCAGGAATTAAGCTTGGGGATGTTGATACGTCCCAAAAGTATCTATAATTTCTGTTTGTTCCAAGATCTTTTGGGTGACATTGTTATACATTTTAGTACACTTCCATACCTTTTTACACATATTTGGACTAACCTACTAACTCAGTGCACCCAGTGCCAGTTTCTGTCCACTGATGTCTTTTTTGCAGGGACTTTTACCCAAATTTGCAGAGCCCCAAAAATCCCGAGAAAATATATAAAAATCAGCATGATGGAAGCTTCAGGAAGCACGAAGATGGGCTAGAGGGGAGCCAGGGTCTGACCAAGCAGCCTCCCTGGACGGCCTACCCCCTAGCCGCACCACGAGGTCGCCTGGGTGGGGTTCACGCCCTCTGGTGGCCTCCTTTGGCCTATATTTACCTCTCCGATAGGAAACCCTTCCATCATATCCAGAATCATGAATTTCTCCATCGTTTCGCCGCTGCAGCGCTCCCGAGATCGGGAGCACGAGAAGACCTCTTCCGGCACCCTGCCGGAGGGAGGATTGACCTCCTGGAGCTTCTCCACCACCATGGACGCTTCCCGGATGTGTCGTGAGTAGTCCTCCTTGGACCATGGGTCCATGACCAGTAGCTATGTGATGTCTTCTCTCCAATCTTGTGCTTCAATGTTTAGCCCCTGTCAGCTGCCCTAGATGATCAAGGCATCTATGTAATTTTCGTGCTGTTGCTATGCTTGGTTTGCTGGGATCCGATGGATTATGAGATTATGTTCAGATTGTGATGAGTTATATATTTGATTATCCTTTTATATTATGTTATTTAGTGATTCATGCATGTTCTCCGTTGCTTTTTATTGCTTTGGCCGAGTAATAGATTATAACTCCAAGAGGGAGCGTTATGCATGATTGTGGGGTCATGCCCCCTGATGTCTAGCTTGAGAGACAGAAACATGAGACTAGCGGATGTGTTGTTGCCACCAGGGAGAAAACAACGGTGCTTGTGACCGCGGTTGCAAGTATTGTTTACCTTACGCAAAGTCCGTTAATGCAGTTGTCCGTTGCTTTGAGTTTACACTTTGGGTGGGGCTCGCAACTTAATACGAGCGAGATGTTCTGGATAGATATCTCAAGGTGGATGATTTGTAAGTAGATGGTGATGAATAAACGGTCTGCTTGTCTTGGCGTACTCCCCATTACTTTTGAGCCTCTAACTTTCTAGTAGCATAATTAGCATTGCGGTGCGTTTATAATTCTGTCAATTGCCCAACTGTAATTTGTTTACCCACGCATAGTTGTTTATCGTATTTTGGGAGAGAGACATCACTGGTGAACATCATGTGAGTCTGGTCCATATTACCACCATTGCTTACACCTCCATCATTTACCGCTTTTATTTACTTTTCAATTGCAATCACTATCACTATTCCCGCTTGTGTTTTGATCCTTTGCAAACTAGAAGGATGGCGAGATTGACAACCTCTCTATACTCGTTGGGCGCCAAGTTATTTGTTGTGTGTGCAGGTCCACGTATTCTGCTAGCGCCAGGGTAGCAGACACCTTTTTGTTGATCCTCGGAGTCCTCCTGGTTCGATAAAACATATAGTCCCCGCGTAAGGAAAATATGATGCTCACTACATCACCACCTTCCACTTGGGGTAACCAACGAGGGGCGAGAAGTATATCCATCAACTCTCATCAGTGGGTACAAATGATTCTGGAGTCTGGGTTATCATCAGTACAACTCAATGGGGTGCCTGGCAAAGAATTCAAATGTTGTAGGGGAGTTCACCAAAGTTATCCAGACTCCCACCTGCAATTTGTGTTGGCAGCCGATCTATTACAAGTTATGGTTAACCGTGCATGGGAAGAAGGTCGCATTAGTTTACTCGATCAACAACCGGCTTTAGAACAGTACCTTGTGATTCAATACGCGGACGACACTTTGATTATTCTTCCAGCAAAAACTAAGGAGTTGTGGGCTGCAAAACATCTAATGGATTCTTATAGGAGACTATGGCTTTGAAAATCAATTACTCTAAATATCAGGTCATCACCATCAACACTGCGCTGGACCAAGCTCAAGAACTGGCTTCTATGCTAGGTTGTCAAGTTGGCACAATGCCATTCACATATTTGGGGCTCCCTCTGGATACCACTAAACCTATAGTTAGAGATTTAATGCCCCTCACTAATCGTATTGAGAGAAGACTGACGAGTATGGCTATTTGGGTATATTATGGAGAAAGAGTATAGGTTATTCACTCTGTCTTTTCATCATTACTCTCATTCCCCATGTGTGTCCTTAAACTCCTGCTAAAGGTTATTGAAATATTTGACAAAGCTAGGAGACACTGTCTTTGGACGAAACTGGTTGATGGAGATGCAAGGTCAAACTCCATGGCTTCTTGGGATCTCATTTGCACACCAAAGAAGAAGGGGGGGGGGGTTAGGAGTGATCAACCTACAAATCTAGACAAATGCTCTTCTCCTAAAGTACCTACATAAACACATGCGTAAGAAAGTTATCCCTTGGGGACGCTAGTATGGAATGCATACTATGAAAATACTCCCCCGTAGGAAGAACTACCTTTCGGGTCATTTTGGTGGAAGAATGTTTTCTCCTTGATACAAATTTCCACAGGAATCACCACGTGTGTACCATGGCTGGGAGACATTGTTTTGTTATGGAAATATGTTTGGCTAATTAACCAACCACTCATGCATTCACATTCACGGCTGTTTTCTTTTGCACAAAATGAAGAAATCTCCCTCGCGCAGTTTCATGACAATCCGGAACAACATTGCATTTTAATCTACCTTTATTAGTGGACCCCCCGCTTGAACTTGAGGATGTCACTCAAACAGTTACGATTATGAATCTGGATCACATGAGTGGATTCTATGGTGGGGGAGACTGAATATAAACCACGCAAATTCTACAAATTCATGTTCAGAAACCTGAAGACCCTGCAATGTATAAATGCATTACTTCAACCTGGAAATCAAAATGTATCATGAGACATAAATTTTTGGCGTGCCTGATGCTGATGGGCCGTATGAACACAAGAGACATGCTAATTAGAAGGCGTTTTGATATAGGAGAAGATCACTCTTGTGTGGTGTGCACAATGGGGGAGTTGGAGACTAATACACACATATTCTATGACTGCACCTTTTCCAAAAGCTCATGGGAGACACTTAATATCAATTGATTGGAAACGTTAAATACACAGGCAAGGTACGAGGAGGCACAAAAATCATGGAATCATCCACTGTTCGAACAAATCACCATCCTGTTTGGCTGGAATATTTGGAAACAAAGGAGTGGAATCTACTTTGATGGCATCCAACCATCACATACGCACTAGACCAGAATGCTCAGAGGAGACCTGGAGATTCTCACATATAGACCACCCCCAGACAAGTATTCACTCTTGGAGACACTAATTGCAAATCTTATCGCTTAGGGTGTACTTAGTAATTCCATTTACTTTGTGTTTTATAGGGGTGTGTTGACAACTCTAACATCAAGTGTCATGTAGTTGTGTGAGTTGTAAACACTATTTTCCTCTTTCAATTAATCAACAGTAGGAACCTCTCCTGCTGTTTAACCGGTCAAAAAATTGTGTGCTTGTGATGCTTTACTTGATTGCTGAATGCTTGATTGCTTGTTTGTGGTTCAAATCACAAAAATTCTCCTTCTCTCAAGACTAACCTCCTTGCTCCAAATCTTTGCTCAATGACCATACCATGTGTATAGGACCTAAAACTAATTTTACAAAATATGATTTTGTCCAAAAATAATTTATTTAATGTAAGCTTTAAAAACCCATGGATTGAGGTTTGTACTACAAGTCCTCAAATTAGGGAAGATGTTTTTCTCCAAATATTTTATTTTGATCCTATTACCAAACATAATTCCCAAAACCACAATATTATTATTTTAGAACTTATTTTCCTATTATATTTAAATACCTTTTTCTAAGGCTAGCAATGGTCTTTAATACTGAATTTTTTATGCTTCCAAACTATTTTAGATAATTCAGCAAAATTGACTGGACATATATCTTCCATCTAGAAGAGTTTAAACACATGGTCATGTTCAAAACATTGGACAAACCCCTACAAAACCTTTTCTCTCTCTTTAAAGTATTTGAAATATTACCGTAAGAAATATTCTCAAAGAATTCTAATAAAATTCTAGTGAATCAAACATGATATATGTAATGATCTTGCCAAATTTTAGCTCTATGCTAGTTGTTTTGGTTCACAAAAATATTCCAAAAACCCTTTGTGTACTGATCCAAATTTGAAGAACTCTACATTGCCAAATGTCTCCATTTATTCTCAAACTTTGTGGGTACTTTCTAATACTCTAATAATGCGTCCACACCAATTGGTGCATCAAGGAGAACATATACACCTATACAAATCCCCTCAAAACCACTTCTGCTGATTTCTAGAATTTTGAATATTGGCATTATCAAGTTTCATCAATTGGTCCCAAACTTTTTGGCATGCTATAATCCTAAAATAGTGCGACCACACCAAGTGGTGCATTAGGGGGAATTAATTTGCATAGAATATTTAGAGAAAACCATTTCTACCCATTTCTAGGGTTTGTAGAGTTTACACTCGAAACTTCCATCACCAAATCCCAACTTTTGTGATAAACCTCATTTGCACTTACCATTTGATCTTGTTAAATCTCAACGCAAGTAGGATATTTTTACTTGCCCAAAATAGTAACAAATACCTTCTTGCAGAAACTGAAAATTACCGTTTTCACATATTACCTTGATCTCCTTGGCCCCAACTTCTTACCACAGCTTCATATTATTGTATTGTACCTCCAGTAAGTTTCCTTGACCAAGACTCAATCATTGATGGGGTAAAACCCATATTTTCACCTCCTAGAGAGCAAGGGAGCAATGATTTCTCCTCTCCATCTCCTTCCCAGCAACTTCGAGAGCACCAGTTGTCTCCTTTCACCTTTTTGCACTCCCTGCACCCCTGCCGACAAAAGTGGTCGTGCTTTCCCTTGCATAGCAACGCCAGGGCAGAAATATGGGTGCTCTGGAGTGTGCTATAGTGCGCTCCCGCATGGTAGCCGCCCCCATCTCGAAGCCCTAGACCACCTAGGGACTTCGCCTCGTGTCCCCTAAGGTGCCCTCGGCTTCCTTAGCATGACACGTTGTCGCCCCCCTCCTCTCTCCTCCTCCTTCTCTCCCCTCCCCGCGTGCTGAGTGCAGCAAGGTCTGCCAACCGATGGCTTCACAAGTGCAAGCCCTCTGTCCCTGCCTCTCCCTCTATCTCAGCGTGAACCATGCCCATGATGCTCCCCTAGCTCAGAATCGAGCCCCCTATGGCCTCCATCGCCTCGCGGATCACCTCCGGCGGCCACGTCCATGGTGGACCATAGTTGGGCTATATAAGCCGGCCCCGAGGCCCTCTCTCCCCCTGAGCATCTCCTCTATCACCCGTTTAGAGACCACCGTGTTGGCTCGCCATTGATTTTCTCGATACTAGCCCTCCTCGTCCTCGTTTTACTTCCTTATGAGTTGTGAGAGCTACCCTGAACCAGCCCCGACCCTCTATCCTCTCCATTGTAGCTCACGGCGACTAGTTCAATTGTGGCCGAAGCCCCTAAACCTCGAGTCCTCCTCGCCAATGAACCTGGGCCCTCCGATTCTTTCCTCCACCCCCTTAGGATCTGCAGGAGCCCCCGGACTAGTGTGTGCCATTCATATCACCGTCGCCGGAAGCACCACGGTGAGCTCCGATGCAGCCCCTAGTGCAACGAAGGAGGTGACAGGCAGACCCCGCCTGTCATACCCCCTTCCCTCCCTCTCTTAGTAGCAGATGGGGGCCACTGGTCGGGTTCAAACGCCCCAGCGAGTATGCGGAACCCTTCAGCTTGGATCGGTTCTTCTGCGCCGGTCGGGCCCCCCTTTGTTACGGACCACCATAAACAATGCTACTTCTTTTTTCTATTTCCTCAAAACCTTCCAAAATTCCTACAAGACAAAATATTATTCCAAATATCATGATTCCAGTTTCTAAATTCTGCTAAAAATTCCACCTATTCAATAGTGCCAATCCCATAATTTTTCACCACGAACTTTTGCCTTGTTCAATTTAAATTCAAGTTTGAACTCGAAGTGGCCACTTTTACAAAATTCCTTGAACCTTCAAATCAACTCCAAATGGAGTCATTCAAATTTCTATTTGCTCTAAAAATAATCCCGTAATTATGTAGCCATGGTTAACATTTTTCTCATCCGATATTTCTATTGAAACAAATAAATGGCCCATTTTTTCCATTTATTCCATATTAAAAAATCCCTAGAATACTCATCCCAACTCCAAATACAATGAAACCACTTCCAAAATTCTTCAAAAATTCTCCCTAGAATATTTTCAGTAGACTCCTCATAGGATCACAAATCCCTTCATTTCCACCTTTACCAAAATTCCTCGTTGAACCACATCAAATGAAACCTCATTGGTAATTTTCTTATAGCCAGAGTTGTCCTATAAAAATAATACTCCTATTTTAGACAAGTTTTATTTTCCTTCTTATTGTGTTGCTTATTGTCGTTGTTCCGGTGATTATTGATGAAGTAGACGAGGTGTTCGGAGTTGGACTAGAATCCAACGAAGACGTCCAAGACTTTTCTGAACCAGGAAAGCAGCCCTTTGACCATGACTATAAAACCATTTTATTTATGTCATATGGAACTTTATTTCATGGAAGCTGAATCATGTTAAGTCGGTAACCACCATGGTGGGTTGTCTCCGATAATCCTCCTTGGTACTTGTAATGAGCATGACCCTACCTTGCTATGAGGGTTGTGCGGGTGGGAAGTAGATAGGATGTAGTAGTTGCTACACTAATGGGATGGGAATATGCATGGTCTCACAAAGGAAATGATTTCGAAGACTTTTTTGCAAAAAAACCGTAGGGTTCCACTAATGCCCAAGGGAGATGGTGTTGAGTTAGGTAACCACTTGAGAAAGAAGTGGTGTATCGAGGCAAGTTGTGTGTGTGTTGTTCATATCAACTATTTATGTGCGACCACAATTCCCCTTTATGGGATGGGGATTTGTTGATTACTTTGGTCATTCCTAGCAGAGAGCCTGCATTACTAGTGGCGAGAGGGCCAAATTCACTATACAGGGTCGTGCTATGTAGGGTGACCATGGGCTGTGTTTACAAACACCAGACACACCGTTGTGTCCCCTCACGGATGGTACAATCTCGAGCAAGACTCGTATGACGTACATCATGAGGACGTGGACCAATGACTGGACTGTTTATTTAGTGTCGCTAGGGTAAAGGCATTGTTTGTGTGCTTACCTCGGATATGTAATATACCACGAGTCATGGTTGACACAGAAGTTCCCCGAGTCTTGTGGGTAAAGCATGCATTACTCTGCAGAGTGTAAGATTTATTCAAATAGCTGTGTCCACGGTCTTAGACAGTTGGAGGTGTGTTGTGGTTTCGTCATGACATATGCCATGGGGTGGCTTATGTCGAATGGTTGGGGCCAATGTGCATCGACGGACACTGGCAACGCGATTGGGAACAGGGGGCGGCAACACAAGATGTACCCAGGTTCAGGGCCCTCCACGGGAGGTAACACCCCTAGTCCTACTGGAACTGGTATGTAGTATATAGGAGCTACAATGGTGCTCCTTGAGGGTCCCACCAATAGTAGCCTCTTTGGCCGGCTGGAGGGTCCCACCATCGGTGCAGTCTTGTCACACGTAGGGTCTGCCTGGTGCAGGGTCCCGTCGAAGTGGTGGCCCACGGAGCCTCTGTCGTACTCATCCGTGTTCAGAGATACGACCGGCTCCCTTGTATCCTCGCGTGGGTGGTGTCAGGTAGTTGATGATGATGAGCACTATGTGGCCATAGTGTCGCCTTGCCCGATCGTAGTCTGTAGCGGTCAACATTACAGTTGGCTCTAGTGTTGACATTCGTATACGGCATCGTGGAGTGGTTGGCTCTGCCGCCATGTCCCTTCGGAGTGGTGGCGTCTTGTCGTATTGGCCGATGACTCGTGGGAGGGGCCCGCTAGTGTGGGGACACCGATTCGTAAGTCATGATCACCGAATGAACGTGCACAGTGATCCCAAAGATCAGTGCTCACTGGACACACAGAAATAGATTAACAAGAGTCTTACATCCATCACATACCGTTTCGGTTGGATATGGCTTTTATGGCCAAGTCTTCATATATTTGTAGCAAAAAGTATTCATCGATAGCGTGAACCCACGCCATCTGCCTTAACCCTACATGCATTCTGACTCGGACATGCCTAGCTCGCACATACGCCACGAAAGTAATCTTGAACATATCAAGTTTCTCTCATGCCTGGCCAATGAAATAACCAGTGGAAAACCAATGACTACTTTGATTGTACTCGCAAGCAACCAATGTTTGGAACGAGGCAATAACAAAGCATGATATAGAACTAAGTAGGAAATTTGCAGAAAGCTAATTTTGAGTGCAATGACATGATCAATCTTGTAAAAGCATGCATTAACGAGTTGAAGATATCCATATGAACAATTATAGATATCATCATAAGCATGGGTTGAATGTCCCATGTTCATTTGCCATGTGAAGTCATCTAACTTAACTCAAGTATCATAGTAAGAAGGGGGTTGAACGTCCGATGTTCATTTATCATGCCAAGTCGTCTGATTTATGCAAAAACAACTAGATGTACTTTAAGCACCACCACCCAACTGTCCTTGACCATGGACACAGCTATTCGAATAGTTTTACACTCTGTAGAGGTTGCATGCTATACCCACATGACTCGGGGAGCTTTCGTGTCATCCATGACTCGTGGTGTATGACATACCCGAGGTAAGCATGCGAACAATGCCTTTCCCCTGGCAACACTAAACAAAGAGTCCACTCGATTGGTACCCAGCCCTCATGATGTACTTACATCATACGAACCTCACTCTAGATTGTACCATCCATGAAGGGACCAACGGTGTGCCCGGTGCTTGTGAAAACAGCTCATGGTCGCCCTACCTAGCATAACCCCGTCACGACAGTGACCACGCCACTCTTGCCACTAGTAATGCGATCTCTCTGCTAGCATCAACCAAAGTAATCAACAAAGCCCCGTCCCATAAGGGGTATCGTGGTTGCATATGTAAGGTTGGGATGGTCGACAATTCTTAAAACTAAGCCCATTTCTGAAACCACACACACAAAACTTTTCTCGGTAAACCACTAGTTCCTCAAGTGGTCATCCATTTCACACCATCTCCCTCGAGCAATAGTGTCACCCGACGGGGTTCTGAGAAAGCCTTCGAAATCATTTCTTTCATTGTCACCATGCATAGCTCCATTCCATTTGCGTAGCATGTACTAGAAACCTAACAACTTCCCACCTGCACAACCCTCATAGGTGGTAGGGTCATGCCCAAGTGCAAGTATAAACGAGAAGCTTTTCAGAAATAACCCACCAAGGTGGTCACCGTCTCAACATGAATCAAATGCAACAAAGTAGAGTGCTATATGGCATGTAATAAAATGGTTTCTTAGAGATTGTCAAAGGGCTGCTTGCCTGGTTCAGCAAAGTCTTCGAGGTCTTCTCAAACTTCTCGTCCATCTCCAAGCACTTCATCTACTTCGTCATCTATTGCCTGAATAACCACAATAAGCCATGCGACAAATAGAAAAACAATGTGTTCTATAAATAGGACATTTATTTTTCTTAGATGCATCTCGTCATAATAAAAATCCCTAAAGATGGTTCTAAGGGATCTGAATTACTAGAGAATTTGAACCATGGAAGTGGAGGCATCACTAGCCCCACAAGAAACATACAGAAAGTTTTTTCTTAAAAATGAGTGGATGTGCTCACCAACTAGGGCATGATTTTATAAACATTTAGGAAGTGATCTCACTAGATTTGGAGTTGGTATGATTCCCCTATGATTTTTCTAAAATAGAAATAGTGAAAAAGGAAGTCATTAATTTGTCCTAGCAAAATAGTGCATGAAAAAAATGTTGACTAAGGCCATAAATATAGTGCAAGATTTTTGAAGTCTGTGGAAATTGGAGTCACTCTTTTTAGAGTTGATTTGGATGCTATAGGAATTTTACAAGGTGGGTTTGAATAATCAAATCTAAATTTGAATTTGAATATTAAAAAAAATACTTTTAGAAAAATGTGCAATGCACATATTTGGATAGGCAAAGATTTTTTCAGTTCCTAGAAATTTGAATCATCAAATTTGGGTGTCATATGAATATATTATGGATTTAACGGCCATTCTCGAAAAAAGAAAACGGAAAAGTATATTACCAGAGACGACTATATGGTGTACTGGGCACAACTTAGCTATTTTGTCATCCTAGTGACTCAGCTGCACCTGCGCACGCGCTATGCTGATGGCGCACCGGCCAGAACCGTTTTCGATGAGGGGAGGCGCAAACCCCGAAGGGTGTTTCTAGTTGAGCCAGGGGCCCAACTACTGGGAGGCTAATAAGGGGCCTGACCCGTTAGGTTCACCCCCTACCTCCCGACAGAGCAGGGGACACGTAGCGGATCCCGACCAAGCACGCGTCGACGCCTGCCCTCGGGGCTCTGTCCACCTCTGACGACCGCCTAGCCATCGACGGCTGTGGGGCGAAGGGATGCACCCCTCTCGGAGCTTTTCCCGTGCCGAGAAGCACCAGGATGGCCACCCGCTCCACCGTAGAGGACCCTGATGATGGCAGACACGGCAACATGACGCACCGGCCTCCCGACGGATGGAATGGCCACAAGGAGAAATCTAGAGGTGGTGGGGGATGCTTTGGCATGGTCTAAGGCAGAGGAGGGTGTCGGGTCTAGGAGAATTTGGGCGAGGCCGAGGTAGTAATCATCAGCCGTAGGAGGAGGAGGAGGGCATGGGAGGATAAATCAGCCGGTCTAGGTGGTGTGTGGGAGAGAGAGGAGACAGAGAGAGCCGTGAGAGGTGCTCGAGGCTGGTTTAAATAGACGTGTCGTAGTGTGTTGAGGACACCGAGGCAGCCAAGGGGGACACGACCCCGCCTCCCAAAGTTGTCGGGGGCCTCGTGATGCTCCGGCTACAATGCCATGGTGCACTGTAGGGCACTGAAGAGCATGCCAACTGCATGGCAGGGCAGGATTTTGGCATGCAGGGGGCGGCCACTTGCGTCTGAGCGCGGCAAGAGTTGCCCACTAGACTTAGGAGGGAGTAAGCAATGTGCACAAGGTCAAGGGTTTTGGGGTTGCCTTAGCTGAGAAGAAAAGTGGGAGGGAGAGAGAGAAGTTGTTGTCCAGGTGAAATGGAGGTTTTACCCCTCCAATAATGGAGCTGAGGGTATGCAAGGTTTACTCGAGGTGCATGGTGACTACGAGAGCATGTGGTAAAACATAGAGCGCAAGGAGAAGTCATTTGGGGGCTCTATTATTGGACTTTGTATTCCATCATAAGGTGTTTGATCACTAGTTTGACTACCTATGGTACTCCATTGGTTTTGAAAACTAACACGATCAAATGGTGGTCATAAATAAGGTTGGATACCAAATTTGGGATTTCTTGGAGAATTTTTCCAATGTAGACTTGAAAAATCCTAGAAATGGGAAGAATGTGTTTCTCTTTATAAACCCATGCTAATTAGTTCCCACTAATGCACCACTTCCTATGGTAATATTCAGCATTAGTGCATTCCCATAAAGTTTGGGATAAACTGAAGAAACTTCACAATGTAAAATTTTCCAATTCTAGAAATCAGCATAAGGGGTTTTACGGGCCTTGGGTCAAGTACATTTGTTCTTCTTGATGCACCACTTGGTGTGGATGTATTATTGGAGCATTAGAACATGTCCACAAAATTTGAGAACAATTGGCAACACTTGGCAATGTAGAGTTGCACAAATTTGGATCTGGACAGATAGGGTTTTTCAATATTTAGGTAAATCAAATCAACTTCAATTGAGATGAAACTTGAAATGATCATCACACATATCATGTGTGACTTGCTAGAATTTTCTTGGAACTTATTGAGAATATGTCCTATAGAAAAAATTCAAAAGCTTGAAATAGGAAGGAAGGGTATTGAAGGGTTTTCACAAATATTTTTAACATGCCCATGTGTTAAAACTCTGTTATATGGAATATATTTGTCCACTAAGTTTCCGAAAATTTCTCAAATATTTATAAACCAAGAAAAAAAACTTTTCTTTATAAAAGACCATTTCTGGCGTGAGAAAAAGGTATTTAAATAAAATAGGAAGATAACGTTTGAAATAATAATTTTGTGGTTTTAGTAAATCGTTTTAACAATAGGACCCAAATAAATTTTTTGGGGAAAAACAACTTCCCTAATTTGAGAACTTGTTGCACAAATTACAACTCAAGGGGTTTTGAAAGCATAAAATAAAAAAATGCTTTTTGGTCAAAATAATATTTGGTAAAAATAGTTTTTGGTCCTATTCACATGGTTTGGCATTGGACAAAGGTTTAGGATACGGAGTTGTGTCTAGAGAGTAGGAGGGAGCTTTAGTGATTTAGAACACAAGCAACCAAGCAAGCAAATCACATTGAGTTCAAGCAAGAAAATTATTTGGTCCTAATTTTTGAGCTATGCTAACTTAGCAAAGTAGGCAAAAAACACACGGTGTGACACAGCTACCCCCCTTACAAGAATGTTATCCCCGAGATTCCTAGGCTAGGCGTTGAAGAGATACAGAACTTTGGGTCTGAGGTAGTCATCATATTGCCACGTTGCTCCTTCTTCGATGTGGTTTCTCCTATGCTTCTTGATGTGCTTGATGATACAGCTTCGAATGCTTCGCTCATATGTGTCTGAACGTGAACGGTGTTATTGTAATAAGTTAGGCTTGACTATGGGTCAAGGGCTTTGTGATCGAGGTTCGGGCAAGGGTCTGGTTTGCGTCTGTATTCCCAAGTTAGAATATGTGACAAAGTAGTGTGTCTATGTGTGGGTAAGTGTGGTGATCCACCTTTGACAGGGGAATTCACCATGATCCAGCCAGGACTCATGCTCTTTATTGGACAAAAAGGGCTCCTTGATTTCCAATTTCTTCATCGTGCTTGAACGTCGATGCTGCTTGACATAGTTGATGTAGCTGGCCGAAGAGTTGTGGTTAACTTCTATAGCTTCTCGTCCTTCGTCGTGGTTTTCCAACTATGGTGGTTCTCCATCTTTCTTGGGTAATACTGTCTTCTCCTGCTTGGAGGTGGCTTAGGGGAGTCCACCTCTTCAATGTAAGACTTCACACTTGAGAAGAGTCGCAATTGGAGCTTCTGGGGCTTATCCAAATAGGACTAAGTTGCATTGGTTTCGTGCATTGCAACGGATCGGGCTTCTCGTTGGGGTATGACCTCGAGTAGCGCCATGGGTGACCACAACCAAAACAGGTGGCCTGGCATGAGTTGCCATTGTTGGCACCACTGTTGTTGGGGTTGTTGTATGTCGGCGTGGGGTTGGCATAATGATGGGGCTGGTAGCTCGGACGGGCCGCACGGGTCTTGACATACTGAGGCGGATAAGTTGGCTTCACTAGGGCTGGTTGCCAGGGCGGGTGTTTTGGTAGTTGGAACCACCATCGTTGACCGTCTTGCGTTTGTGTGTGTCCTGCATGGCACGACACTCGTCTTCAAGCATAAGAGCCTTGCTCACTGGCTGAGACAAAGTACGGCATTCACCAACAACGAGTTTATACTACACGGCTTGTTAGAGCCCTTCCACGAAGCATTCTATCTTGACTACATTATTGCCGATGTCTTCAGGTGCATACCTTCTCAGAAGGTTGAACTTTTGCAGGAACTCCTTGTTAGAGCTACTTCCTTGCTTCAACGATCAAAATTACCACTTCTTGATAGCCATGATTCCAGAAGGGATGTGAACATTGCGGAACCCTTGCATGAAATCAGCCTAGGCGATCACCCAGTTGTCGTCTTATCCTTCTCTTTTGGGGTAAACAGTTATGTCATACCTAAGGACAACAACGTATTTCTCCATGCACCACATAAGCACATTGCTCATGGGATATGTGAGAGGAGCGGGGATTTGTTTTGGATGGTCACTTGTAAAGGTGTTTGGAGGCTCAATGTAATCTAGTGCTTCATGTCCACTTCCTCATGGACATGATAGGTGGTGGTCACGGTGGAGTATTGGCCATAGTCTAATGACTTAGAGTCAAGACCTACGGTCATAATCCAACCATATTGCGGCTCGGTGGAGCTTTGGGGTTTTTAAGGAGCTTAGGATGTGAGTGAACACCTACCATCTTATCCTTGAGTATAGTCCTTAGAGGCCAATAGTCCTGCATATTTCTTCACACAATATCATCAAGTATCACGAAAGGTACCACGTCATATAAGTCAACTCCAACATCACTTATGTTATCCATATACAAGGTTTGGAAGACTGTCTGAATGGAAATCTCATAGGTATACTATAGCTAACTTATATAAATATATATATTCCCTAAGTAAAAATCCTCGAGAAAGCTTACAAACTACTAAGCTTTAATAAAACACTACAAATCCAATACTCTTGTGGTTCTACATAATCACCTAGAGTTTTTATTGTCAACAAATAATCAGAGGGACTATATCACAGTATATCCACCAACTGCCAATATCATGACCAACTAAACTCCAAGGACAAGCTTACATAGATTCTTAAATCAATCCACACATCATCCAGTTACTTCTACTCTGTCGTCCACCAAGAAACATGGTATCATGATCAAGATCATCACGCTCAATCCAGTTTACTCTGAACCATGTGGTCTTATTCATTGTCGACACTCTACACGGCTTACCTATTTAAATCCAAAGCTCATATCTAACGGCATGCTACTTGTTACTCCAAGTCACCATTGTAACCTCATCAATTCATGACACTACTCGTCAGGATCAGGTTATCAGACACCAAGAATTTTGCTCATAATCATAATTTTCCTATTGAATCCAAACATACTCGAGGAATACGTAGGTTATGCTACCTTATCAACTTGTTCCACCAAGTCACATATCAACATGAAAGTCCCGGTAATCCACCGAAGGGGTTAGATACATCCTCAAGACACCTATTATAGTCACCTTAAATCATTGCCTACTATTCGTATATCCTTGGAACGATCCTTCTTATGGCATCAGAGTTCTAGTGTTAGCTTAATAATGAAGGATACTTGATCACTTGATCACTTGTTCCATAATGAACCCGATGCTGTGCGTGGGTTATCGGAGCTCAACGGGTGCTTTGGCAAATCCATGTATTAAACATGAGATCACAGTTTTGAGCCTGGGAAACTTGTAAGGTCTAGGTTGGTCTTGGGAGGGTTCCCAATATTGATGAAAAAGCATAATACTACGGGGTTACGTCATGTTAAGAATGTTGTAGTCAAGGTCATCAGTGCTAGTTGTCCATCGAGGTGGATCATTGGTGCATCTTGTCTTGCTAGTCTTTAGTTGCCGAGAATGTGAGAGAAAGTAAAGTAGCATAGAGGGGAGTGTCTAAGGGGGTGGTGTAGTGCAAGTGCAATCTGACATGTGCCGAAAAGACGAACACAAACATCGAGATGACGCACGTGATATAGTCGCGTACTTGTTCCTTAGGGCAAAAGTGCGATTTATACCAAAGAAAAAAAAACAAGGATCACACAACTTGTTTTCATTCGAACCATCATATGGACTCGACTTTGCATAAGGGATATTTCGGATTTCGGGCTTTGCAAAACCCTAAAGATTTGAACTCAGGGTCGTGTACGAAGATCTCTCGTGGGCTCGCCTCAGCTAGCTCTCTACTCGAGGAGATGGCAAGGAACTCTCTCGATGGTGAGGAAGACTTAGAACACGACAGTTTACCCAGGTTTGGGCCACTGGGAAGCGTAATAACCTACTCCTGCCTTGGTGGATTACCTCTCGTGGAGGTTATTGGATGAACTAGTACAATGCTCGAGGGCCTCCGGAGGCTAGTTCAGCCCTGTGTGATTTCCTGGGCGAATGAGTGAATCGAGATTGGATTTGATCCCTTCCTATGAAGTAACCTATAATCTATACATATCGGCGAGCCGGTCCTCTTCCCTTATCGTTTCGGCGGGAAGGGATCCCACAATGGCCATTTTTGTAGGGGAACAGGGGAACATGCTCCCCCTGCCCAAAGGTGGTCTTCGCTTGCAAAGAGGTTGCCACCGCTGCAGGGACGGGTCCAGGGGTGACGTCTGTCCGGCTGGCCGACAGCGATGGCTTTGTTGCACCAGAATGGAAACCTTTGGAAGATGCCTTTGGAACCCTGGTACGTCCTTGCCCACTTTGATCTAAACAGGAAACCGCTCTGCCCTGCTTTCTGCTGCTTGTCTGTCCTTCCCACACGTCATCCTTGACTCCTAAGGTTAGGCATTGCCTCGGAATATCTGCCGCTCCGAACGGGTCCTGATGAGGTCCCCCGAGGGTCTTGACGTCGTTCCTCCTTGCAAGGCTTGGCCCCTCGCGAGGGGCTTGCCTTGAGTGGTATCACGCCCAATCGTGCTTGCATGATGAATCGGGCTAGCCCTGGACCACAGGCAGGCAGTTCTGGGTACCCCAATTCCCAGAACGCCGGTAGTAGCCCCGGGCCCACGGCACGCTCGGGTGTGCTTCTGGGCAAAGCCTTGAGGTCGGCTTGAAGCGCAATGGACCCTTAACGCCTGTGGACCAGGTCTGGCGAACGTCTCGCAGCTGATGTCGGGTTCCCCGTGCCTTTGTCTCCGCTCGAGTTATCAGGAGTCTGACTTGTTGCGTTGGTCCATTATTACCTTCCCTTATCCCGCACTCTCTCTTCCTCCTCGGTCTCCAAATCCAACCGGCGTATCCCAGATCCAGCGCCGCGCCGCTCCCTTCCCAGTTTAGCGATAGTGCCCGGCGGCAAGCAGAAGCCAGAGGTGCAAGGTCCTGCACCGCATCCTCCGCTCCTGGAGTGCACCCTCTACAAGGACGTGGATATCGTCCCTGTGCTTCCATGGACTATGGTCGAGTCTAACGAGCACAGGCAGACCCTGATCTAGCCTGGCGCCATAGAGAAGCGGCCCGCATCGAAGGTGGTATACTCCTTCTTCCTTCATAGCGTCTTCGCCGGGCTGGTGCCTCCTTTCTCCTCATTCTTCACCACCATCCTCAATCACTACGGGATCCAGGCCCTCCATCTCCAACCCAACTTCATCTTGCTTCTGTCCATCTTCACTTTCTACTGTGATGCCTTCATAGGCATGCGTCCTTCAGTCGCGCTCTTCCGTCGTTTCTTCAGCCTACGCTGCATGAAGGCGCCCATTTGTCGGCATGTGTCTCCTTCGTAGTGGCCCAGAGCGGCAATTTGCTCCTGAAGGCTAGGAATAGGGTGGAGAACTTTAGGCATCGTTGGGTTCTCCTGAGCCTCAAAGACGCCAACCCTCGGCTGGAGGATCCGAAGGGGCTGCCGTAGAAGACTTCCGCGTGGAGCTCGGCAAACTTCTTTGACCCTCGGGTTGTGCCCATCCTGGAGCGCTTCTCTCGCGATATCAGCACCAAGAGGCTGACCGGTGGGATGATAGTGAAGGAATTCTTGGCGCAGCGCCTGGTGCCCCTTCAGGCCCATTCCAGGCCCCTGTGGGACTACCGGGCCAGTGACGATGAGCTCAGGCTCCGGTCCCAGGACCTTCCCACACAGGAGATGAACAAGGTCATGGCGATCTTGCTGGGCGGTGACCCTGGTGACCTACCCGATGATTTGGGTCCGCTGTACTGCCTCGATGACCGGGTTGATCGGATCGCCGCGCTGCCTATCTTCGATGAGTGGGGGCTCTTCCGACCGAGGGCTCTGGTCCGGTGGAGGTATCGTCGGACGACACCTCCGGCGGGGAAGCCTCGGAGAAGACCGTCAAAGACTGCCCCGCGAACGCGCCTCCCCCGTTGCAGGCCATCCTTCTACGCGAGCTTGAAGATGATGATGCCACCGGCGAGGACTCCGCAATTTTCTCCTAGCGCCCGACCAGGACCTCCAGGGAACCAGCGTCGGCCCCATGCGCCAGGCGGTCCACGTGTGTGCCGGCCCCCCAGAAGTGCGAGGCTGGATCATCCTTGGCGCATCCCGCCTCCACCGTCGCGGGGGCAGAGAAGAAGAAGAGATGGATTGACCTCGAAGAGGAAGTTACTTGTCTTGGCACGCCTTGCGCGTCCATTGTCCGTGCTTAGCCGATTCCTAATTTTGCCTGATGTCCAGGGGCGTCGTATCACCGAGGGCGAAGCGGAAGAAGACACGCGTCAAGCCGATGGCGACCCGTGACGCACCGCCGACCCTCTCCAATGCGTCGCCGCCAGCCGAATGGAGAGGGGGAGGCACGCGCGGCGACCTCTTAGGCCTTGATCGTTGCGTCCCTCGAGCCCCCGAAGTGTCCTGAGGCGGTCATGGCGACGCCGTCGCCCGAGGGGCAGGCTCTTGAGGTCCCTTAGCCCGCTGATACACCAATGCTTGCAACCTTCGAGAAACCTTCAGAGCACCCTGCCCCTCGCAACTATGCCTCCCTGCCGACACCGCCCGGGGCAGCTCTAGAGGCTCCTGAGGATGAGACCCAGAGGACTTCGGTATTCACCCAGAGTGTCCTGGACGAGGCCTTCTGAGCTATGGGCATGGTCGCGGTCACAATGGCGAACGGCGTGAAGGAGGCCAAGGCCGCTCGCGCCGCGTGCGAGGAGGCGATGAAAGAGGCCGCTGCGGCTGTCAAACGCTGCGAAAAGGTGGAGGCTCGCCTCATGGCCATCCAAGAAGAACAAGCCAAGCTAGCTGAGCAGTGTTGCCATTGGGAGGAATACTCACGTCCTGCGAGGCCAAGCTCGCCGCCCGGGAAGAAGAGCTGTCCCAGAAGGAAGATCGTCTGGGAGCGAAGCAGGCGCCTGGACGAGCAGCAGAAGGAGTTTGCCTCGAGGAAGGCCTTCTCGATGCCAAGGTGGAAGCTCTTTGCCGCGGCCGAGAAGAACTAGGCCGCGGATCTGGTCGACTTCCCTGAAGTCGAGCTGAAGCTTCGCACGGCACTCTACACCCTCTATTGGGGCGGGTTCGATGAGCCTCTGGCCACCCCAGAGAGCAGCTTTGCCGCGCTCGCGACGGAGCTCGCCGTGGCGTGGGAGCATGTCGTCGTCCAGGCGGAGAAGATCTTGGACAACGAGTGCCACGACCTCTTCTTTGAGGCCGTGACGCTCGTCTTTAGTCACCTTCATCTTCGTGAGCCGGGATTTTACATTGGCTCCGTGATCCTGTGGGTCCCCTCTGAGGCCTGCCTCAGCACTGCGGAGGCGGTGAAGGGCCCCGTGGATTCATTGGTGAAGAGGTTCGCTGATTGGCACTCTCTGGCAATTGCTAGACGGGTGTTATTCTCGATCGCTCAACAATTAGAAATTGTCTTGCAATAACCCACCAGTGCGTGGGATCGAGGCAGTTTTCGAGGGTAGAGTATTAATCCCAAATTTGTTGATTCGCCTGACAGGAAGTGAGAGTATACTCTCAAGTATTAGCAGTTGAATGTGTCAGATTCAACCACACCTGAAAGATTAATATATGCAAGCAAAGTAGTAACAGCAAAGTAGCAGTAGTAGCAAGTAGCAACAGTAGCAACAGTAGTAACAGCAAAGCAAGTAACAGCAGCAGAGCGAAACAAGTAACAGCAGCAGTGGGACAAACTCGTAGGCAACGGGTCGGTGATTTGTTTGGATGATATTCATCATGCAACAGTTATAACACGGAGAGATATGTGGCTAGCTCCTGTTCGTCAATGTGATATAGGCATGCATTCCGTGTGTCGTCATACGTGCTTAGGGAAAAGAACTTGCATGACATCTATTGTCCATCCCTCCCGTGGCAGCGGGGTCCAAAAGGAAACTATGGGATATTAAGGTTCTCATTTTAATAAAGAACCGGACCAACGCATTAGCACTTGGTGGACACATGAACTCCTAAAACTATGGTCATCACCGGGAGTGGTTCCGGTTATTGTCACTCCGGGGTTGCCGTATCATAACACATAGTAGGTAACTACAACTTGCAAGATCGGATCTAAAACACACATATATTGGTGACAACATAGTAATTTCAGATCTGAAATCATGGGACTCGGGCTCTAGTGACAAGCATTAAGCATGGCAAAGTAGAAGCAACATCAATCTCAGAACATAGTGGATACTAGGGATCAATCCCCGTCAAAACTAACTCGATTACATGATAAATCTCATCCTACTCATCACCGCCCAGCGAGCCTATGAATATATTACTCACAAACGATGAAGAGCCTCATGGAATTGGAGAGGGAAGAAGGTTGATGATGACGATGGCGACGATTTCCCCTCTTCGGAGCCCAAAATGGACTCCAGATCTGCCCTCCAAATGAAGAGCAGGATGTGGCGGCGCCTCCGTATCACAAACGGGATGAAATCTTCTCTTTTTATTTTTTCTGGGACGAAAGTGAATTTATAGAGCTGAGATTGGGGGCAGCAGAGCCACATGGGCCCCACAAGCTTGCTAGCCGCCACTAGGGGGGTGGCGGCTACAGGGCTTGTGGCCCACTGGCCCATCCCCTCTGGTGGATCTTTGCGCAGGTATTTTTCATATTTTCCAGAAATATTCTTCGTAAATTTTCACGACGTTCTGAGAACTTTCATTTCTGCACAAAAACAACACAAAGGCAATTCTGCTGAAAACAACGTTAATCCAGGTTAGTTCCATTCAAATCATGCAAATTAGAGTCCAAAACAAGGGCAAAAGAGTTTGGAAAAGTAGATACGATGGAGATGTATCAACTCCCCAAGCTTAAAACCTTGCTTGTCCTCAAGCAACTCAGTTGACTAACTGAGAGAGAAAGAAAAACTTTGACATACTCTGTTTGATCTTGTTGTTGCAACTATATCTAACTCATAACTAGAATTTCAGCAAGATCATAAGTTAACCACATAAACAAGTGACACAAATGGTCTCATGGTAAACTAATATCAATGGCATAATCAGCTAACGAGCAAATAATAATGAGTTTCAAATACCAACACTTCAATCAAAACAAGCATGAAGCAATATGAATAGGTGGTATCTCGCTAGCTCTTTCTGAGACCGCAAAACATAAGTGTAGAGCACATTCAAAGATCAAGGGCTGACTAAACATTGTAATTGATAGCAACGAAGATCCAGTCATAGTCATACTCAATATCAATCAAAAGCAAAGCATAAAAATGACAGAGGTGCTCTCTAATTGGTGCTTCTATAAGAAGAGGATGACTCAACAGGAAAATAAATAGACAGACCCTTCGCAGAGGGAAGCATTGATTTGCAGAGGTGCCAGAGCTCAAGCTTTGAAAACAGAGATAATAGTTTTGGGTGGCATGCTTTCATTGTCAACGAAATGACCAAGAGTTCTCAATATCTTCCATGCTACTCATGCTATAGGCGGTTCCCAAACAGAAACGTAGAGTTTTAACTGCCCCACCACCAATCAATCACACTCCACGGCTAGCCGAATCCTCGGGTACCGTCCGTACTAACATCAATCCGGGGGGAGTCTTGTTTTACAGTTATGTTTTCGATTTAAGCATGGAACTGGGCATTCCAATTACCGGCCCCTTTCTCGTGAATGACAGTGAATAAACACATGTCGAGGATAAAACTCCTAGCATGGAAGATACCAATAGCCCCGTGTCACCACATGAGCGGTTTGGGCATGCAAAACAAATTATTTCTTGAAGGTTTAGAGAGTGGCAGATGCAAATTTAGTTGGAACGGCAGGTAGATACCGCAAATAGGTAGGTATGGTGGACTCTCATGGATAAACTTTTGGGTTTATGGAAGTGGATGCATAAGCAGTATTCCGCTTAGTACAAGTGAAGGCTAGCAAAAGACTGGGAAGCGACCAACTAGAGAGCGACAACAGTCATCAAGATGCAATGAGTTTGACTAACATTGAATGGAAGCATGAACAGGATATAAATCACCATGAACACGAACATCATAGAGGCTATGTTGATTTTGTTTCAACTACATGCATGAACATGCGCCAAGTCAAGCCACTTGAATCATTCAAAGGAGAATACCATCCTACCATACTACATCATAGTCATATCAAAATCTATGTTGGCATTCAAGACAAACCATTATAAGCTCTCAGCTAGTTAAGCATGGCATCGGAAACTATGATCTCTAAGTTGTCATTGCAAACATGGTTCTCTCACAATAAAGCTGAATCAGGCATGACAAGCTAGTCATATTTACAAAAACAAAATAGATAGAGTTCATACCAGCTTTTCCAGTCTCAGTCACCTCATCATATATCATCATTACTGCCTTTCATTTGCACGATCAAACGATGTGAACAATAATAAGAGTGCTCGTGCAATGGACTAGGCTGAATCTACATGCAACACAAAGGAGAAGAAAAAGTAATATGGCTCTTTGAAAGCTAAACAGGTATGCATGCAATACCCACTAAACATTATAACCAATATCATCTACCTTGACCCAAAGAAAAAGAAAACTATTTACACGGAAATGCTCCCAACAAGCAAAAGAAGAAAGAAAGATATTTTTGGGTTTTCTCAAAAGAACACAAAACAGGAAAACGGAAATAAACTAGCATGGATAATACAGTGGCAAAGTGTAAACACCGGCTAACAAAGTGAAAGAATAAGCATGAATATAAGGTCGGTGAGAACACGTACTCCCCCAAGCTTAGGCTTTTCGCCTAGCTTGGTCTACTCCCAAGGTGGGAAATAACCAGTTCCGGGATACTCCGGAGCAGACTGTGGATGCCACTGCTGTGTGGGCTCCTCTGGCTCCCACTAATAAACTGGCGTCTGGTACTCGACTGGCGGCTCGGGCACGGGCACCTGTGGTTGGGCCAAGCCCCAATATGCGTAGGTGTCCGAGGGCATAATAGTGTACCTGCCTACATGAAGATCGAACAAAGAAGGAGCAGGCAAAGTAATAGTCTCTCGAGTACCCTGACTAAATACCAGGTTATAAATCATCCATCTACTACCATCTCTATCCAGAAAATCATGGCGAACCATGTTGTCATAATCCAGATATTTCTCAGGGAGAAGCATCTCTCCTTCCTCTCCTAGTCTAATGGGTATTTGAAAGTGTCTAGCAAGACGGGTAGCATAGATACCTCCATAGACGACACCCTTGGAACGGTTGGTGTTCAACCGCTGGGCTACTACAGCACCTAGGCTATAAGTCTTACCGTTATAAAGGCCTTAGCGCAAAACTGGAAGGTGTGGAGAACTAAGCGATCCAGCCTCCCCACGGCCAATCAAACATGTTCCCACAAATAATGAGAAGTACCGAAGCATAGGAAAATGTATGCTAGCAATTCTAGCGCGAGACACTCCTCTCTCCTCTCCAACAGCAATAGTACTAATGAAATCCTCCAAGTCCCGTGGACGAGGGTCACGGATATCCCCAACATAAGGTAATTTGCATACATTGCAAAAATCCTGTAGTGTCATGCACTGGGGGATGTCGTATATCATGAACTCAACCATGGGAGGATTCTTCCTCGGAT
This sequence comes from Hordeum vulgare subsp. vulgare, assembly GCF_904849725.1. Taxonomy (NCBI): domain Eukaryota; kingdom Viridiplantae; phylum Streptophyta; class Magnoliopsida; order Poales; family Poaceae; genus Hordeum; species Hordeum vulgare. Next base: position 221,922,155 of record NC_058523.1, read on the forward strand.
AAAAGTTGAAGCTTTGAACGAAAATATTGGTGAGGAGGAGGTATTGCGAGCACTTATCTTCAACGAATGCAGTAAGACCTGCGTTCTCCACCAAGTAATAAAAGTCTTCATAAAGCCCAGCGGCGCGCAAAAATTCATCACTTGGCCACTCGCACGCTCGAACTTCTATGACTCAAGGGACTACGTACTTGGGGTGGTTCTTCTCATCCTCCTTGGGGTTACGGCTTGAAGAGCCTCTCAAGAACCTCCTCATCTTTTCCTTTTTCTAGCTCTGAAAACTTCTGAAATTTTTAGAGACTTCGAAAGAAAAGTGAATAAAGATTAACCCAACTCGTAGCAACTACTCCTACTAGTGCCTAGAGGCCGTCTCACACGCTAAAACTACTTGGGACCAGCTAAAATCAACATTTCTAGCTCAAGAACAGGGTCACCAAGGTAGCAAGAATACGCGAAGGATAAAGCACTAGAGCAAAAACTAATTGGACCAATGGAGGAGTCACTTACCAAGGAGTTATTTCCCCAAAACAGTTCGGAGAATGGTGCTTTGAGCAAGGAGATCGAAAATCATAGCCAAATGAGCAAGAACACGGGTTTCAGCTGCGAAACAATTTTTTCTGGAGGTGGAAGAAGAGGATGGGAGCTGGAATGAGTGGAGGGGGTCCCTGTGGGACCCACAAGCTTGCTAGCCGCCACCAGGGGGGCGGCGGCTGCAGGGCTTGTGGCCCACTAGTCAGGCCCCCAAGCCAGCTTTCAGGCCCAGTATTTTTCAAATATTCCAGAAAAAATCATACTAGATTTTCAGGACCATCGGAGAACTTTAATTTTCGGGGTATTTTTCTCCGGGACGCTAAGACAGAAAACAGGAAAAACTAAACTAAGTCTATCATTTTTCTTCTAAGCAACAGAAAATGAAAGCTCAAAATAGAGGTATGTGACTCTTTGATTCATCCATTTCATGGTCATCGAAAGAAATCCGTCAATGGGGTTGATCAAGTCCTCATGACAAAACCTTCTCGAATCGCAAGAGAGAACGGAGAATTTTCGAATAGCCGCTAAGTCACCTCAATAGGGATATGTATCTCCCCAACAAGAAAATCATACTTCATCTTGACACGAGGAATAGGGCATTCAAAGCTACCAATAAGAATCGATGAAGTCTTTTCGATAGCATTGATGCAATGTACTTGATATCGTTTTTTCGGAAAGTGCACTGTGCGCTCATTACCGTTGACATGAAAAGTGACATTGCCTTTGTTGCAATCTATAACAGCCCCTGAAGTGTTTAAAAGGGGTCTTCCGAGGATGACAGTCATGGCATCGTCCTCGGGAATATCCAAGATAACAAAGTCTGTTAAGATAGTGGTGTTAGCAACCACAACAGGCACATCCTCGCAAATGCCGATAGGGAAAGCAGTTGATTTGTCGTCCATTTGCAGAGAAATTTTAGTGGGTGCCAATTTATCCAATTCAAGTCTACGATAAAGAGAGAGTGGCATAACATGAACATCGGCTCGAAAGTAACATAAGGCAGTTCTTACGTAGTTTCCTTTAATGGATCACCAAGTTTCTTAGGAGTTCCACCTTTGAAAGTGTAATTGGCAAGCATGGTGGAGATCTCAAGATCTGGTATCTTCTGTTTATTAGTCACGATATCTTTCACGTACTTGGCATACAGAGACATTTTGTGCATATCAGTTAACCGCATCTGCAGAAAGATGGGTCTCATCATCTCAACGAAGCGCTCAAAATCCTCATCATCCTCTTTCTTGGATGGCTTAGGAGGAAAGGGCATAGATCTCTGAACCCATGTCTCCCTTTCTTTACCATGCTTCCTAGAAGTGAAGTCATTCTTATCGTATCTCTTAGGTTGTGGGTTATCAGGATTAACCGTAGGTTCAATCTCCACATCCTCATCATTGCTAGGTTGAGCATTATTATGAACATCACTGTCCATATTGTCACCAGGTTCATGTTCATCACCAGATTGTGTTTCTGCATCAAACGCAGAAATATCATTAGGTTCTTCAGGTGTGATAGTATTTCGTGAACTGGCATGTAGGTTTCTATCATCCATCTTCTTATCCCTAGGATGACTCGGTGTATCAGCATTAATTCCTTGAGAATCTTGATCAATTCTCTTAGGATGACCTTCACGATACAAAGGTTCCTGAGTCATTTTGCCTCCTCTAGTAATGACTCTGACAGAGTTGTCATTTAATTCATTGAGCAAGTCATTCTGACCTTTAAGTACTTGTTCTACCTAAGTAGTAATCATAGACGCATGTTTACTCAGAAGCTTCAGATCATTGACATTTCTGTCTACACAAGCACTTAAATGGCTAAGCATACGAGTACTTTGTTCCAAATGTCTGCTAACATAATCATTGAAACTCTGTTGTTTGGCAACAAAGTTGTCAAATTCATCAAAGCATAGGCTAGCAGGTTTATCAAAAGGAATATCACTCTCATCAAACCTACGCAGAGAATTCACATCTACTACTTGTATCGGGTTATCGAGACCATGGATATCTTCGATAGGTGGTAGATTTTTGACATCTTCAGATCTAATGCCTTTCTCTTGCATAGATTTCTTGGCTTCTTGCGTATCTTCGGGACTAAGGAATAGAATACCTCTTTTCTTTGGTTTTGGCTTAGGAGGTGGTTCAGGGATAGTCCAAGCATTATCATTGATCAAGATGTTATTCAGTAGGGTCTCATCTTGTTCTATAGTTCGTTCCCTAAAAATACAACCGGCACAACTATCTAGGTGGTCTCCAGAGGCATCGGTAAGTTTGTTATAGAAGATATCAAGTATCTCGTTCTTGTTAAGAGGGTGATCAGGCAAATCATTCTATAGCGGGACGAAACCTCCCCCAAGCTTGTGGGAGACTCTCTTCTTGGAGTTGAGGAAAGTTGTATATTTCCTGCAAGGCAGCTTGCTTCTTATGGGCAGGGAAATATTTCTCACAGAAGTAATAGACCATATCCTAGGGACTACTCACACATCTAGGAGAAAGAGAGGTGAACCAGGCTTTAGCGTCATCCTTTAAAGAGAAAGGAAACAACTGAAGGATATAATAGTGGCGGATATTCTCCTCACTAGTAAAAAAGGGTGGCTATATCGTGCAGTTTGGTAAGATGGGCTACGACCGTCTTAGACTCATAACCGTGAAAGGATCAGATTCGACTAGAGAGATTATCTCAGGGTCTACAGAGAATTCATAATCCTTATCGGTGATAAAGATAGGTGAAGTGGCAAACTTCGGGTCGTATTTCATCCTAGCTTTCATAGATTTTTCCTTCCACTTGAGAAGTAATTTCTCAGCGTCATAGGCATCCTTACACGCAAGAAAATCCTCAGCTATCTCTCCCTCCATAACGTAACCCTCAGGTATATCAGGCAATTCATATCTAGGAGAGCTAGATCTAGCAGGAGCAAAAGCAGGTTCTATCTCAATAGTATCGACGGTTTCAGAAGCATCACGAGCATTGGCAGTAACTCTAGCAATATGAACATGAAGGAATACCCCTAGTGGAACATCAGGCAAAGTAGTATCTCTAGCAGTATCAAGCATAACATCATCAGGCATAATAGCATCTCTAGCATCATCAGGCAAAGCAGTATCAGGCATAACATCTCTAGCACTATCAGGCATAGCATCTCTAGCAGTATCAGGCATAGTATCAAGCATAGCATCTCTAGCAGTAGCATCATAAGCATCATCAAGCACAGGTGACATATCAAGATTTCTAGCAGGAGGTGATGTCGCAAACTTACTCATAACTGAAGGTGAATCAAGTGCAGAGCTAGATGGCAGTTCCTTACCTCCCCTCGTAGATGAGGGCAAAACTCGGGTTTTTAGATCCTTCAGATTCTTCATAGTGATCAGCAAATATAAATCCCAAGTGACTCAGAGAATATAGCAATACCTCCCCGGCAACGGCGCCAGAAAAATGCCGATTGGCACTGTCTGGCAATTGCTAGACGGGTGTTATTGTCGATTTATCAACAAATAGAAATTGTATTGCAATAACCCACCAGCGCGTGGGATCGAGGCAGTTTTCGAGGGTAGAGTATTCAACCCAAATTTGTTGATTCGCCGGACAGGAAGTGAGAGTATACTCTCAAGTATTAGCAGTTGAATGTGTCAGATTCAACCACACCTGAAAGATCAATATCTGCAAGCAAAGTAGTAACAACAAAGTAGCACCAGTAGCAAGTAGCAATAGTAGCAAGAGTAGTAACAGCAAAGCAAATAACAACAGCAGCAACAGTAGTAACAGCGGCAGAGTGAAACAAGTAACAGCAGCTGTGGGACAAACTCGTAGGCAATGGTTCGGTGATTTGTTTGGATGATATTCATCATGCAATAGTTATAACACGGAGAGATATGTGGCTTGCTCCCGTTCGTCAATGTGATGTAGGCATGCATTCCTTGTATCGTCAGACGTGCTTAGGGAAAAGAACTTGCATGACATCTATTGTCCATCCCTCCCGTGGCAGTGGGGTCCAAAAGTAAACTACGGGATATTAAGGTTCTCCTTATAATAGAGAACCGGACCAACGCATTAGCACTTGGTGAACACATGAACTCCTCAAACTATGGTCATCACCGGGAGTGGTTCCGGTTATTGTCACTCCGGGGTTGTCGGATCATAACACATAGTAGGTAACTACAACTTGCAAGATCTGATCTAAAACACACATATATTGGTGACAACATAATAATTTCATATCTGAAATCATGGCACTTGGGCCCTAGTGACAAGAATTAAGCGTGGCAAAGTAGTAGCAACAACAATCTCAGAACATAGTGGATACTAGGGATCAATCCCCGTCAAAACTAACTCGATTACATGATAGATCTGATCCTACTCATCACCGCCCAGCGAGCCTACGAATAGATTACTCACGAACGATGAAGAGCCTCATGGAATTGGAGAGGGAAGAAGGTTGATGATGACGATGGCGACGATTTCCCCTCTCCGGAGCCAAAACGGACTCCAGATCGGCCGTCCAGATGAAGAACAACATGTGGCAGCGCCTCCGTATCGCAAACGTGATGAAATCTTCTGTTTTTTTCTTTTTTTTGGTGTGAAAGTGAATTTATAGAGCTTAGATTGGGGGCGGCAGAGCCACGTGGGCCCCACAAGCTTGCTAGCCGCCACCAGGGGGTGGCGGCCACAGGGGTTGTGGCCCACTACCCCATTCCCTCCGGTCGATCTTTGCGCAGGTATTTTTCATATTTTCCAGAAATATTCTACGTAAATTTTCAAGACGTTCTGAGAACTTTCATTTCTGCACAAAAACAACGCCAAGGCAATTCTGCTGAAAACAGCGTCAGTCCAGGTTAGTTCCGTTCAAATCATGCAAATTAGAGTCCAAAACAAGGGTAAAAGAGTTTGGAAAAGTAGATACGATGGAGACGTATCATTTGCCCGCGTCGCAGCTCCTTCATCTCCGGATGCCACTTAAGCCAACGACGGGGAAGACGACGCTTTTGACGCTGATGAAAAGCCCCCTGAAGATGGATTGACCGGCGGCGGCGGCTCCTCCTGAGTGATCCCCCATATGTTTTCCCTACAAAGCACATCATGCCTCGTGGAGGCGTCAAACTTATCTGCGTTTTCAAGGATTTATTGAGGCTTGTAATAACCAGCTGACTGCTTGAATGGTTTCTTCGCCTTGTTTCTTTCATGTTTGTTGTGATACTCTCCATCGGCAAGGCCAGCCCCGTGCGTACCTCCGCCCCTAGTGAACCGACTGGAAACCTGGACGGCCAAAGGGGGAAGGGGCTACGAGCATAGTTAGGCCTTTTAGTGGCGATGCTCAGGGGTCCCCCTTGACGTGCGAGCAGCCCTCATGAGGGGAACGCGGCGAGAATTTTGGAACTTCAAAACACTTTTGGCAGTTTGCGTCGGGAGGGCCCGCCCCGCGCGTACCTCCGCCCGGATTCGACCGACCGAAAACCAAGACGTCCCAAAGTGGGAAGGGGCTATGAGCACAGTTAAGGCTCCTGAGTCGCGATGCTCAGGAGTCCCCCTTGACGTGCGAGCGAGTCCGATGTCCTTCCTAAGAATCTGACAATTTGAGAACCCCATCAGGCTCTGCATCGGCAGGGCCCGCCACGCACGTACCTCCTTCGCAATTGGACCGACCAGAAACTAGGACGACCCAAAGGGGGGAGGGGCTACGAGCACAGTTAAGGCTCCTGAGTCACGATGGTCAGGAGCCCCCTGGACGTTCGAGTGACTCCAGTGTTCTCCCTGAGGGATTTTAAGTGATTTGTTGAGTGCATTAGACTCCGTATCGGCAGGGCCCGCCCTGTGCGTACCTCCACCACCATTGAACCGACCGTAAACCAGGACGGCCCAAGAGGGAAGGGACTACGGGCGCAGTCAGGCCCCTGAGTCGCTATGCTCAAGGGTCCCGCGTGACGTATGAGCGGCTCTGTACCTCCAGTTGTTTGTCCTCTACACTGGGCGTGGGCGTAGTCGCAGGTGGACTACGTTGATTTCCTGGCCACCTATGGGCTGAGTCATTGGTGGACTGTTTGATTTCCTTGTGAGCTGCGGGCATAGTCATTGGCGGACTGAGTTGATGTCCTTCGTCTTCTCCCCAGCGCGGAGCGTAGGGCTGCCACTAGGCGTGGGATGGACCCCTCCGTTTTCTCGAGGGGCCCTGGGCATATACAGCCCCGGTTCGTTTTTATGTGAGAATGTCACGGTGGGGGTGTATCTGGGAGGTCGCGAGGACGTTTTGGCCTCGCAAGTGTCCCTACCCACGAGTCATTGGTGGACTGAATCTAGTCTTCTCCGCAGCGAGGAGCATAGGGCTGCCACTAGGCGTGGGATGGACTACTCCGCTTCCTCTGGGGGCCCTAGGCGTATATAGCCTCGGCTCGTTATTAAGTGAGAGTGTCACGGTGGGGGTGTATATGGGAGGTCCCGAGGACGCTTTGGCCTCCCGACTGTCCCTACCACCAAGTCATTGGTAGACTGATTTGTTTTGGGTCATTGGCAAACCCTGCTGACTTCTTCTTCTTCAGGACTGAGACAGGGTGTCTGCTGCTTCAGGAGGCCTGTAAGGATAAGCTTCGACCGGAGCCCCCAAGCGTGGGTCGACCGCCCAAACATGCAAGCAAGGTAGAATGTTAGGGTCCGAAGCGGGCGCGACCAAAAACAACTGAAGGATGCTTAAATAAATTGGCGGTTGGGGAATGTCGTGAACTCCTGGAGGCCACGTGGCCCTATGGGCGCCTTCAGACGGAATAAGCCAAAAAGTTACCTGGCAGCAACTAACAAAAAGGTCACCTGGCGGCAATGTCGCTGAAGGGCCAAGGGCGCCGCCGTTGCCCGATCTCCTGCTTCCACGTTCGCGGCCCTCACGGGTCCGCCGTCTCCGGAGGCTCAGGACCTTCGGTCGGCCCGAGAATCGCCCCCTCTTCCTCGACACGCCCCAGGAGGCAAGACATGAGCATGGCCCGCTGGAGTCGCTGGTAGGTGGTAGCCGCATTCCTCAGCCCGAAGGGCATGAGGGTGCTAGCACCTGGATACACCCATCGATGGTCAGCTCACGCGGGCCAAAAGGGGCCTTGAGCCGCGTCTCTGTCGATTTCGAGAGCATTGATGCAGATGCGGGGCTGATCGACCATGCCAGCAACGGTGACTACTGTTGGTGATTCTCGGCAGTCCCCGCCTTGCATGGCCTGGGCCTCTCGAACCTCCTGGATTGCTTTGATGACGGACTCACAGGAGCTGGGCGGACGCGTGCCAGAGCTCGCCGTCGGGTTTTGCTCGAGCGCCACCCTCAACTCACTGGTCAGGCCTTGGATTTCCTCGGTGGGAGCCCCCAGCCCTGACCCAAGGGGGGCGCCGAGCGCGCCTTCATATGCAATGGGAGGCATGACCCCTTCCCCTGGCATGGAGCCTAAAGCCTCAGGGCGCTCCGTGGGGAGGAGTTGCTTCTTCTTCTTGCGAGGGTCCTCGCGAGGTGGCTCATCTTCTTCGTCGTCCAAGTGTTCCACTGCCACCGTGCGGTAGGTGCGTTCGAGCGTACATATGACATCCTTTTTGTCGCAGGCAATGGCGATGACACTGGCGCCCCTGGCATCTTGAGGATGTTGTAGTCGTGGTGGGTCACTACCATGAACTTGGTGGGAGGCAGGTACCCAAGGATTGCGTTGTATGGCAGGTGCATCTGTGCGACGTCGAAGACGATGATCTCAGTGTGGTAGTTCTTGCGCTCGCCGAAGGTGACCCGCAGATGCAACTGCCCGATGGGCACGATGGACCCCCTTCGTAACTCCGGAGAACGGCTTGGTGGGTATGAGTTGTTCGTACGATAGCTGCATTTTCTCGAAGGTCTCGACTGAGAGGATGTTGAGCCCTGATCCACCGTCGATAAGGGTCTTAGTGATGAGGACGTTGCTGATGATCGGGGTGCACATCATAAGGAGTTTGCCGGCCATGAACGACCACCTGAGATGATCACTTGGGTCAAAGACGACCTGCGAGAGCGCATTCACCTCTCGAGAGAACTACTTGAAGGCGCGATTGGAGGCCGGGGTCTGGGCTCCGCCCCGGATGGAGGCCACCGCCCTGATCTCCTGGAAGCCCCCAGCCCCATCATCTGGGTGGCGGAGGCAGCTGATACGTCTCCAACGTATCTATAATTTTTCATGTTTTCATGCTATTATGTTGTCAAACTTTGGATGTTTTGCATGCGTTCTATATATTTTTTGGGACTAACTTATTAACTCAGTGCCAAGTGCGAGCTCCTATTTTTCCATGTTTTTGACCCCTTTCAGGGGATATTTTGATACAAAGTCCAAACGGAAGAAAATCCTCGAAAATATTTTTTCCATAACGGAAGAAGATCGGGAAGCTTGAGAGCCAAGGCAGGGGGGCCTCAGGGGCCCCACAAGCCCCCACCCCGCGGCCAGGGGGGAGGCCGTGGCCCACAGGCTTGTGGGCCCCCTGGGCGCCCTCTGCCCTAGGGGTTGCGCCTATATATTCCCTAAAAATCCCAAAAAAATTAGGAGATCATCGAAAGTACTTTTCCGTCGCCGCAAGCTTCTGTCTCCGCAAGATCCCATCTGGGGCACGTTTTTGTGCCCTGCCGAAGGGTGGATTCGGACACGGAGGGCTTCTTCATCAACACCATGACCTCTCCGATGATGCGTGAGTAGTTCACCATAGACCTACGGGTCCATAGCTAGTAACTATATGGCTTCTTCTCTCTCTTGGATCTTCACTACAAAGTTCTCCATGATCTTCAGGGAGATCTACCCGATGTAATCTTCTTTTGCGGTGTGGTTTTCGAGATCCGATGAATTGTGGATTTATGATCAGATTATCTATGAATCTTATTCGAGTTTCTTCTGATATCTCTTATGCATGATTTCATATCCTTGTAATTCTCTTCGAGTTGTGGTTTTGTTTGGCCAACTAGATCTATGATTCTTGCGCTGGGAGAAGTGCTTGGTTTTTGGTTCATACCGTGCGGTGACCTCACCCAGTGACAGAAGGGGTAGCGAGGCACGTATCGTGTTGTTGCTATCAAGGGTAAAAAGATGGGGTTTTCATCATTGGTTTGAGATTATCGCTCTACATCATGTCATCTTGCTTAAGGCATTACTCTGTTCATCTTGAACTCAATACACTAGATGCATGCTGGATAGTGGTCGATGTGTGGAGTGATAGTAGTAGATGGAGAAAGTATCGGTCTACTTGTCTCGGATGTGATGCTTATATGTATGATCATTGCCTTAGATATCGTCATGACTTTGTGTGGTTCTATCAATTGCTCGACAGTAATTTGTTGACCCACCGTGATATTTGCTATTTTGAGAGAAGCCTCTAGTGAACACTATGGCCCCCGGGTCTACTCCACACCTTATTTTCAGCCTTACACTTTTTTACTTTGTTGCACTTTCTGCCTTCAATTTGCAAACAATCTTGAAGGGATTGACAACCCCTTTGAAGTGTTGGGTGCAAGCTTGTTTGTGTTTGCGTAGGTACTCTTGACTTGACGAGACCCTCCTTCTGGATCGATACCTTGGTTCTCAAACTGAGGGAAATACTTACTGCTCCTGTACTGCATCACCCTTTCCTCTTCAAGGGAAAAACCGACGCAAACAAGAGAAATACTAAGAAGAATTCCTAGCGCCACGGAAGGACTTTTGTTACCGTAGCAGAAAAATTTCTAGCGCCGTTGCCGAGGAGGAAGATCAAGTCAAGAACTCATCCAAGAAGTCACCATGAATGAAAACACCAAACTTTGTGACTTCTCGAATACTAATAATAATGATTTTATTAGTACTCCGATTGCTCCCGCCACTAGTGCGGAGTCATCCGAAATCAATGCCGCTTTGCTGAATCTTGTTATGAAAGAGAAATTCTCTGACCTTCCTAGTGAAGATGTCGCGTCCCATCTCAATACCTTCATTGAGCTTTGCAATATGCAAAAGAAGAGACATGTGGATAATGACGTGATTAAATTGAAGATTTTTCCTTTCTCGTTGCAAGATCGCGCAAAAACTTGGTTTTCTTCTTTGCCCAAAAATAGTATCGATTCTTGGGATAAGTGCAAAGATGCTTATATATCCAAGTATTTTCCGCCGGCTAAGATCATCTCTCTCCATAATGATGTCATGAATTTCAAGCAACTTTATCATGAACATGTTGCACAATCTTGGGAGAGCAGGAAATTAATGATTAGAAATTGTCTCGCTCATGGCTTGAGTCTTTGGATGATTATTCAAATCTTTTACGCTAGCTTGAATTTATCTTATATAAATATCTTGGACTCCGCCTCAGGTGGAACATTCATGGAAATCACGTTAGGGGAAACCACAAAGCTCCTAGACAACATCATGACGAACTACTCTGAGTGGCACACTAAAAGGTCACCTACTAGTAAGAAGGTACACGCTATAGAAGAAATTAACTCGTTGAGTGCTAAGATGGACGAGTTAATGAATTTGGTTGCTAGTAAAAGTGCTCCTTTGGATCCTAATGATATGCCCTTGTCTTCTTTGATTGAGAGTAGCAACGCTAGCTTGGACATTAATTTTGTTGGTAGGAATCACTTTGGCAACAACAATGCTTTTAGAGGAAACTATGTTCCTAGGCCTTTTCCTAGTAACTCCTCTAGTAATTTTGGCAACTCCCACAACAATACTCATGGAAATTACAATAGATTACCCTCTTACTTAGAGAGTATTATCAAAGTGTTCATCAACTCTCAAAAGATTTTCAATGCGTCCATAGAGGAAAAGCTACTCAAAATTAACGATTTGGCTAAGAGCGTTGATAGAATATCTAGTGATGTTGATGCTTTGAAAGTTATATGTGCTCCTCCGAAAATCAACATGGATGAAACTTTGAAAGCTATGCGTGTTTCCATGATTGAGAGCCAAGAAAGAACCGCCCAAATTCGTGCTAGACATGAATGGCTTAAAAAGGCGTGTTCTCGTGATGAGAATCACGAAGATCTTAAAGTGCTTGGTGTGACTCCCATTGAATCTTTGTTTTCTTGTGTCAAACCTAATGATTATGGGGCTGGATATGAATCCACTTTGGTTGAAAAGTGCCCCAATGATTCAGAGTCCATCTATCTTGATGCTAAAAGCATTGAAACTGGAGTAGAAGATGTTAAAACTTTGAGTAGTAATGAAATTACTACCATGGATTTCAATGAATTCAATTATGATAGTTGCTCCTTGATTGAATGCATTTCTTTGATGCAATCCATGTTAAACTCACACACTTATAGCCAAAATAAGGCCTTTACCGATCATATCGTTGAAGTTATGATGAAATCTCTTGAAGAGAATCTTGAACTGGAAGTCTCTATCCCTAGAAAGCTTCATGATGAGTGGGAACCTACCATCAAAATCAAAATCAAAAACTATGGATGCAATGCTTTGTGTGATTTGGGTGCTAGTGTTTCTGCGATTCCAAAGTCTTTATGTGATGTTCAGGGTTTTAATGAGATTGAAGAGTGTTCTCTTAATTTGTAGCTTGCTTATTCTACTATCAAGAAGCCCATGGGAAGGATCAATGATGTTCTTATTATTGCAAATAGGTACTATGTACCCGTGGATTTCATTGTGCTTGACAATGATTGCAATCCTACATGCCCTATTATTCTTGGTAGACCTTTCCTAAGGACTATCGGTGCTATCATCGATATGAAGGAAGGGAGTATTAGATTTCAATTTACTTTAAGTAAGGGCATGGAACACTTTCCTAGAAAGAAAATAATATTGCCTTATGAATCCATGATGAGGGCCACTTATGGTTTCAGCACCAAAGACGACGATACGTGATCCTATCACTTTTGTGCCTAGGTAAGGGCGTTAAAAAATAGCGCTTGTTTGGAGGCAACCCAATGAATTTATCTTTTTCTTTATGTTTTGTTGCATCCACACCATCACAACTATGTTGTGATTGTGTTTTTTTGTGTTTGAGCCAAGCAAAACCTTTATGACTAGTCTTGGTATATGGTTGTTTGATCCTGCTGGAAAAAGACAGAAACTTTTCGCTCACGAGATGATTTTTCATTTTTATTCAGAAAGAGATTTTGAGTTGATTCTTTTTTATTCTGGTTTATATGCTTTTTTCCCAGGCCTTCGTAAGTTTTCAGATTTGTTGAGGTACCAAAAGTATACGAAGTATACAGATTGCAACAGACTGGTCTGTTTTTGACAGATTATGTTTTTGTTGAGTTGGTTGCTTGTTTTGATGAAACTATGGTTAGTATCGGGGGGTACTAGCCATGAAAAAGTGAGAATACAGTAGATCAACACCAATATAGATGGAATTCAAGTTTGCTACAGTACCAAAAGAAGTGGTAGTTTGTTTTCTTGTAATAATGTTATCACGAGTTTCTGTTTAAGTTTTGTGTTGTGAGGTTTTCAAGTTTTGGGTGATGTTCTCATGGAAAAATAGATAAGGAGTGGAAAGAGCTCAAGCTTTGGTATGCCCAAGGCATCCCAAGACAAATTCAAGGACACCAAAAATCCTAAGCTTGCGGATGCCCCGGGAAGGCATCCCCTCTTTCGTCTTCAATCTATCGGTAACATTACTTGGAGCTATACTTTTATTCACCACATGATATGTGTTTTGCTTGGCGCGTCTTGTATTGTAGGAGTCTTTTCCTTTTGTTGTGTCACAATCATCTTTGCTGCACACCTTTTTGAGAGAGAGAGACATGCACTCATCGTGATTTTGCTAGAATGCTCATCAGTGCTTCACTTATATCTTTTGAGCTAGATACTTTTGCTCATAGTGCTTCACTTATATCTTTTGAGCTAGATACTTTTGCTCTAGTGCTTCACTTATATCTTTTAGAGCACGGCGGTGCATGACTTGGTAGTTGGATTATGCTATGAAAGTAGTCCCAAATGTGATAGGTACCCAAAGAGGATGCAAAAACCTCCATTTTCATGTGCATTGAGTAGAAAGAGAAGTTTTGATTCCTCTCAATTAGTTTTGAGACGTGTATTTGGTAACATCAAGAGCTATATTAGTAGGGTGTTGTGAATCTAGAAATACTTGTGTTGAAGTTAGTGATTCCCGTAGAATGCACGTATGGTGAACCGCTATGTTAGGAAATCGGAGCATAATTGATCTATTGATTGTCATCCTTTGTGTTGAGGTCGGTATCGCGCGATGGTTAACACCTACCAACCCTTCCCCTCGGAGTATGCGTTTAGCACTTTGTTTTGATTACTAATAAAAACTTTCGCAACAAGTATGTGAGTTCTTCATGACTAATGTGAGTCAATGGTATAGATACACTTTCACCTTCCACCATTGCTAGCCTCCCTAGTGCAGCGCAATTCTTGCCGGTGCACAAACCCACCATATTCCTTCCTCAAAACAGCCACCACAAGTACCTAGTATGACATTTTCATAGCCATTCCGAGATATATTGCCATGCAATTCCCACCGTTCCATCTCATGACTTGTGTCGTCACTCTCATATTGGCTTTGCATGATCGTAAGATAGCTAGCGAGATGTTTCAACGTCATACGCCATGCTAGATCGTTGCACATCCTGGTACACTACCGGTGGCATTTCCTATGGAGTCAACATTGTGAGTTTTGAGCTGTGAGTAAGTAAAAGTGTGATGATCATCATTATTAGAGCATTGTCCCATGTGAGGAAAAGAGCCCAAATAAAAAAAAGAGCAAAAGAGAGAAGGGACAATGCTACTTTCTTTTTCAACGCTTGTGCTTCATAATAACAACATGTTCTTCATGATTGAGAGCTTCTTGCTTTTTCGCTACCATATGCTAGTGGAAATCTTCATTATATAACTTGGCTTATATATTCCAATGAAGGGCTTCCTCAAAATTTCCCTAGGTCTTCGTGACAAAGCAAGTTGGATGCACACCCACTAGTTCTCCTTTTGAGCTTTCACATACTTATAGCTCTAGTGCATCTCTTGTATGGCAATCCCTACTCATTCACATTCATATCTATTAATGGGCATCTCCATAACCCTTTGATACGCCGAGTCAATGTGACTATCTCCTCCCTTTTTGTCTCACAACCACCACCACACTCTATTCCACCTATAGTGCTATATCCATGGTTCACGCTCATGTATTGCGTGATATTTATAAAAAGTTTGAGAAAGTAAGAGTGCAAAAACAATTACTTGGCCAATACTGGGGTTGTGCATGATTTACATTAGTTGTGTGAGGATGATGGAGCATAGCCAGACTATATGATTTTGTAGGGATAACTTTCATTGGCCTTGTTATTTTGAAAGTTCATGATTACCTTCCTAGCTTGCTTGAAGTATTATTGTTTTCATGTCAATAGCAAACTATTGTTTCGAATCTTACAGATCTGAACATTCATGTCACGTGAAAGAAGTTGCAAAGGACAACTATGCTAGGTAGCATTCCACATCAAAAATTCATTCTTTATCACTTCCCTACTCGAGGACGAGCAGGAGTTAAGCTTGGGGATGCTTGATACGTCTCCGATTTTTGATGGTTTCATGCTATTATCTTGTCAAACTTTGGATGTTTTGCATGACTTTTATATATTTTTTGGGACTAACTTATTAACTCAGTCCCAAGTGCCAGTTCCTGTTTTTCCATGTTTTTTACCCCTTTCAGAGGAGATTTTGAAACAGAGTCCAAACGGAAGAAAATCCCCGAAAAGATTTTTTCTGTAACAGAAGAAGATCGGGATGCTTGAGAGGCAAGGCAGGGGCCTCAGGGTCCCCACAAGCCCCCACCCCACGGATAGGGGGAGGCCGCGGCCCACAGGCTTGTGGGCCCCCTGGGCACCCTATACCCTAGGGGTTGCGCCTATATATTGCCTAAAAATCCCAAAAAAATCAGGAGATCATCGAAAGTACTTTTCCGCTGCCGCAAGCTTCTGTCTCCGCAAGATCCCATCTGGGGCACGTTCTGGTGCACTGCCGGAGGGGGGATTCGAACACGGAGGGCTTCTTCATCAAAACCATGACCTGTCCAATGATGCGTGAGTAGTTCACCATAGACCTACGGGTCCATAGCTAGTAACTAGATGGCTTCTTCTCTCTCTTGGATCTTCAATACAAAGTTCTCCATGATCTTCATGGAGATCTATCCGATGTAATCTTCTTTTGCGGTGTGTTTGTCGACATCCGATGAATTGTGGATTTATGATCACATTCGCTATGAATCTTATTTGAGTTTCTTCGGAACTCTCTTACGCATGATTTCATATACTTGTAATTCTCTTTGAGTTGTGGGTTTTGTTTGGCCAACTAGATCTATTATTCTTGCAATGGGAGAAGTGCTTGGTTTTGCGTTCATACCGTGCGGTGACCTCACCCAGTGACAGAAGGGGTAGCGAGGCACGTATCGTGTTGTTGCCATCGAGGGTAAAAAGATGGGGTTTTCATCATTGGTTTGAGATTATCCCTCTACACCATGTCATCTTGCTTAAGGCGTTACTCTGTTCGTCATGAACTCAATACACTAGATGCATGCTGGATAGTGGTCGATGTGTGGAGTAATAGTAGTAGATGCATAAAGTATCGCTCTACTTGTCTCGGACGTGATGCCTATATGTATGATCATTGCCTTAGATATCGTCATGACTTTGCGCGGTTCTATCAATTAGTCGACAGTAATTTGTTCATCCACCGTGATATTTGCTATTTTGAGAGAACCTCTAGTGAACACTATGGCCCCCGGGTCTACTCCACACCATATTTTCAGCCTTACACTTTTTTACTTCGTTGCACTTTCCGCCTTCAGATCTCACTTTGCACACAACCTTGAAGGAATTGACAACCCCTATGAAGCGTTGGGTGCAAGTTTGTTTGTGTTTGCGCAGGTACTCTGGACTTGACAAGAACCTCCTTCTTGATCGATACCTTGGTTCTCAAACTAAGGGAAATACTTACTTCTCCTGTGCTGCATCATCCTTTCCTCTTCAAGGGAAAAAACCGACGCAAACAAGAGAAGTAGCAAGAAGAATTCCTAGAGCCAAGGAAGGACTTTTGTTACCGTAGCAGCAGCCCAACCTCACAAGGTTGACCGCGCTGGTGCCCCTCCCGAGGGTCGTCGCGCCAGCGGTCGTCCCGAGGCTGGCCAAAGTCCTCCTGAGGCTGGTCGTGCCAACGGTCTTCATGAGGCCGTTCACGCCACGCCTGACGCGGCTACGTATCGTCCCAGCGGCCTCCACTGCGACCACCGCTATGCGCAGGGCCTCTATTTCCCCGTCCAGGGCGCCTTCTAAAGTGCTTGGCACGGACCAATCGGAGCTCTTGGCACTCGGAAGTATCATGGCCGGTGGTGCCATGGAAGACGCACGTTGGCCCCCTCCAGACGGATGCTCTGAGCCTCGGTCATACTTCGTCACACGCTCGGTTGCGAGCACCGCAGGAGCCTTGCGCTTTGCCTCCTTGGCCTTGGGCTTCTTCTTGTCTGGTTCCGTCGCGTGAGGCCCGAGGAGTGACAGGCGACCTTCTTCAGCCCTGGCGCACTTGTTTGCTAGGTTGAACATCTCCAGTGCAGTGCTCATTTCATCACTCATGGCGAGCTCCTCCTTCATCTTGAGGTCGGTGACTCCGTCGGAGAAGGCCGAGATGACGGCCTCGTCCGATTCCTTAAGGATCTTGAGGCGCATGCCCGAGAAGCGTTGTATGAGCTTGTGCAGGGTCTCCCCCTCCTGCTACTTGATGCGTCGCAGGTCGTTCACGGTGGGAGCGCGGTCGCGGGTGCCCGGGAAGTTGGTGATGAAGCATTCGTGTAGGCCGTCCCAGGGGGTGATGGATGCCTTTGGGAGGTTGAGGATCCAAGAGAGCGCGCCACCCTTGAGCGCCATGGGAAACCGGCACGCCATGACCTTGTCGCCTCCTCCTGCCGCCCTGATGCTCAGCTTGTAGAGTTGTAGGAACTTGGCCGGGTCCAGGGTGCTGTCGTAGCGCGGGGGTAGGTCGGGCTTGAACTTGCAGGACCATGCAGTTGGGTTGAGCTCAGGGGCTATGGCGAGGCACCCCACCAGCCCGACAGGTGTAGCGCGCGCGGGAAACTTAGTCATGTTGCTCCAATGGGTCTGCCTTGGGCGGGGGGCGCTCGTGGCCCGGGACCTGCCCCGCCGGGAGCGCACGTGCATTGGTGCGTGGTCGAGGAACCACATGGCAGCTTGCTTCGTCTCCTGGACCCGCCCTAGGCTCGCAAGGTCGGTCGCGGGGACGCGGTTCTTGCCTGGGCTCGGGACGCACGTCACGCCGCAGAGGTGGGGGTGGCGCGTCTTGTTCCTTGCCGTTCGCCAGGAGAGCGCCGCAGAATCACAGGCAACGGTGACGAGCTCTGCGATGCGCTGGAGCCAGTCGTTGTGGCAGTCAGGGACGGGCCGGTAGCGGAGCAGTTCGATGGCCATGGCAAGCGGACGCCGGTCATGTGGCATCTCTGGCCGGGAGCGCGAAGCCGACCCGGAAGCCCAGACGAGCGACGGAGTCGCGGTGCGGCCGTCAGGGTGCTTGGTGGCCGACTGGGAGGAACCTTTTTGGTCCATAACGTCAGGGCCCGTGGCAGCGTTCATCACGGGCGATAGTGACCGGCGCGCGCCGGCTGGGCCTGCGGGCGTCGTCTGAGCAACGCGGGTGGCGTGGCACTCGGCGCGAGCCCGGCGAGCGTCAGCCATCGGAGTGGTGAAGCTTGGTGGAGGTGGCGCTTGGAGGAGACTTTGACACGCACCCGACCTGGCGTGCCAAATGTCAAATTTCGGGTTTCGCAAAACCCTAAAGATTCGAACTCAGGGGCGTGTACGAAGATCTCTCGTGGGCTCGCCTCACCTAGCTCGCTACTCGACGTAGATGGCAAGGAACTCACTCGGGGTGAGGAAGACACAGAACACGGTGGTTTACCCAGGTTCGGGCCGCTGGGAAGCATAATACCCTACTCTTTCCTTGGTTGATTGCCTCTCGTGGAGGTGAGTGGATGAACTAGTACAGTGCTCGAGGGCCTTCGTAGGCTGGTTCAACCTTGGTGATTTCAATGGGCGAATGAGTGAATCGAGATCAGATTCGATCCCTTCCCACGAAGTAACCTATCCTATATGTTGGGGATATTATCTGTTGTGTAACCCGCCCTAGATGGTTCGTGTCACCAAAGTTGGCGACTCATCCTCAAGTGGTTCCGGCTTTGGCCCAGCGAGGCCGAGAGCCGGATGGAGGTTCGGGACCTCGGGAAGAGTCCATCGTTGGGAAGATCTCCAAGTCTTGGAAAGATGGCGACTTACAGATAGGAAGAATAACGATTTATGTAAAGGTAAGGACTCTTGTAACCCTTAAGGGATCGACCTATATATAAAGGCGAGTCCCGGGGAAGGAGAGGGGAGGATAGCAATCATCGAGTGCTAAGTCAGGCTAGTGACGCCCCCTTGTAATCGAGACACCATCAATAGAAACACCAAGAAGGACTTAGGCCTTTACCTCATCATGAGGGGCCGAACCTGGGTAAATCTCTGTCTCGCTCCCGTATAACCCCTTTGAGTCACCACCAAGGTGCGATGGCTCCAATACTAAGTCCTTTCACGAGGACATCTGCCGTGACAAAACCACGACACTATATATATATATCGGCGGCCCTGGTCCTCTTCCCTTATCATTTCGGCGAGAAGGGATCCCACAATGGCCAATTTCAAAGGGGAAGAGAGGAACTTGCTCCACCTTGCCAAAGGTGGTCTTCGCCTGCAAAGAGGCTGCCAGCGCTGCTGGGACGGGTCCAGGGGTGACGTTTGTCTTGCTGGCGGGCGACGATGGCTTTGTTGCACCAGAATGGAAATCTTTGGAAGATCCCTTGGGAACCCCGAAACGTCCTTGCTCCCTTTGCACTAAGGAGGAAACTGCTCCGCCCTACTGTCTGATGCTCGCCTGTCCTTCCCACACAGCATCCTTGACTCCTCTAGGCCTTGCCTCGGAATATCCGCTGCTCGGGAGGGGTCCTGACGAGGCCCCCCACGGGTCTTGACGTCGTTCCTCCTCGCAAGGCTTGCCCCCTCGTGAGGGCCTTGCCTTGAGTGTTGGCGCCCACCGTGGGGCCTGCGCACGGTGGAGTTGAGTTCTCAAAGGGAGCCCTACCAGGGTCTGGGAGCTACGCGGTAGGGCTCATGACTCGGAGCCACCGCGAGAAGTACTACATCAATAACTTGTTGTGGGGGCCTGAGGCCGATTCAATCGAATCCGGCTACAGAATCCCCTTTGGCAAGATCAACGTCTTCGTCGGCATGGTTGGATCGCCTAAGCCTAAGCCGGATATCTTCTCCGACATCGTCGAGCCAGCCAGGTACGTCCGCCCTGTTGCATCGCCGAACTTAACCCGTCCGGTCTTTGTTGGTTTCACACAGGGATCTGAGGAACCAGAACGAT
This sequence comes from Hordeum vulgare subsp. vulgare, assembly GCF_904849725.1. Taxonomy (NCBI): domain Eukaryota; kingdom Viridiplantae; phylum Streptophyta; class Magnoliopsida; order Poales; family Poaceae; genus Hordeum; species Hordeum vulgare. Next base: position 221,942,053 of record NC_058523.1, read on the forward strand.
CGGCGACCCAGGAGACCACGCTGGTCAACATTGATGACGAATCGTCCATGGGCGACTCAGATTCAATTTTGTCTTTGCATGGGGGCTGCCTCGGAGGTTTGTCACTAGCCATGGACCCCGAGGTTCCCGACCGGACCCGCCGTCAGATCGTCGTTTACATGGCAGGGGCGACTCAGCCTCCACCAAAACCGGTAGAAACGTCCGAAAGCCCGGCTGCAATCTTGGTGGAGTTGATGGCGGAGATAACAAGGCTCATGGCGACCCCTATAACGTCAGAAAACCAGGACGCGATAAACACGGAGTTAACAAAACTAAGAGATGGGGTGGCAAAGGCTCAGCGAGACGCTTAGGTGGAAGCCGCCAGGATCGAGACCAGGCAGGCTCAGATTACCGGTGAGGCAGTTCGCTTGAATATCGATAACTGGCGGCTCGAGAGGCATCAGCGCGCATCTGAAGCTGTCCATCAGCGGAGGCACGAGGGTCGTTTACCCCGTGATCTCAACCCGACCCGCCTATTCGACACTCCACGAACTCCCGGGGCAGTAGACGCTCTGGGAGGAGGACCGGGCCAGCCACCAAACCCGTCGTTTCAGCCAGCTGTTGATCGCGTCCCCCGATTCCAGACACCTCGAGGTCACTTTTCCAACCCGGTGGAAAACGTCCTTGCCGCGACTCGCCATTTAGAATCCCTTCCGATTCATGGCAACACCCCGGCTGAGATAGAAGCAAGGAACGCCATTGAGATGTTGAAGACGGCGGTGGTTCAAAACGCCCAGTTCTCACACAGCCTAAATCGGTTGTACTCCTCTCCCCAGGCAACCGCACCAGGAGTCGGCCAGAGGACCAGGCCGCCATAACCAGCATGCCTCGACCCTTTCCCCATGTCAACTCGCTTGACCACCGAGACCCGCCAGGTCGGGATCACCCGGACACCCAAACCGGCCAAGCACCTCTCGTTGGAAGCGGCAGACAAGTGGGGGTGCCATGCTTGGCCCCCTCCCTTCGCAATGAACGAATGTCGAAGGATTTCAAAGGACCAAGAAAGGTGCCTAACTACACCCCGGACCTTGAGGCGGCATCATGGGTCGAGAGTTACGAAATCGCCATGGACATGCACGATGTGAGTGAAGCAGTTTGCGCCAGGTACTTCACAATGATGCTCGAAGGGACGGCACGTACTTGCTTAAAGAACTTGCCCCCCAACTCCATCCAGACTTGGGCTGAATTGAAAGAGCGTTTCGTCAAAAACTTCCGGGGGACCTGCAAGCGCCCGATGACAATAGTCGATTTACAGCACTTCGTTCAACGCCCGGATGAATCGGCCCATCACTGGACGCGGCGGGTCGCGGAAATCATTCATTCGTCACATGGTATCACGGCGGCTCAGGCTGTGCTGATCCTAGAGCAGAACTGCCACTATGAGCCCTTGGTGCAGAAGTTGGGACGACTCAAGCGAAAAGTCCAAGATATGAGGGAGTTAATGGACACCCTCACTAGGTAAGCTGAGGCGGACGACAACAAAGATCCAGGGGAAGATGGTGGCAAGGCCACTCGCCAAGGAAAGGCGAGACATCCAAAAATCATACCCGGTTCCAGGGACGCGCCCGCCATAATCACGGAACGAACGGCAAAAGAAGGGAGCAGGAAGAGTCTTCGGACTTAGTCGCCAACACCAACGCCAACAAAGGAAACCAGCGCCAGAAGAAGAGGGGTTAAAGTGGCAAAAATCCGCACAATTATAATGAGATACTCAAGGGCCCCTGCCCGCACCACGCCATGGCAGACGGACCGGCAACTCATTCCTGGGAGGACTGCTACGTGATGCGGGTATTTTGGGCAGAGGCGATCAAAAAAGGGCAAAGCGGTGACTCGGACCAGCGGCAGGAACTGTTCGGTGCACCCAGTCAACGCCAGAATCCGTTCGACGGCTTCCCTGAACTGGGGCCTAGGGCGGCTCGCAGCCGAGCATTGGCCAGTATCCAGTGCATAACCAACGGCGGTATAACCCGCCCGGAGTTTTTCAACAGCCGCCCCCACAAGGGGCTCCACAGGGGCAGGATGACAATGGCGGTTTCCGCAACAATCCCAAGCAATTAAGCAATGGGAAATACCATGTCTTCACCACCAATGCCTGCATGCGTGATAAAAAGTGAACCACCGAGCGTAGAGTGTGTCTGAGCCGGCGCTCCGTAGGTATCTCCATTGGTCCGAGCAGATTATATCATGGAGTAGAGAGGGTTACCCGCCAGAGTCAACAACCCTGGCGACTTAGCGCTCGTCGTGGCCCCTCAAGTCGGGGGATATACCTTCTCGAAGGTATTAATGGATGCGGGTAGCAATATCAACATATTATACTTCGACACTTTTCGAAGGATGAACTTGCTGGAGAAAGATTTAATGCCTTCAACCACGGTATTCCACGGAATCGTCCAAGGTAAATCGGCGTACCCCATAGGCCGAGTTAGGCTCACAGTTGCGTTTGGAACAATATCCAATTACAAGAGTGAATCGCTGATGTTCGAGGTGGTCAAGCTAAAAAGCCCCTATCATGCGTTGTTTGGGAGACCGGCTTACGCCCGTTTCATGGCTCGCCCTCGCTATGTTTACCTTAAACTCAAGATGCCCGGTCCTAAGGCACCCATCACGATTGATGGTGACAGGAGGATCGCAAGAGAATGCGAAGAAGGAGATGCGGCTTACGCAGAAGTCGCATGTGCTGCGGAAGAGCTCAAATATCACCAGGCCAATGTTGATCCGGCTGACATGTCACCTTTAAAGAAGCCAACGACAGACGCTGAGCCACCCCTCAAATTCAAACCAATAGACGACACTAAGACAGTGGATTTCGTCCCTGGCGACTCAACCAAGCAGTTCACTATCGGGGCGGGTCTAGACCCCAAATAGGAAAGCGCGCACATCGAATTCATCTGTGAGAATCGGGACATCTTCGCATGGAAACCTTCTGACATGCCTGGTGTGCCGAGAGAATTCTCTGAGCACCACCTTAATGTTGACCCAAAAGCAAAACCGATTCAGCAATATCTTCGCAGGTTCAATGAGGAACGACGCAAGGCAATCGGGGAAGAAGTTGCCCGTCTCTTGGCCGTCGGATTCATCGTAGAGGTATTCCACCCCAAATGGTTGGCTAACCCGGTCCTGGTGCTCAAGAAGAACGGTACCTTCCGCATGTGCATTGATTAGATAGATCTTAACAGAGCTTGTCCAAAGGATCCTTTCGCCCTTCCCCGTATCGATCAAATTATTGATTCAGTGGTGGGATGCGAGCGCTTGTGCTTCCTGGACGCTTATTCCGGGTATCACCAAATCAAGATGACTGTGGATGATCAGGAGAAAATAGCTTTTATAACCCGCTTCTGGGCTTTTTGCGATGTGTCCATGCCATTTGGGCTCAAGAGTGCTGGGGCGACTTACCAGCGCTGCATCCAAAATTGCCTCCGTGGCCAAATCGGACGCAACGTCCATGCTTACGTTGACGACATTGTGGTTAAAACTCACATGAAGGAAATACTACTGGGAGACCTACGGGAAACATTTGACAATCTGCGGGTATACGAGATGAAGCTTAATCCCACCAAGTGTGTCTTTGGCGTTCCTGCAGGAAAATTGTTGGGTTTCGTGGTATCTGAGCGCGGCATTGAAGCTAACCCGGAGAAAATCGAGGCGGTTACTTCACTTGGAAAACCAGCGAATATCAATCAAGTTCAACGGATGGCGGGTCGTGTCGCGGCTTTAAGTCGCTTCATAAGCCGTCTGGGAGAAAAGGCTATTCCCCTTTATCAATTTCTTAAGAAATCTGACCATTTTGTTTGGACAGACGAAGCCAACGAAGCTTTTGAAGCCTTGAAGCAGCAGCTGGTCAACCCACCGGTTTTGGCTTCCCCGACTGAGAAACAGCATATGCTTCTGTATATTGCGGCAAACTCCAAAGCGGTGATCGTGGCAGTGGTCGTCGAAAGGAAGGAAGAAGGGAAGGAATATCCAGTGCAACGCCCGGTATATTTCATTAGTGAGGTGCTAACTCTCTCCAAGCAGCGATACCCACACTGGCAGAAGTTAGTCTATGGGGTCTTTATGACAAGTCGAAAGCTCAAACACTATTTAGAAGAGCATCCCATCACGGAGGTTAGCTCTGCTCCCCTCGGAGACATCATCCAGAACCGGGAAGCGACAGGGCGAATCGCCAAGTGGGCGATCGAACTTGGGCCGCACCACGTGCGATACACCCCTCGCACGGATATCAAGTCTCAGGCCTTGGTTGATTTCGTCAACGATTGGACCGAGTTACAGATCCCGGAAGACAGGCGTGACCTTACATACTGGACTATTTATTTTGACAGGTCTAGACAATTGAAGGCTCGGGGGCTGGCGTGGTGCTGATATCTTCCCAAGGAGACAAATTCTGCTATGTCTTCCGACTCATGTTTCCATGTACCAACAACGCTGCAGAATACGAAGCCTTGCTTCATGGCTTGCGACTCGCCAAGGAGAGGAACCTCACACGGGTCAGATGTTTTAGCGATTCTGATCTGGTGGCTTAGCAAGTTTCAGGTACATGGGGTTCTCGGGGCCCCCTGATGGCGGCTTACAGGAGGGTTGTGTCTGATGTGGCGGGTCACTTCCATGGCTATCACGTTGATCATATCGACCGGCGCCTTGACGAAGCAGCTGATTCCTTTTCACGTCTCGGTTTGCAGCGTAAGCCGGTTCCCCCCCAATGTCTTTCTGGATACTTTGCATAATCCTTCCGTAAGGTTACCCTCAGAGGAGGAGTTGGCAATACCAGACCCTGAGTCTCAGTTCGTGGCGGCTCTCCGTGTTACGACGGATTCGGTTCTTCCGTATCTGGCATATCTCACCCGAGGCGAGTTACCTTCGGAGGAAGTATTGGCTCGCCAAATCGTTCGTCGAAGCAAATCCATGGTCATCATCAATGGCGAATTATATAAACGGAGCACTTCCGGGGTATTCCAACGATGCATTTCCTTGGCACCCATCACTGCTTTCACGGTCAGCACACTTCCGGTATATAGCTGCTCCGTTAAGGTGTAGATCGCCTTCAGCATCAGGACACAGTCATTCTGAATATTGGCGGCTCTCGGACCTACATAAGGAATAATGATGGTCAGCAACTTCTTCATACTAAGCTATTTATTTACAAAGTGCAAGGTCAGGGTTTCGTTTTTTACCAAATACAGCTTGTGCCATGTTGGAGATATGTCGCTTTAAGCCGGCCAGCTCTTGTGGCACGGTATCCAACTTAGCTTCAGCTTTTTCTACATGCTTTACCACGGCATCTTGATCAGCTTGAGCCTTTTTTAAGTCGGCTTTCAGCCTCTCCATCTCAGATAAGATCATTTGACACTTCTCTTCTGATTTTGCCCGGGCATCCTGCTGATCGGCTAAATTTTTCTTTAAATCGCCACATGCTGATTCAGCTTGGGTAAGTGATTCCTATCGAAATATATTGTCAAGGGGCCAGTCTCAGAAATATTGCAAGCAACATCCCTGATACTTCGGGGCCAATGTATAATTATTTAGACAAAATTATAGAGTATCAAGACCCGGCTCATCTTTTTAGAGATGACCCGGCCCTTGGGGGTAACAGGTCAAAAGTTTTCTTTAATTATCAAGACCCGACTCATCTTTTTACAGATGACCCGGCCCTTGGGGGTAACAGGTCGAAAGTTTTCTTTAATTATCAAGACCCGGCTCATCTTTTTACAGATGACCCGGCCCTTGGGGGTAACAGGTCGAAAGTTTTCTTTAATTATCAAGACCCGGCTCATATTTTTACAGATGACCCCACCCTTGGGGGTAACAGGTCGAAAGTTTTCTTTAATTATCAAGACCCGGCTCATCTTTTCACAAGATGACCCATCCCTTGGGGGTTGCAGGTCAAAAGTTTTCTTCCAAATTATCAAGACCCGGCTCATCTTTTCACAGATGACCCGGCCCTCGGGGAATACAAGTTGAAAGTTCTTTTACTATCAGAGACCCGACTCATCTTTTTGCAGATGACTCGGCCCTTGGGGGTTAATGAGGATAATACAGTATGCAGTAAGGTGTACCTCATGTCTGTTTTTCATCATGAGGAGCAGACTCGTTTCCATTTCGTAACTCACCTCCACGCGACTTGCAAAGCCGGAGCAAAGTTCTCTGAATTCAAGATTCTCATACTGGGAGAGCTTAGCCTTGGAAAGTTCATACTCAATAGAAGGTAGAGTTGATGATGATACATGCTTCGACAGAACTGCTGAGGCCAGATTAGAAAAGCGAGTACCAGTGATTACCACAAAATCTGGATCTTCTGCCGTTTTCAGTGGACTTGGCAGATTAAGCGTTTCCATGGTTTCCTTGGGCGAGTTCGGGAGATCCACTTGATCTTCAGGATTATCTTCGGCCGGGTTATCCTGTATCAGCGCAGATTTCTCAATAGGCTCCAAAAGGAAAAGGGGGTGCACTTAAAAAACAGACTTTATTATCATCAAGACAATGTAAGTATTATAAAGGACTTACCCTGGAACGCGGATCATCGGCGGAAGCGCTGACATCACTGAGTCGCCTGATGAAGGAGGAGAATTCTACAAAAGTAACACCTCAAGATATGAGCGAGTTATAAATATGATCCAAAAGGAAATGAAAAAAGATGCTATTAAAAAGGTACCTCATTTTGCCTCTTCTTGGTTTTCGTTAGTAACCCGGACACCAAGTCTCCAAAATGACTCCGAGTTTTCCGATTGGAAGCATGTTGCGCTTTCTTCAAAAGGAAATTAGGATCCAAACAAGCATTTGGGTGAGAGAAGGGAACTTTCCGACAAATCCGCCTGGCCGGCTTAGGTGGAGGAGAAGATGAGTCGGAAGAAACAGAAATTACCTCTACGGAGTCTTCCTAGCTTTCATTATCCTCGTTCTACATAAGAGATACAGAGGTGTAAACACTAAATTATAACAATGAATGGTGAGTTAAAAAAGATGGATTTTTACCTCTGAAAGTACGTCGCCGACTTGGGATTCGTCGGCGTTAGATGGCTCGGTAACGGCGGCTTTGCCTTTACCCTTGGATTTCTTCTTTTGGGGCGGCCTGGCTTGTTTCAGGGCCATCTTTTTTGGCCTTCTGGACCAGAATTTGTCGCCCTTCTGAGATGGCATTTTTATTATGAGAATCATAGCTCAAATAAGTCGGGAGGAATAAAGTAAAGGCGGGTTAAGTTATTACCTTTGGCGCCGGGTTGATCTTGCAAAACGGCTTAAGACCTATTTGGCCACACTTGGCCAAGGGCTCGCCGGTCAATTTCTTGATGATAGAGACGATGTCGTTTTCCGTCAGTGTTGTATGGAAATAACACTGGGGATGGTCCAAAGTGCCATCGAACTCACACATTAATCCATCTCGGTGACTTAAGGGGAGGATGCGCCATTCAACCCAGCAGCGGATTAAGTCGACCCCAGTAAGGCCGTTGTTTGTCAGATATCTTCACTCAGACAGTACTGGGATAAGATCTGACTCCTCTTCTTCGGTAAGCTTGTCTGGGATTTTGAAGTTTGTTGGAAGGCGCTCCTTCCTATAGCCAAGGAGCTTGTTCTCACCCTCAGAAGAAGTTTCCTGGTAGTAAAACCATGACTCGCCCCAGCCTTTGGGATGGCTTGGCATCGCGAGTGACGGGAATGGACTGTCCCTATGACGTTGAACATTGACGCCTCCAAGTTCCAAGCTAGGGCCGTTGAAAAATTTTGTTTGGCGATTCAAATGAAACAAGTACCAGAATAAAGGAACTGAAGGTTCCATCCGCAAATAGGCCGCACAGAACACTTGGAACTGACATAGGTTGCTCATCAAGTTAGGCCCTAAGTCTTGGAGGCGGACATTCATAAAGGTCATGGCGTCTCTGAGGAATTTTGATCCAGGCGGCTTAAAACCCCGTTCGAGGTGCTCAACAAAAACGACTATTTCTCTTCCTTCGGGTTGGGGATCTCTTCTCCCAACCCGGAACGCCAACCGGTAACTTCTTTGGGGTCCAGATTCCCCGTTTTCACACAGTTGTTGAGAAGAGTTTCATCAACCTTGGTCGGGAGCCAATCATTTTTTAAACGGTACCCATGCTACAAAGGGAGAAATTACGGGTAAATTAACTCGCCAAGCGCTTACTAAATGGTAAAACAGATCCATTGACTCGCCAAAAAAATTGCCTGATAGCTAAGGGAGTTTATTGACTCGCTGATAAAGGGTCGGGTCAGAATACCAGGGCGACTTATTAATTTCTTACTAATTAAAGAAAGATGGTTCAGAGCTTCAGAGGTGTTCGCTAAAGTGGTGAAATATGGATCTACGGAGCAGGAAAAAATGAATGAGAAAAGCCTAGATAAAACAGCCTATGGCTAGGGGGAAAACAGTACAGTTGATCTGGCAAAACCCTTTCTAGATCTTCAAACCAAGGCTAGACAACTAAGGGTATGAAGAATGCTACTATGCTCACTTTCGTCATCATGAACTAACCGGCGATTACAGATCCGTTCAAAGTGTTTTAAAGAAATGGCGGACATGAGTCTCAAGGAGCTAAGATCTTCCTCTAATGGCAGGAGACTGACCTGGTAATGGCGGCTGGAGGCGACCCAGGAAAGATCCACGGCGAGTGTCGCGCATTCAGCGGGTGTCGGAGCGTGTCAGATGCGGTGGTCGGAAACAAAGGTCTTCGGATGGCGACGAAGCTCTCGGGCGGCGATGAAGCTCTCGGGCGGCGACGAAGCTCTCGGGCGCCGACGAAGCTCTCAGTGCGATGGCGAGGAAGAAGGGGGCGACAAGATGGGTAGGTGGAAATGTGCCCTGTCCCCTCCTCCCGCCTATTTATCAGGTCAGGCGCTGGGATCGAGGCGCCATGAGCGGGAACTGCCAAAAAAGATAAAGATTCGCCATGATGGCGCCCAAAATTTTCGGGATATCAATGCCGAAGGATCCGTTGGGGATTACGTCATTATCTCTTCCGAGATTAAAGGGATGAGAAGATGCCAAAAAGAAGTGGTTCGGTGACTTGGGTATTTCCACAACAGACGGCGGTTTAAGTGCATGGTGCATAAAAGATTGAGATAAGTCGCCCCTAACTGGGTGAGGATATTGGAATGAAAAAATTCAAGTCAAATGTGGGGCCTAATGTTGGGGATATTATTTGTCGGGTAACCCGCCCTAGTTGGCGACTCATCCTCAGGTGGTTCCGGCTTTGGCCCAGCGAGGCCGGGAGTCGGATGGCAGTTCGGGACCCTCGGGAAGAGTCCATCGTTGGGAAGATCTCCAAGTCTTGGAAAGATGGCGACTTAGAGATAGGAAGAATAACGATTTATGTAAAGGTAAGGACTCTTGTAAACCCTAAGGGCTCGACCTGTATATAAAGGCGAGTCCCGGGGAAGGAGAGGGGAGGTTAGAAATCATCGATTGCTAGGTCACGCGAGTTACGCCCCCTTGTAATCGAGACACCATCAATAGAAACACCAAGCAGGACGTAGGCCTTTAACTCATCACGAGGGTCCGAACCTGGGTAAATCCCTGTCTCGCTCCCGTATAACCCCTTTGAGTCGCCACCAAGGTGCGATGGCTCCAATACTAAGTCCTTTCACGAGGACATCTGCCGTGACAAAACCACGACACTATATATATATATCGGCGGCCCTGGTCCTCTTCCCTTATCATTTCGGCGGGAAGGGATCCCACAATGGCCAATTTCAAAGGGGAAGAGAGGAACTTGCTCCACCTTGCCAAAGGTGGTATTCGCCTGCAAAGAGGCTGCCAGCGCTGCAGGGACGGGTCCAGGGGTGACGTTTGTCCTGCTGGCGGGCGACGATGGCTTTGTTGCACCAGAATGGAAATCTTTGGAAGATCCCTTGGGAACCCCAATACGTCCTTGCTCCCTTTGCACTAAGGAGGAAACTGCTCCGCCCTGCTGTCTGATGCTCGCCTGTCCTTCCCACACAGCATCCTTGACTCCTCTAGGCCTTGCGTCGGAATATCCGCCGCTCGGGAGGGGTCCTGACGAGGCCCACCACGGGTCTTGACGTCGTTCCTCCTCGCAAGGTTTGCCCCCTCGTGAGGGCCTTGCCTTGAGTGTTATCATGCCCAATTGTGCTTGCTTTATGAAGTGAGCTAGCCCTGGGCCACAGTCAGGCAGGTCTGGATACCCCCATTCCCACAACACCGACAGGATACACGACTCATCCTACCCTAGGGGTTCTCGGACTCAATAGTCGTGCTTGCCTTGTGTCTTGGAGAGGAGTTTGCTTAGTCTTCTAGGTCATGTTTAGGTGTCTCTATGTCTCTTGTTGTTGTTCGTCAAAACAAATTTGTTTGTGCTGAATAGAGTCCTTTACAACTTCCCATCTGGTGAGCTACCGACGACGGTGGTTCTTTAGGGTTGCCGCTGGACAGGGTCTTCTATTGTCTTCGTAATCCTGTTGATATCTTCTTGTCTTCCAAGGCATCAAGTGTTCCGAATGGAAATCCTTTATGAAATGACATCAGCAAGGCATGGTAGAGTTCCGACCTGTTGGTTATGTTGATCACAATATCGATACCAAGGTCAGGGGATGAAGAGAACAGTTTTCCTGCTCACTATGGTGAGGCGAACCAAATGGCGACGTTCTCATCCACCAACGGTTGTCGATACAACAACAAGGACATGGTTGCTCTATTAGTAATGCATATCATGAGCTTGCATATCTTATGTCCTGATTATCATAGGCAAAGGTTGCATCACTCTGAGACAGTGTCGAGGGTGCCACCATCTTCTGAGTCTCGATCTCCTCATTCCTCGAGAAGGTAGCTTCTGTAGGTGTTGTCTTGTGACAACGTTGTCGACCTTGTCTTCCAAGTATGTGGGTGATCGTTTGGAAAGGTTGCTTCCTTCAAAGTTACCCACGAGGATTTCAACTAATCCATTGGTCACGCGAATAAGGATGCTAGTGACCGTTTGCAAGTTTTGAAATAGCAGATGAGGAGAGTTAAGGAAATAAGGTGAAAGTGATAACACAAAACCTTCAGTTCCTTTCAAAATTTAGGAGTGGTGAGAACGATATAGGTATTGTAAGTGATTTAAAAGGTCTGGAATAACAGCCTTGTCCTATCTAACGTCCATGCTAACTAATGGCTTCCTACAGTCAAGATGGCTGTGATAACAGCTTTGTGGGGACCCCGACTCATAAGTCGTGATCATCGAATGAATGTGCACAGTGCTCCAATATATCACTGCTCACTGGACACACAGAAACTGATTAACAAGAGTGTTACATACATCACATACCGTTTAGCTTGGATATGGCATTTATGGCCAAGTCTTCATATCTTTGCAGCGAAATGTCCTCATCGATGGCTTGAACCCATGCCATCTGCCTTAACCCTACATGCATTCTGACTGGAAAGCATTCTAGCTCACACATACGCCACCAAGGTAATCTTAAACATATCCAGTTTCTCTCATGCCTGGTCAATAAAATAACGAGTGGCAACCAATGAGTATTTTGAATGTACTCGCAAGCAACCCAAGTTTGGAACGAGGCAATCACAAAGCATGATATAGCACTAAGTAGTAACTTGCAGAAAGCTAATTTTGAGTGCAATGACATGATCAATCTTGTAAAAGCATGCATCAACCAGTTGCAGATATCCATATGAACAATTATGGATATCATCATAAGTAGGGGTTGAATGTTTGTCATACATTTGCCATATCAAGTCATCTAACTTAACTCAAGTATCATAGTAAGAAGGGGTTGCACATCCCATGTTCATTTATCATGCCAAGTTGTCTGATCTAGCTCGAGTATCATCTTACACACACAACTATCTTTCTCACACACACACTTGGTTTATGCGAGTATCATCGAATGATGTAGTTTAAGCAGCACTACCCAACTGTCCTTGACCTTGGACACGTCTATTCAAATAGTTTTACACTCTCAAGAGATTGCGCGATGTACACACAAGACTCGGGGAGCTTCCGTGTCATCCACGACTCGCGGTATATCACGTACCCGAGGTAATCACGCGAATAATGCCTTTCCCCTCGCGACACTAAAAAAGGAGTCCAATCGTTTGGTACCCAGGCTTCATGATGAACATCATACGAGCCTCACTCTAGATCGTACCATCAATGAAGGGACCAGCTGGTGGAAGGCTTACAGGGGGCCCCACATGTCAAGTTCACCACCTACCTCCCGCCAGAGCAGGGGACACGCAGGGCAGACCAACCAAGCACGCGTAGGCGCTTTTCCCCAGGGCTTCGTCCACCTTCGTAGACCGCCCGGCCGTCTACGGCCGCGGGGCAAAGGGACCCCTCTAGGACATTTTCCCGTGTCGGGAAACACCAGGATGGCCACCAGATCCACCGCGGCGGAACCTGATGATGGAGGCCACGGAAACACCGTGCATTGGCCTCCCGAGGGATGGAATGGGCACGGGGCAAACTCTAGAGGCGGTGGGGATGCTCTAGCATGGTATAAGGCAGAGGAGGGTGTCGGGTCTAGGAGAATTTGGGCGAGACCGAGGCGGAAACCGTCAGCCGTAGGAGGATGAGGAGGGCATGGGAGGAGAAATTGGACGGTCTAGGTGGTCTATGGAAGAGAGAGGAGGCGGAGAGCGACACGAGGGGTGCTCAAGTATGGCTTAAATAGTCGTGCTGCGAGTCTACCGAGGACGGAGGGGAAGGTGAGGTCAACGGCGAGGCCCAAACCGTGTCTATGCCATTCATGAACGCGGTCCCGGACCATGGAAGGAAAACGAGGGAGCATGGCGAGCTTAGAGGAGGGACTCAGCCATGGACAGGGAGCGGCCGAGCTGGGCGGCGTCGGGCACGCGCGACAGGGGCCATCAGCGTAGCGTGTTGAGGACGCCAAGGCGGCCTTGGAGGACATGACCCCGCCTCCCAAAGCTGTCGGTAGCCTTGGTATGCCGTTGCTACAGTGCACTTGTGCACTGTAGCGTCCTTCAAAGCACGCCAACTGCATGACAGTGCATAATTTTGGCATGGAGGGCGCGGCTAGTTGCGTGTGAGCGCGTCAAAAGTTGCCCACTAGACTTAGGAGGGAGTAAACAATGTGCACAAGGTCAAGGGGCTCTGGGGATGCCTTAGGTGAGAGGAGAAGTGGGAGGGAGAATTTAAGTGCATGTAGTGCCCCTTAGTAATTTTGGTGGTTTGAAGACTTATAGGTTAAGAGACTGATATGTTTGTGAGCGTATACAGGCTCTATAAGTTGGTGAGGAGTTTGAGTTATTCGATAATATCGACCCCTAAAAATGTATGTCTTTGGGTGAAGACTTTGGTCATTCCTTGAAGACTTTGATCGCGAATAAATTGCAAAGAAATTGATATTCCTCGTGAAGATATTGAAGATGAGGGATTCGGTGTGTCACCAAGAAAATACACAAAAGACTTTGAAGCTTGAAGATTTACTCTTTTTGTTTCTTTTTCGTTATACTTGATCAGTCATAGGAACACTGTACTGTTTGTTTGATGAAATTTTTACGGCACGAATTGTATGCAAAATGAGGAGGAATTTAGAGGTAAAAGTTTGTCTCGGTGATGAGTTCAATCAATAATATTTAGTTGTGCACATGGAGCAAGAAGTGCCTACGTGTACGCGTCTATATTGCATGTGCATGAAGCTTATATTTCATGTGCGTATGAACTATTGCTAGTCCAATTTAATTGTAATGGACTAATGGCCAGCAAATCAAAATTAACCCAGTGCATACATGCATGTATATACAGCTCGTACATATGTATTCGAGTATTTCCGGCAACATGACGGACGCGTATTTTTACATCTCTAAAAAAGGTTGGTTGTTTATACTACTTTCGTGCGTCCAACGGAAGGCAAACAAGAACAAGGTATGTACTTTCTCCGTCCGAAAATACTTGTCTTAAAAATAAATGCATCTAGACTTATTTTAGTTATAAATACATCTATTATATTTTCTACTTTTAAAATAAGTATTTCGAGACGAAGGGAGTACGTGTTAAGCAATTGTTTTCTTTTTATGTGCAGACGTGTAGGTCAAGTATGTTGAACTCCTCCAATAAATAGAGGAGATCCATCATGCAGGAGGCCGCACACCAACGCCAGGAGGCACGAGCCACGCGCACGTCCATCAACCAAGGAGGAGACCAGCCACGTGCACATCCATCCATCCCATCACGCAGGGGAACTCACGTAGCAGGAGATCCTTCACGCACGCTCCAGCCCTTTGCATCATCTCCACCAATTCATCCATCTATTACTCACGTCCCAGCCATTGCATCGCCTCCATCAATTCATCGATCCATCCACCACATCACGCACAAGCCAACCACAACACACATCCATCTAGCAGGGCACACAGCCAGCCGGGAAAACACATCCATCAATTCACCCATCAGAGGATCTCGCGGTCATTAATGCCAAGCTCGTGTTTCCGACACGTGAGACGATCGTCTAATTCTTTTGTCTCTCTCTCACATCCAGCATGCATGCACTACACGAAGTCGTCATCGGAGACAACGTTCGTGTGATCCTACCGTTGCCGCCGGAGACGACTTCATTGCACCTGAAGACTACGCCGATGCAGTCCAGTCACTAGTTCCGGTGTTCGACCATGGCGGCCTAGGCTACGGGTGGCATGATCTTTGTCTCGACAGACCACCGAATACGGCGTCTAGCTGAGACAAAGCATCTACTCCGCTCCTTTATGCCTCCACCGGTGCTCTACTATGACGACATACATGTTCATGGTATACAGGTCACGGTAGCAGGAAGTGTGATCATTCTCTTAGCAGACCACCGAATACGACGTCCAGTCGAGACAAGGTACATCCTTCATGGTGTATAGGTCATGGCGGCGGGCAGTGTGATCCTTGTATTAGCACACCACCGAATACGGCGTCTAGATGAGACGAGGCATCAACCACGCCCTTCATGGCTACAGTTTTCTTCAGAATTGGGATGTGTTTTCCTTTGTCTTGACAGACCACCGATTACGGCGTCCAGTCGAGACAAGGTGCACCCTTCATGGCGTACAGGTCACGACGTCAGGCGGGGCGATCCTTGTCTTAGCGGACCACCGAATACGGCGTCTAGCTAAGACGGGGCATCAAGCTCGCCCCTCCATGACGTCACCCATTCATGGTCTCGGGAGGCGGCGCCCTTGTCTTGGCGGACTGCCGTAAACTCGGCGTCTAAATAAGACGAGATGCCACCCACACCGGCTATGCCGATGCTAGTGTGTGTTAGTTTTACACCGACGCCTGTATCCATAATCAATACTCCCGCAGGGCACACAGCCGCTATGAGTCATCAAGAAATCCGAGCCAAGCAAAACCCTTGCTACTCCAACGCCAACATCAACGCAATCAAGACTGATGAGGCGCGATGGCGAGGGCGAACGTGGCTAACAAACATTCATGTTTTGAGCGGCACGTGTACCGACTAGGACACGGGCTTGGCCGCCACCCACACGACACACATATATACACATCATCATCATCATGCACGGAGAATGTCAAGCGAAGACGACGAAGACGGCCACACGGCTTAATCAGAGGTTTCTCGCGGAGCAACCCGCGGGAGTAATTAACCGGGAGCCTTCCGAGGCCCCGGGAACCAGGAGACCACACATCGCTAGTCAGGCTGGCCGCGCTAGTAGGCCACGGAGTGCATATCGGGAATTGTATTTGTTATCCTTGAGATTAATAAAATAATGTTTCCATCTCTTTGTTTTCTTTGTGCACGCCGGCATCATTTTGTTTTCCCTGGCGCATGAGAGAAATCAAACTCCTTCTCTTCCCTTCTCACGGAGGACACAAGTAGATTTTTTCCCATGTCAAACAAATTGGCACGCCCAGTGGGACATGGTTCTCCTCCCATCTCTGTGTCGAGGTGGTCATTGGAATCGGCTTCGCTTCACATTCTCCAAAACCCGCAAAGCATGCTGGATGACAAGGCGTCAGCGAGGATTTCCGCTCATCAAGATCCCTTTCATGCAGGAGGAGTCTCCCGTGGTAGCAACTCGGAACCGACAATGATCCAGTTTGGATCGATGCAACTCATGGTCGTTATCGAGATCGGCGAGAAGATCTACATGCACCAAGCCCAAGATACTGCATAGTTCCAAACAGTGCAGTCGAAGAAGGCACAAAGGCGGGAGGCCGCAAAGGCAAAGAATGAGCGTCGCGAGCTGATGCTTGAGGCGCGTGCCGTGTTGAAGGGGTAAACAAGGGCAGACATGAAAGGAGATGTGGAGGATTCTCAACGCTTTCGCACCAAGACCGCCAACAGGCAGGCATGTGCGACGTCCCTCCACGCCCCTACCACGAACACACACTCGGAGTCACCAACACCAGCACTTCGGCGCACCGAGATGGAGCTTCTCGAGGATTTGGAGGCTGCTTCCCGTGACGTGCTTAAGCTTATGGCCAACGCTCGTTCGTCGGGCAGTCTTCATCCCCTACGCAATTAGAGGAGGAAGTACCATAAGGTACAATTTCTTCACCAGCAGATAGTTTCCCGCATCGCTCAAAGCACGACGACGGAGGAGGATTGGTCCCTAGACGTTATGGAGCTTGTCGATATGGTGTTCACTTACTAGAGCACCTTATCCCCTCCTTACGACCGGTTCCCCGATGATCGGGCATACGAGCTAGGCAAGCTCAAGGAGCTGGTGAGATGCGCCATCATGAAGGAGTTTTGGAAATGGTGCTCACGCAAAGAGCCTGTTCTACCAGACCCTACAGTCTCCCTGAACATCGGTGACACTCGGAGGGGCACGTGGGCACCATGCCTCCACAACTCGGCGGTCGGTGGAAGGTCTCTCCCCAACGGCAATAGATTTCTTCCCTTTGCCATGAAGCACTAGTGCCACATGATGATGACCTACGGCGAGAGTTCTGCCGACTCCAGGACGAGATGAACATTATTCAGAGGAGGCTCCAAGAACCTACGGCGGCAAGATTGAGGCGCGAAGCCCCAAGCCATCGTCCTCAACATGAGCGCCAGACATTGGCGCCTCGACGTCAACCTTGACCAACCCGACACTTCCCGCAACGAGGGCATCCCAACATGCCCGTGCGTTGGGATCAATGGTCAAGACATCAAGACGATGATAGAAACCCTCGACCCACTCAAGAGTGGGAACCGTGTGAACCTTCGCGACCAACACATCCATGACGACCTCCGTCACCACCCAGGCGAGAGGAACGACCAAAACCGCAGACGATGACAGACATGACTTCATCATCCATGCGGCACCGTGCGCCAACACCTTTACCTAATCCACCAGTGCTAAGGGGTGGCGTTTTTTCGACAGAGAACGAACGCAAGCGCGAGAGGCATTGGAGAAACCATCATGTTCTTTATAAGGAACTTGAAGACTTAGTCCTTCGACACACCCAAGTACGTTTACGACCTAATGGTGGGGTCGTTAAAGAGAATTACAGGATCAAGTTTTGCATCTCCCCCGATTTGAAGCGGCATGAACGATACAGCTACCTTCTCAGTCGTTTGGCACCGAAACCATGCCAGGCGGCCACAAGAAGTGAACAGAGGAACAAGGCGGTTTCTCCTTCAGTCCTTCTTCAAAAGAACGATGAACAGGTAAAGGCGGCCGCACCAGCTCTCCCCCTAGAGAGCCAGAATATGCTAGCACCGTCGGCCATGCTAATGGAAGGTGTCGAAGAGGACAAGCTTACGACCTCCTCCAACAATGAAGCAGTGTTGAAGGACGCAACCAGCACTGCCCTCCCACCAGACACAACACTTCCCACGGTACTTCCGCTTGTTCCCTCTCAAAGTATGGACCAAGACGGAGAAACTTGAGCTCTGCAGGAGGCTAGAGGAGCAAAGGAATCTACCGAAAAGAACCTCGCTTTGTGTGGTACTGTAGGAGTGCAACCGAGTCAAGGGTCAAGCAATGGATGGCGGCCTCCTCCCATCACCAAGGAGTTTGACTATCCTTCGGAGGAAGAGATCGTGCCAAACCCAAAGGCGGACTTCTAGAGGACCATTCTACCACGCCTTGGCCATGTTCGTGCATCGTTCAGGGGCGCGGAGGCGGATCCCAAGGCAAGCTCGTCAACATCACGAGAATCAGCAAGATCCAGGGCGACGTGTCTTCCTGTGATGATAGGGAGAGGCTCTTTGGGGGGAGGGGGCGCTTCGCCAAATGAAGTCATATACAAACGTCACTACACCGACATTATACCAAGGCTGCCTCAAGACCTTGAATAACGATGACAAGTAGGAGAGCCTCCGGGAGCAAATACAAGATTGAAATCCATCGCTTGTCAAGGCGTGACGGATGGGTTTCCTGGAGATCGAGAGCACCAAGACATCCTTTATGACAAGGAAGGCTTATCTGACTCATCTTCTTCACCATCATTGGAGAGCCATCCACATTCCCCTCATTACCACGAGCTAGCTCCATCCGTGTCCTCGGACTATGAAGATGGTGCTGAAGACCATCTAACGGCGCCTGTTCACATGGTGAACCCGGGGGAAACACTGGAAGATGAAGATTCTGTTGCTAAGCTACCTGGCGATGGCACCCAGAATCCATGTGCCACAAACGCAGTAGCATTGCCAAGTGCTTCTCTTGAAAAATAGGTCCGAAGCCCCCGCTAGAGGATTGACCAGTTGGCGTCAAAGCTTGACCAGTTCATTGAGCTCATGATGAGCAACTAGGGCATTCCTCCACAAGGCGCGGTGCAACAAGTGGGGGATCCACAAGAGGAGGAACTTCAAGTCGGAACGCCTCCTAGGGTGCCGTTAAATGATGTTCCTCGACACCCCAACACAGAGACTCAGCCATGGGTTAGCCCTGTTGGTCCCGCCGACGCAGTCCCACGTGCAGTTGTGCTGAAGGACTACCATGACATGATCGGAGAAATGGTGGACAAAAAGCTGAAGCAAATAGCAATAGATCAAGCGCCTCGTACCTCCGAGAGTGAGCTAGAGAAGCCTTATGAGGAATGACATGACATGATGACGTACCCCGCAGGGTGGCACCCACCAAAGTTCCATCAGTTTGATGGAACCGACGATGCAAGGGAGCACCTGGCGTATTTCGAGGCAGCGTGTGATGACACGGCCAATAACCCTTCGTCAATTCTCAGGATCGTTAACCGGCCCCGCCTTCCATTGGTACACCCGTTTACCGGTTGGGTCCATCGGGAGTTGGGCGGCCATGAAGGAGGTTTTCAAGAAGAAGGACTTCTCAGTCGTTGAGTTGGCGCAAGTTCGTCAACGACGAGATGAGTCTATCGATGACTATATCATCCGCTTCCGCAATAGCTACGTGCGTCTAGCCAGGGAGATGCACCTTGAGGATGCCATCGAGATGTGCGTCCACGGGATGCAACAACATTGGTCACTTGAAGTCTCTCGGCGTGAACCAAGAACTGTTAGCGCCCTTAGCACGGCAGTGGCGGCCACGAAGCTTGAGTTTGAGAAGTCACCACAGATAATGGAGCTCTATAAGAATGCAAGCGCTTTCGATCCAGCCAAGCGTTTGGCCTCAACATCCAAGAAAATCAACAGCGGCGACAAGACAAGGCCCCCGACAGAGACGAGCACCACCAAGGTCTTCTCGACTGCACCATAGGGCCATGTTCTCATATTGGGTGCGAGAGTTGAACATGCGGGAGGGAGGCAACGCCCAACAATGCAAGAGATCCTCAAGAAGGAATATATATTCCGTCGCGAGCTCATCATGGACATGTTCGACGAGTTGATGGAGCATCGAGCCCTGAATCTACCGGAGCCTCGGAGGCCCGATCAGAATGGCTCCAAAGAGATATTAACGAGGGGAGGATCAACGTGGACCCAGAAGCCGTTAACCCAGATTACCATGCGGTAAACATGGTGAGCATGAGGTTACCCTCTTCAAGGCAAGACTCACAACTTGAAGAAACATGGGTGCCACTCGCCCAAGTTGAAGATGAGCTATCCAACCTCGTCCTCTCTAAGATGCAGGCATCTCCCGTTCGGCCATTCATGAGGAGGAGCCTTGGAGGATGGTACCCCGAAGACCGTACCCAAGGAGTCTTCCACCTCGACGTCCTGGCCCGTCTTCATCGGTACGTGGTCCCCTAAGAATACTAAGGCGTTTCGATCCAAGTCAACACCGTCCTCCACCAAGATTCATCCCCGTGTTAGAGGGAGATGAGTTTTTCCCTCGACGGGGGCGTGGGTTGCCCACTTTGGTGCAGTTCTAGCCACACGATTGGGGGAAAACATCAGAGAAGGAGATGGAGCAATTACAAGAAAGGGCAAGTTCATCACAATCGTCAAGCGTAGAGAGTTGCAACATCATCCACAACTACAGTGACACACCTTCTGAAGACGTCTTTACTCCTGAAGGAAGCAACAGTCGAAGAGGTGAACATGAATCTGCGCAGGGGCAAGGTCCTACCCGAACCTCTGAAGATATAGCCGACAAGGGTGCAGAAGTCATTCGCAACAAAGGAGACGCCTTTGCAAGCAGAGGAGCCCGAAGAACAGGGCTAAGAGAAGACGAATCCACCCAACGTCGACTACAACATAATCGCCCAAGATGAACAGGTACAGCTGCGGTTTCAGGAGCTCGACACCCTTGAAAAGGGGCGACTTCATGCCCTACCGAACCTAGAGCTTTACCGCCAGAACACGGTGAGGGCCTATGACAAGCTCGTCAAGCAATGCGTCTTCCGAAAAGGCGAGATTGTCCTCGTGCTCAGGAGACTCATCGTTGTGACGCACAAGACGAATGGTAAGTTTGAGCCAAAGTGGGAAGGACCATACGCCATCGGGCAAGTCTACGATGGTGGAGCATATCAGCTCGTCGATTCCCAGGGAGTCCGATCTATGCGCCCAATCAATGGAAGGTTCCTCAAAAAATACTTTTCTTAAGATTTTGCCTGTTTTATTGCCTTTTGGATTTTCATTGGGGGAAACTCTTTCTGTGGGCTATCGGTTCCATGATGCATCCCTTTGTATTTTGTGGATATATTTAGTTTTCCCCAAATTTCACGGACTAAGTCCAACATAAACAAAAAAATGGCTTTCCCCTATCGCACTACGCTGTTGATAAAAGTTTTGGCTACCCTAGGACTTCTCGGAGGGTGGCACAATGTGTCCAGTTGCATTTGGAGCGGCTCCTACACCCACAATGCACGAAACATACCAGGTGTATGCTTCTAGAGTCAGCAGAAAGGATTACTTGGGCAATTATGAGTATTGAGACTCCACGCTCTTCATGTTTCCAGCCATGCCTCGTGTTCACAGTGAATCTCACCCCAGGGAAGACTATAGGAAAAGATCCTGGAGGACTGCCTGACCCAACACAAGTTGGTTTGGTGCGTAGTCACATGGCAACCTAGGGGTGCACCTCCAGAAGCTCTAAATAAAGTGCTAGAGTGTTTATTCCTAGTACACAAAGGTGAACAATTGCCTTCCAAGTTCCCAAGGTGGGTCCCCAAGAGATCCTGGAAGAAGAGTCCTCAAGAAGTTCAAGCTGAATGTCAAAGCAAATCCATGAAGTCCGCGGCCAATCAATCATCCCGCTTGAGTAAACAGAAATAAAATTCCAAGTATCCAAGAAGCAAATCCACGAAGCAAATAAAAATTCCAACAGTCCAAGAAACAGTCTGGTGGTCCCAAGCGGTAAGGAACCCACCAGAAGGAAGGCGGGAGGTAGTTGTTCACCACCCCTCAATATGCATGAAGAAAAATCACCAAGCTGTTGTCCCAAAACCATTTACCCTGAATTTAACACACCCAATTCTCTGGGTTCATGGGTTGTGTGCAGGGGGCATGTCGAGCATTGGTGGCCCTCACTATGATGATGGGCTAGAGTACGAATTTCTGTTACCTCTCGGAAGCATCCCGAAACACGGTGTCTTCATACACGTACAACAAAGCTTATTTAGTTGTCGAGTTGCAACCGTCGGGGTCTTTCGACGGTTCCCAATGACAAGTCCTTCGGTAGCCTTCACGGATATTGCGTCTATAGCTGGTGTATAGCAAGAAAGCCAAAATTTTAAAAAAACACCGGATTTTCCTTCTCTCTTGTCTTTTTTTCGCCTAGTTTTGCTCGGTGTTTCTATTTGTTGTCCCTCCGACATCTTTGCAGCCATGGAGAGGAGCTTCCTGACGTCCTCGACGGCATTCCAACGACAAACGAGTACATCGTCATATCCCATGGATGTTTGGGGGAAGCAATACCCTTGCGTCCATGACAGCGGCGACGACACCCATTCATCTTCATCGACACACACGATGGGCGGAGCAGGGCAACACCTGCGTGTTCCCGAGGGTGGCACTGATGTCATTCCATGCATCTTCTACATCAACACAACGAGATCATGGGAGCCGACGCGCCAGCGAGCGTGAATCTGTGAAACCCTCCAATCAAGTCGGTGTTCACCGTAGCAGCTAGACGGTCACGACCAGATCGGTAAATTTTGTTTGTTTTTGTTTTCAGGACAAGGCATGATGTTTCGCCATGGAACCAAGACGAGAAAGGGCTGGCTCGTTGACTGGCATCGTGCCTGTTATACGATCCAACGAGCTCCAACACGAGTGTGGATGGACACGACTTGAGTATTTTACTTGGTTACTAAACGATTATCTTCGAAACGACGCGTACTTCGTCATGGAGATATCATATCTCTGAATTTGCTCTTTGGGCTGCATACAAATGACGCGCCGAGTAAAAAAAAAGTATTTCGCCGAGTCAGGCTCAATTCGTTTTATACTCAAACCTGAATTGTCGAGGGGGCATTTGTTTGATGAGATATTTGCGGCACCAACTGTACGCAAAATGAGGAGGAATTAAGAGGTAAAAGTTTGTCTAGTTGATGACTTTAATCAATAATATTTAGTTGTACACATGGAGCAAGAAGTGCCTACATGTACGCGTCTATATTGCATGTGCATGAAGCTTATATTTCATGTGCGTATGAATTATTGCTAGTCCAATTTAATTGTAATGGACAAATGGCCAGCTAATCAAAATTAACCCAGTGCATACATGCATGCATATAAAGCTCGTACATATGTATTCGAGTATTTCCGGCAACATGACCGATGCGTATTTATACATCTCCAAAAAAACCTAAAAAAACGTTAGTTGTGTATACTACGTTCGTGTGTCCAGCGGAAGGGAAACAAGAACAAGGTATGTACGTGTTAAGCAATTGTTTCCTTTTTATGTCCAGACGTGTAGGTCAAGTATGTTGAACTCCTAGTATAAATAGAGGAGATACATCATGCAGGAGGCCACACACCAACGCCAGGAGGCACGAGCCACGCGCACATCCATCAACCGAGGAGGAGGCCAGCCACGCGCACCTCCATCCATCCCATCACGCAGGGGAACTCACGTATCAAGAGATCCATCACGCACGCTCCAGCCCTTTGCATCGTCTCCACCAATTCATCCATCTATTACTCACGTCCCAGCCATTGCATCGCCTCCATCAATTCATCCATCCATCCACCACATCACGCACAGGCCAACCACAACACACATCCATCTAGCAGGGCACACAGCCAGCCTGGAAAACACATCCATCAATTCATCCATCAGAGGATCTCGCGGTCATGAACGCCAAGCTCGTGTTTCCGACAGGTGAGACGATCGTCTAATTCTTTTGTCTCTCTCTCACATCCAGCATGCATGCACTGCATGAAGTCGTCATCGGAGACAAAGCTCGTGTGATCCAACCGTCGTTGCCAGAGACAACTTCATTGAACCTGAAGACTACGCCGATGCAGTCTAGTCACTAGTTCCGGTGTTCGACCATGCCTAGGCGTACGGGTGGCATGATCTTTGTCTTGACAAACCACCGAATTCGTCATCTAGTTGAGACAAGGCATCTACTCCGCTCCTTTATGCCTCCACCGGTGCTCTACTATGGCGGCCTACATGTTTCATGGTGTACAGGTCACGGCAGCAGGCAGTATGATCCTTGTCTTAGCAGACCACCGAATACGGCGTCTAGCTGAGACGAGGCATCAACCACGTCCCCTTCCATGATGACAGCTTTCTTCGGCATTGCGATGCGTTTCCTTTGTCTTGACGGACCACCGAATACGACGTTCAGTCGAGACAAGGTACATCCTTCATGGTGTACAGGTCATGGCGGCAGGCAGTGTGATCCTTGTCTTAGGAGACCACCGATTACGGCGTCTAGCTGAGACGAGGCATCAATCACGCCCTTCATGGCTACAGTTTTCTTCAGCATTGGGATGTGGTTTCCTCTGTCTTGACAGACCACCGATTATGGCGTCTAGTCGAGACAAGGTGCATCCTTCATGGCATACAGGTCACGACGTCACGCGGCGCGATCCTTGTCTTAGCAGACCACCGAATATGGCGTCTAGCTGAGACGAGGCATCAACCTCGCCCCTCCATGACGTCACCCATTCATGGTCTCGTGAGGCGGCGCCCTTGTCTTGGCGGACTGCCGTAAACTCGACGTCTAGATGAGACGAGATGCCACCCACACCGGCTATGCCGATGCTAGTGTGTGTTAGTTTTACACCGACGCCGGTCTCCACAATCAATACTCCCGCAAGGCAAACCCCTTGCATACCCCGACTCAACCGCTATGAGTCGTCAAGAAATCCGATCCAAGCAGAACCCTTGCTACCTCAACACCAACATCAACGCTATCAAGACCGATGAGGCGCGATGGCGAGGGCGAACGTGGCTAACAAACAGTCATGTTTTGAGCGGCACGTGTACCGACGAGGACACGGGCTTGGCCGCTGCGCACACCACACACATATATACACATCATCATCATCATGCATGGAGAATGTGAAGCGAAGACAACGAAGACGACCACACGGCTTAATCGGAGGTTTCTCGCGGAGCAACCCGCGGGAGTAATTAACCGGGAGCCTTCCGAGGCCCCGGGAACCAGGAGACCGCACATCGCTAGTCAGGTTGGCCGCGCTAGTAGGCCACTGAGCGCATATCGGGAATTGTGTTTGTTATCCTTGAGATTCATAAAATATTGTTCCCATCTCTTTGTTTTCTTTGTGTACTTCGGTACACTGACACGCCCGCATCATTTTTGTCCCCGGCGCATGAGAGAAATCAAACTCCTTCTCTTCCCTTCTCACGGAGGACACAAGTAGATTTTTTCTCGTGTCAAACACTGTTAAAGGAGGTCGTGATAAAACTATGGCACTAATTTCCTCATGATGCTCAACACAAAGCTACACCTACCAAATCTTCGAAGTGAGGAATATGAGAGACGTGAGGACTTTCATAGTTGAAAGTTTCGACCGTTGTCGTGCCATGCGCCACCTGTCCCAGATTTTATCCACTCAACGGTCATATTATTAAAGGGCATTTATGTCAAATCATGTTGGGATGCTCCTAGGCTATATATAGCCATCCCCAACCACTAGCTGGCTGGCAGCTCCGAGAGAAACTCACACTAGTCATTTATAGCAACCCAAATTGCTTAGAACCTTTGAGCGAAAATCTTCAAGTGAGGAAATACCACAAACACCCAAACCCAAACCAAAATCCAAGTGATTGAGCATCACTGAAGAAGTTATTCATGTGTGGAACCGACGCTTGTTACCTTTGAGGATTGTGCATCCTCCAGACGACTAGGCATCATGGTCTAGAGCAACCAGCAGTCAATTGTGAATCGCCGGGTGACCGAGTTTGTGAGGGTTTGGAAGTGTGCCCTGAAGACTTAGAGCAACTCTAGCAGACCCCGCATCCTGCCCCGGCCTGCAAAATAACCGCCAAATTGCGGGTCGGGGCCGGAAAATCCGCACGATCAGACCCTGCATCCCGCCCCGTCCCGCAAAAATTTTTGCGGTGTGCGGCCAATCTTCTCCCCCAACCTCTATCTTCACGGACTGGGAGGCCGACCCGAGCTGAATCCCTATCCGACGCGAGATTTGGCGGGAGGGACATTTCCCCACGCCCTTCCCGCTCCCCGCTCCCTCCGCCACCATTGCGCCCCCTCCGCAAGCTCCGGTTCCTCCTCCCCAGTCGTTCCTCGCCGCCATGGAGGACCCCATGCTGTCCCCCGTCACCGTCGAGGTCTCGCATGCTCCTTCCCCTCGGGCGGATCTCGTCGCCGGCCATGCAGCCCCCGCCGCCGTCGCCCAAGCACACGCCGCGTCTTCCCGCAAGTGGCAGGGCGACATGGTCGTGTAGGGCAGGAATCCGGCTGCCCCGCCGCGACGGCCCACGCTCCGGGCGACAACGCCGCAGTGCGATCCCGGCCGGCGACGGAGAAGGCCGGCAAGGCCGCGGGCGTAAAGCGGAGAAAGTTTCCAGCTTCAAGGAAGCCACCTTCTTCAACCTCTCAGTCCATACCCCCGCAAGGAGGTGCTCTGGTGATGCCGTTCAATGATGCCGCTCACCCCACGAGCGAGGTGTTCGACGAAATGGCCGGAAGGTATGCCTCTTTCGAACCATTCGACTACAATGAAACGGACGGCGTCATGGATGATCATGGTTGTGCGGATGAATTGGAGGAGATCGAAGCTGAAGCGTTTGAGCAATTGTTGGGAGTTGTTGGGAGTTGTTGGGAGTTGTTGGGAGTTGCTCTAAAAGTGCGAGAAGTGGAAGTTGATCGACAAAGAATCCCCACCAAAGAGAGGCTCACTTATAAACATGGATGAATATGAGGATGATGATGGCCCAAGAAATTTGCACAAGCCCGATGGCGACAAGAAGACTAAAGAAAAGATGAAGAGAGAGCAAGAAGCAGCAAGCTTGAGGGAGAATATTGATGCCATGGTGCAATCAAACGAGTTGATGTTGTTGAAGTCGTTGGAGATCAAGAAAGAGTTGGTCGAGAAGAAGGCAAAAGAGAAGCAAGAAAAATGGAAAATGCTCAAGGAAGAGGGGCTCCGCAAAGCTTCCATTGAGGAGAGAAAAGCACGCACCTCTGAAAACAAATCGATGTCATTGTTGCTCGCCGAGGAGAACAAGATCATGTCAATGAACCACAATGACATGGAGGACCTCAACCAAATATGGCATGATATGGCAAGGGGAGAGATCTTGAACAGGAGAATGGTCGCCTCAGCCGGTCCGTGTTCCAGTTCTGGTGATGTTTTCTCTGCTCCATATGGTGCCAATGTGGATGATTTTGTTGCGGGAGTTGGAACAAGCGACGGAGGTGGATTCGGTGGGGCGGATGAACTTCAATATGGACTCCGTGGCGCGGAGTGAAGATCGACCCCAAGATGATGCCGGACATGGGCGCAAACCTTTGCATGCCCTCTTTTGCGTAATGAAGTTCGCTTTTATTTGCAAGCAAACTGTTTATGTCGTTTGAATTTCAACTTGTTTGCCAAACCCTATGTCAAATGCGAGATTTGCAGTTTTTCTGTTTGCGGGTCGTCGCTGTGGAGCCCGAGCAGAACCCGCACAAGCCGACCCGTAAAAAAGCATACTCCACGAATATACTTTTTTACGGATCCGTTTGCGGGGTCTGCATCTGTGCCATCCCGCGCTGGCCCGCAAAAGTGGTTTTGCGCAAACTGCAAACGCGTTTTGCAAGCCGGCGGGATGCGGGGTCTGCTAGAGTTGCTCTTACCACGAGTGTTGGACGAGGACTATGTGTCCTTATCTCAAGGACAATGCGGTGGGACTGTGTGTCTCGGGACTGTGTGTCCTTTGGTTTCAATACCAAGCCGCTCCAAACCAGACGTACAACTTTCATAGCAGTTGGAACTGGGTCATCAACAGCTGTCTTTATCAAGCTACTCGTTCTTTTTCCTCAACTCTCCCATTTCCTCAATTGCATGTTGAAGACTTTCATCTGTACTGTTTGAAGAATTTGACTTAAGACATTCTCTGAATTCCTCACCTCATATTCTTCACATGTGTTATTCTTCACCTGCTTATCATGTACTTGTGACCTGTGCAAACCGAATCTCTAAAATCACGTTGAGTACTTTGCAGTAGACGTTTTGGCACTTCTGACTTTGTACTATTTCCTCTGCACTCAGTTCATGACTCAGGACTTTCCTCGCTAGGAATTTCCTCAGTGATGAAATTTTAAAAATTGCCTATTCACCCCCCTCTAGTTGATATAACGCACTTTCAATTGGTATCAGAGCAAGGTACTCCCTTGTTTTGTGTGATTTTGGTATAACTGTGTGGAGTTTTAGTTATGTCGGCTGGAGGTATGATCAAGGTTGCTACAGGATGTCCTACCTTCAAAGGAAAGGACTTCCCCTACTGGAAGACCGAGATGCAAATGCATCTTCAAGCAATTGACAATGATCTCTGGTATACAGTGGAAAATGGCATTCCATCCATCACTGCTACTGTATCTGCTGATGTGAAGAAGTTCAAACAACTTGACTCGCAAGCGAAGAATATCATCTGCGGCCACTTGAGCAAATGTCAGTATGGCAGAGTTAGCGCTTCGGGCACTGCTAAGCTTGTCTCGGACAGGCTGCCAAAGTCAATGAGGGAATCTCAACACAGCATGACACTCGTGTCGATGTTTTTCGCAATCTCTTCAATCATTTCAAGAGGCTTGACATGAAAGCTGCCAAGATACCTTTGATCGCCTCACTCACATCTCAAATGAATTGCAAGCACTTGGAGCTAGAGACATCACTGACCATGAAGTTGTGAAGAAACTCCTAGGATCTCTTGATCCATCATTTGACACACTGGTTTTAAGGATCCAAGAACGAAGAGACTACAAGATGCGTGATCCTCCTGATATACTTGAGAGACTCGATACTCATGAATTCCAACAAGAAGAAAAGAGAGATCAAGTATGGACCAAGCTATTCAAGAACTCGTGCGCTGAAGGCTAAGGTTGTTTCCTCATCTGAAGCAGAAGATCTGGAATGCAGTCGTGGTGACCCTGAAGAACTTGGACAGGAACTTGCAATGGTTGTGAGGAAATTCGAAAAGTTCACAAAGCGTGGCCAGTTCGGATGATCTTCAAGAAAAGATATGAGGAAAACAAAATCTTCATCCGAAGACTATAAGAAAAGAACCTACCACAAATGCAAGAAATCTGGTCACTACATTGCCGATTGTCCTTGCTGGGTGAAAGAATAAAAGAAGAAGAAATACAAGGATGAAAGTTCTGATGACTCGAATAAAAAGAAGAGATCTTCAAAATCCTCATCTTCAAAGTCCTCATCTCACAAGAAGACTAGTTTCAGAAATGCTCGGGCACTCATTGGCAAGGAAATGGAATCTGAAGAAGAATCTGAGGAATGTGATGAAGAGGAAGGTTCTGAAGTGGAGTCAGAATCTGGTGTGGCAGGCCTTGCACTTGCTACCACATTCGTCAGCAAGTCGATCTTCAACCTTGAAGAAATTGACAATGCCAACTACACTGATGAATATGCTGATGTCTTCGCTCCAACCTATTGCTTCATGGAAAAAGGTTCAAAGGTCCCAAACCACACTTCCTCCTCTGATTCTAGTGACTATGAACCTGATGATTATCAAAAACCCAGTTACTATAAACTTGCCAACATTGCCACTAAGCAACAAAGTGCTATTGAAAAGCTTCAGAAACTGCTAGACAAAAGTGATGATCTGTTGAATGATGAAATGAATTGTACTAAAGTCCTCACTTAAGACGTTCAAAGTCTTTAGTCTAGATTTGATAGTCTTCAAGATTTCTAAGGCACACTCTTGGCTGATCATGAGAAACTTTCCTATGAATTTCTTCAAAGGAAGCTTGATCTTGAAAAGTTATGTCTCATGATGATCTTCGAATGGAAAATGATTCATTGCTTGCTCAACAGATCAGTATCGCTCATGTAGAATTCATTCCACCATGTCTGAAATGAATCAAGCGTGAAACTGCTAATTGTTCACCTGAATCATGAAATTCTTCTATCGCTACAAATTATTCAACTGTTACTGTGGTATCAAATTCTTCACTTGAGGAAACCACAAATGCTATTGACGAAAATGCAGGATTGAAGGAATTGTATGTGATAGGCATATACGAAAGTCTCAAAAGGCATCAAACCCTTTGCGATGTGCTCAAAAAGCAGATTTTGGACACGAAACCGAGGAAAGAGGGCATTGCCCTCGAGAGGAAATTGAATGTTGATGGATCATACTGGAAACCTAAGCAGTACCCCAAAACCTCATGGGTTGCTGCTAAAGTTCCTCCCATTGATCCATCTACTCTAACAGGCTTTGCATGTCAAACATCCTATTCCTCTGATGAGTCATTTGACTCCAACTACAAATTATTCAAAAATCAATCTGGTGATGTATTTGCTCGATATGTTGGAACTAACTGTAGAAATGGACCTGCCAGGAGGAAAATTTGGGTCCCCAAAAGTTTCTTGGAAAATCTTTAGGTGAATGTACTCATGACACCTCTTGTGAAGAACCAGAACCCTAGATCAAAATCCTCAGGTGGACCAAAGTCTTCACGAAGATCAAATTCCTCAAATGGTCAAAGTTATGCTCGTACTCGCACTAATGTTTCTGATATGCAGGGAAACTACATGGGACATGAATATGAGCATTATTCCTCAAATCATTATGTTCATAAGTCCTCAAAGAATTTCTCTGCCATTTCATTTGAGTACTCTAACCCCCTACTGTGAAAAGAAGTGCATTAGCTTCAATGCCTCCATTCTCAAATGGTACTCGCAGGATGATGAACTCTTTGCCACCCCTTCATATGTGAGCGGTGAAGAAATCGAACTAATCACTTTTGCAGATCAGGTCTCCAGATGAAAGTGATCATCTGAAGAATTTGCTAGAGACCTGAGGAAATTGGTTGATTGGACACGAGTTAAAAAATGATGAAATGATCTAACATTTCACACGTCGTCAAATTTACTGTTTGTGATGAAATTCAAGCTGGAGCACCTGAGGAAAATGCTACAGATCAAATTCCTCACCCCAATCAAAGTCTTCAACCAACTCATCCAAGGATTGCAAATGAAGCGGAACTTGACAAAATCCTCGATG
This sequence comes from Hordeum vulgare subsp. vulgare, assembly GCF_904849725.1. Lineage (NCBI taxonomy): Eukaryota > Viridiplantae > Streptophyta > Magnoliopsida > Poales > Poaceae > Hordeum > Hordeum vulgare. Next base: position 221,973,029 of record NC_058523.1, read on the forward strand.
ATATGAATGCGCCAGGTCCCCTCACTCGCTCAAAAGCTTCGCATTTATTTAACTTTTGTGGGCATTCCCCTTCTGTGCCTATCACAGAACCCTCAAAAGTTGTTAAAGCCTTCATGGAACCTGAGTGGATTCAAGCCATGCAAGATGAACTTCTTTAGTTCAAGCTAAATGACGTGTGGGAACTCATCAAAAGACCAGATCCAAGCAAGCATGATATCACTGGCACCAAGTGGATCTACCGAAACAAGCAAGATGGGGATGGTCAACTTGTGAGGAACAAGGCATGGCTTGTAGCCCAAGACTACACATAGGTTGAAGGAATTGACTTTGATGAAACTTTTGCACTTGTTGCAAGACTTGAAGCCATTCGAATATTACTTGCTTATGCTAACCATCACAATATTACTCTATATCAAATGGATGTGAAAAGTGCATTCCGCAATGGTAAGCTTGAGGAAGAAGCATATGTTGCTCAATCCCAAGGTTTGAAGACCCAAAGCAACCTGACAAAGTCTTCAGACTCAAAAAGGCACTCTATGGCCTCAAGCAAGCCCCTCGGGCCTGGTATGAATATTGAAGGAATTCCTCATGAAGAAAGGCTTCAAACCAGGTTCACTTGATCCTACTCTTTTCACAAAATGCTATGACAATGAAATATTCATCTGCCAAATATATGTCGACAACATTATTTCTGGTTGTACTCGCAAATGTTATAGCGATGAATATTCCTACATAATGGGTGAACAATATAAAAATGTCCATGATGGGGGATCATACTAATATTTCAAAAAACATTCATACGTCACACCAAGATCATCTAGGAGAAACCAGCAACGAGTGAGGTAGAGCATCTTCATACTATTGAAGATCGCATAGGAGAAGCGTTACTGTGAACACGGTTGATGGAGTCATACTCGCCGCGATTCAAATCATGGAATATCCTATCCGAACACCGAACGTACAGTGTCTCCGTGTTCAACACACCTACAGCCTGGGGATGTTTACTCCTTCTTGATCTAGCAAGGAGGGAGGATAAGTTGAGGGAGAACTCCGACCACACGACGGCGTGGTGGCGATGGAGCTATGTGCTTCTCCGGCAGGGCTTCGCGAAGCACCGCGGAGGAGGAGAAGAGGAGAAGTAGGGCTGCGCCATAGGGTGATCAAATCAGGTGTATGCAGCCCTCCAAATCCTCCACTATAAATAGGAGTGAGGGATAGGGGGTGCGTCAACCCTAGGGAAACCCTAGGAGGTGCGGCAGCCCAAGGAATCCGAGGGGGCGACGCCCTAGGTGGGTGGGTTGCCACCCAAGGCAGCCCTCATGCATAGGGTTTGCCCTCCCTTGCGCTTGGGCCTCCTCGCTTGCGCCTTGGCCCTCCTCCCCTTGGCGCACTAGCTCACCAGGGGCTGGTTCCTCTCCCCTTTAAGCCCATGTGGCCCTCCGGGACAGGTGGACCCTCCCGCTGGTCCCCTGGTACCCTTTCGGTGGTCGTGGTACAATACCGATAAACCCCGAAACCTTTCCGGCGACCGCAACTGGACTTCCCATATATAAATCTCTACCTCCGAACCAATCCGGGACTCCTTGTGACATTCGGGATCTTATAAGTGACTCTGAACAACCTTCGGTAACCACGTATACGATTCCCATAACAACTCTAGCGTCACCGAACCTTAAGTGTGTAGACCCTACGGGTTCGGGAACATGCAGACATGACCGAGACACCTCTCAAGCCAATAACCAACAGCGGGGTCTGGATATCCATGTTGGCTCCCACATGTTCCACGATGGTATCATCGGATGAACCACGATGTCGAGGATTCACTCAATCCCGTATGCAATTCCCTTTGTCTACAAGTATGATACTTGCCTGAGATTCGATCGTCGGTATCCCTATACCTTGTTCAATCTCGTTACCGGCAAGTCTCTTTACTCGTTCCATAACACATCATCCTGTGCCTAACTCCTTAGTCACATTGAGCTCATTATGATGTTGCATTACTGAGTGGGCCCAGAGACACCTCTCCGTCACACGGAGCGACAAATCCACCAAACAAACACTTTCGGAGATACATGTAGTCCACCTTTATAATCACCCGGTTATGTTGTGACGTTTGATACAGCGAAAGTCGACCTACAATATCTGGAGTTGCACAATCTCATGGTCTTAGGAAATGATACTTGACATTACAAAAGCTCTAGCAGACGAACTACATAATCTTTGTGTTATGGTTAGAATTGGGTCTTGTCCATCACATCATTCTCCTAATGATGTGATCCAGTTATCAATGACATACAATGTACATGATCAGGAAACCATGGCCATCTATTGATCAACGAGCTATCCAAATATAGGCTCACTCGAGACATGTTGTGGTCTATGTATCATGAATCTAGACAAATATCATGAATCTAAACAATGTATTACGATTTCCGGTTAATACAATTATAGCATGAACAATAGACAATTATCATGAACAAGGAAATACAATAGTAACCAATTTATCATTGCCTCTAGGGCATATTTCCAACAGTCTCCCACTAGCACTAGAGTCAATAATCTAGTTCACATCACTATGTGGTTGTAATGAATCTAACACCCATACAGTTCTGGGGCTTGATCATGTCTTGCTTGTGAGAGAGGTCTTAGTCAACGGGTCTAAACCTTTCAGATCCGTGTGTGCTTTACAAATTTCTATGTCAACATGTAGATGCTGCTACCATGCACCATTTGGAACCGTTCCAAATGACTGCTCCACTATATAAACTCGGTTTACTACTTAGAGTCATCCGGATTAGTGACAAAGATTGCATCGTCGTAATTCTTTACGACGAATTCTTTTTACCACCTCCATAATCGAGAAAAATTCCTTAGTCCACCAGTTACTAAGGATAACTTTGACCATTATCTAGTGATCCATTCCTGAATCACTCTTGTACCCCTTGACTGACTCATGGGAAGGCACACTTCAGGTGCGGTACAGAGCATAGCATAATATAGAGCCTACGGCTAATGCATAGGGGACGACCTTCGTCCTTTCTCTTTGTTTTGTCATGGTCAGGTTTTGAGTCTTTACTCAAATTTACACCTTACAACACAGCCAAGAACTCCATCTTTGCCGATCTATTTTGAACTCCTCCAAAAACTTGTCAACGCATGCATTTCGTTGAAAGTTCTATTAAGCAATTTGATCTATCTCCATAGATCTTGATGCTCAATGTTCAAGTAGCTTAATCCAGGTTTTCCTTTGGAAAACTCCGTTCAAAAAACCCTTTATGCTTTCCTTAAATTCTACATCATTTCTGATCAACAATATGGCAACCACATACACTCATCAGAAATTGTATAGTGCTCCCACTCACTTATTTTGAAATACAAGCTTCTCACAAACTTTGTATAAAACCAAAATCTTTGATCACCTCATGAAAGCGTATATTCCAGCTTCGAGATGCTCGCTCCAGTCCTTAGAAGTATCACTTGAGCTTGGCATATTTGTTAGCATCCTTTAGGATCGTCAAAACCTTTGGGTTGTATCAGATACAACCTTTCCTCAAGGAAACCGTCGAAGAAACAATATTTGACATCCTATCTGCAAGAATTCATAAATGATGCAGCAACTGCTAACGTAATTCCAACACACTTTCAGCATCGCTACGATTAAGAAAGTCTTCATCGTAGTCCACTCTTTGAACTTGTCGGAAACGTCTTTCTGACAAGTCGAGCTTTCTTAATGGTGACTTTTCACCATCATCGTCTGTCTTCCATTTTGAAGATCCATCTCTAGTTAATAGTCTTGTGACCATCGAGTAGTTCTTCCAAAGTCTATACTTTGTTTTCATACATGGATCCTCTCTCGGATTTCATGCTGTATAGCCATTTGTCGGAATCCGGGCCCACCATCGCTTCTCCATAGCTCATAGGTTCATTGTTGTCTAACAACATGACCTCCAAGACAGGATTAGCATACCACTCTGGAGTAGTATGTGTTCTTGTCGATGTACGAGGTTTGGTAGAAACTTGATCTGAAGCTTCATGATCACTATCATCATCTTCCACTTCAATTGGTGTAGGCGCCACAGGAATAACTTCCTGTGCCCTGCTACACACTGGTTGAAGTGATGGTTCAATAACCTCATCAAGTTACCACCATCCTCCCACTCAATTCTTTCGAGAGAAACTTTTGCTTGAGAAAGGACCCGTTTCTAGAAACAAACACTTTGCTTCCGAAACTGAGATAGGAGGTATACCCAACTATATTGGACGTCCTATGAAGATGCATTTAGCTGCTTTTGGTTCGAGCTTATTAGGCTGAAACTCTTTCACATAAGCATCGCAACCCCAATATTTTAAGAAACAACAGGTTAGGTTTCTCTAAACCATAGTTCATACAATGTCATCTCAACGGAATTACGTGGTGTCCTATTTAAAGTGAATGTTGTTGTCTCTAATGCCAAACCATTAACGATAGTGGTAGTTTGATAAGAGACATCGTAGTGTGCATCATATCTAATAGGGCACGACTATGACATACGGACACACCATCATACTATGGTGTTCCAGGTGGCATGAGTTGTGAAACAATTTTCATGTGAAACAATTTTCACATTGTCTTAAATGTTTACCAAACTCGCAACTCAGATATATATGTTCACCTCCACGATCACATCGTAGACATATTATCCTCTAGTCACGATGATCTTCAACTTCACTCTGGAAGTACTTGAACCTTTCAATAATTCAGACTTGTGTCTCATCAAGTAAATATACTAGTATCTACTTAGATCATCAGTGAAGTAAGAACATAATGATATCCATTGTGTGCCTCAGTACTCATTGGACTGCACACATCAAAATGTATTACTTCCAACAAGTTACTTTCTTGTTCCATCTCACTTGAAAACGAGGTCTTCAGTCATCTTGCCCATGTGGTATGATTTTCATGTATCAAGTGATTCAAAATCAAGTGAGTCCAAACGATCCATCTACATGGAGTTTCTTCATGTGTTTATACCAATAAACATGGTTCGCGTGTCTCAAACTTTTCAAAAATGAGTGAGTCCAAAGATCCATCAGCATGGAGCTTATTCATGCGTCTCATACCAATATGACTCAAGTGGCAGTGCCACAAGTAAGTGGTACTATCATTACTACTTTATATATTTTGGCATCACTATTATGAACATGTGTATCACTACGATCGAGATTCAATAAACCATTCATTTTAGGTGCAAGACAATTGAAGGTATTATTCAAGTAAACAGAATAACCATTATTCTCTTTAAATGAATAATCGTATTGCAATAAACATAATCCAATCAAGTTCATGCTCAACCCAAACACCAAATAACAATTATTTGGGTTTAACACTAATCCCGATGGTAGAGGGAGTGTGCGATGTTTGAACACCTCCACCTTGGAAACACTTCCAACACTCATCGTCACCTCGCCTTTAGCTAGTCTCTGCTTATTCCGTAGCTATTATTTCGAGTAACACTTAGCAACTTAACCGATATCTAATACCCTGGTCCTACTAGGAGTACTAGTAAAGTACACATCAATATCATGTATATCCAATATACTTTTGTCGACTTTGCCAACCTTCTCATCTACCAAGAATCTAGGGTAGTTCCTCTTCAGTGACTGTTCCCCTCATTATAGAAGCACTTAATAACGGTTTTGGGTTCAACCTTGGGTTTCTTCACTAGAGTAGCAACCTGTCTGTCCACTAAAGACTGGGGTCTCCAGTGCCCCATACGTGTGCACTCGCGAGAAGAACCCCTAATGGTAGGGCCTGGCGGAATCGAGAAGAGAAGCAGCCCCAATGTATCCAAGGCCCCGACAAGCCTGCCTTGCCGGGAAGACACCCAAGTCCACATCCGTCTTATCGACGTGATGAACACACCTAGCGCAAGGCCCCAGAGAGCCTCCCTCGCAGGGAAGACCGCCGAAGCCTCCCTCGCTGGGAAGACAGTCGAAGCCCCCGACAAGCGAGCTTGCTGGGACGAAGCGCCAAGGCCCCGGCAAGCACCTTTGCCGGGATGACATGGCAGCACACCACAGGGCGACCACCCTTGCCACAGTGCCACCGCCACCTCCCCCCGAGTTCTAGTGCATTCCACATGCGCCAGCGCGGCGTCCAGGTGTTGAAACACCTGGACACATGTCTTCACCAGCACTTAGCTGACATGGACAAGACTTGCATTTAATGCGCCTGATAGTGGTAGATAGATAAGCATTGTTGTAGGTTCACTGTAACATCTCGTGAACCTACCATCGAGCACTGTAGGTGACCCCTTCGCCTATAAAAGGAGGCCCTTAGCTCATTCACAAGGGGTTAGAATTTTTGGAGATTGGCCTAGAAGACGGTTATCATCACTGTAAACGAACAACAAAAGAACACTTAATACAATCAGACGAGCAGGAAGTAGGTTTTGACGCGTAAGCACCCCGAACCTGGGTAAAAAGGCTTGCGGGTGTAGATTGTTAGGTTTTCTCTTGACGTTGTTTTTCCCGCCCTACAATCACAAGGGTATCGTGTTGATCCCCATAGGTGTCTACCTAGCATCGCCGACATCTTTGGCACGCCAGGTAGGGGAAGGGAAAAAGACACGTGGAGCGGAGCACGCTCAACGTCGGCGCCATCGAAGTTTGGGTGCTATGTCGCGTTCTTCCGAAAACGGAGTACCGCGGCGTGCGTGCTGCTACACGCGCCGGCGGGGCAGGGAGGCGGAGGCTCCAAGAGCAGCATCGTCAGGACGATGCGTCGCTCGGGGGGACAATGCGCAGCTGTCGAGAGCGTTCCTGGGCGCTTCACGGAGGCCCTGGCGCATACTTCGGCGAACGCACCTCCGCGGAGCGATGCATAGTCGTTGAGGATGTGCCACACGGTCTCGGAGCCCCGGCCCGCACTACAGTGGGAATGTTGCGCCCTTGAGAGCGTCGCATCATCGCCCAAAGACGCGCCCGGGGGCTTTGCAAGCACGGCCTAGCAAGAGAAAAGCAAAAGGGGTTACACCCTGGCTGGCTCTTCCTCCAAGCGACGGTCATAAGCCGTCGGCAAGAAGTCCTTGCCGGAGAAGAGACCGCCAGGAGCGGCGATTTTCTGCTCGCTGAAGGGTCCTACACACCGGCAAAAGATTCACGCGCCAGACCACGGCGTGGACAGATAAGTTTTTAAGTTTGAGATTCACATTTGGAGTAGATAGATCCTTTTCTTTTTCCCTTCGGAAGTTTCAAATCTTTGTGTGAGGAGTTTGCACGTACTGAGACCTTCCCAAAGCTCGGTGTACCTTGTCTTTGTTTCGAACTCGTTCAAACGACCTGAATGGCCCCAGAGCGCCTTCAAACAGTTGCGAACCTGATCAACTGAGCAAGTGGCTACGTAGCACCCGATCTCGTCTCAAGCTGCGCTTGGCGATTTCCATGGTTGCACCGAACGCAGCAAGGAGTCTTGCCGGTAGTCGCCGGCAAGCTCCGAGATATGCAAGAACGAATCACACAAAGAACAGAATCGAAAAAGGGAAAAACAGTCTTTTTCATTGATATGAATAGATACATTCAGCTTCACTTACAAAGCATGGTAGTCCTGACCTAAAGACCATGTCTTTTGACGAGGATTAACCTACGCGGAGGAATTGGAGCTCATGAAGACAAGGCGCGGCAAGGCCTGCGGTACACCCACGCTGGCTCTCCCAACACTGTACCGACGGAAGCGGGTTCGGCCTCGTCAAGCCGCGATAAGGGGGCGATGGATTCGGTTGAGATCCCCCTCCGAGGCAAGGGAGGGGCGTAGCCGGGCCGCGTCAGTGCAGGAAGCACTCAGTCCTAACCGGGGGAATCGCCATCCGATTCAATTCACCCGGGCTTGGCACTAGGCCCGGCACCCTCGCCGCCGTCGTCCCCCTCATTACCGTCGCTCTAGGCGGAGCTCCCAATGCCGCTCGAGAAACCTTCGCAGCAGTCGAGAAGCACACATGGGCCCCCCTAAAGCAACATGGAGGGCCGCCACAGAAGCAAGCCCTGGGAAGGCGGAGGAATTGGAGAAGTGTTCCGCCTCCCCTGACCTCGACCTCCGCTGCCACCTCGGCCCCTCGCCCTTCCTCCACCACGGGCATTCGGGCCGCCTTCCGTCGTGGCACCCCGAGAAGTTGTGGCATGATCCGAGCGGGATCCCCTCGCTGCCCTCACGGCAGACGATGGCTGACCCCGTCCCCCAACCATGGTTAGGGACAAGCGCCACCACCAGATAGAAGAAGATTCAGAAGACTAAGATCGAGGAGTTGGCAGATTCAAGGGGAGTTGAGTGAGCAAAACCCCTCGCAAAACCCTCCCAATTTATAGGAGGGGCGCAGGGGCTAGCCTCCCTTACTCCAGAAGCCACCACCCTCTACGACCAATCGCTCGAGCTCACGGGCGAATAGAGAACCGCCCTGATGCGCCAATGCATGTACGGGCGGGCCGAGCCACTACTGCGCCTTTCAAGGCCGCGACTACCACGTGTCCATCAATGACTGCGCATGACACGCGCGTGGCAGAGGCGTTTCAGGTGGCGGAGAGGCCACTCCGCGCACGACCTCCCACTTCGCGCATCCGATGCGCGACGTGGGGAAAGGCAACCGCCAGCAGATCCAACCGCAAAGGCCCGTACAGCTCTTTGGGCCTAGCCCAACGACGCTCATCGCACATGTGTGGCCCAGGCTCGGGGGCTCCCTATCGGTGCACTAAAGACTGGGGTCTCTAGTGCCCCAGACTAGTGCACGGGAGCGAAGAGCCCCTGACGGTAGGGCGTGGTGGAATCCAGACAAGAAGCACCCCAAGGTATCCAAGGCCCCGGCAAGCCTGCCTTGCCGGGAAGACACCCAAGGCCATGTCCGTCTAATGGACGTGATGAACACACCTAGCATAAGGCCCCGGCGAGCCTCCCTCACCGGGAAAGCAGCCAAAGCCCCCAACAAGCTCCCTTGCCGGTATGAAGCGCCAAGGCCCTGGCAAGCACCCTTGCCGGGACGACCAGAGCGCGACCGCCCTTGCCACAGTGCCACCCCCCGAGTTCTAGCGCATTCCACATGCGCCAGCAGGCCATCCAGGTGTCGAAACACCTAGACACATGTCTTCACCAGCACTTAGCTGACATGGAAAAGACATGCATTTAATGCACCTGACAGTGGTAGATAGATAAGCACCGCTATAGGTTCACTTTAACATCTCGTGAGCCTACCATCGAGCACTGTAGGTGACCCCTTCGCCTATAAAAGGAGGCCCTTAGCTCATTCACAAGGGGTTAGATTTTTTGGAGATTGGCCAAGAAGACGGTTATCATCACTTTAAACGAACAACAAAAGAACGCTTAATACGACAGACGAGCGGACATAGGGTATTACGCGTAAGCAGCCCGAACCTGGGTAAAAAGGCTTGCCGGGTATTGATCTATAGGTTTGCTCTTGACGTTGTTTTTCCCGCCATGCGATCACAAGGGTATCATGTTGATCCCCATAGGTGTCGACCTAGCATCGCCGACACAACTGGTTTGCCGTTTGATGAAGTACGCCTTCTTCCCCTTGCCCTTCTTGAAACTAGTGGTTTTACTAAGCATCAACAATTGATGCTCCTTTTCGATTTTTACTTTCGCGGTGTCAAACATCACGAATAGCTCGAGGATCATGATATCTATCCTTGATATGTTATATTTCATCACGAAGCTCTAGCAGCTTGGTGGCAGTGACTTTGGAGAACCATCACTATCTCATTTGGAAGATTGAGTCCCACTCGGTTCAAGAGATTGTAGCACTCAGACAATGTGAGCACATGCTCAACGATTGAGATTTTCTTCCTAACTTTGTAGACAAATAATCTTGTCGGAGGTCTCATACCTCTCAACAAGGGCACGAGCATGAAATCCCAATTTCATCTCTTGGAACATCTCGTATGTCCCGCGACGTTCGACATGGCTTTAGCGCCTCAATTCTAAGCCATTTAAGCAGTATGCACTGAACTATCATGTAGCTATCAAAACGTGTATGTCAGATGTTCGAATCATCCACAGACGGCTCTTGGGGTTCACCACACCGAGTGGTGCATTAAGGACATAAGCCTTCTGCGCAGGAATGAGGACAATCCTCAGTTAACAGTCCCAGTCCGCATAATTGCTACTATCTTATTTCAACTAAGTTTTCTCTAGGAACATATCAAAAAACCGTCGAGCCATAGCGCAAGTTACAACATAATTTTCAAAGACCTTTTGACTATTTTAATGATAATTAAGTTCATCTAATCAAATTAGTCAATGAACTCCCACTCAGATAGACATCCCTCTAGTCATCCAAGTGATACATGATCCACAACAACTAGGCCATGTCTGATCATCACGTGAGACGGACTAGCCATCAATGGTGAACATCTCCATGTTGATCGTATCTCCATACGACTCATGTTCAACCTTTCGGTCTCCCATGTTCCGATGCCATGTCTGTACATGGTAGGCTCGTCAAGTCAACCTATGTTTTTCGCGTGCGTAAATCTGGCTTACACCCGTTGTATGCGAATGTTAGAATCTATCACAACCGGTCATCACGTGGTGCTTCGAAACAACGATCCTTCGCAATGGTGCACACTTAGGGGAAACACATTTCTTGAAATTTTAGTGAGCATCTTGTTTACTACCGTCGTTCGAAGAAAATAAGATATGAAAGCATGATAATAATCACATGCAAATCATATAGTGACATGATATGGCCAATAGCATCTTGCTCCTTTGATCTCCATCTTCGGGGCACGACATGATCATCATTATCACCAGCATCACACCATGATCTCCATCATTGTGTCTTCGTGATGTCGTCTCGCTAATTGTTACTTCTACTACTATGGCTAACGGTTAGCAATTAAGTAAAGTAATCACATGGTGTTGCATCTCATACAATAAATTAAGACAACTCCTATTGCTCCTGCCGGTTGTCCTACTCATCGACATGCAAGTCATGAATCCTATTCCAAGAACATGATCAATCTCATACATCACATCCTTTTGGCCATATCACATCACATAGCATACATTGCAAAAACAAGTTAGACGTCCTCTAATTTTTGTTGCAAGTTTTACGTTGCTGATTTGGGTTTCTAGCAAGAACGCTTCTTACCTACGTGACAGCCAAAATGTTGATATGCCAATACTATTTACCCTTCATAGGGACCCTCTTCATCGAATCCGATCTAACAAAGTGGGAGAGACAGACACCCGCTAGCCACCTTATGGAACTAATCTCACATAAGAGTATGTGTAAAGTCGGTCTGGACCGCTTCATCCCACGATGTAGCCGAATCAAGATAATACTAGTAACAACAAGAAATTGACAAACTCATCGTCCACAAATTTTGTGTTCTACTCGTGCATTGAATCTACGCATAGACCTGGCTCGGAGGCCACTATTGGGGATCGTAGTAATATTTCGAAATTTTCCTATTTTACACCAAGATCATCTAGGAGAAACCAGCAACGAGTGAGGTAGAGCATCTTCATACCATTGAAGATCGCTTAGAGGAAGTGTTACTGTGAACGTGGTTGATGGAGTCGTAGTCGCGCGATTCAAATCGCGGAAGATCCGATCCGAACACCAAACGTACGGTGTCTCCGCGTTCAACACAACTATAGCCCGGGGACGTCTACTCCTTCTTGATCCAGGAAGGAGGGAGGAGAAGTTGAGGGAGAACTCCAGTAGCACGACAGCGTGGTGGCGATGGAGCTATGTGGTTCTCCGGCAGGGCTTCGCCAAGCACCATGGAGGAGGAGAAGAGGAGAAGTAGGGCTGCGCCATAGGGTGATCAAATCAGGTGTATGCAGCCCTCCAAATCCTCCACTATATATAGGAGGGAGGGAGAGGGGGATAACCACCCCTATGGAAACCCTAGGATGTGCGGCTACCCAAGGAGGAGGCGGGGCGGCGCCCTAGTTGGTGGCTTCCCACCCAAGGTAGCCCCACGCCTAGGGTTTGGCCACCCTTGCGCTTGGGCCTCCTCCCTTGTGCCTTGGCTATCCTCCCCTTGGAGCACCAGCTCACCAGGGGCTGGTTCCTCTCCCCGTTCAGCCCATGTGGCCCTCCGGGGCAGGTGGACCCTCTCTTTGGACCCCCGGTACCCTTTTGGTGGTCCTGGTACAATACCGATAAATCCCGAAACCTTTCCGGCCACCGAAACTGGACTTCTCATATATAAATCTTTACCTCCGGACCATTCCGGAACTCCTCGTGACTTCCGTGATCTCATCCGCGACTCCGAACAACCTTCGGTAAACACATATAAGATTCCTATCACAACTCTAGCGTGACCGAACCTTAAGTGTGTAGACCCTACGGGTTCGGGAAACATGCAGACATGACCAAGACACATCTCCGGCCAATAACCAACAACGGGGTCTGGATATCCTTGGTGGCTCCCACATGTTCCACGATGATCTCATCGGATGAACCACGATGTCGAGGATTCACTTAATCCCGTATGCTATTCCCTTTGTCTAACGGTATGATACTTTCCCGAGATTCGATCGTCGGTATCCCTATACCTTGTTCAATCTAGTTACCTGCAAGTCTCTTTACTCGTTCTGTAACACATCATCCCGTGGCTAACTCCTTGGTCACATTGAGCTCATTATGATGATGTATTGCCGAGTGGGCCTGGAGATACCTCTCTGTCACACGGAGTGACAAATCCCAGTCTCGATTCGTACCAACCCAACAGACACTTTCGGAGATATGTCTAGTGCACTTTTATAATCACCCAGTTACATTTGACATTTGATACATCCAAACACTGCTATGGTATCCGGGAGTTCCACAATCTCATGGTCGATGGAAAGGATACTTGACATTATAAAATCTCTAGCAGACAAACTACATGATCTTTGTGCTATGCTGAAGATTGGGTCTTGTCCATCACATCATTCTCATAGTGATGTGATCCCGTTACCAATGAAATCCAATGTCTATGATCATGAAACGATGGTCATCTATTGATCAACGAGCTAGCCAACTAGAGGCTCACTAGGTACATGTTTTGGTCTATGTATTCACACATGTATTACGGTTTCCGGTTAATACAATTATAGCATGAACAATACAAAATTATCATGAACAAGGAAATATAATAATAACCAATTTGTCATTGCCACTAGGGCATATTTCCAACAGGCTACACCTAGGTTAAATGAATTGACTTTGATGAAACTACTGCACCCATTGCAATACTTGAAGCTATCAGAATATTACTTGCTTATGCTAACTATCACAATATTACTCTATATCAAATCGATGTGAAAACTGCATTCCTCAATGGTAATCTTGAGGAAGAAGTATATATTTCTCATCCCCCAGGGTTTGAAGACCCGAAGCACCATGACAAAGTCTTCAGACTAAAAAAGGCACTCTATGGCCTCAAGCAAGCCCCTCGGGCGTGGTATGATACATTGAAGGAATTCCTCATGAAGAAAGGCTTCAAACCCGGTTCACTTGATCCTACTCTTTTCACAAAATCCTATGACAATAAACAATTCATGTGCCAAATACATGTCGACGACATTATTTTTGGTTATACTTACAAACGTTGTAGTGATGAATTTGCCTACATGATGGGTGAAGAATATCAAATGTTCATGATGGGGGAGCTGAAATTCTTCTTAGGTCTGCAAATTTGTCAACAATGCAATGGCATCTTCATATCCCAGGAGAAATACCTCAAGGATGTTGTGAGGAAATTCTGCATGCATGAATGCAAAGGCGTCAAGATTCCTATGCCTACCAACGGCCACCTCTGCACTGACATAAATGGTATAGATTTTGATGAGCAGGTATATCGTTCTATGATTGGCTCTTTGTTTTACTTATGTGCATCTAGGCCAGACATTATGCTTAGTGTTAGCATGTGTGCGCGTTTTCAAGCAAACCCAAAGGAATCACACCATAAGCCTGTGAAACATATTCTTTGGTATCCAGCTCACACACCAACACAAGGATTATGGTACCCCAAGGGCTCAAATCATCACCTTGTTGGATATTCTGACTCTGACTATGCTGGTGACTGTGTGGATCGCAAATCAACATCCGACACATGTCATTTCCTAAGACGATCCTTAGTCTGTTGGTCCTCAAAGAAGCAAAATTGCGTATCACTCTCCACAATTGAAGCTGAATACATTCATGTTGGATCTTTCTGTGCTCAAGTACTATGGATGAAGCAAACCCTATGAGATTACATCATCAACGTGAAGAACGTGCCCCTCTATTGCGATAATGAGAGAGCAATCAAGATCGCCTACAACCCAGTACAACACTCGAACACCAAGCACATTCAGATTCGTCATCATTTTCTTCGTGATCATGTACTCAAGGTCAATATCATCATCGACCATGTGAAGACTGATGGTCGGCTAGAAGATATCTTCACAAAGCCCTTGGATAAGAGAAGGTTTTGCCACTTGCGGTGTGAGCTAAAGATCCTAGAGTCTTCAAACGTTTTGTAAACATGCACACATCCTAACACTTATGCAAAATTGATGACTTAGATGTGCAACACACGAAGTAACGATTTTATTCAATCAATGAAGAATATCACTCTAAGTGTGAATAAATTAATGAAGAATTTGGTTCTCAGGGCCCTACGACAATTGTTTGCGGTCCTGAAATCATCATTCTTATACGGTGGGTCACGCCACCATGAAACTTTGAAATTCTTCAAATTTGAAATAATTCAATCAAAGACTTTTTCACAATTTCAAATTCTTCAAAACTTTCTCTGATGGTCTTCCTTGACTATATATATTATAATGAGATTTCAATGTCCTCAACAGCATTCACTTATTGCTAAGACATCAATTTTCTATTTCTTCTAAGTGAATGTGATCGGACCCGTATCCCCTTTGTGCTAAGCTCAACCCAGTATATTCTCAATTCTTCATATGCGTATTTTTGACACTTGTTCAAAATCCTCACTGAGTTCTTATAAGGTGAGGACTTTGCAACAAAATCCTCAAAATTCAAAAATTAATTTTAACGTAACCACAGTAACCGCACACACAACTCACGATAGGATAACCACAATCTCAACCGCTTCCATCGTGGGTAGCAAGTGTCATGCGGAGACGAAAGGGCAAGTGTTGTTTCGTCCGAAGTTTTCGCTTCAGACCGTTTTCACCTGAGCTATAAATAACCCCTTACCCCCCCTTTAGTCAAATACTCTTCTCTCCCTCTCGACTCCTCTGCTCGAGCTCAAAACCTAGTGATCCCACTAGCATCCTCCTCGCTGGTGAGAAACAACTTCACTGCCTCGTCCTCGCCATCGCTGGACTCACGCCAACTGCAGAACATCTTCGTTCACCGCCGTCGTAGTTGTCTTCAGTCGCCAAGTTAGGGCACTGAAGATCTGAGCCGAAGAACTTCCATTTTTACCTCCCTAGTTCATCGTATTCTTCATACAGGGTAGTTAAAATCCTATTTTACCTTTCTTCTTTGATCCATTTATTCTCTTTGGATTCCTGAAATCTTTTTTTCTTCAGAAAATCTCTCAGCTGTGCACACCCATGTCTAGAACACTTGATGAATTTCACTAAGCCCCTAAATTCTTCATGAGATTCCTCAATTGTGTAAATTTTCGAATCTGCATAACTCTGGAACGCAAGATCAGAATGCTTAGTCAAATTCCTCAACACACTGGTCAAATCCTCAACTTAAGAAATTTTTCAATTTCCTCAAATCTGAGAATGCATATGACCTCTCCAAATTCTTCGCACCTATACTTTGCTCACAAGTACAAAATGTCATCTCCTGAATCACGAGGTTCTCATCAACTTAACTCATTTGCTACATTTCTTGAAGAAACATTACATGTGTCCTCAGATTCCTAAAGAATACAAATTCCTCTGCAAAAACCTCAGATGAGGAAAATGGAGGAAGACAGAAAACAGAAGGGTGCCAAGAAACTGGAATAGAACACTGCTTATCAAATTCCAGAGGAAATATATGCTGAGTACTGCACGCCAGATGAAGAAATTCATGGAAAAGAGACCATGGCATAATGCAAGATAAGGCTTCAAAGGATTGAACGCAGATGGGCAAAGGAGTGGAAGGAATACAGGTATGTCACTCCAAAGTATGCCAAGATGTTTGCCCTCAAAACTCCTTGCAGAAGATTTCCACGGGGAGACCAAAAGCAGCACATCCCTCGAGTGTAGCTGATGTCTACTACGCAACCTTCTCCTTGTAGACGTTGTTGGGCCTCCAAGCGCAGAGGTTTGTAGGACAGTAGCAATTTTCCTTCAAGTTGGTGACCTAAGGTTTATCAATCCGCGAGAGGCTTAGGATGAAGATGGTCTCTCTCAAGCAACCCTGCAACCAAATAACAAAGATTCTCTTGTGTCCCCAACACACCCAATACAATGGTAAGTTGTATAGGTGCACTAGTTCGGCGAAGAGATGGTGAAACAAGTGCAATAAGGATGGTAGATATAGGTTTTTGTAATCTGAAGTTACAAAAACAGCAAGGTAACAAATGGCAAAAGTGAGCACCAACGGTACTGCAATGCGTGGAAACAAGGCCTAGGGTTCATACTTTCACTGGAGAAGTTCTCTCAACAATGATAACATAATTGGATCATATAACTAGCCCTCAACATGCAACAAAGAGTCACTCCAAAGTCATCAATAGCGGGGACAAACGAAGAGATTATTTTCGGGTACGAAACCACCACAAAGTTATTCTTTCTGATCGATCTACTCAAGAGTCCGTAGTAAAATAACACGAAGCTATTCTTTCCGTTTGATCCATCATAGAGTTCGTCCTAGAATAACACCTTAAGATACATATCAACCAAGACCCTAATGTCACCTAGATACTCCATTGTCACCTCAAGTATCCGTGGGCATGATTATACGATATGCATCACATAATCTCAGAATCATCTATTCAACCAACACATAGAACTTCAAAGAGTGCCCCAAAGTTTCTACCAGAGAGTCAAAACATGTGCCAACCCCTATGCATAGGTTCCCAATGTCACGAACCCTCAAGTTGATCACCAAAACATACATCAAGTACTCACATGAATCCACGTGTGCCAACCCATATGCATAGGTTCCCAATTGTCACAAACCCGCAAGTTGATCACAGCAGATACACAGGTGCAATACATACATCAATTGTTCTCAAAGACTCAATCCGATAAGATAAGTCCAAAGGGGAAACTCAATTCATTACAACGGGGAGAGGGGGAAGAACATCATAAGATCCAACTATAGTAGCAAAGCCCATGGTACATCGAGATCAAGACATCTCAAGAATACGAGAGAGAGAGATCAAACAGATAGCTACTGGTATATACCCTCAGCCCCGAGGGAGAACTACTCCCTCCTCGTCATGGAGATCGCCAGGATGATCAAGGTGGCCACCGGAGATGGATTCCCCCTCCGGCAGGGTGCTGGAACGGGCTCTAGATTGGATTTTCGTGGCTACAGAGGCTTGCGGCGGCGGAACTCCCGCTCTAGGTTTCTTTTTGGGGGTTTCTGAATTTATAGGAATTTATGGCGGTGGAATTACGTCAGTTGGGCCCATGAGGAGGTCACAAGCCTTCCCTGCGCCACTAATGGGGGTGGTGGCGGCGTCAGGGCTTGTGACTCCCTCGTGGCTCTTTTGGCCTTCTTCCAAAGCTTCGGGGGTCTCTTTTGGTCCAAAAAAATCATCGTAAAGTTTCATTCCATTTGGACTCCGTCTGAAAATGGGCCAAGAACACGGAAAAAACAGAAATTGGCACTTGGCACTGAATTGATAGGTTAGTCCCAAAAAATATATAAAATAGCATATTCATGCATATAAAACATCCAAAGTGGACAAGATAATAGCATGGAACCATCAAAAATTATAGATACGTTGGAGACGTATCAAACATCCCCAAGCTTAACTCCTGCTCGTCCTCGAGTAGGGAAGTGATAAAGAATGAATTTTTGATGCTTTCATGCTACCTAGCATAGATGTCCTTTGTAACTCCTCTTATGTGACGTGAATGTTCAGATCCATTAGATTCAAAACAATAGTTTGCTATTGACGTGGAAACAATAATAATTCAAGCAAACTAGCAAGGTAATCATGAACTTTCAAAATAACAAGGCCAAAAGAAAGTTATCCCTACAAAAGCATATAGTCTGGCTATGCTCTTACTTTCTCAACCCCGATATTGGCCAAGTAATTGTTTCACACCTTACTTTCTCAAAACTTTTCAACTCTCACGCAATACATGAGCGTGAGCCATGGTTTTAGCACTATAAGTGGTGTGGAGTGTGGTGGAGGTTGCAAGGCAAAAAAGGAGAAGATGATCACATTAACTAGGCATATCAATAAGCTGTGGAGATGCTCATAAATAGATATCAATGTGAATGAGTAGGGATTGCCATACAAATGATGAACTAGAGCTAATAGTATGTGAAAGCTCTTAAAGAAAACTAGTGGGTGTGCATCCAACTTGCTTGCTCACGAAGACCTAAGGCAATTTTGAGGAAGCCTATCATTGGAATATACAAGCCAAGTTATATAATGAAAATTTCCCACTAGCTATATGGTGGTGACAAAACAAGAGACTCTCAATCATGAAGATCATGGTGCTTAATATGCACAAGTGTGGAAAAGTGGTAGCATTGTCCCTTCTCTCTTTTTCTCTCATTTTTTTATATATATTTTTTTGTGGGCTCTTTGGCCTCTCTTTTTTTGGTGGGTATCTTTGGCCTCTTTTGTTTACTCACCTGGGACAATGCTCCATCAATGATGATCATCACACTTTCAACTCAAAACTTAGATCAATGATGACTCTATTTGAAATGCCTTCGGTAGTGTACCGTGACAATGATCTAGCATGGCATAGACATTAATGGAAACATCATGCTAGCTATCTTACGATCATGCAATGACAATGTAGATGTGGTGGCACATGTCATGGTGGTAGTTGCATGGCAAGATATCTCGGAATGACTCTGAAAAAGCCATAATAGGTAGGTTTCGTGGCTGTTTTGAGGGAGGCTAATGGTGGGTTTTGTGCACCCGCGAAAGTTGCACGGCACTAAGAAGATATTGATGGTGGAAGGTGAAAGTGCATCTAAACCATGGACTCAACATTAGTCATGAAGAACTCATATACTTGTTGCAAAAGTTTTATTAGTAATCGAAACAAAGCATTTAACGCATACTCCGGGGAAGGGTTGGTAGGTATAAACCATCGCGCGATCCCGACCGCCACACAAAGGATGACAATCAAAAGACTAGTCATGCTCAGACTTCATCACATAGCGGTTCACCATACGTGCATGCTACGGGAATCACTAACTTCAACACAAGTATTTCTAGATCCACAACACCTTACTAGCATGACTTCAATATTATCACAACCATATCTCAAAACTAATTGAGAGGAATCAAACTTCTCTAACTATTCAATGCACATGAAGGTGGAAGTTTTCGTATCCCTTAGGATAACTACCCCTTTTGAGACTACTTTCAAAGCATAGATCAACTACCAAGCCACGAACCGTTGTTCTCTAAAATATATAAGTGAAGCACATAGAACAAAAGCATCTAGCTCAAAAGATATAAGTGAAGCACATGTGAGCTGAATTGTCTACCAAAGGATATAAGTGAAGCTCGACAAAATCACGATGAGTGCATGTCTCTCTATATAGGTGTGCAGCAAGGATGATTGTGACACAAAAAAAAATACTCCTATGATACAAGACGCTCCAAGCAAAACACATATCATGTGGTGAATAAAAATATAGCCCCAAGTAACGTTATCGATGGATTGAAGACGAAAGAGGGGATGCCTTCCCGGGGAATCCCCAAGCTTAGGCTTTTTCAGCATCCTTGAATCAACTTGGGGTGACATGGGCATCCCCAAGGTTGAGCTCTTGCCACTCTTTATCTCTTTGTCCATAAGAACTTCACCCAGAACTTGAAAACTTCACAACACAAAACTTAAACAGAAACTCATGATATCATTAGTATAAGAAAGCAAACCACCACTTCCTTAGGTACTGTAGCAAACTTAAATTCTACTTATGTTGATGTTGGGTTACTGTATTTTCAATCTTCCATGGCTAATACCCCCCGATACTATCCATAGTTTCATCAAAATAAGCAACCAACAGAACAAAAACAGAATCTGTTAATAGCAGACCAGTTTGTAGCAATCTGTATATTTCGTATACCTCTGGTACTTCACAAAATCTGAACAATTACGGAAGTCTGAAGAAATTGCATAGAAATCAGCAGCAAAAAGAATCAACTCAAAATCTCTTACAGAATAATGAACATTCTTTTCGTGAGCAGAAAGTTTCTGTCTTTTTCCAGCATGATCAAACAATCATCACCAAGACTAATCATAACGGTTTTGCTTGGCACAAACACAAAAAGAAACACAAAAGACATAATCATAACAGAATTATGATGGTGTGGAGAAAACAAAACAGGAAGCAAAAAAGCAAAGAAAAATTTATTCATTGGGTTGCCTCCCAACAAGCGCTATCGTTTAACGCCCTTAGCTAGGCATTGATTTCAATGATGCTCACATAAAACGTAAGGATTGAAACACAACGAGAGCATCATGGAGCAAATGGCTAGCACATTTGAGTCTAACCCACTTCCTATGCATAGGTATTTTGTGATCAAACAATTTATTGGAACAAGAATCAACTAAGCATAGGAAGGCAAAACAAGCATAGCTTTAAAAATTTCAACATATGGAGAGGAAGCTTGATACTATTGCAATAAGTGGAAGCATATGATCCTCTCTCATAGTAATTTTCAGTAGCATCATGAATGAATTCAACAATATAACCAGCACCTAAAGCTTTCTTTTCATGATCTACAAGCATAGAAATTTTACTACTCTCCACATAAGGAAATCTATTCTCAAGAATAGTAGTGGGAGTATCGTAAAAGACTTGAGCACTACAAATTGTGTCCACAATGAAAAAGCAAGGTTTAGAAAAGGGGTTTTCGAAAGTATGACAAGCTTTATCGTCCCTCTTCTTCAAAGCATAAGTATCCTCGCAATAATCAACATTCAAAGTGGAAGAACTAAAAAGATCATCTTCATCAAATATAGCATCCCCAAGCTTGTGGCTTTGCATATCATTAGCATCATGGGTATTCAAATAATTCATGCTAAGAACATTGCAATCATGCTCATCATTCACATATTATATGCCAAGCATTCTATGTAATTCTTCTTTCAGCACTTGAGCACAATTTTCCTTCCCATCATGCTCAAGAAAGACATCGAAAACATGGAGCATATGAGGCATCCTCAATTCCATTTTTCTTGTAGTTTTCTAGAGAAATAACAAGAAACAAAAAGATTTGATTGCAAGATCTAAAGATATACCATCAAGCGCTAACCTCCCCGGCAACGGCGCCAGAAAAGAGCTTGATGTCTACTACGCAACCTTCTCCTTGTAGACGTTGTTGGGTCTCCTAGCGCAGAGGTTTGTAGGACAGTAGCAATTTTCTCTCAAGTGGGTGACCTAAGGTTTATCAATCCGCGGGAGGCGTAGGATGAAGATGGTCTCTCTCAAGCAATCATGCAACCAAATAACAAAGAGTCTCTTGTGTCCCCAACACACCCAATACAATGATAAGTTGTATAGGTGCACTAGTTCGGCGAAGAGATGGTGAAACAAGTGCAATAAGGATGGTAGATATAGGTTTTATTATCTGAAGTTACAAAAACAGCAAGGTAACAAATGGTAAAAGTGAGCACGAACGGTACTGCAATGCATGGAAACAAGGCCTAGGGTTCATACTTTCACTAGTGAAGTTCTCTCAACAATGATAACATAATTGGATCATATAACTAGCCCTCAACATGCAACAAAGTGTCACTCCAAAGTCACTAATAGCAGGGAACAAACGAAGAGATTATTGTCGGGTACGAAACCACCACAAAGTTATTCTTTCTGATAGATCTATTCAAGAGTTCGTAGTAAAATAACACGAACTATTCTTTCTGTTCGATCCATCATAGAGTTCGTACTAGAATAACACCATAAGATACATATTAACGAAGACCCTAGTGTCACCTAGATACTCCATTGCCACCTCAAGTATCCGTGGGCATGATTATATGATATGCATCACATAATCTCAGAATCATCTATTCAACCAACACATAGAACTTCAAAGAGTGCCCCAAAGTTTCTACCGGAGAGTCAAAACCTGTGCCAACCCTATGCATAGGTTCCCAATGTCACGAACCCTCAAGTTGATCACCAAAACATACATCAAGTACTCACACGAATCCACGTGTGCCAACCCATATGCATAGGTTCCCAATTGTCACAAACCCGCAAGTTGATCACAGCAGATAGACACGTGCAAGACATACATCAAGTGTTCTCAAAGACTCAATCCGATAAGATAACTCCAAAGGGGAAACTAAAGTCATTACAAGAGGGAGAGGGGGAAGAACATCATAAGATCCAACTATAGTAGCAAAGCCCATGGTACATCGAGATCAAGACATCTCAAGAACACGAGAGAGAGAGATCAAACACATAGCTACTGGTACATACCCTCAGCCCCGAGGGAGAACTACTCCCTCCTCGTCATCGAGATCGTCGGGATGTTGAAGATGGCCACCGGAGATGGATTCCCCCTCCGGCAGGGTGCTGGAAATGGCTCCATATTGGTTTTTGGTGGCTATAGAGGCTTGCGGCGGCGGAACTCCCGATCTAGATTTCTTTTTGGGGGTTTCTGAATTTATATGAATTTATGGCGGTGGAATTACGTCGGTTGGGCCCACGAGGAGGTCACAAGCCTGCCCTGCGCCACCTAGGGTGTGGTGGCGGCGTCAGGGCTTGTGACTCCCTCGTAGCTCTTCTGGCAAAACGCTTCGGGGGTCTCTTTTGGTCCCAAAAAAATCATCGTAAAATTTCATTCCATTTGGACTCCGTCTGAAAATGGGCCAAAAACACAGAAAAAACAGAAACTAGCACTTGGCATTGAGTTAATAGGTTAGTCCCAAAAAAGATATAAAATAGCATATTCATGCGTATAAAACATCCAAGGTTGACAAGATAATAGCATGGAACCATCAAAAATTATAGATACGTTGGAGACGTATCAGTAGCCACAATTGAGGACTATCATGATGAAAAAGACAAGTATTTGTCTAAGCTGTAGAAAAAGGCAAAAGCTGTTGTCACAAAGTTTAATCAGGACTCTGCTACTGCAGCAACTTCTGCTACTTCTTCTGCTGCTGAGGCTACCTCTACAGAACAACCTTAGAAGAAGGTCCTGATGAAGAAAATAGGTCTCAAGGCAAAACGCCTGAAGACTCTGCCTACTACATCATCAGCTCCAATGGATGCTACCCCCCTCGGTGTTGCACCATCATATATGATAGTACCATTTCGTGAAGAACACATCATTCCAAAACAGGATGAGGAAATGGTTGACAATCGCTCTATTGCATCCACACTAATTGATGAGGAAATTCAAGTTGATCAAAATTCTCAAGTCTCAACACCTCCTGCACAAAAATCAGAAATGGCTGCTGGAGAAAAGGAGGCTGATGAAGACATTGGTAACAACACACCTGTTATTCATGATGAGTTTTGGGAAAAGGCTCACCAAAACTCGCCAATGACCGCTCAAATTCCTCAAACTCCTGCAACTACTCAAATTCAGACTCGCTGTGAAGAAAAGACCTCACATGTGAAATCGGCAACTGACCAAGAATCAGCTGCATCAGTTGAAGACACTGAAAAGGAAACTGCTGCAATAGAACCTGCATCTGCTCCTTCGGCACAACAAATTACTCAAACTGAAGAACAAGCTCCTGATGAAAATGCCTCATCACAGGATAGAAATACTACTAATGAAACTGCAATTGTGGTCGCAAATCCAGAAACTGCAATTGTTGTGGCCAAAACTCCTCAAGATGATCAACATCATAATCTTCAACAAAAGCCTCATTAGCCCATCTCAAAGAGGCCAAAGTTTGTGAAGGAAGACTTCTATGACGAACATCATTCCTTGACTAGAGAAAATCCTTATTATAGGTTTCGTATCAGGTAGAGAAAGTTCTGGACCAGAACTCAACTTAATTACTATGCTTATGTGCTCTGTGGGTAAAGGAAGATATTTCATCATACCCACATTCCCCATTGTGACATGGAGGAAATTCCTTGCTTCACCCCAGTACTAAGTGTTCTTCACGAAACAGGGCTACTACCATTCTGCACATATATCGGTGACAATAATACTGATATTATTCTTCAGTTCTATGCCACACTACATATCTTAGGTGACCCCAAAGACATCAACTCTTGGGTCTTCGACTAGATGACACAACACACTCACTACAAAGCTCTAGCACAGAATTGCTTCGAGCTCTACCTATCTCAATTCCTTCAGATGATGCAGTCAAACTTTATGACGAAAGAGAATTGCCAAATAAGCTCATGGAGGTCCTCATGAAACCTTTGGCTCCGGGCCAACCTCCAAGTGCAAGATTCCTCGTGAAGGAATTGAAGTATGTGCCCAAAACTGTCTACAGAATATTGGCATGTTTCATTGCACCTATGAAAGGGTGTGATAAGGAAGAAGATGTTGTTGGAATCATGAAGAACATCATGTTCAACCTTATTCTTGGCATCAAAATGAACCTTCACGATTTCTTCTTGAGGACTTCGGCTGAAAATGCTTTATCACCATTTGAGCTGAAGATTTATGTGCCTTGGATCATGAAATTCATCAGAAACAGATCCGCCATCAATTACCATGCTGACTATCAGAATCACCTTGGTTACCTGCCGCCTCTCAAAGTGAGCAAGAAATCTTTTGAACTAGTTGAAGGCAAAGACAAGTCAGTGATTGATGAAGGAGATCGGCCCCTAGATGGTCAATTACGCAAGGCTATCTCCTATTCCTCATATGATGACACTACCACTCAAGAATCTGATGACAGAGCAAAACCTCCAAGCCCAACTGCCCCAAGGGTGATGACTAACAGAGAGCTTCTCCTCAGTCTTCATCAGAAACTCGATCACAATCACAAGTGGGTGAAACACCAGTCCGGCTCCATTGTGAAAACCCTCAATGATACTCAAAATGTTGTGAAGAATAATCTCTATTATATCAATGAGGTATTTGATCGCACTTGGGCCATATTCTGACACCTGAAGACTCCACAGGAACTTGAAGAATTGAAATTCACTCACGACTTTAATTGGTCATGGCCACCAAAGAAGAAATTCAAGACTATTCCGATTCCTGACTTAGTGGACAACTCATTTTCTTGATTCCGCACTACTGATTCACTGAAGAACCTGCGGATACTGCAACTGGCCCAACAAGGAAGTCTGTCTCGAAGAATGCTCATGCCTCTACCTCAACACAGAAGTGAAATTCTTCATTGGCCTTAGTGCTCAGTTTCATCCCTTTTCATCACTTTTTGACAAAGGGGGAGAAACCTGAGAGTTAGTCTTCAAGCAGGATCAATTTATGGGCTTATAAACTATATTACTTTATTAAGTTACAACCTCTTGGTTCTTCTGAAGCTTATGATGTAATGAGTTGTAACTTAATCCCGATGGTGTTCTGCTACTTATGAATGAATTTTCAAGCGGGATAAATTTATAGGCTTATAAACTTTATTACTTTATTAAGTCATAAACTCTTGGTTCTTCTCATGTTTTTGATGTAAAGAGTTGTAACTTAAGCCTGATGGTGTTCCGACACTTTTGAACGATTTTCCTCGCATGCTTATTCCTCAAGTTAATTAATGCATAAATGCTGAAATTCGTGAGACACCATTTTCATCATGCATTTCAAATTCCTCATACTATATGTCAAATGCATGCATGAATTACAAAATACAGGGGGAGATCTCCATGATTTATATCATCAATGTGCATTTGATGTTCAAGGCAAATTCCTCAAAACATGCACATCTTCAAGGGGAGTTTCTCTCTATCTTACCTTCAAATTCCTCAAACTCAGTACTTACATTTCATATTATTATCCCTGTTGAAAACTTAACCTATTTGTCATCAACCACCAAAAAGGGGGATATTGTAAGTGCATCTAGTGCCCCTTAGTGATTTTGGTGGTTTCAAGACTTATAGGTTAAGAGACTGATATGTTTGTGATTGTACACAAGCTCTATAAGTTGCTGGGGAGTTTGAATTATTTGATGAATATCGACCCCTAAAATATGTCTTTGGGTGAATACTTTGGTCATTCCTTGAAGACTTTGATCACACAGAAATTGCCAAGAAATAGATATTCCTCATGAAGATATTGAAGATAAGGAATTCAATGTGTCCCAAAGAAAATACACTCAAGACTTTGAAGGTTGCACATTTACTCTTTCTGTTTCATTTTGTTTATAGTTGAGTCATAGGGAACACCATACTGTTAAAGGGGGTCGAGGTGAAACTATGGAAATAATTTCCTCATGATGCTCAACACAAAGGTACACCTACCAAATCTTCAAAGTCAGGAGTATGAGAGACATGAGGACTTTCACAGTTGAAGGTTCTGACCATTTCTGTGCCATGCGCCACCTGTCCCAAATCTTATCCACTCAACGGTCATATTATTAAAGGGCATTTATGTAAAATCATGTCAGGGTGCTCCAAGAGAAACTTACACTAGTCATTTGGAGCAACCCAAATTCCTGAGAACCTTTGAGCGAAAAATCTTCAAGTGTGGAAATACCCCAAACACCCAAACCCAAACCAAGACCCAAGTGATTGAGAATCACTTGAGAAGTTATTCATGTGTGGAACCTCCAGACGGCTAGGTGTCGTGGCCTAGAGCATCCACCAGTCAATTGTGGATCGCCGGGTGAACGAGTTTGTGAGGGTTTGGAAGTCTGCCCTGAAGACATACCACGAGTGTTGGGCAAGGACTGTGTGTCCTTAGCTGAGGGAGAATATGGTAGGGACTATGTGTCTCCGGACTGTGTGTTCTTTGGTTTCAATACCAAGCGGCTACAAACCAGACGTACAACTGTCACAACGGTTGGAATTAGGTCATCAACAACTGTCTTCATCAAGCTACAACTTCTTTTTCCTCAACTCTCTCATTTCCTCAATTGCATGTTGAAGACTTTCATGTGTACTGTATGAACAATTTGACTGAAGGCTTTCTGTGAATTCCTCACCTCGAATTCTTCACCTGAGTTATTCTTCACCTGCTTATCCTGGACTTGTGACTTGTGCAAATCGATTCTGTGAAATCACGCTGAGTACTTTGCAGTAGACGTTTTTGCACTTCTGACTTTGTAGTATTTCCGCTCCACTCAGTTCATGACTGAGGACTTTCCTCACTAGGAATTTCCTCAGTGATGAAATTGTAAAAATTGCCTATTCACCCCCCTCTAGTCGATATAATGCACTTTTAGAGAGAGGGAAGTTGTTGTCCAGGGGTAAATGGAGGTTTTACCCCTGCAATAATGGAACTCAAGGCATGCAAGGTTTACTCGAGGTGCATGGTGACTACAAGAGCGCGTGGTAAAAAATGAGCTCAAGGAGAAGTCATGTTTGGGCTCTATTATTGGACTTTGGATTCAACCAGAAGGTGTTTGATCACTAGTTGGGCTACCTCTGGTGCTCCATTGGTTTTGAAAATTGACAAGATCAAATGCTGGTGATAAATAAGGTTGGACACCAAATTTTGTATTTTTTTTAGAAAGTTTCCAATGTAGACTTTAAAAATGCTAGAAATGGGAAGAAATGGGTTATCTTTTTAAAACCATGCAAATAAATTCCCACTAATGCACCACTTGTTGTTGTAATATTATTGGAGTATTAGAGCATGCCCAGATCAATTGAGGAAACTTCACAATGTAGAAGTTTCCAATTCTAGAAATCAACAGAAGTGGGTTTGAGGGGCCTAGGGCAAGTTCATTTGTTCTCCTTGATGCACCACTTGGTGTGGATCCATTTTTGGAGCACTAGAACATGTCCATAAAATTTAAGCATAGTTGGAGATACTTAGCAATGTAGAGTTGCTGAAAGTTGGATCTCGACACATACGGCTTTTGAATATTAAGGTGAATCAAATCAATTTGGATTGAGATGAAACTTGCCAATATCATAACACATATCATATCTCACTTTCTATAATTTTTTCAGAATTTATTGAGAATATTTGCTATAGAAATATTTCAAAACCTTGAAATAGATATGAATGGTTTTGAAGGGTTTTGTCAAATATTTTTAACATGACCATGTGTTGAAACACTTTTATATGGAATATATATGTTCAATGAGTGTCCCTAAAATTTCTCAAATATTTCTAAAGCAAGGAAAATATATTTTCTCTATAAAAGACCATTTCTGGCCTCAGAAAAAGGTATTTAAATAAAATAGGAAAATAACTTTTGAAATAATAATTTTGTGGTTTTGGGAAGTCCTTTTGATAATAGGACCCAAATAAAATATTTAGGACAAAACAACTTCCATTATTTGAGGACATGTAGTACAAATTCCAGTTTAGGGGGTTTTGAAAGATTAAATTAAATAAATTCTTTTTGGTCAAAGTAATATTTGGTAAAAATAGTTTTTGGGCCCTATACACATGGCATGGTCATTGGACAAAGGTTTGGGATAAGGAGATGAGTCTAGAGAGTAGGAGGGAGATTTAATGATTTAGAACACGAGCAACCAAGCAAGCAAACAACATTCAGTTTAAGCATCACATCACACGGAAAAAGTTTTAATTGGTCCTAAATTTTTAGCTATGCTAACTTAGCTAAGTAAGGAGAAAACACAGGGTGTGACAGCCGGCTGGTGGGTCTCCCAGAGCCACATGGATAAGTATCTGTCCCCAAGCCGGCCAGGGTGGCTAGAGCCGTCAAGTGGGAGCCGATGTTAAGGGGTGGGCCGGCCCCGATGTTTTGGAAAAAGAGCATGCGGGGAGATGAGGTTACCCTAGGTTCTCCCCCTAACAGTAGTCCTCGAAGATGGAGAGTCCATCTGGCTCGCGGCGTCGGGGCTCGCCAACTTGTTTCCCGAAGTCTTTATTGCCGAAGCCTCGGGAGTCAAAGCCTTCCTTCGCGCGCCAGGTCCGGGGACCCGACCGATCGACATTGAGTGGAATGGCGTGTCGCCTCAGTTGTGAAGAATGGGGCTGCCACGTGTTGAGCAAGGCAGGCCTAGCCGAGTAAATCCATTCGGGCGACGGGACAAGGCTCCGGGTTGGGGCCTGCCCAACCTCGGCCTTGGCCCTCGCGGGGATCCACTACGGCCGTAGGGGCCGTCCGTCAGCCACGCCATGCGTAATAACTCGCCCGCTCGGGGTGGGGGAGTGGAGATCATGCACAATCGATCCAGTCCCCCAATCACAGCGTGTGAGGTTTAAATGGATGGGAGGGGCGTGGAGCATGCATTCCGCCCTCATTGCCCCCTGCCCCTCGTCTTCCTCGTAGAGTCCCCTAAAGAGAGAGAGAGCATGAGAGGACGCCGACCGGACCTCGTGACTGCTGCCTGTCGTCGGCGACGCTAGTGCCCCTGCTAGGGAACTTCTTCTGCATCATCCGTGCCTCCACCGTGCACGAGCCCGCCTCGTGCCAGCAGATGGGCACCAGGGGGACGTGGGACGTCGGCAACATCAGCGAGGATCATATCGAGTACCTTCGCATCCACCGGAAGCTTCCATCGGTGGGCGCAGTGGAGGTGCGGATGCCCGGGGCGGAGAGCATCCGGTGCCTCGGGACGGCGAAGTAGTGGTCTTCTTCGAGCACTTCGCCCGCGGATTCGGGCTGCCAGCAAGCATGTTCTTCCGGTGATTTCTTACCAAATTCGGGTTGCATCCCCACCACCTTGGGGCCAACTCCATTCTGCAATTCACCCCTTTGTTGCACTGTTCCAAGGATTCCTCGGGATCGAGCCGCGGCTCGACCTCTATTGTCGGCTGTTCTTCCTCAAAAAGCACACAGTGGAGGACAAGGTGAGGGGGACGAAGCAGATGACTGCCTGCGGGCATCCCTTGTCTACATCCGGCTCGGAGCCGGCTTCCCCAAGCTTCTGCTCTAGGAGTCAGTGGAGAACTGCTAGTGCTCAATCTTCTATGTGATGATCATGGATCCGGCATTGGATCTCATAAACCTGCCCCCTTCGTTAACGGGTCACCAACTACGCAGCTGCACTTGGGGAGGATCCACGATCGTCCGTCACCGTGGTGAACTAGGCGGTCGAACAACTCCGTGAGCTAACCGATTTGGATGGCCTCATGGTTGTCGATCTCATCACCACTATGATAGCACGCCGAATCTTTATGCTGCAGCGCTGCCCGCACCACATCTACATCATGTGGGTTCATCACGACCCGTGCCAACTCTCCATGAAGGGGTTGAAACCGGTCGCCTTCGTGATGCACGTGATTCTGATCTCTCCCGCCATGTTTTTGGAGGAGGGATCGAACTGGTATAAGGCCCCTTACGACCGGGTGCATCCGACGCCCCAAGTATGCGACACGCTGTCTCCTTCGTTTTTGTTTGCTTGCTGCCAGCTCCGACTGGCCCGCGACCTAGATTGGCCACAGTTGTTTGCGGAACTACGGAATTATGGGAAGCCAATGGCAGACAGGGAGGATTCCCACGCCGAGGAGCTGGAGGACTATGAGGACGTATAGCCGGCAAAAGAGGAGCCATGTTGAGGAGTCGGAGGGCGAGGAAACCCCAGCCGCTCGATCGAGAGCCGGCAACTCCGAGCCAACTAGTGAGTTCCCTTCTTCTCGTCGCTTGTGAGACGGGATGGATATTGATGATCCTGAACTTGAGGAGATCCATGGCGTAGAAGGCACGGAGGCCATGGAGGAGGATGACTCCGGGCCGAGGAGGCGGACCCGGCAAATGGGCCCCGTGTTGTGCTTGAGGATCCCGAGGCGGCTGAGCCAGCAGGAGGGAAACTAGCAGTCGTCTATCGGCCGTCGCTAAAGCGCGTGGCCGGGGCGCAGCCGAACGGCGGCCAAGGAAGAGGTGGGAAGAAGGCTTGCGTCTCCCCCTCGGGACCGGCTCCGAGGCGTGCATTCCCCACAACCGTTGGGTAGGTTGCTCTTCCTTGATTTTTTGGTTTGACATTCTATCTTTTCTTTCTTCTTTCTTATCCTGCACTCCCTGTTGTGTAGGGCCCCGACGGACCCGCTGGCGTTGCCTATTTTGCACCAAGAGGTGGCGTGAGCGCCGATGAGGATCGGCTGTGCACTGCCTGGCAGGAGCAGGAGGTCGCCGAGCGGGCGTGGTCAGCGGACCAACGTCGACGGTGGGATGATGCAATGGAGGGGTCCAGGCCCAAAGTGGTCTCTTGTGGGGTAACATCCTGACCACGTCATTATCGCACGTGGAGGTGCGAGTCAAGACAGATGCCCATGTTGTGGCAGAGAAGCACACGGCCAATGACACGGACATGTCCCCAATCGAAGACGTGTCGGACGTAGAGGTCCCCCCGAGGCCTGAAGGCGACCATGCGGAGGACCCCAGAGCAAGGCAAGATGACGATGGAGGAGGTCGAGGAGATGTAGCCGGAGGTGGCGACAGCGCCTCGGATATTACGGTGCCCGAGCCAGCGGGAGTCCCTTCGGCCGGCTCCATGCCTATGGTGCCAGGATCCGGTGCTAGGGTACGAGGTGGAGTGTCGTCGGCTGGCACTTGGCCCCTTATGGTGGTGTCGGGTGATACGTTTCCATCGTATCTACTTTTCCAAACTCTTTTTCCCTTGTTTTGGACTCTAATTTGCATGATTTGAATAGAACTAACCTGGACTGACGCTGTTTTCAGCAGAATTGCATTGGTGTAATTTTTGTGCAGAAATCAAAGTTCTCCAAACGTCCTGAAAATCTACGGGGAGCAGTTTTGGAAAATATAAAAAATATCTGCGCCAAGTTCCACCTGAGGGGGTGGGCCACTGGGCCACAAGCCCTGGCTCCGCCACCACCCCCCTGGTAGCGGTGGGCTGGCTTGTGGGGCCTTCACGGCTCTGCCGCCTCAAACCTCAGGTCTATAAGTACACTTTCGTCCTAGAAAACATAAAAAGAGAAGTTTTCGCCGCATTTACGATACGGAGGCGCCGCCACCTCCTGTTCTTCATCTAGCGGGCAGATCTGGAGTCCGTTTTGGGCTCCGGAGAGGGGAAATCATCGCCATCGTCATCATCAACCTTCTTCCCTCTCCAATTCCATGAAGCTCTTCGTCGTTCGTGAGTAATCTGTTCATAGGCTCGCTGGGCGGTGATGAGTACGATGCGATCTATCATGTAATCGAGTTAGTTTTGATGGGGATTGATCCCTAGTATCCACTATGTTCTGAGATTGATGTTGCTACTGCTTTTCCATGCTTAATGCTTGTCACTAGGGCCCGAGTGCCATGATTTCAGATCTGAAATTATTATGTTGTCACCAATATATGTGTGTTTTGGATCCGATCTTGCAAGTTGTAGTTACCTACTATGTGTTATGATCCGGCAACACCGGAGTGACAATAACCGGAACCACTCCCGGTGATCACCATAGTTTGAGGAGTTCATGTTTTCACCAAGTGCTAATGCGTTGGTCCGGTTCTTTATTAAAAGGAGAACCTTAATATCCCGTAGTTTCCTTTTGGACCCCGCTGCCACGGGAGGGATGGACAATAGATGTCATGCAAGTTCTTTTCCCTAAGCACGTATGACGACACACGGAATGCATGCCTACATCACATTGACGAACGGGAGCTAGTGACATATCTCTCCGTGTTATAGCTGTTGCATGATGAATATCATCTAAACAAATCACCGACCCATTGCCTACGAGTTTGTCCTACTGCTGTTACTTGTCTTGCTCTGCTGCTGCTACTACTGTTGCTACTGCTGTTACTTGTCTTGCTCTGCTGCTGCTACTGATGTTACTTGTCTTGCTCTGCTGCTACTATTGCTACTACTGTCGCTTGCTACTGTTGCTACTTGCTACTGCTGTCACTACTGCTTTTCCTTGCCGCTGCTATTGCTCGTTACACTGCCAATACTCGCTACTTTGTTGTTACTACTTTGCTTGCATATACTAATCTTTCAGGTGTGGTTGAATCTGACAATTCAACTGCTAATACTTGAGAGTATTCTCTCACCTCCCGTCGTGCGAACCAACAAATTTGGGTCGAATACTCTACCCTCGAAAACTGTTGCGATCCCATGCGCTTGTTGGCCGTCAACAACATTCTTCTAGTTTCGATTGCCGGAGAGTGCGGACAGCATTCTTCTGGTGCCGTTGCAAAGGGGAAGAAGAGTTGACATCATCGGGGCGGTCGACTCCGAGTGGAGCCGGCGCTGGATCCGGGACCCAAACAGAGGATTCGTGGGGGGTGGTGAGCAACGCCACCAGTGGAAGTGTCGCAAGCGTACTTGTGACGGCGGTGCACGAGGTCCAAGCCGAGTTCACCGACTACCATGTGCAAGCTAAGCTGGATGCTTAGAAGGCGTTGAGTCAGTTGACTCACTTGGAGCAGTCTTTGGCGGTAAGTGTTGCCTCATCCTTAGATTGCTCTTCATGTTTTCTTTCCAATGCTTTCTAGTGGGGGCGCACTATCACACCCATTGGGTGTAGCCCACGAGACTCGGGCTGGCTGCAAGGCAGTCGGGTCCAATCTTTAAGTTGCGTTCTTGACAACTTCGTCACCTACAGAGCCTCCATGATCGCCAGATGACCACCTTCAATGAGCTATTGGCCCTGCATCGGGAGACTGAGGGCCGGCTGGCCGTCGCAGAAGTGGACATGCAGTGAGTGCAAGGTAAGTGATTGCTTGTGATTTTTCTTCCTCTTTTCTTCTGGGGAGCCGACTGCGAAGGTGGCCTTGTGCAGGCTCGATCCCTTACTCGGAAAGCCTTCGGCGCCTGCTAGCGTTAGTCGGACAGCAACGTGACTGACTGTTGGCAGAATGTGTCCGACTGAGTGAGGAGGGGGCCCGTCGGCTGGAGGAGAGGTGGAAGCTCGAGGCGACCCACCAGGGGGAGCTAGACCGCCTCGAGGAGGCCCACTGCCAGGCATTGGCAGACAAGGACGCAGTGCTATAGAGAACCCTCGAGGAGGCGCGTGCGGCAAGGGAGGGGTACAAGAGCAAGCATGTGCCTTGTCCGTCAAGGAGTCGTACTTGCAGCAGGAGGCACACAAACTCGGCCACCTCCTTGCCCATAAGTTCCTTATTTTTTCTTGCATGTGCCTTTGTTTTGGGAGTTTCAGCCATCTGCCATTACTTTCTTTTTTCTTATCCTCCCAGGGCTCTTCCCCAGACACAGGATGTGGCGGACGCAATTGTCGAGGCCCATTGAGAGGAGCAGCATGCTGAGGGGGTCCATGTTGGGCCTCTCGCGAGCTCGACGGTGGAGGAGGTTGGAATTGGCACCCCACCCTGCCTGTACCGGGTGGTAAGTATCATGCAGCGGCTCCACTAGGCCAGCTTGGGCCTAGCTCAGATCCTCTGGCGGGGCGTGTTCCGGCCCCAGTTCGTGAGCCGGCTCGTGTGGTGGCTCGAGGCTGGGTCGGTATGTATCAATGCCTGGAGGGCTACGGACATGAAAGCCGGAGTGGAGATGGTGCTCAGCTTCATGATGTCCTGGCACCCAGGCCTGGACCTGGGGTTGCCGGCCACCCGCCGAGCGGGCACGGAGGTGGAGTTGGCGACGGCTGCTGAGCCCACGGTGGCCCGGACAAGTGACCTTGTATCATAAGTCGCGTGGGACATGTACGTCCCGAAGCGAGCCGGGGATGGTACGCTACTCCGAGAAGATGATTACGCGTTGGCCCTCTACAACCCGGAGGGCGGCATCGACGAGACTGGTGGCAAGAAGACTGGCTCCAGTGTCGGCATGTACGCTGACACCGAGGAGGCGAACATTGGTGCCACTTTTGGAGTAGACGACGCCTCCACCAGCTAGACTTTCTTTCTTCTTTCTGTTTTTGTTAGTACTCAAGTTCCAACTACTAGGGGTGTAAGTTTATGGTTGTATCAAACTTTGCGGTCGTAGGCCCCTTGCTTTAATGTAATATGTGCATGTATTTGCTTCGAACAACCTTTGCGTGTCGGATCGTCTGTTGCCTTTGCCCCCTATCTTTTTTGTTGTTCGCTTCCTCCTCCGACTTTGGTCCCGCCGGCAGAAAGCTGGGAGCCGGTCTATGACTAGGATGGGTCCTTGGCCTTTGAGGAAATTGTTGTAGTACTTAGGACCTTATACCTTTAGATAGGACGAGCACGAAAGGGGCCGGCTGGAAATGAAATGTAGAGCCAAAGCTGTTCATCTTCCCTTAGGTGCCTTTCATGTGAGAGCGCTTTCGACCCCTGGCGCTTGCCAACCGGACAACTGGGAGCCTCTTTATAGTTGGGCGAAGAGTGGGTTTTGGCGCTTCGCACACTACTTGGCCCTTTTCGAGAAGGCGAGTCCTGGACTGGCCGGCTAGCCCCCGGGTGTGGCGAGCCAGAACGGGAGACCAAAAAAGAAAGAAAAAAGGCACTTGGGAGAGACAATGAAAGGGTAGCCCTCGAGTCTATATTGGGGTACATGCTACATTCATTAAACCCAAAAGGTAGGGGGATACATACATACATTGGTTAAGCTGTAAAACAGACAGAGGAGCGTCGCACCGTCTCTTCATCGGAGGCATCTCTCTTACACTTTTGTAGCTTCTAGGCGTGTATGAGGTAGTACATATTGTTGTGCAGCGCCCTACTAACAATGAAGGGCCCTTCGCATGGGGAAGCCGTCTTGTGTTGGCCGGCTATCCAGTTGAGTAGCTAGAGCATCAGGTCGCCTTCATGGAAAGCAATGGTCGAATCCTTTAATTGTGGTAGTGCCGCAGCTTCTGCTCGTAGATGGTCGACTGAGTCAAGGCCAGCACGCGTGCTTCCTTGAGCAGGTCGACGTCGTCTTCCCTTTCTTCTTGGATTCTGCCTCCGTCTAGAGCATTATATGAGGCGCGTCGAACTTCATATCCGTGGGGATGACATCCCCATACCCGTATACCAAGAAGAATGGCGTGAAGCCAGTCGACCGATTGGGTTAAGTCCTAAGGCTCCAAAGCACGACCGACAGCTCATCGATCCAGCAGCCAGACGAGTGCACCAGCGGCTTGACGAGCCAGGTCTTCATGCCGTCCAAAATGAGACCATTTGACTAAGGGTGGGCCACCGATGCGAGGTCGAGCCAGATGCCCGGTGGAGCAGAAGCGAGCCAAAGCGCCTTTGGCAAAGTTGGTGTCGTTATCGATGATGATGTTGTGGGGGACGTCGTAGCAGATGGTGATGTCCTTGCTGAATGTGACGGCCGTAGGGCCGTCCAGCTTCTTCATTGGCCTTGCCTTGATCCATTTGGTAAACTTGTCGATGACCACTTGAATATGTGTCATGTCGCCTCGTGCGGTATTGATGGGCCCCAACATGTTGAGTCCCCACATTGCAAAGGGCCACGAGATGGGGATGGATTGTAGAGCCACCGCGAACAAGGGGCTTCTGCTACTGATGCATTGCCAACCTTCACACCT
The DNA here is from genome assembly GCF_904849725.1 of Hordeum vulgare subsp. vulgare. Taxonomy (NCBI): domain Eukaryota; kingdom Viridiplantae; phylum Streptophyta; class Magnoliopsida; order Poales; family Poaceae; genus Hordeum; species Hordeum vulgare. The sequence goes on from NC_058523.1 coordinate 222,009,560, forward strand.
GTCCACCAGGGCCTTGGCACCGTCCATTATCATCGGCCCGAAGAAGCCATGGAGAAACGCCTTGGCCACAAGAGACATCGAGGTGGCGTGATAGCCGCACTCCCCCTCGTGGATGTTCTTCTGGATCTCGTATCACGTGGTTGCTTCAACACAACATGGAAAGATGTAGGTTGCGCTGTGCTCGACGAGCTCATGGTTGGCGATGGCATAGGCAGGAGCCGTATGTTGTACTTGTCTCGCCTCGACCTTGTTGGTCGGGTGTTCGCCGCACGCGAGGAAAGCAAGCATAGACTAATACCAATATGGTTCATTAATTGTTGTTGGAGCCGGCGCATGCATCCTCATAGACGGTCGATGCTTGGCTCGAGCGGCATCCCCCACAACAGGGATTGGCGGCAGTGCTTCTCCTGTGGTTAGAACGGCATCAGAGTTGGAGTTGGCTATGACAGGGTCGGAGCCGGGAGTCCTTGGGGAAGTTCCCGAGCCAGGAAGCGCGTCAGAGGAGTCGGCCCTGATTGAGTCGGATCCGTTCTCCGCCATGGAAGTCCTCGAGCCGGAAGGCATGTTGGAGGAGTCGGTCGGAACAAAGATGGACTCCGATTCGGGAGACGGCTTGATCGACTATTTGGGTAGCAATTTGAGGGAGACCGCTCGTGGGATGGCCTGCCGGGTGGAGCCAATCTTGGCCAATGTGTCGGCCGCCTTGTTGTGCAACCGATAGACATGGTGGACCTCGCAATCGTTGAAATAGCCGGTGAGCTGGAAGTCATAGCTTGCCATGTTGGAGACCCGGACATCCCATTCACCTGAGACTTGCTGCACCACAAGGTTCGAGTCGCTGAAGCAGAGGATACGTCGGATGCGATTTCTCACGCGAGACGGAGGCCGTGGGAGAGCGCCTCATACTCGGCCATGTTGTTGGAGGTGGCAAAGTGGATCTGCAGTGTGTACTTGAGATGGCCCCCCTTTGGGGTGTAGGGGACGATGTCGTATCCCAAACTGGTGCGCATCTTCATGCCATCGAAGTGCATGCGCCAATGTGTCGAGTTTGTGGGATGAAGGACGTACCGGGTCTCCGTCCAGTTGACGAGGAAGTCGGCCAGTGTCTGGGACTTGATGGTCGTGTGGGGCACGTATTGGATGTCATGGTCGGCTAGGGTGATGGCCTACTTGGCGATCCAGCCGGTGGCGTCCCGGCTGCCCATGATTCCAAGAGTGGATTCATGCTCACCGTGGCTCATGGTGTGCTCCTGGAAGAACTACTTCAGCTTCTGGGCGGCGAAGTACACGCCATAGCACATATACTCGTAATGGGGGTAGTTCTGCTTGGAGTTGGAGAGGACCTCGCTCAGGTAGTTGAGAAGGCATTGTACCTGCAGCGCCTTGCCCTCCTCCGGCCACTCCATTACCAGGATGACGCTCACCATGCGGTTTGTGTCCGCGTGGTAGGCGAGGATGGTATCTTTCTCCTTTGGTGCGGCAAGGACTCGTGCGGCAGAAAGCATGTGCTTGAGGTCATGGAAGGCCTCGTCCGCCTGGTTGGTCCATTCGAAGGGTGTCATCATCTTCATATGATGGTATAGGGGCAGGGCCTTCTTGTCACACCATGTGTTTGTATCACTCTTTCACATTATGTTTCAGAAAATTTGGAAACAATTAAAACTTTTTGAGTGCTTGTGATGGTTGTTTTGATTGGAACATGCTTGTGTAATTGATTGTGTTCTAAGTCACCAAAGTCATTATTGTCTCCAAAATTTCCTCTCCTTGACCCAAACCCTTGCCAAATGACCATGCCATGTGTATAGGACCACAAAATTATTTTTATAAAATATTATTCCAACAAAAGGGCATTTATTTATTTTAAGGTTTTAAAAACCCATGAGTTGGGATTTGCACTACAAGTCCTTAATTTAGGAGGGATGTTTTACCCCAAAGATTATATTTGGATTATATTATCAAAGGGACTTCCCAAAATCACAAAATAATTATTTTAAAAGTTATTTTTCCTATTTTATTTAAACACCCTTTTCTGAGGCCAGAAATGGTATTTCATAGGGAAAAATTATTTTCTTTGTTCAAAAATATTTGACAAAATTTAGGGAAACTTAGAGGGCATATATTATCCATACATATGATTTCCAACACATGGTCATGTTGAAAATATTGGACAAAACCGCTCAAAACCCTTTCTGCCCATTTCAAGCTTTTGAAACATTTCCAAAGGAAATATTCTCAATAAATTCCAGGATAATTCTAGCAAGTCACCCATGGTATATATAGTGACCCTTCGTGTCCAGAGGAAATGCAAGTTGATTTGATTCACCTAAGAACCCCAAAACCCTTCGTGTCTAGAACCAAATTTGAGCAACTTTACATTGCCAAGTTTATCCAACTGATCCCAAATTTTACAGACGTGATCTAGGCCCCAAATAGGGATGCTACACCAAGTTGTGCATTTGTGAGACTTGATTTGGTCACCAAAGTCAATAGGAATCTCATTCTATCTATTTATGGGGATTTTCGTGTTTACATTGCCAACTTTGCTCAAATGAGCCGAGACTTGGTAAAAACTCTTGGTTTCTACCACAATGCAATCATGTAAACTTTCACAGTAATTGGGTAAAGTTAACTTAATTGGTGTACCTAAAATATATTGCTTTATTCTTTGTCTATTTACCAGCTTCGGGTTAGTACCTTCGGGATTATTGATCTTAATAGCTCCAGACCGATAAACTGCTTCAATGATATAAGGTCCTTCCCATTTGGAGAGAAGTTTTCCTGCAGAATTCTAAGACGAGAATTTTACAATAGAACATATTCACCAACTTTGAATTATCGTTGTTGGATTATTTTGTCATGCCATCTTTTAGCTTTTTCTTTGAATAGTTTGGCATTTTCATAGGCTTGAGTTCTCCATGCATCTAATGAGCTAATATCAAATAACCTATTTTCACCAGCAATTTTGAAATCATAGTTGTGTTCTTTAGTTGTCCAATAAGCTTTATGTTCTAGCTCAAGAGGTAAATGACATGCTTTCCCATAAACCATTTTCTAAGGATACATACCCATAGGATTTTTATAAGCTGTTCTGTAAGCCCACAATGCATCATCTAATTTCTTAGACCAATTCTTTTGGGACCAATTGACAGTCTTTTGCAATATTAATTTTATTTATCTATTGGTTAATTCTAATTGACCACTAGAGTGAGGACGATAGGGAGATGTAATTATATGGTTAACATCATATCTATAAAGCAACTTACAAAAAGCACCAAGAATAAAGTGTGAACTACCATCGGTCATTAAGTATCTATGGACTCCAAAACGTGGGAAAAGAACTTCCTTAAGCTTTTTAATAGAGGTGTTATGATCGGCAGTATTGGTTGGAATTGCTTCTACCCATTTAGTGACATAATCAACACCAACCAAAATATGTGTATACCCATTAGAGCAAGGAAATGGTCCCACATAATCAAATCCCCAAACATCAAAAGGTTCTATAACAAGTGAATAATTCATAGGCATTTCCTAATGTCTACTAATGTTACCAATTCTTAGACATTCATCACAAGAGAGGACAAAATTACGAGCATCTTTGAAAAGAGTAGGCCAATAAAATCCAGATTATAATACCTTGTGTGGAGTTCTATCTCCCGCATGGTGTCCTCCATACACTACTAGGGAAAACCTTATACACAGAGGCACCACGCTACTTCTAATTCGTAGTAGCGCGGGTGTTCATCCATCACTACTGCTATCCACATAGCAGTAACATGTCCAGACGAAAACGTGCTACTACTATAATTTCCACCCCTCCCTCCAGGCTAGGTATAGCAGTAGCGCCCCTTTCTAGACCGCACTACTGCTACTCAGACCCGTACTTATCCACCCCCCACCCCCCTGCGCACGCCCCTCAATCTCTCCCTCTCTCCCTCCTCGCCCTCCCTCTAGACTCCGCTACCATCGCCAATCCTCCCACCGGCTGCTGCGCTCGACCCAGACCCCGGTGACCTCAACCCCTCCACCGACCAATCTCATGTCCTAGCGATGTCCACGCCGACACTGACCTGCCCTCTTCTTCTCCTCCGACCATCTCCTCCACGCGCCGGCTGTCTCCTTCTCTGATGAGACTTCCCCAGCCTCATCCGTCCATTTGATTGCTAGTTTCTAGGATTTCTAGGGCTTATTTCTAGGGTTCTTGCTAGGGCTGAATGTGCCTAGGACATTTCTAGGGCTCATTTCTAGGGTTCTTGCTACGATTGCTATGGCTAAATTGTTAATGAAATTAGATAGTTAATAGTAAAATTGGGTCAAAATGAGTCAAAATGAGTTTTAATCGTAAAAATGAGTCAAAAATTCAGGCGCACGATATGTCCATAGACCTTTTTTATGTCATTACTCATTTTATTATAGTCTAAGAATTAAATGAGGAGACTTAATCATAGGAAACCACAAAGTAAAACATTAAACGGTAAGAATGTGTTCTCATAGGAACTTGTTCTGGATGTCGACGATGCCTGACCTCCATCCTCGTCGTCAACTTGGCAACGACATCCTTCATAGGTGCCATGTCCGCGACAAGGCTCCGCAGGGGTGACACTCGGAGGTGCTACCTTCCGGGGCGCGCAGCTTCGTGAGGAATCCGGGTCTCGTCATCGACCTGGAGCTTCTTTGGTGGCGATCATGTGGGATACTATCGGTGTAGAGGGAGTGCGCCCCCGTGGAGGTGGTACATCGCCGTGTCAGGGGGGAGGACGAGCACATCCATCGCTACATGGATGTGTTGGATGCCAAGTTCTCCAATACCTGGCAAGTTCTTCAGGGATCTCACCCGAGTTATGATCCCGTGATGGTTCCTTCTCTTTGGGTTTCCATCATACACGACTGAGGAACCGCTAGTTGACTAGATTATTCAATAATATTCCATCTGTATTAGTGATATTATATGATAATATTCTCTTTGGATTATTCAAGATGATGTGTTAGTGATATTATATTCAATTTCATTATAAATGTAATAGTGATATTATATTCGAGTTAATAATCCGAGATTATGTATTAGTTATAAATTTTTAGTAAAAAACCAGGTACTCTCGGTATGTCATTGCACCTTCTGTGACTTTCATGTGTTTTCTTGATGGAGGAATCCCGACTATTGTCATGGCGGCACCTCCTCCCCTTTTATTCTTTCTGATATATATGTCGGTATAATGCGCAAGGAGAGGAGAGGGTTGCGTCCATCATCGACGGTCAAACTATTATTGTGAGAGAATATTATCATGTGTGTATGTTATTGTAGGGAACACCTCCTAGTGTCTATGTTTTGCCAGAATGTTGATTCATTTCCGTTCCAGCAAATTTCACACGCTCGATAGGTCTTATTTTAATAATGGTCATGCCGAATTTTTGGATCATGAAAACAGCAAATGTCTGATGACGATAGGATCCCTCAGTGTGATTGCTGCAGCGATGATCAGGGTTTGTGCGCTGGTACTAACATGCAAGACGGCAGGTTCTTGATCATCCAGCTTGATGAGATCTTCGATGTTTGTATGGTCCGCAATGATGACAAGTGTTTTTTGTAATTAAGCGTAACTTCTGTTTATTTTGTTCAACATGTAATTTCTGTCTTAAACAATTCGACTAGTTCATTCCCTCCCATACAAGACGGTATGTCTTGGAGAGGCTCGGTTTCGAGGACCACGAGAGTACGGAGACGAGGAGAGATAACCTGAGGACTAAACATGGTCACACATTTTTAGTCAAAGTAATGAATGCAGTTAATAGCACAGAATTAGGGTGCTCAAATTGGGAAGCTCTTTGCAAGGCATATGGATTTTAGGAGGATATGGAAATAACCTTTGATCTTCGTCCTTAAGATCATATTGAAGGTAACATTGATAATTGGGTGGATGTCCATATGCTTCCTGTTTTACCTCCATGTGAGTTTGTTAACCATATTTGTCAAGTAATTTGCATTCTATATTTAAAAATAGTTGGTGTTCATCCATACTAAATTTATTAATTTTTAATTTCGATCTTATTTCATTTCTTCCACTCAAACACGAAAATTAATTGGCATGACACAGTACACTTATGGATCACATCTAACTTGGGAGGAGAAGGATGATCTTGTCAACTTTATTATTGGTGTCCTGGTTGGTAGGGACAACTTCCCGTATAAGTTGAGAACTGGCTCAAATTATACATTTTACATGCCACTAGTGCATAGGTTGAGGACGGATGACATTCGCCAAAATATCTTGGTAAGAGTTGCTAATTAAGTAGACTAGTATTGCGTAAATGGTGTTGATTACATTGCTAACTAGGCTACTATTATGTTCTTCAACAGAAACTGCCAAATGATGTTATGCCTCCTTTGATGCATGGCGAAGATTATATGAAAAGTAAAATCCCTATGAGGCCCTAGTTCTCTTTTTGATACTCGACTGAGCACAAACCACAAAGAAGGCTACAAATTTAAGCATGGGGAGAAATAAAGAAGGATCCCAAGCCACAAGTTGGAGACCGTTGGATCTCTTTGCTTTATCAAGGAGACATAGGTGTTATTCTATTTTATGTCATTTCACCTAGGAGGGAGTACTAGGTCCTATGAGAGAGAAGTTTTTCTGTTTTATATTAAATTGCATGATCGATTAGAATGATTATTATTATGATGCTTTTATGTTTTATGAGATATTAACTTGGTATGATTAAGATGATTATGAGTTGTTAGATGAGTAAGATGATGATGAGTTATATGACATATATTTTATTAACGTGGATGGATGCAAGTGATCATGTTGAATTAGAGGAAAATATGACGTTGCGATTCGCAACGTCATATTTTCCACTAATTAAACATGATCACTTGCATCCATACACTTTAATCTAAATGTTGTTGTTGGCTCAGTAATTATTGATGTTGTATATTAATATGTATAACCTTGTGTAAATACAACATAAATATAAAAAACATGTGCCTTTACTATTGGCGTGGGTTGGGAAAGAACGCTACTACTAACTAAGTTAGTCGTAGCGCTGGATAACACGCGCTACTGCTAAACTTTAGCTGTATCGCGGGGCAAACCGCGCTACTGCAAAAGGTTAGCTGTAGCATCGTATAAGTAGCGCTGGCGCCCGTGCTACTGATATACCTATTTCTAGCACTATTACTAGCCTTTATCCTAGTAGTGATAAGCCTTAGAGTGACCCTTCCAAAGGATTTGTTACCGTTCATGCTCAGGTATACAATGTCTAATAGTAACTTCTACTCCCTCTTTATAAAGATGACGGTCATCTGAAAAGTAATATCTTAAATCAAAGAAGGAGTTTTTTCTTTTGTTGATAGGTGAAACTAGGTGGTATGTATTTAACAACAACGTAATTAGCATAATCAGCAAACCACGATGTGTTATGAGAAACATTGATCACGAAAGCTATCATCAATAGGTAGTGGGTCATCAAGAACATTTTCTAACCTAGACAAGTTATCACCTACGGGGTTCTCGTCTCCTTTCCTATGAATGATATGCAAATAAACTTCTTGTAGCAAAAGAACCCACCTAATAAGTCTAGGCGTAGCATCTTCCTTTTCCATAAGATATTTAATAGCAGGGTGAACAATGTGAACAATTACTTTGCAGTCAACAATGTAAGATCTACATTTATCACAAGCAAATACAACTTCTAACAATTCTTTTTCAGTGGTGGCATAATTTCTCTAGGCACTATCTAGAGTTTTACTAACATAATGGATAAAATTTAATTTCTGATCAACTCTTTGTCCAGAACAGCACCAAGAGCAGAATCACCAACATCAGACATAAGTTCAAAAGTCAAGTTCCAATCAGGTGGTTGAACAATAGGTACAGAAGTTAAGGCTTTCTAAAGTGTTTCAAAGGCTTCTAAACATTGATCATAAAAGATGAAAGGAACATACTTTTGTAATAAATTAGTAAGAGGCCTAGAAATTTTAGATAAGTCTTTAATAAACCTCCTATAGAAACCGGCATGGGCAAGGAAACTACGACTACCTTTAATATCTTAAGGACATGGCATCTTCTCAATTGCACCAACTTTAGCCTTATCCACCTCAATACCTCGTTCAGAAATTTTGTGACCCAAGACAATATCTTCATTTACCATAAAGTGGAACTTCTCCCAATTCAAGAGAAGGTTAGTTTGCTCACATCTCCACAAAACTTGATCAAGGTTTCTTAAGAAATCATCAAAAGAAGTTCCATAAACGGAAAAATCATCCATGAAGACTTCAACAATCTTTTCACAAATATCAGAGAATATAGCAAGTCATGCATCTTTCGAAGGTAGCGGGTGCATTGCATAATCCAAAAGGCATACGTCTATAAGCATAGGTTCCAAAAGGACAAGTAAGGTGGTTTTCTCTTGATAAAGTTGTGACACTGGTATTTGAGAGAAACCAAAATATCAATCTAGAAAGCAAAAAAATGTGTGTGCTTCAATATCTTTCTAGCATTTGGTCTATGAAAGGTAAAGGATAATTATATTTTCTAGTGGCTTCGTTTAAATTTCTAAAATCAATTATGATTCTATAGCTAGTCACAATTCTTTGTGGAATGAGTTCATTTTTATCATTAGGAACAAAAATAATATCTCCTTTCTTAGGGACACAATGAACGGGACTTACCCATCTACTATCAGCTATGGGATAAATTATACTTGCTTCCAAAAAATTTAAATTTCATTTCTTACCACTTCTTTCATTTTGGGATTCAGTCCTCATTGGTGATCAACAATGGGTTTATTATCTGGTTCCATATTAAGCTTATGCTGACAAAGAGTGGGACTAATGCCCTTAAGATCATCAAGAGTATACCCAATAGTAGCTATTTGCTTCCATAAAAAATTTAACAATGTTTCTTATTCATGCTCTGTAAGGTTAGCACTGATAATAACAAGATATATCTTATTTTCATCAAGATAAGCATATTTGAAAGTTTTAGGTAATTGCTTTAATTCAAACACAGGATCACCCTTCGGTGGAGGAGAACCTCCTAGAGTTTCAACAGGCAAGTTGTGTTTAAGTATAGGTTTTTCCTCAAAGAACATATTATCTAGTTCATATATTTCATGCATATGCATATCATTTTCATGGTCTGGGAAATATTGTTTTTAAAGGATCCATAGGAGGAATGGCAATAGAAGCAAGACCAATTACTTCATCTTTACTAGGCAATTCTTTGTCATGGGGTTGCTTACTAAACTTGGAGAAATGAAACTCATGAGCCATACCACCAAAATTCACACTCACGGTTTACTTTTTGCAATCTATTTGAGCACTGGCACCGTTCAAGAAGGGTCTACCAAATATTATGGGACAATATTATCTTGTTGTGAGCCAAGTACGAGAAAATCAGTAGGGTATTTTACTTTTCCACACAAGACTTCAACATCTCTAAACATCCCTAGTGGTGTGATGGTGTCTCTATTAGCAAGTTTAATAGTAACATCTATGTCTTCTATCTCAGCGGGTGCTATCTCATTCATAATTTCTTGATATAAGGTAAAAGGGATAACACTAACACTAGAACCCATATCACATAAACCATCATAGCAATGATATCCTCTTTTGACTCAAACGACAAGCATGCCAACAATAGGTCTATTTTTATCTTTAGTATGAGGTTTTGCAATTCTTGCAACTTCATTACAGAAATAAATAACATGCCCATCAATATTGTCGACCAAGGTATCTTTAACCATAGGGGTACTAGGTTCTACCTTGATTTGCTAAGAGGGTTTGGTTGTTCTACCATAACTTTTGTTAACCACAGTTGAAGCTTTAGCATGTTCCTTTATCGTAACATGGAAAGGCGGTTTCTCAATATAACCAGTAGGCACAACTGGGTCAACATTGTAAATCATGGTTTCAGCATAACTTCCATTGGTTCTTCAATTTTTCTTTAATAGGTGGATGAAATTTAAACCATTTATCCTTAGGGAGATCAACATGAGCAGCAAAGGTTTCACAAAATGAGGCTACTTTCTGAGAGTCAAGTCCATACTTAGTGCTAAAATCATTGAAAGCATCGGTATTCATAAAAGATTTAACACAATCAAACTTAGGTTTTATACCTGAATCTTTACTTCATCGAGCTCCCAATCTTCATATTTACGTGTAATTATTTCTAAAATATCCCACGTAAATTCAATAGTCATCTTCATAAAAGAACCAGAGCAAGAAGTATCGAGCATGTTTTGATCATTACGAGAAAGTCGAGCAGAAAAATTCTGAACAATAATTTCTCTCTAGAGCTCATGATTGGAGCATGAATATAACACCAACTTCAGCCTCCCCCAAGCTAGATCGATACTTTCTCCTTCATGAGGCCAAAAAAATATAGATAAAATTGCAATCACGATGAACAAGATGCATAGTATTTTCTTTGTGAAACTCCAATTGCACTCAATTCGAGTTCCAAGATCATGTATCATCACATAGCCTATGCCATGCCAGTACCCCCCCAAAGGTAAAGGTAAAAACTTCTTCTTGACTCCATCTCTGGATAAACCTGCAAGCTTAAATAATCCACAAACTTCATCCACATAGAGTAGGTGCATATCGGGATGTTTTGTTCCATTCCTGCATGAGGATTAGCTATCAGTTTCTCTATCATACCCGAAGCAATTTCGTTATAAACATTTTCAGTAGGTTCAACAGGTTGAGGGAGCATAGTTGTGAAATATATAGCAAGTGTTCACCTGGATGTCTATCTCCTGCATATGGATTATCCAAGACACAATCAATAATACCAGTTAGTATTTTAAAGGGAACAGTTTCAGTAGGTGGGGGAGGCTTCTCCACCACAATAGCGTTGGGGTGGTTCACCACAAGCAACAAACCAAGAGCAGAGTTGTCCATAGGGACAAAAAGCGGAAACAAGAAAACAAAAACATCACGTACAACATAAAGGTTTCCTTACCAATAGCGCTACACTCCCCGGAAATGGCGACAGAAAATGGTCTTGATGAGGGACAAGTGTAGGAGATCTATAGTAGCTTTTTCGATAAGTAAGAGTGTCGAAGCCAATGAGGAGCAGAAGGTACTGACAAGAGATCTTGATCAAGGAATAACTGCAAGTACTGAAAAGTAACTTTTTATAGGTTTTCTAGTATAAGCAACAAGGAAAGAAATGCAAGTAGAGTAAATGGTGCCGAGGTGCAGCAAGTGGCCCAATCCTTTTGAACACAAAGGATAAGCCGAGGGACTAAACTTATAAAGACTAAGGCATTCCTGAGGACACATGGGAGAGATGGTCAAGTGCTTTCGCCATACTCTGTCTAGTGCTATGTTTTGTATTGGTAAGTGTTATGTGGGTGGATCTTAACTAGTGCACCGTCTAGGCTAAGACAAATACACTCTTATGATTAATCCCTCTTGCAAGCATCCGCAATTACCAGAGAGAATTTAAGGCAAAGCCTAACCATAGCAATAAGCTTTAGGATCCAATACCCCCCCATGCAAAATTATGCGAACTGGGGTTCAGGTTTCTGTCACTCCGACAAACCACCATAAGCATTATTTATACACGATGCATTCCCCTAGGTCCATAAAAAGGAAAAGTGTTATGTAGTCGACGTTCACATAACACCACTAGAAGAATAACACCATAACTTAAATATCAATCAACACATATTACTTCAACATCATATGACTACTAGCATCTAGACTTTTCCCATGTTCTCAAGAACTAACAGAACTACTCACAAGACATAAAAGAGAACATGATCAGAGGTGATAAAAATATGACTAACAATCTGGTCATAACAATATTTCTCCAACAAAACTCAATAGCATTCACCACAAAATAGTAATCAACACCGGTAGAGTAGAGGGTAGTGCAAGGTACAACTCCGATTGCAATGGTGAAGTAGATGGGATGAAAATGGTGATGGTGCTGGTGCTGTTGCTGATGGTGATGATGATCTCGATGATGCCCGTGACGATGGTGATGATGATCTCCCCTTCCGGGAGGAATTTTACCCGTCAGAATCTGCCCGCCGAAAAGGTCTTTTCTTCTGTGTAGGTTTCCCCCGCGGAGCGGCGGATGAACTGCGAGAACTCTTCTGTCCCCGTAACTCTTAGGTCAAGGAGATCATATAGGCCAAAGGAGAGCACCGGAGGCAGGAAACACCACACACGCGGCCTCTGGGCGCGGCCTAGGGGGGTCGTGCCAGCAGGTCGTCTGGGTGATCTATACCCCCCCTCCGGCCCTCCTTTGGCCAGTCTTCGTAATCTGTTCCGAAACTTCTTGCCTCCAAATTTCAGCGCAGTTGGAGATGTTCTGATATTGCAACTCTTCGTGCTATTTTCTCTGCTGAATCCTGCATCTACTGTTTCGGCACCGAAAATTTGTAAACTGTGTAAAATAAGCCAAAACACCATAAGTATATCATCATAATGTGAAATATATCAATGAATAGAGACAAATTATGATGCAAAATGGTGATGCATTTTGGACATATCAACTCCCCCAAACTTAGACCTCTCTTGTCCCCAAGCGAATACTGAGCTCGGTAAACCCGTCCACAAGTTTATAAAGTGAAGTGTCAATAAATAAGAATACGGACAAGAAGCATCATAATTTCTCTACTAGACTCAACCATCCACAACAACAATCTCAACTCATAAGGCTCATATGAAGGAGTAAGATCAATCACAATCAAAAGGAGGGCTAGAAAAACTCATCAAACCATGGCAAGCATGTCCTGTGTCAAAGTACAACTAATAACTTTTAACTTTTGCTCTTCCTCTTATATTTTGATGAGTTCAACTGAAGCTTTTTGAAAGAACATGTTATTAGTCAAGAAGTGAAAATGCTCACACAAAGGAAGATGTTTGATTTAGCTAGGCTTAACAAACAACTCACTTATCTTAATGATAATATCAACAAAGGTGTGATATGGAAATTCTCAATGAAACAATATAAATGCATGCATATTTGTCAACATAAGGTGTCTCCTCTTTTCTAGAATAGAAAGAAGTACGATTTATTGACTCGACATAAAAGTAAAGGATTGGCCATTCGCAGAGGGAAGTAGGGAAAACTCATGTGCTAGAGCTTTTGGGGATTTAAAAATCGACAAGATTGTCAAACAAGCTTTTGAGAGGTGCATAATTTGTCAACAAATGCTAGTAAATAGCCCAATACTTCTCATGATGGACAAGTTTTGAGGAACGACTCCCAAAGTGTGGACGATCACATCTCCTTAGTCTCCTTTGTTTATCAGTACCAAATTTTTCTGATTTCTCATCAACAAAGCGTGAAGGAGGTTTTGTTTGTTGTTATTATCTTTCACAAGCTGGGTGCGCTCATGCCAGTCCCTCCTCGTATTAGGGGTTTGCAGATTAAACATGCAAAACTAGGATATAACTTGTCCAGAATGAGAAGATCATGAATTATCTACTACTTCCTCATGAGCTAAAACAGAGGCACAAAACAGGGAGTAATATTTGAAGGTTTAAAGATAGCACATGAGTAATATACTTTAGGAGTGGCAGTGAAATACCATGTATAGGGAAGGTATGGTGGGCTCTTGGGAAGGTTGAGGTTTCAGGGCATGGATGCAGAAGCAGTATTCATGCTTAGTGCAAGGGTTGGCTAGCAAAGGCTTTTGAGAGCTGACAAATAATGTTAACTTGGATTCAAAACAATATAAAGTTTAACATAAATAATTGGCAGAAAACATCAAGTTGTCTTCCTTGTCAGCAGAACACATCAAGCATAAGAACATAAAGGTTTTCGCTATGTCGCTACTAGAAAAACTCATGCTTGTTGTTATCACCAATGTTATGTTTGCCAAGATTAAATAATGTTTTCAAAGCCATACCTGATATGTAAGATCAATACTCCCACAAGAATCATCATATATGATCGATTGCATGAAGAGAATACCAAGTGCAGCAAAGAAACCAATAGACTTCTCATTAACATTCCATCATAGACACTGCACGCTCACGGATACAAGACTCTCCACAAAGGAGTGATAGACCTCAATGCAAACACCTATTTCATAAGATAACTTCCCTAGACATGATACGTCACTAAACTTGACCATAAAAGGTAAAGTGTAAAAATAAAGATAACGGGCACTCCCCCAAGCTTGGAACAAGCTAAGGGACTGCCATTACCCATAAAGATTTCACTCTTCACCCTACTTGTTGTTCTTCAAGTCCGCTATTATGCGCCGAAGGGTTTTGTTTTCAGCTTCCAATATGGCCACCTGTACTTTAAGCACACGGAAGTCTTCACAGAATTGGTTAGTGATTTTGTAAGCTTCGGATATAGTAGATGACACAGGTGGAGCTCCCGGTGGAGGGACAGTTTCTGAAAGGTTCGGAGAAAGATCATGTTGAGGGTTAATAAACCCCACGAGGATGGTGTTGTTGGAACTAGATCCTCGTGATGCAGGATCTCCTTCTTGCTGGGTGGTGACCATCTTGACTTCCTCTCTCACGAAGCGCTGCATCTCCGCTTTTCTTGCGACTATCTCTTCATTAGTAGCCCATCCGGTAACCTTCCCTTTGTTGATATCTTGTTGGACACGACGGAGACGACGACCCGTGTAGTCTTCCCCGCTTGAGTCGCAAGAAGACATCTCGGACAATAGCTTCTCAGCCTGGCAGAAAAAGATCCGAATAGAAAACACACGGAATCGCAAGATACAAAGCCGGAACGATCCGGGAAAATATATAACAAAAAATTTTGCACCAAAAGGAAGGTAGCAAGCCAAAGTAGAGTCCGAGACGGACTCCAGGTGGTCCAGGCGGCCTCCTGGCGCAGCTAGGAGGTAGCCCGCGCCCACAGGTCACCTGGAGCACCTGGGGCTCCTCTTTGGCTCTGCTTTGGCTGGGAATTTTCATAATTTTGCAAAAACACATAATTCGGAACTTTTATTGATGTTCGCGAAGTTTCCTTACCGTATCTCATACCTATTCTTATTCTGCTTCTGCCGGTGTCTAATATAGTGTTGCAATATGTTCTTCATGAGTGGCTACGTGTATCACATCCACCTCTACATTGATGGGGTCTCCAGCCATGTAACGCTTGATTCTTTGTCCATTCACAACATGTGGTTTTGTGCCTTCAAAATTGTTAATTTTGATTGCACCGGAGCAATAGACTTCTTCTATATGGTATGGTTCTTCCCACTTGGAAAGTAATTTACCTCAAGAAAACCTGAAACTAGATATATACAACAAAACTTTATCACCAACATTATATTCACGTTTCAAAATTCTCTTGTCATGCCACTTCTTTACCTTTTCTTTGAACATTTTTGCGCACTCGTAAGCTTCACTTCTCCACTCATCTAGAAAAGTCAAGTTCATGAGACGCTTTTCACCGGAAAGCTTTGGGTCGGCATTAAGCTCTCTAACATCCCAGAAAGCTTTGTGCTCTAACTCTAGAGGTAGATGGCATGCCTTGCCATAGACCATCTTATACGGAGACATCCCCAAGGGATTTTTGCAAGCAGTTCTATACGCCCACAAGGCATCTCCTAGCTTATTGGACCAGTCCTTCCTAGAACCGTTCACTGTCTTCTGCAAGATCAACTTGATCTCTCTATTTGTAAGCTCAACTTGCCCACTTATTTTAGGGTGGTAAGGTGAAGCAATTCTATGATTAACATCATATTTGGCTAGAGCTTTTCTAAAAGCACCGTGTGTAAAATGTGATCCTCTATCGGTCATGAGGTACCTAGGTACACCAAACCTAGGGAAGATTACATCCTTGAGCATTTTCAAAGATGTCTTGTGATCACCACTTTCAGTGGGGATTGCTTCAACCCACTTGGTCACATAATCAACAGCTACTAAGATGTGAGTGTACTTGTGTGAAGGAGGAAAAGGACCCATAAAATCAAAACCCCAGCAATCAAAAGGCTGAATGACTAGAGAAAAATTCATAGGCATCTCATTTCTCCTACTAATATTACCAACTCTCTGGCACTTATCACAAGATAAAACATAATTTCTAGCATCTTTAAAGAGAGTAGGCCAATAAAAACCTGATTGGAGAACCTTGTGTGCCGTCCTCTCACCGGCATGATGTCCTCCATAAGGACTGATATGACATTGTCTCAAGATATCCTTCCGCTCATGCTCCGGTATGCATCTGCTCACAATTCCATCCGCACCTTCTCTAAAAAGATGTGGGTCAGCCCAAAAGTAATACCTCAAGTCGTGGAAGAACTTCCTCCGCTGCTAGAATGTTAAACCTGGAGGCAAAAACTTTGCAGCTATAAAGTTAGCATAATCTGCATACCATGGATCTGAATTAGATTTCACCTGCAAAACAGCTAATTGTTCATCAGGAAAACTATCGTTGACCAGAATAGGATTATGTGGTATGTCCTCCATTCTGGAAAGGTTGTCTACTACTGGGTTGTCTACTCCTTTCCTATCAATAATCTGCAAATCAAATTATTGAAAAAGAAGGACCCATCTGATAAGCCTTGGTTTGGCATCCTTCTTTTCCATAAGATACTTAATAGTAGCATGATCAGTATGAATGATGACTTTAGAATCAACACTCTAAGTCCTAAACTTATCACAAGCAAACACTACCACTAAAAATTCTTTCTTAGTAGTAGCGTAATTCTTTTGAGCACTATCAAGGGTTTTGCTAGCATAATGGATAACATTCAATTTCTTATCGACCCTTTATCCTAACACTGCTCCAACAACAAAATCACTAGCATCACACATGATTTCAAAAGGCATATTCCAATCAGGTGGTTGGACTATAGGGGCGGTTATCAAGGCTTTCTTAAGAACTTCGAAGGCTTCCTTACAATATTCATGAAACACAAAAGGAATATCCATCTGGAGAAGGTTAGTGAGTGGATTCGAAGTTTTAGAGAAGACTTTAATAAATCTTCTATAAAAACCAGCATGACCAAGGAAACTACAAATACCTGTGATGTCCTTTCGATAAGGCATCCTCTTGATTGCTTCGACTTTTGCCCTGTCCACCTCGATTCCCTTCTCAGAAATCTTGTGACCAAGAACAATTCCCTCATTAACCATGAAATGGCACTTCTCCCAGTTGAGTACCAAGTTCGTCTACTCACATCTCTGTAAAACTCTATTAAGGTCGTGGAGACAATGGTCAAAAGAGGTTCCATAGACTGAGAAATCATCCATGAAGACCTCCGCAATTTCCTCACAAAAACCATGAAAGATAGCACACATATGATACGTCTCTGTCGTATCTACTTTTCCGAACTCTTTTGCCCTTGTTTTGGACTCTAACTTGCACCATTCGAATGGAACTAACCCGGACTAACGCTGTTTTCAGCAGAATTGCCATGGTGTTGTTTTTGTGCAGAAATAAAAGTTCTCGGAAGGACCTGAAAATTTACGGAGAATTTTTCTGGAATTAATGAAAAATACGTGCGCAAAGATCCACCGAAGGAGGTGAGCCAGTGGACCACAAGCCCACCACGCGCGGCCACCCCACCTGGTTGTGCCTGGCAGGCTTGTGGGGCCCACGAGGCACCACCGCCTCCAATCTCAGCTCTATATATTCCATTTCACCCAGAAAAAAAATCAGAGAGAAGGATTCATCGCGTTTTACAATACGGAGGCGCCACCACCTCCTGTTCTTCATCTGGAGGACAAATCTGGAGTCTGTTCTGGGCTCCAGAGAGGGGAAATCGTCGCCATCATCATCATCAACCTTCCTCCATCGCCAATTCCATGATGCTCTTCACCGTTCGTGAGTAATCTCATCGTAGGCTTGCTGGCCGGTGATGAGTTGGATAAGATCTATGATGTAATCGATTTAGTTTTGACGGGGATTGACACCTAGTATCCACTATGTTCTGAGATTGATGATGCTACTACTTTGCCATGCTTAATGCTTGTCACTAGGGCCCGAGTGCCATGATTTCAGATCTGAACCTATTATGTTGTCACCAATATATGTGTGTTTTAGATCCTATCTTGCAAGTTGTAGTCACCTACTATGTGCTATGACCCGGCAACCTCGGAGTGACAATAGCCGGATCCACTCCCGGAGATGACCATAGTATGAGGAGTTCATGTATTCACCAAGTGTTAATGCGTTGGTCCGGTTCTTTGTTAAAAGGAGAACCTTAATATCCCGTAGTTTCCATTAGGACCCCGCTGCCATGGGAGGGATGGACAATAGATGTCATGCAAGTTCTTTTCCCTAAGCACGTATGACCACATACGGAATACATGCCTACATTAGATTGACGAACGGGAGCTAGTTACATATCTCTCCGTGTTATAGCTGTTACATGATGAATCACATCCGGAATAATCATCCATCACCGATCCCATGCCTACTAGTATTTTACTACTTGCCCTTGCTACGTTACTTTGCTGCTACTGCTGTCACTGCTGCTACTGTTACTCTGTTGCTACTGTTGTTACTTTGCTGCTACTGGTTACTGTTGCTACTGTTGCTATCATACTACCTTGCTACTCATACTTTGCTGCAGACACTAAATCTTTCAGGTGTGGTTGAATTGACAACTCCGCTGCTAATACTTGAGAATATTCTTTCGCTTCCCCTTGAGTTGAAACAATAAATTTGGGTTGAATACTCTACCCTCGAAAACTGTTACGATCCCCTATACGTGTGGGTTATCAAGACATTATTTTGGCGCCGTTGCCGGGGAAGCACAACTATATTCTCTGAGTCACTTGGGATTGACGTCTGCCGGTCACTTTGAGGAATCCGAAAGATCCAAGAACTGAAATCTTGCATTCCACTACGAGGACGGGTAAGGAACTGCCATCTAGCTCTGCACTTGATTCACCTTCAGTTATGAGTAAGTTTGCGACATCACCTCCTGCTAGAAATCTTGATATGTCGCCTGTGCTTGATGATGCTACTTCTGCTACCCATGATGCTTATGATCATTCTATGACTGATACTGCTTTGCCTGATGAAGCTATCCTGACACTGCTTTGCCACTAGGTGCATTCCTTGATGCACAAATTTCTAGAGTTGCTGCTAGATGTGATGATACTTCTGAAATTGCTCATGCTATTGAGTAGAACCTGCTATTTTGCATGCCAGAACTAGCTCTCCTGATATGCCTGAATTGCCTGTTATACTTGAATGCTATGTTATAGAGGGAGAGATAGCTGAGGACTTTCTTGCGTGTAAGGATAGCTATGATGTTGAGAAATTACTGCGCAAGTGGAAAGAAAAATCTCTGAACGCTAGGATGAAATATGACCCGAAGTTTGCTACTTCACCTATCTTTGTCACCGATAAGGATTATGAATTCTCTGTCGACCCTGAGTTAATCACTCTGGTCAAATCTGATACTTTTCACGGTTATGAGTCTGAAACGATTGTAGCCCATCTTACCAAACTGCAAAATATAGCCACCCTATTCACTAGTGAGGAAAAGATCCGCCACTACTATATCCTCAAGATGTTTCCTTTCTCGCTAAAGGATGATGATAAGACTTGGTTCACTTCTCTAGCTCCTGGTTGTGTGCATAGCCCCCAGGATATGGTCTACTACTTCTCTAAAAAATATTTCCCTGCCCATAAGAAGCAAGTTGCCTTGCAGGACATATACAACTTTGCTCAAGCTGAAGAAGAGAGTCTCCCACAAGCTTGGGGGAGGCTCATCCAGCTACTCAATGCTTTGCCTGATCACCCTCTTGAGAATAATGAAATACTTGATATCTTCTATAATGGACTTATCGATGTTTCCAAAGACCACCTAGATAGTTGTGTCGGTTGTGTTTTTATGAAACGAACCGTAGAACAAGCTGAGATTCTACTGAATAACATCTTGTGCAATGAGAATGCTTGGACTATTCCCAAACCACCTCCTAAGCCAACTCCGAAGAAAAGAGGTATTTTATTCCTCAGTCTTGAAGATATGCAAGAAGCTAAGAAATCTATGCGAGAGAAAGGCATTAAATCTGAAGATGTCAAAAATCTACCACCTATCAAAGAGATCCATGGTCTCGATAACCCGATATAGGTAGTAGAAGTAAATTCTCTGCGTAGGTTTGATGACAGTGATATTCCTTTTGATAAACCTGCTAGCTTATGCCTGGATGAATTTGATAACTTTGTTGACAAACAACAAAGTTTCAATGATTATGTTAGCAGACAATTGGAACAGAATGCTCGTATGCTTAGTCATTTAAGTGCTTGTGTGGACAGAAATGCCAATGATCTTAAGCTTCTGAGTAAACATGCCTCTATGGTTACTACTCAGGTAGAACAAGTACTTAAGGCTCAAAATGACTTGCTCAATGAGTTGTATGACAATTCCGTCAGAGTCGTCACTAGAGGCAGTAGAATGACCCAGGAACCTTTGTATCCTCAGGGCCATCCGAAGAGAATTGAACAACATTCTCAAGGAGTTAGCACTGATGCACCTAGTCATCCTAGAAAGAAGAAGAAAGATAATAGGAACTTGTACACTAGCAACCCTGTTGCTGCTACCCCTAAGAGTCCAAATGATGTCTCTGTCTCTGATGCTAAAACACAATCTGGTGATGAACATGAGCCTAATGATAATATCAATAGTGATGTTCATGAAGATGCTCAACCTATCAATGATAAGGATGTGGAGATTGAACCTGTTAACTTTGATAACCCACAGCCTAAGAATAGAAGATACGATAAGAATGACTTCGCTGCTAGGAAGCATGGTAAAGAAAGGGAACCATGGGTTCAGAAACCCATGCCCTTTCCTCCCAAACCATACAAGAAAAAGGATGATGAGGATTTTGAGCGCTTCGTTGAAATGATCAGACCTCTCTTTCTGCAAATGCGTTTGACAGATATGCTCAAGATGTGTCCGTATGCTAACTACATGAAAGATACCTGAGGTTGAGATTTCCACCATGCTCGCTAATTATACCTTCAAGGGTGGAACTCCTAAGAAACGAGGTGATCCCGGTGTGCCCACTATACCTTGCTCCATTATAGGTAACTACGTGAGAACTATTTTATGCGACCTTGGAGTCGGTGTTAGTGTTATGCCTCTCTCTCTTTATCGTAGACTTGAACTGGATAAGTTGACACCCACTGAAATCTCTCGACAAATGGCCGACAAATCAACTGCTTTCCCTATCGGCATTTGCGAGGATGTGCCTGTTGTGGTTGCCAACGTCACCATCTTAACAGACTTTGTTATTCTGGATATTCCTGAGGACGATGCCATGGCGGTCATCCTCGGAAGACCCTTTTTAAACACTGCAGGGGCTGTTATAGATTGCAACAAAGGCAATGTCACTTTCCATGTCAACGGTAATGAGCATACGGTGCACTTTCCAAAGAAACAATATCGAGTACATTGCATCAATGCTATCGAAAAAACTTCATCGATTCTTATTGGGACCTTTGAATGCCCTATTCCTCGTGTCAAGATGAAGTATGATTTGCTTCTTGGGGAGATACACATCCCCATTGAGGTAACCTAGTGACTATTCAAAAATTCTCTCTTCTTTTGCGATTCGAAAAAGTTTGTCAAAGAGACTTGATCAACCTCACTGTCAGATTTCTTTCGATGACCATGAGATGGATGAATCGAGGAGTCACAAACCTCTGTTGCAAGCTTTCACCTTTGGTTTCTTAGAAGAAAGATGATAGATTTAGTTTAGTTTTTCCTGTTTTCTGTTTTAGCGTCCCGTAGAAAAGTACCCCGAAAATAAAAGTTCTCCGATCGTCCTAAAAATCAAATATGATTTTTTCTGGATTTTTTGAAAAATACTGAGACGAAGAGCTTGTCTTGGGGCTGCACCAGTGGGCCACAAGCCCTGGAGGCGCGGGCACCCCCCCTGGCCGCGACACCCAGGCTTGTGGGGCCCACAGGCACCCCCTCCACTCATTCTTGCTCTCATCTGGTTCTCCTACCTCCAGAAAAAAATCGTTTCGCAGCTCAAACCCGTGTTCTTGCTCCTCTTGCTGGGATTTTCGATCTCTTTGCTCAAATCACCATTCTCCGAACTGTTTTGGGGAAATTACTCTTTGGTAAGTGACTCCTCCATTGGTCCAATTAGTTTTTGCTCTAGTGCCTTATACTTCGCGTATTTTTGCTTCCTTGGTGACCATGTTCTTGAGCTTTGCATGCTAATTTTAGCTGGTCCCAAGTAGTTCTGATGCGTAATATGGCCTCTAGGCACTTGTTGGAGTAGTTTCTACGAGTTTCGTTGAGCCTTATTCACTTTTCCTTAGAGTCACTAAAAATTTCAGAAATTTTCAGAGATAGAAAAGGGAAAGGATGAGGAGGTTCTTAAGAGGCTCTTCAAGCCGTGACCCCAAGGATGATGGAAGTGAGAAGAAGCCCAAGTATTTGGTCCCTCGAGTTGCAGAAGTTCGAGTGTGCGAGTGGCCAAGCGACGTGTTCTTACGCGCCGCTGCAATTTATGAGGACTTTTATCACTTGGTGGAAAATGCAGGCCTTACCGCCTTCATTGAAGATAAGTGTCCGCAATACCTCCTCCTCACTAATATCTTCGTACAAAGCTTTAACTTCTATCGGAGGAAGAATCCTCCTATGGTTGAGTTCAAGCTTTATGATATCCCCTACTGCATGTCACTCCAGGATTTTTGCAATGTTTGCAAATTAGCTTACGTTGGGGATATTCATGAACCTCGTCCACGGGACTTGGAAGCTTTCATCAACACTATT
Organism: Hordeum vulgare subsp. vulgare; assembly: GCF_904849725.1. Taxonomy (NCBI): domain Eukaryota; kingdom Viridiplantae; phylum Streptophyta; class Magnoliopsida; order Poales; family Poaceae; genus Hordeum; species Hordeum vulgare. Next base: position 222,032,252 of record NC_058523.1, read on the forward strand.
GCTGTAGGAGAGGAGAGAGGACTGTCTTGCGCCAGAGCTGCCAGCATATATTTTCCCGTGCTTCAGTACTTCCCATTATTTGTGGGAAAATGTTTGATTGGCCGTGGGAAAGCTAGGTCACTTAGTTCCCTAGATCTGGCGGTCTTGCGCGAAGCCCTTCATAACGATAAAGTTTATAGCTTGGGCGCTATAGTAGCTCAAGGGTTGAACACGAACCATTCTAAGGGCATTGTCTATGGAGGTATCTATGCTACTCGTATTGCTAGACATTTTGAGATACCTATTAGACTGGAGGAGGAAGAAGTGATTCTTCTTCCCGAGAGATATCTAGATTACGATAGCATGGTTCGCCATGACTTTCTTGATAGAGATATAAATAGAAGGATGATTTATAACCTGGTATTTAGTCAGGGCACTCGTGAGACTATTATGTTGCCTGCTCCTTCTTTGTTCAATCTTCATGCAGGCAGGTACATTATTATGCCCTCGGACATCTATGCATATTGGGGCTTAGCCCAACCACAGGTGCCCGTGCCCGAGCCACCAGTCGAGTACCAGACGCCAGTTTATCAGTGGGAGCTAGAGGAGCTCAAACGGCAGTGGCATCCTCAGTCCACTCTGGAGTACCCCGGAGCTGGTTATTTCCCTCCTTGGGAGTAGACCAACTTAGGCCAAAAGCCTAAGCTTGGGGGAGTACGTGTTTCTCACCGACTTTACATTCTTGCTTATGCTTTCACTTTGCTCGTCAGTGTTCACACTTTGCCACTGTATCAACCATGCTAGTTTATTTTCTTTTTCTAGTTTTCTTTTCGTGTGTCTGTCTAGTTTGAGAAAACCCAAAAATATTTTCTTTTTCTTCTTTTTCTTGTTGGGAGCTTTCCCGTGTAAATAGTTTTCTTTTTCTTTGAGTCAAGGTAGAAGACCATGGTTACACTATTTAGTGGCTCTCGGATGCATACCTGTTTAGCTGTCATAGAGCCATATTACTTTGTCTTCTCCTTTGTGTCTGCCTGCAGATTCCAGCTTAGTCCAATGCATGAGCATACTTATTATTGTTCACATCGTTCGGTCGTGGAAGTGAAAAGCAATAATAACGATATATGATGAAGTGACTGAGCCTGGAAAAGCTGGTATGAACTCGATCTATTTTGTTTTTGTAAATATGACTAGCTCATCATGCCTGATTCAGCTTTGTTGTGAGAGAAACATGTTTGCAATGAAAACTTAGAGATCATAGTTGTTGATGCCATGCTTACTTAGCTAGGAGCTTATAATGGTTTGTCGTGGATGCCCACATGAATGTTGAGATGACTGTGTTGTAGTATGATAGGATGGTATCCTCCTTTGAATGATTCAAGTGGCTTGACTTGGCGCATGTTCACGCATGTAGTTGAAAAAAAATGAACATAGCCTCTATGATGTTCATGTTCATGGTGATTTATGTCCTACTCATGCTTGCACTCAATGTTAGGTAATCTCAATGCATTTTGATGACTTTTGTCGCTCTCTAGTTGGTCGCTTCCCAGTCTTTTGCTAGCCTTCACTTGTACTAAGCGGGAATACTGCTTGTGCATCCACTCCCATAAACCCAAAGTTGTTACATATGAGTCCACCATACCTACCTATATGCGGTATCTACCAGCCGTTCCAAGTAAATTTGCATGTGCCACTCTCTAAACCTTCAAGAAATAATCTGTTTTGCATGCCCAAACCGCTCATGTGGTGACAAGGGGCTATTAGTATCTTCCATGTTAGGCGTGTTATCCCCGATATGTGTTTATTCACTATCATTCATGAGATAGGGGTCGGTAATTGAATTCCGAGTTGCATGCTCAAATCGAAAAGATAATTGCAAACAAAACTCCCCCTGGATTGATGTTGGTATGGATGGTACCCGAGGATTCGGCTAGCCGTGGAGTGCTATTGATTGGTGGTGGGGGAGTCAAAACTTTACTTTTCTGTTTGGGAACCGCCTATAGCATGTGTAGCGTGGAAGATGATGAGAACTCTTAGTCATTGCGTTGACAATGAAAAGCATGCCACCCAAAATTATTATCGCTGTTTTCAAAGCTTGAGCTCTCGCACCTGTGCAAATCAATGCTTCCCTCTGCGAAGGGCATGTCTATTTATATTCCTGTTGAGTCATCCTCCTCTTATAAAAGCACTAATTAGAGAGCACCTCTGTCGTTTTTATGCTTTGCTTTTAACTGTGTTGAGTATGACTGTCACTGATCTTCTTTGCCATGAATTACAATGTTTAGTCAGCCCTTGGTCTTTGAAGGTGCTCTGCATTTATGTTTTGCGGTCTTAGAAAGAGCTAGCGAGATACCATCTATTCGTACTGCTTCATGAGTGTTTTGATTGAAGTGTTGACATTTGAGACTTATTATTGTTTGATTGCCAGTTGATTACGCCATTGATTTGAGTTCCTAGATGGCATTTGCTTATGTGGTTTGCTTGTGATCTTGCTGAAATTCTGGTTATGAGTTAGACATAGTTGCAACAACAGGATCAAACAGAGATCGTCAAAGTTTTTCTTTTGTCTCTTTCAGTTTGTCAACTGAATTGCTTGAGGACAAGCAAGGCTTTAAGCTTGGGGGAGTTGATACGTCTCCGCCGTATCTACTTTTCTGAACTCTTTTTCCCTTGTTTTGGACTCTAACTTGCATGATTTGAATGGAACTAACCCGGACTAACGCTGTTTTCAGCAGAATTGCCATGGTGTTGTTTTTGTGCAGAAATAAAAGTTCTCGGAATGACCTAAAAATTTACGGAAATTTTTTCTGGAATTAATGAAAAATACCTGCACAACGAGCCACCGGAGGAGGTGAGCCAGTGGGCCACAAGCCCACCAGGCGCGGCCACCCCACCTGGCCGCGCCTGGCAGGCTTATGGGGCCCACGAGGCTCCACCGCCTCCAATCTTAGCTCTATATATTCCGTTTCGCCTGGAAAAAAAATCAGAGAGAAGGATTCATCAGGTTTTACGATACGGAGGCGCCGCCACCTCCTGTTCTTCATCAGGAGGACAGATCTGGAGTCCGTTCTGGGCTCCGGAGAGGGGAAATCGTCGCCATCGTCATGATCAACCTTCCTCCATCGCCAATTCCATGATTCTCTTCACCGTTCATGAGTAATCTCATCGTAGGCTTGCTGGCCGGTGATGAGTTGGATAAGATCTATGATGTAATCGATTTAGTTTTGACGGGGATTGACACCTAGTATCCACTATGTTCTGAGATTGATGATGCTACTACTTTGCCATGCTTAATGCTTGTCACTAGGGCCCGAGTGCCATGATTTCAGATCTGAACCTATTATGTTGTCACCAATATATGTGTGTTTTAGATCCTATCTTGCAAGTTGTAGTCACCTACTATGTGCTATGACCCGGCAACCTCGGAGTGACAATAGCCGGATCCACTCCCGGAGATGACCATAGTATGAGGAGTTCATGTATTCACCAACTGTTAATGCGTTGGTCCGGTTCTTTGTTAAAAGGAGAACCTTAATATCCCGTAGTTTCCATTAGGACCCCACTGCCATGGGAGGGATGGACAATAGATGTCATGCAAGTTCTTTTCCCTAAGCACGTATTACTACATACGGAATACATGCCTACATTAGATTGACGAACGGGAGCTAGTTACATATCTCTCCGTGTTATAGCTGTTACATGATGAATCACATCCGGAATAATCATCCATCACTGATCCCATGCCTACGAGTATTTTACTACTGGTCCTTGCTATGTTACTTTGTTGCTACTATTGTCACTGCTGCTACTGTTACTCTGTTGCTACTGTTGTTACTTTGCTGCTACTGGTTACTGTTGCTACTGCTGCTATCATACTACCTTGCTACTGATACTTTGCTGTAGACACTAAATCTTTCAGGTGTGGTTGAATTGACAACTCAGCTGCTAATACTTGAGAAAATTCTTCCGCTTCCCCTTGAGTCGAATCAATAAATTTGGGTTGAATACTCTACCCTTGAAAACTGTTACGATCACCTATACTTGTGGGTTATCAACATAAACATTTGAAAATTAGCAGGAGCATTGCATAAACCAAAAGGCATACGTCTCTAAGCATAAGCAACAAAGGGAGAAGTAAAAGTGGTATTCTCTTGATCGGAGTGTTAACATGAATTTGAGAGAAGCCAGAGTACCCATCAAGATAGCAAAAGTGAGTGTTTTTGGATAACCTTTCGAGCATTTGGTCGATGAACGGAAACGGGTAGTGGTCCTTCTTGGTTGCCTTGTTCAGCTTCCTGTAATCAATACACAATCATTAGGAACCATAGTCGTACCTCCTTTCTTGGGAACACAATGTACCAGACTTACCACTTACTATCAGCTATAGGGTAGATAATACCTGCGGCTAGAAGCTTGAGGATTTTGGTCCTCACAACATCATTCATCTTCGGGTTCAACCGTCGTTGATGATCAACAATCGGTTTAGCATCACGCTCAAGATTGATAGTATGCTAACAAATAGGTGGACTAATCCCCTTAAGATCATCAAGGGTATAGCCAATAGCGCCTCAGTGTTTAGGAAGGACTTCCAATAATCTCTCTTCTTCATATCCTGAAAGGTTAGAATTGATAATAACAGAATATACTTTCTTTTCATCTAAAAAAGGATACTTGAGCGTACTCAGAAGAGGTTTGAGATCGAACACCGGGTCTTCTTTTGGTTTTGATAAAATACCCAAAGGTTCAACCGGAAGGTTGTGCTTCAAGATAGTAGGTTGTCTCAAGAATATGTCATCTAGCTCATTCATTTCCTACATATGCATATCATTCTCGTGGTCCTCCATAAATTGATGCAAAGGATCGTTAGGAGGAATAGCAATAGAAGCAATCTCTTCAATAATTTTATCATTACTGGGTAGATCAGTACCACGAGTTTGCTTCGAGAATTTAGAAAAGTTAAATTTATATGGCTCACCATTAAATTTAACAGATACATTTCCCTTCCTGCAATCTATAATAGCTCCACAATTTTTGAGAAAAGGCCTACCAAAGATAATAGGGCAAAAACTATCTAGCACTGAACCAAGTACTAGAAAGTCGGTAGGATATTTTACCTTTCCACATAGAACTTCAACATCTCGCACAATTCCAATAGGAGAGATAGTTTCTTTGTTTGCAACATGAATAGTAACATCAACTTCTTCAATTTCACACGGTAGAATCTCATTCATGATCTCTTAGTAAAGTGAAAAAGGAATAGCACTAGCACTCGATCCCAAATCACATCGCCCATAATAATTATGATCTCCTATTTTAACAGATACAACTGGAGTACCTGAAATTGGTCCTTTATTCTTGGTTGTAACAAGGTTAGTAGAAATAACACAAAAAATTATATTATAATACTCAATATTACTAGTAACAAGATCCTTGACTAATGCAACTTGAGGATCGACTTTAATCAGGTCCTCATGCTTGTTAGTCGTTCTTTCACTTTTATTCAATATGACTGTGACAAAATAATGCTCCCTCGTCCTTCCGGGAAAAGGGGGCTTTTCATATACAACTGCAAGCAAGATAGGGTCAACAACATTAATATCAACACGTAAATCTTTAAAAGGTTTATGGTGTTGATCCTCCTTCTTCTTAGAAGAGTCAATATGAGAAGCAAAGTCTTTGCAAAAGTCAATTAGCAGCTGGGAATCAAGACCAATCTTAGCACAAAAGGTATTAAAGTAATCAATTTCCACAGAGCTCTCACTATAATCATGCTCATAATTTGTAACAGGTTCAATACCTTTATCAATCTCCCAGTCTTCAGTGTTCTTCTGGATCCTTCCAATGAGATCCCACTTAGCTTCAGTGCTTTTGTTGGAGAATGCCCCACTACAAGAAGCATGAAGCATCTCTTTATCTTGACGATAAAGCCTTGCATAAAAATTTGTAAGAATAATTTCTTTGCAGAGCTCATGATTGGTACATTCGAGCATTAAGGACTTCAATCTCCCCCAAGCTTGAGTGATGCTTTCTCTATCATGAGACCAAAGATTATAAATATAGTTCCTGTCTTGATGTATTTCATGAAGAGGATAAAACTTTGCATAAAAGACAGGCATAAGATCTTGCCAATTTACTAAGTGAGAGTCATCAAGAAGCCTATACCAATCCAAAGACTTATCTTTTCATGATAGAGAGAATAAATTTCTCATACCAAAATCCATCGATATACCTGCAAGCTTAAATAAGGAGCATAGTTGTGAAAGATATAGCAAGTGTTCACCTGGATGTCTATCTCCTGCATATGGATTATCCAAGACACAGTCAATAATACCAGTTGGTATTTTAAAGGGAACAATTTCAGTAGATGGGGGAGGCTTCTCCACCACAATAGCGTTGAGGCGGTTCACCACAGGAAACAAACCAAGAGCAGAGTTGTCCATATGGACAAGAAGCGGAAACAATAAAACAAAAACAGCAGGTACAACGTAAAGGTTTCCTTACCAATTTCACTTACCAATAGCGCTACACTCCCCGGAAACAGCACCATAAAATGGTCTTGATGACCCACAAGTGTAGGGGATCTATCGTAGCCTTTTCGATAAGTAAGAGTGTTGAACCCAACGAGGAGAAGAAGGTACTCACAAGTGATCTTGATCAAGGAATAACTGCAAGTACTGAATGGTAACTTTTTATGGGTTTTCTAGTATAAGCAACAAGGAAATAAATGCAAGTAAAGTAAATGGTGTTGAGGTGCATCAAGTGGCCCAATCGTTTTGAACACAAAGTATAAGCCGAGGGACTAAACTTATAAAACCTAAGGCGTTCCTGAGGACACACGGGAGAGATAGTCAAATGCTTTCGCCATACTCTGTGTAGTGCTATGTTTTGTAATTATAAGTGTTATGTGGGTGGATCTTAACTAATCCACCGTCTAGGCTAAGACAAGTACACTCTTATGATTAATCCCTCTTGCAAGCATCCGCAATTACCAGAGAGAATTTAAGGCAAAGCCTAACCATAGCAATAAGCTTTAGGATCCAATACTCCCCCATGCAAATTTATGCGAACTGGGGTTCAGGTTTCTGTCACTCCGACAACCCACCATAAGCATTCTTTATACACGATGCATTCCCCTAGGTCCATAAAAATGCGAAGTGTTATGTAGTCGACGTTCACATAACACCACTAGAAGAATAACACCATAACTTAAATATCAATCAACACATATTACTTCAACATCATATGACTACTAGCATCTAGACTTTTCCCATGTCCTCAAGAACTAATAGAACTACTCACAAGACATAAAAGAGATCATGATCAGAGGTGATGAAAATATGATTAACAATGTGGTCATAACAATATTTCTCCAACAAAACTCAATAGCATTCACCACAAAAGATTAATCAATATCGGTAGAGTAGAGGGGATGAATAGTAAAAGGTACAACTCCGATTGCAATGGTGAAGTAGATGGGATGAAGATGGAGATGGTGCTGGTGATGGTGATGATGGTGATTATGATCTTGATGATGCCCGTGACGATGGTGATGACGATGAGGATGATCTCCCCTTCCGGGAGGAATTCTCCCCGACGGAATCTGCCCGCCAGAAAGGTCTTTTCTTCTTTGTAGGTTTCCGCCGCGAAGCGGCGACGGAACTGCGAAAACTCTTCTGTCCCTGTAACTTTTAGGTCAAGGAGATGATATAGGCCAAAGGAGGCCTCTGGGCGCGGCCTAGGGGGGCTCGCGCCAGCAGGTCGCCTGGGTGACCTGTGCCCCCCCTCCGGCCCTCCTTTGGCCAGTCTTCGTGATCTGTTCGGGAACTTCTTCCCTCCAAATTTCAGAACAGTTGGAGATGTTCTGATATTGCAACTCTTCGTGCTATTTTCTCTGTTGAATCCTGCGCCTGCTGTTTCGGCACCGGAAAGTTGTAAACTGTGTAAAATAAGCCAAAACACTATAAGTACATCATCGTAATGTGAAATATATTAATGAATACAGACAAATTATGATGCAAAATAGTGATGCATTTTGGACGTATCATAGGCAAAGCGTTCTTGAGGGCACACGGGAATTTCATCTAGTCACTCTCGTCATGTAGGGTTAATTCACGTTCGGTATTTTGATATTTTGATATGTGGCTGGACCGGTGCTTGGGTGTTGTTCTTGCTTGAAAGAAACATCCAACTTATGATTAACCCTCCCGCAAGAATCTTCAACTACGATAAAAGTATTCAAAATAAATTCTAACAATAGCATTAAACATAGGGATCCAAATCATGTTGGGGAACGTCGCATGGGAAACAAAAATTTTCCTACGCGCACGAAGACCTATCATGGTGATGTCCATCTACGAGAGGGGATTTCCGGTCTACGTACCCTTGTAGATCGCATAGTAGAAGCGTTAGTGAACGCGGTTCATGTAGTGGAACGTCCTCACGTCCCTCGATCCGCCCCGCGAACCATCCCAGGAACCGTCCCCCGATCCGTCCCACGATCTTGTGCCGAACGGACAGCACCTCCGCGTTCAGCACACATACAGCTCGACGATGATCTCGGCCTTCTTGATCCAGCAAGAGAGACGGAGAGGTAGATGAGTTCTCCGGCAGCGTGACGGCGCTCCGGAGGTTGGTGATGATCTAATATCGACAGGGCTCCACCCGAGCTCCGCAGAGACGCGGTCTAGAGGTAAAACCGTGGAGTTATGTGGTCGGGCTGCCTTGGAAAAGTTGTCTCAAATCAGCCCTAATTGCTCCATATATATAGGAGGAGGGAGGGGAGGCTTTCCTTGAGGCTCAAGGAGCCCCAAGGGCTACGCCACCAAGGGAGGAGGAGTGCTCCTCTAATCCTAGTCCAACTAGGATTGGAAAGTGGAGTCCTTCTCTCCTTTCCCACCTCCTTTTTTTCTCTCTTTGATTTTCTATCCGGGGCGCATAGGACCTTCTTGGGCTGTCCCACCAGCCCACCAAGGGATGGTGCGCCACCCCCAAGGCCTATGGGCTTCCCGGGGGTGGGTTGCCCCCTCGGTGAACACGCGGAACCCATTCGTCATTCCCGGTAACTCCGAAACCTTCCGGTAATCAAATGAGGTCATCCTATATATCAATCTTCGTTTTCGGACTATTCCGGAAACCCTCGTGACGTCCGTGATATCATCCGGGACTCCGAACAACATTCGGTAACCAACCTTTTAACTCAAATACGCATAAAACAACGTCGAACCTTAAGTGTGCAGACCCTGCGGGTTCGAGAACTCTCTATACATGACCCGAGTGACTCCTCGGTCAATATCCAATAGCGGGACCTGGATGCCCATATTGGATCCCACATATTCTACGAAGGTCTTATCGTTTGAACCTCAGTGCCAAGGATTCATATAATCCCGTATGTCATTGCCTTTGTCCTTCGGTATGTTACTTGCCCGAGATTCGAACGGCAGTATCCGCATACCTATTTCAATCTCATTTACCGGCATGTTTCTTTACTCGTTCTGTAATACAAAATCCCGCAACTTACACTAAGTCACATCGCTTGCAAGGCTTGTGTGTGATGTTGTATTACCGAGTGGGCCCCGAGATACCTCTCCGTCACACGGAGTGACAAATCACAGTCTCGATCCATACTAACTCAACGAACACCTTCGGAGATACCTGTAGAGAATCTTTATAGTCACCCAGTTACGGTACGACGTTTGATACACACGAAGCATTCCTCTAGTGTCAGTGAGTTATATGATCTCATGGTCATAGGAATAAATACTTGACACGCAAAAAATAGTAGCAACAAAATGACACGATCAACATGCTACGTATATTAGTTTTGGGTCTAGTACATCACATGATTCTCCTAATGATGTGATCCCGTTATCAAGTAACAACACTTGCCTATGGCCAGGAAACCTTGACCATCTTTGATCAACGAGCTAGTCAACTAGAGGCTTACTAGGGACAGTGTTTTGTCTATGTATCCACACAAGCACTGTGTTTCCAATCAATACAATTATAGCATGGACAATAAACGATTATCCTGAACAAAGAAATATAATAATAAATAATTTATTATTGCCTCTAGGGCATATTTCCAACAGTCTCCCACTTGCACTAGAGTCAATAATCTAGTTCACATCACCATGTGATTCCAACGAATCCAACACCCATATAGTTATGGGGTCTGATCACGTCTTGCTCGTGAGAGAGGTTTTAGTCAACGGTTCTGAAACTTTCAGATCCGTGTGTTCTTTACAAATATTTATGTCATCTTATAGATGCTGCTACTATGTGCTATTCGGAAATACTCCAAATATCTAATCTACTATACGAATCCGTTTCACTACTCATAGTTATTCGGATTAGTGTCAAAGCTTGCATCGACGTAACCCTTTACAACGAACTCTTTAACCACCTCCATAATCGAGAAAAATTCCTTAGTCCATCAGTTACTAAGGATAAATTTTGACCGCTGCTAGTGATTCAATCATGGATCACTCTCTGTACCTCTCAACAGACTTTGAGTCAAGGCACACATCAGGTGCGGTACCCAGCATGGCATACTTCAGATTCTACGGCCAAGACATAGAAGACGACCTTCGTCTATTCTCTTTATTCTGCCGGGGTCGGGTTTTGAGTCTTACTCAAATTCACACCTCACAACGCAACCAAGAACTCCTTCTTTGCCGATCTGTTTTGAACTCCTTCAAAAACTTGTCAAGGCATGCATCTTGTTGAAACTTCTATTAAGCGCTTTCGATCTATCTCCATAGATCTTTGATGCTCAACGTTCAAGTAGCGCAATCCAGGTACTCCTTTGAAAACTCCTTTCAAACAACCTTGTATGCTTTACAGAAATTCTACATTACTTCTGATCCACAATATGTCAACCACATATACTTATCAGAAATTCTATAGTGCTCCCACTCACTTCTTTGGAAATACAAGTTTCTCATAAACCTTGTACAAACCCAAAATCTTTGATCATCTCATCAAAGTGTATATTCCAACTCCGAGATGCTTGCACCAGTCCATTGAAGGATCGCTGGAGCTTGCATACTTGCTAGTATCTTTAGGATCGACAAAACCTCCTGGTTGCATCACATACAATGTTTGCTCAAGTAAACCGTCGAGGAAACAATGTTTTGACATCCTATGTGCAATATTTTCATAAATAATGCAGCAACTACTAACATAATTCTAACAGACTTTTTAGCATCGCTACGAGTGAGAAAGTCTCATCATAGTCAACTGTTTGATCTTGTCGGAAACATCTTTGCGACAAGTCGAGCTTTTCTTAATAGTGACTTATCACCATCATCGTCTGTCTTCCTTTTAAAGATCCATCTTTACTCAATAGTCCTATGACCATCAAGTAGTTCTTCCAAAGTCTACACTTTGTTTTCGTACATGGATCCTCTCTCGAATTTCATGGCCTCCAGCCATTTGTTGGAATCCAGGCCCACCATTGCTTTCTCCATAACTCGTAGGTTCATTGTTGCTCAACAACATGACCTCCAAGACAGGGTTACCGTACCACTCTGCACTAGTACGCGACCTTGTCAACCTACGAGATTTCGAGTAACTTGATTCGATGCTCGATGATCACCATCATCAGCTTTCACTTCAATTGGTGTAGGCGCCACAGGAACAACTTCCTCTGCCATGCTACACACTGGTTGAAGTGATGGTTCAATAAACTTATCAAGTTCTACCACCCTCCCACTCAATTCTTTCGAGAGAAACCTTTCCTCGAGAAAGTATCCGTTTCTAGAAACAAACACTTTGCTTTCCGATCTGACATAGGAGATGTACCCAACTGTTTTGGATATCCTATGAAGATGCATTTATCTGCTTTGGGTTCGAGATTATCAGACTGAAACTTTTTCACATAAGTGTCGAAGCCCCAAACTTTCAAGAAACGACAGTTTAGATTTCCCTAAACCTCAATCTATACTGTGTCATCTCAACAGAAATACACGGTGCCCTATTTAAAGTGAATGTGGTTGTCTCTAATGCATAACCCATAAACGATAGTGGTAATTCGATAAGAGACATCATAGCATGCACCATACCAAATAGTGCGTGGCTATGACGTTCAGACACATCATCACACTATGATGTTCCAGGTGGCATGAACTACGAAACAATTTCCACATTGTCTTAACTGCGTACCAAAACTCGTAACTCAGATATTCATTTCTATGATCATATCGTAGACAGTTTATCCTCTTGTTACGACAAACTTCACTCCGAAACAGAATTGAACTTTTCAATATTTCAGACTTGTCATTCATTAAATAAAAACTCTTGTATCCACTCAAATCGTCATTGAAGTAAGAGCATAATGATATCCACTGCGTGCCTCAGCACCCATTGGACTGCATACATCAAAATGTATTACTTCCAACAAGTTGCTATCTTGTTTCATCTTAATGAAAACAAGGCCTTGCTCATGTGGTATGATTTGCATGTCACTAGTGATTCAAAATCAGGTGAGTATAAAGATCCATCATCATGGAGCCTCTTCATGCAATTTATACCAACATGACTCAAGCGGCAGTGCCACAAGTAAGTGGTACTATCATCGTTGCCTTGTATCTTTTGGCACCAATATCATGAACATGTGTAACACTACGATCGAGGTTCAATAAACCATTGAAGGTGATTATTCAAGCAAATAGAGTAACCATGATTCTTTTAAATGAATAATCGTATTGCAATAAACACGATCCAGTCATGTTCATGCTTAACGCAAGCACCAAATAACAATTATTTCGGTTTAACACCAATCCCGATGGTAGAGGGAGCGTGCGATGTTTTGATCATATCAACCTTGGAAACACTTCCAACACATATCGTCACCTCGCCTTTAGCTAGTCTCCGTTTATGCCGTAGCTATCATCTCGTGTTACTAATCACTTAGCAACCGAACCGGTATCCAATACCCTCGTGCTACTAGGAGTACTAGTAAAGTACACATCAACATCATGTATCTCAAATATACTTCTTTCGACTTTTGCCAGCCTTCTTATCTACCAAGTATCTAGAGTTGCTCCGCCTCAGTGACTGTTCCCCTCATTACAGAAGCACTTAGTCTCGGGTTTGGGTTTAATCTTGGGTCTCTTCATTAGTGCAGCAATTGTTTTGCCGTTTCACGAACTATCCCTTCTAGCCCTTGCCTTTCTTGAAACTTAGTGGTTTTACTAACCATCAACTATTGATGCTCCTTCTTGATTTCTACTTTCGCAGTGTCAAACATCGCGAATTGCTCAAGGATCATTGTATCTATCCTTGATATGTTATAGTTCATCACGAAGCTCTCACATCTTGGTGACAGTGACTTTGGAGAACCATCACTATCTCATCTGGAAGATTAACTCCCACTTGATTCAAGCGATTGTCGTACTCAGATAATCTGAGCACACGCTCAACGATTGAGATTTTCTCCCTTACTTTGTGGACAAAGAATCTTGTCAGAGGTCTCGTACCTATTAACAAGGAAACAAGCATGAAATCACAATTTCATCTCTTTAGAACATCTCTTATGTTCCGTGACGTTTCAAAACGTCTTTGGCGCCTTGCTTCTAAGCCATTAAGTATTTTGTACTGAACTATCATGTAGTCATCAGAAACGTGTATGTCGGATGTTCACAGCATCCATAGACGACGCTCGAGGTGCAGCACACCGAGTGGTGCATTAAGGACATAAGCCTTCTGCGCAGCAACGAGGACAATCATGTGCAAAGTTTGCTACTATCAACTTTCAACTAAATTTTCTCTAGGAACATATAAAAACAGTAGAGCTATAGCGCAAGCTACATCGTAATTTGCAAATACCATTAGACTATGTTCATGACAATTAGTTAAATTAATCATATTACTTAAGAACTCCCACTCAAAAAGTACATCTCTCTAGTCATTTGAGTGGTACATGATCCAAATCCACTATCTGAAGTCCGATCATCACGTGAGTCGAGAATAGTTTCAGTGGTAAGCATCTCTATGCTAATCATATCAACTATACGATTCATGCTCGACCTTTCGGTCTCATGTGTTCCGAGGCCATGTCTGCACATGCTAGGCTCATCAAGCTTAACCCGAGTGTTCCGCGTGTGCAACTGTTTTGCACCCGTTGTATGTGAACGTTGAGTCTATCACACCCGATCATCATGTGGTGTCTCGAAACGAAGAACTGTCGCAACGGTGCACAGTCGAGGAGAACACAATTTTGTCTTGAAATTTTAGTGATATATTACCTCATAATGCTATCGTTGTTCTAAGCAAGATAAGGTGCATAAAGGATTAACATCACATGCAATTCATAAGTGACATGATATGGCCATCATCATGTGCTTTTTGATTTCCATGACCAAAGCACCGGCACGATCTTCTTGTCACCGGCGTCACACCATGATCTCCATCAACGTGTCGCCATCGGGGTTGTCGTGCTACTCATGCTATTACTACTAAAGCTACGTCCTAGCAATATAGTAAACGCATCTGCAAGCACAAATGTTAGTTTAAAGACAACCCTATGGCTCCTGCCGGTTGCCGTACCATCGACGTGCAAGTCGATATTAACTATTACAACATGATCATCTCATACATCCAATATATCACATCACATCGTTGGCCATATCACATCACAAGCATACCCTGCAAAAACAAGTTAGACGTCCTCTAATTGTTGTTGCATGTTTTACGTGGTGACCATGGGTATCTAGTAGGATCGCATTTTACTTACGCAAACACCACAACGGAGATGTATGAATTTCTATTTAACCTCATCCAAGGACCTCCTCGGTCAAATCCGATTAAACTAAAGTTGGAGAAACCGACACTCGCCGGTCATCTTTGAGCAACGGATTTACTCGTAGCGATGAAACCAGTCTCTCGTAAGCGTATGAGTAATGTCGGTCCGAGCCGCTTCGATCCAACAATACCGCGGAATCAAGAAAAGACTAAGGAGGGCACCAAAAAGCACATCACCGCCCACAAAAACTTTTGTGTTCTACTCGAGAAGACATCTACGCATGAACCTAGCTCATGATGCCACTGTTGGGGAACGTCGCATGGGAAACAAAAAATTTCCTACGCGCACGAAGACCTATCATGGTGATGTCCATCTGTGAGAGGGGATTTCCGATCTACCTACCCTTGTAGATCGCACAGCAGAAGCGTTAGTGAACGCGGTTGATGTAGTGGAACGTCCTCACGTCCCTCGTTCCGCCCCGCGAACCGTCCCACGAACCGTCCCGCGATCCGTCCCACGATCTAGTGCCGAACGGACAGCACCTCCGCGTTCAGCACACGTACAGCTCGACGATGATCTCAGCGTTCTTGATCCAGCAAGAGAGACGGAGAGGTAGATGAGTTCTCCGGTAGCGTGATGGCGCTCCGGAGGTTGGTGATGATCTAATCTCGGCAGGGCTCCGCCCGAGCTCCGCAGAGACGCGATCTAGAGGTAAAACCGTGGAGTTATGTGGTCGGGCTGCCTTGGAAAAGTTGTCTCAAATCAGCCCTAATTTCTCCATATATATAGGAGGAGGGAGGGGAGGCTTGCCTTGAGGCTCAAGGAGCCCCAAGGGCTGCGCCACCAAGGGAGGAGGAGTCCTCCTCCAAACCTAGTCCAACTAGGATTGGAAAGTGGAGTCCTTCTCTCCTTTCCCACCTCCTTTTTTTCTTTCTCTTTGATTTTCTATCCTTGGCGCATAGGACCTTCTTGGGCTGTCCCACCAGCCCACCAAGGGCTGGTGCGCCACCCCCAAGGCCTATGGGCTTCCCCGGGGTGAGTTGCCCCCCGGGTGAACACCCGGAACCCATTCGTCATTCCCGGTACATTCCCGGTAACTCCCAAAACCTTCCGGTAATCAAATGAGGTCATCCTATATATCAATCTTCATTTCCGGACTATTCCGGAAACCCTCGTGACGTCCGTGATCTCATCCGGGACTCCGAACAATATTCGGTAACCAACCTTTTAACTCAAATACGCATAAAACAACATCGAACATTAAGTGTGCAGACCCTGCGGGTTCGAGAACTATGTAGACATGACCCGAGTGACTCCTCGGTCAATATCCAATAGCGGGACCTGGATGCCCATATTGGATCCCACATATTCTACGAAGGTCTTATCGTTTGAACCTCGGTGCCAAGGATTCATATACAGCGTATGTCATTCCCTTTGTCCTTCGGTATGTTACTTGCCCGAGATTCGATCGTGAGTATCGCATACCTATTTCAATCTTGTTTACCGGCAAGTCTCTTTACTCGTTCCGTAATACAAAATCCCGCAACTTACACTAAGTCACATCGCTTGCAAGGCTTGTGTGTGATGTTGTATTATCGAGTGGGCCCCGAGATACCTCTCCGTCACACGGAGTGACAAATCCCAGTCTCGATCCATACTAACTCAACGAACACCTTCGGAGATACCTGTAGAGCATCTTTATAGTCACCCAGTTACGTTGCGACGTTTGATACACACAAAGCATTCCTCCGGTGTCAGTGAGTTATATGATCTCATGGTCATAGGAACAAATACTTGACACGCAGAAAACAGTAGCAACAAAATGACACGATCAACATGCTACGTCTATTAGTTTTGGGTCTAGTCCATCACATGATTCTCCTAATGATGTGATCCCGTTATCAAGTAACAACACTTGCCTATTGCCAGGAAACCTTGACCATCTTTGATCAACGAGCTAGTCAACTAGAGGCTTACTAGGGACAGTGTTTTGTCTATGTATCCACACAAGCACTGTGTTTACAATCAATACAATTATAGCATGGACAATAAACGATTATCATGAACAAAGAAATATAATAATAACTAATTTATTATTGCCTCTAGGGCATATTTCCAACAAATCATCCCCTTACGAAGTAGTGCATAGACTGGGGTTTAAGTTTTTGTCACTCTCGCAACCCACCCTCTAATTACTACTCCACAATGCATTCCCTTAGGCCCAAATATGGTGAAGTGTCATGTATTCGACTTTCACATAACACCACTAAGGGAATCACAACATTCATATCACCAAAATATCAAACGAATATCAACTTCACATGACTATTTGCAACATGACTTCTCCCGTGGCCTCAATAGAAAAAGTAACTACTCACAAGTGATAAACATGTTGATGATCAGAGAGGTATTAAATAGCATAATGGATCTGAACATATGATCTTCCACCAAATGAACCATAAAGCATCAACTACAAGATGTAATTAACACTGCTAGACACACCCTAGGTACCAATCTGAGGTTTCGGTACAAGATTGAGTACAAGAGATGAACTAGGGTTTTGAAAGGAGATGGTGCTGATGAATATGTTGATGGAGATTGGCCTCCAGAAGATGAGAGGGTTGTTGCTGATGATGATGGCCTCGATTTCCCCCTCCGGGAGGGTAGTTCCTTCGGCAAAATCGCTCTGCCAGAGGACAAAAGTGCTCCTTCCCAGGTTCCGCCTCGAGACAGCAGCGCTTCGTCCTGAAAGTCCTCCTCTTATTTTTTTAGGTTAAAAGGGATTTTATACCAGAAGATGATCGCCCCCCCCCCCCGGTACTAGGTGGTCCAGGTGGCACACTAGACATTAGGCCGCGTGAGGGGGGCCTTGCACGCCCTAGTGTCTAGTGGGTGTCTGGTAGCCCCCCCGGTACTTCTTTGCTCCAGTATTTATTATTTATTATAAAATAAATCTCCGTAGATTTCTTGCCCAATTGGAGATGTGCAGAATAGGTATCTCTGACATAGCTTTTTCACGTCCAGAATTCCATATGCCGGCATTCTCCCACTTGATGTGAACCTTCCATATTATGAGAGAAAATGCATTAGAATTACTCCACCAAGTGGCAAAATGCTTAAAAACACTATAAATAACAGTAACAAAAGCTGATGCAAAATGGATGTATCCATTGGCATGTCATAAAAGAACAATTCATGCACATCAAATAAAGGCCAATACATAGCATAAGTAGTTTCTTACAATTTTATCCTGTTGGAAACATAAAGAGGTGGAGATGTAGTTCCTCTCTCATAGTAATTACTAGTAGTAGCGACAAGCACATGCATATTATATCCATCAAAATCATCATGTGTAATGGTAAAATGCAACCCATCAATATAATCCTTAATAAGAGCAAACTTCTCCGAAATAGTGAAATAGTGTAGTTGGGAGAATTCAAAAAGACAATAGGACTATCATGTGTGGGTGCAATAGCAATAATTTCATGATTATCATAAGGAATTGTAGCAACTTCATATCCATAAGCATAATTCACATTGTCATCATAGCCACAAGCATAGCAAGAATCAATCTCGTCAAAAAGAGATATTTCAAATGAATCCACGGGATCATAGCAATCAACATAGCATTCATCCTTTGGTAAGCACAAAGGGACATTAAAAAATGTATGAGTTGAAGAGTTACTCTCATTAGAAGGTGGGCACGGGTAGCTAATCCGCTCTTTGTCCTCATCATCTTTTCCATCCAATGAGCTCAAAGTTTCAACAATTTCCTCTTCCATAGATTCCTGCAAAATATTATTCTCTTCCAAGGCAGCGATCATTCTTTCAATAAATTCTTTAACATAAGCATTAGAAGCACTAGTTTTCATCGCAATATTTAAGTATGGCAAAAAAATAGATTTGTAAAGAGTAGCACCATACTTTTCAATCAAAGAAGAAATTTCATAAGCAACCTTAAAAGCAACAAATTCTTCAATTTGTTCAACATCATAATAACAATAGGCGACCTTAGCATAAGAAGATAATATTTCATTATCATTAAACGCAAATTGATAAGGAAGGTGTATTTTGGTTTCTTCAGTACAAAGACTAAAATCATATATTTCGCATAAATTCCAAGCATAACAACACAAAGTATTAATATGATCCACAAGAGTTTCCGTTTTTGAGATAAGCGGTGTCACAGATAATTAGCATGCTCATCTAATGATTTTCCCTCCACTAAACTAGTTGGGGTTTCAGCACGAGCACATAGGGATCGAAGATGATCCAAGTAAAAAAGCTTCAGCAGTATGATAGATTTTGGGTGGTTCTTCAACCATTGGTTTGGTAGGTACAACTATTTTTTGGTATTCTGTGTTTCCTACCCATAACTAAAGATAGAAAACAAGAAAGAAACAAAATCTACTTAGTGATAAAGCAAACAAGCACACATGAGAATATTCACCCCCATACTATTGCTCCCCGGCAACTCCATCAGAAAAAGGTCTTGATAACCCACAAGTGTAGGGCATTGTTTGTAGCCATTTTTGATAAGTAATATTGTCGAACCAAATGAGGATCTAAAGGTAGAACAAATATTTCCTCAAGTTCTATCGACCATCGATACAACTCTACGCACACTTAACGTTTGCTTTACCTAAAACAAGAATAAAACTAGAAGTACTTTGCAAGAAAATAAAGAACAAGTAAATAAAAGTTTAGGGTTCTTTATTACAAATCTTTTTGTGTAAGGCAAGAGAAACATTGTCCATAGGCAATTGAATATAAAATGATAGATACTTATCATGTGCAGTGAGGGAGAGGCATACGCTAACACACTTTCCATACTTGGATCATATGCACGTATGATTGGATCTCTAGCAATCATCCACAACTATTAAAAATCATTGAGGTAAACCCAACCATAGCATTGAACATCAAGTCTTCTTTACTCCCATATGCGCACAACTCCCTTACTTGGGTGTAAGTTTCTGTCACTCTCACCACCCACTATAAGAGAATCATGAACATATTGAAAACCCTCCAGCGTGTATCCTTCATGCTTGTGCATCACGGTAGACACCATAGGACAGCACCATATCAACACACAACTCATATCATGTAACACCCTGTGTTTAGCCTTCCTAACTAATTTACTTATTTCAAAAATTAGGACCAATTTAAAAATTTTGTGAATGTTTGTGATGCTTTAAGTGACTATTGTTTGCCTACTTGCTTGTATGCATGTGCTTGCTCCCCAATAATGCTTGCTATTCTCCAACTCACCTCCTTATCCCATGTTCTCCTGCCTAATCATAATGCCATGTGTTTAGGACCAGTATCTATTTTTACCAAATATTATTTTCAGCAAAAGCATTTCTTTGAATTAAACTTTCAAACCCGTGAGATGAGATTTGTACTACAAGTCCTCGAATTAGGGAAATTATTTTGCACCAATTATTTTATTTGAAACCCATTATCAAATTGACTTCTCAAAACCACCATATTATTATTTTAAAAGTTATTTTAGCAATTTATTTAAAAGCCTTCCCGTGAGGCCAGAAATGGTCTTTGTGAAGGAAAGATAATTTTTATTGCTTTCAAAAATATTTAGGAAAAATTAGGGAAACTCAATGGATATATTTATTGCATATGTATGAGTTTCAACACATGGTCATGTTCAAAATATTGGTCAAACCCCTCCAAAACCATTCCTGCCTATTTCAACCTTTTGGAATATTTCTATAAGAAATATTCTCAATAAATTCCAGTAAAATTCTAGCATGTCACCTAGGATATGTTTGATGATCTTGCCAAGTTTCATCTCAATCCAAGTTGATTTGACTCCCTTAATTATTCTAAAACCCTATCTGTCCAGATTCAAATTTGAGCAACTCATCATTGTCAAGTATCTTCAAATGTGCTCAAATTTTGTGGACATGTTCTAATACTCCAATAATGCATCACCACAAAGTGGTACATCAAGGAGAAAAGAAGAACTTATCCAAGCCCCTCGAAACCCTCTCTGTTGATTTCTGACTTTGTGAAACTTTACATTATAAAGTTTATCAAATTGACCCCAAACTTTTTGTGCATGCCTTAATGCTCAAATAATGCCCCATACCAAATATTGGATTTGTGGGAATTGATTTGAATAGTTTTGTAAGCAGAAAGACATTTCATCCAATTTCAAGGGTTTTCCAAGTCTACATTGGAAACCTTCTCCACCAAATCCCAAATTTTGTGTCCAAGCTTATTTTCATCTATTATTTGACCCTGTCAAGTTTCAAAATCATTGAAGTCCATATGGTTGCTCTGCCACTTATCAAACACCTTATTGGCTACTTTGGCCCCTTCCACTTTAACCCTTGAGCTCAACTTTTTACCACAGCTTCACATAGTTACATTTTACCTCCAGTAATGTTTCCATGGCCATTGGGCAATTATTGGAGAGAGCATCCATGTGACTACTCCTCATTTTACCATTGGAATCACTATTTTACCCCTCTTGCCTCACTTCTGCTTAAGCCAAAGCCCCCATCTCTTTCCAGAGGGTGCCTAGCATACCAAGGCATTGTTTCAAGCCAAGAGATGTCATGCTCATTTGGAGAAAATGAGAAGCACATCCTCAAATTGATTTATGGCTAAAAGGTAGCTTTGTACATCAAGTGCTAGCTACACCTCTTGGCTTGAGCTGAAACTTTGCAGAAATGTAGTCCTTCCATGCCTAAGACTGCTAGACGTGCTTTTTCCCCTTTATCACTCAGGTAATTGACCTCACCATTAGCCCTAAGTTTGTTGTTGCAAACTTAACCTCAGTCAACAGCCATTCAAATCAACTCCACTAGAGACCAAACTCCTCACTCACCTTCCAGATAGCATGCCCCACCTACCAGACAACTTTGACTGGTCGTTAGGGCCCTCTTGGCACTAGTGCCCGTGGTGACCACCATCCTGGACTGTAATAAGGGTGCTCTGCACCTTCTTGCTTTCCTCCAGACCATTTCTGGCCAAACCAGCTTGTCTAAGCATGTCTCAGCATCTTATTTTGACAATTCCAAGCATCTCCATCCACCAGCTAGCCTCCAAACTCCTTCTGTGGTGTGTGGCATCCCTGCACAGAAAGCTCCAGAGAGCTCCCGATCGCTCTCTTCCTCTTTCCCCTCTTATTCCCTCTCTCCCCGAGCCTCTGCGGCTCTGGAATCTCTTCCTCTCTCCCTTGGGCTCCTCCTGAGCATCACTCCTCCTCCAGGGCTCTCTCCCCTCCTCCATGACCGGCTGTGGCCAAAGCTCCCCCACTGGGAGCAGCTCCGAATCGAGCAACCAGGGCTCCCCCTCGCCCCTGGGTTCTCCGGTGAGCCCTCCCCGTTGCTACGCATTCCCCCTTAGTGCCCCATCTCCTCCCTAGGCACCGCACGCCCGAGGCCTGTGAAGGCCAGCGGCCTCCCTCGTAGCCACCCCAACCGGTGCCGCTGCCGCCCCTCCCCGCTAGCGCGTAGGATGTGGTCGGCCGCGGCGCAGCCGCCCGAGCTCGCAGGTGTGCCTGGCCTCGCTGGAGGTAGCGAGGGGAGCAAGAGCCGGTGCGCCCTCGAGCTCGTGCCCCTCCCATGCGTGAGCGGGAGGTGGGAGATGGAACTAGCACGTGTGGCCCCCACGTTAGCCTCACGCTGGTCGGGCGCCCGAGATAAGTGGTCGCGCCTAAATTCAAAACCTATCCAAATATGTGCATGGCACATTTTTCGAGAGCAACTTTCTGTGGAGCATCCATTTAAATCCAAATCTGAATATATTTGGCCCCACTTTGTAAATTCCTAGCATATTCAAATCAACTCCAATTGGAGTGATTCGAATTTCTATAGCCACCTAATATCATGCCCCATTTTTGAAGCCTTGGTCAACATTTTTGTGTGACTTACTTCTGTTGCAATAAATAAATAGCTTCCTATTGCTATGTATTCCATATTAGAAATTTCTAAAATATTCATTTCAACTCCAAATCCAATGAAACAACTTTGTAAATATTTCTAAAATTGTTCTCTGTTAAATGGGTGCCTCCACTCATTTTTATCATAATATTTTCTGTGGGCTTCATAAAGAATCCCCTACCCCTCCTTTCTTCCATTCAGAAATCCCCGGTGATCCAAACCTTCTATGGCAAGCTTCAGGTATTTTTCTTATGACCAGAGAGGTCCAACAAAAATATAACTTATATTTATGTAGCACTTTTATTTCTGCCTATTGTGTGTCTTACCATGATGGTTTCCGATCATAGTTGACGGGAAGTCGAAGTACTCGGAGTTGGAGAGGAAGGCCTCGAAGACCCGATGACTTATGTGAGCAAAGGCAAGCACCCCTTTGACCTTGACTGAGCATATGTTATATTGCATGTTAAGATAGCAAGTATTTCCATTGCATATGATCATAAGTGCTGGTAAATCACTATGGTGATGTTACCGACGGCTCCTCCGGAGCACATGCATTGAGCTTGATCCTACCCCTTGAGGATCATCCTACTATCATGTAGACAAGTAATGCTAGAGTAAATTGCATGAGCATGTTGTTGGTATAACTCAAGGAGTTTATAAAACCCCATCAGGTGCCACTAATGCCCGAGGGTGATGATGAGTCAGGTGGCCACTTTTGGTGAAGTGGTGCACCGGGTATTTTGAGTGAGTATGGTTTCAGAAATGGGATTAGATTTATGATGTGTCGACCGTCCCAACCTTACCAGTACGACCACGTTACCCCTTATGGGACGGGTCTATGATGATTACTCTGGTCGGTGCTAGCAAAGAGCCACATTACTAGTGGCGGGAGGTCACTCTCGTGATGGGGTCGTGCCAGGTAGGATTACTATGCCATTTTGATGAGTTCCAGGCACATTGTTGGTCCCTGCATGGTTGATACTATCCAGAGTCGGTGCTCGTAAGACGTACAACATGTGGGTTGGGTACAAATCGAGTGGACCTCTTTCTCTAGTATCGTCAGGGGAAAGGCATTGATCGGGTACTTACCTCGGGTATGTTATATACCGCGAGTCGTGGATGACACGAAAGTTTCCTGGATCTCGTGGGTCCAGCGTACTGCCTCTGCAGAGTGTAAAACTATTCGAATAGTCGTGTCCACGGTCAAGAACAGTTGGGTAATCCTAATTAAACTACGCCCAGTTATTTCCGCATAAACCAAGTGTGTGTGAGTGGTGATAAAAAGGAGTTATTATGAAGGTAATGATATGACCAAGTTTGGTGACTTGGCATATAGGGTGAACCCGGATGGTTCAGCCCTCGGAAGATATATTGATATCTGTAACCTGTTCTTCAAAAGTAATTCTTTGACTTAATGCATATTCATGATCAACCCTTATTGCGAGCTAGCACGCTACCTAGTCAGAATGCATGTAGGTTAAGGCTGATTGTATGGATTCACGCTTTCAACCAATAATCTAGCTATTGGTCCAGTTTGGTGTGTTGGCCTTTAAGGCCCTATATATGTAAGACCCAACATCAATGGTCATTTATTGTATAAATGGTATGTATGGATGTAAGACTCTTATTATTCAGTTTCTGTGTGTTCGGTGAGCATTGATCTCTGGGATCACTGAGCACGATCGTTTGGCGATCTCGACTCGTAAGTCGGGGTCCCCACATATTAATAACATCATATCACAATTAACCTGTAGAACAAAACGGATCTACTCAAACATCATAGGATAGCAACATATTATTGGGAAATAGTATGTAGTGTTGAGCACCATGTTTAAGTAGAGAGTTATAGCGAGAAAAGAGGTGCTACACCGCTGCATAAAGGGGGAGAGAATTGGTGTTGACGGCAGCAAGATTGTTGATTTAGATCGCTGTCACGCTCCTTGCCCCGGCGGCACTTCGACACCACCGGGAGAGAGGGGAGAGAGCCTCCCCTCCTTATTATTCTTCCTTGGCCTCCCCCAAGATGGGAGGATAGTTCCCCCTCTTTTCCATGGCCTCCATGGGGGCGGAGGTGCAGGAGCCCCTCCGAGATTGGATATCCCTCTCGGTTCTCTTGTGTTTCGCGTTCCTGTTTTCTGGCCCTTCACCGTTTCTTACACTTCCGGAGATCCGTAACTCACACCAGGCTGAAATTTTGAGGGCAATTTTTATCCATAAATTAGCTTTCTTGCACCCTAAGAAGATCCCCAACCGACTTACAAGGTGGCCAGTAGGCACCACCCCGTGCCAGGGGGTATGGGTCGCGCCCTGGTACCTAGTGGAGGTCGTGGGCCTCCGTTTGCGTTGATTCGACGTCCCAAAAATCACATATATTCCAAAATAATTCTCTGTAAATTTTTATGATTTGATATGGATATTCTACGAAACAAAAAACATGCAACAAACATGAACTAGCACTTGGCACTGGATGAGTATGGTAGTCCAATAAATCATAAAAATGTTGCCAAAAATATGTGAAAGTTGTATAATATCGGCATGGAACAATCAGAAATTATAGATACGATGGATACGTATCAGCGCCCGCCAGCGAGGTTGGACCGGGGCCACCCCTAGTGTCACTAGCACGTCGCCTACTGGCCTAAGTTGACGAGTTGAGCGTGGTCAACTAGATGATCGGGCACTGCCGAGTCACTGCGACACTAGTAGAAAACAGGGCTTTGGTCCACTTGATGAAACGCCATTAGTCCCCGTTCACTTACGAACCGGGACCCATGGGGGCATCGGTCCCGGTTCGTGAGGCCAGGCCGCCGGCCAGGCCTCGTGGGACATTGGTCCCGGTTCATCTCGCCCCTTTGGTCCCGGTTCCGGACACGAACCGGGATGAATGTGCCTCGCTCCCGGCCCACAACAATTGGTCCCGGTTTTTGGCTGGAACCGATACTAAATGTTGTCCTTCACTCCCGCTTCCGTCCACAAATCAGGACCAATGCTTTGCCTATATATAACACCCGACCACGAGCAGAGCAGTGCACTGCTCTGTTTTTTTCTACCGGTCGTGGGAGAGCTTTATGGTGCTCTGGCTTACCTCCTATGCACATGAGGTGTTCGATGAAATGCCCAAGGAACACTTAAGCTTTCTCCTCTCGAAGATCCTTGTCCAAGCTCAAATTTCCTCTAGTTTTGGGTAGCTTTGGCGGTTTGTCTGTGTCCCGTCCCCGTCCTCACCGCCGTCGATCCCCCCGCCCATCTCGGCGTCGGCACCATTGTGGTTGGTCTCTTCTTCATATCTTCTTTCTAAAAGAAAAAAGTTCTTACTTGTATGATTTAGATAGATACTTGTGTAATTTTCTTACTTCTATTATTGTTTGTTATTATATAGTGCGATGGTTTTGGTATCCGCCTCCGTCGGCCCTCGTCCTTTCTATCATTCAGATGTGGTATATATTATCTTTTATAACTATCTATTTTATTTAGTGTTTACGACAATTATGCCGAACAACGTGACATAGATTTTTTATCTAGGAGGTATGTGAACCGGAAATTCGAACCGACATACAAATTCTTGTCGAGAAGTAAAATTTGGTTGAAAAATAAAATGGTAACTTGAAAGAAAAATTACAAAGAGTTGAAGAGGGGAAGATGATATTAGAGTTGGATGTTGCCGATGTGCGTGACGATCACAAGATCAAGATGAATGCAATGCGCTTGAAGATTATAAACATTAGAAAATATGCCATTCATACTGGGGCTTGGTATCATTATGCCGTTGGATCAATTTGTACCTTAGTTGCGATTATGATCACATTTGTTGTTGCATTTAAGAACGTTATGTATTTATTTTGGTCACTACTGTACTTTGGCTAATTTTTCGATTCATGATATGTTGTGATGGTGTTTAATACACGCACCCATGTAGAAAAAGCGAAATAAGTTCGAAAAATTAAATGCCTTTTGTAGCATATGAGTTTTTCGTATGAAACCATCATACTTCGAGAGAGATTGTCTCATTTGTACACGAAGTGCATCCAGTTTTTGCGGCAACCCTCTCAATTTTTTAGTACATGCTATGTTGGTGAAATGATGATACCATGCCAACTTTCAACCTATTAAGAGTTGATTTGTAGTGCTTTTCAATTTCTCGGTCATTTAGCTCCAAAAATCAGTAAAAGCATGAAAAATACCAAATGAAGTAAAAAAAAAGTGTTGAAAACTGAAGATGTGGCCTTGAATGGTTCATTTGAACACACAAAAAGTTTGGAGTTCAAATAAGTTCGAAAAAACGAAATGCCCTTTGTAGCAGATGAATTTTCATATGAAACCCTCATACTTCGAAAGAGATTGTCTGATTTGTACACGAAGTGCATCCAGTTTTTGCGGCAACCGTCTCAACTTTTTTGCACATGCTATTTGGGTGAAATGATGATACCATGCCAACTTTCAACCTATTAAGAGTTCATTCGCAGTGCTTTTCAATTTCTTGGTCATTTAGCTCCAAAAAAATCAGTAAAAGCATGAAAAATACCAAATGAAGTCAGAAAGTGTTGAAAAGTGAAGATGTGGACTTGAATAGTTCATTTTGAACACACAAAAAGTCTGGAGTTCAAATAAGTTCGAAAAAATGAAATGCCTTTTGTAGTAGATGAGTTTTCGTATGAAACCTTGAGACTTCGAAAGAGATTGTCCGATTTGTACACAAACTGCATCTAGTTGTTGCGGCAACTGTCTCAACTTTTTAGCACATGCTATGTGGGTGAAATGATGATACCATGCCAACTTTCAACCTATTAAGAGTTCATTTGTAGTGCTTTTCAATTTCTAGGTCATTTAGCTCCAAAAAATCAGTAAAAGCATGAAAATTACCAAATGAAGTCGGAAAGTGTTGAAAATTGATGATGTGGCCTTGAATGGTTCATTTTGAACACACAAAAAGTCTGGAGTTCAAATAAGTTCGAAAAAATGAAATGCCTTTTGTAACATATGAGTTTTCGTATGAAACCCTCATACCTCGAAAGAGATTGTCGATTTGTACACGAAGTGCATCCTGTTTTTGCGGCAACCCTCTCAACTTTTTAGCACATGCTATGTGGGTGAAATGATGATACCATGCCAACTTTCAACCTATTAAGAGTTCATTTGTAGTGCTTATCAATTTCTGGCTCATTTATGTCTAAAAAATTAGTAAAAGCATGAAAAATACCAAATGAAGTCAAAAAGTGTTGAAAATTGATGATGTGGCCTTGAATGGTTCATTTTGAACACACAGAAAGTCTCGAGTTCAAATAAGTTCGAAAAAATGAAATGCCTTTTGTAACACATGACTTTTCGTATGAAACCCTCATACTTCAAAAGAGATTGTCCGATTTGTACACGAAGTGCATCTACTTTTTGCGGTAACCCTCTCAACTTTTTAACACATGCTATGTGGGTGAAATGATGATACCATGCCAACTTTAGACCTATTAAGAGTTCATTTGTAGTGCTTTTCAATTTATGGGTCATTTAGCTCCAAAAAATCAGTAAAAGCATGAAAAATACCAAATGAAGCCAGAAAGTGTTGAAAATTGATGATGGGCCTTGAGGTCGACGTCGAGGGTGTAGCGGGTGGGCATGAGGTGGGTGAAGTTGACGAGCTTGAGGAAGACCTTGACACGGGACTTCTTTGCCGTCTTCTTGGCCGAGTCCTTGTGGATCACCTTCTTCGGGTATTTGGCCAGGCCGCGACCAGGCAGTGCCCGTAGGGGCGGTCATGGGTTCCCTCCTCAAACACGGGCACGATCACCACCTTCTTTCCGGCGTACCTCCCCTGCAGCAGGATCACTGCCTTGCCCGGCTTCAGGAACTTCACCATCTTCCTTCTCCTCTCCTCGCGTTGCGCTGCCGCCGATGGGTTTCGGGTTGGGTGAGGGGTTGGAGGTTATGGGCGGGGGAAATCTGGCGGCGTGGGTAGGGAGGAGATTATATAGGGTTGGCGGTGCTAGGGTTTCGCCGAATCATGTGAAGAATAGATCTTGTTTTCTATGTCTCTTCACCAAGCACCTCGGCCGTGGCAGGCACAGGCCATTCGTGTCGGTTTGTAGCACCAATCGGGACCAAAGATATCCTTTCGTGTCGGTTGGTAGAGCAAACCGGGACCAAAGACTCCCTTTAGTGTCGGTTTGCGGCACAAACCGGGACTAAAGGTCTCTTCTTCCCGCCCGTTAGGCTCCTCAAAATGGACCTTTAGTCTCGGTTTGTTCCACAAACCGGGAGAACAGGTTATAGCATATATGGCGGGAGTTATCGAATTTTCCCCAACCTCTCCCATTTGCCCCGCGCCCCTGCCGCCGATCCATTCCTCCTCCTCGTCGCTGCCGTCACCTAGCCCGTCGTCGTCGCCCCCCCCCCCCCCGCCACGAGCCCGTCATCGTTGCCACCCCCGAGACCATTGTCGTCGCCGCTCCCTCCCCGAGCCCATCGTCGTCGTCGCCCCCGAGCTCGTCGTCGTCGCTACCCCCGCCCCGAGCCTGTCGACGACCTCGACCCCGGCCTCGACCCCGACACCGACCCAAACCTATGGTGAGACATCCCCATGCCTAGGGTTCTTGATAGGATATGATTCTTGTATATTTGCAAAATATTTGCTCAAGCCCCGAATGTTGTTGCGGAAATATTTGCAAAATTTACATATTGTGTTTTATTATTGTATATTTGGTGTCATACTTGCATGTTGAGAAAAACAGGTAGTGGGTGCTAGCTAAATTCAAATGAGATGATTACTGTATAAATGATAACTAGAAAGTAAAACATTAAACAATAAGAAAATTTTCTGAGGGGAATTTGTCTCGACGTCGACGATGCCTGGCCCGCATCCTCATCGTCGAGTGATCAGCGAAACATGCTTGATAGGCGCAAGCATGTCCGGGACTAGGCTCCGCCAGGCTATCACTTGGAGGTGCTACCTTCCGGGGGCGCACCCTAGTGAGGAATCCGGGTCTCATCGTTGACTTGGAGCTTCTTTGGTGGCGGTCGCGTGGGCCATTATCGGTGCTGAGGGAGCTGGCCCCCATGAAGGTGGTATGTCGTTGTGTCAAGGAGGAGGACGAGCACGTCTGTCGCTACATGGCTGCGTTGGATGCCAGGTTCTCCAATACGTGCCAGGTTCTCCAGGAACATCACCCGAGCTATGATCTGGTGATGGTTCCTTATCTTTGGGTTGCCACCGCCTGCACCGTGAGACGTCAATTGAGTTTTTATTAGTGATATTGTATGATAATATTCGATATGTATTAGTGATAATATCGGTTATGTTTCCGTTTGTCGTTGCTCCTTGTATGACTTTCATGAGTTGTTAAATGAGTATGATGATGATGAGTTATATGTCATTTATTTGATGTATGGAACGGGTTGACTTTAGGTGTCGTGGGGGTCGCTTCACCATCTTTTCCTTGTGATCTAGATAGAGGAAGAATCCCGACTATTGTCGTCGGGGTCGCTTCTCCTTCTTTTCCTTGTGCTACATATTTGTAATGCACTAGGGAAAGGAGGAGTAGTGACCATCACCGACGGTCGAAATATCAGAGGGAGTGCCCACCATATACGTGAGATGAGAGTTTAGGAAGGAAAGACTCGACAGGCCTAAAGTCAACCCGTTGCATATTGAGTAATAGTGATATGTGTGTAGATCAATTTTAGGAAGGAAATGTCTGACGATGAAAGGAAATTCGCTATGTGCGAATACTGCCAAGAGGAGCGCGGCCTGTGCGACACGCCTCACCTAGTTGATGATAGGCGCTTCAGCATCATGCTCGATGAGGACTTCGAAGTGGATAAAGTAAGTCACGACGACAAGTCTTTTTTCGTAATTAAGCATGACATCTTTTGATTCAACTTATAATTTTTATTTTTTACTATTCTACTAGCGTATCCCCTTCCATGCAAGAATTTATGTCTTGGATAAGATTGGTTTGAGTACTGAAAAAACTATGGAGGTAAAGATAGTTCACTTGAGGACCGAGCATGGTTATACTTTTGCCGTGAAGTTGTACAACGCAGACACCTACTCCTTTTTTGAATGCAAAACTTGGGTAGCACTATGCAAGGCTTATGCATTTGAGCCAAATATGCTTATCACCTTTGATATTCGTCCAGAAGATGAAATTGAAGGTAATATCAACATCTGGGTCGATGTGCAGACGCCTCCAGTTCTACCATTATGTGAGTTTCTCAACCATATTTATTAAGTAATTTATATTGTTTATTTAAAAATAGTTGACAACTTATTTCCATGGACAGCTTATTTTCATTCTTCAAAAAATGTACGGAAGATGGTAGACAGAACCTATTACTACAATGATGAAGCAGGATCAACTTGGAAGGAGAAACATCATCTTGTCGCATTTATCAATGATCTTGACAATTACAATACCTATCAGCAAACTCCCCCATATTATGATCAATACGTGTCACTAATGCACGTGGTGAACTACGGTAACATGCATGGAGATTGCATGGTACGATTTTCTACTATTACGACATCCGTGCATCTTTTGCATAAATTCTTGTAAAACTAAACTACATTGATAGCTACAAAGTTAATACTATGTTTTTCAACAGAAAATCCCGCAAGATTGTGTGCCTCATCTGATGTTTCCAAGAGGTCGCGTTGATTTTATGAGCATACGACCAGCACGGCCAAATCAGCCTAGAATCTGCATCACTCATGTCCATACCGGATTTCTAAAACAGATGAAATGACAGTCAAAGATTGGAAAAAATGTATGGTCGATCGTAGAGAGCTACTTGGAAGCAACATTGTGCGTAGGCCCAGAATGGGAGACAAGATGATCTCCATTCTCCATAATGGAGAGTCAGGGCCTATCTTGTTTTATGATATTCTACCTAAGAGAGGGTAGAGTAGGTCCTATGAGAGACGAGTAGGTCCTAGGCACAATGTGTTATTATGTGCTACAATGTGTTACAGTTGATGATGATGAGGAGGAGGAGTTGTGATTATGACTAGTGACCAACTTTTTTTATATGATGTCTCATTAACGAAAATGATGATTAAATAGTGTTGGTGGTAATGACTATGATGATTATTAGGTATAGTGATGCAAGAATTTTTATATTAATATGATGATGATGATGTTGATCATGATTATCATGATGATTTGTTATTATGATCATGATTAGTTATTATATCATTGGGGGAGGAAAGTGGATTAGATTCATGTGTGGATGAATCTTCGACGTTGTTCATTAGCCTAGATGTCGTAAATGAATGGTCGGGACGCCACAATACCTAATAGACCGAGGATAACTTGCTAAAGTCGTTACTTCTACATCACGGAGAAAGAGAGGACACTTCTTTCTATTAGCTATATAACACAATATGAAACCCCTAAATTAACCCTCCAAAACCCCCAACACCCCCCCATTCAAACAAAACCCACCTCCTGGTCCCGGTTGGTATTACCAACCGGGACTATAGGCCCTCCTGCCTGGGCTCCCCGTAGAGGCCACGTGGAGGCCCTTCTGTCCCGGTTGGTAAAGGAACCGGGACTAAAGGTTTTGGGCTTTAGTTTTGGCCCTTTAGTCCCGATTCCGAAACAGGGGCTAATGGGCCTCTAAAACCGGGACAATGGGCCATTTTCTACTAGTGCGAGTGGGCCAGCCCCCACCTTAGCCTATGAAATGTTGGAGAAGGTCATTAGCCCATAATTAACTTGTTTAGTTAACTAAAATAGTTAATTTGAAATAATTAGGTCACTAACATGTGGTCTTTGGTAGATAATTAGTTGGTTAGATTAAAATAAAACCCATATTAAAGGCCACTCTCTATGACATGTGGGGCCTGATAACCCACAAGTATAGGGGATCGCAACAGTTTTCGAGGGTAGAGTATTCAACCCAAATTTGTTGACTCGACACAAGGGGAAGCCAAAGAATATTCTCGAGTATTAGCAGTTGAGTTGTCAATTCAACCACACCTGGAAGACTTAGTATCTGCAGCAAAGTATCAGTAGCAAAGTAGTGTGATAGCAACAGTAGCAACGGTAATAGTAGCAGAAGTGACAGCAGTAGTAACAGAGTAACACTAGCAGCAGTGACAGTAGTAGCGACAGAGTAACAGTAGCAAAAGTGACAGTAGTAGCAGCAAAGTAACATAGCAAGGCCAGTAAGAAAAACTCGTAGGCATTGGATCGGTGATGGATAATTATGTCGGATGATATTCATCATGCGACAGTTATAACACGGAGAGATATGTACCTAGCTCCAGTTCATCAATGTAAGGTAGGCATGTATTCCGTATATAGTCATACATGCTTAGGGAAAAGAACTTGCATGACATCTATTGTCCATCCCTCCCGTGGCAGCGGGGTCCTAATGGAAACTACGGGATATTAAGGTTCTCCTTTTAATAGAGAACGGGAACAAAGCATTAGCACTTAGTGAATACATGAACTCCTCATACTATGGTCATCTCCGGGAGTGGTTCCAGCTATTGTCACTCCAGGGTTGCCGGTTCATAACACATAGTCGGTGGCTTCAACTTGCAAGATAGGATCAGGATAAAACACATATATTGACGAGAACATAATAGGTTCAGATCTGAAATCATGGCACTCGGGCCCTAGTGACAAGCATTAAGCATGGCAAAGTAGTAGCAACATCAATCTCAGAACATAGTGGATACTAGGGATCAATCCCCATCAAAACTAACTCGATTACATGATAGATCTCATCCGACCCATCACCGTCCATTAAGCCTACGATGGGATTACTCACGAACGGTGAAGAGCATCATGGAATTGACGATTAAGGAAGGTTGGTGATGACGATGGTGACGATCTCCCCTCTCCGGAGCCCAGAACGGACTCTAGATCTGCCCTCCAGAGGAAGAACAGGTGGTGGCGGCGCCTCCGTATCGTAAAACGCGATGAACTCTTCTCCTTCATTTTTTTCCGGAGGAAAGGGACTAAATAGAGCTGGAGTTGGAGGCGGTGAGCTCCGTGGGCCCCACAAGCCTGCTAGGAGCGGCCAGGGGGCCCGCGCCTGGTGGGCTTGTGGGCTCCTCGCTCCACTCCTCTTGTTGATTCTTGCGCCAGTATTTTTATATATTCCACAAAAAATCCTCGTAAATTTCCAAGTCATTTTGAGAACTTCTATTTCTGCGCAAAAACAACACCATGGCAATTCTGCTGAAAATAGCGTTAGTCCGGGTTAGTTCCATTCAAATCATGCAAATTAGAGTCCAAAACAAGGGCAAAAGAGTTTGGAATTGTAGATACAGCGGAGAGGTATCAACTCCCCCAAGATTAAAGCCTTGCTTGTGTTCAAGCAGTTCAGTTGACAAACTGAAAGAGACAAAAGAAAAACTTTTACGAACTCTGTTTGATCTTGTTTCTGTAATTATGCTAACTCATATTCATATTTCTAGCAAGATCATAAGCAAACCACATAAGCAATGACAATTACACTACTAGGAAAAGGCTTGCTAATGGCGCACCATTTTTTGCTACTAATGGCGCACTATAGGTGCGCCACTAGCATCACGCCATTAGATTTTTTACTAATGGCGCACTACAAGTGCGCCATTAGTATCTGGTATACTAATGGCGCACCAGGTAGTGCGCCATTAGTATTGCTCATGGTGCGCCATTAGTATCTGGTATACTAATGGCGCACCAGGTAGTGCGCCATTAGTATATATCCTGGTGTGCCATTAGTATAGATCCCGGTGCGCCATTAGTATAGATACTGGTGCGCCATTAGTATATATCCTGGTGCGCCATTAGTATAGCTTATGGTGCGCCATTAGTATGCCTCCCAGGGCCATATTTACCCATATGCTCAGGCTTACTAATGGCGCACTAGTGTGCTGAGTAATGCGCCACTAGTATGAATATTAGGTATTTATTTTATTTTTTTCTGATTTTTGCACAGATTACAAAATATATTATTGCATAGAATATAGATAGCACAACATATAAACAACAGATTTATCGAATACAATAGAAGATTAGTCTCCGAATACAATTCATCATATTAGTCTCCGAATTTAAAATACCGAACAAAGTTAGAACATTACAAGTCTCGAGACCGCGAGTAGCGAGTTTGTCTTCACATTACAAGTCGATATATCGACCATCTAAACTACCATCACATATAGAAGAGAGCTGCGGTCATCACGATGAGCATAATCGCAATGAAACTGGTCTTCATCCGGTTCCTCCAACGCTCCCTCCTCTCTCCCGCTAGATAGCGCGCGTATCTAACTTCCGCCTCCGCCCTTGTGGTGTACCCTTTGTAACTGTTACCGCTAAATCGGTGAAACTGTCTCCGACACTCCTCCCAGTCGTCGTAGACTCCAGGAACCTTACCCTTGTACACGACATACGACGGCATCTCTATGCACTAGCCAAACAAAACGTTAGTAGCAATTCACAGAGACATCCAAGTTCATTAAAGTTTAATATTACAACTATAACAGCACGATTCATGGTCCTACTAATAAATAGCATCGATTATATATAAGTTGAACGACTGTCCAAACCAAAGAGACATACCAGTTCATTAAAGTTTAATATTGCAACATGAATTAGTAGCGATTCACGGGAACGTGGATGAAGCCGCCGTCTTTCGTGATGGTCATGAAATTGCGGTCGTTGTCAGCCTGCATTTGTAGCATTGTATCTATCTCACTATTGGACAGCGGAGATCTGAGATAGAACTTCCCCGAGGTACGAAGGACATCTTGATGGATGATTTCCGCAAACTCCGACTGGATGCGAAAGAATTCTTGTCTGATGTCCGCATCCTGGATTGCCGACAAGCGTGCGGCCCAATCTTTGAGATTATTTGGTAGCCTAAGGTGATTAATGTCCCGTATGATCGCCCGCATGTGATGGAGGGCGTAGTAGGCATCCTTCTGACTGCCAGGCGGCTGCTTGATGCAGGCGAACGTCGTATTGTGGGTGAACACGTGCTTGCCGTGCCTGAGACTTGTCCTGCTGAAGGTGCCTCCAGATATGGCGTAGCCGGGAAGAGCTTCATCAAGAACTTTCTTGATATTTGTGTAGTCTTTTTTTGACTGACGGTCCGAGTCGAAATACGTGGCCGTGGAATATTTCACGCTTAAGAGGATGAGTGTGCAACGTGTGTCACTGCACAAAACACGGAATGTTAGAAAAAAAAGGACGATCAAAATCTAAGAAATCATATGTTACATGGCGATGAGGGGATAACTTACCAGGGAAAGTAAGGCACGAGGAAGTTATCCTTTTCTGAGTTTGCCAGAATGACGCCTTCGAGGTATGAACTCGCGACTTGCCGGTCCCCAGCGCTGCCCAAGATCTTGGCATGCATATAGAAGGGGTCGACTATCACTAGGTCTGGGGTCTTGTCTCTAATGATCCGCATCTCCATACTCAGCGAAAATAGCCGAACTAAGGTGTAGTGCAGCTGATGAAGGTTAAACATAGCGAAGATGTCCGCAAACCGCAGGACGATCATACCCCCGATGGCGCTATCGACAAAGCCCTTGCCCTCTGGCACCTTGGCCACGAAAATCGGGTATGCCACATTATTCTCGGAGAGACGCCGCTTCTCCAAACAAAGAACACTGTCATGCAGACTCCGCATAGCACCGGTTGCAGCGTTGAGCAGATTAGTCGGTAGCATCGGCCTACCCGCCACATGCACCCTCCTCAAGATATCCTTAGGTGAATGTGGCCCGTCCAGAGCACGGATCGTACTCAGTGCCGGCTGGCTCGCACCCTTGTTAGTCTTTCTGTTCCGTCCCTTCTTCTGCTGATGTAATGGGATCCAGTTCATCTGCTCAGAGACCACCTTCTTGAGTGTGTTGGGGCTGATAATATTTCGCACCTCGGCTATCTGAGGCTCGGTGAAGGCGGCAGCTGGAGGCGTCTCCTCAAAACTAAACGCCAGACAATGCATGTTGCAATTGGGTTTCTCCGCGGTAACAGCTAGGTCGCGGTCGTCTTTTGCAGGGTTGGGTTCTTGAGAAGGAGGCCCCAAGAATTCCTCATCGTACCCATGTTCGGCAAAGTATTTATCGACCTTGGTAAATGTACCATCGTCGTCATCGTCGTCGTCCGGAACCTGTGCCATATGCATGTCCGGATCCTGTGCCATATGCATGTCCGGTAGCGTTGCGGCGGTCTTGCCATGGCTTGGCGCCGGCACGACTGGCGGTGTTGTCTGTGGGGTGGTGTCCCCCGCCCCCAAACGAATATGGCTCTTCGGCCAAAGCAAGGGCCAGCTTAAGGAGGCGTTGAGGGTCATCACATCATCTATGTCGGCCCCAGCGGGGTGGAACAGAGGTAACAAGTCGTCGCAGCCTGGCAGCACCCGAACCAGTTGAACCCTATACGTGGTGGGTGGCATCGGTTTACCGTGGAACATGGGGTTGCTCGGTTGAACGATTCTGCCCTTGGCGACATTGATCAACTCGCCGCCCATGAAGTGCAGGAGAGTGCATGGAACGTCGGCGCCGGCGCCCTACGAAAACATGTAGGGCGTCAGGGGATGCCCAGTCAAAGGCAAGGAGATGAATTCATCGGCCGAGAGAGGCTTAGTTACCGTGATGGTATCGAGCTTAGCTAATGTCGAGGCACAGCCTACGGCGGGCGTGCAAGTGACGGAGGGGACGCTTGCTGCCGAGGTGCCGGCCGGAGCCGGGGACACCAATGGCGTCGCCTACGCGTTGTGCGAGTTGCTGGCCGTGAAGCTGGGAATCGGGGGCGGCCCCTGTTGGCCACCCGCAATCCACGCCTGCAGCCCCTCAATCAAGGTAGGCACAATGGCGGTGATCACCCCTCCCACTTGGTGTTGCACTAGCTCTTGGACCATCTCCGGAATCCGCGCCACTTTTGCCTTTAGTTCATGAACCTCGCGTGACTGGCTTACCAAGTTGGTATTTCTCTACTTTCGCCCACCAGCGTTATAGTATGACGACCATTTCGTGGACAAGCCTTTGCCGGCCACACGACCAGCTGACGACGGCTTGCTGGACTTATCCTTGTTTTTCATTATGTTAAACGCCCTATTTAAATTGGTGTCCCAATGGGAGCTCTGAGACGACCCCACGCTACTGCTTTCAGTGTCCTGCGGAAGGAATGAACCATTTAGAAATTTGGCTTCATTAATTAGAATGCAACCATATGGAGCTAATTACGTGGGGTGTATTCCTTACGAGAACACGCTCAACCGCCCTGGTCTTCGCATCCGTGGTAAGCTCCTTTGTTACTGGGTCCACCTTGTATCGGGCCCTGACATAGTTCCTGGTCTGCTTGTCACCGTATTTCTCGAAGCAGGGTGGTAGGCCTTGCTCGGCTCGCTCCGCGTCCTCCTTGTCCCATATAGGTTCCGCCACTCTGTAACCGCGGGGACCGAGTTGGTGGACCCCTAAGTTCAACTCCCGCATTTCTTTCCCCCACTGACTTGATTCTGCGGTTGCCTTGCTCTCGCACTTGATCTTGAACTCCTTGTAGTCATCTTCGCTGATCGAAGGATTTTTCGCCTTGATCTCATAACTATCACCTTTGTCAATCATTCTCTTCACCACGCTTCTCCAAGTAGACAGGGCCTTGCTCATCTTCGTGAGGGCGGCACTGTTCACTTTATTCCTTGAGAGGCGTGTGTTTACGACGTCACCGGGGAACTTGTATCGTTCGTGTAGCTTCGGGAAGAGGAGGTTGCGCAAATTCCCTCGGTCCTTATGCCTTAGGTTCTTGGTGTTGATCGAGACACTGCTCCGGAGAATGCACCCGAGCTGAACCGTGTACCCCTTGACTATTTCTTTGGGTGCCGTTGGATACCGTTGGAGTTCACTTCAGTAAATTCCTCCTTTACGATGTTGAGCACGTTCGGGCGCCGGTCCTTCCGTTGCATCTTCGATTGGCTTCCATCTGTGCGTGCGCTGCCATCATCAGTGGTGGCATCCTCGGCGGCACCATCAGTGGTGTCATCCCCGACGCCACTAGGGGTTGTGTACTCGGGATCGGTTTCTTCCGCGGCGTCCTCATAGCGGTGAGGTTCTTCCTCCATCTCCTGGGATAGCTCCCAGAATGGCTTGCCCGAACCGCCGGCCTCATCGTTGTGGGCCATCTTTCGCTCTAAATAGGAAAAAAGTTTGGTCAAAAAGTTGGTTATTGTCAAGGAACAAGATCATGGTCTCATCATTTAGGGTTTGCCGACACCGAGGCATCCTAAAAGCTAAGATTTTATTATTTAGGGTTTTTCGACGCCGAGGCACCCTAAAAGTCTAAGCTTTCATCATTTAGGTTTTTATCGACACCGACGCACCCTAAAAGACAAGGTTTTATAATTTAGGGTTTGTCGATGCTGAGGCACCCTAAATGCTAAGTTAAGTTTTCATCATTTAGGGTTTATCGATGCCGAGGAACCCTAGGTTGACTGATATATATGGGTATCTTCCAATAATATACCCTATCAAGAAAAGGGAAGGAGAATTCTAAGTTGGGCCTAATCACTTGGCTCTATTGCCACCTATGGTTTAATGCAGCAAGAATAAAGGGGCAGTTTATCCTACTTAATTAAGTACTAAGATACCCCGGCCCATGCATTAATCGCAAGTACCCCATATGTCCTATTTTTAGCAAAGTCATGCTAAAATTCACGGAAAATTTCAGCATGACCTTTGCTGAAAATAGGGCATATGGAGTACCCGAATTTGCCGGAATGGAAGTTAATCGACATTCCGGCAAACTCAAGGGCCTCTCGGGGTACCTGCAAAATCATCACGACACGATGGTCGGAAACAGAACCCAGCAAACTAGCACCACAATGTGCCTCTACTTTCATATGGATGAAAAGGACACAGACCATATGGTCCTCTGCTTTCATATGGACAAAAATAGGTCACCCAACAAAAAATCATCAATAGTTTAGCAAGTTTGTACCCTCAAGAATGAACATATAGAAATATCTGTTGTCCCCCCATAACATACAGAAATCAAAATCAGGTCAACTTAGATGACTAGCTAACTCATTTTCAGATAGCAATATCTGTTGTCCCCCCATTGTACCTGAAGAACTAGCGGCTGCTGCTCCTCTGCCCGTGCTGCTGATGCTCCTCTTCCGCTGATCGAAGTATTGTACCTGAAAATTAATGAAGTTGATTTAGTGTTAAAATTAGGCATGCGTTAAGTATGACAACGCATGTAAAATTGATAAGTACTAGTACAGACTAAGTTAAGAGTTGTGGATTACAATGTAGACGTTTTTGGAAGCTTACGAAGTAAACTAAACATTACTTACAAAGTAAACTAAACTTTGAATGGAAGGGAGGATCCCACCTTGAAAGTATCTATCATAAGCAATCTGCCATCTCACAAAATACAGAAAACAGACTTTCTCAATAGTTGCCTTGACACACAGCATGTGATTATAGAGAACAAGATAACCCTAAGGTGTCATTTAAATTCGCCCTGTGATGTTTGGTACATGGATGCATTTATATAGTTGAAAAAAAACACGTGCTTGTGTGAAAATAAGAGAGTCCCGTTATACGAGGTCATGTGGTAAAAAATTATTTTGGTCGTGTCTGATCTCTGATGCAGCTAGTTGGCACAGAACCAACCTTCTAAGCATTTGCACAAGCTCCACCAGAACGCACATGACTAACTATAATCGCACATTTCCCTGAGCTTCAGTGCGTAATGTAATATAATATGCATCTTTATCTGCTAGTATGTGTGATATCATAAACTTAAGTTTTTCAGATATATAAGCTTGCTTGGTGTACTTTAGAGATCAAATTCATAAGGACAAGGAGGAATTGAGCACTACAGTCAAATTTGACTTGAGGAAAACTGCAGACGCGAGTCACTGAAAGATGTTAAGTATGACAAGAAATATAAGTCAACATATGACCGTGGAGTATAATGACCAACCTTGTATTTGGCCAAGAACAGCTCCACTTGCTAGCCCTCCAACAACAGAATTCATGAGGTCATCGGGTCTTGTAGCTCGAGCATCTCTTGCAAGTTCACGTGCACCTAAGTATCAAAAGAGTATGTGCCTTACAAGTTTACTCCAACATGTTGTTTGTCACCTTGATTAATACACATGAGCAAACTAACATTTCAAAAGTAGAGAAAAAGAGGTCACGAAACTGTGCAAGCGTGCGATACCACAGGAGCTGACACTAGTATGGGCCACTGTTTGCTGTTTAAATTAGCTTGTAGCTATATATTTAACTTACATCATTAAAGTAAACTTGAGCCAGCAGGTGAAACTTATATATAGCCAACTAAAGATCAAAACATAAACAATATTCAGTGACTTAACACTCATCCATGCCAACCAATATCAGCTAAACCAGCAGAAAAAATATAACCTTGCAGCATCACCTGCCACTTTGTTTGGGCTATTTAATTACAGACTTAGCAGGACTGCAACTAAAGCAAGAAACCATGATAACCTCATGAATATGAATATGAATTTACCATTTATCAATCAATGACAGAATTGAACAAAAATGATGTGTTAAATTAACCAGTTCATGTTCATGTATTGTAGTCGAGTATGCACAACACAACAAATCAGCGAGCAATGAAGCTAACCGCCTAACGCTAAACCAAAAAATTGGGGAATTGTAAAATGGTACCTCAAATCAGACTAAGCCAAGTGTCGGGGTGCAGACTGGGCGGTCGGTGGCTGCCGCCGGCTTGCAGGGGCGCCACGCGGCGGGGCAGGGCAACAGGGTCACGGCCTGGGGCGGTGGCGCAGTTAGCGCCGAGCGCCGTGCAGGCCGAGGGCGCGACAGAGAGGCAGGTGCCGAGGATCTGGGAAGATGGGCGTCCGGCGACGAGAAAGGGCGGCAAGGCGGGCAGAGGCGGTGATGGGACGGCCGGCGGCTATGTGCCGGAGGCGGAGGCGGCGGCGGCGGCGGAGGCAGAGGCGGAGCAAACCCTAGCGCCGCCAGAGCTCCGTGGGCTGCGTGGACGAAGGTGGGGGAGCTGTTGTTTGGTGGAAAGGGGTAGGGGGGTGGCCGCGGGAGAAGAGAGGAGGGCGCGACCCGGCTTAGGAATGGCGCACCCCGAGCGGTGTGCCAT
Organism: Hordeum vulgare subsp. vulgare; assembly: GCF_904849725.1. Classification (NCBI taxonomy): domain Eukaryota; kingdom Viridiplantae; phylum Streptophyta; class Magnoliopsida; order Poales; family Poaceae; genus Hordeum; species Hordeum vulgare. Next base: position 222,073,963 of record NC_058523.1, read on the forward strand.
TAGAATGTTTTTTTATGTAGTAATGGCGCATGTATATGAGGTGCGCCTTCTCTATGTTGTTAACCTCCGAAGTAGCAGCGCAGTGGTCTGTGGGTTTTGCCTCCTAGCAGGAGGTTGCGGGTTCGAATCCTCTTCCCCCCTCTTTGTTTTCCTTTTTTTTCTATGCATTGTTTTCTTGTGCTGGTTGCACCTTGGTTTGAGAAGTACCTAGTATTTTTTTTATGTTTGCAAGTAGATGTCTAGTATTTTTTTCATGTTTGCAATTAGATGCATATGAATATCTAGTGCCTAGTATTTTTTTGCATTGTTTTCTTGTGCTGGTTGCACCTTGGTTTGAGAAGTTCCTAGTATTTTTTTGAGAAGTGCCTAGTATCTTGTGAATAGGTGTTCTAGTGGTAAGTATGCCGACGGCGACGGCGGTGGAGCGGGGGAGGGTGCGGGGGTTGCTCGGCCGCGAGGGGGATCTTGCGACGGGTGATAGCGATCGAGATGGAGGGGATCGAGATCGCGTGTCCTCATGAATATTCAACGTTTTTTCATATTGAATATGAAAAAATATCATCAAATTTAAATACAATCGATCTTAGCTAGCTATTTATTCACAATCTTCTTGCCCTTATTTTTCGTAAATGGAGTTCTTCTCTTGAATGGACGTCCTTTAGGTAGGGTGGTCCTGCTTCTTCTTGTGGTGTATGCTCGTACTTCATCATCATCGTCATGTTCCATCTTCGGGTCGCCGTACTTTTCGAAGTCTTCCTCATTGGCGACTCCATCCATTCCGATGATCTTCCTTTTGCCTCTCCTCACGACAACACGACTGGGCTTTGGCGGGTCGGTAATGAAGAAGCATTGGTCCACTAGGGAAGCCAGTACCCATGGCTCATTTTTCGCGGTGACGTTTGCGCCCGTGGTCTTGGATTTGGCTTCGGGTATAACCATGGTGGTGAAATGCCGGTCTTCTTTTATGACGCTCTTGGCCCGTCTGACACGGAACATCGGGACCTTCTCTCCAGCGTAGCTCAGCTCCCAGATCTCCTCGATCCTTCCGTAGTATCTGTCCTTGTCGTTACCGGTGTAGGATTCCATCGTTACCCCGGAGTTCTGATAACCATCGTTCTTCATGTCCTTTCCCTCGGTGTAGAATGTGTAGCCGTTTGTATCGTACGTCTCATACGTCATTAGGTTGTGCTCGGCGCCCTGTGACAAGGCGAATATGAGTTGTTCTTCCGCGGAAGAATCATCATGTAAAGGGTACGACAAAAGCTTCTGCTTGAACCAACGCATGAAACATGAGTTGTGCTCTTTGATTATATCTCCGTCTATCCTCTGTTGGCCTCGGTCATTGTACGTATTTTCAATAAAGGTTTTGTGCTCTACGACCCAAGGATCGACCACGTCTATGTGTTGTAGCGCGACTAGGTTTTCTCTTTCAAAGTCGGCGAGTCGACCCTCGAAGTCGACATGCATTTCGCGGCGTCCCTCACGGTGCCCCATCCTGCGAGCCTGCCGAGGTGCCTGTTGACGGGCAGACCAACGGGGTTCTTGATGCCTAGACAATTCGTGCAGTAGGAGATGCACTCTTCGGTCAGAAAGCCCCTGGCTATGCTTCCCTCTGGACGTGACATGTTGCGAACGTATCCTTTGATGACACCATTCATCCTTTCGAATGGCATCATGTTGTGCAGGAACGTCGGCCTGAGTTGGATGATATCCTCCACGATATGGACCAACAGATGCACCATAACGTCGAAGAATGCGGGCGGGAAGTACATCTCAAGCTCGCATAGTATCACCACGATCTCTTCCTGTAGCCTTCTGAGTTGCCTCACGCCAACCGACTTCCGAGAGATGACGTCGAAAAAGTTGCATAGGCCAAATAGCGTTTCACGGACGTGCGCGTCCATGATCCCACGGATTGCAACTGGAAGTATCTGCGTCATCAGCACGTGACAGTCGTGAGACTTCATCCCGCTAAACTTCTGCTTCGCTGAGTCTAGGTATCTGCTTATCTTCCCCGCGTAACCGTAAGGAAGTTTTACTCCTACGAGGCAAGTGAAAAATTGATCAATCTCCTCCTGACTTAGAGTGAAGCACGCATGAGGGAAGTCATTTCCGGTCTTCTTGTACTTTTTGCCTTTGCGACGACTTTCCGTGTCCTGCTTCGCCTCATCATCATAATTATTAGCGTGAAGCTCCTCCCTGATGCCCATTGATTTCAAGTCTGCCCTTGCTTTCCGTCCATCTTTGGTCCTCTCTGGCATGTTGAGCAGGGTACCAAGCAGACTCTCGCACACGTTCTTCGTGATATGCATGACATCAAGGCTGTGAGGCACACGGAGGATCTTCCAGTACGGCAAGTCCGAGAAAACAGACCTCGTTTTCCATACCTTCAGCAGCGGCTCTGGCGCCTTTCGCTTCTTTCCCGGCTCTGGCGCCTTTCCCAGCGGTGGGCACTCTTTCCAATTTTTTAACAGCTCGTATATTTCCTCGCCGCTCCTCATAAGGGGGCGTATTCGGGGTTCGGTTTCACCATCAAACAGATCCTTGCGTTTTCTCCATGTGTCATCGTCGCGAAGCCACCTTCGATGTCCCACGAACACGGTTTTTGAAGACCCGGGATCTCTATCTTGCTGGCGATACATTGTGTCATCCATGCACCTGACGCATCTAGAAAATCCGTGGACCACCTGCCCCGCGACATATCTGTAACCGAGATAGTCGTGCACCGTCGTGAGCAGTGCGGCTCTCATAGGGAAATATTCTTTCTCTGCGGTGTCCCACGTATTGGCTGGCGTTTTCCACAGCGTGTCTAGCTCCTCTTTCAGCAGCCCCAGATATAGATTGATGTCGTTCCCTGGTTGTTTCGGCCCTTCAATTAGCATACTCATGTGAATGTACTTCCTCTTCACGCACAACCAGGGGGGAAGGTTGTACATCCACACAAACACAGGCCAGGTGCTATGTGTGCTTCTCTGCCTGCCAAACGGATTGACTCCATCGGTGCTCGCGCCCAGCACGATGTTCCTTGGATCGTCCCCAAATTCTGGGTTTCGTAGTTCAACGCTTGCCACTGGCTTGCATCCTTAGGGTGACTCATCATCTTGTCTTTTTTATTTATCTCCAGATCATTTCCGTCATCTTCTCGCTTTTTCTCCTCCATATCCGCGTGCCAACGCAGGAGCTTTGCTACCTTAGGGTCCGTGAAATACCATTGGAGACAAGGAGTGATCGGAAAGTACCACACCACTTTTCATGGAGCTTTCTTCCTCTTCTTGTATCGACTGATGCCGCACACCGGACATATGGTAGACTCCGTGTGCTCGTCCCGATAAATGATGCAATTGTTCATGCACACATGGTATTTCACGTGCGGTAAATCCAGAGGAAACACGATTTTCTTTGCGTCCTCGAAACTGGTCGGGCACTTGTTCCCCAGACGTTCGTGCCAGAATGACATGTTCTCGTCGAAGCATGCGTCGGTCATTTTGTGTTTTACCTTCATCTCCAGAGCCATGAGCATTACTTTCAGGCGGGTATCCTCGGGCATGCATCCTTCATACAATGGAGTACCCGCGTCTATCTCCAGTTGATCTAGCTTGGCTTTCTCACGGGCTGCAGCTCTTGCATTATCCGTCTGCTTAAGAAGCACCTCTTGAATATGAGGGTCTGCACCCAGGCCATGGATGGTCCATCGTCGTCTGCTCCGGCATCTTCATCTTCATGATCATGCCCTTCGTCTGCTCCGGCATCTTCCTCATCATCATGTCCGGCATCTTCTACATGATGACTGTGTCCTGGAAATTCTTCGTCTTCTCGCCCGCCCTCGCCGCGGTTGTCTTGCTCATGCCCTTCCTCATTTCTTTCCCCGCCCCCATGGACGAATTCATAATCATCTTCATCACCTTGCCACCGATAGCCATCCATGAAACCACGCAAGAGCAGGTGGTCCCGCACCTTTACGGAATCCGGGTCCATAAGGCTCTTCAGCTTGCATCTTCGACACGAACATCTTAATTTGGGTGAATCTATGATGCAAATGAGGTGAGGAGGAGGAGGCACCCGAGACAAGCTTGGAGGAGGAGGTGGAGAGAATGAAAGTGGGGAAAGTGAGTGTGGTAGGTGGATGTCCAATATATCTAGCTGGTCCCAGGTTACTAATGGCGCACCACCTACATATGCGCCATTAGTAACCCTGGTTACTAATGGCGCACCTCCTCTGGTGCGCCATTAGTAGTTCTGTAAAAAAAATAGTAGTGGCGCACCACCAACAGATGCGCCATTAGTAACACTGGTTACTAATGGCGCACTAGCTTTGGTGCGCCATTAGTAGTTTGCAAAAAAAAACCAAAATTTTTTTTATAGTAGTGGCGCACTACTAACAAATGCGCCATTAGTAACCAGGTTACTAATGGCGCACCAGGTGCTGGTGCGCCATTAGTAGTTTTGCAAAAAAAAATATATATATATATATATATAGTAGTGGCGCACCGAGAGTGTGGTGCGCCATTAGTATCCACCACACTAATGGCACACCTCACATGGTGCGCCATTACTATATAGTAGTGGCGCACTGCTTGTGTGGTGCGCCATTAGTATCTATATCATCTATAGCCCTTTTCCTTGTAGTGTTAGGTCTAAAGAGGAACTCATATCAATGGCATAATCAACTATAGAGCAATAATAATGAGTTTCAAATGTCAACACTTCAATCAAAACAATCAAGAAGCAGGATGAACAGATGGTATCTCGCTAGCTCTTTCTGAGACCGCAAAACATAAATGCAGAGCGCCTTCAAAGACCAAGGGATGACTGAACATTGTAATTCATGGCAAAGAAGATCCATTCACAGTCATACTCAATAACAATTAAAAGCAAAGCATAGAAATGACAGAGGTGCTCTCTAATTGGTGCTTTTATAAGAAGAGGATGACTCAACAAAAACATAAATAGACAGGCCCTTCGCAGGAGGAAGCATTGATTTGTAGAGGTGCCAGAGCTCAAGCTTTTAAAACAGAGATAAATAATTTTGGGTGGCATGCTTTCAATGTTAACGCAATGACCAAGAGTTTTCACCATCTTCCATGCTACACATACTATAGGCGGTTCCAGACAGAAAAGTAAAGTTTTGACTCCCCCATCACCGATCAATCACACTCCACGACTAGCCGAATACTCGGGTGTCGTTCATACCAACAACAATCCAGGGGAGTTTTGTTTGCAATTATGTTTTCGATTTGAGCTTGGAACTGGGCATTCCAATTACTGGCCCTTTCTCGTGAGTGATAGTGAATAAACACATATCGAGGATAACACGCCTAGCATGGAAGATACTATCGCCCCTCGTCACTACATGAGCGGTTCAGGCATGCAAAACATATTATTTCTTCAAGGTTTAGAGAGTGGCACATGCAAATTTACTTGGAACGGCAGGTAGATACCGCATATAGGTAGGTATGGTGGACTCATATGGAACAGCTTTGGGTTTATGGAAGTGGATGCACAAGCAGTATTCCCGCTTAGTACAAGTGAAGGATAGCAAAAGACTGGGAAGCGACCAACTAGAGAGCAACAACAGTCATCAATATGCCTTGAAATTAACCAACATTGAGTGCAAGCATGAGTAGGAAATAAATAACCATGAACATGAATATCATAGAGTCTATGTTGATTTTGTTTCAACTACATGCATAAACATGCACCAAGTCAAGCCACTTGAATCATTCAAAGGAGGATACCATCCTATCACACTACATCATAATCATCTCAAAATTCATGTTGGCATCCAAGACAAAGCAGTATTAGCTCCTAGCTATTTAAGCATGGCAGCAGAAACTATGATCTCTAAGTTGTAATTGCAAACATGTTTCTCTCACAACAAAGCTGAATCTGGAACGATGTAGTCATATTTACAAAAACAAAATAGATCGAGTTCATACCAGCTTTTCCAGGCTCAGTCACTTCATCATATATCGTAATTATTTCCTTTCACTTGCACGACCAAATGATGTGAACAATAATAAGAGTGCTCGTGCATTGGACTAAGCTAGAATCTGCAAACAAACACAAAGGAGAAGACAAAGTAATATGGCTTTTTGACAGATAAACAGATATGCATGCGAGAGCCACTAAACATTGTAACCGTGGTCTTCTACCTTGACCCAAAGAAAAAAGAAAACTATTTACACGGGAAAGCTCCCAACAGGCAGAAGGAGCACGAGAAATCTTTTCGGGTTTTCTCAAACTAGACAAACATAAGAGAAGAAAGCGAGAAAAAGAAATAAACTAGCATGGATGATAAAGTGGCAAAGTGTGAACACCGACTAACAAAGTGAAAGCGTAAGCATGAATATAAAGTCGGTGAGAAACACGTACTCCCCCAAGCTTAGGCTTTTGGCCTAAGTTGGTCTACTCCCAAGGCTGGTCCAGGCGATATCCAAAATCATAATGGGGGTTGTACTGGAGTGCTGCAGCTACCGCCTGAATAGCTGCCTCAGGGAGGTGAGCAGCCTTTGCCTCCCTCTCATGCTCCTCTGCCTCTCCTCTAGTTATGTAATATCTCCATTTTACTTGAAAGTCAAAGAAGGCAGGAGAAGGAAGGGTAATATGGAAAACACGTTGTCGGTTAAATATTAACCGATATAGGAGGGATTCATTATCCCTCTCAAGGAACTGATAGCGTGTCATAGCGGCGCGATCAAGGAAAGATGTATGGAGCGGGGGATCTCCTTCGCGGATGGGTACTCCAAGAAAATTTGCTATGCGAGTGGCATAGATCCCACCAAAGAAATCCCCTTCATTAGCATTATTATTCAGCTTCCTCGCTATTATATCTCCCATGTTGAAACTTCTATCACCCGTTACCGCACTCTTAAGAATACTAAGGTCAGGTCCGCAGAGATGACAATGCTCGATCTTGCCGTTCATGCATCTACCTAGGAAGAGGGCAAAGTAATGCAAGGCAGGAAAATGAATGCTCCCCATGGTAGCCTGCGTAATATCTCTAGTTTCTCCAACAGTTATACTAGAGAAAAAATCTCTAACTGAAGATTTAGGAGGATCATTGAGACTACCCCAATCAGGTATCTTGCAAATTCTATTGAAATCCTCTAAATCCATGGTATACGATTTGTCATAGAGATCAAACAGTACAGATGTGTCACGGCCAGCTGAAAATTTGAATCTACGAACAAAAGAGGGAGTGAGAGTGGTATATTGTTCACATTTAACGGAGATGAATTCTTCAAGTCCAACGTTGTGAACAAGTGTATCAAACTCGTCTTTGAAACCTGCATCAATCATGAATTCATCAGAAGGCCATTCACATGGTTGTACCTGCGCGTTCCTTGGTTGGTAAGGATCGGGCTCCCGAATTGCGAGACGGGGACCCCTCTTGCTTGAGGAACCACCATGATAGTTTCTCCTGAACATCTTCCTTTTCTGAAATTTTCAGTGACTCAAAGGAAAAGTGAACAAGGCTCAACTAAACTCATAGCAACTACTCCTACAAGTGCCTAGAGGCCATATCACGCATCAACACTACTTGGGACCAGCTAAAATTAGCATGCAAAGCTCAAGAACAGGGTCACCAAGGCAGCAAAAATATGCAACGAATAAGGCACTAGAGCAAAACCTAATTGGACCAATGGAGGAGTCACATACCAAGGAGCAATTTCCCCAAAACAGTTTGGTAAATGGGGCTTTGCACAAGGAGATCGAAAATCGCAGCAAGAAGAGAAAGAACACGGGTTTGAGCTACGGGATGATTTTTTCTAGAGGTAGGAGAAGGAGGTGGGAGCTGGGATAAGTGGAGGGGAGACACGTGGGCCCCACAAGCCTGGTAGGCGCGGACAGGGGGGTGCCCGCGCCTCCAGGGCTTGTGGCCCACTCGCGCATCCCCCTGACTAGCTCTCCATCTCAGGATTTTTAAAAAATTCCAGAAAAAATCATACTTAATTTTCACGGCATTCGGAGAACTTTTATTTTCGGGACGCATTTCTACGGGACGCAAAAAGAAGAAAACAGGAGAAAATAAAGCTAAATCTATCATTTTTCTTCTAAGCAACCGAAGGTGAAAGCTTGGAACACAGGGTTGTGACACCTCGATTCATCCATCCCATGGTCATCGAAAGAAATCCGTTAATGAGGTTGATCAAGTCTCCTTGACAGACTTTTTCGAATCGCACAAAAAAGAACGGAGAATTTTTGAATAGTCACTAGGTTACCTCAATGGGGATGTGCATATCCCCTACAAGAAAATCATACTTCATCTTAACAGTAGGTATGGGGCATTCAAAGCTCCCAATAAGAATCGATGAAGTTTTTTCAATAGCATTGATGCAATGTACTCGATATTGTTTCTTCGGAAAGTGCACCGTATGCTCATTACCATTGACATGGAAAGTGACATTGCCTTTGTTGCAATGTATAACAGCCCCTACAGTGTTTAAAAAGGGTCTTCCAAGGATGACCACCATGGCATCATCCTCGGGAATATCCAGAATAACAAAGTCTGTTAAGATAGTAACGTTGGCAACCACAACAGGCATGTCCTCGCAAATGCCGATAGGGAAAGAAGTTGATTTGTCGGCCATTTGTAGAGAGATTTCAGTGGGTGTCAACTTATCCTGTTCAAGTCTACGATAAAGAGAGAGAGGCATAACACTAACACCGGCTCCAAGGTCGCATAAAGCAGTTCTCACGTAGTTTCCTTTAATAGAGCAAGGTATAGTGGGTACTCCGGGATCACCTAGTTTCCTACGATTTCCACCCTTGAAGGTGTAATTAGCGAGCATGGTGGAAATCTCAACCTTAGGTGTCCTCCTCTTATTAGTCACAATATCCTTAATGTACTTGGCATAGGGAGACATTTTGAGCATATATGTCAAACGCATTTGCAGAAAGACAGGTCTAATCATTTCAACAAAGCGCTCAAAATCCTGATCATCCTTTTTCTTGGATGGTTTGGGAGGAAAGGGCATGGGTTTCTGAACCCATAATTCCCTTTCTTTACCATGTTCCTAGTAGTTAAGTCGTTCTTATCGTGTCTCCTATTCTTAGGTTGTGGGTTATCAATATCAACACTAGGTTCAATATCCACATCCTTATCATTACTAGGTTGAGCATCAACATGAACACCACTATCGATATTATCATTAGGCTCATGTTCATCACCATATTGCGTTTCAGCATCAGAAACAGAGACATCGTTTGGATTCTCAGGTGTAATAGCAACAGGGTTGCTAGCATGCAAGTTCCTATCATCTTTCTTTTTCTTTCTAGGATGACTAGGTGCCTCAGTGCTAACTCCTTGAGAATCTTGTTCAATTCTCTTAGGATGACCCTCAGGATACAAAGGTTCCTGGGTCATTCTACCGCCTCTAGTGACGACTCTAACAGAATTGTCATTCAACTCATTGAGCAAGTCATTTTGAGCCTTAAGTACTTGTTCTACTTGAGTAGTAACCATAGAGGCATGTTTACTCAACAGCTTAAGATCATTAACATTTCTATCTACAGAAGCACTTAAATGACTAAGCATACGAGCATTCTGTTCCAATTGTCTGCTAACATAATCATTGAAACTTTGTTGTTTGGCAACAAAGTTATCAAATTCATCTAGGCATAAGCTAGCAGGTTTATCAAAAGTAATATCACTCTCATTGAATCTACGAAGAGAATTTACCCCTACTACCTGTATCGGGTTATCAAGACCATGGATCTCTTCGATAGGTGGTAGATTTTTGACATCTTCAGATTTAATGCCTTTCTCTCGCATAAATTTCTTAGCTTCTTGCATATCTTCAGGACTGAGGAATAGGATACCTCTTTTCTTCATAGTTGGCTTCGGAGGTGGTTCGGGAATAGTCCAAGCATTCTCATTGCACAAGATATTATTCAATAGGATCTCAGCTTGTTCCACATTTCGTTCCCTAAAAACACAACCGGCACAACTATCTAGGTGGTCCTTAAAATCATCGGTTAGTCCATTATAGAAGATATCAAGTATTTCAATCTTCTCAAGAAGGTGATCAGGCAAAGCATTCAGTACCTGGACAAGCCTCCCCCAAGCTTGTGGGAGACTCTCTTCTTCAACTTGCGCAAAGTTGTATATTTCCTGCAAGGCAGCTTGCTTCTTATGGGCAGGGAAATATTTTTCAGAGAAGTAGTAGATCACATCCTAGGGACTACGCACACAACCAGGAGCAAGAGAAGTGAACCAAGTCTTAGCATCATCCTTTAGCAAGAAAGGAAACAGCTTAAGGATATAGTAGTGGCGGATCTTTTCCTCACTCGTGAATAGGGTGGCTATATCGTGCAGCTTAGTAAGATGTGCTACAACCGTTTCAGACTCATAACCATGAAAAGGATCAGATTCGACCAGAGTGATTAACTCAGGGTCAACAGAGAATTCATAATCCTTATCGTTCACAAAGATAGGCGAAGTAGCAAACTTCGGGTCGTATTTCATCCTAGCATTCAAAGATTTTTCTTTCCACCTGCGCAGTAATTTCTCAACATCATAGCTATCCTTAAACGCAAGAAAGTCCTCAGCTATCTCTCCCTCCATAACATAACCCTCAGGCATATCAGGCAATTCATATCTAGGAGAGCTAGTTCTAACAGGCGAAATAGCAGGTTCTACTTCAATAATCTCAGCAGTTTCAGAAGTATCATCACATCTAGCAGCAACTCTAGCAATTTGTGCATCAAGGAATGCACGTAGTGGCAAAGCAGTATCAAGCAAAGCATCATCACAAGCATCATGGACAGAAGAAGTAGCATCATTAAGCACAGGCGACACATCAAAATTTCTAGCAGGAGGTGGTGTCGCAAAGTTACTCATAACTGAAGGTGAATCAAGTGCAGAGCTAGATGGCAGTTCCTTACCTGTCCTCGTAGTCGAGGGCAAGACTTTAGTTTATGGATCTCTCGGATTCCTCATAGTGATCAGCAGACGTAAATCCCAAGTGACTCAGAGAATAGAGCTATGCCTCCCCATCAACGGCGCCAGAAAATAGTTTTGATAACCCACAAGTATAGGGGATCGCAACAGTTTTCGAGGGTAGAGTATTCAACCCAAATTTGTTGATTCGACACAAGGCGAAGCCAAACAATATTCTCGAGTATTAGCAGTTGAGTTGTCAATTCAACCACACCTGAAAGACTTAGTATCTGCAGCAAAGTATCAGTAGCAAAGTAGTGTGATAGCAACAGTAGCAACGGTAATAGTAGCAGAAGTGACAGCAGTAGTAACAGAGTAACACTAGCAGCAGTGACAGTAGTAGCGACAGAGTAACAGTAGCAGCAGTGACAACAGTAGCTGCAAAGTAACGTAGCAAGGACGAGTAGGAAAAACTCGTAGGAATTGGATCGGTGATGGATAATTACACCGGATGATATTCATCATGCAACAGTTATAACACGGAGAGATATGTAACTAGCCCCAGTTCATCAATGTAATGTAGGCATGTATTCCATATATAGTCATACGTGCTTAGGGAAAATAAATTGCATGACATATATTGTCCATCCCTCCCGTGGCAGCGGGGTCCTAATGGAAACTACGGGATATTAAGGTTCTCCTTTTAATAGAGAACGGGAACAAAGCATTAGCACTTAGTGAATACATGAACTCCTCATACTATGGTCATCTCCGGGAGTGGTTCCAGCTATTGTCACTCCAGGGTTGCCGGTTCATAACACATAGTAGGTGGCTTCAACTTGCAAGATAGGATCAGGATAAAACACATATATTGACGAGAACATAATAGGTTCAGATCTGAAATCATGGCACTCGGGCCCTAGTGACAAGCATTAAGCATGGCAAAGTAGTAGCAACATCAATCTCAGAACAAAGTGGATACTAGGGATCAATCCCCGTCAAAACTAACTCGATTACATGATAGATCTCATCCAAACCATCACTGTCCAGCAAACCTACGATGAGATTACTCACGAACGGTGAAGAACATCATGGAATTGGCGATGAAGGAAGGTTGGTGATGACGATGGCGACGATCTCCCCTCTCCGGAGCCCAGTACGGACTCCAGATATGCCCTCCAGAGGAAGAACAGGTGGTAGTGGCGCCTCCGTATCGTAAAACGCGATGAACTCTTCTCCTTGATTTTTTTCCAAACGAAAGGGACTAAATAGAGCTGGAGTTAGAGGCGGTGGAGCTCCGTGGGCCCCATAGCCTTCTAGGCGGGGCCAGGGGGCGCGCCTGGTGGGCTTGTGGGCTCCTCGCTCCACTCCTCTGGTTGATTCTTGCGCCAGTATTTTTTATATATTCCACAAAAAATCCTCGTAAAGTTCCAGGTCATTCCGAGAACTTTTATTTCTGCGCAAAAACAACAGCATGGCAATTCTGCTGAAAACAGCGTTAGTCCGGGTTAGTTCCATTCAAATCATGCAAATTAGAGTCCAAAACAAGGGCAAAAGTGTTTGGAAAAGTAGATACGATGGAGACGTATCACGGCCGAGCTGTCAGGTTTGAACTGAGACAGCTCGATTGATTGCTGACGTCACCCTCATGTCATGCTGATGCAATAAGTAAATTTTGAATTAAAATAAATATATATTAATTTTGGAATATTATTAAAACTTTTAAAACTAACATAAAATAATCTGTAAGTCACGTGAAAATAATTTATTCATGAATGTTGCTTAGAAAAATTCTGTGAATCCGAATACACTATTTGTTCATCTGTCACATGCCCCTAGCATAATGAACATGGACATTTTGGCTTCAGGATCACCTATCTGGTAGTAGCCACATACCCGAGAAATATCGTCATATATTTTCCCGCTCCGTCCATGACGTGTAGTACTGCGTTAGCTCACCCCTAGCACTGCATATTGCCATATCATGCATTGTTATGAATTTGCTTGATTTTATTTATTGCTTGTTCCCATCTTCTCTCTGGTAGACGTCGAAGCTGATGCTGCTATCGGGTACGACTACCGCCATGAAGACCAGCCTTTTGCCGCAAAGCAACAAGGCAAGCAACCCCCCTTGATAATCCCTATATCGCCCATTCTTTCTCCCTCATGCTTGCATTAGATTTTTCTACTGTTGTAGATAGCTCCTATTCTGATACATAACCTATTTTTGCTAAACTCCTATTGTACCCTAGTGCATATTAAATGCTTAGCATAGGTAGATTAGTGATCCATAGTGACCCCCTTAGTCCCAGTTTCCCCCCTTCATCATCGTAGACTTGGAGACCCGAAGACTCGATCAACTGATCGACGAGCCATGACTCATCACATCACTTCACACCCCCTTAGTTGTACGACTCTGCAGAGCTACTATCGAGTATCGAGGGTGATATCTCATAATGCACTCCTGATGTTAACTATGTAGTGTAGTTAACCGAAGGTTGTTTACGGAGGGTGATACCTCCTTCACCACTTCCGATAACGACTCTGTCAAGCAACACCTCAAGCATGGACTATCGAGGGTGATTCCTCCCTGATCACCTTAACAGTTACAATGATTGGAATACGTCAAGGGTGATACCTCGAACTTCTCCGATGTTGTAGCCACATAGTTACTTTAACTTCACTACTGTGAACATGATGAAATGTGTGGTGCGGGTGGATTCCCGCGTGGTTGTGACGTGGCTTGACCGGGCATTCTTGGCCCTTGCTGCACACCTCGAGACGAGGTGACGGGACCACATATGATGGATCACCAATCGTTGCCAAAGTTAACAAAACATTAGTGGAATTGGATACTTGATCTGATTCTGTCGGTTGGACTTTTTTGCACTAGCCTTCATGCAGGAACAGTTATGGGCACTTGACATTGTTGTATCAGCCAAAGCTCTCGAGACCTCAGCACTGGAGCAGCGCACGCCCGAGTGGTCCGCGTAAGCATTGATCTTGTATAGAAGGTGCTAGGACTGACCTTGGCCGCCCTCGCGACATGCAGGAGTGCAAAGGGCGATGGGCCCAAGACCCCTGCGCACTTAGGATTTAGGTCGACAGGCTGGCCTCTCTATTGAGCCTAGGTAGGGCTAGGACGTGTCGATCTCCCGAGGACAGGCATGACCCAGGAAAGTGTGTCCGGTCGGAGTTGATCGAGCGTGTTGGGAAATGTGGTGCGCCCCTGCAGGGATGATATATCTATTCGAATAGTCGTGTCCATGGTAACAAGACGACTTGGAGTTGTATCCCGATCAAATACAATTAGAGCTGTGACTTAATTAAAATGTTGGCTCCGAGGTTGCTTTCTCGCAGGGAGTCGAGGAAGGATCTCTAGGCACTACTTAATAGATTTGGTACAACAATATGACTACATATGTGTTACTCATCTGTACTCTTCTAATGCTGCAAGACACTGAAGATGCTAGTCTTCGATAGGACTAGGCTTTCTCTCTATACTGGCATTTTTGCACTCACTCCAAAGATATGGCTAGCCCCATACCTTTGATACTGATGCATACTTAGCATAGTTCCGATGTCAATCTTGCAAGTACATTGGATGAGTACTCACTGTTGCTTTTCTCCCCCTTTTCCTCTTGATACGATTGCCGCAACCAGACGACAGAGCCCAGGTGATGGCTAATCCCACCGATGACTACTACCCCGACAGAGCCTATACTACGTGGAGGCCGCTGACGACCAGGAGTAGTTAGGAGGTTCCCAGGTCGGAGGCCTTGCCTCTTCGATCCATATTATGTTTGTGCTAGCCTTCTTAAGGCAAAACTAGTTTGCTTATGTATGTACTCATATATTATTTGTTTTTGCTGACTCGTGTGTACCCGAGCTTATGTAATCGAGCCCTCGAGGCCCCTATCTTTTAGTATGAAGCTTGTATGACTTTAATTTGTGTCTAGAGTTGTGTTTTGGTATCTTTCTGTGAGTCCCTAATCTTGATTGTACTGATTTGCATGTATGATTGTCGTACGATTAAGTTGGGGTGTCACGAGTTGGTATCAGAGCCGACTGCCTATAGGTACCCCCCCCCTTTCCAACTCCTTGACCGAAGTTGAGTCTAGTATTTGAAAAACTTTTACTAACATTGTTGTGTGGCTTATGAGCCCACGTCTCAATCGGGTGTTATTAGAATCTTTTACTCCTCTTCTATACTCTAGGTTCTCATCTCTCTTCTCTTTGAGGTTAATGATTTTGCTAACTCTAACATTAGGTTCTCGTTATCACATCAACCCGGAGAGCTGGATTATCTAGTGCCATTCTTTTGAAGGTATGTTGCACACACTGTCATTTGAAATTTTTGAACCTCCTTGTTTCAGATGCTCCCCGCAAGACAGCTCGTATGTCTAACTATGGTTGCCGATGTGACTGGGTTCCCAGCCATTCTGTTCAACCTCCTGACCAGGCTAGGATATCGCTGGTACCCCGAGTACACTATTTACAAGGACTACCATGAGAAGTACTAGGTTGTGGTTTGTACCTTCGATTGGAAGAACATCTCCATCACGGAGGTGCACACCTTTTGCGGCTGTAGGCTGACTGTTGATATGGCAGTCCATGATATTGCCTATACAACTATCACCCGCCTCTTTGGAGAGTACCCTCGCTTGGAGGAGACTAGATTCAGATACATCTTGTATGCCCCGCTCGGGATGAGACTGGATCTAGCATCGTTGCCTACACTCCTTACGTGCGGCAGCATAATGATCGATACTACACCGCTGTCTGTACACCCTGTGTGAGTCGTCGTTACGACCCACAGGTTCTAGTTTGGTACACTAAGGCACTGGATCGTGTTGTCCGAGCTCTGATTATTGAATTGTACGCCACCCGTACTCGTCTTTACAACGTGATGACACAGTTGCTACGAGCGGTCACTGCAAGGATACATCCTGAGTACATACTTTACCCGCATAGGATAGAGCTACCACCAGGTCTAGGTCGTACTCCTTCACATGGACCTCCACTTCTCTGTTGGGACCAGTATTTACACCAGAGTCTTCATGGGATGCAAAATCATGCCCCTTGGTTTCCCGTTTAGGCCCACTATCACTTACCTGGCTTCGGTGGTTGTCACCGACGTTCATGTAGCATTATCACTATGTCCCGTTGTTTTATCCCTCCACCGCATGCCTCCGTGCCGCCTAGTGGGTCTTGGTTATCGTCAAATTTCAAACTTGTAACAGCTAGTTTGTAATCAAACTTATGTACGGATATGTATGTCGAACTTGGCTACTATGAAGTATCTATCACATTTCCCTTTCGTTATGCTTGTTGCTTCATGAAAGATTTCATACCCGTGCAATTACGCTATGCTAAACTATCCATGTCAAATTTTAGCAGGATGGTTTGACCAGCTGGTGTTGGTCGTGGTGCTGCCAACCCACCACCACCCTATGAATATATGGATGGAATGATCCAACAGTTTGAGTTGAATCGTCTTTTCATGTAAGGTCTCGTGGACCTGTCCCATGTTCGAACATGAACCAACGGCAAGGCATGAAACTGCAGGACTTTTGTCGTCTCAATCCTGCAGTTTACCGCAGCTCAACCGAGCCTCTCGATGCTAATGATTGGCTCCATGACATCTCTTATGAGCTGGAGTCTGTCAATGTTCCCCTGGAAAACTATGTCACCTTTGCAGCATACTTCCTGAAGGGTCTTGCTACTCAATGGTGGGACAGTCACACGTGTTCTTAGCCTGCTAGAACCATGATCGACTGGACGGAGTTCCAAGCTACATTCCGTGCGCACTACATTCCTCACGGAATCATGGACCGGAAAAAGTGTGAGTTCCGCAACCTCACCCAGGGCAACAAGACTGCAGATGCTTATCAGCGGGAATTTCTGGACTTATACCGCTATGCTGAAGAAGATATTGCAACTAATGCTCACAGAAAAGGGAAGTTCCGTGATGGCCTCCACCCTAACATCAAGCTCGTGCTCCTTATTCAGGACTATCCTGATTTTCCCACCTTGGTGAACAAGGCCATCCAGGTTGAAACAGGTGTGCAGGATTACAAGGATGATAGTAAGTGCAACCATAACATGGGCTCATCTTCCGTCTCATATGCGCGGAAGCAGAAAATCTAGATACTCCACAACATGTACCATGCACCTGCTCCCGCTCTAAGGCCGTCTTATCATGCACCTCGTCTGCCTCCTGCACCACCTAGGAAACCGAGACTCCCAGCTCTTCCACCCCAAGATCCTCCTTCCCTTCGTGAGGATGGGTTGTGCTTCAAGTGTGGTCGTCCAGGTCACCGTGCCAAAGATTGCACGCAGCAGCAGAATCAGCTTGCACTACCACCAACTAGTAGTGGTAACAATCAGAACCACAACAGCAATGCTAGGACTCCTTATGGTCATGGTCAGGCTAACAATGTTGAACAGAGTCAAGCTCAAGACCAGCCTGCTACCGTGATGGATATACTTCTTGTTAACTCAGTATGAGCTTCTATATTGTTAGATGCACGGGCATCACATTCTTTCATGACGGAAAATTTTGCATTCATGCATGGCATTAAATACGAACAGATGTACATCCCGATAGTGGTAAAGACCCCCATGGGCTAATGTAGAACCTCCATGGTTGGCCCCAATGTCCCCGTTGAAATTGAAGGATTGGAATTCCTTGCCTCTCCAATATTGCTGAAGTCTTCCAGTATTGACCTCATTCTAGGAATGGACCGGTTGAAAGCTCATACGGCTTCAATCATGTGTGACACCAAAACCTCCCATCTCCTACATCCTTGAAATGTGATAGTAAGATACCGTGATCATCTTGTTCGAGATGCATAAGCCCGGTTATATGCCTTGAATGCGTTAAATGCATCACCTCTTGAGGGGATTGAAAGCATTCTAGTTGTCTGTGACTTCCCAGATGTCTTTCCATAAGAACTCCCAGGGATTCCCCCTGTGAGAGCTGTCGAGTTTGTCATCGACTTAGTACCAGGCATGACTCCTATCGCCAAACGACCTTAGAAAATTCCACCACATGAACTCCTTGAACTTAAGGAAGAAATCGACAAATCTCTTCGTTGTGGTTTCATTCGTCCAAGTTCCATTGCTTGAGGAGCACCTTATCTCCTTATTAAGAAGAAGGATGGAACAAATCGTTTGGTTCAAGACTACCGTCCTATCAACCAACCAACTATACTAAACATGTATCCCCTTCCTCGGATAACTGATATGTATGATCAACTTGTTGGTTCCTCTGTCTTCTCTAATCACAACTTTAGGTTGGTATACCACCAGATCCGTGTTCGCGAAGAGGGTATCCCAAAAACAACCTTCGTTACTCATTATGGTTCATATGCGTATACAGTCATGTCCTTCGGCTTAACCAATGCTCCAGCAACCTTCTCTCGATTGATGAATGATATCTTCATCGACTACCTCAACAAATTCGTCGTGGTTTATCTGGATGATATCTTCGTGTAGTCCAAGAATAAAGAAGAACATGTTGAACATCTTCGTCTTGTACTCGAAAAGCTGCGGGAGCATCAATTTTATGCCAAGTATTCCGAGTCTAAATTCTGGCTCAATGAAGTGACCTGCCTTGGTCATGTAATCTCCAAGGATGGTATTGCGGTCAACCCTAAACGAGTTCAGGCTATTTTTGATTGGACTCCCCCGAAGAATGTCAAACAAGTCACAAGTTTTCTCGGACTCGCCACCTATTACCGTCGTTTTGTCGAAAACTTCTCCAAGCTTGCTAAGCCCTTGACCAATCTACTTCTTAAAGGTGTTAAGTATGAGTGGATAAATAAATGCCAGGAAAGTTTCCACGCAATCAAGGAGAGGACTAACATATGCTCCAATGCTTGCTCCTCCGGATACTCACAAGGACTTTGTCATTTATTGTGGCGCTTCTCGTTAAGGATTGGGTTGTGTCCTAGTGCAAGAGAGCGGAGTGATTTCCTATGGCTCAGGACAGTTGCTACTCATGAAGAGAACTATCCAGTTCACGACCTTGAACTTGCTGCAGTTATGTACTCCTTATTTTTATGGCGACATTACCTTCTCGGTAATCATAGTGAGATCTACACCACTCACCAAAGTCTACGTGTTGTTAACCAGGGTCCTCTTAATAACCTGGTTGCTGAACAAGATCTCTTGGGCAACATGAAAACTATTCAACACAATGACGATGAATCCAAAAATATTAAAAGCTATCTTGCAGAAGGTAAACCATCTTGCTTCGCTATTGCTGACGATGGCACCTTTTACTATAACGGTCGCTTATTCGTGCCAAGTCAGAGGGAAAACCTAAATAGGACTCGGAGGGTGATGAAAGAAGCTCATGATACACCTCTGTCTATTCATCCGGGTAGTACCAGGATGTACCAGGACATCCGTCAAAGATTCTGGTGGTCAAACATGAAGCAAGATATTGCATACTATGTTGTAGAATGTGACATTTGCCATCGAATAAAAGCAGAACGTCAAAGGTGTGCTAGAACTCTGCAATCTGTCTCTATTCGTGAATGGAAATGGGACCATGTAGAAATGGATTTTGTCACTAGTTTTCCCAGATCATGGAAAGCTAATGATGTTATCCTTGTCGTCATTGACCAACTGTCCAAAGTTGCACATTTTCTGGCCATCAAGGAAACCATCACTGCTAGTCAGCTGGCAGAACTATAAATTTCAGAATTGTTTCACTCCACGGTATTTCGTTGGTAATTAGCTTCGATCGTGGAAGCTTATTCACTTCAACATTCTGGGAAAGTTTCCAGAAAGCTATGGGAACTCATCTATCCTTTAGCACCACTTTCATCTTCAATCCCCGGGACAAGTTGCACAAGTCAACCAAATTCTCGAAGATATGCTTCAAGCTTCTGTCATTTCTTTCGGCAAGAAATGGGAGGAATCTCTCCTGTATGCCGAGTTGTCCTACAACAATAGCTATCAAGCTAGTCTCAAGATGGCCCCCTTTGAAGTGTATGGACAAAAGTGTCGAACTCCACTGAATTGGTCAGAAACTGGGGAACGGCCACTCTTCGGTTCGGATATTATCCAACATGCCGAAGATCAGGTATGTGTTATTCATGAGAATTTGAAGGCTGCTCAATCTCTTCACAAGAGTCTGTATGACCATAATCATCAAGATATGGTCTATGAACCTAGCGAAAAGGCTCATCTTTGTGTCACACCAATGAGGGGTGCACACCGATTTGGGATCAAGGACAAGCTAGCTCCCCACTATATTGGTCCATTCACTATTCTCGAAAGGCATGAAAATGTAGCATATCAATTGGAGCTACCATCGAACCTTTCTCAGGTTCATGATGTCTTCCATGTGTCACAGCTCCGCCGCTCCTTCAAGCATCATGTCCGAACAGTGGATCATGATATGCTTGAGCTCCAACAAGACCTTTCTTATGAAGAGCACCCGGTCCGCATTCTCGATCAAACTGATATTCATACTGATCTAAAGGTTACCAATTCTTCAAAGTGCAATGGTCAAATCATTCTGAAGATGAAGACACTTGGGAACGCGAGGATCATCTTCGTAATGAATGCCCCGAGCACTTTCCTTCTACCTCGTAATTCTCGGTACGAGAATTTCTTTTAGTAGGGGAGACTTGTGACATCCTTGGATTAAGCTACACTGGTCATTGTAATTAAGCTACAGTTATGGCCAAGATTAAGCTAAATGCTTTTAGTAAACAGTGCTTGATAAATGTTAGAATCATATCTCATTTCAAATTCCCTTTTTAAAATTCAAAATTCAAATAATAAGTGGATTGCCAAATATGAAAAATAAAATCATGGTGGCTTTGCAAATGTTCACCTAGTGATTAGAAAATTGAAACCATATTTTTTCAAAGTATTTAAGTGCCTCCAAAAAATAATAACACAGGCTGAAACAATTAATTAAAAACCTTTAGAATTATGAAAATACCCTCACCTTCCAAATGGGCCCCAAACATTTTGTGACAATACCAAATATTGCATTGCAAGTATTGGACCCTATCCTATATTTTACAAAAGTTATTTGTTCTTAAAATGAAAAACAAAACAGGGGTGAATGAAAAAGGAACATAAAAGAAATGAAATAAAAGTGGAAAGAGTTACATATGGTGGGCCTTAGTCCCTAGGGACTCGCCCAGCCAACAGGCCAAGCCCAACACGGGTCGTACCCTACCTCCTGTTCACCGAGAGGCATGGACACGCCCCATGCGCGCCACCGGCGGCGCCCGACGTTGTAGCGGCCATCCGTCGGCGTTGCCGCACCTATAAGGTCATCCCCAATGCCCGTGGAACCCTAGCCCCTTCCATTCTTCGCCCTCGCGCCCCTGCTCCTCCTCATGCTCGGCCCCGCGTCGTCGTCGCCATGGTCGTCGCCTAACCGGGGACACCATGCCTCCCTCGCCTCGCCATAGGGCTCTATCGCTCCGTCTCCGTCGTCTGCTTCTCCGTGTTGAGCCCCAAGACGTCTGGTGCCCCTGGATCTCCCTCCCCGACCTCTTCTTCCTCTTTGGATCTGACGAGCTCCGTCAATGATTCATGCGACATTAGGCCTCCCTCGAGGCCGCTTTGCATGCCTACATGTTCATGGTGAGCCCTTCTGCCCTTCCCCCACTCCTCTTGCTCGGATTCGAGCTCCAGTGCTAGATCCACTAGCGATTGAGACGCTCCCGTGTGGGAGCTCGTCGCCGATGGTCCTCTGGTGACCAATTGGTCCTCGCGTCGTGTGCACTTCCTCCGCTGCATTGCGTAGGACCTTGCTGGCTCCTCCATTTTGCTGCTAGCCCGCCATAGCACCATCCCCGTCGTAGCTCGAACCCCGACCATTGCTAACCTCGCCGTCGGTGACGCTAGTGGACACCCCAGCTCCTCCCGCTGGTTGGGATGGATGCGGGGTTGCTCTCGAACGAGCCCATCCACGCACGGATTGGTCCCCTGTGGCTAATTTCCTACCCCTCCCGAGCCTCCGCCGTTTTGTTTGGCTCGCCGGAGCAACTCCGGCGCCGCCCGCCGGCACGATTGGACTGGGGCCACCCCGGTGTCAGTGGCAGGTGGTACAGTGGCCATCATGGTCAACTGGCTCACTGGGCACTGCCCAGTCACTGCCATTGGGCCAGCCCCCCACCTGAGCCTATGACATCTGGTCCGAGGCATTAGCCCCTAATTAACTTGTTTATTTAACAAAAATAAATTAATCCGAACTAATTAGGTCACTAGAATATGGGTCTTGGTAAATAATTAGTTGGTTAGATTAAAATAAAACTCGTGCTAAAGCCCACTCTGTATGAGAGGTGGGGCCCAACTGTTAGGTTTGACCTGAGACAGCTGGGTTGTCACACCCTGTTTTTACTACCACTTCTCTATAATGCAAAAATCTGAGCTTGTTAAAACTTTTTCCAAACTAATGATGTGAGTGCCTTGATTGTCATTGAATGCTTGTGTGATGATCATGTGATGATAAAAAACCCATTTCACAATATTGAATTATTTCCAAAAACCTTTACTTGTTTCTGATCAAGGTAAAACCCCACTTGCACTACATGCCCTTGATGGCAAGGAGTGTTTCTACCCAAAGTTGGTGATCTGGTTTTAACTTCATTTTAGTGCTCCAAACCACAAAATAATTATTTTTAGAATTATTTTCCTAATTAAATTACATGTCCATTTCTGAGGCTAGAAATGGCATTCCTACATGGAAAAATACTTTTTTGCCTTAGAAAAATCTGATTAAATTTGGAGATGATGAGAAGGACATATATTTTCCATACATAAGATTTTAAACCCCATTTACACTATAATTATTTGAGTAAAACCCTGAAAACCATTTATGTCTGTTTTGACCTTTTGAAATATTTCCAAAAGAAATATTCTCAATAAAATCCTAGAAAATTCCAGTGGTATCCCTAAGCCATATTTGGTGTCCACATAAAGTTTCACTTTGATCCAAGGAGATTAAGGACCCCAAATAACCCTAAAACCCCTTCTGTCCAAATTGGAGTTAGAGGAACTCTACATAGCAAAGTTTATCCAATGATGTTGAAACTTTGCAGGAGTGTCAAATACCTCAAATGAGGGTTCCACGCCAAAAATAGGATTTGTGGGACCTTGTTTGACCACACTCTCTTTGGAAGGGACAGATCTCGTCAATGGTGGTGTTTCCAAGTTTACAAAGGTAAACTTGTCCAATGGATCTCAAACTTGGTGAAACACCATGTTTTAGCACCAAACCCAAACCTGTTAAGTTGCAGCACCAGTGGTGGGGTGCAACTACCCCAAACCACTGTCGAGCACCTATTGACAGATGGGTAAAAACCCCTTTAACCCACAGCTAAACTCAACCCCTTTGCTCCAAACTCTCAGATTAGGTGGCTAGTATCAATGCCCAACCCCAGTCAACTGGCCCCTCAATGGTTCAAAGTGGAAATGCCAAAAAACCCCAATCTAAGCTTCTGTTCAAAGGTGACAGCACCAGTATTCCTTGTCTCCCTTGACCAGCAAAAGCTCCCACGGGACCCCAATGGCTAGCCTCACTCCCAGCCAGTGCCAGGACATGCTAGACATGTCCAAAGTGCCTCAGAGCGCACCAGCATGTTGTGGCATGCCAAAACTGCGCTCTGGGCGCACTACAGGAAGCCACCGAGGTGGGGCCAATGCTCTCGGCAAGTTCCAGCCTCCCTCGACGTGTCCAACCTCTTCCCCGACAACCCCTCAGCATCGAGCGACGATCAGGACCCCTCCTCTCCCCCGCTAGAGCTTGTGCGACGCGTGCCCGCGCGCACCAGAACCGGCCAAGATTGTGCGGCCACTAATGCTCGACTCCTCCCTCTCTCCCTCTGTTGTAGATGGTTTGGCAGTCCAAAACCACGTCCTCGGGCCGTGGTTTCGACCCCAGCTCCTCTCTGCACCCCCATGCGCGCCACGGTGAGTCATCGGCGCTTCCGAATCAGCTCACATTTGCGGGCCTAGAAATATCCCTCCCCTCGCTCCAGCACCCCTCAGACAGCTTCGCCACGACCACTAGCACCTCCCTAGCCACCCCAGCAAGCCAGCAGAGCCCCGGTGCTCGAGATCAACCGAGGCCCCTCCGCCTCGGAGCTTCGGTCGATCTCCGGCTACACGACGGCTCCTGCGTCCCTCGACCCACCAAACTGATCCCCTCGACCTCAGGAAGCTTTCCCCCAACTTTCCCAAGCATTTCTCTACCCCTAGCTACCACCTCGACCACCTCCCGAGACTCCTCCGATGCGGCCTCCTCGTCGTCGGCGAACCCGTGCCTCTCCGTCTTGTTTGGACCACTAGCAGGTAGGCGGCGACGAGTCGAACCCATTTCTGTTCTCGTTGGGGCTTGAGAACGTCGTCAACCTCGCCGGCGAGCTCCTCCTCCTCTCTGACCAGAGGTAGGACATGACCCCGACAGGTGTGCCCCACCTATCGGTGACCCAGCTCCCTCCCCCTCGCTGCCCGCAGCCGCTGACCGTAGGGCCCCACACGCCAGGTTCAAACCTGACGGTGCGCGCGCCTGGGCAGGCTGTCGGCTGGCCTTGGGCCAGCCTAGTTCCAGGCCGAGCCAGGCCACGGCCTTAGCCCATTTTTCTTTTGTTTTTAGAATTGGATTTCAAAGATTTTTTTTATAAAAATATTTAACCAGTGTAAAAATATAATTTTTCCACTGATATTCTTCTAAAAATATGTAGTATTTGATGAGGCCATTGGATGAATTCTTCAGCAACTATTCTGTTTCACAACAACAAAAAGGACTAAATTGGAAAAGTTTTGCTTTTGTTTGGTTGATTTTAAAAATGTTCCTTCATTGAAATCAAAGGCAATTATTTTTCAAAATAACCACTTAGATTTATCAGTAATAAAGAACATTTTTAAAATGACTTTGTGATCTGTTTTCTGAGCGAACTATTTCTTATTTATTCTTTTGACGACGATAGAAAATCTGTGTGACGAGGGAATCGGAGCGGAAGACCTCGAAGACCCCGGATACCTAGCTGACCAAGGCAAGCAACCATTTGACCATGACTGAGCATATGTTATATTGCATGCTAGAGTAGCAAATATTTCCGTTGCATATGATCATAAGTGCCGGTAAATCATTGATGTGATGTTATAGATGGCTCCTCCGGAGCACGTGCATTAGGCTTGATTCTACCACCTATGAGGGTCATGCTAGTATCATGTTGACAAGTAAAGCTAGAGTAATAGTAGCATGAGCATGTGTTGTTATAAATCAAGGTCTTATGAAAACCCCGTCGGGTGCCACTAATGCCCGAGGGTGATGATGAGTTAGGTGGCCACTTTTGGTGAAGTGGTGCACCGGGTATTTTGAGTGAGTATGGTTTCGGAAATGGGATTAGATTTATGATGTGTCGACCGTCCCAACCTTACATGTAAGACCACGTTACCCCTTTATGGGACGGGGCTGTTGTAACGACTAAGCTGCGGTCCTTTCCGATTTAGGGAACGAGGCCCCAAAATGGAAAGAAGCGCATCTAAGCGTTTTGCAAGCACGGTAACATAGCACGTACATAATAATAAAATGACAAATAGGGAATCATCTGTCATCTCATAGAATATATCAGAGTTTACATCACACATTTATTCAGACAAGGTAGTTCCGCTACGGACTACATAACATGAGAAAAGGCTATGCTACCCTGCATGCTTTCCCACAATCACGACCACGCCTCAGTCTTCTGGATAGCTCACGTATAGGCGGTCGTTCTCCTCATTGTACTGCCACGCCAGCTGCGTGCCATCGGGATCACCTGTATCGGGCGTACCTGTACCTGTTGGGGTGTTGAAGTAATCTGTGAGCCACGGGGACTCAGCAATCTATGACCTCAGCGCGAGAACTAGTCAAGTTATTAGGTAAGGAGGGTTCAGTGTTTAGGTTGCAGCATCCTAAGCATTTATCGTGGCTAGCTTACGTAGAACAAGTATTGATGGTGGTCTATACTAGCGGGCGAATACTAGCTGATCAATAAGTGATCCTGAACACCTACTTACGTCAAACATAACCCCACCATGTTCCCGATCAAAGAGAGGTCTTCGAAGGGGACAGTCACGGTTACGGACAGAGTTGGCAATTTTATTAGATTAGGTTCAAGTTGTCTATAACCGGATGTTAACAAATATACCAAGTTGCCACATAACCACGGGCACGGCTTTCCGAAAGATTAACCCTGCAGGGGTGCTCCAACTAGTCCACCACAAACGGTCAAGGGCCACAAAGTAATCCTCTATCACGAATCTCGTGATCTCGTCATATTCCTTAGAGGAAAACCTCAACTCTCGGGAGAACCAAATCTTTCACTAGGATTCCTATACGCAAGATATATCGCTAAGGTAAGACAACACTAGTAGGACCTCCCATCGTGTCGACGACCCCGATAAGAGCCACGTATCTCAGTCTCAGGACCCGACGGATGGAACTAGCTACGAGAACCAAACCTCAAGTTTCCTTGTCGTGGCCCCGCAGGCAGACCAGGTTGGACCAACTCTCATGAGGAGCACTGGCCTGGTTGTTGATTAATTCCTCGGGGTAGCTATTCCCTATGCAGATTATTATTAAGTGATTAGCAAAATAACACCAATGTTGGGTCCTACCGCACAAGTCTTAACACTACACGATTTATCAAGGGGGTCCCCATAACTACCCCGAACGTGTTAGGAGCGATCCATTATGGAATCAAACACCGGTAGCCGGAAACTATAGCGGCAATAACGGAACAAAACACCCGGAAAAAGGCTAGGCCTTCCGTTATTTACCAAATATATAGGTGCATTAATTAAATAACAGAATTAACATAATGATATCAAACTCATGTTATCACATGAGACAAAGCACCTGCAACTAGCAACGCTAACATTAGTAGTTGAGCAAGCCTACCTAGCCATTCAAGATTTGCTAGGAGGGGATAAGTGTTTGGGTTTCATGGCAATTTCAGGCGGCAATTATTTCAGTGGTAGGCGGAGAGCATATGATAAAGGAAACGTGAATCTAGAATAACAAGTCTAGAGATGGAATCAATGTCATATCATCTTGCCTATGATGTCCTCAGCTCGGAAC
Organism: Hordeum vulgare subsp. vulgare; assembly: GCF_904849725.1. Taxonomy (NCBI): domain Eukaryota; kingdom Viridiplantae; phylum Streptophyta; class Magnoliopsida; order Poales; family Poaceae; genus Hordeum; species Hordeum vulgare. Next base: position 222,100,956 of record NC_058523.1, read on the forward strand.
TGCTCTTGTTCGTCCTGCACGTACTCTCCCGAATCCACGTACTCGCCCTCCGATCCCGGTGCTACACAACATAAAAAATAGCATCCAATGAACAACAACACAACAAGATGCAACAAGCACATGATGCATAGAGGTCTTCGAAGGGGATAGGCACGGTTACGCACATAGTTGGCAATTTTATTAGATTAGGTTCAAGTTGTCTATAGCCGGATGTTAACAAATATACCAAGTTGCCACATAACCGTGGGCACGGCTTTCCAAAAGATTAACCTGCATGGGTGCTCCAACTAGTCCATCACAAACGGTCACGGGCCGCAAAGTAATCCTCTATCACAAATCTCATGATCTCGTCGGATTTCTTAGAGGAAAACCTAAACTCTGGGGAGAACCAAAGCTTCACCGGGATTCCTATACGCAAGATATATCGCTAAGGTAAGACAAGACTAGCAGGATCTCCCGTCGTGTCGACGACCCTGATAAGAGCCGCCTATCTCAGTCTTAGGACACGACGGATGGAACTAGCTACGAGAACCAAAACTCAAGTTTCCTTGTGCTGGCCCCGCAGGCAGACCAGGTTGGACCAACACTCATGAGGAGCACTGGCCCGGGTTGTTGATTAATTCCTCGGGGTAGCTATTCCCTACGCAGATTATTAGCAAAATAACACCAATGTTGGGTCCAAAACACCGGTAGCCGGAAACTATGGCGGCAATAAAGGAACAAGATACCCAGCAAAAGGCTAGGCCTTCCATTATTTACCAAATATATAGGTGCATTAATTAAATAACAGATTTAACATAATGATATCAAACTCATGTTCTCACATGAGACAAAGCACCTGCAACTAGCAACGCTAACATTAGTAGCTGAGCAAGCCTACCTAGCCATTCAAGATTTTCTAGTAGGGGATAAGTGTTTGGGTTTCATGGCAATTGCAGGAGGCAATTATTTCAGTGGTAGGCAGCGAGCATATGATGAAGGAAACGTGAATCTAGCATAACAAGTCTAGAGATGGAATCAAGGTCATATCATCTTGCATGTGATGTCCTCAGCTTGGAACTGCTCTTGTTCGTCCTGCACGTACTCTCCCGGATCCACATACTCGCTCTCCGATTCCGGTCCTACCCAACATAAAAATAGCATCCAATGAACAACATCACAACAAGATGCAACAAGCACATGATGCATGAGATGAAAATGAACATGCATCTCTATTCTAGTCACTAGCACAAGCATGAGAAGAAAATACAAGCTCCTGGATAGAACTGCACTCTAAGCTATCTTGACATGCATGGGGATGACATGAACAGATGCGTCATGCGAAAACGATGTACAAACATATAAAGAACATTACGAACGGAGCTACGGATCAGCCGGAAACAACGAAACAAGAAACGGAGTCCTACGGATCAAATCCATCACAACATACTCCAATGACATACTTATGGTATTCCCAGGTTGCCAAATAACAAAACAAACAAGTATGGATGGGGTGGTGCAAGGAAAATCACCACACCATCAACTATGCACTCACAAGCATCAAAACATCAAAACTATACATTCTGCCCTAAACAGCATCATAGCAGTTTGAGAGCAACACGCAAAGCACCTACAGCCACTATGTGCCAAATAGGATATGTGGCAGAAGCTATTCAAAAGCTACAAGCATGAGCAAAAAGATAATACAAAGGAGTTTCACACAGAAAGTTCTACAGCTGCTAACTTGGACAAAAATATCAGTTTTCAGGGACTTAGTGAAAATCTCAGATTCTCACTAGCTGTTTATGCTCTGAAGCATTTTGACAGCTCCCAAAACAATATGTACAGGAAGCCAAATGGAATGAAAATTGACAGAGAGCTAGACAAACACAAAAGCTACAACTTCCCAGTTTATTGCAGGGGCTGATTCCCAACACATAAACTTCTACAAGCACAACTACAAGGGAAGAAAATAACAGCAGTTTCTCACACTTAGTGAAAATCACAGATTTTCACTAAACTGGAATTTTCCGCCACATGCCTACTTTGATTAGGCACAACTTGCACATATGAACTCCTAAGAATGAAACAAAACCAACATGCTATAGAGGGGTTCACCCTCTACAGCCACAACAAGGAATGAACCTCTTGGGCTCATCACTTCACATGGAACCAAGCTCTAAACATTGAACAAAACAGAAATATGGCATTCCCAGAAACTGTTCCAAAGTGGAATCTGAACCCACCATTGGATTCCTGGGATGATTCTACCCCAAAAGCATATATAATACATATGCACTTGCTTAGAACAAATGGGCACAAACTTGAAAGGAAATTCTACATGGAATCACATATAGGTGAATAGTGCATCATCACATGTGCTTTTCACTAGATTAACACGTACACATCCACTTGCACATGCCCACCACACAAAGGGAGCACATGAGGGGTAGACCTCATGTTCATGTGCCTTAGCACACCAACACACACTCACATACATCAAGCACACAAATAATAAGCACCTTCACATGCTAGTTATCACACACACACTATCTTACACTCATGGCAAGCATTCCTACACCTACACATACAACTTGCACATGTGCTTATCAAGGCACATCGTGCCTTGGGCATTTGTGAGACACACACACACATAAGCACACACATCATCAAATGAACTCCTACATTCACACACAAAGTATGTGGGGGGGAACCCACACACAATCACATACACTCACTTGCACTAACTAGTGCTCAGGATCATCACCCATGAGCACAAGTATCACACACACATCATCACTACACTACACACATGCTAAACACACTCACGTACATGTTATCTTGATCCACCTACACTAGCACAAAAATCTCTACACATGCACTTCTACCATGCTAGCAACAAATACTAGGAACACCTACTGTTTGAGAGCTAAAAATAAATACTACATGAGGTGGCCAAGCATACCACAGCGCTATGCAAGCAAACAATGCAAAACAGTACAAGAAATGCAACAAAAATAAAAAGGAATGGGCAGGTATTCGAACCCTAGACACCTGATCACCACCTGCATCTAATACCACTGCGCTATGGAACAAGCACTGGACAGATCAGGGAAGTCAAGCTGGTTAAGCCATTCCCCTGCGCTACTGTGCCAAAACAAATCACAAAAAAGGGTGGCACCGTGGGGTATCGAACCCATGACCTCCTGATCAACACACCACCTGCAAACCACTACGCTATGCTATGAAACTTGACAGAGAGCAAGAGTCCTACTAGGTAACACAAACAACAACATGGATTTCCCTGCTCTGCCCTGCAAAGAGATGCCGGCAGCAACGCCACCGGAGCGCCTCTACTACTACTGCTACGCCACGGGGTTCATCCACTCTACCACTACTGCTCTGTGGTAGCCTCTACTCTGCTACTCTGCACAAGCCCGAGCACACCCACAAAGAACACACAGGCACTTGTCGTACTCATCCCGAACAGAGAGGCACGGCCACGAGCTCCTACACATGCATCTAACGAGGGGGGAGGGAGGAAGGAGCTAGGCTCACCCTGGGGAAGGAGAAGAGGGGGTCCCGAGCGGAGGAAGAAGCCTGAAAAAGAACCGGAGCCGGTCTACTGCAGAACCGACGCATGAGTACGGGACCGACGTGAATGCGCCAGAGACGAGGTCCTGCCCGTCGTTGTGGTCGCTTCCCGACCTCAACGACGACGGGAATGGAACACGGAGGCTTCCCCCAAGCTCCCTAACATGCTGGCCGGCGCCGGAGGCGAGGGGTGTGCGATGGACGACGGCGGCGCGCTACTGCCCTCTCTCTCTGTTACGTGATCTACAGATCTTACCTTGGGGAGGAAGAGAGAGATGGAGGGGAAACTGGCGGCGCTAGGAGGGGGACGTGGAACCCTAGGCTAGAGGGGGCATGCACGGCGAGGCTATATGGCCGCGGATGGGATGCACGGCGTCAATCTTTCCCGATCTCTCTCTCTAAAGTCTCTGACGAAAAGCAAGCACATGGTCGATGCCGTCAGGAGAAAGAAGCAGGAGCACGCTTGGGCTCTCGCTGGGGAAACAGAGAGGAAGTGGTGGGCCTCGGGAGGGGGAAGTGGCCCAAGTTGGCGATAGGTAAGGGAAAAGAAACCCATTGGGGTTTCTTAACAGACAAAGGAAATAAAACATAGGCAAATCTGTTGGAGTTAAAAATTAAAACAAAATACCCCTGGTCATAAGGGAATTATGACCCATTTAAATAAAATATAAAAGGAATATTTGGAGCAAATTTATATTAACAAAACAGAATTTAATCCACTGTTTTGTGAATATTTGTCACCTTTAAAACATAGTTTCAAAACATCAAATTCATAGCATCACTTCTACCACAAATAATACTAAAGCATGGGCATTTTGAAATAGGGATGGGGCAAATGAATCTTGAGCTTAAGATAAAAGAGATGAAGAAGTTTTTAAAACCTAGTTGAAATCCACATAGAGCTTCCTACTTAGAAATACTACACTCCACATCACTTCACATATCAACATCACATCATCACATGACACACCACAACATGGATCACAAGAACAACAAACAAAAAAGACAAGGAAAAAAATAGATGCATGCATGCAAAAGGAAACATGACAAGGTGACATCACATGAAATATCATATGCATTAAGATCTCATGGCAATGACAAGATGGAGCCACATACAGAAGGTTCCAATAAAGGCAAGTTACACTCTTGGGTCATTACAAACTCTCCCACACTACAAAAAGATCTCGACCCGAGATCTAAGACTGAAAGAACTCTAGGAATTCAGAATGGAGGTGATCCTCGCGTTCCCAAGTGGCCTGTTTATCGGAATGGTGTGACCATTGCACCTTGAGAAATTTGGCAGTCTTGTTGCGGGTCTTGCGCTCAGTCGCCTCGAGAACCGCAACTGGATGCTCACGATAGGATAGGTCGGGTTGAAGGTCAATGTCTTGAAGATGAACAGTGCGCTCGGGGGTCTTGAAGCATCTCCGAAGCTGAGAGACATAGAACACGTCATGCACATTTGCAAAGTTTGACGGGAGCTCGAGCTGGTACGCAAGGTCGCCTCTCTTGCCAAAAACTCTGAAAGGACCAACGAAACGAGGTGCAATCTTGCCTTTGATGCCAAAGCGTTGTGTACCCTTCATAGGGGACACCTTGAGATAGACGAAGTCATCAAGCTCATAAGACATGTCATGATGCTTGCTATCATAATATCTCTTCTGATGAGACTGCGCTGCTCTGAGATTATCCCAAATAACCCGACACATCTCTTCAGCTTCTTCTATCAAGTCATTCCCAAGAATCTGACGCTCACCGGTCTCGGACCAGTTGAGCGGGGTACGACACTTCCTCCCATAGAGAATATCAAACGGAGCTTTGCCTGAACTAGCTTGATTACTGTTGTTATACGAGAACTCAGCGAAAGGCAGGCAATCCTCCCACTTCGTGCGAAAAGAGATAACACAGGCTCTCAACATATCCTCAAGGACCTGATTGACTCACTCCACTTGACCACTAGACTGAGGATGAAAAGTTGTGCTGAAGCGTATCTTCGTGCCCATCGCAGACTGAAAAGAGTCCCAGAACTTGGAAGTGAAGATACTTCCGCGATCCGAAGAAATCATCATAGGCACGCCGTGCAAAGACAATATCCTAGAAGTGTACAGTTCTACAAGCTGAGTTGCGGAGATGGATTCCTTGACTGGAAGAAAATTAGCCACTTTACTCAACTTGTCGATGACGATGAAGATGGCATCATTACCCTTCTTGGACTTCGGAATCCCGGTGACGAAATCCATCTCAATATGGTTGAACTTCCACTCGGGGATGGGCAATGGATGCAAAAGACCTGCTGGACGTTGATGCTCTGCTTTCACCCTTCAACATGCATCACATTCATTTACGAACTGAGCAATCTCACGCTTCTTGTGAGTCCACCTGAAGGTCTATTTCAAATCCTGATATATCTTGCAGCTTCCAGGATGTATAGAGAGCAGAGAGTTATGAGCTTCTTCCACGATTACCTTTCTGAGATCACCTTTCGGAATGACAAGACGATCCTCAAAGAACAACGTGTCTCTGGCATCAACACTGAAGCACTTATATCTGGGAAGACCCTTTGCCACACCAATCTTGACTTTCTTCACCATTGCATCAAGAAGTTGTGCTGCTTGGACCTGATCTTCCAAGGTGGGAGAGATCTGAAGATTTGCAAGAAATCCCTGAGGTACTAACTGAAGGATGAGCTTTCTGAAAGAATCACAAAGGTCAGACTAGAGAGGCTTCAGAATGAGACTGTTGCAGTAAGCCTTCCTGTTTAGAGCATCTGCCATGACATTAGCTTTTCCTGGCGTGTACTCAACACTCGGATTGAAATCTTGGAGCATTTCCACCCAATGAGTTTGCCAGAGATTCAGGTTAGGCTGGGTGAAGATGTACTTGAGACTCTTGTGATCGATGAACACTTCAACCTTTCGTTCCAACAAGAGGTGTCTCCAAGTCAGCAGAGCATGTACCACTGCTGCCAGCTCAAGATCATGCACAGGGTAATTCTTCTCCGCTGGCTTCAACTTCCTAGAGGTATAAGCGACCACTTTCTTCTCTTGCATCAGAACTGCACCAAGACCTTGAAGAGAGGCGTCGCAGAACACTTGGTAAGGTTTGGAATCATCAGGAGGAACCAAGACTGGAGTAGAGGTGAGCTTCTCTTTGAGTGTGTCGAAGGCCAACTGACACTCTGGAGACCAAGCATACTTCACACCCTTCTGAAGAAGACTTGAGAGATGCTTAGTAATCTTGGAGAAGTTCTCAACGAACCTTCTACAATAGCTTGCAAGCCCGAGAAAGCTACGAAGCTGCTTCACATTCTGTGGAGGCTCCCATTCAACAATGGCCTGCACCTTCGACGGATCAACTTTGATGCCCTCAGCAGAGATGATGTGCCCAAGATAGACGACTTCTTTCAACCAGAACTCACACTTGGAAAACTTGGCATAGAATTTGTGCTCTCTCAGCTTATCAAGCACCAGCCTGAGATGTTCTTCATGTTCTTACTAAGTCTCTGAAAAGACCAGAATATCGTCGAGATACAGCAAGACGAACTCATTCTTGAACGGAGAGAATATGTAGTTCATCATTCGACAAAATGTCGGAGGGGCAATTGCCAGACCAAAAGACATGACCGTATACTCATACGAGCCAAAACTAGTCCTGAAAGCAGTCTTCGGAATATCCTCTTCGCGAATGCGAATTTGACGATAGCCCATTCTGAGATCGAGCTTGGAGAAAATCTTAGCCCCTTTCAACCGTTCAAACAACTCATTTATGTTTGGAAGTGGATACTTGTTCCTGATTGTCTTCTTGTTCAATGGACGGTAATCGACACACAACCGGTCTGTGCCATCCTTCTTCTTGACAAACAGAACTCCACATCCCCACGGAGACGAGCTCGGTCTGATCAGACCCAAATGCTCCTGCTCGTCGAGTTGCCTCTTAAGTTCCTTCAACTCTTCTCGACCCAATGTGTACGGCCGTTTGCAGACAGGCTCAGTACCTGGTTCAAGCTCAATGACAAATTCAACTTCTCGGTGCGGAGGCATTCCTGGCAGCTCTTCTGGAAACACATCTTCATATTCGCAGACCACTGGGACTTGCGAAATTGGATTAATCTCACCCTTTTCATTCAAAGAGAACAGAAGGATTGTGTCATCGCGCGTCGCGAATATAATCACGTCCTCCGAAGAGTGAGTAAGCTTCACTTCTTTATCTTCACAATCAATCGATGCCTTGTTCATGGCCACCCAGTCCATACCAAGGATCAAGTCAATGTCGGAATTGCCCAAGACAATAGGAGACGCTAGAAAAGAATAACTACCCATCTTGACAGAAACACCCGGAACGAACAACTGAGAGCTCATCCGCATACCCGGAGACCCAACTTATAATGACTTGGGTAAAAACTCGGTCACAATATTATTACCACATGCAAAGGGATATGACATGAAAGAATGCGATGCGCCAGAATCGAACAACACTTTAGCAGGAATATCATTGACGAGGAGGTTACCCATGATCACATCTGACGAGTTTTCTGCCTCAGCCGCATTCACCATGTTGACTCGTGCAGACCTGGGGTTGAACTTCATGAGAGCATTGCTTGGAGGTTTGCCTGGAGGAGGAGGCGGAAGACGGAGCTGAGAAGTGCACTTGTTGGCATAGTGACCCTTCTTCCCACACTTGTGACAAGTAACATGTGCTGGCTGACGGTACTGTGTCTGAGGAGGCCCTTGCTTCTGCTGCTGGAATCTCTGCTGGAAAGCTGGGTTGGGTGGGTGGGAAGAACCACGGCCACCAGAATGCTTGAACTGCTGCATGTGCCGAGGAGGAGGAGGAGACACCCAATACTTATGTTGCTTCTGAACCACGTGAGTAGAAGACGAGCAGGAATCTCTGAAGCGCTTCTTAGAATTCTCCACCCTGAGCAAGGCTGCCTCAGCCCTGAGAGCTAAGTTGTAGAAGTTATTGAACTCCTCAAGATCATGCAAAGCGAGAGCTAACTGTAAATCTTCTTTCAAGCCACCTCTGAACTGATAAATCTTGCTCTAATGATCAGGGATATCCTGCAAGGCGTATCGGGCTAGCTCGTGGAACTCGACGTTGTACTTCTACATGGAGTTACCACCTTGCTTCAAGCGCCTGCACTTCTCACGCATTTCCTCCATGAAGATGGACGGCATGTAGTGGGATCTGAAGTCACGGCAGAACTCATCCCAAGTGATCACTCTAGCACCCCTGCAATCCTTCAACTGTTGCCACCAGATAGATGCTTGCCCCTTCAGCTGGAATGTTGCAAACTTGACGAAATCCTCACGACGAACAATCATGCATTCAAAGTGCTTGTTCATGTCGCGGATCCAATCCTCAGCACCAAACGGCTGGGCACAGGAAGTGAAAGTCTTCGGCTGATTTGACAGAAACTGACTCAGATTAGCAAACTGATTGCCACCATGCTGGAAAATTGCCTTGCTGTGATTAGTCCTATCTTGCAACAACTGTATCAACATCTGAGTGTTTGCATTTGTAGCAGCCATCACTGCTTGCCAAGCCTCTGCAGGAGGAGGCGGCGGTGGAGGAGGATTCTCCGGAGGAGGAGGTGGCGGTGGCACCTCCTCATGACCTGGATTCTGACGAGTTGGTGGAGCCATCCTGAAGACGGACAACACATTAGCCCACACAATAAATTGACGGTATAGCTGAATCAAAAAGGCAGGAATATCTGAACAAGAATATTAGCAATTGCACTCAAACAAAATAGTAAGAATGCTTCCTCAAGTGACGGTCGACAAAATTCTGATTAAGACCACTTGCAAACAAGTATGAGCTAGAACTGCTCAGAACAAACGTATGATCGAGATTTCATCCAATATCTTCATGGATAAGATCGCACGGGCTCGAATTTATAGTAGCCATCCTGTGCAAGGTAGTGCACACGACTTATGAAGTATCCCCGAGTCGTAGCAAGCTACAAGGACTCTTTAAGACAGAACGAGAACCGCTGTAAGACGCCCGTGAACAAACATACCCACTGAATGTCGAATCTCAACCTCACATCATGCATCTGTAGGAAGATTGCCCTATAAGTCACTACTTGATATCCCACCTATGAATTCCCGAAATATCTGGTCATGCAATCTGGTACACGGATACAAGGACTAATATTCACACAACTCCTATACTAACCCGTCCACTGTATCACATCCGTCAACACATAACCAGAATCTCGGACCCTCATCTACAACAGACCCTCGTGATCACAACGATACAAAGTACGGCAGTACTCCCAAACAATCTGCACCAGTACTTGGGACATCGGGGTTATCTCGCCACTACTAGTATTGAAGCAATTATGAACATCCTTCGTTCTGAGATACTCAGAAATCTGAATGATGGCGATGTGCACAAGAATCCCCTGGAGCTCAACTCCCCGGAAGAAATCAAGGCAGACAGGAGGCACCAAGACAGAACTCCGTCACATCGAAATCATATAGATTTCAAAAATACCCGCATGATCCTAAAAAAAATTTGAGCGAGAAGAGGAGTAGAATTAAGATTTCCTAAGTCGGGAACCTCACCACAACATGGAACAGGAAAAAAAAGAATCCTACTCTCCGATATAACTAAGACTCAAAACATTTTACTAGACTCGACTCGGCCAAGTACGATCACACAAAGGCTCCTATGGTCGTAAGGCTCTGATTACCAACTTGTAACGACTAAGATGCGGTCCTTTCCTATTTAGGGAACGAGGCCCCAAAATGGAAAGAAGCGCATCTAAGCATTTCGCAAGCACGGTAACATAGCACATACATAATAATAAAATGACAAATAGGGAATCATCTGTCATCTCATAGAATATATCAGAGTTTACATCACACATTTATTCAGACAAGGTAGTTCCGCTACGGACTACATAACATGAGAAAAGGCTATGCTACCCTGCATGCTTGCCCATGATCACAACCACGCCTCAGTCTTTTGGATAGTTCACATACAGGCGGTCGTTCTCCTCATCATACTGCCACGCCAGCTGTGTGCCATCGGGATCACCTGTATCGGGCGTACCTGTACCTGTTGGGGTGTTGAAGTAATCTGTGAGCCACGGGGACTCAGCAATCTATGATCTCGGTGCTAGAACTAGTCAAGTTATTAGGTAAGGAGGGTTTGATACGTCCATTTTGCATCATGTTTTCATGTTGATACTTATCTCTTTTTGGGCTGTTATTGCACTTCACGGTACAATACTTATGCCTTTTCTCTCTTATTTTGCAAGGTTTACATGAAGAGGGAGAATGCCGGCAGCTGGAATTCTGGCCTGAAAGTGGAGCAAGTTTGAGATACCTATTCTGCGCAACTCCAAACGCCGTAAAAATCAACGAGGATTTTTTTCCAGATTTATAAAAAATACTGGGCCGAAGAAGCGGCAGAGGGGCGCAAGCAGGTGGCCACAAGCCTGCTAGGGGTGGCCACCCCCCCCCCCCCTGGCCGCTCCTGGGAGGCTTCTGGGCAGCCTGCTGGCCCACTGGCCTGCCTCTTCTACTATATGAAGGGTTTCGTCTGGAAAAAGATCAAGGAGCGGCTTTTTCGTGGATTCGCCGCCGCCACGAGGCGGAACTTGAGCAGAACCAATCTAGAGCTCCGGCAGGACGATCCTGCGGGGGAAACTTCCCTCCCGGAGGGGGAAATCATCGCCATCGTCATCACCAACACTCCTCTCATCGGAGGGGACTCCTCACCATCAACATCTTCATCAGCACCATCGCATCTCCAAACCCTAGTTCATCACTTGTAACCAATCTCCATCTCGCGACTCCGATTGGTACCTGTAAGGTTGCTAGTAGTGTTGATTACTCTTTGTAGTTGATGCTAGTTGGATTACTTGGTGGAAGAGTTTATGTTCAGATCCTTGATGCTACTCATTACCTCTCTGGTCATGATTATGCTTTGTGAGTAGTTACTTTTGTTCCTGAAGACATGGGATAAGTCATGCTAATAGTAGTCATGTGAATTTGGTATTCGTTCGATATTTTGATGTGTCGTATGTTGTTTTTCCTCTAGTGGTGTTATGTGAACGTCGACTACATAACACTTCACCATTATTTGGGACTAGAGGAAGGCATTGGGAAGTAGTAAGTAGATGATGGGTTGCTAGACTGACAGAAGCTTCAACCCTAGTTTATGCGTTGCTTCGTAAGGGGCTGATTTGGATCCACTAGTTTAATGCTATGGTTAGACTTTGTCTTAATTCTTCTTTCATAGTTGCGGATGCTTGCGGAAGGGGTTAATCATAAGTGGGATGCTTGTACAAGTAAGGGTAGCACCCAAGCGTCGGTCCACCCACATATCAAACTATCAAAGTAACAAACGCGAATCATATGAACATGATGAAAACTAGCATGATAGAAATTCCCGTGTGTCCTCGGGAGCGTTTTTCCTCCTATAAGACTTTGTTCAGGATTGTCCCTTGCTACAAAAGGGATTGGGCCACCTTGCTGCACCGTTGCTACTTTTGTTACTTGTTTCTTGCTACGAATCATCTCACGACACAATCACTTGTTACCGATAATTTCAGTGCTTGCAGATATTTCCTTGCTGAAAACCACTTGTCAGATCCTTCTGCTCCTCGTTCGGTTTGACACTCTTACTTATTGACAGGACTACGATTGATCCCCTATACTTGCGGGTCATCAAGATTCTTTTCTGGCGCCGTTTCCGGGGAGTGAAGCGCCTTTGGTAAGTGGAACTTCGTAAGGAAACATTCATATAGTGTGCTGAAATTTATTGTCACTTGTCACTGTGGATACTAATCCTTTGAGGGGTTTGTTCGGGGTATCTTCACCTCAAACGGAAGCACAAATAGTTGTTCCTCAACCTGCTGCACCTACTGAAAATATTTTCTTTGAATTTCCTTCGGGTATGCTTGAGAAATGTTGGCTAATCCTTTTACAGGAGATGGAACATCACATCCAGACTTGCATATAATCTATGTAGATGAAGTTTGTGGTTTATTTAAGCTTGCAGGTTTTCCCGAGGATGAGGTCAAGAAGAAGTTCTTTCCTTTATGTTTGAAGTATAAGGCGTTGACATGGTATAGGCGATGTGATGATACTGGATCATGGGACTACACTCGGTTGAAATTGGAATTTCATCAAAAGTTTTATCCTATGCATTTAGTACATCATGATCGGAATTATATTTATAATTTTTGGCCTCGTGATAAAGAAAGCATCGCTCAAGCTTGCAGGAGGCTTAAATCAATGTTATTTTCATGCCGCAATCATGAGCTCTCGAGAGAAATTATCATTCAGAACTTCTATGCTCGGCTTTCTCATGATGATCGCACCATGCTTCATACTTCTTGTACCGGTAGTTTTATGAAGAGAGATATTGACTTCTAATGGAACTTATTGGAGAGAATTAAACACAACTCTGAAGATTGCGAGCTTGAAGAAGGTAAGGAGTCAGGTATGAATTTCCAGTTTGATTGCGTTAAATCCTTTGTTGAGACAAATACTTTTTGTGACTTTAGCACTAAGTATGGACTTGACTCTAAGATAGTAGCTTCATTGTGAGAATCATTTGCTGCTCATATTGATCTCCCCAAAGAGAAGTGGTTTAAATATCATCTTCCCTTAGAAGTCAATGTAGTTAAACCCAATCCAGTTGAAGAGAAAGTCATTGCCTATAATGATCCTATTGTTCCAAGTGCTTACATTGAGAAACCACCTTTCCCTGTTAGGATAAAGGATCATTCTAAAGCTTCAACTGTGATACATAGAGGCTACATTAGAACACCTACACCCCCTGAGCAAATTAGAGTTGAACCTAGCATTGCTATTATCAAAGATCTTCTATCCGACGATGTTGAGGGACATGATATTCACTTCTGTGAAGATGCTACTAGAATTGCTAAACCTCACGCTAGAGACAAACCTAGGCCTGTTGTTGGCACGCCTGTTGTTTCTGTTAAGATAGGGTATCATTGTTATCATGGTTTATGTGACGTGGGTGCTAGTGTTAGTGCAATACCTCAAACCTTATATGATGAAATCAAAGATGAGATTGCACCTGTTGAGATAGAACCCATTGATGTCACTATTCAGCTTGCCAATAGAGATACTATCTGCCCTGTGGGAATTGTTAGGGATGTTGAAGTCTTGTGTGGTAAAACGAAGTATCCCGCTGATTTCCTCATTCTTGCTACCGCACAAGATAGCTTCTGTCCCATCATATTTGGTAGACCTTTTCTCAATACTGTCAATGATCATATTGATTGTGAGAAGCAAACTATCACTGTTGGATTTGAAGGTGTGTCACATGAGTTCAATTTCTCTAAGTTTGGCAGACAACCTCATGAAAAGGAGTTGCCTAGTAGCGATGAAACTATTGTCTTAGCTTCTATTGCCGTACCTCCTACTGATCCCTTAGAGAAATACTTGTTTGAGCATGAAAATGATATGCATATGGATGAAAGGGATGAGATAGATAGAGTTATCTTAGAACAATATCCTATCCTTAAGAATAACTTGCATGTTGAACTGCTTGGGGATCCACCCCCACCAAAGGGTGATCCTGTGTTCGAGCTTAAACAGTTGTCTGATACTCTTAAGCATGATTATCTTGATGAAAAGGAGATATATCATGTTATTATTAGTGCTAGCCTCTCAGAGCACGAAGAAAACAAGTTACTAAAAACTCTGAGGAAGCACCGTGCTGCTACTGGATATACTCTTGATGATCTAAAGGGCATTAGTCCCACTCTATGCCAGCACAAGATTAAAACTAATCTTGACTTCAAACCAGTTGTTGATCATCAATGGAGATTAAATCCTAATATGAAAGAAGTAGTAAGAAAAGAAATCCTAAAGCTTCTAGAAGCGGGTATTATCTATCATGTTGCTCATAGCGGTTGGGTGAGTTCGGTGCATTGCGTCCCTAAGAACGGGGGTATTACCGTTGTCCCTAATGATAAGGATGAATTGATCCCACAGAGGATTATTACTGACTATAGGATGGTGACCGATTTTAGGAAATTGAATAAGGCCACTAGGAAAGATCATTACCCTTTGCCTTTTATCGACCAAATGCTAGAAATACTTTCTAAACACACACACTTCTGCTTTCTAGACGGTTATTTTGGTTTCTCCCAAATACCAGTTGCACAATCTGACCAGGAGAAAACCACTTTCACCTGCCCTTTCGGTACCTTTTCTTAGAGACGTATGCCTTTTGGCTTATGTAATGCACCTGCCACCTTTCAAAGAAGTATGATGGCTATATTCTCTGAATTTTGTGAAAAGATTGTTGAGGTTTTCATGGATGACTTCTCCGTTTACGGGTCTTCTTTTGACGATTGCCTCAGCAACCTTGATCGAGTCTTGCAGATATGTAAAGATACCAATCTTGTCTTGAATTGGGAGAAGTGCCACTTTATGGTTAATGAAGGCATCATCTTAGGACATAAAATTTCTGAAAGAGGTATTGAAGTCGATAAGGCTAAGGTTGATGCAATCGAGAAAATGCCATACCCCATAGATATCAAATGTATAAGAAGTTTCCTTGGTCATGTTGGTTTCTATAGAACATTCATTAAAGACTTCTCTAAGATTTCTAGGCCTCTTACCAATCTCTTGCAAAAGGATATTCCTTTTGTCTTTGACGATGATTGTGAGGAAGCCTTCAAAATACTTAAGAGGGCTTTGGTAACCGCACCTATTGTTCAACCACCTGATTGGAACTTGTCGTTTGAAATCATGTGTGATGCTAGAAATTATGTTGTTTGTGTTGTTCTAGGGCAAAGAGTTGATAAGAAGTTGAATGTTATTCACTGTGCTAGTAAAACTCTAGACAGTGCCCAAAGAAACTACGCTACTACGGAGAAGGAATTTTAAGCAGTCGTGCTTGCATGTGAAAAGTTCACGTCTTACATAGTTGATTCCAAAGGCACTATTCACACTGATCACGCTGCTATTAAGTACCTCATGGAGAAGAAAGATG
This sequence comes from Hordeum vulgare subsp. vulgare, assembly GCF_904849725.1. NCBI lineage: Eukaryota > Viridiplantae > Streptophyta > Magnoliopsida > Poales > Poaceae > Hordeum > Hordeum vulgare. Next base: position 222,116,523 of record NC_058523.1, read on the forward strand.
CTAAACCTAGACTCATCAGATGGGTCTCTTGCTACAAGAATTTGATTTGCACGTTGTCGACGGAAAGGGTGCTGATAACCCCGTAGCAGATAACTTGTCTAGGTTGGAGAACATTCTTGATGACCCACAACCTATTGATGATAGCTTTCCCGATGAGCAATTGAATGTCATCAATGCTTCACATAATGCATCGTGGTATGCTGATTATGCAAACTATATTGTTGCCAAATATATACCACCTAGTTTCACATACCAGCAAAAGAAGAAATTCTTCTTTGACTTGAGACATTACTTTTGGGATGATCCTCACCTTTATAAGGAAGGAGTAGATGGTGCTATTAGACGTTGTGTACCTGAGCATGAACAGGGACAGATCCTACAGAAGTGTCACTCCGAGGCCTACGGAGGACACCATGCGGGAGATAGAACTGCACATAAGATATTGCAATTAGGTTTCTATTGGCCCACTCTCTTCAAGGATGCATGTAAGTTTGTATTGTCTTGTGACGAATGTCAAAGAATAGGCAATATTAGCAAACGTTGGGAAATGCCTATGAACTATTTACTTGTCATTGAACCATTTGATGTTTGGGGCTTTGATTATATGGGACCTTTTCCAAAATCCAATGGGTATACTCATATCTTAGTTGTTGTTGATTACCTCACTAAGTGGGTAGAAGCTATCCCCACTAGTAGTGCTGATCACAACACTTCTATTAGGATGCTTAAAGAAGTTATTTTCCCTAGATTTGGAGTCCCTAGATATCTAATGACCGACGGTGGTTCACACTTCATTCATGGTGCTTTCCGTAAAACGCTTGCTAAGTACGACGTCAACCATAGAATTGCTTCTCCCTATCACCCTCAGTCCAGTGGTCACGTAGAGCTAAGAAATAGAGAGATTAAACTAATTCTGCAAAAGACTGTCAACAGGTCTAGAAAGAATTGGTCTGAGAAGCTCTACGATGCACTGTGGGCTTATAGAACTGCCTATAAGAATCCCATGGGCATGTCTCAGTAGAAAATGGTGTACGGCAAAGCATGTCATTTACCTCTTGAGCTAGAGCATAAAGCTTATTGGGCAATCAAAGAGCTCAACTTTGATTTCAAACTTGCCGGTGAGAAGAGGTTATTTGACATTAGCTCGCTTGATGAATGGAGAACTCAGGCATATGAGAATGCCAAGTTGTTCAAAGAGAAGGTTAAGAGGTGGCATGATAAGAGGATACAAAAGCATGAGTTCAATGTAGGTGATTATGTCTTGCTATACAACTCTCGTTTAAGATTCTTTGCAGGCAAGCTTCTCTCTAAATGGGAAGGTCCCTATGTTGTTGAGGAAGTATATCGTTCTGGTGCTATCAAGATCAACAACACGGAAGGTAATTGTCCGAGAGTTATAAATGGGCAGAGAATCAAGCATTATATCTCACGTACTCCCATAAATGTTGAAAGAAATATCATCAATACCATAACTCCGGAAGAATACCTAAGGGACATTTATCAGCTTGTTTCAGACTTCGAAAACGAAGAGGTATCTGATTCATTAAGAAATAGAGTCCAAAACTTTTCGAGTATGAAATTTTCTCCGTTTTGGAATATTTGAAAAAATAAAAAATTGGAAGTAGTCCGGAAAGTGCGCGAGGAGGCGACAAGCCTGCCCGGTGCGGGCCCACCCCCTGGTCGCCCCTGGGGGGCTTGTGGCCACCTCGTGCGTCTCCCGGACTCCGTTTTCGTGCGGAGTACTCCTTCTGGTCTGGAAAAAATCAATATATATTTTCCAGTGAGGTCTAACCCCTGCATCACGCAGATTTCCTCTGTTTTTTGTTTCGAGCCTGTTTCTGTAGCAGATCTAGATCGCTATGACTTCCCCAAAAGCTCCGAAGGACAAGATCTTCGAGAAGGTCATCAATCCCTACCTCACAGGAGTGCTGCAACACCCTCAATCTATCGAGATGCGTGAGGGGATGTTGCAGATCCGTGATGTTGAGGGGCCCAAGAAGACTAGAAGCATGGAGATGAGGCTCGAAGCAATGGAGCAACAAGTCTTCAAGTGCCAAGGGATGGTGGAGCGTGGACTCAACGCCAACCACATGATGATCTCGGAGTTCACCAACAAGCACAGGATTGATGCCAATGACATTGGGAAGCACCTCTCCAGGCTCTATGACAGGATTGATCAACTCCAGGCCCAGATCTATGACCTGCAAAACCAAAACTGTGAGTATGAGTATAGATTTAAATCAATACGGTTGGGTGCAGATTTGAGGATTCCGGAGACTCGTTCATCTTTCCATGATGGAGCACATATGCCTTGGAAGACGGAGGATCAAGCCCATGTTGCAACAACTCCTCCACCATCACCACCAAAGGAAGACAACTAATCATGGGTATGGGCAATCCCCTTGGCTTGTGCCAAGATTGGGGGAGTTGCCCCGGTATCGTATCACCATCACATATTTTGCCTTTACATTTGTTTTAGTTTGTTCCTTTTCAGTTTTCTCTTTCTCTAGTAGATTAAAAGTCTTAGTGTTTTAGTCTTGAGTTTTGCTTTGTGTCACCCCCGATGTATTCGAGCTCGTGAGCCATATAATAAAGAGTGTCTTAGTTGAAGGGCTTTGCCTCTTGCCATGATCAAAAGAGTGAGAAAAGAACAAAAGCATGAAAGATCATGTAATGATCTTATGGGAAATGATGGCTTCACATATAAAAGGGATGTTGATTGAAACTTGTTGAGGGTAGACAAACGTAGACCTTGATCATTGTTGCAATTAATAGGAAGTGATAAGGAAGGAGAGGTTCACATATAAATATATCATCTCTGACACCATCTATGATTGTGAACACTCACTAAACTATTACATGCCTAGAAGTAGATGTTGGACAAGGAAGACAACATAATGAATTGTGTTTGCTTGGTTCCGAACAATGTTATATGACTAGAGATCCCTTAGCATGTGACGATTGCTTCCAACTCATATTAGCCAGAACTGCCGCACCAAGTAGAGATACTACTTGTGCACCCATAAACCTTTAACCCAGTTTTGCCATGAGAGTCCACCATACCTACCTATGGATTGAATAAGATCCCTCAAGTAAGTTGTCATCGGTGCAAGCAAGAAAAATCTAATATGTATGGTCTATTAGTGTGTGGAAAATAAGCTTTGTACGAACCTCTGATGAGGAAGACATAAAAGCGACAGACTTCATAATAAAGTTCTTTATCACAGGAGGCAATATAAAGTGACGTTCCTCCACACTAAGAGGACATGCATCCAAATCTCAAAAGTGCATGACAACCTATGCTTCCCTCTGCGAAGGGCCTATCTTGTACCTTTAGTATTTGCCCTTGAAAGAGTCATGGTGATCTTCACCAATTCCTTGTTTCGCCTTTTTCTTTGCTAACGTCATATGCTAGGGAAAGATCTATATTCATATGTCAACTTGGAGGTAAGCATTCATGAATTATTGTTGTTGACATTACCTTTGAGGTAAGCAGTTAGGAGGCAAAACTATAAGCCCCTATCTTTCTGTGTGTCGAGCTGAAACTTTGATCTCATGAGTACCACGTGAGTTGTAGCAATTGTAGAGAATGAAAAGATGATTGAGTATGTGGATTTTCTTTACAAGCTCTTATTTGACTCTTTTTGATGTTGTGATAAATTGCAATTGCTTCCATGACTACAAGCTATCGGTTGTTACTTCTCGGTAAGGTTCGTGATACATTCTTTACTTTGTGAAGGAATTATCACTTTAGCATGAGAGATTATATGTTGGTATTGTTGTTCTGATCATGATCATGATGCATGCATGTTCGTATTCTATTTTGTCGACACCTCTCTCCCTAAACATGTGGACATATTTATTGAGCTCGGCTTTCGCTTGAGGACAAGCGAGGTCTAAGCTTGGGGGAGTTGATACGTTCATTTTGCATCATGTTTTCATGTTGATATTTATCGCTTTTTGGGCTGTTATTTCACTTCACGGTACAATACTTATGCCTTTTCTCTCTTATTTTGCAAGATTTACATGAAGAGGGAGAATGCCGGGAGCTGGAATTCTGGCGTGAAAGTGGAGCAAGTTTCAGATACCTATTCTGCGCAACTCCAAACGCCGTAAAAATCAACATGGATTTTTTTCAGATTTATAAAAAATACTCGGCCGAAGAAGCGCCAGAGGGGCGCCAGTAGGTGGCCACAAGCCTGCTAGGCGCGGCCACCCCCCTAGCCGCGCCTAGGGGGCTTGTGGGCAGCCTGCTGGCCCACTGGCCCCCCTCTTCTGCTATATGAAGGGTTTCGTCTGGAAAAAAATCAAGGCGGATCTTTTTGGTGGATTTGCTGCCGCCACGAGGCGGAACATGAGCAGAACCAATCTAGAGCTCCGGCAGGAAGTTCCTGCCGGGAAACTTCCCTCTCGGAGGGGGAAATCGTCGCCATCGTCATCACCAACACTCCTATCATCGGAGGAGACTCGTCACCATCAACATCTTCATCAGCACCATCTCATCTCCAAACCCTAGTTCATCACTTGTAACCAATCTCCGTCTCGCGTCTCCGATTGGTACCTGTAAGGTTGCTAGTAGTGTTGATTACTCTTTGTAGTTGATGCTAGTTGGATTACTTGGTGGAAGAGTTTATGTTCCGCTCCTTGATGCTACTCATTACCTCTCTGGTCATGAATATGATTATGCTTTGTGAGTTGTTACTTTTATTCCTGAGGACATGGGATAAGTCATGCAAATAGTAGTCATGTGAATTTGGTATTCGTTCGATATTTTGATGTGTTGTATGTTGTTTTTCCTCTAGTGGTGTTATGTGAACGTCGACTATGTAACACTTCACCATTATTTGAGCCTAGAGGAAGGCATTGGGAAGTAGTAAGTAGATGATGGGTTGCTAGAGTGACAGAAGCTTAAACCTAGTTTATGCGTTGCTTCGTAAGGGGCTGATTTGGATCCACTAGTTTAATGATATGGTTAGACTTTGTCCTAATTCTTCTTTCGTAGTTGCCGATGCTTGCGAGAGGGGTTAATCATAAGTGGGATGCTTGTCCAAGTAAGGGCAGCACCCAAGCGTCGGTCCACCCACATATCAAACTATCAAAGTAACGAACGTGAATGATATGAACATGATGAAAACTAGCATGACAGAAATTCCCGTGTGTCCTCGGGAGCGTTTTTCCTCCTATAAGACTTTGTCGAGGCTTGTCCCTTGCTACAAAATGGATTGGGCCACCTTGCTGCATTGTTGCTACTTTTGTTACTTGTTGCTTGCTACGAATCATCTCACCACACAATCACTTGTTACCGATAATTTCAGTGCTTGCAGATATTTCCTTGCTGAAAACCACTTGTCAGATCCTTCTGCTCCTCGTTGGGTTCGACACTCTTACTTATCGAAAGGACTACGATTGATCCCCTATACTTGTGGGTCATCAGGGTTCAGTGTTTAGGTTGCAGCATCCTAAGCATTTATGGTGGCTAGCTTACGTAGAACAAGTATTGATGGTGGTCTATACTAGTGGGTGAATACTAGCTGATCAATAAGTGATCCTGAACACCTACTTACGTCAATCATAACCCCACCGTGTTCCCGATCGAATAGAGGTCTTCGAAGGGGATAGGCACGGTTACGCACATAGTTGGCAATTTTATTAGATTAGGTTCAAGTTGTCTATAGCCGGATGTTAACAAATATACCAAGTTGCCACATAACCGCGGGCACGGCTTTCCAAAAGATTAACCTGCATGGGTGCTCCAACTAGTCCATCACAAACGGTCACGGGCCGCAAAGTAATCCTCTATCACAAATCTCGTGATCTCGTCGGATTCCTTAGAGGAAAACCTCAACTCTGGGGAGAACCAAAGCTTCACCGGGATTCCTATACGCAAGATATATCGCTAAGGTAAGACAAGACTAGCAGGATCTCCCGTCGTGTCGACGACCCTGATAAGAGCCGCCTATCTCAGTCTTAGGACACGACGGATGGAACTAGCTACGAGAACCAAAACTCAAGTTTCCTTGTGCTGGCCCCGCAGGCAGACCAGGTTGGACCAACACTCATGAGGAGCACTGGCCCGGGTTGTTGATTAATTCCTCGGGGTAGCTATTCCCTGCGCAGATTATTAGCAAAATAACTCCAATGTTTGGTCCTGCCGCACAAGTCTTAACACTACACGATTTATCAAGGGGGTCCCCATAACAACCCCGAACGCGTTAGCAGCGATGAGTTATGGAATCAAACACCGGTAGCCGGAAACTATGGCGGCAATAAAGGAACAAAATACCCGGCAAAAGGCTAGGCCTTCCATTATTTACCAAATATATAGGTGCATTAATTAAATAACAGATTTAACATAATGATATCAAACTCATGTTCTCACATGAGACAAAGCACCTGCAACTAGCAACGCTAACATTAGTAGCTGAGCAAGCCTACCTAGCCATTCAAGATTTTCTAGTAGGGGATAAGTGTTTGGGTTTCATGGCAATTGCAGGAGGCAATTATTTCAGTGGTAGGCAGCGAGCATATGATGAAGGAAACGTGAATCTAGCATAACAAGTCTAGAGATGGAATCAAGGTCATATCATCTTGCATGTGATGTCCTCAGCTTGGAACTGCTCTTGTTCGTCCTGCACGTACTCTCCCGGATCCACATACTCGCTCTCCGATCCCGGTGCTACCCAACATAAAAATAGCATCCAATGAACAACATCACAACAAGATGCAACAAGCACATGATGCATGAGATGAAAATGAACATGCATCTCTATTCTAGTCACTAGCACAAGCATGAGAAGAAAATACAAGCTCCTGGACAGAACTGCACTCTAAGCTATCTTGACATGCATGGGGATGACATGAACAGATGATTCACGTGAAAACGATGCAAAAACATATAAAGAACGTTGCGAACGGAGCTACAGATCAACCGGAAACAACGAAACAAGAAACGGAGTCCTACGGACCAAATCCATCACAACACACTCCAATGGCATACTTATGGTATTCCCAGGTTGCCAAATCACAAAACAAACAAGTATGGATGGGGTGGTGCAAGGAATATCACCACACCATCAACTATGCACTCACAAGCATCAAAACATCAAAACTATACATTCTGCCCTAAACAGCATCATAGCAGTTTGAGAGCTACATGCAAAGCACCTACAGCCACCCAAATGTGCCAAATAGGATATGTGGTAGAAGCTATTCAAAAGCTCTACAAGCAGGAGAAAAAAGATAATACAAAGGAGTTTCACACAGAAAGTTCTACAGGTGCTAACTTGGACAAACATATCAGTTTTCAGGGACTTAGTGAAAATCTCAGATTCTCACTAGTTGTTTATGCTGTGAAGCATTTTGACAGCTCCCAAAACAATATCTACAGGAAGCCAAATGGAATGAAAATTGATAGAGAGCTATAAAAACAAAAAAGCTACAACTTCCCAGTTTATTGCAGGGGCTGATTCCCAACACATAATCTTCTACAAGCACAACTACAAGGGAAGAAAATAACAGCAGTTTCTCAGACTTAGTGAAAATCACAGATTTTCACTAAACTGGAATTTTTAGCCACATGCCTATTTTGACTAGGCACAACTTGCACATATGAACTCCTAAGCATGAAAAAAAACCAACATGCTATAGAGGGGTTCACCCTCTACTGCCACAACAAGGAATCAACCTCTTGGGCTCATCACATCACATGGAACCAAGCTCTAAACATTCAACAAAACAAAAATATGACATTCCCAGAAAGTGTTCGAAAGTGGAATCTGAACCCACCATTGGATTCCTGGGATGATTCTACCCCAAAAGCATATATAATACATATGCACTTGCTTAGAACAAATGGGCACAAACTTGAATGGAAATTCTACATGGAATCACATATAGGTGAATAGTGCATCATCACATGTGCTTTTCACTAGATTAACACCTACACATCCACGTGCACATTACCACCACACCAAGGGAGCACATGAGGGGTAGACCTCATGTTCATGTGCCTTAGCACACCAACACACACTCACATACATCAAGCACACAAATAATAAGCACCTACACATGCTAGTTATCACACACACACTATCTTACACTCATGTCAAGCATTCCTACACCTACACATACAACTTGCACATGTGCTTATCAAGGCACATCATGCCTTGGGCATGTGTGAGACACACACACACACATAAGCACACACATCATCACATGAAATCCTACACTCACACACCAAGTATGTGGGGGGGAACCCACACAGACTCACATACACTCACTTGCACTAACTAGTGCTCAGCATCATCACCCATGAGCACAAGTATCACACACACATCATCACTACACTACACACATGCTAAACACTATCACATACATGTTATCTTGATCCACCTACACTAGCACAAAAATCTCTACACATGCACTTCTACCATGCTAGCAACAAATACTAGGAACACCTACTGTTTGAGAGCTAAAAATAAATACTACATGAGGTGGCCAAGCATACCACAGCACTACGCAAGCAAACAATGCAAAACAGTACAAGAAATGCAACAAAAACAAAAAGGAATGGGGAGGGATTCGAACCCTAGACCCCCTGATCACCAGGTGCATCTAATACCACTGCGCTATGGAACAGGCACTTGACAGATCAAGGAAGTCAAGCAGGTTAAGCCATTCCCGTGCGCTACTGTGCCGAAACAAATCACAAAAAAAGGGGGTGGCACCGCGGGGTCTCGAACCCACGACCTCCTGATCAACACACCACCTACAAACCACTATGCTATGCTACGAAACTTGACAGGGAGGAGGAGTCCTACTAGGTAACACAAACAACAACATGGATTGCCCTGCTCTGCCCTGCACAGAGATGCCGGCAGCAACGCCACCGGAACGCCTCTACTACTGCTGCTGCATCGCGGGGTTCATCCACTCTACCACTACTGCTCTGTGGTAGCCTCTGCTCTGCTACTCTGCACAAGCCCGAGCACACCCACAAAGAACACACAGGCACTTGTCGTACTCATCCCGAACAGAGAGGCACAGCCACGAGCTCCTACACATGCATCTAACGAGGGGGAAGGGAGGAAGGAGCTAGGCTCACCCTAGGGCAGGAGAAGAGGCGGTCCCGAGCGGAGGAAGAAACCTGAAGAAGAACCGGAGCTGATCTGCTGCAGAACTGAAGCAGAACCGACGCAGGGGTACGGAACCGCAGGGAACGTGCCGGAGACGAGGTCCTGCCCGTCGTTGTGGTCGCTCCCCGACCTCAACAACGACGGGGATAGAACGTGGAAGCTTCCCCCGAGCTCCCTGACATGCTGGCCGGCGCCTGAGGCGAGGGATGCGCGGTGGATGACGGCGGCGCGCTACTGCCCTCTCTCTGTTACCTAATCTACAAATCTTACCTTGGGGAGGAAGAGAGAGATGGAGGGGAAGTGGCGGCGCTAGGAGGGGGACGCGGAACCCTAGGCTAGAGGGGGCACGCACGCCGAGGCTATATGGCCGTGGATGGGACGCACGGTGTCAATCTTTCCCGCTGTCTCTTTGAAGTCTCTCATGGAAAGCAAGCACATGGTCGACCCTGTTAGGAGAAAGAAGAAGGAGCACGCTTGGGCTCTCGCTGGGGAAACAGAGAGGAAGTGATGGGCCTCGGGAGGGGGAAGTGGCCCAAGTTGGCGATAGGTAAGGGAAAGGAAACCCGGTGGGGTTTCTTATTTTAAAACAAACAGACAAAGGAAATAAAACATAGGCAAATCTGTTGGAGTTAAAAAATAAAACAAAATACCCCTGGTCATAAGGGAATTATGACCCATTTAAATAAAATATAAAAGGAATATTTGGAGAAAATAAATATTAACAAAACAGAATTTAATCCATTGTTTTGCGAATATTTAGCACCTTTAAAACATAGTTTCAAAACAACAAATTCATAGCATCACTTCCACCACAAATAATACTAAAGCATGGGCATTTTGAAATAGGGATGGAGCAAATGAATCTTGAGCTTAAGATAAAAGAGATGAAGAAGTTTCTAAAACCTAGTTGAAATCCACATGGAACTTCCTACTTACAAATACTCCACTCCACATCACGTCACATATCAACATCACATCATCACATGACACACCACAACATGGATCACAAGAACAACAAACACAAAAGACAAGGAAAGAAATAGATGCATGCATGCAAAAGGAAACATGACAAGGTGAGATCACATGAAATATCATATGCATTAAGCTCTCATGGCAATGACAAGATGGACCCAGATACAGAAGGTTCCAATAAAGGCAAGTTACACTCTTGGGGCATTACAGTTGTGTTCATTACTCTCGTCGGTGCTAGCAAAGAGCCACATTACTAGTGGCGGAAGTGATATGTGGTCACTCTCGTGATGGGGTTGTGCTAGGTAGGACAACTATGCCATTTTTATGAGTTCCAGGCACACCGTTGGTCCCCGCATGGTTGATACTGTTCAGAGTCGGTGCTCGTAAGACGTACAACATGTGGGTTGGGTACCAATCGAGTAGACCTCTTTGTCTAGTATCGTCAGAGGAAAGGCATTGATCGGGTACTTACCTCGGGTATGCTATATACCGCAAGTCGTGGATGACACGGAAGTTTCGCGGATCTTGTAGGTCCAGCGTCCTACCTCTGCAGAGTGTAAAACTATTCGAACAGCCGTGTCCACGGTCAAGGACAGTTGGGTGGTGTTGCTTAAACTACGTCCAGTTGTTTTCGCATAAACCAAGTGTGTGTGCATATGAGTGTTGGAAATATGCCCTAGAGGAAATAATAAATTAGTTATTATTATATTTCTTTGTTCATGATAATCGTTTATTATCCATGCCATAATTGTATTGATTGGAAACTCAAATACATGTGTGGATACATAGACAAAACACTGTCCCTAGTAAGCCTCTAGTTGACTAGCTCGTTGATCAAAGATGGTCAAGGTTTCCTAACCATAGACAAGTGTTGTCACTTGATAACGGGATCACATCATTAGGAGAATCATGTGATGGACAAGACCCAAACTATGAACGTAGCATATTGATCGTGTCGTGTTATTGCTATTGTTTTATGTGTGTCAAGTATTTGTTCCAATGACCATGAGATCATATAACTTACTGGCACCAGAGGAATACCTTGTGTGCATCAAACGTTAGAACGTAACTTGGTGACTATAAAGGTGCTCGACAGGTATTTCTGAAGGTGTCTGTTGAGTTAGTATGGAACAAGACTGGGATTTGTCACTCCGTGTGACGGAGAGGTATCTCGGGGCCCACTCGGTAATACAACATCACTCACAAGCCTTGCAAGCAGTGTGACTGAGTGTAAGTCACGGGATCTTGTATTACAGAACGAGTAAAGAGACTTGTCGGTAATGAGATTAAAATAGGTATGCGGATACCAACGATCGAATCTCGGGCAAGTAACATACCGAAGGACAAAGGGAATGACATACTGGATTATATGAATCCTTGACACTGAGGTTCAACCGATTAGATCTTCGGAGAATATGTAGGATCCAATATGGGCATCCAGGTCCCGCTATTGGATAATGACCGAGGAGTGCCTTGGGGCATGTCTACATAGTTCTCAAACCTGCAGGGTCTGCACACTTAAGGTTCGGCGATGTTTTAGTATAGTTGAGTTATATGTGTGGTTACCGAATGTTGTGCAGAGTCTCAGATGAGATCACGTACGTCACGAGGGTTTCCGGAATGGTCTGGAAACAAAGATTGATATATAGGATGACTTCATTCGGTTACCGGAAGGTTTTCGGACATTGCCGGGAATGTACCGGGAGTGACGAATGGGTTCCGGAAGTTCACTGGGAGGGGGGCAACCCACCCGGGGGAAGCCCAATGGCCCTAGGGGTGGCGTACCAGACCTTAGTGGGATGGTGGGACAGCCCAAGAGGGCCTTGGCGCCATAATGAGAAAACCAAAGAAAGAAAAAAAAAAGGGGAGGTGGGAAGGAAGAGAAGGACTCCACTTTCCAATCCTATTTGGAGCAGGATTGGAGTAGGAATCCTACTCTCCTCCTGGCTGGCGCCCCCTTGGGGACTTGGTCCTCAAGGCAAGCCTCCTCCCCCTCCCTCCTATGTATAGTGGTGATTTAGTGCTGATTTTAAAAAAACTTTTGCCACGGGCAACTCAGATCTAGACACCATAGTTCTTCCTCTAGATCGTATTTCTGCAGAGCTTGGGCGGAGCCTTGCAGGAAAAGATCCTCACCACCACCGGAGCGTCGTCACGCTGCCGGAGAACTCATCTACTTCTCTGTCTTGCTTGCTGGATCAAGAAGGCCGAGATCATCGTCGAGCTGTACGTGTGCTGAACGCGGAGGTGTCGTCCGTTCGGCACTAGATCGGATGGATCGTGAGACGGATCAGAAGACGGTCCGTGCAACAGATCGCGAGACGGTTCGTGGGACGAATCGCGGGACAGATCGTGGGACGGATCGCGGGATGGTTCGTGGGGCGGTTCGAGGGACGTGAAGACGTTCCACTACATCAACCGCGTTTCTTAACGCTTCCTGCTGTGCGATCTACAAGGGTATGTAGATCCAAATCTCCTCTCATAGATGGACATCACCATGATAGGTCTTCGTGTGCGCAGGAAAATTTTTGTTTCCCATGCAACGTTCCCCAACAGTGGCATCGTGAGCTAGGTTCATGCGTAGATGTTATCTTGAGTAGAACACAAAGGGCTTTGTGGACAATGATGTTTGATTTTCTGCCCTCGTATTTTCTCGATTCGGCGGTATTGTTGGATTGAAGCGGCCCGGACCGACATTATTCGTACGCTTACGAAAGACTGGTTTCATCGACTGACATGCAACCTCGTTGCATAAAGATGACTGGCGGGTGTCAGTTTCTTCAACTTTAGTTGAATTGGTTTTGACCGAGGTGGTCCTTGGAGAGGTTAAATTGCAATTTGCACATCTCCGTTGTGGTTTTTGCGTAAATGAGATACGATCATACTAGATACTCATACGTCTCAAACGTATCTATAATTTTTGATGGTTTCTCGATGTTATCTTGTCTTCTTTGGATGTTTTCTGTACCTTTTATATCTTTTTTGGGACTAACTTATTAATTCAGTGCCAAGTGCCAGTTCCTGTTTTTCCGTGTTTTTGACTCTTTTCACATCTGATTTTGGAACGGAGTCCAAACGGAAGAAAAACCCCGAAATGATTTTTTTCCCGAACGGAAGAAGATCAGGGGGCCTTTGGGCCAAGCCAGGTGGGCTCCAGGGAGCCCACAAGCCCCCACTCCGCCACCAGGGGAGGCGGCGGTGGACAGGCTTGTGGCCTCCCTGGTCGCCCCCTGACCTAGATCTTTGGCCTATAAATTCCCAAATATTCCGCAAAAAATCAGGGGGGCCTCGAAAATACTTTTCCGCCACCACAAGCTTCCGTTTCCGTGATATCTCATCTGGAGACCCTTCCCGGCACCCTGCCGGAGGGGACTTTGGAGTTGGAGGGCTTCTCCATCATCATCATCGCCCCTCCAATGACTCGTGAGTAGTTCACTTCAGACCTACGGGTCCGTAGTTAGTAGTTAGATGGCTTCTTCTCTCTCTTGGATCTTCAATACAAAGTTCTCCATGATCTTCATGGAGATCTATCCGATGTAATCTTGTTTGGCGATGTGTTTGTCGAGATCCGATGAATTGTGGATTTGTGATCAGATTATCTATGATATATATTTGAGTCTTTGCTGATTTCTTTTATGCATGATTTGATATCCTTGTAAGTCTCTCCGAGTCTTGGATTTTGTTTGGCCAACTAGATCTATGATTCTTGCAATGGGAGAAGTGCTTGGTTTTGGGTTCTACCATGTGGTGACCTTTCCCAGTGACAGTAGGGGCAGCAAGGCACACATCAAGTAGTTGCCATCAAGGGTAAAAAGATGGGGTTTTTATCATTGGTTTGAGATTATCCCTCTACATCATGTCATCTTGCTTAAGGCGTTACTCTGTTCTTATGGACTTAATACACTAGATGCATGCTGGATAGCGGTCGACGTGTGGAGTAATAGTAGTAGATGCAGAAAGTATCGGTCTACTTGTTTTGGACGTGATGCCTATAGATATAATCATTGCATAGATATCGTCACGACTTTGCGTGGTTCTATCAATTGCTCGACAGTAATTTGTTCACCCACCGTCTACTTGCTTTCATGAGACAAGCCACTAGTAAACACTACGGCCCCCGGGTCTATTCACATCCATCATTTACACCTCCGCTTTTACTTTGCTTTGTTACTTTGCTGCTTTCAGTTCTCACTTGGCAAACAATCTATAAGGGATGGACAACCCCTTCATAGCGTTGGGAGCAAGCTTTTGTGTTTGTGCAGGATCTTGTGATACTCCTCCACCGGATTGATACCTTGGTTCTCAAACTGAGGGAAATACTTACCGTCACTGTGCTACATCACCATTTCCGCTTCAAGGGAACACCAACGCAAGGCTCCAAGGCCACGGGGGAAATACTTTGCATACTTTCCTAGGAAGTCCCTTAAGGCGTAGCCGCAGCTGAAGGATTTCTGGTGCCGTCGACACACCTGTTTCTGGCGCCATTGGATGGACTTTTGTGCATTAGCATAGCTGACATCAGATACCCATAGCAGCCACGTAAAACATGCAACAACAAATTAGAGGACGTCTAACTTGTTTTTGCAGGGTATGCTTGTGATATGATATGGCCAATGACATGATGTGGTATATTTGATGTATGAGATGATCATGTTGTAATCATTAATATCGACTTGCACGTTGATGCTACGGCAACCGGCAGGAGCCATAGGGTTGTCTTTAAAATAATGTTTATGTTTGGAGATGTGTTTACTATATTGCTAGGACGTAGCTTTAGTAGTAATAACATATGTAGCACAACAACCTCGATGGCGACACGTTGATGGAGATCATGGTGTGGCTCCGGTGACAAGAAGATCGTCGCTGTGCTTTGGTGATGGACATCAAGAAGCACAAGTTCATGGCCATATCATGTCACTTATTAATTGCATGTGATGTTAATCCTTTTATGCACCTTATTTTGCTTAGAACGATGGTAGCATTATGAGGTGATCTCTCACTAAAATTTCAAGATGAAATTGTATCCTCCCCGACTGTGCACCTTTGCGACAGTCCGTGGTTTCGAGACACCATGTGATGATCGGGTGTGATAGACTCAATCTTCACATACAACGGGTGCAAAACAGTTGCACACGCGGAACACTCGGGTTAAGCTTGGCGAGCCTAGCATGTACAGACATGGCCTCGGAACACATGAGACCTAAGCATGAATCGTATAGTTGATATCATTAGCATAGAGATGCTTACCACTAAAACTATTCTCAATTCACGTGATGATCGGACTTGAGTTAGTGGATTTGGATCATGTACCACTCAAATGACTAGAGAGATGAACTTTTTGTGTGGGAGTTCTTAAGTAATATAATTAATTGAACTAATTATCATGAACATAGTCTAATGGTCTTTGCGAATTACGATGTAGCTTGCGCTATAGCTCTACTGTTTGTATATGTTCCTAGAGAAAATTTAGTTGAAAGTTGATAGTAGCAACTTTGCGGACTGAATTCGTAAAACTGAGGATTGTCCTCATTGCTGCGCAGAAGGCTTATGTCCTTAATGCACCACTCGGTGTGCTGCACCTCGAGCGTCGTCTGTGGATGTTGAGAACATCTGACATACACATTTTTGATGACTACGTGATAGTTCAGTGCGTAATACTTAATGGCTTAGAAGCAAGGCGCCAAAGACGTTTTTGAAACATCGTGGAACATAAGAGATGTTCTAAGAGATGAAATTGAGATTTCATGCTCGTGCCCTTATTGACAGGTAAGAGACCTCCGACAAGATTCTTTGTCTACAAAGTAAAGGATAAAAGCTCAAATCGTTGAGCATGTTCTCAGATTGTCTGAGTACAAAAATCGCTTGAATCAAGTGGGAGTTAATCTTCCAGATGAGATAGTGATGGTTCTCCAAAGTCACTGCCACCAAGCTGTTAGAACTTCGTGATGAACTATAACAGATCAAGGATAGATATGATGATCCTTGAGTGATTCGCAATATTTGACACTGCGGAAGTAGAAATCAAGAAGGAGGGTCAATTGTTGATGGTTAGTAAAACCACTAGTTTCAAGAAGGGCAAGGGCTAGAAGGGATACTTCATGAAACGGCAAACCAGTTGCTGCTCCAATGAAGAAACACAAGATTCAATCCAAACCCGAGACTAAGTGCTTCTGTTATGAGGGGAACGGTCACTGAGGCGGAGCTACCCTAGATACTTGGTAGATAAGAAGGTTGGCAAAGTCGACAGAAGTATATTTGATATACATGATATTGATGTGTACTTTACTAGTACTCCTAGTAGCAAGAGGGTATTAGATACCAGTTCGATTGCTAAGTGATTAGTAACTCGAAATAAAAGCTATGGAAGAAACGGAGACTAGCTAAAGGTGAGGTGACGATAAGTGTTGGAAGTGTTTCCAAGGTTGATGTGATGAAACATCGCACGCTCCCTCTATCATCGGGATTGGTGTTAAACCTAAATAGTTGTTATTTGGTGTTTGCGTTGAGCATGAACATGATTGGATCGTGTTTATTGCAAAACGATTATTCATTTAAAGAGAATAATAGTTATACTATTTTCTTGAACAATTACCTTCAATGGTTTATTGAATATCGATCGTAGTGTTACACATGTTCATAATATTGGTGCCAAAAGATACAAAGTAATAATGATAGCACCACTTAGTTCTGGCACTACCACTTGAGTCATGTTGGTGTAAAATGCATGAAGAGGCTCCATGCTCATGGATCTTTGTACTCACTCATTTTTGAAACGTTTGGGACATGCAAACCACACATGTTGGTATAAAACTCATGAAGAAACTCCATGCGGACGGAACGTTTGGATTCACCAGATTTTGTATCACTTGAAACATGCAAAATAATACCACATGGAACAAGAAAGTGACTTGTTGGAAGTAATACATTTTTTATGTGTACAGTCCAATAAGTGCTGAGGCACGCAGTGGATATCGTTATGTTCTTACTTCACTGACGATTTGAGTAGATACAGGAGTATTTACTTGATGAATTCCAAGTCTGAAATATTGAAAAGTTCAACGCTATTTCAGAGTGAAGATTGTCGTCACAAGAGGATAAACTGTCTACGATATGATCATAGAGATGAATATCTATGTTACGAGTTTTTGGTACACAGTTAAGACAATGTGGAAATAGTTTTGCAATTCATGCCACCTGGAACACCATAGTTTGATGGTGTGTCCGAACGTCATAGCCACGCCCTATTAGATATGCTGCATACTATGATGTCTCTTATTGAATTAGCACTTTCGTTTATGGGTTATGCATTAGAGACAACCGCATTCACTTTAAATTGGGCACCGCGTATTTCCGTTGAGATGACAAAGTATAGATTATGGTATGGAGAAACCTAAGTTGTTGTTTCTTGAAAGTTTGGGGCTGCGATGCTTATATGAAAATGTTTTCAGTCTGATAAGCTCGAACCCAAAGAGGATAAATGAATCTTCATAGGATATCCAAAACAGTTGGATACATCTCCTATCTCAGATCCGGAAGCAAAGTGTTTGTTTCTAGAAACGGGTCCTTTCTCGAGGAAAGGTTTCTCTCGAAAGAATTGAGTGGAAGGGTAGTGGAACTTGATAAGGTTAGTGAACCGTCACTTAAACCAGTGTGTAGCAGGGCGCAGGAAGAAGTTCCTGTGGCGCCTACACCAATTGAAGTGGAAGCTGATGATGGTGATCATTAGAGCTTCGGATCAAGTTGCTACAAACCTCGTAGGTCGACAAGGTCGCGTACTACTATAGAGTGGTATGGTGACCCTGTCTTGGAGGTCATGTTGTTGAACAACAATGAACCTACGAGCTATGGAGAAGCGATGGTGGGCCCGGATTCCGGCAAATGGCTGGAGGCCATGAAATCCGAGAGAGAATCCAAGTACGAAAACGAAGTGTAGACTTTGGAAGAACTACTTGATGGTTGTAGGACTATTGAGTAAAGATGGATCTTTGAAAGGAAGACAGACGATGATGATGAAAAGTCACTATTAAGAAAAGCTCGACTTGTCGCAAAGATGTTTCCGACAAGATCAAAGAGTTGACTATGATGAGCCTTACTCACTCGTAGTGATGCTAAAAGTCTGTTGGAATTATGTTAGTAGTTGTTGCATTATTTATGAAATATTGCACATAGGATGTCAAAACATTGTTTCCTCGACGGTTTCCTTGAGGAAAGGTTGTATGTGATACAACCAGAAGGTTTTGTCGATCCTAAGGATACTAACAAGTATGCAAGCTCCAACGATCCTTTCATGGACTGGTGCAAGCATCTCGGAGTTGGAATATACGCTTTGATGAGATGATCAAAGCGTTTAGGTTTGTACAAGGTTTATGAGAAACTTGTATTTCCAAATAAGTGAGTGGGAGCACTACAGAATTTATGATAAGTATATGTGGTTGATATATTGTTGATCGGAAGTAATGTAGAATTTCTGTAAGGCATAAAGGTTGTTTGAAAGGGGGTTTTCAAAGGAAGACCTGGATAGAGCTACTTGAACATTGAGCATCAAGATCTATGGAGATAGATCAAAATGCTAAACAGAACTTTCAAATGAAAGGCATGCCTTGACAAGTTTTTGAAGGAATTCGAAATAGATCAGCAAAGAAAGAATTATTGGCTGTGGTGTAAGGTGTGAATATGAGTAAGACTCAAAATCCCGACCACGGCAGGAGAAAGAGAAAGGACGAAGGTCGTCTCCTATGCCTTAGCCGTAGACTCAACAGTATGCCATGCTGTGTACCGCACCTGATGTGTGTCTTGCCACAAGTCTGTTAAGAGGTACAGTGAGTGATCCAGGATTGAATCACTGAACATGGATCGAAGTTATCCTTAGTAACTAATGGACTAAGGATTTTTTTTTTCTCGATTATGGAGGTGGTTAAAGAGTTCGTCGTAAAGGGTTACATTGATGCAAGCTTTGACACTAATCTGAATAACTATGAGTAGTAAAACGGATTCGTATAGTAGAGTCGATATTTGGGGTATTTCCGAATAACACGTAGTAGCAACATCTATAAGATGACATAAAGATTTGTGAAGCACACACGGATCTGAAAGTTTCAGAATCGTTGACTAAAACCTCTCTCACGAGCAAGACATGATCAGACCCCGGAACTATATGAGTGTTGGATTTTTTAAAATCACATGGTGATGTGAACTAGATTATTGACTCTAGTGCAAGTGGGAGACTGTTGGAAATATGCCCTAGAGGAAATAATAAATTAGTTATTATTACATTTCTTCGTTCGTGATAATCATTTATTATCCATGCTAGAATTGTATTGATTGGAAACTCAAATCCATGTGTGGATACATAGACAAAACAATGTCCCTAGTAAGCCTCTAGTTGACTAGCTCGTTGATCAAAGATGGTCAAGGTTTCCTAACCATAGACAAGTGTTGTCACTTGATAACGGGATCACATCATTAGGAGAATCATGTGATGGATAAGACCCAAACTATGAACGTAGTATATTGATCGTGTCGTGTTATTGGTATTGTTTTCTACGTGTCAAGTATTTGTTCCTATGACCATGAAATCATATAACTTACTGGCACCGGAGGAATACCTTGTGTGCATCAAACGTCACAACGCAACTGGGTAACTATAAAGGTGATCTACAGGTATTTCCGAAGGTGTCCGTTGAGTTAGTATGGATCAAAACTGGTATTTGTCACTCTGTGTGATGGAGAGGTATCTCGAGGCCCACTCGGTAATACAACATCACACACAAGCCTTGCAAGCAATGTGACTAACTGTAAATCATGGGATCTTGTATTACAGAATGAGTAAAGACACTTGCCGGTAACGAGATTAAAATAGGTATGCGGATACCGACGATCGAATCTCGGGCAAGTAACATACCGAAGGACAAAGGGAATGACATACGGTATTATATCAATCCTTGACACTGAGGTTCAACCGATAAGATCTTCGGAGAATATTTAGGATCCAATATGGGCATCCAGGTCCCGCTATTGTATATTGACCGAGGAGTGCCTCGGGGCATGTCTACATAGTTCTCAAACCCGCAGGGTCTGCACACTTAAGGTTCGACGATGTTTTAGTATAGTTGAGTTATATGTGTGGTTACCAAATGTTGTGCAGAGTCTCGGATGAGATCACGGACGTCACGAGGGTTTCCGGAATGGTCCGGAAACGAAGATTGATTTATAGGATGGCTTCATTTGGTTACCGGAAGGTTTTCGCCCATTGCCGGGAATGTACCGGGAGTGACGAATGGGTTCCGGAAGTTTGCCGGGACGGGGGCAACCCACCCAGGGGAAGCCCAATGGCCCTAGGGGTGGCGCACCAGCCCTTAGTAGGATGGTGGGACAGCCCAAGAGGGCCTTGGAGCCATAATAAGAAACCCAAAGAAGGAAAAAAAAAGGGGGAGGTGGGAAGGAAGAGAAGGACTCCACTTTCCAATCCTATTTGGAGCAGGATTGGAGTAGGAATCCTACTCTTCTCCTGGCCGGTGCCCCCTTGGGGAATTGGTCCTCAAGGCAAGCCCCCCTCCCCCTCCCTCCTATATATAGTGGTGATTTAGGGCTGATTTGAAAAAAACTTTTGCCACGTGCAACTCTGATCTAGACACCATAGTTCTTCCTCTAGATCGTATTTCTGCAGAGCTCGGGCGAAGCCCTCCAAGAATAGATCCTCACCACCACCGGAGTGCCATCATGCTACCGGAGAACTCATCTAGTTCTCCATCTTGCTTGCTGGATCAAGAAGGCCAAGATCACCGTCGAGTTGTATGTGTGTTGTACGCGGAGGTGCCGTCCGTTCGGCACTAGATCGGAACGGATCGTGAGACAGATCGCAAGACGGTTCGTGCAACGGATCGCGAGACGGTTCATGGGACAGACCGCGGGACAGATCATGGGACGGATCGCGGGACAGTTCGTGGGACGGTTCGTGGGGCATTTCGAGGGACGTGAAGACGTTCACTACATCAACCACATTTCTTAACGATTCCTGCTGTACAATCTACAAGGGTACGTAGATCCAAATCTCCTCTCGTAGATGGACATCACCATGATAGGTCTTCGTGTGCGTAGGAAAAATTTTGTTTCCCATGCAACGTTCCCCAACAATGAGTTACATGGAATTATTATGAAAGTAATGATATGACCAAGGTTGGTGACTTGGCATATAGGGTGAACCCGGATGGTTCAGCCCTCAACAGATATATTGATATCTGTAACCTGTTCTTCAAAAGTAGTTCTTAACTTACGATGCATACCCGTGATCATGTTTATTTACCACCAAGAGATATCCACCAAAGATGCATGTTATTGTTATCCTTCACTTTCATTGTTCATATCATGGGCTGTTTGCGAGTACATTCAAAGTACTCATTGGCTTGCCACTTGTTATATTATTGACCAGACATGGAAGGACCGGAGTTTGGAGATGAGTACGTCTTCGGAGACGCCCCTACGAACTAGGACGCTTCCGAGTCAGAATGCATGTCGATGTAGGGTTGATAGCATGGGCACCCGCTTAGCCCCTATGATTTTCGCTATTAGTTGTATCAGTATGATTTGGCCTTAGGCCCAACCTTGTGAACTTGACCATTCGGTCATGTGATGTAATAACTCCGTACTTGGATGTAAGACTCTTATTATTCAGTATCTGTGTGTTCGGTGAGCATTGATATCTGGGATCACTGAGCACGATCATTCGGCGATCTCGACTTGTAAGTCGGGGTCCCCACATGGGTTGAGTGCTAACGTCACCCTGATGTCATGCTAATGCAATAAGTTAATTTTAAATTAAAATAAATAGATATTAATTTCGAAATATCATTAGAACTTTGAAAATTAATACGAAATAATCTGTAAGTCAAATGAAAATAATTTATATATGAAAGTTGCTAAGAAAAATCCCACGAATCCAAATACGTTGTCCGTTCATGTGTCACATGCCCCTAGCATGATGAACATGTACATTTTGGCGTTAGGATCACCTGTCCAGTAGTAGCCACAGACCTGGGAAATATCGTGAGATATTTTCCCGCTCCGTCCATGACGTGTAGTACTGCGTTAGCTCATCCCTAGCACTGCATATTTCCATGTCATGCATTGTGATGCATCTGCTTGCATTTGTTTATTGTTTGTTCTCCCTCTTCTCTCCGGTGGATGCCAAAGCTGACGCTGCTACTGGGTACGACTACCCCCGTGATGACCAGCCTTTTGCAGTAGAGAAAAAAGGCAAGCAACCCCCCTTGATCATCACTATATCGCCTATTCTTTCTCCCTCATGCTTGCATTAGATTTTGCTACTGTTGTAGATAACTCTTATTCTGATGCATAGCATGTTTTTGTTAAACTTCTATTGTACCCTACTACATATTAAATGCTTAGCATATGTGGATTAGTGATCCCAGTGACCCCCTTAGTCCTATTTGCCCCTGCTTTATCATCGAAGACTCGAAGACCCGAAGACTCGATCAACTGATGGACAAGCCATGACCTGTCACATCACTTCACACCCCTTAGTTGTACGACTCTGCAGAGCTACTATCGAGTATCGAGGGTGATACCACGTAATGTACTCCCAATGTTAACTCTGTAGTGTAGTTAAACGGAGGTGGATTACAAAGGGTGATTCCTCCTGCACCACTTCTGATAAAGACTCTGTCGTGCAACCCCTCATGTGTGGACCATTGAGGGTGATTCCTCTCCTGATACAATTGCCGATACCAGATGACAGAGCCGAGGAGATGGTTGATCCCACTGACGACTACTACCCCGACAGAGCCTACTACTACGTGGAGTCCGCTAAGGACCAGGAGTAGTTATGAAGTTCCCAGGCAGGAGGCATCACCTCTTCGATCCATGTTATGTTTTTGCTAGCCTTTTTAAGGAAAACTTGTTTGCTTATGTCTATACTCAGATATGATTTGCTTCCGCTGACTCGTGTGTACCCGAGCTTATGTATTTGAGCCCTCGAGGCCCTGGCTCGTAATATGAAGCTTGTATGACTTTAATTTGTGTCTAGAGTTTTGTTGAGATATCTTCCCGTAAGTCCCTAATCTTAACCGTACGCATTTCGTGTATGATTAGCATATGATTAAGTTGGGGGCATCATAGCTTTGTCTCTTCGGTGTTGAGGAAGCTATTCACATGTTTGTGCCTTTGCCCTTTTGTATGCCCTGTAGTGCTTTCGACCTAATTTAGCTAGGTGTAATTTCTCCTTTGTATAAGTTTTCGTTCGGTTTTCCTCTAATAAACCGAGAAGTTTCAGCCTTTGGCTTCTTCCTGTGCAACTACTAAGCGTGCACATGCAATGCACTAAATTTGCGAAAAGAAAATCCTTTTCTCATAGAACCATTTTGAGACATTTTTCGGTTCAATCTGATGTATAATCTAAGATGCATTGTCTGTGTCACATTTCATTTCGAATGCAATAACAAATTGAATTATGCATGCTCACTTAATCACCTAAAATTTGAATACATTTGATGACCCACAAGTGTAGGGGGTCTATCGTAGTCCTTTCGATAAGTAAGAGTGTCGAACCCAACGAGGAGCAGAAGGAACTGACAAGTGGTTTTCAGCAAGGTATTCTGTGCAAGCACTGAAATTATTGGTAATAGATAGTTGTGTGATAAGATAATGCGTAGCGAGTAGCAAGTAACAATAGTAACAAAGGTGCAGAAAAGTGGCCCAATCCCTTTTGTAGCAAGGTACAAGCCTGGACGAACTCTTATATGAGGTAAAGCGCTCCCGGTTTGGAGATGAGATGGTGCTGATGAAGATGTTGATGGAGATGAGTCCCCTACGATGAGAGGAGTGTTGGTGATGACGATGGCGACGATTTCCCCCTCCGGTAGGGAAATTTCCCCGGCAGGACGGCCGTGCCGGAGCTCTAGATTGGTTCTGCTCAAGTTCCGCCTCGTGGCGGCGGTGTCTCTTCCCGAAAGCCTCTCCTTGATTTTTTTTGGGGCGAAACCCTCCTTATATCAAAAGATGGGAGCCGGAGGGGCAACATGGGGCCCACAAGCCACCTAGGCGCGGCAAGGGGGGTAGGCCGCGCCTGGCAGGCTTGTGGCCTCCTGGTGGCTCCCCTCCGGTACTTCTTCCGCCCAGTATTTTTTATAAAATCCAAAATAATTCCTCGTTGATTTTCACGGATTTTGAAGTTGCGCAGAATAGGTATCCCAAACTTGCTCCTTTTTAAGACCAGAATTCCAGCTGCCGGCATTCTCCCTCTTCATGTAAACCTTATAAAATAAGAGAGAAAAGGCATAAGTATTGTACCGTAAAGTGTAATAACAGCCCATAAAGCGATAAATATCAACATAAAAGCATGATGCAAAATGGACGTATCAACATTCACTCTGCTTTTAACCAATAATAAAGACAAAATGCTGAAACAAAAAGATTTATGCTCATGCTGACTTTAAATTCACACAATACAAAATCGAATACTCGTGCATTGCCTTGGATTAATCAAAAATTATTGTAGTTCACAACCTTTCCTGTGTGACTTATGAGTGTGTTGGAAAAATATCATCTTATACTTATCAATGCAACAAAATCCATGTCACTCGCATTCAAATCATCATGACTCAACTTATAAAGTCTACCTTCTTGCTATTGCTTTGTGCTAAGCAAAGAATGAGGACGAAGATAAGGATATTTTCCATCCAACTTTGACAAATATCTTATCCACTCAACTTCGATAAATAAAAATATAGTCTCCATCCTAATTTCATAACTCACACTCATTTCAAAATAGTTCGGCCATCAATTTCATCAGCTATACGTGGATTGTTCCAAAACAACTTCCACATCTGTATCCAGATATGTTTCCTATGGTATAATTGTATGCCACATAGCACATATATTACTAAATAAATTAGTAGTCAAATCCTACACACTACTTTTTCTTTTCAAAATTCAATTTGCAAAAAACATGTTCTCTTCCTCTTTGCAACCCTTCTCAGCTTTGCTAAGAGTTTCGGTGTTGTAATTTCCATGCAATAAAAGCCTCACTTCAATATGAGGAACCTGAAACTTCTGGTTTTTTCTCTATGTATAAGAAGGCGAGAATAAATCAATATAATTAGTACTTAAGCACAAATCTCCATCTTACAAAAGGAAAACTCATAGAAAATCCACATGTCTGATCCAGAACACAACGATGCCTACAGCAAGCTCCCATGGTTAAATATAATATGAAACAATGAAACTCATAGAAGGACCACCAAAAAACTCTTGTGCTCCTCTACTTATAACGATAGAGTGCATGGACGATAAAACTGCAAAGACATAATAATATAGTTCGTGGGCACAAAAACACATAAAAGGAAGTTTCAACAAAAAGGATAACTTATAACTTTTACCCGAAAACAGATTCTTCATTAATACTTGCAGTGCCTCAATGACGAAAATTTAGGAGGTAAATTATAAGTTGAAGGAAATATCACACACTGAAATAGTTGAAACCATAATCAATACAAAAATAGTTTGAGGTTCGACACTTCAATAACACATTAACTAAATAAATGTTGCTCGAAGCACACCGTACCTCAAGGTAAAGATGAATGTTCTCGCACATGGATTCAAGAATATGCATACTTAAACTGGAAGCATGTCACATCCCAAAAATTAATCATATTTTTATAAATTAAAATATTTCCTAGAATAAATAATTTCAGAAATAATTTGCTTCATGACTCTTTTCAAAGCCTCTTTCCAAAAACTTTTCTTTTCGAGTGGCATTTTAAAGATCTTTTAGTGCTTGAGTCCTTACTTGAGATCATTTTAATTCTTTATTAAATCAAATGGGCGTATTCTTTTACATTTGACCATGTTTGGTTAAATCTTAATTTCTGGTTTCCATTAACTTCGGAACCACTTGTTTTTCCCTAATTATAAAGTTCTCCTCCAAGTAGAAGTTTTTGAAAATTATGTTGGGACTTGAGTGCTTCCATCAAAACATTTCTTTTCCTCTCACAAATTCATTGGAGACCTTTTCATAAGTATTTTGCCAAGTTTCACCTATTCGAAAATGGCTTTTAATTTCTTTAAGGGTCTCTTTTTGTACAACAACCTTTTGATAACCTCCTAAAAAATTCTACAAAAATTTGTAGGTGACATGTGATGTCCCTCGATCAATGTTATGCAAAAACATAAGCAAGTATTTGGGAAAAATTGAGCATACCATATTCCTTCCTATTCTGGTCGAGTTGGTGTTTTGAACTACAACCACTGGATATACTCTTTCAAAAATTCTATGAAAATTTGGAGATGTCAAGGGACTCATGTAGATAACTTTTATGCAAAAACCAAACTTTGTATTTTGGAAATTTTGAGCGAACCCTCCTCCTTTTCATTCTAGTCCAGTTTGGTATTTTGTACTGCAACCCCAATTTTAGTTTCTCCAAAGACCTTGAGATTTTTACTACTATTAGTTCACCCTACTAAAACCTTAAGTCCATGAGTTGAGCCCCATTGGAGGATTTTAAATGCATGTATTAACTGCCTAAACTTGCTGTCTAGAATTGTTTTTCTCAAAACTTTGCACTAGCAAGTTTTACTTTTTGCCAAACTAACTTTACCATCATGACTAACACCTAAGGAGACCTTGATCTAGAAATTTTGGATAGCATCAAAACTCCTTAGAGGCCCATGGCAAACTGTCGAACACCTTGAGTTCATGTACTGATTTGGCATATATTTTTGTTTGCATTGTTGAGTTGCTCCCCTGACCCTAGAATCTTATCTAGCAGTTTTGCCCTGACCTAGAACCTAACATTGGGGAGGTCCATAGCAACCCGAGCCTTGTAGGATCGCTAGACTTTTCGTCGAGCAGGTGACGTGCATGCTCTAGGCGTGGCCAGAGCGCATGTTTTGCAAGCGCGCTCCGGAGCCGCCGCACCCCTGTCCCTGCCCTTTTGCGAGCCCGTAGAGCCGCGCCGCGCCCCAACCAGTAGTCGCCGCCCCTGCTGTACCCTGTTGCTGCCCCTGACGCGCCCGAAGCATTGTCGTCACTGGCAAAGCCGCTACAGCCGGCGCCCCGCTTCAGCATTGCCATGGCTAGAGCTGCTCGAGCCCCTCCAAAGCGCGAGCCGCCCATGGTCCCACCCCCTGCATCGCCCTCCTGCTACTACTGCCCCTGCTGTGCCCTGCCGCCGCCCCTGTTGCCCCTGAGCGTCTCTAAGATGGTGTCGCCGACGTTCTTATCGGGGAGCCGCCGCGGAACCGCATTGACCGGCTATAAAAGGAACCCTGAGCCCCTTGGGCGGTTGAGCAACCACCCAGAGCCCGCAGCTGTCTTCCCATGCCCCTCAATTCGGCCGGAGCCTCTCGCATTGCTTCTCTATGGCCGCCGCACCACCGGTCGTCTATGGTTGAATTCAGGTAGCCCCAAGCCCAGTTGTTCTTCTCCAGCCCCTGCTAGACTCCCCAAGCCCCACCGAACCCCAATCCCCCTACTAAATCAGTGCCATGGCCGCTGTGAGGCACATCCCTGATCACGAGAGCTCTCTGCCGCCGTGGAGAGAGGATGCTCAACCCGAGATCCCCGGCGACCCTGTTGCCTCCAGGGGATGGGGGCCTCCCTTCCGAGCATGATGGTGTGCTTAGCTCCAGGAACTGAGCCTCCTAGCGCTGGCGAGCGTCGCTGGAGCTAGCCTCTGACCCTGCCCCGTGCGCGCGAGAGGAGGAAGGGAAACCCGACAAGCGGGCCCCGCCTATCGGTGAGCCAGCCAAGCTCCCGAGTGGCGCATGCCTCGTAGTGTGTTTTCCTTTTAGTAAAGCGCAATTAGCTTGTAGCGTTTCAAGTGAATGTGTTTTCTCTACTGGAAAGCGTATTCATTACTGAAACGTTTTCTTTTATAGCTGATCTAAAAATCAGGTTTGACCAGAACTTTGACTGGCTATAACTTTTGAAAGAAAACTCCAAATCAATCGATTCTTTTTCCTACCTCTCTCAAATTCCCTTTGATTTATTTACAGATTTATTTCAAATATTTTCAAACAATTGTTATGCGATGTTTTGGAATAGTGTGTTGAATTGAATTATTTTCAAAATAGGAATTTGGAGAGAGGAAACTTCCTTCAAGATTTTGGGGTGTGCACCACCCTCCTCAACTCCAAAGGCAAGCATCTTGAACTCTTATTTGCATTAAGTTGTGTGATGTTTGTTGAGGTGCATTGAATGCATGATTTTGGTTATGTTGATAAAAAACCCCCACATAAAATCACGTCTTGCATGAGTGCATGAGATAGGTATGTTGTTGATTTTATGTGATGCAGATGGTGAGTGGGTACTGCCTCATGCCTCGTTTGCCATGTTGGTCTGGACAACCTCGGAGAAAGGTTTGTTGTGGTGAATATTTGACCATGGTGCTGACATCTCGTGGGACGAGAGTGGTTAGTGAAGGCATGTCGGGTGTGATGGTTGTACCACTGAGATATATCAATCAGAAAAATTGTGTGAGACTAACCCTTGCAGGAAATCTTAAACCTCCTAAGTCAACCATTGATTGAGTCTTGTCAGTGTGTCACCTTACATTTCGTGCTGCCACAGGTCTTCCCGAAAGGGAATACAGTTTAGTAAGTCGTAAACCTATTACCAGATACACACCAAGTAGAGAGGTCCGGATGAAGGTATCCATGGCCCCAGACTAAACCCAGTCATCCGGTCAAGGGGCATGGGTGTTTCCGGTCTAGGATCGAGAGGGAATGACCATTCCGTTGTAGCACATGGTATAAATTTGATCCCATGCTAGTCGAGGTTGGAGCCTCCCCGTCTTATGGTTTTTCCCTGGTAGCGTAGTCCTCGTGAGTTGAGTCTCCGCGGGGGAAAATGGGTGTGTGCTGGTTCTAAGTGTTTACTTCTAAAAAACCGTACATGAGATTAGTCCGAGTGACTATTTAAACCTGTGGGTTGTGGGTAAAGAGTACAGTCTCTACAGTGTCAAAACTATTCGAGTAGCCGTTCCACAGTCAAAGACAACTGGTTGACTAGTCAAGCGTCGAGTTTGGTGTCGGTCTTTGGAGGAATTAAATGTAAACAGGGTGATCCAAATGATCCGGGATGATAAGTATTATTATTATTTCTATGAATTCTAATTTGGACTAATCATATGTGGTATATGAAATTGTTAGAGTATCCTTGGCACTGTTCTACCTCATGGATACTCAGTGTTGATATTATATAAGCCCTTTCTATGGTGTCATTTAGACGCCCGACTGTGGCAACTGTTATTTCTATCATATAAGCCCTTTCTGCGGTGTCGCATAGACGCCCGACTGTGGCAACTGCTATTACTTTCATATGAGCCTTTATGTGGTGTTGCTCAGACGCCCAACTGTGTCACGCATGCTATTACTTATTCATCATTATATTCATACATCCCCTTTTTGTGGTGCCGCTCCAGACGCCCAACTCTGACATGTTTAGTAATATTCCATTGACAAGTCCTTTTATGTGGTCTCGCTAAGATGCCTGACTATGGCTTGTATTAATTGTCCTTTCGAGGTGTCGCCTCAGACGCCCGATCGACAAGCTTAAAATTGAGTATTATCCTTCCTTGCTTGCTTATACATCATTGATGGAAATGGTTTATCTGCATGAATGCATCCATGAATTAATTCTTATGGCATGATAGAGTTATTAAGTGAATTATGCATGCATCTCACCTGCTTTAATTTATCTGTTTTCTTGATGTTTGCGAGTACACTCAAAGTACTCACTCGCTTGTCCATGGCTATTGTCTTGGCCAAATTTCACCGAAGAGGAGCACGATGCCATCAGCTCCGGAACCTAGGAGTCAAGGATAGCAGCCTTGAGAGATAGAAATTTATCCAGGTCAGCTGTTCCGATGGGAATGAAGTCCCATGGGCACGGGAGATTCCTCGAGTCGCTTCCGCCGTCAGCCTCACACTTTCGCCCAAATCAGTGGACCTTCAGGGTCTTGTAACCCAGATTTTGTATTTTTCTTGGGATTTCTGTATCAAATAAATGTCCACCAGCTAACAATAGTCCTGGGGCTGGTGAACACAAATGCCTGTTTTCTGGAAATTACCTTCCAAAAAACCAGTCGCCACAAGGCACTTGCAAAACCTCCTTCAGTATCATCTTTGTATCGTTATGTAGCATGAATCTATACTTTGTTAGCAAGTGGCTACATAACATGCACATAAATCACAAAAGGAATTAGTATTATTAGGACATGAGCAATGTGTCATAAAAACAATAAGATGGATTGACATGAATGTGGAGAACAAACCTGTGTTATCCCTCCAAGCAATGTACAAAGGATCGCAAGATTGTATATAAGTTAAATGCACCGCTTTCAGAACTCATAAAAACTGCTCGATAGAACGATTTTTCTAAAGCATCATGGGGGCAACATTTCAATTTTCTAGAGGATAGTCAAACTAAAATGGAAAATCTGCTATGTAAGTCTAACCCTGCCCAGAATTTCATGTACACCCTAGGGTGTGCATCAATAGTTCTATGCATATATTTTTCCAGCTCCAGACAATGATCTTTGAAATATTTGGGATGATACCCTATGCAGTTGCATACAGATGCCAAATACACAAATCTAGCGACTCAAAAACTGCAAAATATTCACGATGAACTGGAACATCACAATACATAGACTACCAAAAAACTGTAGAATACATAGTACCATCTATGAGATGAATACTAAATCCCTAAAGTGCAATATTTCTTGGCAATCAACACCAAATTGCCTACCTAGTGAAATTGCATAAAGATGTTAAAAAACAGGAAATCAAGAGCCCAAAAAACTGTAAAATATTCACAACGAACCGAAAGATCACTACACATCGACTGTCTGCCTTCGTGTAAGGCCAAGAGACCAATAAATTGTAAAATACATAGAACTATCTATGAGATGAACAACACCTCCGTAGAGTACATTATGTTTTGGTCATCAAGAGTAATCCCCTATTCCATGCCAATTATGAAAAATAGTACAGATGTATGGTGGCATACAGAGAACAACTAAAATATATAGCTCCTGAGCCGACGTCTCATTTTCGTTCATTCCAAATAGCTGCACACCATATTTGAAGAATGTAATTGGAGTTTATATCTAAACAAAAAGGAAAACTTCAAGCGAGACTGCTATATTCTAAAATAAAGGTACACCATATTTCCCTAAGGCGAACACACACAACTCTCAAGCAAGTACATATTACTCTCTGTGAAAATATATTAGTATTTATTTGCTTAAGGTTTCTTAGTTTGTGTAAAATTGTTGTTTATGGTGATCTCTTCCCCTACCCATTTTCTCTCTTAATTGCTAGTTACATCGTGCTAATGTCAACTTTTTATCTTGTTCAGACCCAAATTGTAGTGAAAGCTAATCAAGGTATAGTACATGAAAGTAAAATGTGGTCCCGGTAGAAGTAACGTATATGAGCGAGGATGTAACACCGCCAACAATAAGGAGAAGCAGCTCCAACAAACAAAACACAAGTTGAAAACATCCAAGCTGTTGTATACAAAACAAGTCACACAGCCTGACCTTTACTCCAATATCTGACCAAAATTTAAGGTGTGCACTTAAATTTTTCAAAGTTATGAACCTTAGCTCTTGAAGGGCCAATCCATTGGGCTAGTTGCTGGCCTGAACTATGTGTCCATGAGGCACGACAACGTCGAGAATACGTGCATTACCTATTCACTTAATCTTCAAGACAGCCTTACAACAATCAAGCTATTTTTTTTCTCTACTTACGTATACAACAATCCTTTTCGGGTGCAGGCATCAATGTAGTGGAAGCTTTTTTCAGGTTCAGTCATTCAGACAAATTCACAAGAAAATCGTGAAGGAAAGTATAGCAAGTGGTTGCACGATAAGTATTTGTAACATGGCCTCCAATGCCGGTTTGAACATGTGGTTCAACAACCTCCGGACTGAACAAAAGAAAATCGTGCTTACAACACTAAGGATAGTTTGTACTAAAATAATGCAACATTGATTAAACATTGCTCTGGGTAGAAAAGGATACATGTAATACACTTATATTGTGGACGGAGGGAGT
This sequence comes from Hordeum vulgare subsp. vulgare, assembly GCF_904849725.1. Classification (NCBI taxonomy): domain Eukaryota; kingdom Viridiplantae; phylum Streptophyta; class Magnoliopsida; order Poales; family Poaceae; genus Hordeum; species Hordeum vulgare. The sequence continues at coordinate 222,148,709 of NC_058523.1, forward strand.
ATTTTGAAAAAGGCATGGCCAGAAAAGTCAGAACCACAAAACTATTTGCGAAAGATTTCTCTGAATTTACATATTTTAAACATGCGGTGACTTGCCACTCTATGTTAGTATGCTTCTGCCAATTTATTTTCCACGAGATGATCCAAAAATGTTTTTCTGGTTTGAAAGCATTAAGTTAAGTTGGTAAGCATTAAGTTAAGTTGGTTGGACACATTATTCCATTCCAGATAAGTACTGATAGATTTAAGCTGGTTGGACATGTTGTTTTCATTGTAAACAATAATATAACAACTTTATATTTGCAAGATCAATTACAACCGGACACAGGAAGACTCGTCCCAGCTTCTTTCTGGAGTTCTTGTACACCACTTTAAGCTTGCTCTTATGGCAGTCGAGTGTGAGCCCAGTTGTTTGAAAATAGCCATGCAGTGCCCATCTCAATATCCTTTCTCTCTCTCTCTCTCTTGTGGCTGGGTAGGAAAGACGGGACAAACTGCAAATATACAAGGTGATTGAAAGGGCAAGCGCTAAGCCTCTGCCGCCGTTGATAGCCTGCCGGAGTGACCCCTCTTCGCCGCCTCGCCCGGCCTCGCCCGTGGCCTGCATTTGGCAATACAGGCATTGCAATTGATGTCCCAGTCAGTGATTATAAATGGCACGCGAAAACAACTTGAATATTTGGAACAAAGCATAGCTGAATGAAATGCTAAAAAAATTCCCCACCAAGGCAAGGTGAAAGTGATGTGCAATGGAAACATCACGAGCACGAGGAGGACCAAACATAGAGAACGTTTGATTTAAAAAAAAAACTAATACACCTAACATTTAGGAATGGAGGGAGTATATTGTTTGGATGGGGTATCGGATCCTTTATATGAGGATCATATAAATTATAATTATATGCGTATATTTATTACCAATGTGAAATATTATCAACAAACATTATAATAAATCCACGAGTATTTTTGTAATAATAAATCTATAAGCAATATTGATATGAAATAGTGTATACAGAATACTGAAAATAAAGAGATTTGCATCAAAAGTATAAGGCATGCATCATATCGACGAAGATGAAATACTTAATTAGCAATACACGTATGATGAGGAAAAGGAATGATGATATGACCACTAGTTAAAATTGCGAGAGAAGGGAAATCATGGCATTCAAATTTGCAGCAAAAAATTAGCCTAAATCAGTATTATCTCTCGCAATCCCTATGATCTCCCGTGATTTTGGCCGGCATGAAAATCATCGCGGACGATTTTCCAGCAGCAATTGTGCTGCAACCATGGCCGGGTTTCACCTATGATTTAGAATCAAGAATATGATAATACTTTGGATCGGTTGAATCGATGTCGGTAATTGTCCGATCAGGCGCTGCGCGATGGCGTGATCCGTATATGCTTCTGTGGCACGCGCTGGGCGATGTGCATGAGCGCGTGCGACTCGCATAGTAGTTTTCAGAACCCATGATCGTGGCTGCCTGGCTGGGGGATACGGGAAACTCACGATTAGATCTCGGATGAAATTAGGAAAACTTTCTTTAGAATAGTATTTAGGAAAACTTTATTTTAGAAGATGTTAATTAGGAAACTGGACAGGCCTCACATAATCAACTCGTACGAGCCTATATGTCGGCTACAAGGAGTTCGGGATCGACCTATATAAGGGCCCTGAACGAAGAAGTGGATGTGTGCGTGGCCTGCCCAGCGCGGGTAGTTGCGACGGCTGCAGGCATGGGCTAGCTGGCTGCGACATTGCGTTTCTGTCGATCTTTGTCCTAGGCTGCCTACACGTACATACCCTAGATGGAGGCCCCTGTATCAGATTATATAATCCGGTTTTTATAATTTATTATGTCTCCAAACAGGACATATTATATTGCAGTTTGTAAAAACTAGATGACCAGATTATTAAAAACACATAATCTACTCTACCCAGCTAAAATCAGATTATGGATTACTAATGACCCATTACCCTTGAAAACTTGGAGATAATTACCTACTGCCACCGCCATCATCCTCCAAACATGCCCACCTAGATTATTACCTTTGCAGCTAAAAAACAGAGGGCATACATGTCATTGTACAATATAAAACCTGGATTACAGTTTATATAATCTCGGCTCCAGACATGCCCACCTAGATTATTTTTACTAGCAAAAGGACCCGTGCGTTGCAACGGGAAAAAGAATACCACACACTCTTAATTAACAAAAAGTGGTCTATAATTTAAGCATTTGTAGCTACGATCCAAACAAAGATCTTAGCTTACAAAAACACAGTTTAAGATTTCACGGGTCTTCTATTTTAATACGGCTTGAATGTAAATTTAATACGTATAAAGAAATGGTCAAGTGATCTTTAATTTTGTCTCTAATCCTTTGTTGAGATGTTCATCCACAATCCAATAGTGTCGGTATGAAAGAAAGACGGGTAATGCATTATTGATTAGATTGCATCCTACATAATATTTTTAAAATTGTTAACAGGTAAAATAATATCATATTTAGATTCTATATTTTTTTAATCAAAATTCATATATAACATGTTTAATTTGGAGTTAAGGTTTAGAAGATATTAATATTTAAAAAAAACATTTAATTTGTATTGTCGGTTTAATGTCAGAAACGTCAAAGGTTTTTTTTATAAAATAGAATGACGGACTAAGAATACCTATTTTTTTTTATTAGTAGGTATATATAAATCATATTATATAATCTATCTTCATAATTCAGATTATTATAATCTACTAGTACAAATGCCCGTGCATTGCACCGGGTTAGAAAAAAGTGCAGAACCTACTTGTTTTGTCATTATGCGGCATTAATTTTAATAAATGTCAATTATAATGTTAAATGTAAGACATCTATTTTTGGACGGAAGGAGTTTCGTTTAAAGTTTTAAAATATAATGTAATGCTTACATAAAAATTGAATTACTTTTTTAATAATAATTATCGTTTTTATTGAGTGGTAATAATGTTCACTGCACAACCTTGAAGGAGCATTATTGGTAATTTGGTAGTATACTTCATTTGGCTGATCCTAACATACCCACCTCACAATAGGCCATGAGCAGTCTGATAATTAATGCGGTAAGTCACAACTAAAAACTCGTCATCCACAATACTCTTGTGACATGCACAAGTTGAAAACCTTATGAAAACAATTAAATAATTGATTTGCTGCAAATTATACTTTCCCCCAAAAAATAAAGAATCAACTAAGTATAAGTATCATATGTTTATATCTAACAATGACCACAGGTAAACACCAGTGTTAACATACTCTCTTTTTTTAAAGGAAATGCTTGAAAACACACCTGCCTTGCTACCCAGTTGCCGGAAAATTATGTATGTTGTGGTAATTGGAGGGGGAACCTAAAAACCTGTGAAAAGGCAAATCAGTTCCATGACAACACATGTCGATGCTTAAGTCGAATATACAATAGAAAATTCATTGCACTGCGACACAGAAAAAAAATCAGTTAAAGCAGAAGCCGCAGCAAAGTATTAGAGCTCTGGATCTGGCAAAACAGACCCAAAAAAACATGACCTCAACTATCAGTTCTCTAAAATGCATGAACAAAAGAAAGGAGAAGTGAACTTCAGCACAACCATCTTCAGAGCTTGTGAAACAGTCATGCTGCCATGAGTGACTGACAAAGACAACACACGAATCAAGATACAACATCATTTGTCCCAACTACAACCTGAACATGAGCCACACTCGTTTATCTCACTACAATCTCCAGCATTTGTCCCAACTACAGCTACAAGTTACCTACCATCAGCCTACATTATTACATCACATCACTATCAAGAACAGCCCTATGCGCCCCTGGACACCATCACCGCCAGAGGCCCGCACTCCATTGCCTGGGTTGTCTTGAGGCCCTTCACCACCTCCACCATGCTCGGCCTCTTCCACGGCTCGTCCACGGTGCAGTCCAGGGCAATGGCGAGCACACGCACCATCTGCTCCCGCCACACGCCTGAGACTGGCAGGCAAGGATCAAACAGCTCGTTCCTGGTTCCGCGGGCAATCATCCATCGTGCCCAGCCAACAACGTTCCCACCCCCTTCCACGTCTTCTTGCCCTGTGGGTGGCCGTCCTGTGAGCAGCTCCAGCATGACGACACCGACAAAACTGGAAAACTAATACCTTGAAGAATGGAGCAATTCTTCAAGATGATGTCTTCGCAGGTGAATTAAACTTAATGACTTTTCTGATAATTTGAATGTTTTTCCAGTAAAAAAAATATGACGTGGATTCTAGTGTAAACAACCTAGCCCCAAAATTTGCTTAAAGCTCCTTACCCGCATGTTTGATGGTCATGCGTGTAGCAGCACGTGGACTTTAGTCCCACTGGCCCAAAAAGGTCAGTCCGAAACTGCTATGATTTAAGCCAATATGCACCATACGCTAGTACAGTTCAATGTAAACTGGCTATGTGGTAAAAAATGACATATTAGATGATACAGTTAAGTTTCTTTCAGTAAATAACCCTATATCCCCTCCCTCACACCACCATACAAACACAGAAATTTGCTATGTATGTAATCCTTGAAACTGCACTGTCATTTTTTACTCTAAGCATGGTGTGCGATGTTGAATGCTAACATGTACAATGACCTCTCTGTTGAGATTTTTACTTAAAACAATGTGAATATTATCTGAAATCCACTTTAGTATGGTTTCCTAAGACTTATGAAGCAGAAAGTAATTTTATCTTCCTAACTTCATAATTACTACAAGTAGTATGCCTTTGGTTTTGCTCAGTTGCCACTTTCCAAATAATTATAATTCAAGTGCAGCTGTTGATTTTTCTACTGGTGATGATCCATGGCACTACAAGGAATATGCTAATACACGATGCTATTTTTTCGTCGCTACATCGTCACGGTTTTTAATTTACGACGATCTCACGACGAAAAACCAAGCGTCGAAAACGGAGCGTCACAAATGAACAACAGCGATGTTTTGATCAAAATCGTCGTAACTTTTACGACGATTCCTGGATTGTCGTAACCTTTACGACGATCCTAAATCGTCGTTGGCAATCAAACCCAGTCCTACGTGTCAGTCCTACGTGGCAAAATTACGACGAAATCAAAACATCATGGTTGAAATCAGCCCAACCCATTTCAATTGATCACATGGGCTGATTTTATTTTTTTGGGCTTTTTCTTATTGAGCTTATTTTTGGGCCTTAGCCTATTTATAACCACTTTTAATTTTATTTTTTTCGAATTTTGGTTTGTGGCCTTTTACTTTCTATTGATTTTCTTTTTTGGCCATTTTATTTTTGTATTGGTCCAACATGTCATGCTGATCTTAAAATTTTGTCAAATTTTGGACCTCGAGATTTTTACATTTTGATATGTAGCATTATGAATGCACAAATATATCTGATCCAATATAGGTGACAGCACAAATTAGAATCAACCTAAATTTAATACGAATATAGTATTTTTGACCTATTTCAATCCAATGAATTTAAAATAGAACTAAGAACACATAAAATTGATCAAATATACGACTAAATAAATCTATTACAATCTTTACAACACAGATCTGCTACAATATGCTACTCTAAACTGAGTAAGACTTCACAGCTTCACACTTGTGTTCACACTTCATGGCTTCACACTTCACACTTGAGCTTGTGTAAAAGTGGAACCAACACAATTTTAAGTCTACAATACAACAATTGATACTAATCAAGGATAAAAACAAGCTGCATCAGAGCCTCTCATGATTCTCAGTTTCTGATAAGTAGTGGTAAACAAGCTGCAGATTATTGAATGATGGTAAGCATACATGAATAGCTAAATAATGCATGACGACTCATTCAAACAATATACATGTTATATGATGTGTATAGGAAAAATAATAATAGCATACACATTACAGATACACAGATAAAGGTGAGGTAATAAAGTATATACATTGTCCATCCATGACACAGAGGCCTGAGGCACATCTTTCATTTTCTAGAAGAAAAGAAGGGGTCTGAAGTTCCGTTTCAGGGAAGCTTCAGGAAAAACTAGGAAAAGTCAATAAGTACTGTATAAAAGTCTATCAAGAATTCCTGTAGTCACACAAAGTTCCAGAAGTAAGGCTAGAAATAATACTTATAGAGGCAGAATGCTATTCAATCGAGACAATGGAAAATACTGTACAAATATTTGACATCTACAGAGTCAACTGTAGACCATTTAGGAAAAAATAGAGTTAACTAAACGCAGGTTACTAAATGTTGCTTCCTTTGCTCCTATACGTAAGGAATGTTGTTAATGGAATATACTAATGTTTTCATTTTGTGTTAGTTCCTGTTATTTAGGAAAGACCAGACTATAAAGCTCAATTTGCAATCTACTTCTCTAATTTTTTTTCTCCCTTCTGAAAATGATGTTCAGTTAACCTAGTTAGTAACTAGTTTCTGTTCATTGACTAGGCTTGGAAACCGTAGTTCAGCTAGTGGGATTCACAAGTCAGACTTCTCGCTTTTCGACAGTGCTGACTGAATTCCTTCAAACTGGTCTCTCATGCAACATATCTAAGAGTAATGACAATGGCAGAACTATGTATCACCGTACAGCATGCTTTTGTCTGTGAATGAGCATTCCAGATTTTATTCGAAAAGGAAAACAAGTAAATAAGATGTCCCAATCTACCACACATTGCTAGCAGGAACATACCTAGAGGTTTGATGGACGAGCTAAAGAGCGACAGCGAAAAGAAAGCAGAGTACACACGGCGCACGGGCTGTGAATACATCTACGACATCCATCTCCAAAATCATGGAACCAGGACCAAAGTTCTTACTGAGCACTCGACCCTCTAGCATATTAACAAGCATTCCAGATGATAGATCAGGATGGACTTATTGTCAAAATACTTGACAGGAGATTCACTACTGACTATCAACAGGGATCCATTTCCCAAATGATCATAGGCTTCCGTTCGAACCGACGGTGAAGATGAAATGTTAATGAAATGGTACAAACACATTATATGACACCAAACCAGCAAGCCACACAAACATACCAATGGAACTGTAGCATGTCGAGGAACGCCATCAGCTTGGGGCGCGAGTAGTTCACTGGGCTGAGCGTCAAGTCCTTCCTTGCGTCCATATGGTCGTCGTCGTTCCAGATCACATCGAGGGGTATCTGCGCGCTCTGGCAGTTCTCCACGACATCCTCGACCACTGAAAGGTTATGGTATCCCCACCTGCATTGGTGGAACCCTGTAAACAAGAGCAAAAAACAGTAAGAGGTTTGCAGATTACAGTGATGGAATTCAAATACTCTGTTCTGGATGCGTTAAAATTCAAATGGTTGCAAGGTAAAAAATAATACGAGTATGATTTACAAACCAATTGGACCACATGTAGGTACTGTGCAGGATAACTGCTAGTATGATTTATTGTTGTTTGGTATTGTCTTCTCAGGTCTGTTGACCATATTCAGAGCAAGTGTTGTTTTGGTTTTTGCAGCGATATTCTCAGAATCACGAGTGTGAAATGTCAATAGAATGTAAGTTATGTCTACTAGTATCACAGTGAGAGACGGCCAACGCAACAGTTATCTACTTAGTACAAAGATTCATAACAGAGATATTCAAGATGGTCTCAAATTAGTGCGAATCCAGAAATTGTTGCTTTTTTACAAATTAGAGAGAATCTAGAAATTATGGTCTCAAATTATATATGGCCGAGTGATCATGCGAGGGGGCTAGATATAATTATGCTTCCTATTTATTCTTGCTAGAATTTGGCTCATTCTATATGTAGTACTAGTAGCATTGGCTAAAGGAAACTAAACATGAACAAAAATACAAACTTCCAAGTCAAAGACAAGTTGATGCATGGTCAGTTTGGAGGATATAAATGTCTATGACCTCTCTATCACGCTGTTGTCTAGCTTGTCCTACCCAACACGAATGTTCCATTGTTTAGAGTTCAAAAGTTAAAACAGTTATCAGGGGGAAATAATATAGACAGCTGCTATCATTTTCCTAGAAGAGTTAATACCACTATTGATACAAAACTTGTAGTGGTGGAAACAGAATCATACAAGAACTAAAAAACTCCAAAGAAGTGGTCCTTCAATTTAGCTAACAGAACATTTCCATACAATTCACAGGTTAAATTTGAATAATTAAAATTATTATTCACAGGTTAAATTTGAATAATTATTATTCACAGGTTAGCTAAATTGAATAATTTGAATAATTATTATTTACAGGTTAAATTTCCATACAATTTAGCTAACGGAACATTTCCATACAATTCAGAGGTTAAATTCATTGTTGCTTTTTTGCAATTATTAGTTAGTGAAAAATTACATAGAAGAAATTATTATTCACAGGTTAAATTTGAATAATGAAAATTGATCGTGTATATCACATCTGAATGAATAGAACTTATGTACAAAAAAAGATTTATTGGTACTGTTGAACGATGAATTTTGTCGACATGTTATTCAATGTGATATTTCCTTTTTAAGGCTCAAAAGTGGTGAATCAACTAACCTGGAGTTTAATGTTTCATAATGATTTATTCCCACAACAACAGATCATCTTTTATGTATCTACAAGATTACAACAGTAGTTGCAGACAATTCTCAACGCCTAATAGTTTCAACTTCTACAATGTTAGTAAACTTTTTTTCAGACTACATGAAAATGTCAACAAAATCTATAACAATTTCAGTAGAATGTTTCAAGCACAAGAACATTGGCACCATACTATAGTACACCACAAAATATCATTTTGAAAGAAAAATAGATGTCTCTGCTTTGCATATCAAGTGATGCTTGTTGTCTTGGTAACACAACGTAAAACAATGATATAGGTCGCGTGTTCAAATCGTGTGCAGCGGCTATATTTTTGTTTGTGAGAGACAGCAACCGCAACAACTGCAGTTAAGAGAAAATAGATGGTGTACGTCGGATTTAACAGAATTGTATGGAAAAGTTCTCTTAGCTAAGTTGAAGGGCCACTTCTTTGGAGTTTTTTAGTTCTTGTATGATTCTGTTCCCACCACTACAAGTGTTTGTATCGATGGTGGTATTAACTCTTCCTAGAATGATGGCAGGAATCAAAAGTTAAAACAGTTATCAGGGGAAATAACATGTTCGGACGACCAACTAAGAATTAATGGAACATGAGAGCACTGATTCATCTCAAATACAAAAAAATAAGACAAGACTCCGAAGTAATAGGAAATGTAATTCAGACCTATCTGCATTGCAGCCCATAATTGCAAGCCAAAGGGACAAAAACCCATGATTATGTAATTCAGACCTATAAAGGCGCACAGAGATCATAGGAAATTGCCAAGGACATGTCCATCCAGGCCAAGAAAGAAACCGAGTGCTGCTATAGCTGTGAACTTTGCATCAGACATGGAGCTGCCGCCTGCTGCTAGCGTCACCTAGCCATTGAGCCAAGCAGCCTTACGGTCCGAGAGGTCGCCAAGGAAGAGAGCCACCTCGTCGGAGGCCTCCATGTCGGCATCCTCCTCCCGCTGCTAGACGCGCGCCAACTGCTCGTCGAAATGCTCAAGTGAGTTGGACTGGATGGTGGAGCACTTAATGACAGCCGTAAATACACCCAAACTGTAAACAACAAGCGTGATTAGGATCAAAGCCTAGTACTACTTAGCTCATATAAATGAATCGCTCATGCCTCCACAATTAACCCGCATCCCGAGCATGTCCAGCAATTGATTGATTTTCTAACCAACGGCGTCCTAACCCAGCATTTCCTGATTTCGAGCGCCTGCACGGGCACGGTTTGACAGACGAACCCAGCGGCCAACCGAATCGCATCGGATCACCGTAGACGGGATACAAAAATTGGAAGCGGGGAGGAGGGGGGAGGGGGGCGTACCAGCTCGCGGTGCTGCTCGGCGCGGGAATTCTCGAGGTGCGCGAATGCCACGACGACGCCGACGCCGAGCACCAGCCCCACCAAGGCGCCGAAAAGAAACGCCATGGCTCGCCGCCGTGGCGCGCGATCGAGGTCGAGCTGCGCGTGTGGCGGGTGGTGCTCGATAGGGGCCGGAGAAGGTGCGTGCGCCGGAGGAGTGCGGGTGCGGCCCCCTCACCCTCCCCCTTTTTGCCTTCTGCCGCCGACCATGTTGATGACGTACTCGTCGAGCTGCACGAGGGAGCCGTGGCGGACGAGCCCCGAGCGCGCCTGGTCGCTGAGCTGGCCAGCAAACATCGCGGGGCACGTCTCGGCACCATCGGAGACGAGGACGCGCCACCTGTCGCTCCGGGGCGTGCCCCTGCCGTCGACGTTGACGCAGCGCGGGTTGACGAGCAGGCCTGAGGTTCGTGTCCCCCGCCAGCGCCGCCCCCATGCCGTTCGGGGTCAGCCTCGCCGACGCCATCGCCTCGCGGTGGACCAGATTCGCGGGGGCCCCGCCTCCGCGGCATGGTGGGGCGAAGCTATGGTAGAGGGAGGCTACGGAGACATTGGATCTGGATCTGGATCGGGAGACTGAGGGAGGAGGCTGGAGGGTTTGTCTCGCACGTGCGTTCAGAAAAGGTGATATGTGGAATGGATCGACGGTAGGTTGTGGACGGCATGGTGTGGACGGCTCAGATCGACTACAGTGAGGGTGATCCGTGGGCTGCCTCCTGATTGGTTCCAAACGTGAGTTTTTTTTAAATTATGCTTTAGTGCTTAAAACGGAGTGTTTTATGAAGCAACTATCAAAAATATTTTGTAAAATGACATTACTAAAATTTACACTAAATTTATGCCACATTTGATGGATGATAACCAATTTTTATGCATTTCCGACTCTTTTAGCTATTTTTGTTCATTTAAATAAATTTCTGTTGATTCGGTAGGAAGCGGGTAAAATTTAAACAACACGTGCCCATACCTGGCCAAACGGGCCGGCCCGGCCCGCCGTAATCGTGTCAGGCACGGCACGGCCCGCCTAGGCCCGATTAATATACGGGTCGTGCCGTGCCGGCCCGCGTGCCGGCCTCCCACGCCCAAGCATGGCACGCAGGCCTAATCGGGCCGGCCCGCGGCACGCTAGGCCCACGGCACGCTGGCTATTTTGATTTAAAAAAAGGCAAAAAAAAAATCAGCCCCCTCCCTTTCCCGCGCTCCCACCTCCCTTTCTCGCCCTTCCCTCCTTTTTTCGCGCGCCCCTTCCGCCCAATCGCTCCCACTGACGGCTGACCGCGCCCCCGCTCCTTTTTCGCGCGCCCCCTCCCGCGGTCCCGCTCCCGCCCAGTCGCTCCCGCTGGCTTTTTCGCGCGCCCCTCCCGCGGTCCCGCTCCCGCCCAGTCGCTCCCACTGGCTTTTTCACGCACCAGATCTATCGGCCGCCTCGCCGCCTCCTAATCGTGTCGTGCTGGGCTGGCACGCGGGCTGGGGGTCGCGGCCCAGGCACGACCCATGGCGTGCTCGTGCCTGGCCTGGGCACGATTAGTCTGTGTCGGGCCCGGCCCGTATCGTGTCTGGCCTGCGGGCAGTCGGGACGGCCCGGCCGGCACGACCCGTTTGGCCAGGTTTGCACGTGCCTCATAGTTTGCTCTTTATAAAATGTAGTTGCTTCACAAAATGAAAATATTACCAGAAACAAAGATTGGATGATGAGCTCACATGGATTGTTAGATGTGGCTAAAATTTTGTGGAGAGCTATGTTTTGGGCATGTAGATTATGTGGAAAAAATTCAACTCATAAGGATATTCCTATCTAGTACTTCCTTCACAAAGTTGTTAGCTGAACACAAACTTTGGAAATTTGCTGAGAAAGATTTACTGGGCAAATCGTTACGAAAGTTTTCATGAGGCAATGATTTGGATAGGAAATTGTGCCCCAAAAATATGAGGGTAATCAAAGAAATAGAAATAGCACTTCCTTCACAAAATGCTATTCTAAATAGAATAGGAAAATGAATATTGTTGAATTATTTTTGAACTATGGAAGGGAGGGTTTTCACATATTTGAGAAATATATGATCCAAAGTATTTATGAGAATTTTTCGAGAATTTTCAGAATGACAGAATAGTAGGTTGCTTCACAAACTAGGATGAGGTGGGAAAGAATGGACCCACGAGTGACATGTCAACATAGTTAGAACATGTTACGACATTTTTATAATTGTCGTAAAAGTTATGACGATCTCATCTTATGCGGTTACGACGTTTTTGACTCACATCGTCGTAATTTATATGTAGATTTGATCCCCTGAGACGGTTTACGACGATCTCGGATGAAATCGTCATAGATTTATGACGAATTCATCAACGACATCTTAAAAAACGTCATGTATGAGCATATTTCTTGTAGTGTGGCCAATATTCAGATTACAGGAGAAATACAACTTACCAGGAAAATCAGCCCCTTTAAGTGCGTAAGTGGTCCGAGGAAAATTGGGGGAGTAGGAATTGATCAATGAGCAGCAACACCACCTGGTTTACCAACTCACATACCCACAAAACTGGAAAAAAATCCACACGACCTGACAACAACAACACATCAGAGAAATGAGGTTCTCCAAGGGCTGCCGATGGAAGGTGACGCTGCAGGTCGAGCCGGGAGGCGCTCCGGTGGGGCCCGGTCGAATCCAGGCGGATCTCGCCTGGGTGGATCCATTTTTAGCGGATTTTTCGTGGAGGCGGTCGGATCCGGCGAGATTGAGGCCGACGGCTTCATGGAGGTCCCTGTCCAGGAGAAAGAGGGAGAGAGGTGAGAGGAGATCGAGAAGGAGGAGAAGGGAGAGGGGCGAGGCGGCGGAGCGGCCAGAGGTTCGGAAGGTACCGGCGGCGGGGCGTGGCGGAGCTGTGGGATCGCTGGCGAGGCGGTTGGCGGGCGCGAGGGGAGCGATGGCAGCTTACCCAATGGCCGGCGCAACACCGGACCGACCGTCGCCGGGGTCAGGCGGGGCGGGGAGGGGCGGGGCAGGAGGTGGCTGGAGAGTAGCGTGCTCATGGCCGCGGTGGAGGATGGGGTCGGAGAGAGGATACCGCGGTGGAGGACGATCCCGTGGTGGAGGTGGATAATGTGAGCTGGGGTGTTTTTTTAATAAAACTGAAACGTTTTTTGTTCACTCAAATGAGGAGTGCGGGTTGAATACCCAATACATCAGGTTTTTTTTTGCAAAATGCCCGACGACGAACGACGAGAAACCCAATTTGCTTTATTATTAGGGAGAGATAGAGGTTTCAAACAAGGCCTAATATGTCTAGTTGAATCTGCTTTCTCTTTCTTATTTTATGGCAGTAGATAGAAGATGAAATCTATCGCAGCAAGGGAGGTGTCATCTACGCAGAGTCAGCGATCTGCTCGACGAGCATGGAGCCTGGAGAGGGGGACTGCTGCGCCAACATTTCATGCCTATTGACGTCCAGGAAATACTGAAGATTAAAGTGTCTCCTCGCCTAGGGGACGATTTCTTGGCGTGGGGGGCTAATCGTACTGGTATCTTCACCGTACGGAGCGCATACCGGCTGGCGCTCGAAGGGAAGCTGCGCTCCTCTACAACAGCATCGAGTACTGCTCTGGACGGACGGCGTGCCGTCTGGGCATTACTATGGGGACGCTCTGCTCCCCCGAAGGTGCGAGTATTCGCTTGGAGATTGGCCACTAACTCTCTCGCTACTTGGTCCAACAAACATGAACGTCATATGGAGGCAGTGGCGGAGGCAGGAATATGTTTTAGGTGTGGCGAAGTTTATGAAACAAAAAAAACTACGTCCAAAAATCACAAGTAAGTACATGGATTTCCCATCATCAATTTATAATCTTTATGAAACAGATGAACATAACAAATCATGAATTAGTTATTATTAGGATATAATCGTACAAAACACTTTATACATGGGATGATAGTTAGAAAGAATACATACCTATAATAAAGTTTTACTTTTATTAAGTACATCGTGGCAGTGGCATTCTTCTAGGTTTATTTTGAATTTCCTTCTTAATTTCAGTAAGAACAATTCTTTTAAGTATCCATATCGCAGCTACAAGAGGAAAATAATCAATTAGTTTTTTAACTATGTGAGTATTGAAATAAATATAATGCGCAAGTACATATGTGATTTTCCGTAAAAAAAATGTACATATATGATTGGATCTAAAACTGGAGAACATACTCGTGTACCCCGTTTTTAATAGTTTATATCTAGTTCAATATCAGTCAACGACAACTCAACATGAATAACATGCAAGCGTCAAGATCTGCTCACCCTCGCGGCCTGGCCGGGTCACGGTCGTCGGTTGCCACTTGACGGTCGAAGGCGCCGCGCTAGCACGTTGTCGTGCCCTACTGATGTATCCGTCGTCGTCTCAACCATGCACGACCGCTGTTTCACGAACAAGCACACAAGTAGTTTGCAGTGCAAGGTTTGGTCGTGTAGTGCCCGCACTCGATTTTATCATCATGGAGTTGTGGCGAACCAGGCCCGTCAAAAGACATCTAACCAAGCCCAACAGGAGCTACGTATATGTCCTGAAAAGCAGTATAATAGTACGTATATTTGCAATGAGCAGGTTTGCTTAGGTATGGCGAGCGCCAAAGCTCGCCAGATAGCTGCCTTCGTGTCACGCCCAAGATGCGACCCTATCCTCAATTTGGCACGAAGGCCTCGTCAGGGATAGAAGCGCATCTCGTCGTGTCGCAAGAATGGATATCGTTACAAGTACATGTACTGAAAAGAAGAGATATATAAAGAGTTGGCTTACACTCACCACAAGCTACATCAGAGTCACATCAGTACATTACATAATCATCAAGAGTAAGAGCAGGGTCCGACTACGGACGAAAATAAACGACAAAAGAAGAACGACGTCCATCCTTGCTATCCCAGGCTGCCGGCCTAGAACCCATCCTAGATTGATGAAGAAGAAGAAGAAGAAGAAGCAACTCCAAATGAACAATCAACGCGCTCGCGTCACGTAACCTTTACCTGTACCTGCAACTGGTGTTGTAGTAATCTGTGAGCCACAGGGGACGCAGCAATCTCATTTCCAAAGGTATCAAGACTAGCAAAGCTTAATGGGTGGGGTAAGGTTAAGTGGTGAGGTTGCAGCAGCGGCTAAGCATATATTTGGTGGCTAACTTACGAGTACCAGAAATAAGAGGGGGAAGATCTACGCATAACGGACGTGCCTACTGATGATCAAATGAATGATCATGAACACCTACCTACGTCAGACATAACCCCACCATGTCCTCGATCAGAGAAGGAACTCATGAAAGAGACAGTCACTCTTACGCACACAGTTGGCAAGTTTTAATTACGTTAACTTCAAGTTATCTAGAACCGGTGTTAAACAAAGTATCCACGTTGCCACATAACCGCGGGCACGGCTTTCTGAATAGATTTAACCCTGCATGGGTGCTCCAACTAGTCCATCACAAATTACCACAAGCCGCATAGAAATCCTCAATCACGAAGCTCGCGATCTCGTCGGATTCCCTAGTGGAAAACCTCAACTCTGAGATTACCCAAAGCATCACCGGAATCCCGATGCACAAGATATGTCGTCAAAGGTAAAACTAATCCAGCAAGGCCGCCCGACGTGTCGACGATCCCGATAGGAGTCGCGTACCTCGTTCTCAGGACACGGCTGATGAGCTAGACGTCGGGATCGCTAAACCTCCGGGTGACCAGAGGGGCGCCGGACATCGCTCAGGTGGGGCCAACACTCATGAGGAGCACTGGCCCGGGGGTTGATTAAGTTATCCTCGGGGTCCGGAAAGTCCCTATGCAATTTTATTAGGTGTTTAGGCAAATGTAGTACCAAAGTTGGGCCTTGCCAGACCAGCTTTAATCTAAAACGAATTATCAAGGGGGTCCCCATAACAACCCCGACCGTGTTAGGAGCGCTCATTTATGGAACATAACACCGGTAGCCGGAACTAAGGGGGCAAAGGTGGAACAAAACACCAGGCTAGAAAGGCCGAGCCTTCCACCTCTTACCAAATATATAGGTGCATTAAATTAAATAGCATTAATATGGTGATATAACAAGGAACCCATGCTTTCGCATGGAAGCAACTGCACCTGCAACTAGCAACGCTACACAGGGTTAAGCAAGCAGTAACATAGCCATTCAGTGGTTTGCTAGGTCGAACAGGTTGATGGTAATCATGGCATTGTTGAGAGGCTGATATTTAACAGGTGGTAGGCAACGAGACATAACCGATAGAAGCGGTAAAACTAGCACGGCAATGATAGTAATGGTATCTGGGGAAATGATCATCTTGCCTGAGATCCCGCTTGAAAGAAGAATGCCTCCGTGAAGCAGACGAACCGACGTAGTCGAACGGGTCCTCACAATCCGGCACGTTTCGGAACTCTATCGAGACGAAGCAAACCGGAAACACAAATCAACACACGGAATTCAACTCACGATGCACAACACATTTGATGCATGAGCAGCTGAGTACATGCAAGTCACGGCATGACAATTCACACAATCAAACACTACACGTTAAGTGAAGTTCAGTATGCAACGAGTTGCATATTGACGAAACTCCACGTTTATTATTTAGTTCATCCCGATTAGATACACGACAATATTAAATGTGGTTAAACATGGCAAGAGGTGAAGCGCAATTAAACTACCTATCTAGGCATTTTAAATGAGGTCGGAAATGTCATATAGCACCTCCGAAACGACCTCACATGTTAATTTACAATTCTGTCCAGATCTGAATTAACGCATTTATTTGGTTGTTAAACAGCAAAACAAATAGGTTCACGTGATTCTACGCGTCATTTCAAGCAATCTACACATAAAGAACATCTCCAACGGAGCTACGGATCAAAAGATACGGACACCGCAAGATATGATGGCATGAATGCAAAATGTGTGCAACGGCGGCTACGAGCACTTCATCACATGCAACCAGCAAGAGAAAATGAAACTACACGAGATTCTACGCAAGTTTCATATACGACACGATCAATTCGGAGCTACGGTTCAAACACTACGAGCAAAACAAGAAATGACTACAAGCTGCCAAAATCAGCCACATAGCATTTTCAACGCCTCACAACTTCGGCTACCCAACTCCGATATGCTCAAGCAAGGCATGGCACGGAAGAGGGCAAGAAGCACTACTACAAACAACTAACAACAACTAGCATGGCAGCAAGGAGCACTAGGAAAAGAAGACACAAAATGACATCTCACGCACTATTTCAGACTTAGTGAAAATTACACCTCATGAAAGTGCAGTTTTCGATCGGAAGCAATATTGACAGCAGCAAAACCTATAGCTACAGGACTCCAAATGGCATGAAACTCAACAGAATGTTAGAGAAACATAAGGGGTACAACTAACTCCATTGGACCAACCCCAAAAGAGCTACAGATCACAAGATGCAAGCAAGACAAGACAACAACAAAATAATAACAGATTCCAGACTTAGAAATATTTCAGCAAGTCCAAAACACCACTATTTCTAGCAACTTGAGAACAATCAAAACACACCTAAACATGCATTTCTATTGCAACCAAAAATACCAGGGGCTAAACAAAACATCCAAGATCAACTCTCTAGTTGACAACTCCGTCAAACGACGCACGGAACAAATCCTACGAATTAAACAAAAGGGCATCGCGGCAAAATACCGCGCGAACTAACTTCCTCAAAAGCTAAAACTACCCCGGAAATATGTGGGGTTTGCAACACAAAATAAAGCCACACATTAAAGCGGGAAAAATAACCTATATACGAAAAAGTATACTACCGGCAAAGCCCTACACGTAAAAATACAATTGACTTCTCTAAAATACATGCAAAAATGATCCCTAAAACATGGGCATTTCTAAAACGGCATCCGGGCAAAACGGTCTAGCGCGAAAAATAAATACGGCATAAATCCTATTTGGACAGCACGCTAATCTATGCATATAGCACGCTAAATTACGTCAAACAAATGTGCAAGTTTCAAATTCGGATTCTACGCGAAATTCTACCCCGAAAACATATATAAAACGCTCCGATCTGATATACGGGTAAAAATCTACGGACGTTTAAAAATCTAACGTATATATCTGGAATTTATTATAACTCCGAAAAACCTACTAATCTATTGGGCCGAAACCTCAGGCGCACTATAGCAGAAAAGATGCATTGGGCGGGGAATAAGATCACCGGGTGGGCTCGGCCCATGCAGGCTGGGGCGGAGGCGGCCTGGGGACGAAGGCCGGTCGGGCCTCGGGGCGATGAGGCCGAGCTGGGCCACGGGCGAGGAGGCGGCAGCGAGGCCCAGGGGGCGCTGGCGGTCTGGGCCGCTGTCGCAGGGAAGGCCCAGGCGGCGGGGAGCGAGGAGGTCCCTCCCGATCCGATCTGGATCGCGGGCTATCCCCAGGCGACGGCTGGCTCGGCACGACGGGGCAACGGCGGCAGCAGGCGACCGGCGGGCAGCTGGGACGCGGCGGTGAGGCGCTGCGGGAGGCACCCGGGCGGCGCGGGCAGGCGGGCAGGCCGAGGGGAGAGCCTGGGGCTGCGGGATCCTAGTGCGCACATCGAGGAGGAGTGGGGTGACGGACCGCGAGGGACTCCGGCGGGGCGAGGCGGCCACCGGCGACCTACAGGCGGGAGGCGGCGCGCGCGGGAGACGGGGGCTGGCTCGGGGGCGCCTCCCCACGAGCTGGCGGCGGCCGCGGGCCGGGAGGGCTCGCGATGGGCCTGGAGGGCCGCGGCGGCGGGGCGGAGTCCAGGGGCTACGTGGCAGTCCCTGGTTGGCCGCGGGCGGCGGTTGCGGCGACGCTGGGCCGGTCTGGCAGCGACAAGTGGCGGCGGGCTGGTGGGAGGAGAGAGAGGCTGGCTGCGCGGCTAGGGTTTGAGGGCACGGATTTCGAGGTAGGTTAGAGAGGGGGCTGTCTAAAAATAATAGGAGGGGCTATATATAGACAAATGGGGGGCTAGGTTAGCCGGAATTTCGTTCCGGATCCAACCGCGGGGTCGGATTCGGACGATTCCGAACGCGGGACGTGCTAAGTGGCCGTATGGAGGGGATATCCGGAGACGAGAGGGAGAACGGGCGACGCGGCACGAATTTTAAAACACCGACAAACGTCCGACGAATAACCGGAGACGGTGCCGCTACGGTCGACCGTTCGGGTACCAGACGGACTCCGATCGCGATGAAATTCGACAAGCGGCCTAGCTATATATAAATAATACCACGCGTCAAACCTCACCTGAATCAGAGAAAGTTTTCCGCACACTTTTAAAACAGGGTTTCGACGGTGCCGCGGGCGCGTGCGAGTGCGGTCGGGCTCAGAACGGACGACGACGCGAACCGACAACTAACAATGAATGCAAGTTTTGAAAACTGGCGGCAACGGAGATGCCGATGCAATGCTGATGATGCGCATGATGCGATGATGATGCAACAAAATAAAACAGACACGCGACGAAAACGGAAAGAGAGGGGAATCTTCTGGAACGTCGGCATCGGGTTGTCACACTTCGCCCCTGTATGGAGGTCACTGATATTTGCCCCTTGTGCAGACTTGAGAGGGAGGACAGTTTCCATACTTTCTGCAGATGCCCGAGGGCAGTGGAATTGTGGAGAGCCATGGCACAAGTATGGCGGATTCCGCAACTTGAAGACGTTCGTAATACGGGGTCTGAATGGGCATTACACCTCCTGGCCAGCTGTGACGAGGGCGATCAGCTACGCCTGTCCATGCTGCTTTGGAGATGCTGGTTCGTCCGCAATGAGATCGTCCACGACAAACCTGCGCCCCCATCGAGGCCTCACGTAACTTCCTCCAGAGTTATGTTACGTCTATCTTGGGCATCCAGCAATTCCCCATGGGCGATTGGGACAAGGAAAAGATGGTGATACAAGACAGAGCGGGCCAGCCAGAGGTGCCGAGACGAGCTGCAGCTGGGGCGAACCACAAGTGGGTACCCCCACTGGAGAGCTGGACTAAGCTAAATGTTGATGGATCCTACAATCCACACGATGGAACGGCAGGGGCGGGCATGGTCCTCAGAGACCACAATGGAGACATCATCTTCTCGGCCTGCCGATCACTATGGTCGTGCCCAGATGCCCTCCATGCGGAACTGGCGGGATGTACGAAAGGGCTTGCCCTAGCACATCAATGGACGCAACTACCAGTTATATTGGAATGTGACAGCCTTCAAGCCGTCCAGATGATTAACAACACCAGCGGGAATCGATCGCAGTATGCCATGGTGGTAGCAGAGGTGAAGAGACTAATGGGTGAAAGGGAGTGTAGGGTGGCTCATATTTCTCGGTTGCAAAACCATATTAGTCATCTAATAGCTAATTTTGGTAGATTGGAGGACCGAACCATGGTCTGGATTCAGTCTGGTCCTCTAGATGTCCCTAAGGTGTGTAGGGATGAACTCCAAATTACTTGAGCAATACACTCTTTTTCCCTCGCAAAAAAAAAGATAGAAGATGAAATCTTAGCAGCTCTCGTTAACTTAAAAATACTACGTATATACTCCCTCCATTCCTAAATCTTACCTACTAATAAAGCAAATAGTGCTTCTTCCGTACGTCATCCAAATCGCCCTTAAAGTTGACTAAAATTATCCACCAATGCCACCTATAAGTCATAAAAATCGTTTCAAACAGGAAAATCTCCGGACTGGGCCGGCCCATGTAGGCACCTCCTATATTATGCTCTGGGCGCTGGAAAAGGATGCAGCACACCTGTTTGGGCTGGCCCATGCGTGGGCGCCTGTTTTTTTAGTTTAGTTTTTTATTTTTCTTTTCAGTTCCATTTTGTTTTTCTACTTTAACTAATTTAAAACTTCAAACAACTTTTCTCAATTTTGAGAAACTGAGAATTTCGAAATAAAATATTGAAAAAAACTTTTTTTTAAGAATTCAGAGGAGTTTTGAAAAATGTTTGCATATAAAAAAATGTGTACACTTTGAGAAAATGTCCATAAAATAAAAAGTCAACGATTCTAAACAAAAGTCAGTGTAAAAATCTTAAGAACAGTTCGTGCCTTTGTTTTTAGTCTCATTTTTTATTTTCATTTTTCCGATTCATTTTTTAGTTTAAATAATTTAGAACTTTGAAAAACTTTTGCAATTTATAAAACTAGGAATTTTGAAATAAAAGTTTGAAGAAAATAAAAAATGTTTGTTAATTCAAAAAATGCTCAGGATTTTTGTAAAAATATTCGCATATTGAAAAAAATGTTCATAATTTTGAAAACAATGTTGGTGAAAACAATAAAAGTCCATGACTTTGAAAAAAAATTATGTGTTATTTTTTGAGTGCAATTGAAAAAAATGTTTGCTAATTCAAAAAATGTTCATGCATTTCAAGAAATGTCCTAAAATTTTAAAGACATAATATGATCAGCATCATTGGAGATTATAATTGTTCTTCTTCCGTTGCAACGCACGGGTCCTTTTGCTTTAAGCAATTTGACTAAGGGACTACATACAGAACAAAATGAGTGAATCTACAATCTAAAATATGTCTATATACATCCGTATATAGTCCTTTAGTGAAATATCTAAAAAAAACTTATATTATGAAACGGATGGACTACTAGAAAGACCCAACCGTGGTCGGCCGTCTTCCATCGCCTTCTCCTCCTCCGAGTTGCACGCCATCGATTACTCCCACCTCTAGCTCGCCCCTCTGGTCTGGCCAACGCCAACGCGACGCGAGCCAGAGTCTCTCTCTCTCTCTCTGATAGAGGCTCGCGACCATTTCCACCTCTCGTCGGGCCGCCCCCTCTCTCCACCAAACCTAACGCCCACCTAATCGCTCGTCAAACGCAAGGATCCAAGAAAAGGGGGTGGACCGATTTCCTTCCCCTTTTCTCCTCTCCCCCCTCTCTCTCTATCTCGGCTGGAGGGAGGGAATCGGGGGCGGGCATGGACGCGCCGGCGTCGGCCTCGTCGCCGGTGGAGTTCCTGCTCCGGCGCCCCACGCCCAAGCGGAGGAGGCTGCCGCTCGCCGGCGCCTTCTTCGCGCCTACCGCCCTCGCGGGCGCCTCGCTGCTCCGCGCGCTCGCCTCGCTCGCCGCCGGGCTGCTCGCCGTGCCTCGCCCGCCGTCGCAGCCGCGGAACCTCGCCGCGCTCGCGCGCCGCCTCGCGCTGCTCAGCGCCCTCCTTGACTCGCTCCTCCTTGACGCGCCAGACCGCTTCTCCGACGCGGCCAACCTCTGCTTCCGCGAGCTCTACGTCGTGCTCTTCCGCGCCGACCTGCTCGTCTCCTACGTCGCCTCCGCTGGCCGCGCGTGGGCGCTGCTCCGGGGGGGCCACCTCGCCGCCTCCTTCCGCGACCTCGACGCCGAGCTCGCCGTCGTCCTCGACGTCATCCCCGCCGCCTCCATCCGCCTCTCGCACGACGCTACCGGCCACCTCGACCTCCTCCGTTCCCAGTGCCGCCGTCGAGCGCCCGCCCAGTACCACGACCCCGACGAGGCTGCCCTCCGCGACCGCCTCCTCGCCGCCGTCCAGAAGTTCGAGCTCGGCCAGCCGCCTGATACCGCTCCGCTCAAATCGCTCCTCTCCGACATCGGCATCTCTGACGCCGCATCTTGCCAAGCTGAAATCGACTACCTCGAGGAACAAATCTTGAGTCAAGATGAGGATACCGACCTCCTGCTCGTCGGTGGTGTTCTCGCCTTGCTCCGCTACAGCCTCTTCTCGCAGTTCGACCCTGGCAACGCAAAGGCTGTCCGGTATTGGCCGTCGGCGGGGAACTTGCAGCGGCTTCCATCGTGGGGCGGAGGCGGCTGCGAGGACACCTCCTTCTCGGTGCCCAAGGAGTTTTCCTGCCCGATTTCTTTGGATTTGATGCGCGACCCTGTGGTGGCGTCCACCGGCCAGACGTATGACCGGCCATCAATCATACAGTGGATCGGGGAGGGCCATTCCACCTGCCCAAATTCAGGGCAGGCACTGGCAGACAACCGCCTTGTGCCTAATTGTGCTCTCCGCAGTTTGATTTCACAGTGGTGCGGGATGTATTGTTTCCAGTATGATTCCCCAGAGAGCAACGAGGGGATGGCCGAATGCGTCGCCACCGCGTGCAGCAGCAAGGCGGCAATCGAGGCGAATAAGGCCACAGCCAGGATTCTGGTCAGGATGCTGGTGGAGAGGTCCGATAGCTCAAAGGCAGTTGCTGCCAAGGAAATTAGGTTGCTGGCCAAGGCCGGGAAGCAGAACAGAGCTTTCATTGCTGAGCTCGGTGCGATCCCGTTGCTCTGCAGGTTGCTGCTGTCCTCAGATCAGATAGCACAAGAGAACGCAGTGACAGCACTGCTCAATCTCTCCATCTATGAGCCAAACAAAATGCGGATTATGGAACAGGAGGGTTGCTTGTGGCTTATCGTCAGCGTGTTGCAGAATGGCTGGACTACAGAGGCCAGAGAGAATGCAGCAGCAACTCTGTTCAGTCTCTCCGTGGTCCATGATTACAAGAAGATGATCATGAATGAGCCAGGGGCTCTGGAGAAGCTGGCTTGTATGCTGAAAAAAGGGACTCCAAGAGGGAGGAAAGATGCAGTGATGGCACTTTTCAACCTCTCAACGCATGCAGAAAGCTCAGCTCGGATGCTCGAGTCAAGTGCAGTTGTAGCTTTAATCGAGTCACTGAGGAACGACACCGTGTCGGAGGAAGCTGCTGGTGCTTTGGCTCTGCTGATGAAGCAGCCTTCTGTTGTGCATCATGTTGGGAGCTCTGAAACTGTGATCAGTAGCCTCGTTGGATTAATGAGGCGGGGAACTCCAAAGGGCAAGGAGAATGCAGTGTCCGCTCTATACGAGATATGTCGTCGTGGTGGCTCAACATTGGTGCGGAGAGTAGCAAAGATTCCGGGGTTGAATACTGTAATACAGAACATCATGCTCACTGGAACAAAGCGCGCCAAGAAGAAAGCAAGCTTGATCGTCAAGATGTGCCAAAGAAGCCAAATGCCGTCAGCAATGTCGCTAGGGACTAGCTTGAGGGCGGTTGATCATTCTTTGGTAGGTAACAGCTCATTGAGGCGTGCTGCGAGCTTTGGCAGTGGAGAGTTGTCGAACCCTGTTTCGATATCAGTGCACGTGCCCTAGGTAATCGCCTTCCAATTGGGCAGTCCCATATATGTCTGGCCAGTTTTGTTCAAAAGTTCTTTCATTGCATGCTCAAAATGAAGGTATACAACATTTAATCTAAAGGAACTAATACTTGCAATATACTATCACATGTGCATGTGTCTGTGTATGGGAAATGTGGATAACTGAAGTATATAATCCATATACATGTAGAACTTCAGCTTGATATTCCATTTGAAGCTTGGAAGTTGTTCTATTTTTGTTTCATTTTTTAAAAACACTATGCTCCTTATTGTAAACTATCCGGATAATAATTTGTAGCTTGTACTGGGGCAACAATGGAAGGGATTGTAATTTACAGTACTATGTAAGTTATAGTTACAGGGACTTGTCCATTGGCAAGGAAAAATAACTTGAATATCAGGCAGTATAGCTTTATAGAAGAAATCTGGTCCAACTTTGTACCCCAAAAGGAGCTTTTTGAAGATTAGGCATCTTTATTCGCTGTCATCAACCTATTATTGGAAATGATCCTTCTCCATGTCATCATGCTCATTGTATGAAAGTGCTGACCTAGGACTCCTAGGAGACCAACAAGATATTCAAAGGGAAGATGCTAACAACTGTTGCATGAACACTTTGTTTTCTTGGTTTGCAGTCGCACTTTATTTCTTGGTTTGCCAGTCACCATCATTGCCTCATTAGGTGTTCATGGCAAACCGTGTGGAATACTGTGTTCGCTGGTGATGGAATTTTCCACCTTTTCGTTTGAATTATGGAGCACTTGTCTGTTTCCAAGTTGCAACCGCCATGGTCAAACACTTCTGTTGCAGAGACAGCCTGATTACTGTAACGAATGAACTGTCTATGGAAGTACTCCCTCCGTTTCAAAAGGTTCAGCTTGATTCGTTACAACAAGCGTTTGACCATTTTTTTCTTTTTCTTTTCAAATAATAACGCCCACACGTGTGACAGCACATATCCACATGCGTTAATTCACGTTGATGCTGTTTTATTCACGTTGATGTTGTTTTGCACGAATCCTAAAAGAATATGTTAGAAATTTTCGTGCCCGGAATGTTTGCCCACACGACCTACAGCGCACGGTACCAGTTGTGCAGTGTGGGTGGATCAATTTCTGCCCAAATAGTCACTACGTATGTGTCAACTAGGTAAACATACGTTGCAACTATGATTCGTTGCTATATAACAATTGTAATTGCGCGTACGCGACAACCAGATAAACACGCATGATACTCCCTCCGTCTCAGTTTACAAGTCCGACACATGTACCTAGATCATCAATTTGACCAACTTAATGAAAGACATATATTAAAAAATATATCATTTGAAACTTTAGATGTTCTATTTTCTAATGATATAATTTTTTATGTTAAACAATATAGTCTATATAAGTTAAATTGACAACCTAGATACACGTGCATACCTTCTAAACTGTGATGGAGGGAGCAACTATGATTAACCATATATAACATCCATGGTTGGATCATACCTGGCAACTAGGTAAACATATATGACAATTATTCTCGGGTAACTAAAGTAGCATCCCACGAGTAACTATACTTAACCAAAACAGAGAGAGTTGTCATGCTTTTACAACTACATTTGCCATCCCGGGTAACTAAAGTTTCCATCCCCTAGGGTAACTAAAGTCTTTTTTTTTCCAGAATACACCAATGGTGTACCATATTTTTATAGAAGATAGAATAGTTTGTACAAGAGGCGAGGCACACATGCATACATTTGCGACAACGCAAGGACCCACTCAATGCCAACACCTACGAGTTACTATAAGTCTATTCTCTCACGAATCTATGAATCTATGTAGGCTACCCACTCCGCCTTCCGCTTGCTTCCATTCTGCCACCTCGCCTAGGATTGCCATGGCCAGCTCTCTAGGCCTCATCTGTTGTTCAGTCCTATTGAAAACCATGGCATTTCTTTTCTTCCAAAGAGACCACGTGGTTGCTGTGATCAGTGTGTCAAATACTCGCTTGTCCGCCCTGCACCACTCTAGCATAGTTTCAGCCGTGGATGGGTCTTGAACACCGATTTGCAGTGTATCCGAGACCGTGTACCAAACCTCCCGAGAAAACAGGCACCTAGTGAGAATGTGCTCGACATTGTCTTCATCTTGCAGGTAGGTATAGCACGGAGAGGGGGCATCCTGCAGTCCATGACGAGCTCTCCGGTCACATGTCCATATTCGGTATTGTAAGGCCAACCAGACAAAAATCTTGCATTTGAGAGGTGCCCAACTCCTCCAAATGAACTTAGCCATGGGTGGGCGCGACAGATTAGCACAAAGACTGTTGTACACCGAGCGAGTAGAGTATTGCCCCAAGGCAGAGGATGTCCAGGTGAAGGCGTTCGGTACCTCCGTGTTCCTGCTCACCATGGAAATTGCGTGGCACAGGTGCATGCACTGCATATGAGCCATGAAGGAAGTCTCGGGCTGGCAGTTTGTCACCCATCTGTTGTCGAGGAGTGCCTACTGCACCGTGCGCGTGTTGGCCACTCTGGTGTTCACCGTAGCAAGTATCAAAGGTACAATGTCCTTGCTACCTCTTGAGCTTGCGCTGGTTTTCCCTTGAAGAGGAAAGGGTGATGCAGCGAAGTAGATACGTATCTCCCTCAGTTTGTTGAGAACCAAGGTATCAATCCACTAGGAGGAACAAACAAGGCTCCAATAGTAGTACCTACACAAATAATCAAACATTTGCACCCAACCTATAAGGGGTTGTCAATCCCTTCAATCTTATTTGCAAGGATGAGATCTGATAGAGATACATATAAAATAATGCGGAAAGAGTAAATAAATTGCAGGAATATAATTTTGGTATTTTTGGTTTATAGATCTGAAAATATGATATGGGAAATAGACCCTTGGGCCATAGGTTTCACTAGAGGCTTCTCTCATAAAGGAAAATAATACGGTGGGTGAACAAATTACTGTCGAGCAATTGATAGAAAAACAAATAATTATGAAGATATCCAAGGCAATGATTATGCATATAGGCATCACGCCCGTATCAAATAGACCGAAACGATTCTGCATCTATTACTATTAGTCCACACATCGACCGACTCCTCCATGCATCTAGAGTATTAAGTTCATGAAGAACAGAGTAACGCATTAAGTAAGATGACATGATGTAGAGGGATAAACTCGAGAAATATGATGGAAACCCCATCTTTTTATCCTTGATGGCAACAATACAATACGTGCCTTGCTACCCCTACTGTCACTTGGTGAGGACACCGCAAGATTGAACCCAAAACTAAGCACTTCTCCCATTGCAAGAATTACCAATCTAGTTGGCCAAACCAAACAAATAATTCGAAGAGGCTTGCAAAGATATGAAATCATGCATATAAGAATTCGGGAAATACTCAAATAATATTCATAGATAATCTTAACATAAACTCACAATTCATCGGATCTCGACAAACACACCGCAAAAGAGTATTACATCGGATAGATCTCCATGAAGATCATGAAGAACATGGTATTGAAGATCAAAGAGAGAGAAGAAGCAATCTAGCTACTACCTATGGACCCATAGGTCTGTGGTAAACTACTCACACATCATCAGAGGGGCAATGGAGTTGATGTAGATGCCCTCCGTGATTAATTCCCTCTCCGGCAAATTACCGGAAAAGGCTCCCAGATTGGATCTCTCGGGAACAGAGGCTCCCGGTGGCGTAGAAGTATTTTCGTGGCTCGTTTTGCCGATACTGGAATAATTGGGAATTTATAGGCCAAGAATTAGGGTTAGGAGACCTATAGGGGGACCACAAGCCAGGGGGGCGCGGCCACCCCCAGGGCGCACCCTGCAGGCTTGTGGTCTCCCAGCAACTGTCTCGCCCCCTACTCCAAGCCTGTTGCGTGTCTTCTGGTCCAAGAAAAATCTTTCCGGAGATTTTATTCCGTTTGGACTCCGTTTAATATTCCTTATCTGCAATATTCAAAAACGTGGAAAAAACAGAAACTGGCACTAGGCTCTAGATTAATAGGTTAGTCCCAAAAATAATATAAAACAACATATAAATGCATATAAAACATACAAAACATATAATATAATAGCATGGAACAATAAAAAATTATAGATACGTTGGAGACGTATCAGCATCCCCAAGCTTAATTCCTGCTCGTCCTCGAGTAGGTAAATGATAAAAAGAGAATTTTTGATGTGAAGTGCTACCTAACATATTTATCCATGTAATATTCTCTATTGTGGCATGAATATTCAGATCCATAAGACTCAAAACACAAGTCTATATTGACATAAAAACAATAATAGTTCCAACATACTAATAAGGTAATTGCTTCCTTTCAAAATAGCATGGTCTTAGAAAGTCATCCCTACAAAATCATATGGTCTGGCTATGCTCCATCTTCACCACACAAAGTATCTAAATCATGCACAACCCCGATGAAAATCAAGCAATTATTTCACACCTTTTATGTTCTCAAACCTTTTCAACTCTCACGCAATACATGAGCGTGAGCCAAGGATATAACACTATAGGTGGAATAGAATGTGGTGGAGGTTACAAAGGAAAAAAAGGAGAAGATAGTCTCACATCAACTAGGCATATCAATGGGCTATGGAGATGCCCATCAATAGATATTAATGTGAGTGAGTAGGGATTGCCATGCAACAAATGCACTATAGCTATAAGTGTATTAAAGATCAAAAAGAAAACTAAGTGGTTGTGCAAAAAATGTAATTCCACTAGTTCTATGAAAGTGACAGCATAGGAGACTCTCTATGAAGAACATGATGCTACTTTGAAGCACAAGTCTGGAAAAATATAGTAGCATTGTCCCTTCTCTCTTTCTCTCTTTTTTTTCTTTTTTTTTTCTTTTTTTTCCTTTTTTCTCTTTTTTAATGGGCTTCTGTGGCCTCTTTTATTTTTTTATGGGCTTCGCTGGCCTCTTTTATTTTTTTTGTAAAGCCCGGAGAATCATCCTAACTTGTGAGGGAATCATAGCTTACATCATCCTTTTTCTCACACGAGAAAATGCTCTAATAATGCATATCATCACACTTTTATTTACTTACAACTCAAAAGATTACAACTCGATATCTAAAACAAAGTATGACTCTACAAGCAACATGGAAGTGATGGTGCGTGTCATAAAAACGGGACAGTGGTGTTGCATGACAATATATCTCGGAATGGCTATGAAAATGCCATAATAGGTAGGTATGGTGGATGTTTTGAGGAAACTATATGGTGGCTGTTTTGAGGAAGGTGGGTTTAATGTACCGACGAAAGTCGCACGGTACTAGAGAGGGGTAGCAAAGGTGGAAGGGTGCGAGTGCGTATAATCCATGGACTCAACATTAGTCATAAAGAACTCACATACTTATTGCAAATGCCTATAAGTTATCAAAGCAAAGCATTAGACACATGATCATAGGGGAAGGGTTGGTAGGAGTTAACCATCGCGCGATCCTGACCTCCACAAAAAGGTTGACAATCATTAAACAAGTCATGCTCCGACTTCATCACATAACGGTTCACCATACGTGCATGCTACGGGAATCAAAAGATTTAACACAAGTATTTTTTTTCTAATTCACAATTACTTACTACCATGACTCTCATATCACCATCTTCACATCTCAAAACTATATGCAAGGAATCAAACTTCTCATCATATTCATTGCACTTAATATCAAAGTTTTTATTATATCCCTCTTGGATGCCTATTATATTAGGACTAAATTCATAACCTAAACCAATTACCATGTTGTTTAAAGAACTACCAAAATAATATAAGTGAAGTATGAGAGTTTACTAATTTTATAACACCGTCGTGCTCTAAAAGATATAAATGAAGTACTAGAGCAACATTGCCTAGCTCAAAAGATATAAGTGAAGCATAAAGAGTATTCTAATAAATTCATGATTCAGTGTGTGTGTGTCTCTCTCTCTCTAAAAAGAGGCGTGCATCAAGGATGATTGTTTCAAACTAAAAAGTAAAGACTCATATCATACAAGATTCTCCAAGCAAAACTCATATCATGTGGTGAATAAAAATATAGCCTCAAGTAAATTTATCGATGGATTGAAGACGGAAGAGGGGATGCCTTCCGGGGCATCCCCAAGCTTAGGCTCTTTGGTATCCTTGAATATGGCTTGGGGTGTCTTGGGCACCCCCCAACTTTAGGCTCTTTCCACTCCTTATTCCACAGTCCCTTTACCCAAAACTTGAAAACTTCAAAACACAAAACTCAATAGAAAACTCGTGAGATCCGTTACTATAAGAAAGATAAATGACCACTTAGGTACTGTTGTGAACTCATTCTTTATTTATATTCATGTAATATTTACTTTATTCTAACTTCTCCATGGTTCATACCCCCCGATACAACCCATAGATTCATCAAAACAAGCAAACAACACAAAGAAAACAGAATCTATTAAAAACAGAACAATCTGTAGCAATCTGTTTACTTCGAATACTCATGTGACTCCAAAAATTCAGAACAATTAGGAAATTCTGGGAAATTTTTAAACCAATCTTTTGTAAAAAATTCAGATCGAAATCACGTTCCAGTGAATTTATAACATCTCTGGACTGAGAGCGAAAGTTTCTGTTTTCAGCAAAATCAACTTGCAAACACCATAGACCATCCCAAAGGTCTTACTTGACTCAAATACTAATTAAAACAAGAAAACACAATTATTACAGAGGTGTTAATATGTGCAGCACACAAAAACAGAAAACAAAAACAAAAGCAAAAAAAATAAAATTGGGTTGCCTCCCAACAAGCGCTATTGTTTAACGCCCCTAGCTAGGCGTGATGATTTCAATGATGCTCGCATAAAAAGTAGTAATTAAGATATGCAAAAGAGCATCATGAATAGCATGGAAACCACAGTTAAGTCTAACCCACTTCCTAGCATAGGGATATTGTGATCAAACAATTTATGGGAACAAGAATCAACTAGCATAGGAAGGCAAAACAAGCATAACTTCAAAACTTTAAACACATAGAGAGGAAACTTGATATTATTGCAATCCCTACAAGCATATGTTCCTCCCTCATAATAAATTTCAGTAGCATCATGAAGGAATTCAACAATATAACTATCATATAAAACTTTCTCTTCATGGTCCACATGCATGCAAAGTTGACACTCCTCCAAAATAGTGGGATTAACATTCAGTAAAGTCATGACCTCTCCAAACCCACTTTTCTCAAAAAAATCATAAGATTGAACATTCTAAAAATACGTGGCATTCTTTTTACATAAAGTTGACAATGTTCCAAACCTACTTTTGATATTATTGCAAACCTTATTATCGATAACATGTTCATCATGAGGATTAAATAAATTTTCCAGATCATAAGAAGAATCACCCCAATCATGATCATTGCAATAAGTAGTGGACATAGCAAAATTAGCATCCCAAGCTTGGGGTTTTGCATATTATTAGCACATTTGACATTAATAGAATTTATAGTAAAATCTTTGCAATCATGCTTTTTAATCAAGCAACTATCATGAATCACTTTATAAATTTCTTCTTTCAGCACTTCATCAAAATTTTCAGATTCATGATTTTCAAACAAAACTTCATGGAGATAATCAAGTACACTCAACTTACTAGCAATTGGTTCATTATAATTGGATCTCTCGAAAATATTAGCAAGTAGATGAGGATCCATATCAATAGATTTTTAGCAAACAAAGATGCAAAAAAATATAAGGCACATGGTAACACAAGTAGACAAAAAGAGATCCTCCGAGAAAAAGGCGAATAAAACGACTAATTGGTGAAGTGGGGGAGAGGAAAACTGTTGGAAATATGCCCTAGAGGCAATAATAACATAGTTATTATTATATTTCCAGTTCCTGATAATTGTCTACTATTCATGCTATAATTC
This sequence comes from Hordeum vulgare subsp. vulgare, assembly GCF_904849725.1. Lineage (NCBI taxonomy): Eukaryota > Viridiplantae > Streptophyta > Magnoliopsida > Poales > Poaceae > Hordeum > Hordeum vulgare. The sequence goes on from NC_058523.1 coordinate 222,180,710, forward strand.
TATTAACCAGAAACCGTAATACATGTGTGAATATATAGGTCACAATGTGTCACTAGTGAGCCTCTAGTTGGCTAGCTCGTTCATCAATAGATGATCATGGTTTCTTGATCATGGACATTGGATGTCATTGATAACGGGATCACATCATTGGGGAATGATGTGATGGACAAGACCCAATCCTAAGCATAGCACTAGATCATGTTGTTCGTCTGCTAAAGCTTTTCTAATGTCAAGTATCATTTCCTTAGACCGTGAGATTGTGCAACTCCTGGATACCGTAGGAGTGCTTTGGGTGTACCAAACATCACAACGGAACTGGGTGATTATAAAGGTGCACTACGGGTATCTCCGAAAGTGTGTGTTGAGTTGTACGAATCGAGACCGGGATTTGTCACTGCGTGTGATGGAGAGGTATCTTTGGGCCCACTAGGTAATCCATCATCATATTGAGCTCAGTGTGACTAAGGTGTTAGCCACGGTATGATGTGTTATAGAACGAGTAAAGAGACTTGCCGGTAACGAGATTGAACAAGGTATAGGGATACCGACGATCAAATCTCGGGCAAGTATCATACCGATAGACAAAGGGAATTGCATACGGGATTGATTGAATCCTTGACATCATGGTTCATCCAATGAGATCATCGTGGAACATGTGGGAACCAACATGGATATCCAGACCCCGCTGTTGGTTATTGGTCGAAGAGATGTCTTGGTCATGTCTGCATGTCTCCCGAGCCCGTAGGGTCTACACACTTAAGGTTCGATGACACCAAGGTTACAGGGAAATAGTGTACGTGGTTACCAAAGGTTGTTCGAAGTCCTGCATGAGATCCCGGACGTCACGAGGAGCTCTGGAATGGTACAAAGGTAAAGATTTATATATAGGAAGTGAGAATTTGGACACCGAAAATGTTTTGGGCATCATCGGTAACTTACCGGGACCACAGGAAGGGTTCCGGGGGTCCACCGGGAGGGGCACCAGTCCCAAAGGCTGGCGTGGGCCAAAAGGTGGAAGGGAACCAGCCTAGAGTGGGCTGGTGCACCTCCCACCTAGGCCCAAGGCGCAACAAGGGAGGAAGGGGGGGGGGCAAACCCAAGGCGCAGGAGGGGCCCAAGGCCCATCTTGGTACGCCACCCCTCCTCTCCCTGCCCTGGCCGCTGCCCTCCTGGCCATCTAGGACTGCCGCCACCCCTAGGGAGGGAACCCTAGGGGTGTGCACCCTCTCTCCCTCCCTACTATAAATACCCAAGGTATTGGGGCTGATTGGATATACAAACTCTTTCTCTCTCGGCGCAGCCCTACCCCTCTCTCTCCTCGTCCTCCGCATAGCTTAGCGAAGCTCTGCCGGAGAACCACGTAGCTCGACCGCCACCACGCCATCGTGCTGCCGGAGCTCTCTCCCTCAACCTCTCCCTCCTCCTTTCTTGATCAAGGTGCAGGAGACGTCACCGGGCTACACGTGTGTTGAACGCGGAAGTGCCGTGGTCCGGCACATAGATCGGAATCCACCGTGATCTGAATCGCTGTGAGTAAGACTCCATCAACCGCGTTCATAGTAACGCTTCCGCTTAGAAATCTTCAAAGGTATGAAGATGCTCTACAACCTCTCTTGTTGCTGGTTTCTCCATAGATAAATCCTTGTATGACGTAGGATTTTTTTTGAAATTACTACGATCCCCAACAGTGGCATCCGAGCCAAGGTTCTATGCGTAGATTCTATGCACAAGTAGAACACAAAAGTTGTGGGCGCTGATTTGTCAACTTGCTTGTCGTTACTACTCTTATCTTTTTTCGGCGGTATTGTGGGATGAAGCGGCCCGGACCGACCTTACACATACGCTTACGTGAGACTGGTTCCACCGACGAACATGCACTTGATGCATAAGGTGGCTATCGGGTGTGTGTCTCTCCCACTTTAGTCGAATTGGATTCGATGAAAAGGGTCCTTATGAAGGGTAAATAACATTGGCATATCAACGTCGTGGCTGTCACGTACGTGAGAAATGTTCTTGCTAGAAACCCAAACCAACCGCATAAAACTTGCAACAACAATTAGAGGACGTCTAACTTGTTTTTGCAGGGTATGCTATGTGATGTGATATGGCCAAAAGGATGTGATGTTACATATGTGATGTATTATATTGATCATGTTCTTGTAATAGGATTCATGACTTGCATGTCGATGAGTATGACAACCGGCAGGAGCCATAGGAGTTGTCTTAATTTATTGTATGAGATGCAACGCCATGTTGATTACTTTACTTTATCGCTAATGGTTAGCTATAGTAGTAGAAGTAATAGTTGGCGTGACAACTTCACGGAGACACAATGATGGAGATCATGATGATGGAGATCATGGTGTCATGCCGGTGAGGATGATGATCATGGTGCCCCGAAGATGGTGAGCAAAGGAGCAAGATGATATTGGCCATATCATGTCACTATATGATTATATGTGATGTTTATCATGTTTTACATCTTATTGCTTAGAACAACGGTAGCAAATATAAGATGATCCCTCATTAAAATTTCGAGATAAGTATTCCCCTAAGTGTGCACCGTTGCGAAGGTTTGTTGTCTCGAAGCACCACGTGATGATCGGGTGTGATAGATTCTAACGTTCACATACAACGGATGTAAGCCAGTTTACACACGCAAAACACTTGGGTTGACTCGACGAGCCTAGCATGTACAAACATGGCCTCGAATACGGGAGACCGAAAGGTCGAACATGAGTCGTATGGTTGATACGATCAGCATGGACATGCTCAGCATTGATGACTAGTCCGTCTCATGTGATGATCAGACACGGGCTAGTCGACGTGGATCATGTAACACTTGGATGACTAGAGGGATGTCGATCTAAGTGGGAGTTCCATAGTAATTTGATTAGATGAACTTAATAATCATGAACTTAGTCTAAAATTGTTTTTATAAATATTGTAGATCCAATGGCCAACGCAAATATCCCATTCAACTTCAACGCGTTCCTAGAGAAAACCATGCTGAAAGACGATGGGAGGAACTATGCGGACTGGGCTCGTAACTTAAAGCTCATCCTCATGGCTTCCAAGAAGGCATATGCCCTTGATGCACCACTAGGTGATCCTCCCGTTCCCGCGGCAACCTAGGACGTTAGGAACGCCTGGCAGTCTCGGAGTGATGACTACTCTCTCGTTCAGTGCAGCATGCTTTACAGTTTAGAACTGGGGCTCCAAAGGCGTTTTGAGCAACACGGAGCATATGAGATGTTCGAGGAGCTGAAACTTGTTTTTTAAGCTCATGCCCGGGTTGAGATATATGAAGTCTCTGACAAGCTCTTTAGCTATAAGATGGAGGAGAATAGTTTTTACAGTGAGCACATACTCAGAATGTCTGGGTTGCACAACCGCTTGACTCAACTAGGAGTTGAACTTCCAGAGGATGTGGTCATTGACAGAATCCTCCAGTCGCTTCCATCGAGCTACAAAGGCTTTGTGATGAATTATAACATGGAAGGGATGGAAAATTCTATTCCCGAGTTGTATTTAATGCTGAAATCTGCAAAGGTAGAGACCAAGAAAGAGCATCAAGTGTTGATGGTCAATAAGACCACCAGTTTCAAGAAGGGCAAGGGTAAGAAAAGCTTCAAGAAAGACGACAAAGCTTTTGCCGCGCCTGGTAAGCCAATTGCCGGGAAGAAGTCAAAGAAAGGAACTAAGCCTGAGACTGAGTGCTACTACTGCAAGGGAACCGGTCACTGGAAGCGGAATTGCCCCAAGTACTTGCGGAGAAGAAGGCCGGCAATGTCAAAGGTATATGTGATATACTTGTTATTGATGTGTACCTTACTAGTGATCGTAGTAGCTCATGGGTATTTGATACCGGTGCCGTTGCTCACATTTGCAACTCTAAGCAGGAACTACAGAATAAGCATAGACTGGCTAAGGACGAGGTGACGATGTGCGTCGGGAATGGTTCCAAGGTCGATGTGATAGTCGTCGGTAGGCTACCTCTACATCTACCTTCGGGATTAGTTATAAACCTAAATAATTGTTATTTAGTACCAGCTTTAAGCATGAACATTGTATCGGGATCTCGCTTGATGCAAGATGGCTACTCATTTAAATATGAGAATAAAGGTTGTTCTATTTATATGAGTGGTATGTTTTATGGTCATGCCCCGTTGGTTAATGGTTTATTCCTAATGAATCTCGATCAAGATGTTACACATATTCATAGTGTGAGTGCTAATAGATGCAAGGTTGATAATGATAGTCCTACATACTTGTGGCACTGCCGCCTTGGTCATATCGGTGTAAAGCGCATGAAGAAACTCCATATAGATGAATCTTTTGAGTCACTTGATTTTGAATCATTTGACACATGCGAACCGTGCCTTATGGGAAAGATGACAAAGACTCCGTTCTCCGGAACAATGGAGCGAGCAACTAATTTGTTGGAAATAATGCATACCGATGTATGCGGTCCAATGAACATTGAAGCTTGCGGTGGCTATCGTTATGTTCTCACCCTCACCGATGATTTAAGTAGAGATGGATATGTCTACTTAATGAAGCAGAAGTCTGAAATCTTTGAAAAGTTCAAGGAATTTCAGAGTGAGGTGGAGAATCAACGCGACAAGAAAATAAAGTTTCTACGATCTGATCGTGGAGGATAGTATTTGAGTCATGAGTTTGGCACACACCTACGGAAATGTGGAATTGTTTCACAACTCATGCCGCCTCGCACACCGCAGCGTAACAGTGTGTCTGAACGTCGTAGACGCACCTTATTGGATATGGTGCGATCTATGATGTCTCTTACCGATTTACCGCTATCATTTTGGGGATATGCATTGGAAACTGCCGCATTCACTTTAAATAGGGCACCGACTAAAGCCGTTGAGACAACACCATATGAATTATGGTTTGGCAAGAAACCTAAGCTATCATTTCTTAAAGTTTGGGGCTGTGATGCTTACTTGAAGAAACTTCAACCAGAGAAGCTCAAACCCAAAGCGAAAAAATTCGTCTTCATAGGATACCCTAAGGAAACTATTGGGTACACCTTCTATCTTAGATCCGAAGGAAAGATCTGTGTTGCTAAGAACGGATCCTTTCTAGAGAAAGAGTTTCTCTCGAAAGAAGTAAGTGGGAGGAAAATAGAACTTGATGAGGTAGTTGTACCTCCTCTCCAACCGGAGAGTAGCGCATCGCAAGAAAATATTTCTGAGGCGCCTGCACCGGCTAGAGATGAAGTTAATGATGATGATCATGACACTTCGAATCAAGTTGCTATTGAACCTTGAAGGTCGACAAGGGTACGTTTCGCACCAGAGTGGTACGACAACCCTGTCATGGAAATCATGTTCTTAGACAACAGTGAACCTTCGGACTATGAAGAAGCGATGGCGGGCCCGGATTCCAACAAATGGCTTGAGGCCATGAAATCCGAGATAGGATCCATGTATGAAAACAAAGTATGGACTTTGGTGGACTTGCCCGATGATCGACGAGCCATAGAAAATAAATGGATCTTCAAGAAGAAGACTCACATGGATGGTAATGCGACCATCTATAAGGCTCGACTTGTCGCTAAGGGGTATCAACAAGTTCAAGGGATTGACTACGATCAGACCTTCTCATCCGTAGCGATGCCGAAGTCGGTCCGAATCATGTTAGCAATTGCCGCATTTTATGATTATGAAATCTGGCAAATGGATGTCAAAATAGCATTCATGAATGACTTTCTTAAAGAAGAATTGTATATGATACAGCAGGAAGGTTTTGTGGATCCTAGCAGTGCTAACAAGGTATGCAAGCTCCAGCCCTCCATCTATAGGCTGGTCCAAGCATCTCGGAGTTGGAACCTTCGCTTTGATGAAGTTATCAAAGTGTTTGGGTTTATACAGAGTTATGGAGAAGACTGTATTTACAAGAAAGTGAGTGGGAGCTCTGTAGCATTTCTCATATTATATGTGGATGACATATTTTTGATGGGAAATGATATAGAACTATTGGAAAGCATCAAGGACTATTTGAATAAGAGTTTTTCAATGAAGGACCTTGGAGAAGCTGCTTACATATCAGGCATCAAGATCTATAAGATAGATCGAGACGCCTCATAGGTCTTTCACAAAGCACATACCTTGACAAGATATTGAAGAAGTTCAATATGGAGAAGGCTAAGAAGGGGTTCTTGCCTGTATTGCAAGGTGTGAGGTTGAGTGCGACTCAATGACCGACCACGGCGGAAGATAGAGAAAATATGAGTACCGTCCTCTATGCTTCAGCCATAGGCTCTATCATGTATGCCATGCTGTGTACGAGACCTGATGTGAACCTTGCCTTAAGTTTGGTAGGGAGGTACTAGAGTGATCCAGGAGTGGATCACTGGATAGCGGTCAAGAATATCCTAAAGTACCTAAAAAGGACTAAAGATATGTTTCTCGTCTATGGAGGTGCCAAAGAGCTCGTCGTAAAGGGTTACATTGATGCTAGCTTCGACACAGATCTGGATGACTCCAAGTCACAAACCAGATACGTGTACATTTTGAATAATGGGGTAGTAAGCTGGTGCAGTTGCAAGCAAAGCGTCGTGGCGGCATCTACATGTGAAGCAGAGTACATAGCTGCTTCGAAAGGAGCACATGAAGGAGTCTGGATGAAGGAGTTCATCACCGACCTAGGAGTGATTCCAAGTACGTCGGGCCCAATGACTCTGTTCCGTGACAACACTGGAGCTATTGCTATTGCAAAGGAGCCCAGGTTTCACAAGAAGACCAAGCACATCAAGCGCTGCTTCAACTCCATTCGTGGATATGTCCAGGATGGAGATATAGATATTTGTAAAGTACATATGGATCTGAATGTCGTAGACCCATTGACTAAACCTCTTCCATGGGGAAAGCATGATCAACACCAGAACTCTATGGGTGTTCGATTCATCACAATGTAACTAGATTATTGACTCTAGTGCAACTCGGAAACTTTTGGAAATATGACCTAGAGGCAATAATAAAGTAGTTATTATTATATTTCCAGTTCATGATAATTGTCTATTATTCATGCTACAATTGTATTAACCAGAAACCGTAATACATGTGTGAATATATAGTTCACAATGTGTCCCTAGTGATCCTCTAGTTGGTTAGGTCGTTGATCAATAGATGATCATGGTTTCTTGATCATGGACATTGGATGTCATTGATAACAGAATCACATCATTGGGGAATGATGTGATGGACAAGACCCAATCATAAGCATAGCACTAGATCGTGTTGTTCGTCTGCTAAAGCTTTTCTAATGTCAAGTACCATGTCCTTAGGCCGTGAGATTGTGCAACCCTGGATACCATAGGAGTGCTTTGGGTGTACCAAACGTCACAACGTAGCTGGGTGATTATAAAGGTGCACTACGGGTATCTCCGAAAGTGTCTGATGAGTTGTACGAATCGAGATCGGGATTTGTCACTCTGTGTGACAGAGAGGTATCTCTGGGCCCACTCGGTAATCCATCATCATATTGAGCTCAGTGTGACTAAGGGGTTAGCCACGGGATGATGTGTTACGGAACGAGTAAAGAGACTTGCCGGTAATGAGATTGAACAAGGTATGGGGATACCGACGATCGAATCTCGGGGAAGTATCATACCGATAGACAAAGGGAATTACATATGGGATTGATTGAATCCTTGACATCGTGGTTCATCCGATGAGATCATCGTGGAACATATGGGAACCAACATGGATATCCAGACCCTGCTGTTGGTTATTGGCCGGAGAGATGTCTCGTTCATGTCTGCATGTCTCCCGAACAAGTAGGGTCTACACACTTAAGGTTCGATGACGCCCTGGTTATAGGGACATAGTGTACATGGTTACCGAAGGTTGTTCGGAGGCCCGGATGAGACCCCGGACGTCACAAGGAGCTCCGGAATGGTCCGCAGGTAAAGTTTTATATATAGGAAGTGAGATTTTGGACACCGAAAATGTTTTGGGCGTCATCGGTAACGTACGAGGACCACCGGAAGGGTTCCGGGGGTCCACCAGCCCCAAAGGCTGGCGTGGGCCAAAAGGTCGAAGGGAACCAGCCCAGAGTGGGCTGGTGCACCTCCCACCTAGGCCGAAGGCGCAACAAGGGAGGAAAGGGGGCAAACCCTAGGCGCAGGAGGGGCCCAAGGCCCATCTGGGTGCACAACCCCTCCTCTCCCTGCCCTGGCCGCCACCCTCCTAGCCATATAGGCCTGCCGCCACCCCTAGGGAGGGAACTGTTGGAAATATGCCCTAGAGGCAATGATAAATAGTTATTATTATATTTCCTGTTTAAGATAATCGTTTATTATCCATGCTATAATTGTATTGAATGAAAACATAGATACATGTGTGGATGCATAGACAAAACAATGTCCCTAGCAAGCCTCTAGTTGGGTAGCCAGTTGATCAATGATAGTCAAGATTTTCTGACTGTGTGCAAGTGTTTTCACTTGATAACTGGATCATATCATTAGGAGCATCATGTGATGGACTAGACCCAAACTATGAACGTAGCATATTGCTCGTGTCGTTTTGTTGCTATTGTTTTCTGCGTGTCAAGTATTTGTTCCTATGACCATGAGATCATATAACTCACTGGAACCGGAGGAATACCTTGTGTGCATCAAACGTCACAATGTAATTGGGTGACTATAAAGGTGCTCTACAGGTATCTCCGAAGGTGTCGTTGAGTTAGTAGGGATCAAGACTGGGATTTGTCACTCCATGTGACGGAGAGGTATCTCAGGGCCCACTCTGTAATACAACATCACACACAAGCCTTGCAAGCAATGTGACTAAGTGTAAGTCACGGGATCTTGTATTACGGAACGAGTAAAGAGACTTGCCGGTAACGATATTGAAATAGGTATGCGGATACCGACGATCGAATCTCAGGAAAGTAACATACCGAAGGACAAAGGGAATGACATACATGATTATATGAATCCTTAACACTGAGGTTCAACCGATAAGATCTTTGGAGAATATGTCGGATGCAATATGGGCATCTAGTTCCCTCTATTGGATATTGACCGAGGAATGCCTCGGGGCATGTCTACATAGTTCTCGAACCCGCAGGGTCTGCACACTTAAGGTTCGATGATGTTTTAGTATAGTTGAGTTATATGCGTGGTTACCGAATGTTATTTGGAGTCCTGGATGAGATCACGGATGTCACAAGGGTTTCCGGAATGGTCGGGAAATGAAGATTGATATATAGGATAACTTCATTTGGTTATCGGAAGGTTTTTGGGCATTACCGAGATTGTACCAGGAGTGACGAATGAGTTCCGGAAGTTCACCAGGAAGGGGCCAACCCACCCGGGGAAAGCCCAATGGCCCTAGGGGTGGCCCACCAGCCCTTAGTGGGCTGGTGGACAGCCCAAGAGGGCCTATGCTCCAAGGAAAGAAAACCAAAAGACAAAGAAAAAAAAGAGGTGGGAAGGAAGAGAAGGACTCCACTATCCAATCCTAATTGGAGTAGGATTGGAGTAGGACTTCTCCTCTCCCTTGGCCGGTGTACCCTTGAGGGCTTGGTCCTCAAGGAAAGCCTCCTCCCCCTCCCTCCTATATATAGTGGTGATTTAGGGTTGATTTGAGACAACTTTTGCCACGTGCAACTCAGATCTAGACACCATAGTTTTACCTCTAGATCGTATTTCTGCGGAGCTCGGGCGGAGCCCTGCAGGAGTAGATCCTCACCACCACCAGAGCACCATCATGCTGCCGGAGAACTCATCTACTTCTCCATCTTGCTTGCTGGATCAAGAAGGCTGAGATCATCGTCGAGCTATACGTGTGCTGAACGCGGAGGTGCCGTCCGTTCGACACTAGATCGGAACGAATCGTGGGACGGTTTGTGGGGCTGATCGAGGGATGTGAAGACATTCCACTACATCAACCACGTTTCTTAACGCTTCCTGCTGTGCAATCTACAAGGGTACACAGATCCAAATCTCCTCTCGTAGATGGACATCACCATGATAGGTCTTCGTGTGCGTAGGAATATTTTTGTTTCCCATGCAATGTTCCCCAACAGTGGCATCATGAGCTAGGATCATGCGTAGATGTTATCTCGAGTAGAACACAAAAGGTTTTGTGGACGGTGATGTTCGATTTGCTGCCCTCCTTAGTATTTTCTAGATTCGGCAGTATTGTTGGATTGAAGCGGACCGGACCGATATTATTCGTACGCTTACGAAAGAATGGTTTCATCGATTGACATGCAACCTCGTTGCATAAAGATGACTGGCGGGTGTCGTTTTCTTCAACTTTAGTTGAATTGGTTTTGACCGAGGTGGTCCTTGGAGAGGTTAAATAGCAATTTGCACATCTCCGTTGTGGTTTTTGCGTAAGTAAGATGCGATCTACTAGATACCAATAGCAGCCACGTAAAACATGCAACAACAAATTAGAGGATGTCTAACTTGTTTTTGCAGGGTATGCTTGTGATATGATATGGCCAATGACGTGATGTGATATATTGGATGTATGAGATGATCATGCTGTAATAGTTAATATCGACTTGCACGTCGATGGTACGGCAACCGACAGGATCCATAGGGTTGTCTTTAAACTAACGTTTGTGTTTGCAGATGCGTTTACTATATTGCTAGGACATAGCTTTAGTAGTAATAGCATAAGTAGCACGACAACCCCGATGGTGACATGTTGATGGAGATCATGATGATGGAGATCATGGTGTGGCTCCGGTGACAAGAAGATCGTGTCGGTGCTTTGGTTATGGAGATCAAGAAGCACATGATGATGGCCATATCATGTCACTTATGAATTGCATGTGATGTGAATCCTTTTATGCACCTTATTTTTCTTAGAACGACGGTAGCATTATGAGGTGATCTCTCACTAAAATTTCAAGATAAACTTTTGTTCTCCCCGACTATGCACCGTTGCTACAGTTCGTCGTTTCGAGACACCAGGTGATGATCGGGTGTGATAGACTCAACGCTCGCATACAACGGGTGCAAAACAGTTGCACACGCGGAACACTCGGGTTAAGCTTGTTGAGCCTAGCATGTGCAGACATGGCCCCGGAACACATGAGACCGAAAGGTCGAGCATGAATCGTATAGTTGATATGATTAGCATAGAGATGCTTACCACTGAAACTATTCTCAACTCACGTGATGATCAGACTTGAGTTAGCGAATTTGGATTATGTACCACTCAAATGACTAGAGAGATGTACTTTTTGAGTGGGAGTTTAGCATATAATTTGATTAAGTTGAACTCTAATTATCTTGAACATAGTCTAAGTCCACTTTGAAAATATTTGTGTTGTAGATCAATGGCTCACGCGACAGTCACACTGAATTTTAATACGTTCCTAGAGAAAGCTAAGTTGAAAGATGATGGAAGCAACTTTGTAGACTGGGCTCGTAATCTTAAGTTGCTCCTGCAGGCTGGGAAGAAGGATTATGTCCTTAATGCTGCGCTAGGAGATCAACCACCCGCCGCGGCGGACCAAGATGTTAAGAACACTTGGTTAGCATGCAAGGAGGACTACTCAGTAGTTCAATGTGCAGTATTGTATGGCTTAGAGCCGGGACTTCAACGTCGCTTTGAGCGTCATGGAGCATTTGAGATGTTCCAGGAGTTGAAGTTTATCTTTCAGAAGATCGCCCGGATCGAGAGGTATGAGACCTCCGATAAATTCTATGCTTGCAAGTGTTGGAATTATGCCCTAGAGGCAATAATAAATGTATAGTTATTATTATAATTCCTGTATCAAGATAATAGTTGATTATCCATGCTATAATTGTATTGAATGAAGACTCATTTACATGTGTGGATACATAGACAAAACACCGTCCCTAGCATGCCTCTAGTTGGCTAGCCAGTTGATCGATGATAGTCAGGGTCTTCTGATTATGAACAAGGTGTTGTTGCTCGATAACTGGATCACGTCATTGGGAGAATCACGTGATGGACTAGACCCAAACTAATAGACGTAGCATGTTGATCGTGTCATTTTGTTGCTACTGTTTTCTGCGTGTCAAGTATTTATTCCTATGACCATGAGATCATATAACTCACTGACACCGGAGGAATACTTTGTGTGTATCAATCGTCGCAACGTAACTGGGTGACTATAAAGATGCTCTACAGGTATCTCCGAAGGTGTTAGTTGAGTTAGTATGGATCAAGACTGGGATTTGTCACTCCGTGTGACGGAGAGGTATCTCGGGGCCCACTCGGTAATACAACATCACACACAAGCCTTGCAAGCAATGTAACTTAGTGTAAGTTGCGGGATCTTGTATTACGGAACGAGTAAAGAGACTTGCTGGTAAACGAGATTGAAATAGGTATGCGGATACTGACGATCGAATCTCGGGCAAGTAACATACCGAAGGACAAAGGGAATGACATACTGGATTATACGAATCCTTGGCACTGAGGTTCAAACGATAAGATCTTCGTAGAATATGTAGGATCCAATATGGGCATCCAGGTCCCGCTATTGGATATTGACCGAGGAGTCTCTCAGGTCATGTCTACATAGTTCTCGAACCCGCAGGGTCTGCACACTTAAGGTTCGCCGTTGTTTTATGCGTATTTGAGTTATATGGTTGGTTACCGAATGTTGTTCGGAGTCCCGGATGAGATCACGGACGTCACGAGGGTTTCCGGAATGTCCGGAAACGAAGATTGATATATAGGATGACCTCATTTGATTACCGGAAGGTTTTCGGAGTTACCGGGAATGTACCGGGAATGTACCGGGAATGACGAATGGGTTCCGGGAGTTCACCGAGGGGGGGGGGGGCAACCCACCCCGGGGAAGCCCATAGGCTTTGGGGAGACACACCAGCCCTTAGTGGGCTGGTGGGACAGCCCCAAGGGGTCCTATGCGCCAAGAGAAAGGGAAGGGGACTCCTCCCACCAAACCAAGTCCAACTCGGTTTGGGGGGGGGGAGTCCTCCCCCCCTTGGCTCAGCCGACCCCTTGGGAGTCCCTTGGACCCCAAGGCAAGGTCCCCCTCCCTCCTCCTATATATATGGGGCTTTTAGGGCAGATTTGAGACGACTTTCTCACGGCTGCCCGACCACATACCTCCATAGTCTTTCCTCTAGATCGCGTTTCTGCGGAGCTCGGGCGGAGCCCTGCTGAGACGAGATCATCACCAACCTCCGGAGCGCCGTCATGCTGCCGGAGAACTCTTCTACCTCTCCGTCTCTCTTGCTGGATCAAGAAGGCCGAGATCATCGTCGAGCTGTACGTGTGCTGAACGCGGAGGTGCCGTCCGTTCGGTACTAGATCGTGGGACTGATCGCGGGATTGTTCGCGGGGCGGATCGAGGGACGTGAGGACGTTCCACTACATCAACCACGTTCTCTAACGCTTCTGCTGTACGATCTACAAGGGTACGTAGATCACTCATCCCCTCTCGTAGATGGACATCACCATGATAGGTCTTCGTGCGCGTAGGAAAATTTTTGTTTCCCATGCGACGTTCCCCAACAGTGGCATCATGAGCTAGGTTCATGCGTAGATGTCTTCTCGAGTAGAACACAAAAGGTTTTGTGGGCGGTGATGTGCGTTTTGCTGCCCTCCTTAGTCTTTTCTTGATTCCGCGGTATTGTTGGATTGAAGCGGCTTGGACCGACATTACTCGTACGCTTACGAGAGACTGGTTTCATCGTTACGAGTAACCCCCTTTGCTCAAAGATGACTGGCAAGTGTCGGTTTCTCCAACTTTAGTTGAATCGGATTTGACCGAGGAGGTCCTTGGATGAGGTTAAATAGCAACTCCTATATCTCCGTTGTGGTGTTTGCGTAAGTAAGATGCGATCCTACTAGATACCCTTGGTCACCACGTAAACACATGCAACAACAAAATTAGAGGACGTCTAACTTGTTTTTGCAGGGTATGATTGTGATGTGATATGGCCAATGATGTGATGTGATATATTGGATGTATGAGATGATCATGTTGTAATAGAAATATCGACTTGCACGTCGATGGTACGGCAACCGGCAGGAGCCATAGGGTTGTCTTTATACTAACCTATGTGCTTGCAGATGCGTTTACTATTTTGCTAGGATGTAGCTTTAGTAGTAATAGCATAAGTAGCACGACAACCACGATGGCAACACGTTGATGGATGATCATGGTGTGGCGCCGGTGACAAGAAGATCGTGCCGCTGCTTTGGTGATGGAGATCAAGAAGCACGTGATGATGGCCATATCATGTCACTTATGAATTGCATGTGATGTTAATCCTTTTATGCACCTTATTTTTCTTAGAACGACGGTAGCATTATGAGGTGATCTCTCACTGAAATTTCAAGACGAAATTGTGTTCTCCCCGACTGTGCACCGTTGCTACAGTTCGTCGTTTCGAGACACCACGTGATGATCGGGTGTGATAGACTCAACGTTCACATACAACGGGTGCAAAACAGTTGCGCACGCGGAACACTCGGGTTAAGCTTGACGAGCCTAGCATGTGCAGACATGGCCTCGGAACACATGAGACCGAAAGGTCGATCATGAATCATATAGTTGATATGATTAGCATAGGGATGCTTACCACTGAAACTATACTCAACTCACGTGATGACCGGACTTGGGATAGTGTAAGTGGATCATGAACCACTCAAATGACTAGAGAGATGTACTTTTTGAGTGGGAGTTTAGCATATAATTTGATTAAGTTGAACTCTAATTATCTTGAACATAGTCTAAGTCCACTTTGAATATATTTGTGTTGTAGATCATGGCTCACGCAAGTGTCATCCTGAATTTTAATACGTTCCTAGAGAAAGCTAAGTTGAAAGATGATGGAAGCAACTTTGTAGACTGGGCTCGTAATCTTAAGCTAATCTTACAAGCTGGAAAGAAGGATTATGTCCTTAATGCCGCGCTAGGAGATGAACCACCCGCTACGGCTGATCAGGATGTTAAGAACGCTTGGTTAGCACGTAAGGAGGACTACTCAATAGTTCAATGTGCAGTCTTGTATGGCTTGGAACCGGGACTTCAACGTCGCTTTGAGCGTCATGGAGCATTTGAGATGTTCCAGGAGTTGAAGTTTATCTTTCAGAAGAACGCCCGGATCGAGAGGTATGAGACCTCCGATAAATTCTATGCTTGCAAGATGGAGGAAAACTCGTCTGTCAGTGAACATGTGCTCAAAATGTCTGGGTACTCAAACCGTCTAGCTGAACTGGGGATTGAACTCCCACAAGAAGCTATCACTGACAGAATCCTTCAATCACTGCCGCCAAGCTATAAAGGCTTTGTGTTGAACTACAACATGCAAGGGATGAACAAGTCTCCCGGCGAGTTGTTTGCGATGCTGAAAGTCGCAGAGTCTGAACTCCGTAAAGAACATCAAGTGTTGATGGTGAGCAAGACCACTAGTTTCAAGAGAAACGGCAAAGGCAAGAAGGGCAATTCGAAGAAGAGCGGCAAGCCTGTTGCCAATCCGCCGAAGAAACCCAAAGCTGGACCTAAGCCTGAAACAGAGTGCTTCTATTGCAAGGGTATGGGTCACTGGAAGCGCAATTGCCCCAAGTATCTGGCAGATAAGAAGGCGGGCAAAGAGAAATCAGGTATATTTGATATACATGTTATTGATGTGTACTTAACCGGCTCTCGTAGTAGTGCCTGGGTATTTGATACCGGTTCTGTTGCTCACATTTGCAACTCGAAGCAGGAACTGCGGAATAGACGAAGGCTGGCGAAAGACGAAGTGACGATGCGCGTAGAAAACGGTTCCAAGGTTGATGCAATTGTCGTCGGCACAGTGTCACTTCAACTACCATCGGGATTAGTGATGAACTTAAATCATTGTTATTTAGTGCCTGCGTTGAGCATGAACATTATATCTGGATCTTGTTTATTGCGAGACGGTTACTCTTTTAAGTCTGAGAATAATGGTTGTTCTATTTCTATGAGTAACATCTTTTATGGTCATGCACCGAATGTGAGAGGATTGTTCATATTGAATCTTGATAGCGACACGCATATACATAACATTGAGACCAAAAGAGTTAGAGTAAACAATGATAGCGCCATATTTTTGTGGCACTGCCGCTTGGGTCATATTGGTGTAAAGCGCATGAAGAAACTCCATGCTGATGGACTTTTGGAGTCACTTGACTTTGATTCACTTCACACGTGCGAACCATGCCTCATGGGCAAGATGACTAAGACTCCGTTCTCCGGAACAATGGAGCGTGCAAGTGACTTGTTGGAAATCATACATACCGATGTGTGTGGTCCAATGAGCGTGGAGGCACGCGGCGGATATCGTTATTTTCTCACCTTCACTGACGATTTAAGTAGATATGGTTATGGCTACTTGATGAAGCACAAGTCTGAAACATTTGAAAAGTTCAAGCAATTTCAGAGTGAAGTGGAAAATCATCGTAACAAGAAGATCAAGTTCCTACGGTTGATCGTGGGGGTGTATATCTGAGTTTCGAGTTTGGTACTCACTTAAGACAATGTGGAATTGTTTCGCAGTTAACACCGCCTGGAACACCACAGCGTAATGGTGTGTCCGAACGTCGTAATCGTACTTTGTTAGAGATGGTGCGATCTATGATGTCTCTTACTGATTTGCCATTATCATTTTGGGGTTATGCATTAGAAACAGCTGCATTCACTTTAAATAGGGCACCATCGAAATCCGTTGAGACGACACCATACGAACTGTGGTATGGCAAAAGGCCAAAGTTGTCGTTTCTTAAAGTTTGGGGATGTGATGCTTATGTCAAAAAGCTTCAGCCTGAAAAGCTGGAACCCAAAGCGGAAAAGTGCGTCTTCATAGGTTACCCAAAAGAGACAGTTGGGTACACCTTCTATCTCAAATCCGAGGGCAAAGTGTTTGTTGCTAAGAACGGAACTTTTCTCGAGAAGGAGTTTCTCTCGAGAGAATTGAGTGGGAGGAAGATAGAACTTGACGAGGTTGTCGAACCTCTCATCCCTCTGAATGGTGGCGCAGGGCAAGGGGAAACCTCTGTCGTTGCGATGCCGGTTGAGGAGGAAGTTAATGATGATGATCATGAAACTCCAGTTCAAGTTTCTGTTGAACCACGCAGGTCGACGAGATCACGCGCTGCTCCAGAGTGGTACGGTAATCCCGTCTTGTCAATCATGTTGTTAGACAACAATGAACCTGCGAATTATGAAGAAGCAATGGTGGGCCCAGATTCCAACAAATGGCTGGAAGCCATGAAATCCGAGATAGGATCCATGTATGAGAACAAAGTGTGGACTTTGGAGATACTACCTGAGGGCCGCAAGGCTATTCAGAACAAATGGATCTTTAAGAAGAAGACGGACGCTGACGGTAATGTAACCGTTTATAAAGCTCGACTTGTGGCAAAGGGTTTTTCGCAAGTTCCAGGAGTTGACTACGATGAGACCTTCTCACCCGTAGCGATGCTTAAGTCCGTCAGGATCATGTTAGCAATAGCTGCATTTTTCGATTATGAAATCTGGCAGATGGATGTCAAAACGGCGTTCCTTAACGGTTTCCTTAAGGAAGAGTTGTATATGATGCAACCCGAAGGTTTTGTCGATCCTAAAAATGCTGACAAGGTGTGCAAGCTCCAGCGATCCATTTATGGACTGGTGCAAGCATCTCGGAGTTGGAACAAACACTTTGATGAGGTGATCAAAGCATTTGGGTTTATACAAGTGGTTGGAGAATCTTGTATTTACAAGAAAGTGAGTGGGAGCTCTGTGGCGTTTCTGATATTATATGTGGATGACATATTACTGATTGGAAACAATGTAGAGCTTTTGGAGAGCATAAAAGGTTACTTAAATAAAAGTTTCTCTATGAAGGACCTAGGAGAAGCTGCTTACATACTAGGCATTAATATCTATAGGGATAGATCAAAACGCCTGATAGGACTTTCACAAAGCACATACCTTGATAAAGTTTTGAAGAGGTTCAAAATGGAACAGTCCAAGAAAGGGTTCTTGCCAGTGTTACAAGGTACGAGATTGAGTAAGACTCAGTGCCCAGCAACTGATGAAGATAGAGAGCATATGCGCTCCGTACCCTATGCTTCAGCCATAGGCTCTATCATGTATGCAATGCTGTGCACTAGACCGGATGTTAGCCTGGCCATAAGTATGGCAGGTAGGTTCCAGAGTAATCCAGGAGTGGATCACTGGACGGCGGTCAAGAATATCCTGAAGTACCTAAAAAGGACTAAGGAGATGTTTCTCGTGTATGGAGGTGACGAAGAGCTCGCCGTAAAAGGTTACGTCGATGCAAGCTTTGACACAGATCCGGACGACTCTAAGTCACAAACCGGATACGTATTTATTCTTAATAGGGGTGCAGTAAGCTGGTGCAGTTCCAAGCAAAGCGTCGTAGCAGATTCTACATGTGAAGCAGAGTACATGGCTGCCTCGGAGGCGGCTAAGGAGGGTGTCTGGATGAAGCAGTTCATGACGGATCTTGGAGTGGTGCCAAGTGCACTGGATCCAATAACCTTGTTCTGTGAAAACACTGGTGCCATTGCCCTAGCAAAGGAACCAAGGTTTCACAAGAAGACCAGACACATCAAACGATGCTTCAACCTCATCCGCGACTACGTCGAGGAGGAGGACGTAAATATATGCAAAGTGCACACGGATCTGAATGTAGCAGACCCGCTGACTAAACCTCTTCCACGGCCAAAACATGATCGACACCAGAACTGTATGGGTGTTAGATTTATTACAATGTAATTCACATGGTGATGTGAGGGCTAGATTATTGACTCTAGTGCAAGTGGGAGACTGTTGGAATTATGCCCTAGAGGCAATAATAAATGTATAGTTATTATTATAATTCCTGTATCAAGATAATAGTTTATTATCCATGCTATAATTGTATTGAATGAAGACTCATTTACATGTGTGGATACATAGACAAAACACCGTCCCTAGCATGCCTCTAGTTGACTAGCCAGTTGATCGATGATAGTCAGGGTCTTCTGATTATGAACAAGGTGTTGTTGCTCAATAACTGGATCACGTCATTGGGAGAATCACGTGATGGACTAGACCCAAACTAATAGACGTAGCATGTTGATCGTGTCATTTTGTTGCTACTGTTTTCTGCGTGTCAAGTATTTATTCCTATGACCATGAGATCATATAACTCACTGACACCGGAGGAATGCTTTGTGTGTATCAAACGTCGCAACGTAACTGGGTGACTATAAAGATGCTCTACAGGTATCTCCGAAGGTGTTAGTTGAGTTAGTATGGATCAAGACTGGGATTTGTCACTCCGTGTGACGGAGAGGTATCTCGGGGCCCACTCGGTAATACAACATCACACACAAGCCTTGCAAGCAATGTAACTTAGTGTAAGTTGCGGGATCTTGTATTACGGAACGAGTAAAGAGACTTGCCGGTAAACGAGATTGAAATAGGTATGCGGATACTGACGATCGAATCTCGGGCAAGTAACATACCGAAGGACAAAGGGAGTGACATACGGGATTATACGAATCCTTGGCACTGAGGTTCAAACGATAAGATCTTCGTAGAATATGTAGGATCCAATATGGGCATCCAGGTTCCGCTATTGGATATTGACCGAGGAGTCTCTCGGGTCATGTCTACATAGTTCTCGAACCCGCAGGGTCTGCACACTTAAGGTTCGACGTTGTTTTATGCGTATTTGAGTTATATGGTTGGTTACCGAATGTTGTTCGGAGTCCCGGATGAGATCACGGACGTCACGGGGGTTTCCGGAATGGTCCGGAAACGAAGATTGATATATAGGATGACCTCATTTGATTACCGGAAGGTTTTCGGAGTTACCGGGAATGTACCGGGAATGACGAATGGGTTCCGGGAGTTCACCGGGGGGGTGGGGGGCAACCCACCCCGGGGAAGCCCATAGGCTTTGGGGAGACACACCAGCCCTTAGTGGGCTGGTTGGACAGCCCCAAGGGGTCCTATGCGCCAAGAGAAAGAAATCAAAGGAAAAAGAAAAAAAAAAGAGGGAAGAAGTGGGAAGGGAAGGGGACTCCTCCCACCAAACCAAGTCCAACTCGGTTTGGGGGGGAGTCCTCCCCCCCTTGGCTCGGCCGACCCCTTGGGAGTCCCTTGGACCCCAAGGCAAGGTCCCCCTCCCTCCTCCTATATATATGGGGCTTTTAGGGCAGATTTGAGACGACTTTCTCACGGCTGCCCGACCACATACCTCCATAGTCTTTCCTCTAGATCGCGTTTCTACGGAGCTCGGGCGGAGCCTTGCTGAGACGAGATCATCACCAACCTCCGGAGCGCCGTCACGCTACCGGAGAACTCTTCTACCTCTCCGTCTCTCTTGCTAGATCAAGAAGGCCGAGATCATCATCGAGCTGTACGTGTGCTGAACGCGGAGGTGCCGTCCGTTCGGCACTAGATCGGAACGGATCGTGGGACGGATCACGGGACGGTTCGTGGGGCTGATCGAGGGACGTGAAGACGTTCCAGTATATCAACCGCGTTTGCTTCCTTCTTCTTTGACTAGCTTGCTTCCCCTATCAAATAGAACGGGAATGACTGCGTGCTTGGCCATCGTTAGTAAGCCCGCGTAGGATAGGACCATCATCGAGCAAATGTTCCTTCAAAGGCGCGGAGCGTTCCTACTGTGTGATCTACAAGGGTACGTAGATCCAAATCTCCTCTCGTAGATGGACATCACCATGATAGGTCTTCCTGTGCATAGGATTTTTTTTGTTTCCCATGCAACGTTCCCCAACAGGAACCCTAGGGGTGCGCACCCTCTCTCCCTCCCTCCTCTAAATACCCAGGTATTGGGGCTGATTGGATATACGAACGCTTTCTCTCTGTGCAGCCCTACCCCTCTCTCTCCTCGTCCTCCGCACATCTTAGCGAAGCTCTGCCGGAGAACCACGTAGCTCCACCGCCACCACGCTGTCATGCTGCCGGCGCTCTCTCCCTCAACCTCTCCCTCCTCCTTGCTGGATCAAGGTGCAGGAGATGTCACCGGGCTGCACATGTGTTGAACATGGAGGTGCCATGGTTCGGCACATAGATCGGAATCCACCGCGATCTGAATCGCTGCGAGTACGACTCCATCAACCGCATTCATTGTAACGCTTCTTCTTAGCGATTTTCAAAGGTATGAAGATGCTCTACAACCCCATAGATAGATCCTTGTATGGCGTAGGAATTTTTTTGAAATTACTACGATCCCCATCAAAAACAAGAGGCAAATGGCAAATAAAGTAAATGCAAGAGATGAGTTTGTGATGGGTACTTGGTAATCTTGCTATGTATCTTCCCCCACAACGGTGCTAGAAATCCTTCTTGCTAGCTCTTGAGCTTGCGTTGGTTTTCCCTTGAAGAGGAAAGGGTGATGCAGCAAAGTAGATATGTATTTCCCTCAGGTTGTTGAGAACCAAGGTATCAATCCAGTAGGAGGAACAAACAAGGCTCCAATAGTAGTACCTACACAAAGAATCAAATGCTTGCACCCAACGCTATAAAGGGCAGGGATGGCAATTTTGCCCATGGATTCGGATATTCGGGGATACCCGACCAGGTTGGGCAAGGGTATGGAGCGCATTTCTGTCCATGGATTCATGGATTTGGATACCCACGAATAGACGGGTTAGGCACGGTTATAATTTTTGCTCTATGGATATCTAGTGGATACCCATATAATAGACAGAACCATATGACAATGACACTGGGTTAAGCAAATGTTCAATCCAAGTCGTTCGTGATCAGAAATGGTTAAAACCCGACCCATGTTCCCTAATCCCCAACTTAATTATATTAAACCTAATTTAATCTGACTGCCCTGCGTCAACCCACACCGAAAAGACATGAGAAGTTTGAAAAGATGGCATGCCTTTTGAACAATGAATACATGTGTAGATTGGCTCTTGATTGTAAAACTAGGTGGAATTCTACCTACATAATGTTAAATGGTGCATTGAAATACAAAGATATTTTTGAAAGACTTTCTGTACGTGAAAAGAATTTTAATTGTCCAACCGGAGAAGATTGGGTCTTTGCTAAGGAGGTTTGTGATAGGTTGAAAGTGTTCTTTGATGTCACAGTGTTGTTGTCAAGCACTTCATATGTTACAGCTAGTCTCTTCTTTCCGCAAATATGTGGCATTCGGTTGGCAATTCGTAAATGGGAAACTAGTAAACATAGTGTCATAAAAGCTATGTCTAAGGAAATGAAAGACAAGTTCGAGAAATATTAGACAGATGTCCATGGTCTTATGGCTATTGCCACTGTCCTCGATCCACATTATAAGATGCATATGTTGAAGGCTTCATTTGGGTCATTGTATGGAGCTGAACATGCATCCACAGAAGTTGATATAATAAAGAAGTTAATGTTAGATTTGCTGGCTGAATATAAAGATGTATCTCAGTGTGCTGAAACATATAATGTTGGAAGCACCCCAGCTTTTCATAATGGTGGTGTGGATGAAATTTTGGGTGTATTTGAGTAGTACTTGTCTTCACAACCTGTTGCTCCATCCAAGTTTGCACAGAATTGGACAATTACTTGGACGAACCCCTTATCCGCAGAACAACATATTTTGACATTATTAATTGGTGGAAAGTTGGAGGTGCCAAGTACTCTACTTTGTAGAAGATTGCTCGTGATATATTATCCATCCCTGTTACATCTGTGGCATCAGAGTTAGTCTTTAGTACTAGTGGGAGGTTACTTAGTGCACATCGCAGTCGTCTTACACCAAGCATAGCTGAAGCTCTTATGTGTATGGAAGCTAGGTCATGAGCGGACATGTTAGGTAGTCTTGTTAATTGTCAATTTGTATCATGTTTCTTTGTGATATGCATAAATTCTTATTTTTTCTTCGTCTTTGCATTAGGTGATATCAACTTTGCTTTGCAAGCAGTTCAATCTGTTCTTGAGGATGAAGAAGAAATAATGGTAACTACTTGTTGTCATCTCAATTTATGTTTTATACATTTAAATAACAAGTGATGTGTGTGGTGCACTACTTGTTTCAGATGCATACTTGTGAATGTGCGGTTGATGGTTGGACTTTGATTAGATGCCACATTTTCATCCTTCATGCATGCACATTCAGAATTAACTTGTTTATTTTAATTCTTTGTTTTTTATATCAGGATGAAAATGAGTCCATCATTACTGAAGACTAATTTGGAGCCAAGTGTGCTCATGTGGACATGCTTCAGGGTCTCCAATTACTAGTGCACTCACTGTTGGAAGTGCATTTGAATTTTGAAATACGTTACGGCCTTCATTTATACAACTTCGGTTATGATGTTTAATAAGATCTTAAAACTTTGATTGTGATGTAATAAGATTTTAAGACAAGAGTTGTAGTGTGAGACTGTTTGAGTTGTCATTTTGTGGTCTACTTCAATATTTTGATGTAATAAGATTTAAGACAAGTTTTTTACTATCAGACTATTTGAGTTTTCATTGTATGTGTGGACATGTTTGAACAGTGTACTTGGTGCCTACTTATGCGTGTAGCTTATATTGTCATTTGCGAATGAACGATGATGAATTAATTTCATCTTTGGGAAGGTGTCATGCTGATATTTTATGCCCATGGAGCTCCATGGGTATATGGGTATCCAATTGGTTTGGGCATGGGCAGAATTTGTGCCCATGGATACTTTGGTGGATGGGCAGAAGATAGGAAGATGGGTCACTAGAGGCTTCTCTCATAAAGGAAAATAATACGGTGGGTGAACAAATTACTGTCGAGAAATTGATAGAAAACAAAATAATTATGAAGATATCCAAGGCAATGATGCATATAGGCATCACATCTGTATGAAGTAGACCGAAACGATTCTGCATCTACTACTATTACTCCACACATCGACCGACTCCTGCCTACAGCTAGAGTATTAAGTTCATGAAGAATAGAGTAACACATTAAGTAAGATGACATGTGTAGAGGGATAAAATCAAGCAATATGATGAAGACCCCATCATTTTATCCTTGATGACAACAATACGATACGTGCCTCGCTACCCCTATTGTCACTGGGTGAGGACACCGCATGATTGAACCCAAAACTAAGTACTTGTCCCATAGCTAAAATTACCAATCTAGTTGGCCAAACCAAAAAATAATTCGAAGAGACTTGCAAAGATATGAAATCAATCATATAAGAATTCAGGAAAGACTCAAATAATATTCATAGATAATCTTAACACAAACTCACAATTCATCGGATCTCAACAAACACACCACAAAAGAGTATTACATCAGATAGATCTCCATGAAGATCATGAAGAACATGGTATTGAAGATCAAAGAGAGAGAAGAAGCCACCTAGGTACTAGCTTTGGACCCGTAGGTCTCTGGTGAACTACTCACACAGCATCGGAGGGGCAATGGAGTTGATGTAGATGCCCTTCGTGATCAATTCCACCTCCGGCAGATTACCAGAAAAGGCTCCCAGATTGGATCTCACGGGAACAGAGACTCCCGGCGGCGTAAAGGAATTTTCGTGGCTTGTTTTGGCGATACTGGAATATATGGGAATTTATAGTCCAGGAATTAGGGTTAGGAGACCTGCAGGGGGCCCACAGGCCAGGGGGTGCAGCCACCCCCAGGGCGCACCCTGAAGGCTTATGGCCTCCCGACAACTGCCTTGCCCCCTACTCCAAGCTTGTTGCGTGTCTTCTGGTCCAAGAAAAATCTTTCGGAAATTTTATTCCGTTTGGACTCCGTTTAATATTCCTTATCTGCAATATTCAAAAACATGGAAAAACAGAAAGTGGCACTAGCCCCTAGATTAATAGGTTAGTCCCAAAAATAATATAAAACAACATATAAATGCATATAAAACATCCAAAACATATAATATAATAGCATCGAACAATCAAAAGTTGTAGATACGTTGGAGACGTATCAGTCCTTCACGACAAAGTCGTTGATCCATCAATCGCGCCAGAAAATAACTGTGTCTCCCCTTCCAGTCTCTATGTGTACCAAGGTATCGAACACCATTCGAGCCTTCAGGTCTTCTGCCAAAGCAAGGCCCTGCCATGACCTGTGGGGTTCCGTCCTTTTAAGCCATTCCCATCGGACACGCAGCGCTAGGGATTGATGTTTCATGTTCTTGATCCCAAGCCCACCATGGCACTTGGGTCGACATATGCTATCCAAAGCGACGATGCATTGTGCACCATTTACCTTGTCCTTTCCCGCTGAAAAGAAAGATCTCATCCACTTGTTGATTTCCTCGAACACCCAGGCCGGCGCATCCATTACCATGACATGATGTAGGTCTCTTGGATATGACAGATTGCACGAGGATCAGCCGTTTAGGCCGCTGAATGAGACCTCTTTGCCCAGCCGGAATGCGGCTCCAAACCTGATCGAGAAGAGGCTGCAACCCATCCCTGGTTAGGTTCTTGATGGCAAGCGGGAGTCCAAGATACCTACATGGGAACCCAGTGAGGTGGCAATGATGTAGGGCGGCTACCCTCATTTTGTCCTCCGGCTCCCCTCAAATCATGAACGCATAAGACTTCCGGTAGTTGACCCGTAGCTTGGATGCCTCACCAAAAGCATCAAGGGTGGCTTTAACCAAGTTCAAATCCTAAGTGGATGGCTTGATGAACAGTACCACATCGTCCGCGTATACTGAAATTTTCTGCATAGCCGTTATCCCCGAGAAGGTGCTGAGCACTCCCAGCTCCAGGGCCCTATTCACCAATGCTGAGAGCACATCCATTGATATGACGAATAGTAGGGGGAGATGAGACCCCCTTGAGGTAGACTGCACGCATGTCAAAAGCTCTTGCTAGGTACTCCATTCACTATGATCTTGGTCGTCGCGGTCCGGAGCAAGATCGCTATCCAATTATTCCATCTAGCACCGAAACCCTTGTTAGTCATGACCTCAAATAGGAAAGGCCAAGAGAGAGAGAGAGTCGAACGCTCGTGAGATGTCAAGCTTAAGGAACACCTCAAGTTCTTTACGTGCGTGAATTCTCCTGGCCACTTTCCAAACTAGCAGGAAGTTGTCGTGTAGGTGTCTTCCCTCGATGAAAGTTGACTGGTTGTTTCCAACGATCTCCTTCATGCGCCTACGTAGCCGGTTCGCCAACACCTTTGCAAACAACATTGGGATGCTGTGAGGTAGGCTTATGGGGCGGTAGTCACCAATCTCTTCAGCATCCGGCTTCTTAGGGACAAGGACAATGTGCGCCTTGTTTAGCTTCGTAAATCCACGACCGTCAACAACATATAGCTTCAGGATGACCGCCTTCACATTTCTCTTGATGATGGGACATGCTCTGTGATAGAACGCCCCAATGAAGCCATCCGGGGAGGGAGCCCGGTCCGACGGTAGCTCCTTGATCACTCCCCAAACCTCCTCCTCATTGATCATCTCTTCGAGGTCGCTCAAGATGTGTGACTGTATGCCCAAAAGCTGTAGGTCAAGGGTATGCCTTCTTGCCTGTTCATTGCCCAAGAGGTTGTCATACGCCTCGAAGAAAGCCTGTTCCTTGAGCTTTTGGTCTGTGACAATAACGCCATCGCTCTTGATGTGCGTGATGAAGTTCTTGGACCTGCGGATGTTAGCGCCTTCCTGAAACAACTTCGTGTTCGCATCACCTTCCTATAGCCATCTCAATCAAGATATTTGGCGGTCGATGGTGCATTCAAGGGCGGCCAGACCAAGCAGAGCATGCTTCATGGTACACCGTAGCCACCATTCTGGCCTCTCAAGGACTCGCCGCTCCTGCGCAATGTGCAGTCTATGGATCACCCAGTTTGCCACCCTCATAAGTAACTTCACATTCCTCATCTTGTGCTTCCCCCAAGCATGAAAATAAGATGCCATGTTCCTGAAAAAAGCGCCCAGGCACTTGTATGGGTCGACAATTGCGGGTCGCACACCCTGGCAGCCCTGATAGCGTCATCCAGGCCCTCAAGCTTGGTCCAAAACATCTCGAACCAAAATCTTGTCTTAGTACAGAAGCCCGCGGTGGTGGTCAGGTGAAGGGGTGCATGGTCCGATACTCCTGTCGACAAGGTCTGAAGTAGATACGTCGTGTTATCCAGCTCCCAGTCCATCGAGGTGAGGATGATCAATTTTTGTTAAGGTGAGTGCATCCCTCTCATTCGACGATGTATATCTCCTTCCATGCATGCACACCTCCTTTAATTCGCGGTCATCTATGAAATCCGTGAAACTCACCATCGTCCTTCTGTTGATATTGGTATTGCTCTTGTCCTCCATCCGTAGGATCATGTTGATGTCACCAAGAGCCATCCATTTTCCCGGGCAACCCAAGCACCTTTTACATAGCTTCTCTAAGAGTTATAATTTTAGCTCATCCCCATGCAGCCCATAGACTACACTGATCCACCATGGTGTGCCCACCTTGTTGTGTACCAGTCCTGTGAGAAAGTTTGCATTGAAGCTGATGTTTTCCACCGTGAGAAATGAGCTATTCCATGCCATGAGTATCCCACCTCGAGTCTGCACTTCCGAGAAGTACACAAAGCCATCAAAGGATGCCCCCAAACATTGCATTACAACATATTGATCTATTACATCCATTTTAGTTCTTGGAAGCACGCCAAGTTCACTCTTAGTGAGCTCACAAACTCCCTCGTGGCTTTACGCTTAGCAGGGTTTTTCAATCCCCGCACATTCAAACACAACACTTGTGGGTGTGTATCCATGGAATAATGACCCGCCAACCGCCACACATGCACCTAGTGAGACTAAACCAACACGGTGTTGCCAGCCTCCATCTCCTGCTCCTTTGGGACAACTTTGCCGAATAGGCCAACAATGATCCTCATGTGTTGCTCCCGCAGCGGCGAGTCAAACAATGCTTGCAACTCGTGCTCTACCCCGTCATCAACCACCATGTCCTCCGGTACCAGCCCCAGAGCATGTAGCAGTACGTTCTCCACCAGACTCTCGATGGTCCGGTGAGGAGTAGTCGACTTTTTGGCTATCCTTGTCGTTCACTTGGGTGTGAAAGGTACCGCCTCCGACCTCAGCTTGGCTGCCTGCACTTCCTTGAGCAGCGGTGGCGCGAGCTTCTTTATGATGTTGGAGCAAAACCCCTTTAGTTTGGTGTAAGCCATGACCTCTTGGGCGGCCATGCCCACCATGTCCTCCTCTGTGCTAGGAACAACAAGAGCAACGTCCTGCTAGTTGCTCACCATCCCTGCAAGGCCAACGTGACCAGTACCGCTGCATGGAAGTGGGCTAGCTTGCATGGCCTCGCTCGTGTCGCCTACTTGTGGCTCGAGGTGGGAGGAATCACCCTTTTCCCCGATACGCGGTGGGCCCCCATCTTGTTTCTCCATGGGAGATTCTAGAAGGGAGGGTCATGCCAATCCCGAGGCCTTCTCTGCACTTTTGGCTCCTTCGGCCCCAACAACGGGGTCCACCTCTACGGCCGCCGAACGAGCCATGGGGTACACCACCACAGCAATCGGGCACACGAGCGATTCTCTTGCCGCATGACAGTTCTCCACCGTCTCGGTTTGTGTCTTATGTCCCGTAGTGACTTCATCAGCATTCCTCACCACCAAGCCCGGACCCGAGGCCTTTGCCTCAATCATAGCATCGGTCTTCGCGGCCTCAGCATCGGACGTCTGGTCTTGTCCCTTTCCGCTATTTGTGTTGGGCACGTTTTTCACCCTGTGCTGGGTCTATTGTACCGGCTATGAGGTGGCCTCCACGTCCAGCTGTCGTCCAACGTGCCGAGGAGGAGCTCGGTCATTGGGGGTCCCCGAAGCTTCCGGTCGGCTTCCATCCACCTCCTTTTGATTTAAATTTCCAGCTGCCCACCCTGAAAGACGATCAAAAGCGGAGGGCTTGACAGATAACCCATTCCATACCATCACTATTGGCCCCACCTCTGCCACGTCAGCCACCCGTTCCATTGGTGGGAACCTCCACTCCAGGTCTGCCGGTGCGGCCAAGGCGCCAATGTCACCAGAGTAAGAGCACCGGCGAGCTCCAGGGCTGTGCCATGTGGTTGTGTAATGTCCAAGATGCGACTCTTTCCTTATTTGGGGGCGAGGCCTCAAAAGGGGAAAGGGGCACATCTAAGCGTTTCGCAAGAACGGTAAACATTGCAATACATACAAGAGGTATGAGTAATAAGATTTTGCTTACACTCACAACAAATTAAGTTAGAAGGTCCACACAACATTTAGTCAAATCATTCAGAAGGCAGGGTCTGAATACGGACAAGATAAAAAACAAAAGCAATATTCTCGCCTCACTAGACTCATGATCACGACCAAGGACCTCTAGTCATCGGGGTACGTCACGTACATACGGCCACTGTCCTCGTCAAACTCCCACTTCAGCTGAGTAGCCTCGAAAACATCTGGATCTGCTTCGCCTGTACGTGTGGGTGGTTGTAGTAATCTGTGAGCCACAGGGATTCAACACTCTCATGACCATGATCGCGAGTATAACTAAGTTATTGGGTAATGATGGGGTATGTGTTTGAGTTTGCAGCAGCACTAAGCATTTATGGTGGCTAACTTATGATAACATGAAGTAGTTTGAGTGGCCTACGCTTGACGGCCGTGAAGTACGAATAATCACTATGTGATCCTGAACACCTACTTACGTTAGTCATAGCGCCAACGTGTTCTCGATCAAAGAAGGAACTCTGAAGGAAACAATCACGATTACGCGCACAATTGGCAGGTTTTAGTTTAAGTTATTTCAAGTTATCTAGAACCGGATGTTAAACAAAGTTTCCATGTTTGCCACATAACCGCGGGCATGGCTTTCCGAAAGATTTAACCCTGTAGGGGTGCTCCAACTAATCCATCACCAATTGCCACAAGCCGCATAGAAAGCCTCGATCAGGAAACTCCTGATCTCCTCGGATTCCTTAGTGGAAAACCTCAACTGTGAGAAAACCCCAAAGTCTCACCGGAATCGCGATGCACAAGATATATCATTAAGATAAGAACAAGTCCAGCAAGACCACCCAATGTGGCGATGACCCCGATAAGAGCTGCATATCTCACTCTCAGGACACGCCGGATAAGCGACGCGTACGGTGGCCTGATAGAAATCACCCAAGTTGCCCTGGGTTGGCCCCGCAGAGTGCTCTAGTTTGGACCAACACTCATGAGGAGCACTGGCCCAGGGGTTGATTAAGTTTCCTTGTGGCAGCTATTCACTATGCTTTTTAATTATTAAGTTGTTAGCAAATATAGTACCAAAATTGGGTCTTGCCAGAAAAGCCTCACACTAAACGAGTTATCAAGGGGTCCCCATAACAACCCCGAGCGTGTTAGGAGCGCTTAGTTATGGAATAAAACACCGGTAGCCGAAACTAGGGCGGAAAAAGCGGAACAAATCACCTAGCAAAAGGCCAGGCCTTCCGCCTTTTACCAAGTATATAGGTGCATTAATTGAATAGAATTAAATAAGATGATAATCAAATTTCCCATGTTATCACCTGGATCTGCTTGCACGTGCAACTAGCAATACTATAAGATGGTTGAGCAAGCACTAACTTAGCTGACCAATATTTTGCTAGGAGGTGAAGGGTTAGAGGTTTCATGGCAATGTTTGGAGGCTTAATTATCAGATGGTAGGCAGCAATAAGTAACAATGGAAATGATTCATCTAGGCATAACAAAGTTAGAAACATTATCCGGTCATAATCATCTTGTCTGTTGGATCTTCAGACTGGAACTACTCTTTCTCTTCCACAACGTACTCAACGAAATCCTCGATCTCAGTCTCGGCAACCGTTTCTATCCAATATAAATAAGCATCCAATAACCACCAGCAAGTGACAATGCTACAAACCATATGATGCATGTGTGGCATGAAAGGAACCATGGCATTGCTATATGATACGTCTCCAACGTATCTATAATTTTTTAAGGTTCCATGCTATTATCTTGTCAAACTTTGGATGTTTTGTATGCCTTTTATATCTTTTTTGGGACTAACTTATTAACTCAGTGCCAAGTGCCAGTTCCTGTTTTTTTCGTGTTTTTGACCCTTTTCAGAGGAGAATATTAAATGGAGTCCAAACGGAATAAAACTTCCGACAAGATTTTTTCGGAACAGAAGATACGCAGGGGACGTGAGAACCAAGGCAGAGGCCACCAGGGGAGACCACAAGCCCCCTAGGCGCGGCCAGGGGGGCGCCTAGACGGCTTGTGAGCCCCGTGTGGCTCGTCTACCCTACCTCTTCCGCCTATAAATTCCCAAAAAATCCAAAACAATGCGAGAGATCCATGAAAATACTTTTCCACCGTCGCAAGCTTCTGTCTCCGCAAGATCCCATCTGGGGCACGTTCTCGTGCCCTGCCAGAGGGGTGACTCGGATACGGAGGGCTTCTTCATCAACACCATTGCCTCTCCGATGATGCATGAGTAGTTCACCATAGACTTTCGGGTCCATAGCTAGTAGCTAGATGGCTTCTTCTCTCTCTTGGATCTTGAATACAAAGTTCTCCATGATCTTCATGGAGATCTATCCGATGTAATCTTCTTTTGCGGTGTGTTTGTCGAGATCCGATGAATTGTGGATTTATGATCAGATTATCTATGAATCTTATTTGGGTTTCCTCTGATCTCTTATATGCATGATTTCATATCCTTGTAATTTTCTTCGAGTTGTGGGTTTTGTTTGGCCAACTTGATCTATGATTCTTGCAATGGGATAAGTGCTTGGTTTTGGGTTCATACCGTGCGGTGACCTCACCCAGTGACAGAAGGGGTAGCGAGGCACGCATCATGTTGTTGCCATCAAGGGTAAAAACATGGGGTTTACATAATTGGTTTGAGTTTATCCCTCTACATCATTTCATCTTGCTTAAGGCGTTAATCTGTTCGTCATGAACTCAATACACTAGATGCATGCTGGATAGCGGTCGATGTGTGGAGTAATAGTAGTAGATGCAGAAAGTATCGGTCTACTTGTCTCGGACGTGATGCCTATATGTATGATCATTGCCTAAGATATCGTCATGACTTTGCGCGGTTCTATCAACTGCTCGACAATAATTTGTTCACCCACAATAATATTTGCTATTTTGAGAGAAGCCTCTAGTGAACAGTATGGCCCCCGGGTCTACTTCACATCATATTTTCAGCCTTACACTTTTACTTCGTTGCACTTTCCGCCTTCAGATCTCACTTTGCAATCAATCTTGAAGGTATTGACAACCCCTTTATAGCGTTGGGTGCAAGCTCGTTTGTGTTTGCGCAGGTACTCTGGACACTTGGCTTGACTCTCCTTCTGGATTGATACATTGGTTCTCAAACTGAGGGAAATACTTACTGCTACTATGCTGCATCACCCTTTCCTCTTCAAGGGAAAAACCAATGCAAGCTCAAGAGGTAGCAAGAAGAATTTTTGGCGCCGTTGCCGGGGAGGATCAAGTCAATAATAGTCTCCCGTCAACGTGTCAATTTTTGGCACCGGGGATTATTCTAGGTGAAGCTTATCCAAGTAAGTGTCGCAAACTCATCTCTTGCATTTACTTTTTTCCTCTCGTTTTCCTCTCCCCCACTTCTGAAAAAACAAAAAATTACAAAAATATTTGCCTTTTTCGTTCGCCCTTTTCTTTCGCTTGCTTTCTGTTCTCTTGTGTGCTTGTCTGCTTGCTGAAGTCACCATGACTGAAAACACCAAACTTTGTGACTTCCCGAATACTAATAATAATGATTTTATTAGTACTCCGATTGCTCCCGCCACTAGTGCGGAATCATACGAAATCAATGCTGCTTTGCTGAATCTTGTTATGAAAGAGAAATTTTCTGGCCTTCCTAGTGAAGATCCCGCATCCCATCTTAATACCTTCATTGAGCTTTGCGATATGCAAAATAAGAAGGATGTGGATAATGGTGTGATTAAATTGAAGCTATTTCCATTCTCGTTGCGAGATCGAGCAAAAACTTGGTTTTCATCTTTGCCCAAAAATAGTATTGATTCCTGGAACAAGTGCAAAGATGCTTATATATCCAAGTATTTTCCGCCGGCTAAGATTATCTCTCTCCGTAATGATATCATGAATTTTAAGCAACTGGATCATGAACATGTTGCACAATCTTGGGACAGAATGATATTGATGATTAGAAATTGTCCCGCTCATGGCTTGAGTCTTTGGATGATTATACAAATCTTCTATGTTGGTTTGAATTTCGCTTCTAGAAATATCTTGGACTCCGCCTCAGGTGGAACGTTCATGGAAATTGATAACCCACAAGTGTAGGGGATCGCAACAGTTTTCGAGGGTAGAGTATTCGACCCAAATTTTTGATTCTCTTACAAGGGGAAGCGAAAGAATATTCTCGAGTATTAGCAGCTGAGTTGGTCAGATTCAACCACACCTGAAAGATTAGTGTCTGGAAGCAAAGTATCAGTAGCAAAGTAGTATGATAGCAATGGTGTCAGAAACAGATCTGTTGACGGCAAACTATTCCTAACTGTTGTATCAATGGCGCCAGTAAGTTGCACGTGGACGGGGAACTATTCTTCCCCGCCAACGGAGACGAAAAATGATCTTGCGACAAGTAACAGCGGAGTAGCAAGGAACAACAGTAGCAGCAGCAAAGTAACAACAGTAGCAACAGTAGTAGCAAAGTGGCCCAATCCCTTTTGTAGCAAGGGACAAGCCTAGACAAAGTAACGTAGCAAGGACCAGTAGTAAAAGACTCGTAGGCAGTGGATCGGTGATGGATAAGTATACCAGATGTGATTCATCATGTAACAGCTATAACACGGAGAGATAAGTACCTAGCTCCCGTTCGTCAATCTAATGTAGGCATGTATTCCGTATGTAGTCATACGTGCTTAGGGAAAAGAACTTGCATGACATCTATTGTCCATCCCTCCCATGGCAGTGGGGTGCTAATGGAAACTACGGGATATTAAGGTTCTCCTTTTAATAAAGAACCGGACCAACGCATTAACACTTGGTGAATACATGATCTCCTCATACTATGGTCATCTCCGGGAGTGGTTCCGGCTACTATCACTCCGGGGTTGCCAGGTTATAACACATAGTAGGTGACTACAACTTGCAAGATAGGATCTAAAACACACATATATTGGCGACAACATAATAGGTTCAGATCTGAAATCATGGCACTCGGGCCCTAGTGACAAGCATTAAGCATAGCCAAGTAGTAGCAACATCAATCTAGAACATAGTGGATACTAGGGATCAATCCCCGTCAAAACTAACTTGATTACATGATAGATCTCATCCAACTCATCACCGTCCAGCAAGCCTATGATGAGATTACTCACGAACGATGAAGAGCATCATGGAATTGTCGATGGAGGAAGGTTGATGATGACGATGGCGACGATTTCCCCTCTCCGCAGCCCAAAACGGACTCCAGATCTGCTCTCCAGATGAAGAACAAGAGGTGGCGGCACCTCCGTATCGTAAAACGTGATGAAACCTTCTCTCTCATTTTTATCCGGGCGAGACGGAAGATATAGAGCTGAGTTTGGGGGCGGTGGTGCCACGTGGGCCCCACAAGCCCTCACGGCACGGCCTAGGGCAGTGGCCGCGGCCCGTGGGCTTGTGGCCCACTGGCACGCCCCCTCCGATGGATCTTTGCGCAGGTATTTTTCTTTTATTCCAGAAAAATTCTCCGTAAATTTTCAGGATATTCTGAGAACTTTTATTTCTGCACAAAAACAACACCATGGCAATTCTGCTGAAAACAACGTTAGTCCGGGTTAGTTCCATTCAAATCATGCAAATTAGAGTCCAAAACAAGGGCAAAAGAGTTCGGAAAAGTAGATACGACGGAGACGTATCAACTCCCCAAGCATAAAGCCTTGCTTGTCCTCAAGCAATTCAGTTGACAAACTGAAAGAGACAAAAGAAAAGCTTTGACGAACTCTGTTTGATCTTGTTGTTGCAACTATGTCTAACTCATAACCAGAATTTCAGCAACATCACAAGCAAACCACATAAGCAAATGACATCTAGGTCTCACGATAAACTCATATCAATGGCATAATCAGCCAGCGAGCAAATAATAATAAATCTCAAACGTCAACACTTCAATCAAAACAACATGAAGCAGTACGAATAGATGGTATCTCGCTAGCTCTTTATGAGACCGCAAAACATAAATGCAGAGCACCTTCAAAGACCAAGGGCTGACTAAACATTGTAATTCAAGGCAATGAAGATCGAGTCACAGTCATACTCAACACAGTTAAAAGCAAAGCATAAAAATGACAGAGGTGCTCTCTAATTGGTGCTTTTGTAAGAGGAGGATGACTCAACAGGAACATAAATAGACAGGCCCTTCGCAGAGGGAAGCATTGATTTGCAGAGGTGCCAGAGCTCAAGCTTTTAAAACACAGATAATAATTTTGGGTGGCATGCTCTCATTGTCAACGCAATGACTTAGAGTTCTCAACATCTTCCATGCTACACATGCTATAGGCGGTTCCCAAACAGAAAAGTAAAGTTTTGACTCCCCAACCACCAATCAATCACACTCCACGGCTAGCCGAATCCTCGGGTACCGTCCATACCAACATCAATCCTGGGGGAGTTTTGTTTGCAATTATCTTTTCGATTTGAGCATGGAACTGGGAATTCCAATTACTGGCCCCTTTCTTGTGAATGATAGTGAATAAACACATATCGAGGATAGCACGCCTAGCATGGAAGATACCAATAGCCCCCTGTCACCACATGAGCGGTTCGGGCATGCAAAACAGATTATTTCTTGAAGGTTTAGAGAGCGGCACATGCAAATTTACTTGGAACGGCAGGTAGATACCGCACATAGGTAGGTATGGTGGACTCATATGGAACAACTTTGGGTTTATGGAGGTGGATGCACAAGCAGTATTCCCGCTTAGTACAAGTGAAGGCTAGCAAAAGACTGGGAAGCGACCAACTAGAGAGCAACAAAAATCATCAAAATGCATTGAGATTAACTAACATTGAGTGCAAGCATGAGTAGGACATAAATCACCATGAACATGAATATCATAGAGGCTATGTTGATTTTTTTTGAACTACATGCGTGAACATGTGCCAAGTCAAGCCACTTGAATCATTCAAAGGAGGACACCATCCTATCATACTACAACATAGTCATCTCAACATTCATGTGGGCATCCAAGACAAACCATTATAAGCTCCTAGCTAAGTAAGCATGGCATAAGCAACTATGATCTCTAAGTTGTCATTGCAAACATGTTTCGCTCACAACAAGGCTGAATCAGGCATGATGAGCTAGTCATATTTACAAAAACAAAATAGATTGAGTTCATACCATCTTTTCCAGGCTCAGTCACTTCATCATATATCGTCATTATTGCCTTTCACTTGCACGACCGAACGATGTGAACAATAATAAGCGTGCTCGTGCATTGGACTAAAGCTGGAATCTGCAGACAAACACAAAGGAGAAGACAAAGTAATATGGCTCTTTGAAAGCTAAACGGGTATGCATGAAAGAACCACTAAACATTGTAACCAATATCTTCTACCTTGACCCAAAGAAAAAGAAAACTATCTACACGGGAAAGCTCCCAGCAAGCAAAAGAAGAAAAATAAAATCTTTTGGGTTTTCTCAAACTAGACAGACACACGAAAAGAAAACGAGAAGAAGAAAATAAACTAGCATGGATGATACAGTGGCAAAGTGTGAACACCGGCTAACAAAGTGAAAGCATAAGCAAGAATGTAAAGTCGGTGAGAACACGTACTCCCCCAAGCTTAGGCTTTTTGCCTAAGTTGGTCTACTCCCAAGGAGGGAAATAACCATTTCCGGGGTACTCCGGAGTGGACTGAGGATGCCACTGCTGTGTGAGCTCTTCTGGCTCCCACAAGTGCCTAGAGGCCATATTACGCATCAAAACTACTTTGGACCAGCTAGAATCAACATGCAAAGCTCAAGAACATGGTCACCAAGGCAGCATAAATACACGGAGTATAAGGCACTAGAGCAAAAACTAATTGGAGGAATGGAGGAGTCACTTACCAAGGAGTAATTTCCCCAAAACAGTTCGGAGAACGGTGATTTGAGCAAAGAGATCGAAAATCCCAACAATAGGAGCAAGAACACGGGTTTGAGCTGCCAAACGATTTTTTCTGGAGGTAGGAGAACCAGATGAGAGCAAGAATGAGTGGAGGGGGTGCCTGTGGGACCCACAAGCCTGGGTTACGCGACCAGAGGGGTGCCCGCGCCTCCAGGGCTTGTGGCCCACTGGTGCAGCCCCCAGACAAGCTCTTCGTCTCAGTATTTTTCAAAAATTCCGGAAAAAATCATACTTGATTTTCAGGACGTTCGAAGAACTTCTCTTTTCGGGGTACTTTTCTACCGGACGCGAAAACAAAAAACAGGGAAAACTAAACTAAATCTATCATTTTTCTTCTAAGCAACCTAAAGGTGAAAACTGGGAACAGAGGTTTGTGACTCCTCGATTCATCCATCTCATGCTCATCGAAAGAAAATCCGTCAATGAGGTTGATCAACTCTCCTCGACAAACCTTTTTGAATCGCAAAAGAGAATAGAGAATTTCCGAATAGTCACTAGGTCACCTCAATGCGGATGTGTATTTCCCCAACAAGCAAATCATACTTCATCTTGACACGAGGAATAGGGCATTCAAAGCTCCCAATAAGAATCGATGAAGTTTTTTCGATAGCATTGATGCAATGTACTCGATAGTGTTTCCTCGGAAAGTGCACCGTGTGCTCATTACCGTTGACATGGAAAGTGACCCTGCAGTTTTTAAAAAGTGTCTTCCGAGGATGACCGCCATGGCATCGTCCTCGGGAATATCCAAGATAACAAAGTCTGTTAAGATGGTGACGTTAGCAACCACAATAGGCACATGCTCGCAAATGCCGATAGGGAAAGCAGTTGATTTGTCAGCCATTTGCAGAGAGATTTTAGTGGGTGTCAACTTATCCAGTTTAAGTCTTTGATAAAGAGAGAGAGGCATAACACTAACACCGGCTCCAAGGTCGCATAAAGCAGTTCTAATGTAGTTGCCTTTAATTGAGCAAGGTATAGTGGGCACACCGGGATCACCTAGTTTCTTAGGAGTTCCACCCTTGAAAGTATAATTAGCAAGCATGGTGGAAATCTCAACCTCAGTTATCCTCCTCTTATTAGTCACAATATCTTTCATGTACTTAGCATACGGAGACATCTTGAGCATATCCGTCAAACGCATTTGCAGAAAGACAGGTCTGATCATTTCAACGAAGCGCTCAAAGTCTTCACATCCTTTTTCTTGGATGGTTTGGGAGGAAAGGGCATGGGTTTCTGAACCCATGGCTTCCTTTCTTTACCATGCTTCCTAGAAGTGAAGTCATTCTTATCGTAACTCTTATTCTTAGGCTGTGGGTTATCAAGATCATGTTCAATCTCCATAGCCTTATCATTGCTAGGTTGAGCATCTTCATGAACATCACTATTGATATTATCATTAGGCTCATGTTCATCACCAGATTGTGTTTCAGCATCAGAGACATCGTTTGGACTATCAGGTGCAACAGCGACATGGTTGCTAGCATGCATGTTCCTATCATCTTTCTTCCTCTTTCTAGGATGACTAGGTGCATCAGTGCTAATTCCTTGAGAATGTTGTTCAATTATCTTCGGATGACCCTCAGGATACAAAGGTTCCTGGGTCATTCTACCGCCTCTAGTGACGACTGTGACAGAATTGTCATTCAACTCATTGAGCAAGTCATTCTAAGCTTTAAGTACTTGTTCTACCTGAGTAGTAACCATAGAGGCATGTTTACTGAGAAGCATAAGATCATTGACATTTCTGTCCACACAAGCACTTAAATGACTAAGCATACGAGCATTATGTTCCAATTGTCTCCTAACATAATCATTGAAACTTTGTTGTTGGGCAACAAAGTTATCAAATTCATCCAGGCATAGGCTAGCAGGTTTATCAAAAGGAATATCACTCTCATCAAACATAAGTAGAGAATTTACTTCTACTACCTCTGTCGGGTTATCGAGACCTTGGATCTCTTTGATAGGTGGTAGATTTTTGACATCTTCAGATTTAATGCCTTTCTCTCGCATAGATTTCTTGGCTTCTTGGATATCTTCAGGATTGAGGAATAGAATACCTCTTTTCTTCGGAGTTGGCTTAGGAGGTGGTTCGGGAATAGTCCAGGCATTCTCATTGCAGAAGATGTTATTCAGTAGAATCTCAGCTTGTTCTACAGTTCGTTCCCTAAAAACACAACCGCCACAACTATCTAGGTGGTCTTTGGAAGCATCAGTAAGTCCATTATGGAAGATATCAAGTATTTCGTTCCTCTCAAGAGGGTGGTCAGGCAAAGCATTCAGTAGCTGGACGAGCCTCCCCCAAGCTTGTGGGAGACTCTCTTCTCCAGCTTGAGCAAAGTTGTATATTTCCTACAAGGCAGCTTTCTTCTTGTGGGCAGGGAAATATTTTTCAGAGAAGTAGTAGACCATATCCTGGGGGCTACGCACACAACCAGGAGCAAGAGAAGTGAACCAAGTCTTAGCATCATCCTTTAGCGAGAAAGGAAACATCTTGAGGAGATAGTAGTGGAGGATCTTTTCCTCACTAGTGAATAGGATGGCTATATCGTGCAGTTTGGTAAGATGGGCTACGACCATTTCAGACTCATAACCGTGAAAAGTATCAGATTCGACTAGAGTGATTAACTCAGGGTCGACAGAGAGTTCATAATCCTTATCGGTCACAAAGATAGGCGAAGTGGCAAACTTCGGGTCGTATTTCATCCTAGTGTTCAGAGATTTTTCTTTCCACTTGTGTAGTAATTTTTCAACATCATAGCTATCCTTACACACAAAAAAGTCCTCAGCTATCTCTCCCTCCATAACATAGCGTGTATCAGGCATAACAAGCAATTCAAACATAGTAGCAGGTTCTACTTCAATAGTATCAGCAGTTTCAGAAGTATCATCACAGCTAGCAGCAACTCTAGCAATTTGTGCATCAAGGGCACCTAGTGGCAAAGCAGTATCAAGTATAGCATCATCAGGCATAGTATCAAGCATATCATCATCAGGCATAGTATCAAGCATAGCATCATCAGGCATAGTATCAAGCATAGCATAATCAGGCATAGTATCAAGCATATCATCATTAGGCATAGTATCAAGCATAGCATCATGGACAGCAGAAGTACCATCATCAAGAACAGGCGACATATCAAGATTTCCAGCAGGAGGTGAAGTCGCAAACTTACTCAAAACTGAAGGTGAATCAAGTGCAGAGCTAGATGGCAGTTCCTTACCTCTCCTCGTAGTGGAACGCAAGATTTTAGTTCTTGGATCTTCCAGATTCCTCATAGCGATCAGCAGACGTCAATCCCAAGTGACTCAGAGAATATAGCTGTGCCTCCCCGGCAACGGCGCTAGAAAAAGGTCTTGATAACCCACAAGTGTAGGGGATCGCAACAGTTTTCGAGGGTAGAGTATTCGACCCAAATTTGTTGATTCGCTCACAAGGGGAAGCGAAAGAGTATTCTCGAGTATTAGCAGCTGAGTTTGTCAGATTCAACCACACCTGAAAGATTAGTGTCTGCAAGCATAGTATCAGTAGCAAAGTAGTATGATAGCAACGGTGTCAGAAACAGATCTGTTGATGGCAGACTATTCCTAACTGTTGTATCAATGGCTCCAGTAAGTTGCACGTGGACGGGGAACTATTCTTCCCCGCCAACGGAGACGAAAAAGGATCTTGCGACAAGTAACAACGGAGTAGCAAGGAACAGCAGTAGCAGCAACAAAGTAACAACAGTAGCAACAGTAGTAGCAAAGTGGCCCAATCCCTTTTGTAGCAAGGGACAAGCCTAGACAAAGTAACGTAGCAAGGACCAGTAGTAAAAGACTCGTAGGCAGTGGATTGGTGATGCATGAGTATACCGGATGTGATTCATCATGTAACATCTATAACACGGAGAGATAAGTAACTAGCTCCCGTTTCTCAATCTAATGTAGGCATGTATTCCGTATGTAGTCATACATGCTTAGGGAAAAGAACTTGCATGACATATATTGTCCATCCCTCCCGTGGCAGCAGGGTCCTAATGGAAACTACGGGATATTAAGGTTCTCCTTTTAATAAATAATTGGACCAATGCATTAACACTTGGTGAATACATGAACTCCCCATACTATGGTCATCTCCGGGAGTGGTTCCGGCTATTGTCACTCCGGGGTTGCCGGGTCATAACACATAGTAGGTGACTACAACTTGCAAGATAGGATCTAAAACAAACATATATTGGCGACAACATAATAGGTTCAGATATGAAATCATGGCAATCGGGCCCTAGTGACAAGCATTAAGCATAGCCAAGTAGTAGCAACATCAATCTAGAACATAGTTGATACTAGGGATCAATCCCCGTCAAAACTAACTCGATTACATGATAGATCTCAT
Organism: Hordeum vulgare subsp. vulgare; assembly: GCF_904849725.1. NCBI lineage: Eukaryota > Viridiplantae > Streptophyta > Magnoliopsida > Poales > Poaceae > Hordeum > Hordeum vulgare. The sequence continues at coordinate 222,222,153 of NC_058523.1, forward strand.
CCAACTCATCACCGTCCAGCAAGCTTACGATGATATTACTCACGAACGATGAAGAGCATCATGGAATTGTCGATGGAGGAAGGTTGATGATGACGATGGCGACGATTTCCCCTCTCCGGAGCCCAAAACGGACTCAAGATTTGCCCTCCAGATGAAGAACAGGAGGTGGCGGCGCCTCCGTATCTCAAAACGTGATGAAACCTTATCTCTGATTTTTTCCGGGTGAGACGGAAGATATAGAGCCGAGTTTGGGGGCGGTGTACATGTGGGCCCCACGAGCCCTCACGACGCGGCCTAGGGGGTGGCCGCGGCCTGTGTGCTTGTGGCCCACTGCACACCCCCTCCGGTGGATCTTTGCGTAGGTATTTCTATTTTATTCTAGAAAATTTCTCCGTAAAGTTTCAGGACATTCCGAGAACTTTTATTTCTGCACAAAAACAACACCATGTCAATTCTGCTGAAAACAGCGTTAGTCCGGGTTAGTTCCATTCAAATCATGCAAATTAGAGTCCAAAACAAGGGCAAATGAGTTTGGAAAAGTAGATACGACGGAGACGTATCAAAAATCACAATAGGAGTAGCCACAAAACTCCTAGACAATATCATGACAAACTACTCTCAGTGGCACACTGAAAGGTCACCTACTAGTAAAAAGGTACACGCTATAGAAGAAATTAACTCGTTGAGTGCTAAGATGGATGAGTTAATGAAATTGTTTGCTAGTAAAGGTGCTCCTTTAGATCCTAATGATATGCCCTTGTCTTCCTTGATTCAGAGTAGCAATGATAGCTTGGACGTTAATTTTGTTGGTAGGAATAATTTTGGCAACAACAATGCTTTTAGAGGAAACTATGTTCCTAGGCCTTTTCCTAGTAATCCCTCTAATAACTTTGGCAACTCCTACCACAATTCTCATTTAAATTACAACAAATTACCCTCCGATCTAGAGAGTAATATCAAAGAGTCCATCAATTCACAAAAGATTTTCAATGCGTCCATAGAAGAAAAACTACTCAAAATTGATGATTTGGCTAGGAGCGTTGATAGAATGTCTATTGATATTGATGCTTTATAAGTTAGATGTGCTCCTCCCAAGATCAATATGGATGAAACTTTGAAAGCTATGCGTGTTTCCATGAATAAGAGTAAAGAAAGAACCGCCCAGATTCGTGCTAGACATGAATGGCTTAAAAAGGTATGTTCTCGTGATGAGAATCACGAAGATCTTAAAGTGCTTGGTGTGACTCCCATTGAATCCTTGTTTTCTAGTGTCAAACCTAATATGAAGGGGCTGGATATGGATCCACCTTGGTTGAAAAACGCCCCAATGATTCGGAGTCTATCTATCTTGATGCTAAAAACATTGAAAGTGGAGTAGAGGATATCAAAACTTTGAGTAGTAATGAAACTACTACTTTGGATTTCATGGAATTCAATTATGATAGTTTCTCTTTGATTGAATGTATTTCCTTGATGCAATCCATGCTAAACTCTCCACACGCTTATAGCCAAAACAAGGCCTTTACCGATCATATCGTCGATGCTATGATAAAATCTCTTGAAGAGAAACTTGAGTTGGAAGTTTCTATTCCTAGAAAGCTTCATGATGAGTGGGAACCTACTATCAAAATCAAAATCAAAAACTATGAATGCAATGCTTTGTGTGATTTGGGTTCTAGTGTTTCCGTGATTCCAAAGTCTTTATGTGATGTTCTAGGCTTTAATGAGATTGAGGAGTGCTCTCTTAATTTGCATCTTGCGGATTCTACTGTTAAAAAACCCATGGGAAGGATCAATGATGTTCTTATTATTGCAAATAGGAACTATGTACCCGTGGATTTCATTGTGCTTGATATTGATTGCAATCCTACATGTCCTATCATTCTTGGTAGATCTTTCCTAAGGACTATTGGTGCTATGATCGATATGAAGGAAGGGAATATTAGATTTCAATTTCCTTTAAAGAAGGGCATGGAGCATTTCCTAGAAAGAAAATAAGATTGCCTTATGAATCCATGATGAGGGCTACTTATGGTTTGAGCACCAAAGACGACGATACGTGATTCTATCACCTTATGCCTTGCTAAGGGCGTTAAACAATAGCGCTTGTTGGGAGGAAACCCAATGAATTTATCCTTGCTTTTTTGCTTTCTGTTTTGTTGCGTCCACACCATCATATTTCTGTAATGATTGTGTCTTTTGTGTTTCTTTTTGTGTTTGAGCCAAGTAAAACCTTTATGACTAGTTTGGTGATGGTTGTTTGATCCTGCTGGAAAAAGATAGAAAATGTTCGCTCACGAAATTATTTTTCATTTTTATCCAGAAATAGATTTTGAGTTTATTCTTTTTTTTGCTGGTTGATATGCCTTTTGCCGAAACTGTCATAATTGTTCAGAATTTTTGAGATACCAGAAGTATACGAAGTATACAGATTGCTACAGACTTGTCTGTTTTTGACAGATTCTATTTTTGTTGTGTTGGTTGCTTGTTTTGATGAAATTATGGATAGTATCGGGGGGTACTAGCCATGGAAAAGTGAGAATACAGTAATCTAACACCAATATAAATAGAAATCAAGTTTGCTACAGTACATCAAGTGTGGTAGTTTGTTTTCTTGTGCTAATGATATCACGAGTTTCTGTTTAAAGTTTTGTGTTGTGAAGTTTTCAAGTTTTGGGTGATGTTCTCATGGACAAAGGGATAAAGAGTGGAAAGAGCTCAAGCTTGGGGATGCTCAAGGCACCCCAATCCAAATTCATGGACACCAAAAATCCTAAGCTTGGGGATGCCCCAGGAAGGCATCCCCTCTTTCGTCTTGAATCCATCGGTAACATTACTTAGAGCTATATTTTTATTCACCACATGTTATGTGTTTTGCTTGGAGCGTCTTGTATCGTAGGAGTATTTTCTTTCTGTTCTGTCACAATCATCCTTGCTGCATACCTTTTGAGAGAAACAAGCACTCATCATGATTTTGCTAGAATACTCTTTGAGCTTCGCTTATATCTTTTGAGTTAGGCAATTCAGCTCACATGTGCTTCACTTAGATCTTTTAGAGCATGGCGGTGTCATATTTTGGAGAAACAAGAACTCTCGATCTTCACTTATATCTTCTTGAGAGTGATCTCTCTAAGTAACTTGGTAGTTGGCTTATGCTATGAAAGTAGTCCCAAAGGTGATAGGAATCCAAAGAGGATACAATGAAACTTCCATCTTCTTGTGCATTGATTAGAGAGAGAAGTTTGATTACTCTCAATTAGTTTTGAGATATGGATTTGGTGATACTAAGAGTTATGTTAGTAGGGTGTTGTGAATCTAGAAATACTTGTGTTGAAGTTAGTGATTCCCGTAACATGCACGTATGGTGAACCGCTATGTTAGGAAGTCGGAGCATAATTGATCTATTGATTGTCATCCTTTGTGTTGCGGTCGGGATCGCGCGATGGTTAACACCTCCCAACCCTTCCCCTAGGAGTATGAATTTAACACTTTGTTTGGATTACTAATAAAAACTTTCACAATAAGTATGTGAGTTCTTCATGACTAATGTGAGTCCATGGTATAGATGCACTTTCACCTTCCTCCATTGCTAGCCTCTTTAGTGCCGTGCAACTTTCGCCGGTGCACAAACCCACCATATGCCTTTCTCAAGACAGCCACCATACCTACCTACTATGGCATCTTCATAGCCATTCCGAGATATATTGCCATGCAACTCCCACCGTTCCGTCTCATGACTTGTGCCGTCACTTTCATATTGCCATTGCATGATCGTAAGATAGCTAGCAAGTCATACGCCAAGCTAGATCGTTGCACATCCCGGTACATTGCCGGAGGCATTTCCTATAAGAGTCATCATTGTTCTAAGCATTGAGCTTTGAGTAAATTAAAGTGTGATGATCATCATTATTAGAGCATTGTCCCATGTGAGGAAATAAAAAAAAGAGGCCAAAGCTGCCCACAAATATATATATATATATATATATATATATATATATATATATATATATATAGGGAAAGAGGCCAAAGAGCCCAAACAAAAAAAGAAGATAGAAAAAGAGAGAAGGGACAATGCTACGTCCTAGGGGGAGGCTGATGACGTGATGGCCACGTCCTAGTGCTGAATCAGACGCGGGGATGGCCCTCGACCTCCTGGACATCTCCGATGGAGGGTGGAAGACCATCGATGGTGACGGCAACAAGGGGGAGGCTGGCGAGTCGCTGCTCCTTCTCTCTAAACTTCAGTCTTGCAGAGACTTACCTACAGGGGAAGGAGAAATGGAGAGGGATAAGAGAGGGAAGGTGGCGGCGGCTTGGAGGTGCCATAGGAGGGGTGTGGAGGCCGAGGGGGTTAAAAAGGCCAGGGCAACAGGAAGGCCTGCCCACCTTGGCCATGGCGGGGGCTCTACTCGCTCTCTTTGTGAGAGGGAGCTGGAAAGGGGAGGAAGAAGGTGACACATTGGGTTGCTGGCAGGTGGGGCCGTGCAGTGCCTAGCTGAAAAGGAGAGAACGCGAGGAGGCTGCAAGCTGCTGCTGGGCTGCGCCTTTCTCTCTCTCAAAATAAAACAACAAGGAATTCCTATTTGTTTTAAAAACTGCTGGAACGAAATTCAAACCCCCTAGTTTTGAAAAGAGGTGGAGGAAAAGAAGTATATTTGAACTCCCAAAATTTCCCTCAGTTTTATAGAAAAACTAGGGCTTTTAGAGAAAATAAAATAAATACCTTTAAATACCATAAGGCATTGGTTTTTCAAAAACTACCAGAAGAAAAACCCCACATAAATGCTAAGTAATACATCCGCAATTTGTAACTGAATATTAGGGGAAGATCCAACATTTTTATTTGGCCACAACAGAAACTTTTATCACAGCTCCCAAAATAAAAGAAGAAGAGAGTTTTCCTACTATTTGATGCAACAAGGGTGTTGCAAGGCCTGAAACCACACATGAGCACACTCACATCACATGGTACAAGCACACACACAAGAAACAAGAGAAGAAGAACATGCTATGTTGCCATGATGCCATGATGCAACAAGGGAAGGCAGCAAAACTCATTTCATTTCAAACACAACATGCCAAGTTGGAAGGTGACATACATGGAAAGGTTACATAAAAGGAAAGGGGTGCACTGGGGCTGTTACAGGCTGACTCCCCCTGGTATCCTGAATGCTAAACTTTCACATCCGGTAGTGCATCACTAAACATTACCGTAGCTAAAGTGCCATCTCACAGGTAACTAACATAGCCGTGCCAGGACTTGCGGGCAAATTTTCTCTGTGCCAAACACGCGAGTGGAGATGAGCAGTATTTATTGGGCATGTGGAACGAAATAGTCACGCCCACACGTGTGAGCAGTTTTAATACCCACACACGCTCAGTGTGGGCTGTCACGTGCATACGTCACACATGATGCATGGACAAATGTCTAACATGCCACGCGTGCGATGAATATCGAAACCTTTTTTTAGAAAACAAGCGTCAGACCTGTATATGCTTTAAGTGACATAGAATCGATGTGGTTATAGAGCAACTCTAGCAGGTTCGACAAAACGACAGCTTCCTAAATGCAATGAAGAGCTCTCTTATGATTTTATCTTTTTGAGGTTGCCGAGGTAATATGCAATTTAGGTTTTCCCCCTTCATTTACGCCGCCACCATCCTCCTCTTTGTGACAGTGTCCAACATATATAATTATTCATGGAATCGCACATGAGCAAACGAGCGTCCACTTCCCCAGAACTAGGCCTATTATTTTCGCATTTACGACACGGACAACGTAACTCTTTGGACAACATAACATTTTGTGCCCCTTCGTTTCATGTGTTCGAAGGCAAATACTAAGGACACACGTTTGGTTCCCATAAAATCGTAACCAGGCCCGTTGAACGCATATTTTTCTTATGTTGAATTGTTTGGTTTATTTGTGTATATACTGATGGGCCTGCATCGCACAATTTTTAAAGCATCTAGGCGTGGCTCAGTGGTAAGTACGGAACCGATAGTTTCTAAGGTGTCTGGCCCGAACAATGCTCTCGAGTGCACGTGGGTGACTCTGCCTGTGGTTGTTTGCAAATAATCAGCCTCTTAAGAGCATGGTTAACAGGCGAGCTGCTGGCTATAAGACATTCCAATGTCATCTATAGCCCATCTTATAGCCAATATGTACAATATTTGATTATAAGAGTGTACTATTTTTTATTATATGGCCCACCTTTCACTCTCACAAAGTGCCTAGTAGTACGTGCTAGAGCTGGCTCTTAACTAAGAGCCCGTTTACCTTCTCTCTCCTATTCTCTTTCCTCCAACTAAACAAAATTATACTAGTTTATTTTTTATAGCCTGCTCACGCAGCTCTATTGTACTTACTCTAACAGCATTGACGCAACCCGCCACCACCATTGACTGCGCAAGGCTCGCCTCCCATCCCATCGCCTTTCTCCTGATCCGCCAGGGTTCTCTTCGGTGTTCTCAATCAGATTTAGGAGGATGAGCGTGAGAGGAGGATGACAGGGCAAGCTTGTGCGCCGCCACGGGGGTGTCTCGGCAGGCCACACGGTGGACCTCGCTCGCTCGCACCAGCGACTCACCTACCTCCGGTGACGGCTTCCACAACCTCCCAATGAAAATCGCATAAAGACCTCCACATCCACAATGACTTCCGTGACGTGAATCATGCCGGGCCCCACGCAATCGCCGCCTCCACCCCCAAATCTACACCGCATCAGTACAATTCAAACCCCAACACCGCTCTCGCCAACCCGCGTGCCGTAATGATCGATATTGAAAGGGGAGACACCGCCGCCGCGAAATCCCTCTTGTTGCAGTTTGATCCAAGCGAATACCATGTGGCTGTGGTGGGTCTTCTCCTCCTCGTGACTTCAAGCCGCCCTCGATTCTTCTTAAACAGAGGGCCCTGCTCCACGACGATGGCACATGCGTGGCTCCTCATCACAACAGCGACTCCACGACCTGTTCTCGACGGCCACCCGCGGCGTGGTCGTGTCACGTAGGCCACCCATGCCATGACCGAGCCCCCGCCAATGTGTTAGCAGCAGCAGGACCTGTTGGGCAGCCTGGTCACAGTGCTGAGCGACATGCGATAGTGGCGACGACTTCAGCCGGTAACCTTCACGCGACTTTGTGTCATGGTGCTTTACGCCGCTGCTATAATCACTCAGTTAAGTGTAGTTGTTAATTCCTGATCACTCCTTGTATTTGCTAAACTTGTCTCCACTCAGCCTTCACATTTTCCTCCTCTCAATCAGGCTCCGCTCACCCAAACAACCAAATATGTCTTAATAATGTGTTTGGTTGCATTCTTGTCTCGACATAGTTGTTTCCTCTTCATGCATGCTCATCTGAGAACACCTTCTCATGCATGCTCTCTTCATGCAGCTCCTAGTATATCTGTGTTAAGCTAGTGTTAACTCATGCATCCTTCACACACTCTACCAAAGACCCAAAAGTGGACCGAGAATGGAACTTTTGGATTCATGCACCCTTCATATACCCTACCAAACACACCCTAAGAACCCTTTTGTACTTTTAATTGTTATACCGCTCGATCCCTAAAGTTAAAACCAATGTGTACATGAATGCATATGGGACATAGAAAGTTTTGGCATGACCTTTGCTAACAAGTGACACGATTGAGTTTGTCATAAATTTGACAACTTGAAGAAGATTCAGCATTTCGTCAAAACACTGGCTACTCATGCATATATCCTGATAAAATAAATACAACCACACTATATGTATAATACGTTGCCGCTCGCAATGATGACAAGCATTTCCACGAGAATTATAGTACACTTCATTACATTCAAGAATGAGGCTACCATCAAAGAGAGACCGTTTGAGCTAGACGTGTATAACTCCATTGAAAGGGAGGGACCCCTATGCATACATATAGTGTGACGTAGCTAGTAATGAAGATGGAGATCACCCAAGAGAACTTGGGGAAAATGAAGTTAATTGGGCACTAATAAAGTAGGTGAAAGTGCTATTTATCGAGTAGAGGGGGGTGAATAGGCGATTTTTATGAAAAGCTTTGAAGCAATATATTTATTCGAAGTGAGCGGAATAAACTTAGGACCAGAAAGGAATAACAGTCAAGGAACTAGGCAATGCATGCTATAAGATGAAGACATTCACACAAGTATGGCATAGTCATCAGGCAAACAAAAGTGAATCAAAGATACACTTAAGCAATACGAAGACAAATGCAAATCAGATGAGTGTCTTTGATGAATGTTTTCACACAATAACTAGCACGTAATGGCTTCACAATACTAAACAATATGTAAAGGAGTGGAAAGATAGAACCTATTTCTTGACGAAGATACATGATTTGTTGGACCAGTTTCAGTTGCTGTGACAACTGTACGTATGGTTGCGGAGGCTGAGATTTAACTCTAAAGACCTCGTATTCACCTTATTCCCCTTGAGACAAGGTCACTTAGATCCTGCCCAATTACTCTAGTAAGTCTTCATGGTAGACTTCTAAAACCTTCACAAACCCGGTCACCTGGCAATCCACATGACTCTTGGATGCTCTAGACCATGACGCCTAATCGTCTAGAAGATCATTCTCTTCAAGCGTAATAAGTCTTCGGTTATCTCAGAATAGAATGACTTAGATGATGCGCAAACACTCCGTCTCTAAGTGTTAGGGTTTATCCTCGTAGGATAGATCTCTCTCTCTCTCAATTTATTCGAGGTGGGTTGCTCCAAAATGACAACAACAGTATAATAACTCTAAGCAGCCACCAATTTGATGGAGGGGGTGGACTATTTATAGCCAAATGCAACCCAATGTGATATGACCGAAATAACTCTGGGTCTATGGCCAACCGACATGTGTCACAAGAGTTAGATTTCAACGACTCACGTGGCACTATTACTTGAGCTACAAGCAATGATGACGCAACTAACTATGGAAGAGATTTCCTATCATTGTCTTTAGTTGAAGATATAGGTGTTTGGGCTAAGCATCACGTCAACTTGTGATTTCAATCACTTAGGCCCCACTTAATAGTAAGGCAATTCATGTGACTCACAAAAGAAGAAATGAAACTACCAAAAGACCCCGTCTTCGTGTTTCATTAGCGTATATATTTGAGCGCCACCATTGGCTTCAACTATATTCAGTGTCTTCAGATATTTTTAGGGGTCATCTTCAAGGTTAAACTGAATCTCGAAGGATTTTTATCTGTGTTATCCTATGAAATCTCACAAACACATTAGTCCCTTAACCATGTTTGTCTTCAATACCCCCAAATCAACAAGGGGTGTAACTAGATGCACTTATAGTAGGATAGAGATATCTACTTAATTTGTCACATGGGAGAGCTTAGGGTGGGACACTAATTAATCTTATATATCTAATAGGATGTGCGGAGTGAGAGAGGCTAGCTAGATAGTTACATAGAAGTGAGAGAGGAAGAATAAGTGAGGGAGATGAAGAAATGAGGAAAGAAGAAAGTTGGTGAGACCACTCTCCAAGTCAATAGTAGTTGGTCCTGTTGTACATATCACAGGTGTGCACCTTGTCACACATGTCACAAACAATATTGACATTAGCAACTCATGAGTTGGGCCCATAGGCGTGCTAGGAACAAGTCATTAGCAGTGCATGGCGGTTATACACCTACACGTGCACTGCCACCAACATGCGATTTTGCACATGCCGCAAGTACCCTCTTAGTGGTGGCGTTCGGGTCTTCGATGATGCCGCTATACTTAGCTAGAATACCCACAACGTGTCATTTTAAGGATAGTCAGTCCTAGTAGAAAAATCCTATAAGCGGTTTCACTACTATTGCTCTTAGAAAATTAAAAAGCTATATTATACAAACTATTAGTGTCCGTACATTCAATATTTGGGGAACACACACTTTTTTAGGGGTTGAGGAGCTATTGGCGTACAACAATTTATGGGACCTGGACACGCCCCTTTCTGGTTCGGTGAGGGGGAACGTCACACACAAAGAGAAGCAAGAACCAAAATCTGCACGCAGAGGTTCTACCCAGGTTAGGGCCGTAAAGATGCATAACACCCTACTCCTGCTTGGAGTTGGATTATTTGTCTAAGTCTTGAATTACAGAGAGCGCAACCCTTGTAGGCAAGGTGCTCGAAGGTGCCGCTAGCTACTGTAAATGGATGAGGTTGTGAATCCTTCTAATGGATGCCATGGGCCTCCTTTTAAAGTGTAAGGGGTCACCAACAGTGGTAGAAAGGTAGATGCATGCTGACGATATCCACATTGTTGTCATATAGCTAATTATCGTGACATAGGATAAAGGAATTAAATGCGTTGTTAGGTGCCATGCCTATCTTGATGACGGGAAGGGATCCTGTTCTAGTTGCACTGTCGGCCCAACTACCTTTTATTACCATGCCACGTGTGTGGACAGGTGTCAATAAAGGCATTATTCATGCGGTGATTCACCAAATGACCCAACAACCCTTACCTAAGCTCCTGCACGCCCACCACATGACGGAAAATCTCTATGCTCTCACCACCTGTCACTAGATTGGTGACGAGTAGGTGTGATTGGAGCGCGCGGGGTCTTTTATGTTGCTGCACCCTCAGCATGCCGTCTGTGTGGGGTCTCCTCATGGGAAGGTCCACTCCCTGGGAACCTGGGTCTAGGGTTTAGGATAATGAGGTTGGGAAGACCTTTAGTATTTCTTCATGACCTGCCTGGAGGTCTTCTTCGCGGTATTAATCCACCATGTCATGAGTGCTTTGGGTGGATCCATCCTTTGCTATGCCCCCTGGCACGGAGGCTGCACTTGCCGGTGCATAGTGATACATCTCCAACATATCGATAATTTATGAAGTATTCATGCCATATTTTCCTATGTTCACTATACTTTTATATGGTTTTGATGCACTTTATATGATTTATTTAGAACTAACCTGGACTGACGATGTTTTGAGCAGAGTTACCGTGTGGGAACCCCGACTAGCAAGTCGAGTTCGCCGTGCCCAGTGACCCCAAGGATCAATGTTCACTGAACACAGATACTGAATAATAGAGTCTTACATCCAAGTACCGAAATTATTACATCAAACGACCAGAAGGTCGGGTTCAAGAGCAAGGCCTAAAGACAATTAAAAAGATACATCGAGTAGCGGAAACTCGTAAGGGCTAAGCGGTGCCCATGCCATCAAGCCTACACCGACAAGCATTCTGACTTGGAAGCGTCCTAGATCGCAGGTTCGTGTCCGACGGTGTACTCGTCGCCAAACTCCGGTCCTTCCATGTTTGGTCAATAATATAACCAGTGGCAAGCCAATGAGTACTTTGAATGTACTCGCAAACAGCCCATGATATGAACATTTATAGTGAAGAATAACATGTAACATGTATCTTAGGTGGAATGCAATTTGGTGGGATGTTCAGGTATACGCAACAAGTTAAAGAACTACTCTTGAAGAACAGGTTACAGATATCGACATATCTGACAAGGGTTGAACACACCGGGTTCACCCTATATGCCAAGTCATCGGACTTGTCATAATCTCAATGTATTAATGAGGGCTAAACCATCCGGTTTTACCCTATATGCCAAGTCATCGAACTTGGTCATATTATTGTGATTATCATAACAACACCTTTTTAAACACCACACTCACATACTTGGTTTATGCGGAAACGCTGGACGTAGTTTAAGCAGCACCACCCAACTGTTCTTGACCGTGTACACGGCTATTCGAATAGTTTACACTCTGCCGAGGTAGTACGCTGGACCCACGAGAAACGGGAAACTTTTGTGTCATCCACGACTCGCGGTATATCACGTATACCCGAGGTAAGTACCCGATCATCATCTTTCCCCTGACGATACTAGAAAAAGAGGTCCACTCGATTGGTACCCAGCCCACATGTTGTACGTCTTACGAGCACCGACTCTGGACTGTAACAACCATGCAGGGACCAACGGTGTGCCTGGAACTCATAATAATGGCATAGTCATCCTACCTGGCACGACCCCATCACGAGAGTGACACCGATCACTCCCGCCACTAGTAATGTGGCTCTTTGCTAGTACTGACCAGAGTAATCAACAAAGCCCCGTCCCATAAAGGGGTATCATGGTCGTACTGCTAAGGTTGGGACGGTCGACACATCATAAATCTAATCCCATTTCCAAAACCACACACGCGAAATACCCGGTGCATCACTTCACCAAAAGTGATCACCAACTCATCAACACCCTCGGGCATTAGTGGCACCCGACGGGGTTTTCATAAACTCTTTATTTAACTCATCATCATGCTTGTCATAATATGCTTTTACTTTACTTGTCAACATGGTAATAACATGACCCTCAAGGGTCAATCTCAATGCAATGATCTTACTCTACTAGTCAACATGACAGTAGCATGACCCTCATAGATGGTAGGGTCAAGCTCATCATGTTTGTGCTCCGAGGAGCCATATGAATAACATAACTATCATGCAAGTGCTTCGATGAAGCCTTCGGTACCATCCCATCAATGATGAACCGGCACTGTGATCACATGCAACGGGAAAATACCAACTATACTAGCATGCAACAATGTGTGTGCTCAAGTCATGGTCAAAGGGCTGCTTGCCTTGGTGAGCTAGGTATCCGGGGTCTTCGAGGTCTTCCACTCCGGATCCTCCGTCACTCGGTAACTCTACCGTCGAGAAAGGAATAAATAAATAATAGCTCACACCAAAACAGATCACAAGGTGCTTTTAAAAATGTTGCAAAGTTTGAATAAATTCAGTTTATTATATTGGAAAATGTTTCCTATGGTTTTTATTAGCTAAGCATATTTATTTAAAAGCAAACAGAAGCAAACAAATGCTTTTAATATCATTTTATTATACCAAAATAGTTTCTGTTTTTGATAAATGTCAAACTCTACAGAATCAATTACTACACATTTTTAGAAATTTGCGGGTGGAAGAATCATATTTTTCTACTCGCTAAATATTTTTATAAAAATCATTTAAGCTGCAGGTTAAAAATAAAAGAAAAAGGCCAGGGGGGAAGACCCAGCCGGCCCAGCCAGCAGACCGGCCACCAGGCGCACGCGGGCCAGGTTCAAACCTGACCTGCGGGCCCCTAGGGTCAGTGTCAGCGGCTGCGCGCGCTGGCTGCCCCAGGACACCGACAGGTGGGCTCCACCTGTCGGGTCCTTCTCCTACCTCCAGCCAGAGAGGTGGAGACGGACGCCGGCGAGGCTACCGTTGTCCTTAGGCCAATCTAGGAGCGGGAATGGGTCCCTCGTTCCTCCGCCTACCTGCTCGTGGTCGGTACGTCACGGGAGGTGGTCTGGGTCGCCGGCGACGAGGTGACCGTGGCGGAAGGGTTTCGGGTTGGTGTCGAGCTAGTGGCTAGGGGCACGGATTCGCTCGGGGAAGTTGGGGGAAATGATCATGGCGTCAACGTGAGTGCCATGGGAGGTCGGGCAGCGGAGGAGCCGGCGTGTAGCCGGAGATCAACCGGAGCTCCGAGGCGGAGGGGCCTCGGTCGATCTCGAGCACCGGGGCTGCGTGCTCGATTGGGCGGCTAGGGGGAGTCTAGTGGTTGTGCTGAAGCTGCCTGGAGGGTGCTGGGGTGCCGGGGGGACCTATTTATAGGCCAGCAATGGTGAGCCGACTCGGGCGCGCCGGTGAGTCATAGTGGCACGCGTTCGTGCACAGTGAGGTGCTGGCCGCAAAACCACGGGTTCGGGACGTGGTTTAGGACCTCCTGGTGCATCGGCCGTAGAGGGAAAGCAAGTGGGGTCGAGCCGCAGCGACCGTGCATGCTCGGCCGCGTCGGGCGCGCGCGGGGACGCGTCGCCTGAGCTCTTGCGCGAGGGGAGGGGGTCCCTGGTGGTAGCTTTGCACTGAATGGATGTCAGGGGAGCGTTTGGACATTATTAGGGAGGTTGGGATAGGCCGGGGCGACGTCCCCTTGCTGGAGGCTCTCTGCAGCGCGCCCAGAGCGCAGTTTTGGCATTCCACGGCATGCTGGCGCGCTCTGGGGCACTTGGGACGTTTCTTCCATGTCCTGAGTGATGCTGGGAGTGTGCCTAGTCGTTGTGTGTTAGTGGGAGCACGAGCTGGTCCAAGGAGGCAAGGAACACTAGTGTTGCTAGTACTGGCCTGCGGCTCAAATTGAAGATCTTGTCACTTGTGCTTGGAGTTGGGGATGGGCTGGTTGACTGGGTGCTCAGGGTGTTCTGGGGCTCTAACTCACTAAGTTTGGGGCCTTGCCATTGGGTAAAACAGTGGCTAGGAGGGTTTTTACCTTCCTGTCAATAGGTGTTCGACAGTGGTTTGGGGTGCTTCCACTCCACCACTGGAACTAGAACTTAACAAGTTTGGTCTTGGGGTAAAAACATGGGGTTTCACCAAATTTGAGCTCCATTGAACAAGTTTAGCTTTGTAAACTTGAAAATGCCTCAAAACGACCAGTACTGTCCTTTACAAAGGAAGTGTGGCCAATCAGAGTCTCACAAATCCCATCTTTGGTGTGGAGTCCTCATTTGGGGTGTCTAACACTTGTGCAAAGTGTCAGCTCCATAGGAGAAACTTTGCAATGTAGAGTTGTTCCAACTCTTCTCTGGACAGAGAGGGTTTTGGGCTCATTAGGTGCACTTCCCCACCTTGGATCAGGGTGATATTTTATGTGAGCACCTAATATGGCTTGGGAGGGCTCCTGTAATTTTATGGGACTTTATTGAGATCATTTCCTTTGGAAACATCTCAAAAAGCTAAAACAGATAGAAATGGTTTTCAGGGTTTTACTCAAATAATAATAATATAAAATAGGGTTGAAAATCTTATATATGGAAAATATATGTCCTTCTGAGCTTCCATGAATTTACTCAGAATTTTCTAAGGCAGGAAAGCAATTTTCCTTGTGGGAATATCATTCGTGGCCTTAGAAACAGACATAATTATAAAATAGGAAAATAATATTTTAAATCACCAACTAATGTTTTTAATGAATGAAAATAATATTTGGATCAGTTCACCAACTTTGGTTGGAAGTGCCACTTGGCTTCATGAGCTAGTAGTGTATCCCAACATGATGAAGGTGATCTTGATATAAAGGAAAAATGATTTTTGAAGACAGCAAAATAATAAGTTTTTCATGGGTTTGAGTCATCAAGCAAGCAATAATTCACTCATACAAGGGCTGACATTGCACTCACAACATTATTTGAAAAAGTTTTAACAAGCTCTGATTTTTGCAACATAAAAATACTTGTGGTGAAAAACAGGGTGTGACAGACCTATCCCTCTTAGAAGAATCTCGTCCCCGAGATTCCTAAGCTAAGCGTTAAATAGCTCGGGAAATTCTGATCGGAGATAGTCTTCACGTTCCCATGTGGCTTCTGCTTCGTTATGGTTGCTCCACTTAACTTTGAAAAACTTGATGGTGCGGCTTCTGGTGCAACGTTCGGCTTCATCCAAAATGCGGATCGGTTTCTCGCGGTAGGTAAGGTCCGGTTGAAGGTCAATAGCTTGATGATCAATGTCCTTGTAAAGATCGGGACGGTTCGGCACTTGTAAACACTTCCAGAGCTGTGACACGTGAAACACGTTGTGCACACCCGAAAGCTCAGGAGGTAGCTCCAACTGATTGTTGGAATTATGCCCTAGAGGCAATAATAAATGTATAGTTATTATTATAATTCCTGTATCAAGATAATAGTTTATTATCCATGCTATAATTGTATTGAATGAAGACTCATTTACATGTGTGGATACATAGACAAAACACCGTCCCTAGCATTCCTCTAGTTGGCTAGCCAGTTGATCAATGATAGTCAGTGTCTTCTGATTATGAACAAGGTGTTGTTGCTTGATAACTGGATCACGTCATTGGGAGAATCACGTGATGGACTAGACCCAAACTAATAGACGTAGCATGTTGATCGTGTCATTTTGTTGCTACTGTTTTCTGCGTGTCAAGTATTTATTCCTATGACCATGAGATCATATAACTCACTGACACCGGAGGAATGCTTTGTGTGTATCAAACGTCGCAACGTAACTGGGTGACTATAAAGATGCTCTACAGGTATCTCCGAAGGTGTTAGTTGAGTTAGTATGGATCAAGACTGGGATTTGTCACTCCGTGTGACGGAGAGGTATCTCGGGGCCCACTCGGTAATACAACATCACACACAAGCCTTGCAAGCAATGTAACTTATTGTAAGTTGCGGGATCTTGTATTACGGAACGAGTAAAGAGACTTGCCGGTAAACGAGATTGAAATAGGTATGCGGATACTGACGATCGAATCTCGGGCAAGTAACATACCGAAGGACAAAGGGAATGACATACGGGATTATACGAATCCTTGGCACTGAGGTTCAAACGATAAGATCTTCGTAGAATATGTAGGATCCAATATGGGCATCCAGGTCCCGCTATTGGATATTGACCGAGGAGTCTCTCGGGTCATGTCTACATAGTTCTCGAACCCGCAGGGTCTGCACACTTAAGGTTCGACGTTGTTTTATGCGTATTTGAGTTATATGGTTGGTTACCGAATGTTGTTCGGAGTCCCGGATGAGATCACGGACGTCACGAGGGTTTCCGGAATGGTCCGGAAACGAAGATTGATATATAGGATGACCTCATTTGATTACCGGAAGGTTTTCGGAGTTACCGGGAATGTACCGGGAATGACGAATGGGTTCCGGGAGTTCACCGGAGGGGGGCAACCCACTCCGGGGAAGCCCATAGGTATTTGGGGGGGTCACACCAGCCCTTAGTGGGCTGGTGGGACAGCCCACCAATCCCCTATGCGCCAAGAAAGAAAATATCAAAGGAAAAGAAAAAAAAAGGGAAAGGTGGGAAGGGGGAAGGACTCCCTCCCACCAAACCAAGTAGGACTCGGTTTGGGGGGGGGGGGAGAGTCCTCCCCCCTGGCTCGGCCGACCCCTTGGGGTTCCCTTGGACCCCAAGGCAAGGTCCCCCTCCCTCCTCCTATATATATGGGGCTTTTAGGGCAGATTAGAGACGACTTTCTCACGGCTGCCCGACCACATACCTCCATAGTTTTTCCTCTAGATCGTGTTTCTGCGGAGTTCGGGCGGAGCCCTGCTGAGACAAGATCATCACCAACCTCCGGAGCGCCGTCACGCTGCCGGAGAACTCTTCTACCTCTCCGTCTCTCTTGCTGGATCAAGAAGGCCGCGATCATCGTCGAGCTATACGTGTGCTGAACGCGGAGGTGCCGTCCGTTCGGTACTAGATCGTGGGACTGATCGCGGGATTGTTCGCGGGGCGGATCGAGGGACGTGAGGACGTTCCACTACATCAACCGCGATCTCACATCGCTTCTGCTGTACGATCTACAAGGATACGTAGATCACTCATCCCCTCTCGTAGATGGACATCACCATGATAGGTCTTCGTGCGCGTAGGAAATTTTTTGTTTCCCATGCGACGTTCCCCAACAGTGGCATCATGAGCTAGGTTCATGCGTAGATGTCTTCTCGAGTAGAACACAAAAGGTTTTGTGGGCGGTGATGTGCGTTTTGCTGCCCTCCTTAGTCTTTTCTTGATTCCGCGGTATTGTTGGATTGAAGCGGCTTGGACCGACATTACTCGTACGCTTACGAGAGACTGGTTTCATCGTTACGAGTAACCCCCTTTGCTCAAAGATGACTGGCAAGTGACGGTTTCTCCAACTTTAGTTGAATCGGATTTGACCGAGGAGGTCCTTGGATGAGGTTAAATAGCAACTCATATATCTCCGTTGTGGTGTTTGCGTAAGTAAGATGCGATCCTACTAGATACCCTTGGTCACCACGTAAAACATGCAACAACAAAATTAGAGGACGTCTAACTTGTTTTTGCAGGGTATGATTGTGATGTGATATGGCCAATGATGTGATGTGATATATTGGATGTATGAGATGATCATGTTGTAATAGAAATATCGACTTGCACGTCGATGGTACGGCAACCGGCAGGAGCCATAGGGTTGTCTTTATACTAACATATGTGCTTGCAGATGCGTTTACTATTTTGCTAGGATGTAGCTTTAGTAGTGATAGCATAAGTAGCACGACAACCCCGATGGCGACACGTTGATGGAGATCATGATGATGGAGATCATGGTGTGGCGCCGGTGACAAGAAGATCGTGCCGGTGCTTTGGTGATGGAGATCAAGAAGCACGTGACGATGGCCATATCATGTCACTTATGAATTGCATGTGATGTTAATTCTTTTATGCACCTTATTTTGCTTAGAACGACGGTAGCATTATGAGGTGATCTCTCACTAAAATTTCAAGACGAAATTGTGTTCTCCCCGACTGTGCACCGTTGCTACAGTTCGTCGTTTCGAGACACCACGTGATGATCGGGTGTGATAGACTCAACGTTCACATACAACGGGTGCAAAACAGTTGCGCACGCGGAACACTCGGGTTAAGCTTGACGAGCCTAGCATGTGCAGACATGGCCTCGGAACACATGAGACCGAAAGGTCGATCATGAATCATATAGTTGATATGATTATTATAGGGATGCTTACCACTGAAACTACTCTCGACTCACGTGATGATCGGACTTGGGATAGTGTAAGTGGATCATGAACCACTCAAATGACTAGAGAGATGTACTTTTTGAGTGGGAGTTTAGCATATAATTTGATTAAGTTGAACTCTAATTATCTTGAACATAGTCTAAGACCACTTTGAATATATTTGTGTTGTAGATCATGGCTCACGCAAGTGTCATCCTCAATTTTAATACGTTCCTAGAGAAAGCTAAGTTGAAAGATGATGGAAGCAACTTTGTAGACTGGGCTCGTAATCTTAAGCTAATCTTACAAGCTGGAAAGAAGGATTATGTCCTTAATGCTGCGCTAGGAGATGAACCACCCGCTACGGATGATCAGGATGTTAAGAACGCTTGGCTAGCACGTAAGGAGGACTACTCAATAGTTCAATGTGCAGTCTTGTATGGCTTAGAGCCGGGACTTGAACGTCGCTTTGAGCGTCATGGAGCATTTGAGATGTTCCAGGAGTTGAAGTTTATCTTTCAGAAGAACGCCCGGATCGAGAGGTATGAGACCTCCGAAAAATTCTATGCTTGCAAGATGGAGGAAAGCTCGTCTGTCAGTGAACATGTGCTCAAGATGTCTGGGTACTCAAACCGTCTAGCTGAACTAGGGATTGAACTCCCGCAAGAAGCTATCACTGACAGAATCCTCCAATCACTGCCGCCAAGCTATAAAGGCTTTGTGTTGAACTACAACATGCAAGGGATGAACAAGTCTCCCGGCGAGTTGTTTGCGATGCTGAAAGTCGCAGAGTCTGAACTCCGTAAAGAACATCAAGTGTTGATGGTGAGCAAGACCACTAGTTTCAAGAGAAACGGCAAAGGCAAGAAGGGCAATTCGAAGAAGAGCGGCAAGCCTGTTGCCAATCCGCCGAAGAAACCCAAGGCTGGACCTAAGCCTGAAACAGAGTGCTTCTGTTGCAAGGGTATGGGTCACTGGAAGCGCAATTGCCCCAAGTATCTGGCAGATAAGAAGGCGGGCAAAGAAAAATCAGGTATATTTGATATACATGTTATTGATGTGTACTTAACCAGCTCTCGTAGTAGTGCCTGGGTATTCGATACCGGTTCTGTTGCTCACATTTGCAACTCGAAGCAGGAACTGCGGAATAGACGGAGGCTGGCAAAAGACGAAGTGACGATGCGCGTAGGAAACGGTTCCAAGGTTGATGCAATCGCCGTCGGCACCGTGTCACTTCAACTACCATCGGGATTAGTGATGAACTTAAATCATTGTTATTTAGTGCCTGCGTTGAGCATGAACATTATATCTGGATCTTGTTTATTGCGAGACGGTTACTCTTTTAAGTCTGAGAATAATGGTTGTTCTATTTCTATGAGTAACATCTTTTATGGTCATGCACCGAATGTGAGAGGATTGTTCATATTGAATCTCGATAGAGATACGCATATACATAACATTGAGACCAAAAGAGTAAGAGTAAACAATGATAGCGCCATATTTTTGTGGCACTGCCGCTTGGGTCATATTGGTGTAAAGCGCATGAAGAAACTCCATGCTGATGGACTTTTGAGTCACTTGACTTTGATTCACTTGACACTTGTGAACCATGCCTCATGGGCAAGATGACTAAAACTCCGTTCTCCGGAACAATGGAGCGTGCAAGTGACTTATTGGAAATCATACAACCGATATGTGTGGTCCGATGAGCGTGGAGGCACGCGGCGGATATCGTTATTTTCTCACCTTCACTGACGATTTGAGTAGATATGGTTATGTCTACTTAATGAAGCACAAGTCTGAAACATTTGAAAAGTTCAAGCAATTTCAGAGTGAAGTAGAAAATCATCGTAACAAGAAGATCAAGTTCCTGCGGTCTGATCGTGGGGGTGAATATCTGAGTTCCGAGTTTGGTACTCACTTAAGACAATGTGGAATTGTTTCGCAGTTAACACCGCCTGGAACACCACAGCATAATGGTGTGTCCGAACGTCGTAATCGTACTTTATTAGAAATGGTGCGATCTATGATGTCTCTTACTGATTTGCCGTTATCGTTTTGGGGTTATGCATTAGAAACAGCTGCATTCACTTTAAATAGGGCACCATCAAAGTCCGTTGAGACGACACCATACGAGCTGTGGTATGGCAAAAGGCCAAAGTTGTCGTTTCTTAAAGTTTGGGGATGTGATGCTTATGTCAAAAAGCTTCAGCCTGAAAAGCTGGAACCCAAAGCGGAAAAGTGCGTCTTCATAGGCTACCCAAAAGAGACAGTTGGGTACACCTTCTATGTCAAATCCGAGGGCAAAGTGTTTGTTGCTAAGAACAGAACTTTTCTCGAGAAGGAGTTTCTCTCGAGAGAATTGAGTGGGAGGAAGATAGAACTTGACGAGGTTGACGAATTATGCCCTAGAGGCAATAATAAATGTATAGTTATTATTATAATTCCTGTATCAAGATAATAGTTTATTATCCATGCTATAATTGTATTGAATGAAGACTCATTTACATGTGTGGATACATAGACAAAACACCGTCCCTAGCATGCCTCTAGTTGGCTAGCCAGTTGATCAATGATAGTCAGTGTCTTCTGATTATGAACAAGGTGTTGTTGCTTGATAACTGGATCACGTCATTGGGAGAATCACGTGATGGACTAGACCCAAACTAATAGACGTAGCATGTTGATCGTGTCATTTTGTTGCTACTGTTTTCTGCGTGTCAAGTATTTATTCCTATGACCATGAGATCATATAACTCACTGACACCGGAGGAATGCTTTGTGTGTATCAAACGTCGCAACGTAACTGGGTGACTATAAAGATGCTCTACAGGTATCTCCGAAGGTGTTAGTTGAGTTAGTATGGATCAAGACTGGGATTTGTCACTCCGTGTGACGGAGAGGTATCTCGGGGCCCACTCGGTAATACAACATCACACACAAGCCTTGCAAGCAATGTAACTTATTGTAAGTTGCGGGATCTTGTATTACGGAACGAGTAAAGAGACTTGCCGGTAAACGAGATTGAAATAGGTATGCGGATACTGACGATCGAATCTCGGGCAAGTAACATACCGAAGGACAAAGGGAATGACATACGGGATTATACGAATCCTTGGCACTGAGGTTCAAATGATAAGATCTTCGTAGAATATGTAGGATCCAATATGGGCATCCAGGTCCCGCTATTGGATATTGACCGAGGAGTCTCTCGGGTCATGTCTACATAGTTCTCGAACCCGCAGGGTCTGCACACTTAAGGTTCGACGTTGTTTTATGCGTATTTGAGTTATATGGTTGGTTACCGAATGTTGTTCGGAGTCCCGGATGAGATCACGGACGTCACGAGGGTTTCCGGAATGGTCCGGAAACAAAGATTGATATATAGGATGACCTCATTTGATTACCGGAAGGTTTTCGGAGTTACCGGGAATGTACCGGGAATGACGAATGGGTTCCGGGAGTTCACCGGAGGGGGGCAACCCACTCCGGGGAAGCCCATAGGTATTTGGGGGGGTCACACCAGCCCTTAGTGGGCTGGTGGGACAGCCCACCAATCCCCTATGCGCCAAGAAAGAAAATATCAAAGGAAAAGAAAAAAAAAGGGAAAGGTGGGAAGGGGGAAGGACTCCCTCCCACCAAACCAAGTAGGACTCGGTTTGGGGGGGGAGAGTCCTCCCCCCTGGCTCGGCCGACCCCTTGGGGTTCCCTTGGACCCCAAGGCAAGGTCCCCCTCCCTCCTCCTATATATATGGGGCTTTTAGGGCAGATTAGAGACGACTTTCTCACGGCTGCCCGACCACATACCTCCATAGTTTTTCCTCTAGATCGTGTTTCTGCGGAGCTCGGGCGGAGCCCTGCTGAGACAAGATCATCACCAACCTCCGGAGCGCCGTCACGCTGCCGGAGAACTCTTCTACCTCTCCGTCTCTCTTGCTGGATCAAGAAGGCCGAGATCATCGTCGAGCTGTACGTGTGCTGAACGCGGAGGTGCCGTCCGTTCGGTACTAGATCGTGGGACTGATCGCGGGATTGTTCGCGGGGCGGATCGAGGGACGTGAGGACGTTCCACTACATCAACCGCGATCTCACATCGCTTCTGCTGTACGATCTACAAGGATACGTAGATCACTCATCCCCTCTCGTAGATGGACATCACCATGATAGGTCTTCGTGCGCGTAGGAAATTTTTTGTTTCCCATGTGACGTTCCCCAACACTGATAAGCTACTTCCCTGCGCCTTGCCGTGATCTTGAAGGGTCCAATGAACCTTGGAGCTAGCTTCCCCTTGATGTGGAAACGCTTGGTCCCCTTGAGATGCGTGACTCGCAAGTACACCTGGTCTCCAGGAACAAACTCCACATCTCTGCGGCGAGGGTCCGCATAGCTCTTGTGCCTTGACTTAGCCGCCTCCAAGTTCTCTCGGACAAGCTGAACCTTGTCCCCTGCTTCCTGCAGTGCTTCTGGTCCGAAAACTAGTCCTTCACCGGTTTCGGACCAATTGAGCGGGGTGCGGCACTTCCGCCCATATAACGCTTCGAATGGGGCCATCTGAAGAGTGGACTGGTAGCTGTTGTTGTAAGAAAACTCAGGAAACGGCAGGCAATCTTCCCACTTGGCACCATGAGCCAAAACACAGGCGCGGAGCATGTCCTCAAGTATCTGGTTTACCCTCTCGGTCTGTCCGCCCGTTTGTGGGTGGAAAGCCGTACTGAAGGAGAGTTTGGTTCCAAGAGCTTCTTGAAACTTCTTCCAGAATCTTGAGGTAAATTGCATGCCGCGGTCGGACACGAGCTCCTTGGGAACTCCATGGAGACTCACCACTCGATGAATGTATAGACTGGCCAGCTAGCTGCCATCGTAGGTGGTGTTAACGGGGATGAAATGGGCCACCTTGGTCAAATGATCGACTACGACCCAAATAGAGTTATGACCCTTATTCGACCGGGGTAACCCGGTGATGAAGTCCATGCCGACTTTCTCCCACTTCCATTCCGGCACTTGAAGAGGTTGCAGCAATCCAGCAGGTCGCTGGTGTTCAGCCTTGCTCGCTGGCATACATCGCATTTAGCGACGTAGGAGCCAATTTCTCTCTTCATGCCATGCCACCAGAATCGTTCTCGGAGGTCTTGGTACATCTTGGTACCACCTGGGTGGATAGAGTACGGTGTGTCATGAGCTTCTTGCAGGATCAAGTCCTTAAGTTCGGCCTTGTTAGGTACACATAAGCGCTTCCCGTACCACAGTACTCCTTGCTCATCAATCGAGAATCCTGGGGCTTTGCCTTCTCGCACCTTCCTCTTGAGGCCTTCGATACTCTTGTGCCCCTTCTGGGCTTCCTTGATGTTGTCTGCCAGAGTAGGCTTGACTTCGAGGTTGGCCAGGTATCCTGGTTCGACCATCTCAAGCCTGAAGTCCTCCATCTCTTCATACAAGACGGGTAACCTTTCCTTGAGCGTGACGTTCAAGGAGCCTGCCTTCCGGCTTAAGGCATCGGCTACCACGTTCGCCTTGCCGGGATGATACTGAATGCTGAGGTCGTAATCCTTGATTAACTCAAGCCATCTCTGCTGCCTCATATTCAGCTCTCTTTGGGTGAATATATATTTGAGACTTTTGTGGTCTGTATATATCTCACATCGCTTCCCCAGAAGGTAATGTCGCCACGTCTTCAGAGCATGCACTACGGCTGCTAGCTCGAGATCATGGGTGGCGTAGTTCTCCTCATGCGGTCAGAGTTGACGTGACAAGTACGCCACGACCCTGCCATCTTGCATCAGGACCCCACTGAGCCCAGTTCCAGAGGCATCACAATATATTACGAATTCCTTGTTGATGTCTGGGGTAGCCAATACCGGGGCGGTAGTTAGCCTCTTCTTCAACTCCTGGAAACTTGCTTCACATGCTTCCACTCGAAATTTCGGCCTTTCTTCAAGAGCTGAGTCATAGGTCGAGCGATGCTGGAGAATCCTTCTACGAACTTGCGGTAGTATCCCGCGAGCCCGAGGAAACTCCTGACATCCTTCACGTCCTTTGGTGATTCCCAGTTGGTCACTGTATTAATCTTGGACTGATCTACGGTCAAACCGCGTGCCGTCAGAGTATGACCCAGAAATCGAACTTCGTTCAGCCAGAACTGACACTTGCTGAATTTGGCATAAAGTTGGTGCTCTCGAAGCTTTCCCAGAACTAGCCTCAGGTGTTGCTCATGCTCCTCTTCGGACTTGGAGAAGATTAATATGTCATCGATGAACACGACGACAAACCTGTCCAAATATTCCATGAAGACCTTGTTCATGAGGTACATGAAGTAGGCTGGGGCATTTGTCAAACCGAAGGGCATGACAGTGCATTCATATAGACCATATCGGGTCACGAATGCAGTCTTGGGTATATCTTCGGGTCGAATCTTCAACTGGTAATATCCCGATCGAAGATCGATCTTGGAAAATACCCTGGCCCCGTTTAACTGGTCAAACAGGTCTTCGATCTTGGTGAGCGGGTACTTGTTCTTAATTGTGACTTCATTAAGAGAACGGTAATCGACGCAGAGTCGAATGGTACCATCCTTCTTTGAAACAAATAGAACAGGTGATCCCCAAGGTGATGCACTCGGACGGATGAACCCTTTCCTGAGTTGCTCATCCAGCTGCTTCTTCAGCTCTGCCAACTGTTCGGAACCCATCCGGTAAGGCTTTTTGTATATAGGCCTTGATCCAGGCATGAGCTTGATGATGAACTCAATGTCTCGGTCAGGAGGCATTCCGGGTAGCTCGTCAGGAAAGACGTCCGGATATTCACAGCCTACACGCACTTGATCAAGCTCTACCTTGGATAGACTGTTGAATCGAGGCACTTGAGCCGATACTGGCTCGGAGACAAACTTGACCTTGACTCCTTGGTTGCTTGTCATGGTAATGGCCCTGTTGGCACAGTCCAAAAGACTCTGGTGCTTGGCCAACCAGTCCATGCCGAGGATTACTTTTACACCTTGCGATTTCAGCACAATGAGGTCTGCCAAGAAACTCGTTCCATTGATAACTATCTCGACCCTTCTACACCCTAGGTTGGTCCTCAATACTGCTCCCGGGGTTTGAATTGCCATCTGCCCACGGAGTAGAGTGGGTTTTAAACCACACTTCTCCGCAAACCTTTGAGTAACAAAAGAATGCAAGGCACCACAATCAAACAACACTGTTGCTGGAGTTGAGTTGACGAGGAACGTACCCAGAATGCAGTCCGGGTCTTCCTGCGCCTCTTCTGCAGTGATGTGATTGATCCGGCCCCTGCCATTGAACTGCTGGTTGCGAGTGGCCTGGTTCCTTCCTGGTGCACCATGACCGGGGTTGGGTGCATTGGGACGCGGTGCGTTGGGCTTCTTGTTGGGGCACTGCCTGGAATAGTGCCCGGTCTGACCACACCCAAAGCAGGTGACCTGCCCCGGAGGGTTGGTCTTGACTCCACCATTGTTCGGCGGGTTGACTACTCGCTTGGCTTGCTGCTGAGGCTGATAATTCTGGCGGAAAACC
The DNA here is from genome assembly GCF_904849725.1 of Hordeum vulgare subsp. vulgare. Taxonomy (NCBI): domain Eukaryota; kingdom Viridiplantae; phylum Streptophyta; class Magnoliopsida; order Poales; family Poaceae; genus Hordeum; species Hordeum vulgare. Next base: position 222,248,212 of record NC_058523.1, read on the forward strand.
GGGTGCTTGTATTGCTGCTGCTGAAAGTTGGGTCTTGCAGGTGCTGACTGCCATGGTCTTGGTCTTGCACTACTGGGCCCTCCACTGCCTATCAGTTTGCGCTTGCGGGTATCGTCCATCGCACGACGCTTGTCTTCCAGCATAAGCGCCTTGTTAACCAACTCGCTAAAAGTCTGGCAGTCGCAAACCACCAGCTGGTATTGCAGGGACTGCTGTAACCCTTCCATGAAGCGTTCCACCTTAGCGGCCTCAGTGTTAACATCTTCGGGAGCGTACCTCGACAAGAGGTTAAACTTCTGCAGGTACTCCTTAACAGTTCCACTGCCATGCCTCAAGGCTCGGAATTCCCGCTTCTTAATGGTCATCAGTCGAGGTGGAATGTGAGCCGCGCGAAATCCTTCCTTGAACATCACCGAAGTGATGACTTTCCCTATCCGCATGATCTGGAATCCATCCCACCATGCCCTGGCGGTGCCTCCGAGATAGTGAGAAGCATAAAGGACCTTCTCATGATCGTCGGTGCACTTGACCAGCGCTAGGAGGTCTTCAATGGTGCGGATCCAGTCATCGGCGTCCAGTGGTTCAGTCGTCTCCGTGAATATGGGGGGTGTAGTCCGCATGAACTCAGAAAGAGTAGAGTGACCACCGCCATTCCCATTCCACGGGGGGTTGTCCACCAGGACTTGAGTCAGCTGCTGAATAGCGGCATTGCTGGCTTGACGCTCCTCCCGAAGAGCTTGAAGGAACTGAGCCATCGTCAAGTTCTCAGGAGGAGGTGGTGGCGGAAGGTCTCTAGGCTGCTTGTGGTGACCTCCAGCGTGAGCTTCTCCTTCGGTTCCCTCCGGCGTCCCTGAGGAGCCGGCGTCGGGGTTGCCGAAGGTGCTGTTGCGGGTTGCGTTCAATATCCTGTCATAGAAATAGACAGGTCAAAATGCCACCTTGCTCGGGAATACAAGGATTCACTCCTAGTAAGAGGGGGTCCAATGCGTGCAAGTGCCAAGTTTTCAAAACCAAAGTTTTTCACAAACGGAAATTGCATTCATAGAAACTAGGTGATGTAGTCACTTACAGGCTGCCTAAGGCAATAGGTGACTTACATCATGGACACATACGTAAATTAGAAATGGATACATGGATACCCTATGCTCGGGGTACTCCTAATTGCCTACGCTAAATCCTACGCGGCGGACTGCTCGGTCTCAAAGGCGGATTCAACAGGATCCTCATCTTTGTCCTTGTCTTCATCAACATCTTCTTCCTTTATAGGAGTGGAAGAAAGAATCCGCACATCACGACGTCTCTTAGGCGAGGCGGCGAAGATCTCAGTGTACTCTTCCGCTGTCAGGCGGCGACTCCGAAGAGGGACTGCCTGGATGGGTAACACACCACCCCTAGTTGCAACAGCTGTCCTCCCTTCAGGTGCGCCTGCCTTCTTTACTTTGCGGTTCTGCATCTTCTCAGTGTGGAGCAGGCCCTTGACTAGGTGCAGCTCTTGGCGAAGCTTGGCTGATTCCTTAATCAGGAAGTGCGTCAGGGTGTCCGACGAGAGGCTGAAGTAGGTCTGAAACCTTAATGGCATCCCATCCTCCATGGCTGGGGTGAGTGTCCAACTCTCATCCACTCCTTCCTTAATGAAAGGTAGGTGACGAGTGACAGGCTCATTAGCCATCTCAGGGAGGATGCTGCGGAGACGCACGAGCGCCTCTCGTGCGGCCGTCTCCACTGCCAACATCAGCTCTCCCATCTGTGGTCCTTCGAAGAACCAACTAGACGGGGAGTCATTAGCCTTCACTATCACGTCCACGTGATATTCCTTAGTGTCGGCGTTGACCCAATGCTCGTGGTAGAGGAAGATGGGCGTGCGACGTACGTGACAATTCTTGAGACAATCCACCAGGAGTAGTGGAAAGCCGGTCTCCAGAAGCGTCTCAGGTACGGCACCCATCTACAAGGCATAGGAGAGAAGTCAGAAGGTTGTATGTGCAAAAGTTTTGTGCAAGGCTGGCGTTCTAACGTTCTCGGCTAACATCCATGCAATCTAAGGCTTCCTATAGCCAGGATGGCTCTGATACCAGTTCTATGGGGACCCCGACTAGCAAGTCGAGTTCGCCGTGCCCAGTGACCCCAAGGATCAATGTTCACTAAACACAGATACTGAATAATAGAGTCTTACATCCAAGTACCGAAATTATTACATCAAACGACCAGAAGGTCGGGTTCAAGAGCGAGGTCGAAAGCCAATTAAACAGATACATCGAGTAGCGGAAACTCGTAAGGTCTAAGCGGTGCCCATGCCATCAAGCCTACATCGACAGGCATTCTGACTTGCAAGCGTCCTAGATCGCAGGTTCGTGTCCGACGGCGTACTCGTCGCCAAACTCCGGTCCTTCCATGTTTGGTCAATAATATAACCAGTGGCAAGCGAATGAGTACTTTGAATGTACTCGCAAACAGCCCATTATATGAACATTTATAGTGAAGAATAACATGTAACATGTATCTTAGGTGGAATGATATTTTGGTGGGATGTTCAGGCATATGCAACAAGTTAAAGAACTACTCTTGAAGGACAAGTTACAGATATCGACATATCTGACAAGGGTTGAACACACCGGGTTCGCCCTATATGCCAAGTCATCGGACTTGTCATAATCTCAATGTATTAATGAGGGCTTAACCATCCGGGTTTACCCTATATGCCAAGTCATCGAACTTGGTCATATTATTGTGATTATCATAACAACACCTTTTTAAACACCACATTCACACACTTGGTTTATGCGGAAACGTTGGACGTAGTTTAAGCAGCACCACCCAACTGTCCTTGACCATAAAGGGGTATCGTGGTCGTACTGGTAAGGTAGGGACGGTCGACACATCATATATCTAATCCCATTTCCGAAACCACACACGCAAAATACCCGGTGCATCACTTCACCAAAGTGATCACCAACTCATCATCACCCTCGGGCATTAGTGGCACCCGACGGGGTTTTCATAAACTCTTTATTTAACTCATCATCATGCTTGTGATAATATGCTTTTACTTTACTTGTCAACATGGTAATAACATGACCCTCAAGGGTCAAGCTCAATGCAATGATCTTACTCTACTAGTCAACATGACAGTAGCATGACCCTCATAGATGGTAGGGTCAAGCTCATCATGTTTGTGCTCCGAGGAGCCATATGAATAACATAACTATCATGCAAGTGCTTCGATGAAGCCTTCGGTACCATCACATCAATGATGAACCGGCACTGTGATCACATGCAACGGGAAAATACCAACTATACTAGCATGCGACAATGTGTGTGCTCAAGTCATGGTCAAAGGGCTGCTTGCCTTGGTCAGCTAGGTATCCGGGGTCTTCGAGGTCATCCGCTCCGGATCCTCCGTCACTCGTTAACTCTACCGTCGAGAAAGGAATAAATAAATAATAGCTCACACCAAAACAAATCACAAGGTGCTTTTAAAAATGTTGCAAAGTTTGAATAAATTCAGTTTATTATATTGGAAAATGTTTCCTATGGTTTTTATTAGTTAAGCATATTTATTTAAAAGCAAATAGAAGCAAACAAATGCTTTTAATATGATTTTATTATACCAAAATAGTTTCTATTTTTGATAAATGTCAAACTCTACAGAATCAATTACTACACATTTTTGAAAATTGCTGGTGGAAGAATCATATTTTTCTACCGGCTAAATATTTTTATAAACATCATTTAAGCTGCAGGTTAAAAATAAAAGAAAAAGGCCAGGGGGGGAAGACCCAGCCGGCCCAGCCAGCAGACCGGCCACCAGGCGCGCGCGGGCCAGGTTCAAACCTGACCTGTGGGCCCCTAGGGTCAGTGTCAGCGGCTGCGCGCGCTGGCTGCCCCAGGACACCGACAGGTGGGTTCCACCTGTCGGGTCCTTCTCGTACCTCCACCCAAAGAGGTGGAGACGGACGCCGGCGAGGCTACCGTTGTCCTCAGGCCAATCTAGGAGCGGGAATGGGTCCCTCGTTCCTCCGCCTACCTACTCGTGGTCGGGACGTCACAGGAGGTGGTCTGGGTCGCCGGCGACGAGGTGACCGTCGAGAAAGGGTTTCGAGTTGGCGTCGAGCTAGTGGCTAGGGGCACAGATTCGCTCGGGGAAGTTGGGGCAAATGATCCCGGCGTCAAGGGGAGTGCAATGGGAGGTCGGGCAGCGCAGGAGCCGACGTGTAGCCGGAGATCGAGCGGAGCTCCGAGGAGGAGGGGCCTCAGTCGATCTCGAGCACCGGGGCTCTGCGTGCTCGATTGGGCGGCTAGGGGGAGTCTAGTGGTTGTGCTGAAGCTGCGTGGGGGGTGTTGGGGGGACCTATTTATAGGCCAGCGACGGTGATCCGACTCGGGTGCGCCAGTGACTCACCGTGGCGCGCGTGCATGCACAATGAGGTGCTGGCCGCGAAACCACGGGTTCGGGACGTGGTGTAGGACCTCCTGGTGCATCGGCCGTAGAGGGAAACCAAGTGGGGTCGAGGCGCAGCGACCGTGCATGCTCGGCCGCGTCGGGCGCGCGCGGGCACGCGTCGCCTGAGCTCTTGCGCGAGGGGAGGGGGTCCCCGGTGGTAGCTTTGCACTAAATGGCTGTTGAGGGAGCGTTTGGACATTACTGGGGAGGTTGGGACTGGCCGGGGCGACGTCCCCTTGCTGGAGGCTCTCTGCAGCGCGCCCAGAGCGCAGTTTTGGCATGCCATGGCATGCTGGCGCGCTCTGGGGCACTTGGAACGTGTCCTCCATGTCCTAAGTGTTGCTGGGAGTGTGCCTAGCCGTTGTGTGTTAGTGGGAGCACGAGCTGGTCAAAGGAGGCAAGGAACACTAGTGTTGCCAGTACTGCCCTGCGGCTCAAATTGAAGATCTTGTCACTTGTGCTTGGTGTTGGGGAGGGGCTGGTTGACTGGGTGCTCAGGCTGTTCTGGGGCTCTAACTCACCAAGTTTGGGGCCTTGCCATTGGGTAAAACAGTGGCTAGGAGGGTTTTTACCTTCCTGTCAGTAGGTGTTCGACAGTGGTTTGGGGTGCTTCCACTCCACCACTGGAACTGGAACTTAACAGGTTTGGTCTTGGGGTAAAAACATGGGGTTTCACCAAATTTGAGCTCCATTGAACAAGTTTAGCTTTGTTAACTTGAAAATGCCTCAAAATGACCAGTACTGTCCTTTACAAAGGAAGTGTGGCCAATCAGAGTCTCACAAATCCCATCTTTGGTGTGGAGTCCTCATTTTTGGGGTGTCTAACACTTCTACAAAGTTTCAGCTCCATAGGAGAAACTTTGCAATGTAGTGTTGTTCCAACTCTTCTCTGGACAGAGAGGGTTTTGGCCTCATTAGGTTCTCTTCCCCACCTTGGATCAGGGTGATATTTTATGTGAGCACCTAATATGGCTTGGGAGGGCTCCTGTAATTTTATGGGAATTTATTGAGATCATTTCCTTTGGAAACATCTCAAAAAGCTAAAACAGATAGAAATGGTTTTCAGGGTTTTACTCAAATAATAATAATATAAAATAGGGTTGAAAATCTTATATATGGAAAATATATGTCCTTCTCAGCTTCCATGAATTTACTCAGAATTTTCTAAGGTAGGAAAGCAATTTTCCTTGTGGGAATATCATTCCTGGCCTTAGAAACAGACATAATTATAAAATAGGAAAATAATATTTTAAATCACCAATTAATGTTTTTAATGAATGAAAATAATATTTGGATCAGTTCACCAACTTTGGTTGGAAGTGCCACTTGGCTTCATGAGCTAGTAGTGTATCCCAACATGATGAAGGTGATCTTGATATAAAGGAAAAAGGATTTTTGAAGAGAGAAAAATAATAAGTTTTTCATGGGTTTGAGTCATCAAGCAAGGAAGCATTCACTCATACAAGGGCTGACATTGCACTCACAACATTATTTTAAAAAGTTTTAACAAGCTCTGATTTTTGCAACATAAAAATACTTGTGGTGAAAAACAGGGTGGGACATACCGTGATGTTGTTCTTGTGCAGAAAATAAAAGTTCTTGGAATTACCCGAAACATTTTTATGATTTTTATGGGGAAATAAGAAATGCCGGAGCGAAGAACCATCGGAGGGGAGCCACCTGTGCTCCAAAAGCCAACAGGGCGCGCCCACCCCTCATGGGCGCGCCGTGTTAGCTTGTGGAGCCCACATGGCTCTCGTTGACGTGATTTCAATGCTGAAAATTACTATAAATCCTTAAACCTCTGAAAGTTAACCTAGAACCTATTCTCCACTGCACAACTCTCTGTATGAAAGAAAAACACATCTGGAGTCTTTCTAGTACCCCGTGGGAGGGGGAAATCATCTTCGGTGGCCATCTTCATTATCCTAGCAAAGGCCATGACGAGGAGGGAGTAGTTTACCCTCAGGGCTGAGTGTATGTACCAGTAGCTATGTGTTTAATCTCTCTCTCTCTCTCTCTCTCTCTCGTGTTTCTTAGATGTCATGATATTGATATATCACAGGCTTTGTTAATATAGTTGGATCATATGGTGTTTGTCCCTTGGAATCTTGATGTGATGAATTGAATATTTCCCTTTGATATTTTGTTATGTTGGATCGAATATTAGATTTGAGATCACTTGATGTATGTCTTGCATGTGGATACCTGTGATGACAATGGGTTGTTGAATTGATTCACTTGATATATGTTTTGGTACTCAACTTGCGGATTCCGAGGTGACATTGGGGTAATCTATGCATAGGGGTTGATACACGTTCTTGTCCTCCTTTCTCCGGTAGAAATATTGGGGTACTCTTTTAAGTTCTTTCAAACTAGATTTGTCAATATGTCGAGCTTCTAAATTATTGCCCTGATGACTTTGTCCTTTGCGCCTTTATGCATGTTTGTAGGATTTCTATACTTGCGCCAAGAGTAAGAATGAGAAAGCAGATGCGGTTGCGGTGGAGATTGCCAAGAAGCTTGTCCCTGACACAAACTATGAGGAGTGTGACGAACATGTGATCAAGTATATGATGAAGCACAAGGACAAGAAGGTCCCAAAAAAGCTATCCCAAAAAGTGCATCTGAGCCGTCGCAGTGTTGAGGGAATGATCCTCACAATAGTACTAGAGGTAGGAATGAGGGGTGACGCCTAGCTACGACACTGTTGTGAGACTTGGATTTAGTGAGTCCGGACCCCTCACAAAGGAGGTAAAGACTCTACATCTAATGCCTAGAGGCTTATGTTTTCTCTAGGGGTGTGATTACGACAGGGTGTTGAACCCTTCTCCACGAGATCGGGGGTGTCTTATATAGAGTTCGCCAAGCCCCACTAAGTGTCATTACAAGGGAAATAAATGTGAGTTACTACGAGAGTTACCAGTAATGGTAGCCCTAACCACATTAGGTACACTTAACGGAAGTCATGATCGCCCTTCATGCATGATGTTAAGTCCTTCGGCCATCACAGCTCCCACGTTGTCCACACCTCTTCTGTGTCCGAGTACTGATTCCTAGCCAACTAGCGGGGTGACGTTCGAATGACTTTGCGGACCCGAGTGGGTCCTAGGCGTCCATCCAAATGCATATATAGTCCAAAGACTTTAATGGTCGTGTGGGACCCTAGGTGGGGCCCCAGATGTCTGGTCCATGACCCTACCTCTAGTAGTTGACCTCATTATTAGCCCCCGAACCGGTTGACGTTTAGCAGGGCGAGTGAGTGACGCTCGAGAGTGTCACCGAGACCTCAAAGGTGCCTGGAAAGCAGTTGAGAACGATTTATACTCGGCCCAAGAAGAAACCACAACGGATTCAGGATTAAAGGCTTCTGACTAATCAGAATGGTTTGACTGCTAGGAGCAGTCGGGTAGCATTAGATTGCCTCTTGGAAGAAACAACCCAACACATCGTGTGCAAGCCCGTTGGAAATTCGGAGTGATTGCAAAGTACTGAAGGCTAACCATCCAATTGTCCATGAGGAACCCCCATGGTCAGTTTTGAAAGTGTCCGAGTGAACATGGACCTGCGAGAGGTACTCGGAGAACCGAGATGCGATGATTTGGACTTGTGGGCGCAGAGACCACTCAAGCCAATTCGCTGCGAAAATTTCGCGGGTTTGAAACATCGACGACGTGCATGTGCAGGAAAGTGGTTGTGCCATGGTAGTGGGGAAAGTGGGCGAGGTGCCACGATCACTGCACCAGGAATGTTACCATGCGTCCCACAGGTGCTGCCCATGGGATTTCGCGGATCTCGCTCCACCCACTGATTGACGGTCGAGGATGCGCTAGACTGCATATAAAATAGGTGAGCAGAGGGAGAAAGAGGACTATATCTCACTTTCTCACTCTCGACTCCTCCAACATTCCGCCAAATTTGTCTGCCCATCCTTCGTCTTCGACTCGTCCCCAAGAAGATGATGTGCAACTCGACTTGAAGGCCGAGTGGGAAAAGAAGGCATCACGTGGGTCGTCCTCGAGCGCTAGCGCGCCGGCTAGGTGGATCGAGGGCAATTGGATGGCACATCGAGTCACCGAGGTCCGCCTGCTAGAGCTGGAGGGCCAAGGGCTCCTGGCTGCCGGTAGCTGGAGGTTGCCGCAGGTGGGGGAGTTTGATCCGTCGCTGTGGGGGGACGAGGGAGTCCTCCTCGTGACGCATGTTGAGCGAGGTTTTTCTCTGGCCCCTCACCCATTTTTTAATGCCTTTTTTTGCATATTTTGGGCCGCAATTACACCACCTTCCCCCAGTGCCATATCCTATCTAGCCACCTTAATCTCTCTCTGCGAGAACTTTATAGGGTGTCCTCCTAATTGTGGGCTCTTTAAGCACCTCTTCACATGCCGCTCCATAACCATGAAGAAGTCCTCTCCGAGAGGGGAGAGAACCTATGTGAACCAGTTGTGTGGGGGACTAGGGATGCAACTTAGGGGGAAGGTTAACTTACTGACGGTGTCGTTCCCAACTTAGTGAAGGAGTGGCAAGACTGCTGGTTTTACTACAAGGACATCACAACCGCCGACGGTCAGTCGAGCCTCCTGCCATACACGGCCTAGTGGGCACCGTCTCCTTCCTCCCTAACCGTGTCCAAGGAGGAGAAGAATAATGCATAGATTCTGTTGATGGTTGTGGTGACCATAGTGAGGAAGGGCCTCAATGAGATGGACCTTTTGGAGGTCTTCCTTCAGTGGAGGATTCAACATCTACAGGCGAGGGCTCATACCATGTGGATGTACAAGGGGCTGAGTGACCTCATGCGGACGCACCTAGAGGATTTTGACGAGAAGACACTGGAGGGGAAACTCAAGGCTATCACCTCTGCGTGCGACAATCCTTGGGGCACGAGGGTGATCGTCCCCTTCGACAAAGAGAATCCACTGATTGAGGTAATCTTCGAGTATTTTGCATCCAGATGATTTTGGTGCTTATCGTAATCTTCCCGACTGAATTTATTTTTCATTCGCCAGTTCTTCACTGGGATGGTGAGCTTGGTGCCAGTCGTGAACCCTGCACCCATTGACATGGCGAACGATATTGAGCATCAAGATGGCTCCAAAGACGAAGTTAACGATGATGATGACAACGAGACTGGCGAAGGCTCAGGGGATGATCTCGAGGACATAGATGAGGATGAGGCTTCCCCGTCGGAGAACATTCCGACCGAGACTCGCTCGAAAGCACGCCAAGACCCAGGGGCCCGTGCTAGTGAGGCCAAGGGGCCGAGCACCCCCAAGACGACTAGGTCGGCCCCCTCGACCCACGGCTCGGAACGAGCGCGGGGCAAACTAGCTGAATCACCTGAGAAGGTGGCCAAACAGCTCAAACTCCCCACATCCAAGCCTCTGAAGGCGGTTCTGCCGTAGACCAAAGTAACCATGCCCGTAGCATCAATGTAAGTGCCATTGTTATTCGTTCTTTCATTTCTGATTGATGTTTCTGACCATGTCTTAGTGACTTGAAATCTTGATTGGCTTCACTGCAGTGCTGATACCTCGATCGCCTCACTTGACCCAAAAGCTCTGGAGAAGGGCCAGCCGGAGGGGGGGTGTTGCGTTCTCAGAAGTTAGTCTTTAAGATTCATTTGGACGACTCCATTTGATAGTCAAGTTCCACCATGATTATAATATCCAAGTGCTTCACATTGTTCGCAGGTCCTCGTGATGTGGTCGAGCTTGACGGGGACGACAAGCTCTCGCCGCCAAAGCCTTCAGTTGATGCGGACGTCATAATGCGAGATGCTCCACTAGTGCAGCGAGGTGCTATACAAATGGTTTTTAACCCCTTTGTACGACATATCGTTAAACTCTCGCCTTTCATGTGTGGGCAATAGGGGTTCCATCCCACATGACATGGATAAATCGTTGGTGATGGTGATCGATGAACACAAACATTTGGCAAAACTAAGCGTATGGGATGTCCGCATCTATCACAAATGAGAGTCATTGGTCAACCGTCTGAGATTAATCATACTTCCCATATGGCTCATCTTTGCTACTTGTGTGAGATTGCATTACCATCGCAAGCGCTATTCTGTGTTGCACCGTTTAAGATGCGTGCCGCATCACAAACAGTTCATGATTGCAAATCGTGTAGGATAAGGTCTATATCACAAACACATATTTTTTTGACCCGTTTGCGATTTGTAACTAAGAAGATAATTTAATCTCCGTACAAGTGTCGGATAAGTTTAAGAAACATCTGAATGTCATACTCGTGTCGAATAGGATAAATACCGCACACACAATTCTATGGTGCAACATTTACGATGCATATTGCATCACAAATAATTTATAATTATGAACTATGTGCAGTAGAGATTCTATCACCAATGATGAATTCGTTTGCACTGTTTGTGATATTGTCTTCCATCACACGTGGTTTGCAAATGGAAGTTGAGTTCATTGTCGCACACATTTTCTATCTATGAAACACGTCGAATCATGAGGTATTTCACATATGTTGAGATTTACAAACGTGTGTGGCGTAATGACCCACACAACATATTTTTCTATTTGAATTGCTGCAAACTAAAATTATAAATAATTTGAATTTGAAAATAGGGAATAGCTTTTTGCATATCCATGATATCCACATATAGATAGTTCAACAACCAATGCATTATTCGATTCACACATGCATAGTTCAAGAATTATGTCAACAAAAGAATTACATAAGAACCAAATAAAGTATGATTAATGAAGGTTGAGTACTTGTATTAAAGACGGTAAAGAAAGATGCAAAAGATATTCGGGTTGCAGTAAAAGGTGAAGTAGAATGCCCGTAGTGTGCCCTCCTCCATGTCGAATGCACACACGACTCTAGACCATCGTTTAATATCTTGATAAGGACTTCGAGATAGTCATTGTAATTTGGTAGAAATACATGTCCATTTGAATGTCCAACAATCATACAGATTGAGAGGTGTTCTTGAGTAAACTACATTGGGAACCACTGGAAAGTAAAATTATACACACATTGTCAGCTAACAACTCATTATGGGTAGTAAAAAGGCTACAAACTCATATACTACAGATCAATGTTGTCTTGGACAAACTATACATAAGTAGTTTAATTGCTACATTTTGGCCCATTATCTTAACAATCTTTATTAGTTGCCACGTATGATGCTGGTTGATGAATATCTCATCGCGCATACATAAAAAGGGTCTAAGCACGGATAATTACAAGTGACATATGTACTTACAACAAGCAAGTAATATTAGAAGCTAAACTGCAATTGCACAATGATGTAGTACAATACTCTTTTCGAACCACTATACAAGATCTAATTACATCCAATATACTATCAAATTGGATGTATAAACTATCACACCCTATGTTTGTACCAATTCATCACATTGTTTTTTACAAAATTTGGGACCAATTAAATCTTTCTGAGTGATTGTGATGAATGATTTCATTGCAACTTGCGTGTGTGCTTGATTGTGTTTTAATTCACCAAAACTACCTTCTCTCTAAAAAGTCCTCTCCTTGGCCCAAAACCCATGCCCAATGATAATGCCATGTGTATGGGACGAGAGACTATTGTTAACAGAATATTATTTCAACAAAAGGCATTTATTTATTTTAAAGCTTTAAAACCCCTAAATTGGGATTTGCACTACAAGTCCTTAATTTAGGGGAAATGTTTTACCCCAAAGATTTTTCTTTGATTCTATTATTAAAATGACTTCCCAAAACCACAAAATAATTATTTTCAAAGTTATTTTATTATTTTATTTAAACACCCTTTTCTCAGGACCAGAAATGGTATTTCATAGGAAAACATTGTATTCCTACCTTCAAAATATTTGATAAAATTTAGGGAAACTCAAAGGATATATTTTTTCGTATGTGTGAGTTTCAACACATGGTAATGTTCAAAATATTGGGCAAAACCCCTCAAAATCCTTTCTACCTATTCTAAGATTTTGAAATATATCCGAAGGAAATATTCTCAATAAATCCCAGGAAAACTCTAGCATGTACCACATGTTGTATGAGGTGACAGTACAAAAATTTCATCCCTATCCAAGTTGATTTGATTCACCTAAGAAACCCAAAACCCTTCTTGTCCAAAACCAAGTTTGAACAACTCTACATTACCAAGTTTGCCCTATTGCTCTCAAACTTTATAGGAGTGATCCAGCCCCCAAATAAGGGTGCCACACCAAGTGGTGCATTTGTGGGAGTTCGTCTACTCACCTTGGTGCACAAAAATCTCATTCTGCCCATTTCTAGGGTTTTCCATGTCTACATTGTCAAACTTGCTCAAATGAGCTCAAACCCAGTGAATCTTACTATTTTTTCCCATCATTTAATCTTGTTATTTCTCACTACATTTGGTGAGGTTTATCTTGCTCAAACCAGCATCAAACACCTTCTTGTGATTTAGTAAAACAACTACTTTCACCCCTTCTACTTTCTTCCTTCACTCCAAACTTTTATCACAAGTCTGTGGTTCAGCCCCACATCTGCAGCCGAGAGCCCCGTCTCTAATTCAATCGGAGGAAGACAAAGTCCTCAATTCCTTTTCTCGTTCATCCCTGGGATAGACTGCCTCTAACTTTTCCCTTGACCCCACTTGTCTCCTTGGCTACAAAGTATCCCACGGGCATCTCCAAAGCCCCACACACTAGTAGACATAGTGGGAGCACGCCAGAGCGCGCCCGCATGTCGTGGCATGCCAAAACTGTGCTCTCGACGCACCACAATGCACACCCACACCAAGGGAGGCCAGCCACGGCCAGGCCTCACCCCCACAAGTTGTCTAGCTTAGACTGACTTGATGACCGATGCTAGCGCCGTGTCGGGCCCCTCCTCTCACCCTTTCTCTTGCCTTGGCAACGCATGCCCACGACCGCCCGAGGCGGTCAGGTGGCGCTTACCACCACGACGCTCCAAAGAGCCAGCCCCACTTCTCCTTAGTCCCTCATTCGGATGTAAACCACACCCACGAAGGCCATGGGCTCATTCCCGAGCCTCCTCTCCTCCTGTAGCCGTCACCACGGCCCCTCTGTTGGACCACCTTTCGGTGGACCACGACCCGCCTATATAAAGTCCATGTCGGCCTCTCTCCCCGCTTTTGCAACCTTTCTTTCACCTCCAATGGGCCGCCTAATCATCCCACTTGAGCTCACCGATCACTAGTGCTCGAGATCGACCGAGGCGCCGCTGAGTAGGCGCTTCGTTGATCTCGGGACACATGCCCACTCCGACCTCCATTTCACCTCCATCGTTACCGCAGCGAGCCCTAGCCTCAGATCTGCCTCTGCCCCACCCTTTCCCTTTGATAAACATCGGCACCAACTACCTCCCGACGCCCTCCGTTGCGGCCTCCTTGCCACCGGCGACTCCGGCCACCTCAACCACTCCCTTGACTTGCATCCGAACAGCGGGAGTGCGAGGAGTCCATTCATGCGCTCACCTTCCCTCACCATCGACGGAGGTCATGCCAGTGAACTCCTCCCCCTTCTGTCGCGAGGTAGAAGACGGCCCTCACAGGATGACCCCACCTGTTGGCCTCAGTCTCTCTCTCTCCCTCTCACAATCGCTAGCCACACGGCCCTGCGCGTCAGGTTCAAACTTGACGGCGCGCGCGCCTGGGCTGGCTGGCTGGGACGGCCAGCTGCTGGCCGAGGGTGTTGTGCCCTTTTTGTTTTTCTATTTTATGGCAATTGCCAAAAATTCCATATAGAAAAGTAATCATCCAAATCCAATTATTTTTCCACCATAAATCTTGTGAAAATATGTAGTATTTAATAACACTACTTGTGTAATTTTTACAAAACAAATTATACACAGTTTTATTTTAAAATCTAGTTTTAAGTATTTTTAGCCTATGATAAAATAGATTTCCAAACCTTTTTCGTTCCAAACCCAGATACAAATATTTCTAGATGTGAAGTTAGTATTTTCAAGAATATTGTAACATTATAGGAGTGAGTTTTGTGTCCTATTTTGTCGTGATTCTTATTATTGTTATGACTATCGCAATGATGGATCACGTGCTTGATGAAGGAGTTGGACCCGGAGAATTCGAGGACCTTACTGACCAAGGCAAGCAGCCCTTTGACCATGCCTAAGAAACTTTTATTTGCATGTCATGTCATGTGGTTTCATGCTGGATTGGAGGCCCCCATTCTTGGGTTGTCCATGAAGAACACCTCGTTGAAACCTGCATTTCGGCACGACCCTACCACCTATGAGGGTTGTGCATGTGGGATTTAGTTAGTTGCTAGTAGTTGCTAAGCAATCAGGGACGGGAATATGCATGGTGACAAGGTGTCGCCTCCATTGCGTGGTGCAGCCGACGTGGAAGACCTGGAAGATCTAGAGGAGGTCTCCAGCCCTCCCATGACGCGGCAACGTCGACCCGCCCGCGAGCGGGACGTGGAGGGCGAAGGAGCGCAGCGGAAAGGCAAGCAGGACGCTACCGCCAAGCCGCCCCCAAACGAAAGCAACAGGGCCTTCAGTTGGAGGTCGCGGGGGCGGCTCGAAGAAACAGCGAATCGCCGTTGGTAGACGGACAATTTCCGTCGTCGCTGGGTATGTAATTGCATTCCTCTTTTCCTCCCCCATTTCTTGATTCTTGGGTTGGAAATCCGCCCTTACCAATTTGTGGCAAGCAGGGAGGCCCAGACGGCGAAGGAAGGTGACGCCACTGCTGCAGAGCGGACCACCTGGGCCGAGGCTGAAGCCGCCAAGAAGGCGCTGATCGAATAGGAGAACTGTCCTTGGGAGGAGGCGGCCCGGAAAGCGGTTGCGAACCAGGCCCAACCTAGCAAGCGTGCAGTCGGGCCTGCCTAGAAGCTGACCGCCATGGAGAGACAGTCCAAGACGAAACGCGATCCTACTTCGTGGGCAAACATGGAGGCCCAAACCAGCGAGCTGGCTCGCACCCGAGCCAGCGCAGCCGAGACCATCAAGGCCACCGGGCCAGGGTCTGCCTCCGCACCGGTGGATCTGGATGTGGCGCCCGATGCACATGGCGCTGGAGTGGACACCGCACCGGAGGCGCTAATGGACGCGTCGGGAGCGGAGATCCCACCACCTGACACAGAGACGACCCTGGTGGTGAAGGATAAGACTGTTTGGACTAAGGGTCCGCAGGCGCCTTGTCGGACCGATGCATCGAGGGAGCCGACCAAAAGTGTGCCGCCACAAGACGACACCATGGTCGCATCCGGCCATGGACCGTCCGCCTCCGGAGCTGGCCCTTTCTCCAGGAGCCGGTCCCTAGAGTCTTGGAACACGGCCAAGGCAAGCAGCACGACCTTGCCTCGTGTCGCCACGCTGAGTGGGGTCCCTGCACTTGTGGTGGCATATTCCCACAGCCAAGACAAGGTGGCACAAGCGGCCCTGGTGGCTCCGGAAGATCTGAACCGCCTCGAGGAGTGGACCGTGGCAAGTTTTCAATTCCAGCACCTTTTGGTCGAGCTTTTTCTTCTTCATTCTTTGCTTTAGTGAGGACGCGCCAGTGCACCCACCTGGTGTAGCCCTCGAGAGTTGCGCCATCTAAGAGTTAGTCGGGCCGAGTCTTACTCGCGGCGACTTGTTTTCTTCTTTATCTTTCAGCGGGGGCGCGTCAACGCACCCACTTGGTGTAGCCCCCGAGAGTCGGGCCGGTTAAGAGTTAGCCGGGCCGAATATTACTCTTGATTTGCTTTGATTCTTTTCGTCGTAGGATCTTCACAACAGCCAAGCGCATGCTCACAACGCGCTGTTGGTCTGGATCCAAGAGGCCGAGAGCCGGACCAGCGACCTTCAAGGCCGGCTGGACCAAGCCGTCTCGGAGCGCGACGCCTTGCATGGTGAAGACGGACGGTTCCGTCAGGAGGTGGAACTTCTCCAGACGGAGAAGAAGGACCACGAGGCAGCCCATCAGAAGGAGATGGAGCACCTCCGGGCCGCCCATACCGATGTCCTGAAGCAGAAGGAAGCCTCCGACGCTGCCGACCTGGATCGCCTGGAGAAGCTGCACCTTGAGGAGAAGGCGCAGAAGGATGCCACCGTGAAGGACGCGCATGCCTAGTTGGGGAAGGAGACCGAGGCGGCCCAGGCCCTTCGGGCGTGATCACCCGCTTGGCAAAAGAGCGCATGGTTCGGGACCGCGAGGCTCTAGAGGAGGCGGGCGAGGTCGACATTCACCTCAACAGTGAGCTGTCTTTGCCTTGTCTTCTTTTTCAACGCCGTTATCTTCTCTTTTCTCTTTTTCTCATGCCACACCCCTTCTACCGCTCCCCAGAAGCCAGAGGAGGCGGTGGAAGCAGTCGTGGAGGCCAATCGCGATGAGCAACATGCTGCCGGCGTTCAGGTGGAGGCCACCGCTGGCTGGACTATGGAGTAGATAGCCATTGGCGCCAAGGACCGTATGCGGGAGCTGGTGTATTCTTTGAACCGACTTTAGGATGCCGGGGTGGAGATGATGAAGGCCCTTTATCCCCACGCGGTGGAGCCGGCGTCAATGAGCCGGCTGTCCCTTGGCTTGAAGCCGGAATCTCTTGTTTGGACGCGTGGCGTGCGTCGGCTGCATGAGCCGGAGTGTACATGGCAGTTCGCTTGGCCAAGTCATGGTATAAAAACCTGAACTTGCTCCGGCTCGCAGCACAACACACTCTCCAACGACACCACATCCTTGGCTGCCTGGAACGAGTCCAGCCTAGAGCGAGAAGGTGATGGCAGCGTGATACCGGAGGATCAGATTCAGCTGGCCCTCCATGACACCAATGGCAGCTCAGACGAGACGTGATTTGAGGACGCCGACTCCAGCGACGAGGCCTATGCCGACTCCGCCGCAAGGGAGGGTGCCGAAGGCACTCGGTCGGATGACGGCGTCTCTACCTCAAGCGTGGCTGGCTACGCTGGCGCCTCCGCCTCAGGTGCCGCCGGAGCCACGGGTGGAGCCGCGACCAACTAAAGCTTTTTTCGTCTTTCTGCACTTCTTTTGTTAGTTCAACAGTTCCACCCACTGGGGGTGTTTATGTAATGAACTCTGACCGTGGGCCTTTTTATGTTTTTGAATTTAATATATGTTTATCTATTTGCATTGTGCGTGTGAAGGATGTGCTTGCCGGCTCGCCTTTTTCTCTTTTGTTTCTCTTTGGCTTCCAGCTGTCCAGCAACTTTCCTCCTCTAGCATCCACCCCGCCTGCCCGACAGCCGGGAGCCGGTCTATGACTAGGACGGCGCTTCTGCCTTTGAAGGCATAAGCCTTGGACTTTTTAAAGCCACCGAGATACTTAGACTTGGAGCGAGCCAGTAGAGGCCGGCTATAAAGGAAGATCTTAAGAGATCGGACCAACCCGAGCCGGCGACCCCTTTCGTAGTCGGATTTTTCGTGAAACCGCCTTCCTTCCCACGATCCCGTTAGCCGGTCAGCTGGGAGCCGCTCTGTAGCTTGTGCAGGGTGGTGAGTGTTTTGGCTCGACGTGCATTATATATTCGACCACGACTAAGGAATTAGCCCCTGAGCCCAAGAGTCAAACCGGAGATCCCACTTTTGTATTGACAACTCTTTTCATGAACTCGAAAAAGCTATGCCCCAGCTAATGGCTTGGAGCACCCATTGCCTTCATTGAAATCCCGAAAAGGGTAAAGGATACATACGTACATGTTTTCTCTCTTGTTCTTAGCAGTACAATGGGCAAAGCAATGCCACATTCCATGGACGTTACATTTCTTCACCAGAGTCTTCGCTCTTGTGCTTCTACGGCTTCTAGGCGTCTATTAGATAGTGTGCATTGTTGTGCAAAGCCCTGTTGATGATGAAGGGTCCCTCCCATGGGGAACAGAGCTTGTGCTGGCCGGCTGTTTGCTGGATTCTTCTGAGTACCAGGCCCCCCTCACAAAAGGAGAGAGGCCTGATCTTCTTGCTGTGATAGTGCCTCAACTTCTGCTGGTAGATGGCCGTCCATCTTAGGGCCAGCTCCCGTGCCTCCTCGAGTAGATCGACATCGTCTTCTCTTGCCTCTTTTGCATCCGCCTCCATGTACAGGGTAACGCGAGGCGAGTCGAACTCGACATCCGTAGGGATGATTGCCTCGGACCCATATACGAGGAAGAATGGTGCGAAGCCGGTTGGCCGGTTTGGCATGGTGCGGAGGCTCCAGAGCATAGCCGGCAGCTCTTCGATCCAGCAACCGGTTGAATTGACGAGCGGAGCCACGAGTCTTGGCTAGATGCCTGCCAGGATTAGGCCGTTTGCCCATTCCGCCTGGCCATTTCACTGCGGATGCGCCACCAACGCCAGATCGAGCCGGATGCCCTCTTTGGCCCAGAAGAGCGCCATTGCACCCTTGGCAAAGTTGGTACCGTTGTCGGTGATGATGCTGTGGGGGTTGCCGTAGCGGACGAAGATGTCCTTGATGAACTTGACGGCCGTGGGACCGTCAAGCTTCTTGATTGTCCTGGCCTCAATCCACTTGGTGAATTTATCGATGGCTACCAGGAGATGCGTCATGCCGCCTCGAGCGGTCTTGAATGGTCACACCATATCGAGCCCCCAGACAACGAAGGGACATGACAGGGGATGGTCTTGAGAACCGAGGCCGGCAAGTGGCTTTGCGTGCTGAAGCGCTGGCATCCTTCGCACTTGTCGACGAAGGCTGTGGCCTCCTCTGGGGCCGTGGGCCAATAGAATCCATGGCGGGATGCCTTGGCCACCAGGGTTATGGAGGCGGCATGATGCCCGCACTCACCCTGGTGTATGTCCTTGAGAATTTCTTGCCCCTTTTCTGACTCGCAATGTTGGAACACGCCCGTTACGCTACGTCGAACTAGCTCGTGGTTGATGATGGCGTACGCGAGAGATCGTCGTTGGACCTGCCGCACCTCTGCCTCGTCTTGAGGAAGCTCGCCACGAAGAAGGAAGGCCAGAATGGGTTATGCCCATGAGGGAGCCGACACGGGAGCCGGCTCCAGCTCGGGCTGAAGGTCAGGGGCATCTGAAGCCCCCGAGTTTGTCGTTGTGGTCCTAGGTTCGAGACCTTCTGTCTCTGGTGCCGTCATGGCAGCCGACATGCTGTCAACCTCCATGACGGCCACCCGCTGGGTGTTGAGCCAACAAGGTTCGAGGTTTGACGTAGTCGGCGGCTTTGCTGGAGTCGGCGAAGCAGGTGGAGCCGGCAAGATTGCCGGAGCCGATGGAGATGATTATTCCGGCGGTTTCTCCGGACCCAAAGTCATTGGGACAGATGGATCCGCACGCACGAAGATTGACGCCGACTCTGGAGACGGCTTGATGGAGGGCCTGTGCAGCTGCTCGAGAGAGACGCCGGCCGAGATTGCTTGCCTTGTGGAGCCAATTTTTGGCAATGTATCAGCCGCCTCGTTGTCCGCTCGGGGGACATGATGGAACTCGCAACCCTCGAAGGGGCCATTAAGCTGCTGGATGATGAGGTGGTAGCTGGCCATGTTGGCATCCCTCGCATCCCATTCGCCATAGACTTGTTGCGCCACAAGATCAGAGTCGCCGAAGGAAAGGATCCACCGGATGCTGACTTCACTGGCAAGACGGAGGCCGTGTGCAAGTGCCTCGTACTCGGTGACGTTGTTGGAAGCGGCGAAGTGTATCTAGAGAGCATACTTGAGCTGGTCCCCTTTCAGAGACGTCAAGACGATGTTGGCTCCTAGACCGTTGGCATCTTTGAGCCATCGAAGTGCATCCGCCAATGTGTGGAGTCGGGAAGCGGCGACAGGAACTGGGTCTCGGCCCAATCGACGAGGAAGTCAGCAACCACCTGAGACTTGATGGTGGTGCGTGACTTGTAGCGGAGATTGTGGTCGGCCATGGTGATGGACCACTTGGTGATCCGGCCCATGGCATCATGGTTTCCGATGATTTCTGAAAGTGGAGCCGTGCTCACCACTGTGATGGCGTGCTCCTGGAAGTATTGCTTCAGCTTCTTGGCGGCAAAGTACACGCATAGCACATATTTTGATAGTGGGGGTAGTTTTTCTTGGAGGCGGACAAGAATTCACTCAGATAGTAGATATGGCGCTTAACTAGCAGCACCTTTCCCTCCACCTTGCGCTCCACTACCAAAACCACACAGACCACTTGTGTGGTTGTTGCATGTATATGAGGGTGGGTTCCCTCTCTGTTGGCACGACCAAGACTGGCATGCTTGAGGTCGCGGAAGGCTTCGTCCGCTTGATCATTCCACTCGAATTTGGTTGTCTTCTTCACCAGTTGATAGAGTGGTAGCGCCTTCTCGCCAAGCCGGCGGATGAACTGGATGAGGAATTCCAGGCAGCCCACAAAGTTTTGAACATCCAGGAGTTGAGCCGGCTTGGCCATGCGCTTGATGGTTTTGATCTTCTCGGGGTTAGCTTCGATGCCGCGAGACGAAACGAAGAAACCCAGGAGCTTGCCGGCTAGAACTCCGAAGTCACACTTCTACGGATTGAGCAGGATCTTGTACTCGCGCAGGTTGGCAAAGGTCCCTCGCAAATCATCAAGGAGACTGAAATTCTTCTTGGTCTTGACGACGATGTCATCGATGTAGACGTGGATGTTCCTGCCAATTTGTGGCAGGAGGCATTGTTGCATGCAACGCTGGAAGGTGGCGCCGGTGTTCTTCAGGCCGAACGTCATAGTCGTGTAGCAGTAGGATCCAAAAGGTGTGATGAAGGTGGTATTGAGCCGGTCGGCTGGGTCCAGCTTGATCTGGTGATAGCCAAAATAACCATCCATAAAGGACAACAATTCGCAGCCGGTCGTGGAGTCGATCACTTGATCTATGTGTGGCAGGGCGAAAGAGTCTTTCGGTCATGCCTTATTCATGCTTGTGTAGTCGATACACATGCGCCATGTCTTGTTCTTCTTCAGCATGAGGACTGGGTTGGCCAGCCAATCCGTGTGGAAAACTTCCATGATGAAACCGGCTGTGAGCAGCCGGGCGATCTCTTCTCCAATCGTCCTCCGCTTCCCCTCAGCGAAGTGACGGAAAGGTTGTTTGACAAGCTTTGCATCCGGACACACATGAAGCTTGTGCTCGGCGTACGTCCTCGGGACTCCCGACATGCCCTTTGGGGACCATGCAAAGATATCTCGATTCTCATGGAGGAAGTCGACGAGCTCACCTTCCTATTTGGGGCTGAGGTTGGTGCCGATGGTGACGCGCTGCTTGGGGTTGGTCGGGTCGAGTGGCACTTTCTTGGTCTCCTTGGACGGCTCGAAAGAGGCCTCACTGGCCGACTAGGACAGAGGAGTGGGCATTGCCGACTGCTCGGTAGCCTGAGCAACGAGCCGGTTAAGCTGCCTCTTCTCCTCAGCAATCACCAGTGCCTTGGCCAGCCGGCTGCTGTCGTGCGCGCACTCGAGCGACTTCTTGTAGTCGCCGGCAACGGTGATGATTCCCTTGGGACACAACATCTTGAGATAGGCGTAATGGGGTATCGCCATGAATTTGGGCAATGTCGGCTTGCCCAACAGCGCGTGGTAAGGGCTGTTGAGGTCCACTACCTCGAACCAGACCGGCTCTCGGCGGAAGTACCTGTTATCGCCGAAGCGCATGTCGAGATGGAATTTGCCGATCGGCGAACAAGACTGTCCCGGCACAATGCCGTGGAAGACAGTCCTGGTCGGCTGCAGGTCCTTCTCCTTCAGCCCAAGCTTGAGTAGAGTGTCTTGATAGAGGATGTTGATGCTGCTACCGCCATCGACCAACACTCGTGAAAACTGGCAGGTGAGTCTCTTAGAGGCGAGGGTGGGGTCGAGGACGAGCGTGTATGTGTCGCGGTTCGGCATCACTGCAGGATGGTCTGCCCGGCTCCATGTAATTTTCTTTTTAAACCAATGCATGTATTGGGGAACCGAGGGGACCATGGCATTCACCTCATGCCGGCGTTGACGCATGCTGTGCTTGTCGTCACCTTCACTGGTGAAGACGACATAGGCCCCGACTTGCTCGGGGAACTGGTCGTGGAGACGACCATCATTGGGAGGCGG
Source organism: Hordeum vulgare subsp. vulgare (assembly GCF_904849725.1). Lineage (NCBI taxonomy): Eukaryota > Viridiplantae > Streptophyta > Magnoliopsida > Poales > Poaceae > Hordeum > Hordeum vulgare. The sequence goes on from NC_058523.1 coordinate 222,270,645, forward strand.
CTGAGCTGGAGCCGGTCCTCGCCCGGGAGCCGGACCTCGAGGAGACGCCCCCGGGGGAGCCGGTAGACCCTCACCCCGTGCCAGGCGCTGTGAGAAGCTGCACTGCCGGAGTGTGTAGGTGGCCGGCTTCGCCCTGGTATGCATCTTGCAAGGCGCATCGAGCATCTGCTTGAAGGTGAGCTTGGTTTGGCAGGCATTCTTGCCGGTCCACTATCGCTGAGCGCCGGCTTGAGTAGTCGGGTAATCTTCCTCCATGTTGGCCACCTGCTTGCTTCCAGGTCGCGGATCAAGTTGATCTGCCTGGCACTTGTTGTTCTGTACGCCTCGGTTGTCGGCACCCGACTTAGATTTAGCTGGCGATTGGGCGGTCTTGTCCGTTGCGCTGATCTTGATCCTCATGGCAGAGTCGGCAGTGGCGTACTTATCCGCCTTGGCCATGAGAACCGCCAAAGAGGCCGACTTGGAGCACAAGAGCTTGTGGTTGAGAAGGGTGCCGTCTCGGCAGCCGTCGATGAACTACCGAATAGCTTGTACCTCATGCACTCCTTCACAGGACTTGTGCAACTCCGTCTAGCACGCGGCGTAGTCGTGAATGGGTTCGTCGGCCTTCTGAACGCACATGGCTAGCTCGCGAGGCCGGCCAGGTCGCTTGTAAGTGCCGGTGAAGTTGCAGACGAACGCCTCTTCAAAGTCAACCCAAGAGTTGATGCTGTCGGCTGGCAGGCTGTTAAGCCAAATCCTTGCCAAGCCAGTCAGCATGAGTGGAACATAGCGGACGCACGCTTGTTGCCCTAGGCGATGCCAAGTGCAGTAGTATAGTCCATCAGCTAGTCTTCCGGCTTGGCGAAGCCGTTGTACTTTGGAGTGTCACTGGGAAGGGTGAAGCCGGAGGGAACGGCTCCCCTCGGATCCGGGGGCCGAAGCACGCCGGACCAATGGGATCCTCCTCCTCCAGGAGGGACGACTACGCCAGAAGGTCGATGCGGAGACGAGCATCGTTCTGGCTGCAAGGGACGCGAGGGCCAATCCGAGCCGCGAGCTCGGGATAGATCGGGGGAACGGGTGTGTTGGCCCTTTCCCGACGCCTAGGCGGGGGAAGTTGATGGACCGAGTCTCCTTCGTCTCCAGCCGCCTCGCGGCGCCGGCTAGAGACTGCTCGTGGCTATGGATGGCAATTTTCCCCATGGATTCGGATATCCGTGGATACCCGACCTGGTTGGGCAAGGGTATGGAGCGCATTTCTGTCCATGGATTTGGATACCCATGAATAGACGGGTTGGGCACGGTTATAATTTCTGCTCCGTGGATATCCAGTGGATATAATAGATAGAGCCACATGACAGTGACACTAGGCCTAAGCAAATGTTCGACCCAAGTCGTTCGCGATCAGAAAAGGTCAAAACCCGGCCCATGTTTCCTAATCCCCGCAACCTAATTATATTAAACCTAATTTTATCTGACTGCCCTGCGTCAACCCACATCTCGTCATTCCCAATCGTGCTCCTCCCTCAGTCCATCCCCAATCCCCATCGCGACGATACCGAGCGCCACAATCGTCGCCCCCACCTATCCCTGGCCATCCACCTCCTACTGGTGACCGGTGACAGGCGGCCAACATAAGCGACTAGACTCGACGACCAGCGACAGGCGGCCAACATCGGCGACTGGACTCGGTGACTACCCTTGGTGTCACGCATCGGCGGCCAGCATCAGGGACGGCCTGGGTGACTGGCAAGCCTCGTCCGACTCCCTCTCCTGCTCTCTCCTTCCCCAATCAGCGACCAATCTCACTCCCTCTCACTCCCGAAGCGACCAGCATCCACAACGGCTTTGGCGACCGGCATGCCCCGTCCCACTCCCTCTCTCCTTCCCCAATCGGAGACCGATCTCATCCTGAGCAAGCTGCTTTTTCGTTTGTTTGACAGGAGTCAACCTTCAATGGAAGGGGGCACGAGCAGCAATGGCGTCAATCATGGGAAGGGCAAGGGAGCGACTGTTAACACCCTGCGAAGGAGTCTGCGTGGTCGGCAACCAGCAGTTGAGTCGTCGTGCACCGACGGACAACTGGGTGTCGATGACAACACCATCATCACTGAAAATGGTTACTGTTACAGTTCTTACAACTCAGTGCTCTCCTTGCTTGTGAGCTACAGTAAGAGAGATTTTATATAAGTAGTATAAATTGAGTTCTGTTGCATTTATAGATTTTATATAAGTAGTATAAATTGTGTTCTTTTGCTTAATTTATTTCTTATAGAGCTAGAAACAATTCAGTGACATCAGTTTTGTACTTATTAAATTTTTCATAGACTAGCTTTATTATCAGCATCTTTTCTATAATTGGAAACAATGTACTAATCATTACTAATTTACATTTCTTATTAAAAGATTCATTGAATAGCTTTATTGTCATGAAGGCGCTTTATCTATAATGTATTTTTGCATGTCAAACAAGAAACGATGCCCATTGCTACTTGGTTAAATTGAAATTTGATGGCATCTTGCATTCTTTTGTCAGCTCCCGCAAAAAGTGTTGCCCTACAACGGATGTCTCGTGCGTGGCTGGAGCTGTTGTGGTTGCAAGTTCAACTCCACAAGAGGGTACCAGTACAGCAGTGGAGCAGCCAAAACTAACCAGTTCTAGAAGGAAGCATACATCAGATGTATGGGATGATTTTAAGATAGAACTTATCAATGGGAAATGGCAAGAAATATGCAACTGGTGTCACAAGCCATATGCTGCAGAATCAACCTCTTGTACCTCAGACTTAAGGACTCACCGCAAGAATCGTCTGGCTCGGCATGCACCAGTGGGTCCACAACAAAGCAAATTCGAGTTGTCAAAATGTGGGGATGGGAAAGTAAATTTGGAGACCTATATTTTTTATCAAGAACTTGCTAGAAAGGTACTTGCATTGATGATATGTGTGCATGAGTACCCTCTGTCTATTTTTGATCATGCTTTATTCCGAACTTTTTGTGGAACTATGCAACCAATGTTCAAGGTGGTGTCTAGAAATACCATTAGGCAGGACATTATAAATATGTTTAATGTCCAAAAGAATAGCATGGTGAAGTACTTCACAAAGTTTGAGAACCGAGTGGCCATCACAACAGATTTGTGGATGGCTGGCCATCAAAAAAGGGGCTATATGGCTGTAACTGCACATTACATTGATGCTTCTTGGAACCTAAAGAGCTTCTTAATGAGGTAACCACATCTCTCTCTAAATAATTGTTATTCTGAAATAGATGTATTCATTATTGTTACCCTAAACCTAAATATTTCCTAAATATCATTGCATAGGTTTGTTTATGTTCCATGTCCACACAATGCTGAAGTCATATCTAAAGCACCACATGGATGTCTTATTGAATGGCACCATGAGAATAAGGTATCCACGGTGGCCTTGGACAATTGTACATCAAATGACAAGGCTATGGAAATTCCGTCAGATAAGTTGGAGACCTCTTCTCTTATGTTGGAAGGATCTTTATTGCATATGCGTTGTGCTGCTCATATATTAAATCTAATTGTAAAAGATGGATTGTATGTCATGGAGAAAATGATTGAGAGGGTACAAGATAGTGTTGCATTTTGGTCAGCCACACCGAAAAGACATGAGAAGTTTCAAAAGATGGCACACCTTTTGAACAATGAATACACGTGTAGATTGGCTCTTGATTGTAAAACTAGGAGGAATTCTACCTACATAATGTTAAATGGTGCATTGAAATACAAAGATGTTTTTGAAAGACTTTCTATACGTGAAAAGAATTTTACTTGTCCAACCGGAAAAGATTGTGTCTTTGCTAAGGAGGTTTGTGATAGGTTGAAAGTGTTCTTTGATGTCACAGTGTTGTTGTCAGGCACTTCATATGTTACATCTAGTCTTTTCTTTCCGCAAATATGTGGCATTCGGTTGGTAATTCGTAAATGGGAAACTGGTAAACATAGTGTCATAAAAGCTATGTCTAAGGAAATGAAAGACAAGTTCGAGAAATACTGGACAGATGTCCAGGATCTTTTGGCTATTGCCACTATCCTCGATCCACATTATAAGATGCATATGTTTAAGGCTTCATTTGGGTCATTCTATGGAGCTGACTATGCATCCACAGAAGTAGATATAATAAAGAAGTTAATGTTAGATTTGCTGGCTGAATATCAAGATGTATCTCAGTGTGCTGAAACATCTGATGTTGGAAGCACCCCACCTGTTCATAATGGTGGTGTGGATGAAATTTTTGGTGTATTTGAGAAGTACTTGTCTTCACAACCCGTTGCTCCATCAGAAGTTCGCACAGAATTGGAAAATTACTTGGACGAACCCCTTATCCGCAGAACAACAGATTTTGACATTATTAATTGGTGGAAAGTTGGAGGTGCTAAGTACCCTACTTTGCAGAAGATTGCTCGTGATATATTATCCATCCCTGTTACATCTGTGGCATTGGAGTTAGTCTTTAGTACTAGCGGGAGGTTACTTAGTGCACATCGCAGTCGTCTTACACCAAGCATAGCTGAAGCTCTTATGTGTATGCAAGCTTGGTCACGAGCGGACATGTTAGGTAGTCTTGTTAATTGCCAATTTTTATCCTGTTTCTTTGTGCTATGCATAAATTATTATTTTTGCTTCGTCTTTGCATTAGGTGATATCAACTTTGCTCTGCAAGTAGTTCAATATGTTCTTGAGGATGAAGAAGAAATAATGGTAACTACTTGTTGTCATCTCAATTTATGTTTTACGTGTTTAAATAATAAGTGATGTGTGCGGTGCACTACTTGTTTCAGGTGCATACTTGTGAATGTGCGGTTGATGGTTGTACTTCGATGCCACATTTTCATCCTTCATGCATACGCATCCAGAATTAACTTGTTTATTTTAATTCTTTGTTTTTTATGTCAGGATACTGAATAATAGAGTCTTACATCCAAGTACCAAATTATTACATCAAATGACCAGAAGGTCGGGTTCAAGAGCAAGGCCTAAAGCCAAATAAAGGGATACATCGAGTAGCGGAAACTCGTAAGGGCTAAGCGGTGCCCATGCCATCAAGCCTACACCGACAGACATTCTGACTCGGAAGCGTCCTAGATCGCAGGTCCGTCTCCGACGGCGTACTCATCGCCAAACTCTGGTCCTTCCATGTCTGGTCAATAACATAACCAGTGGCAAGCCAATGAGTACTTTGAATGTACTCGCAAACAGCCCATGACATAAATGGTAATGAATAACCGTGACAGTTATCTTGGGTGGAATGCGATGAGGTGGTATGATCATGTATATGCATCAGGTTAAAGAATTGCTTGTGAATATCAGGTTACATATATTGACATATCCGTAAAGGGTTGAACACACCGGGTTCACCCTAAATGCCAAGTCATCGGACTTGTCATAATCTCAAGGTATTAATGAGGGCAAAACCATCCGGGTTTACCCTATATGTCAAGTCACCGAACTTGATCATATTATTGTGATTATCATGATTATAACAACACCTTTCTAACACCACACACACACACACTCACACTTGGTTTATGCGGAAACGCTGGACGTAGTTTAAGCAACACCACCCAACTGTCCTTGACCATGGACACGGCTATTCGAATAGCTTATACTCTGCAGAGGTAGTACGCTGGACCCACCAGAAATGGGAAACTTCCATGTCATCCACGACTTGCGATATATCACATATACCGGAGGTAAGTACCCGATCATCATCTTTGCCCTGACGATACTAGAGAAAGAGATCCACTCGATTGGTACCAAGCCCACATGTTGTACGTCTTACGGGCACCGACTCTGGACTGTATCAACCATGCAGGGACCAACGATGTGCCTGGAACTCATAATAATGGCATAGTCGTCCTACCTGGCACGACCCCATCACGAGAGTGACACCGATCAATCCCGGCACTAGTAATGTGGCTCTTTGCTAGCACCGACCAGAGTAATCAACAAAGCCCTGTCCCATAAAGGGGTATCGTGGTCGTACTGGTAAGGCTGGGATGGTCGACACATCATAAATCTAATCCCATTCCGAAACCATACTCACACCAAAATCACCGGTGCATCACTTCATCAAAAGTGATCACCAACTCATGATCACCCTCGGGCATTAGTGGCACCCGACGGGGTTTTCATAAACTCTTTATTTAACTCATCTTCATGCTCATGATAAAATGCTCTATTATTATTACTTGTCAACATGGTAATATCATGATAAAATCATGACCCTCACGGGGTAGGGTCAAGCTCAATGCAGTGATTATACTCTACTAGCCAACATGACAGTAGCATGATCCTTGTAGGATCAGCTCATCATGCTCATGCTCCGAGGAGCCATGTGAATATCACTACTATAAATGCAAGTGCTTCGAAGAAGCCTTTGGTACCATCACATCAATGATGAACCGGCATCGTGATCACATGCAACGGAAAAATACTTACTATTCTAGCATGCATCATTTTATTTACATAAGTCATGGCAAAAGGTCTGCTTGCCTTGGTCAGCTAGGTATCCGGGGTCTTCGAGGTCTTCCGCTCCGGATCCTCCGTCACTCGGTAACTCTACCGTCGAGAAAGGAATAAATAAATACTAGCTTTTACTAAAACAGTTCACAAAGTGCTTTTAAAAATGTTGCAAGGCTTGAATAAATTCAGGTTATTATTTTGAAAAATGTTCCCTACTGTTTTATTAGCTAAGCATATTTATTTAAAAGCAAACAGAAGCAAACAAGTGCTTTTTAATATCATTTTATTATACCAAAATAGTTTCTCTTATTGATAAATGTCAACCATTACAGAATCAAATACTACTCATTTTTAGAAAAATACTGGTGGAAGAATTATATTTTTCTACTGGCTAAATCTTTCTATAAAAATCATTTAGTTTGCTGGATTAAAACAAAAGAAAAAGGCCAGGGAAACAGATCCAGCCGGCCCAGCCAGCAGGCCTGGCCACCAGGCGCGCGCGGGCCAGGTTCAAACCTGACCTGTGGGCCCCTGGGGTCAGCGTCAGCGGCTGCGCGCGCTCGCTGCCCCAGGACACCGACAGGTGGGCTCCACCTGTCGGGTCCTTCTCCTACCTCTGGCCAGAGAGGTGGAGATGGACGCCGGCGAGGCTGCCGTTGTCCTCAGGCCTAGCTTGGAACGGGAACGGGTTCCTTGTGCCTCCGCCTACCTGCTCGTGGTCGGGACGTCACCAGAGGTGGTCTGGGTCGCCGGCGACGAGGTGCTTGTGGCGGAAGAGTTCCGGGTTCGTGTGGAACTAGGGGCTAGAGGTATGGATTTGCTCAGGAGAGTTAGGGGAAACGTTCCTGGTGTCGAGGGGAGTGCAATGAGAGGTCGGGCAGCGCAGGAGCCGACGTGTAGCCGGAGATCGACCGGAGCTCCGAGGTGGAGGGGCCTCGGTCGATCTCGAGCACCGGGGCTCTGCGAGGTCGATTGGGCGGCTAGGGAGTGTCTACTGGTTGTGCTGAAGCTGCTTGGAGGGTGCTAGAGTGCCGGGGGGGGGTCTATTTATAGGCCAACGACGGTGACCCGACTCGGGCACGCCGGTGACTCACCGTGGCACCTGTGCAAGCGCAGTGAGGCGCTGGCCGTGAAACCACGGGTTCGGGACGTGGTTTAGGGCCTCCTGATGCAACTGCCGCAGAGGGAAAGTGAGTGGGGACGAGCTGCAACGACCGTGCATGCTCGGCCGCGTCGGGCGCGCACGGGCACGCGTCGCCTGAGCTCTTGCGCGAGGGGGAGAGGGTCCCTGGGGTAGCTTTGCATTGAGGGGATGTCGGGGGAGTGCTTGGACACAACTGGGGAGGCTGGAACCGGCCGGAGCGTCGGCCCCTCGCGGGTGGCTCTCTGCAGCGTGCCGAGAGCGCACTTTTGGCATGCCACGGCATGCTGGCTCGCTCTAGGGCACTTGGGACGTGTCCTCCATGTCCTGAGTGTTGCTGGGAGTGTGCCTAGTCGTTGTGGTTTAGTGGGAGCTCGAGCTGGTCAAGGGAGCAAGGAACACTAGTGTTGCCAGTACTGTCCTACAGCTCCAATTGGAGTTCTTGTCACTTGTGCTTGGAATTGGGGAGGGGCTGGTTGACTGGGTACTCAGGGTATTCTGGTGCCCTAACCCACCAAGTTTGGGGCCTTGACATTCGGTAAAACTGTGGCTAGGAAGGTTTTTACCTTCCTGTCAGTAGGTGTTCGACAGTGACTTGGGGTGCTTCCACTCCACCACTGTAAATGAAACTTAACAGGTTTGGTCTTGGGGTAAAAACATGGGGTTCCACCAAATATGAGCTCCATTGAACAAGTTTGGCTTTGCAAACTTGAAAATGTCTCAAAGTGACCAGTACTATCCCTTACAAAGGAAGTGTGGTCAAACAGAGTCTCACAAATCCCATTTTTGGTGTGGAGTCCTCATTTGGGGTGTTAAACACCTCTCCAAAGTTTCAGCTCCATTGGAGAAACCTTGCAATGTAGAGTTGCTCCAAGTGCACTTACCCACCTTGGATCAAGGTGAGATTTTAGGTGAGCATCTAATATGGTTTGGGAGGGCTCCTGTAATTTTATGGGAATTTACCGAGATACTTTCCTTTGGAAACATCTCAAAAAGCTAAAACAGACAGAAATGGTTTTCAGGGTTTTACTCAAATAATATTAATATAAAATAGGGTTGAAAATCTTATGTATGGAAAATATATGTCCTTCTGAGCTTCCAGGAATTTACTCAGAATTTCCTAAGGCAGGAAAGTAATTTTCCTTGTGGAAATATCATTACTGGCCTTAGAAATAGACATAGATATAAAATAGAAAAATAATATTTTAAATCAGTAAATAGTGATTTAAATGAATGAAACTGATATTAGGATCAGATCACCAACTCTAGTTGAAAGTGCCACTTGGCTGCATGAGCTAGTAGTGTATCCCAACATGATGAAGGTGATCTTGATGTAAAGGAAAAAGGGTTTTTGATGAGAGCAAAATAATAAGTTTTTCATGGGTTGAGTCATCAAACAAGCAAGCACACACAAAAACAAGGGCTGACATTGCACTCACAACATTATTTGGAAAAGTTTTAACAAGCTCTGATTTTTGCAATACAGAAAACATGGGGTGGAAAACAGGGTGTGACAGACCTATCCCCCTTACAAGAATCTCGTCCCCGAGATTCCTAAGCTAAGCGTTAAACAACCCGGGAAATTCTGATCGGAGATAGTCTTCACGCTCCCACGTGGCTTCTGCTTCGGTATGGTTGCTCCACTGAACCTTGAAAAACTTGATGGTGCGGCTTCTGGTGCAACGCTCTGCTTCGTCCAAAATGCGGATCGGTCTCTCGCGGTAGGTAAGATCTGGTTGAAGGTCAATAGCTTGATGATCAATGTCCTTGTAAAGATCGGGATGGTTCGGCACTTGCAAACACTTCCTGAGCTGTGACACGTGAAACACGTTGTGCACACCCGAAAGTTTAGGAGGTAGCTCCAACTGATAAGCTACTTCCCCGCGCCTTGCCGTGATCTTGAAGGGTCCAATGAACCTTGGAGCTAACTTCCCCTTGACATGGAAATGCTTGGTCCCCTTGAGAGGCGTGACTCACAAGTACACTTGGTCTCCGGGAACAAACTCCACGTTTCTGCGGCTAGGGTCCGCATAGCTCTTCTGCCTTGACTTAGCTGCCTCCAAGTTCTCTCGGACAAGCTGAACCTTGTCCCCTGCTTCCTGCAGTGCTTCTGGCCTGAAAACTAGCCCTTCACCGGTTTCAGACCAATTGAGTGGGGTGCGGCATTTCCGCCCATATAATGCTTCGAATGGGGCCATTTGAAGACTGGACTGGTAGCTGTTGTTGTAAGAGAACTCAACAAATGGTAGGCAGTCTTCCCACTTGGCACCATGGGCCAAAACACAAGCGCGGAGCATGTCCTCAAGTATCTGATTTACCCTCTCGGTCTGTCCGCCCGTCTGCGGGTGGAAAGCCGTACTGAAGGAGAGTTTGCTTCCGGGAGCTTCTTGAAACTTCTTCCAGAATCTTGAGGTGAACTGCGTGCCGCAGTCGGACACAATCTCTTTGGGGACTCCATGGAGACTCACCACTCGATGAATGTACAGACTGGCCAGCTGGCTGCCGTCGTAAGTGGTGTTAACGGGGATGAAATGGGCCACCTTGGTCCATTGATCAACTATGACCCAAATGGAGTTATGACCCTTATTCGACCGGGGCAACCCGGTGATGAAGTCCATGCCAACTATATCCCACTTCCATTCTGGCACTTGAAGTGGTTGTAGCAATCCAGCGGGTCGTTGGTGTTCAGCCTTGACTCGCCGACATACATCGCATTTAGCGACATAGGAGCCAATTTCCCTCTTCATGCCATGCCACCAGAATCGTTCTCGGATGTCTTGGTACATCTTGGTACCACCTGGATGGATAGAGTACGGTGTGTCATGTGCCTCTTGCAGGATCAAGTCCTTAAGTTCGGCCTTGTTGGGTACGCATAAGCGCTTCCCGTACCACAGTACTCCTTGCTCATCAATCGAGAATCCTGGGGCTTTGCCTTCTCGCACCTTCCTCTTGAGGCCTTCGATACTCTTGTGCCCCTTCTGGGCTTCCATGATGTCGTCTGCTAGAGTAGGCTTGACTTCGAGGTTTGCCAGGTACCCTGGTTCGACTATCTCAAGTCCTAAGCCCTCCATCTCTTCATACAAGGCGGGTAACCTTTCCTTGTGCGCGACGTTTAAGGAGCCTGCCTTCCGGCTCAGGGCATCGGCTACCACGTTCGCCTTGCCGGGATGGTACTGAATGCTGAGGTCGTAATCCTTGATTAACTCAAGCCATCTCCGCTGTCTCATGTTCAGCTCTCTCTGGGTGAAGATATACTTCACACTTTTGTGGTCTGTATATATCTCGCATCGCTTTCCCAGAAGGTAATGTCGCCACGTCTTCAGAGCATGCACTACCGCTGCTAGCTCGAGATCATGGGTGGCGTAGTTCTCCTCATGCGGTCGCAGTTGCCATGACAAGTACGCCATGACCCTGCCATCTTGCATCAGGACTCCACCGAGCCCGGTTCCCGAGGCATCACAATATATCACGAATTCCTTGTTGATGTCTGGAGTAGCCAATACCGGAGCGGTAGTTAGCCTCTTCTTCAACTCCTGGAAGCTTGCTTCACACGCAGGTGTCCACTCGAACTTCCAGCCTTTCTTCAATAGCTAGGTCATAGGTCGAGCGATGCTGGAGAATCCCTCGACAAACTTGCGGTAGTATCCCGCGAGCCCGAGGAAACTCCTGACATCCTTCATGTCCTTGGGTGATTCCCAATTGGTCACTGTAGAAATCTTGGACTGATCCACGGCTAAACCGCGTGCCGTCAGGGTATAACCCAGAAATCCAACTTCGTTCAGCCAGAACTGACACTTGCTGAATTTGGCGTAAAGTTGGTGCTCTCAAAGCTTTCCCAGAACTAGCCTCAGGTGTTGCTCATGCTCTTCTTCGGACTTGGAGAAGATTAGTATGTCATCGATGAACACGACGACAAACTTGTCCAAATATTCCATGAATACCTTGTTCATGAGGTACATGAAGTAGGCTTGGGCATTTGTCAAACCGAAGAGCATGACCGTGCATTCATACAGACCGTACCGGGTCACGAATGCAGTCTTGGGTATATCTTCTGGTCGGATATTCAACTCGTAGTATCCTGATCGGAGATCGATCTTGGAAAATACCCTGGCCCCGTTTAACTGGTCAAACAGGTCTTCGATCTTGGGGAGCGGGTACTTGTTCTAAATTGTTACTTCATTAAGGGAATGGTAGTCAATGCAGAGTCGAATGGTACCATCCTTCTTTGAAACAAACAGAACATGTGATCCCCAAGGTGATGCACTCGGACGAATGAACCCTTTCCTGAGTTGCTCATCCAGCTGTTTCTTCAGCTTTGCCAACTCCTCGGAACCCATCCTGTAAGGCTTTTTATAAATAGGGCTCGATCCGGGCATAAGCTCAATGATGAACGCAATGTCTCGGTCAGGAGGCATTCCGGGTAGCTCGTCAGGAAAGACGTCCGGGTATTCACAGACTATAGGCACTCGATCAAGCTCTACCTCGGAGAGACTGTTGACTCGAGGTGCGTTAGCTGATACTGGTTTGGACACGAACTTGACCTTGACCCCTTGGTTGCTTATCATGGTGATGGCTCTGTTGGCACAGTCCAAAAGACTCTGGTTCTTGGCCAACCAATCCATACCGAGGATTACTTCCACACCTTGTGATTTAAGCACGATGAGGTCTGCCAAGAAATTCGTCCCATTGATAACTATCTCGACCCTTCTACACCCTAGGTTGGTTCTTAATACTGCTCCTGGGGTTTGAATTGCCATCTGTCCGCGGAGTAAAGTGGGTTTTAAACCGCATTTCTCCACAAACCCTTGAGTAACAAAAGAATGCGAAGCACCACAATCAAACAACGCTGTTGCTGGAGTTGAGTTGACGAGGAACGTACCCAGAATGCAGTCCGGGTCATCCTGTGCTTCTTTTGCAGTGATGTGATTGATCCGGCCCCTACCATTGAACTGTTGGTTGCGGGCGGCCTGGTTCCTCCCTGGTGCACCTTGATCGGGGTTGGGCGCGTTGGGACGCGGTGCGTCGGGCTTCTTGTTGGGGCACTGCCTGGAATAATGCCCAGTCTGACCACACCCAAAGCAGGTGACTTGCCCTGGAGGGTCGGTCTTGACTCCACCGTTGTTCGGCGGTTTGACTACTGGCTTGACTTGCTGCTGAGGCTGATAATTCTGGCGGAACACCGGGTACTTGTACTGTTGCTGCTGAAAGTTGGGTCTTGCAGGTGCTGACTGCCACGGTCTTGGTCTTGCATTACGGGTCCTCCACTGCCTATCAGCGTGCGCTTGCGGGTGTCGTCCATTGTACGACACTTGTCTTCCAGCATAAGCGCTTTGTTAACCAACTCGCCGAAAGTCTGACAGTCGCAAACCACCTGCTGGTATTGCAGGGACTGCTGTAACCCTTCCATGAAGCGTTCCACCTTAGCAGCCTCAGTGTTAACATCTTCAGGTGCGTACCTTAACAAGAGATTAAACTTCTGAAGGTACTCCTTAACAGTTCCACTTCCCTGCCTTAAGGCTCGGAATTCCCGCTTCTTAATGGTCATCAGTCCAGGCGGAATGTGAGCCGCGCGAAATCCTTCCTTGAACATCTCCCACGTGATGACTTGCCCTGTCCGCATGATCTGGAATCCATCCCACCATGCCCTGGCGGTGCCTCCGAGACAGTGAGAAGCATAAAGGACCTTCTCATGATCATCGGTGCACTTGACTAGTGCAAGGAGGTCTTCAATGGTGCGAATCCAGTCATCGGCGTCCAGGGGTTCAGTCGACTCCGTGAATATGGGGGGCGTAGTCCGCATGAACTCAGAAAGAGTAGAGCGACCACCGCCATACTCATTCCGCGACGGGTTGTCCACCAGGACTTGGGTTAGCTGCTGGATAGCGGCATTGCTGGCTTGACGCTCCTCTCGAAGAGCTTGAAGGAACTGCGCCATCGTCAAGTTCTCAGGAGGAGCTGGTGGCGGAAGGTCTCTTGGCTGCTCGTGGTGACCTCTAACGTGAGCTTCTCCTTCGGTTCCCTGTGGCGTCCCTGAGGAGCCGGCGCCGGGGTTGCCGAAGGTGCTGTTGCGGGTTGTGTTCACCATCCTGTCATAGAAACAGACAGGTCAAAATGCCACCTTGCTCGGGAGTACAAGGATTTGCTCCTAGTAAGAGGGGGTCCAATACGTGCATGTGCCAAGTTTTTTTTTTAAACCAAAGTTTTTGACAAACTGGAAATTGCATTCATGACAACTAGGTGACGTAGTCACTTACAGACTACCCAAGGCAATAGGTGACTTACATCAAGCACACATACGCAATTTGAAAACGGATACAAGGATACCCTATACTCGGGGTACTCCGATTGCCTACGCTAAAACCTACGCGGCGGACTGCTCAAAGGCGGACTCATCATGATCCTCATCTTCATCAACATCCTCTTCCTTTATAGGAGTGGAAGAAAGAATCCGCACGTCTCGACGTCTCTTGGGCGAGGCGGCGAAGATCTCAGTGTACTCTTCCGCTGTCAGGCGGCGACTCTGAAGAGGGACTGCCTGGATGGGTAACACACCACCCCTAGTGGCAACAGCTGCCCTCCCTTCAGGTGCGCTTGCCTTCTTTACTTTGCGGTTCTGCATCTTCTCAGTGTGGAGCAGGCCTTTGACTAGGTGCAGCTCTTGGTGAAGTTTGACTGATTCCTTAACCAGGAAGTGTGTCAGGGTGTCTGACGAGAGACTGAAGTAGGTCTGAAGCCTCATTGGCATCCCATCCTCCGTGGCGGGGGTGAGTGTCCAACTCCCATCCACTCCTTCCTTAATGAAAGGTAGATGACGAGTGACAGGCTCATTAGCCATCTCAGGGAGGATGCTGCGGAGTTGCACGAGCGCCTCTCCTGCAGCCGTCTCCACTGCCAGCATCAGCTCTCCCATTTGTGGTCCTTCAAAGAACCAACAAGACGGGGAGTCATTAGCCTTCACTATCACGTCCACGTGATATTCCTTGGTGTCGGCGTTGACCCAATGCTTGTGGTAGAGGAATATGGGCGTGCGTCGTACATGGCACTTCTCGATACAATCCACCAGAAGTAGTGGAAAGCCGGTTCCAGAAGCGTCTCAGGTACAGCAGCCATCTACAAGGCATAGGAGAGAAGTCAGGAGCTTGTATGTGCAAGAGTCTTGTGCAAGGCTGGCGTCCTAACGTTCTTGGTTAACGTCCATGCTATCTAAGGCTTCCTATAGTCAGGATGGCTCTGATACCAGTTCTATGGGGACCCCGACTAGCAAGTCGAGTTCGCCGTGCCCAGTGACCCCAAGGATCAATGTTCACTGAACACAAATACTGAATAATAGAGTCTTACGTCCAAGTACCAAATTATTACATCAAATGACCAGAAGGTCGGGTTCAAGAGCAAGGCCTAAAGCCAAATAAAGGGATACATCGAGTAGCGGAAACTCGTAAGGGCTAAGCGGTGCCCATGCCATCAAGCCTACACCGACACACATTCTGACTCGGAAGCGTCCTAGATCGCAGGTCCGTCTCCGATGGCGTACTCATCGCCAAACTCCGGTCCTTCCACGTCTGGTCAATAACATAACCAGTGGCAAGCCAATGAGTACTTTGAATGTACTCACAAACAGCCCATGACAAAAATGGTAATGAATAACAGTGACAGTTATCTTGGGTGGAATGCGATGAGGTGGTATGATCATGTCTATGCATCAGGTTAAATAATTGCTTGTGAATATCAGGTTACAGATATTGACATATTCGTAAAGGGTTGAACACACCGGGTTCACCCTAAATGCCAAGTCATCGGACTTGTCATAATCTAAAGGTATTAATGAGGGCTAAACCATCCTGGTTTACCCTATATGTCAAGTCACCGAACTTGACCATATTATTGTGATTATCTTGATAATAACAACACCTTTTTAACACCACACACACACACACTCACCCTTGGTTTATGCGGAAACGCTGGACGTAGTTTAAGTAGCACCACCCAACTGTCCTTGATCGTGGACACGGATATTCGAATAGTTTACACTCTGCAGAGGTAGTACGCTGGACCCACGAGAAACGGGAAACTTCTGTGTCATCCACGACTCGCGGTATATCACATATACCCGAGGTAAGTACCCGATCATCATCTTTCCCCTGACGATAATAGACAAAGAGATCCACTCGATTGGTACCCAGCCCAGATGTTGTACGTCTTACGAGCACCGACTCTGGAATGTATCAACCATGCAGGGACCAATGGTGTGCCTGGAACTCATAATAATGGCATAGTCGTCCTACCTGGGACGACCCCATCACGAGAGTGACACCAATCACTCCCGCTACTAGTAATGTGGCTCTTTGCTAGCACCGACCAGAGTAATCAACAAAGCCCCGTCCCATAAAGGGGTATCGTGGTCGTACTGGTAAGGTTGGGATGGTCGACACATCATAAGTCTAATCCCATTTCGAAACCATACTCACACCAAAATCACCGGTTCATCACTTCATCAAAAGTGATCACCAACTCATCATCACCCTGGAGCATTAGTGGCACCCGACGGGGTTTTCATAAACTCTTTATTTAACTCATCTTCATGCTCATGATAAAATGTTCTATTATTATTACTTGTCAACATGGTAATGTCATGATAAAATCATGACCCTCACGGGGTAGGGTCAAGCTCAATGCAGTGATTGTACTCTACTAGCCAACATGACAGTAGCATGATCCTTGTAGGATCAGCTCATCATGCTCATGCTCCGAGGAGCCATGTGAATATCACTACTATAAATGCAAGTGCTTCGAAGAAGCCTTCGGTACCATCACATCAATGATGAACCGACATCGTGATCACATGCAACGGAAAAATACTTGCTATTCTAGCATGCATCATTTTATTTACTTAAGTCATGGCAAAAGGTCTGCTTGCCTTGGTCAGCTAGGTATCCGGGGTCTTCGAGGTCTTCCGCTCCGGATCCTTCGTCACTCGGTAACTCTACCGTCGAGAAAGGAATAAATAAATACTAGCTTTTACTAAAACAATTCACAAAGTGCTTTTAAAAATGTTGCAAGGCTTGAATAAATTCAGGTTATTATTTTGAAAAATGTTCCCTACTGTTTTATTAGCTAAGCATATTTATTTGAAAGCAAACAGAACCAAACAAGTGCTTTTTAATATCATTTTATTATACCAAAATAGTTTCTGTTATTGATAAATGTCAACTAGTACAAAATCAAATACTACTCATTTTTAGAAAAATACTGGTGGAAGAATTATATTTTTCTACTAGCTAAATCTTTTTATAAAAATCATTTCGTTTGCTGGATTAGAACAAAAGAAAAAGGCCAAGGAAACAGATCCAGCCGGCCTAGCCAGCAGGCATGGCCACCAGGCGCGCGCGGGCCAGGTTCAAACCTGACCTGCGGGCCCGTGGGGTCAGCGTCAGCGGCTGCGCGCGCTGGCTGCCCCAGGTCACCGACAGGTGGGCTCCACCTGTCGGGTCCTTCTCCTACCTCTGGCCAGAGAGGTGGAGATGGACGCCGGCGAGGCTGCCGTTGTCCTCAGGCCTAGCTAGGAACGGGAACGGGGTCCTCGTGCCTCCGCCTAGTTGCTCGTGGTCGGGACGTCACCGGAGGTGGTCTGGGTCACCGGCGACGAGGTGCTAGTGGCGGAAGGGTTTCGGGTTCGTGTTGAACTAGGGGCTAGAGGTATGGATTTGCTCGGGAGAGTTAGGGGAAACGTTCCTGGTGTCGAGGGGAGTGCAATGAGAGGTCGGGCAACGCAGGAGGTGACTCTAGCCGGAGATCGACCGGAGCTCCGAGGCGGAGGGGCCTCGGTCGATCTCGAGCACCTGGGCTCTGCGAGCTCCACTGGGCGGCTAAGGAGTGTCTACTAGTTGTGTTGAAGCTGCTTGGAGGGTGCTGGAGTGCCGGGGGGGGGGGGGGGGGGGTCTATTTATAGGCCAATGACGGTGATCCGACTCGGGCACGCCGGTGACTCACCGTGGCACGCGTGCAAGCACAGTGAGGCGCTGGCCGCGAAACAACGGGTTTGGGACGTGGTTTAGGGCCTCCTGATGCAACGACCGCAGAGGGAAAGTGAGTGGGGACGAGCTGCAGCAACCGTGCATGCTCGGCCGCGTCGGGCGCGCACGGGCACGCGTCGCCTTAGCCCTTGCGTGAGGTGGAGAGGGTCCTTGGGGTAGCTTTGCACTGAGGGGCTGTCGGGGGAGTGCTTGGACACAACTGGGGAGGCTGGGACCGGCCGGAGCGTCGGCCCCTTGCGGGTGGCTCTCTACAGCGTGCCCAGAGCGCAGTTTTGGCATGCCACGGCATGCTGGCTCGCTCTGGGGCACTTGGGATGTGTCCTCCTTGTCCTGAGTGTTGCTGGGAGTGTGCCTAGCCGTTGTGGTTTAGTGGGAGCTCGAGCTGGTCAAGGGAGCAAGGAACACTAGTGTTGCCAGTATTGTCCTACAGCTCAAATTGGAGTTCTTGTCACTTGTGCTTGGAATTGGGGAGGGGCTCGTTGACTGGGTGCTCAGGGTGTTCTGGTGCCCTAACCCACCAAGTTTGGGGCCTTGACATTGGGTAAAACAGTGGCTAGGAATGTTTTTACCTTCCTCTCAATAGGTGTTCGACAGTGACTTGGGTTGCTTCCACTCCACCACTGTAAATGAAACTTAACAGGTTTGGTCTTGGGGTAAAAACATGGGGTTCCACCAAATATGAGCTCCATTGAACAAGTTTGGCTTTGCAAACTTGAAAATGTCTCAAAGTGACCAGTACTGTCCCTTACAAAGGAAGTGTGGTCAAACAGAGTCTCCCAAATCCCATTTTTGGTGTGGAGTCCTCATTTGGGGTGTTAAACACCTCTGCAAAGTTTCAGCTCCATTGGAGAAACCTTGCAATGTAGAGTTGCTCCAACACTACTCTGGACAAAGAGGGTTTTGGGCTCTCTAAGTGCACTTACCCACCTTGGACCAAGGTGAGATTTTAGGTGAGCATCTAATATGGTTTGGGAGGGCTCCTGTAATTTTATGGGAATTTACTGAGATACTTTCCTTTGGAAACATCTCAAAAAGCTAAAACAGACAGAAATGGTTTTCAGGGTTTTACTCAAATAATATTAATATAAAATAGGGTTGAAAATCTTATGTATGGAAAATATATGTCCTTCTGAGCTTCCATGAATTTACTCAGAATTTCCTAAGGCAGGAAAGTAATTTTCCTTATGGAAATATCATTACTGGCCTTAGAAATAGACATAGATATAAAATAGAAAAATAATATTTTAAATCACTAAATAGTGTTTTTAATGAATGAAAATGATATTAGGATCAGATCACCAACTTTAGTTGAAAGTGCCACTTGGCTTCATGAGCTAGTAGTGTATCCCAACATGATGAAGGTGATCTTGATGTAAAGGAAAAAGGGTTTTTGATGAGAGCAAAATAATAATTTTTTCATGGGTTGAGTCATCAAACAAGCAATCGCACACTCAAACAAGGGTTGACATTGCAGTCACAACATTATTTGGAAAATTTTTAACAAGCTCTGGTTTTTGCAATACAGAAAACTTGGGGTGGAAAACAGGGTGTGACAGGGGCAGTGAGTGCATGGGGTCAAAACCACGGTATGCAGACGTGGTTTAGGACCTGCGAGATCCACTGAGAGGGAGAGAGAGCGAGGATGAGCGTGCGCACGTGGCCATGGTCTTCTGGTTGGATCTGGCGCGTGTGGGCACACATCCGTCCAGTCAACAGAGCGAGGGAGGAGGGGCCATGGGGCTTCCCTGATACACAGAGGTGGTCGGAGTCTCGAATGGGCATCAGGGGAGGCTTGAACTGGCCAGGGCTGGCCACCTTTGCTTCGGGTGCGCCCAGCAGCTCGTCGGGAGCACAGTTTTGGCATGCCATGACATGCTGGCGTGCTCTAGGGTGCTTTGGCCGTGTCTGGGTTGTATTGGGGCTTGGACTGAAGATGCCTAGCCGTTTGGGAGCCGAGGGACTCACTGCTGGCCATGGGATGATAGGAAAGAAGAGATGCCAACATTGGATCAGAACTTATAATGAGGATTTTGAGGCCTTCTACTTGGATTCAAAGAGGGGCCACTCTCCTGAAGTTGGGGAGTGGTTCGGGCTGCTTGGTCAAAGAGTTTGGAGGGAAGAGCTTAGGTCTGGAGTGGGGTAGGGGCTGATTTGCTAATATGATAGAAGGTGTTCGACATGTGTTTGGGACAGTAACACCTCACCAATGGTGATGAGAGTTAATAGAATAAACTTTGAAGAAGAAATAAGATACTCCACCAAATTTGA
Organism: Hordeum vulgare subsp. vulgare; assembly: GCF_904849725.1. Classification (NCBI taxonomy): domain Eukaryota; kingdom Viridiplantae; phylum Streptophyta; class Magnoliopsida; order Poales; family Poaceae; genus Hordeum; species Hordeum vulgare. The sequence continues at coordinate 222,290,564 of NC_058523.1, forward strand.
GCCTCATTGGACAAGTTTGGCAATGCAAACTTGAAATCACCCCCAAATGGGCAAATCTATCCTTTCCAAAAGGAATGTGGGTAGATTACCTCCTGCAAATCCCTTTTTTGGCACAGACTCCTCATTTGGGGTGTTGAACACTCCTGCAAAGTTTCAACCGATTTGGATAAACTTTACAATGTAGAGATGTTTCAACTTGGTTCTCGACAGAGAGGGTTTTTGGATTATTTAGTGAACCAATTCACCTTGGAATGAGGTGAAACTTGGTGTGGCCACTAAACATATCTTGGGAAGGTTGCTGGAATTTTCTAGGATTTTATTAGAAATATTAAATTTGGAAATATTCCAAAATATCAAAACCGATAGAATGGGTTTACAAGGTTTAACTCAAATATTTTGAATATAAATAGGGGTTGAAAATCTTATGTATGGAAAATATATGTCCTCTCAGTATCTCCAAATTTTCTTAGATTTTTCTAAGGGAGAAAAGTAATTTTCCATATAGGAATATCATTTCTGGCCTCAGAAATGGACATGCGAATAAAAGAGGAAAACAATTTATAAAATAATTATTTCATGGTTTTGGAGGGTTGAAATAGTTTTAGAACCAGATTACCATCTTTGGGTAAGAGCACTCCCATGCATCCAAGGACTTGTAGTGCAACCGAAAGCAAGGCTTGAAATAGTCAAAAATAAGAAAAAGAAATTTTGGGAATATTTATGTTAAGAAAATATGGTTTTTGATACTACTCAATCAAGCATACAAGCATAGAATGACAACCATGGCCCTCACAACATTGGTTTTTTGAAAAGTTTTAATAAACTTAGATTTTGAAATTACATTGAAAGTGAGGTGAAAACAGGGTGTGACAGACCTATCGCCCTTAGAAGAATCTCATCCGTGAGATTCCTAAGCTAGGTGCTAAAAAGGTACGGTAATTCGGATCGGAGATAGTCTTCACGATCCCATGTTGCTTCTGCTTTGGTGTGGTTGCTCCACTGAACCATGAAGTACTTGATGGTGCGGCTTCTGGTGCAACACTCTGCTTCATCCGAGATGCGGATCGGCCTCTCACGGTAAGTGAGGTCTGGCTGGAGGTCGATGGCCTGATGGTCAATGTCCTTAATAGATCTAGACAGTTTGGCACTTGCAGACACTTCTGAAGTTGTGACACATGGAAGACACTTTGCACACCCGAAAGTTCCGGAGGTAGCTCTAACTGGTAAGCAACTTCCCCACGCCTTGTCGGGATCTTAAAAGGTCCAATGAACCTTGGAGCAAGTTTCCCCATGACGTGGAAACGCTTGGTTCCCTTGAGAGGTGTGACGCAGAGGTACACCTGGTCTTCGAGGTTGAACTCCAATTCTCCGCGATGAGAGTCCACATAGCTCCTTTGTCGCGACTTGGCCGCTTTTAAGTTTTCTCGGACAAGTTGCACCTCGTCTTCTGCCTCTTGCAGAACTTCGGGCCCGAAAATAAATCCTTCGCCGGTTTCGGACCAGTTGAGCGGGGTGCGGCACTTTCGTCCGTATAACACTTCAAATGGGCCATCTAGAGACTGGACTGGTAGCTTTTGTTGTATGAGAACTCAGCAAACGGCAAACAGTCTTCCCATTTGGTTCCGTGTGCCAAGATACATGCGCGGAGCATATCTTCAAGTATCTGGTTCACTCTCTCCGTCTGTCCGCCCGTCTGTGGGTGGAAGGCGATGCTGAAAGAGAGCTTGGTTCCGAGGGCTTCTTGGAACTTCTTCCAGAACCTTGAGGTGAACTGCGTGCCTTAGTCAGATATGATCTCCTTGGGAACTCCATGAGGGCTCACAATACACTCAATGTAGAGGCTAGCTAGCTTGTGGCCCCCATAGGTGGTACTGACCGGGACGAAGTGAGACACCTTGTTCAGATGGTCGATGATGACCCATATAGAGTCATGGACTCTGCTGGACCTGGGTAAGATGGTGACGAAGTCCATACCGACTCGGTCCCACTTCCATTCGGGCACCTGGAGAGGTTGTAGCAGTCTAGCAGGTCGTTGGTATTCAGCTTTGACTCGCTCGCACACGTCGCACTTCGTAATATAGAACGCTATTTCCCTCTTCATGCCATGCCACCATAATGTTTCCCGGAGGTCTTGGTACATCTTGGTTTCACCGGGGTGAATAGAGTAGGGTGTGTCATGGGCTTCCCATAGGATCAATTCCTTGAGTTCTACCTTGTTGGATACGCATAAACGCTTCCCAAACCACACTACTCCTTGCTCATCCACCGAGAATTCTGGGGCCTTGCCTTTCTGGATCTTCTTCTTGATGCCTTCGATGCTCTCGTGCCCCTTCTGGGCCTCCTTGATGTCGTCTGCTAGCGTGGGTTTGACTTCGAGGTTAGCTAGGAATCCTGGTTCGACTAGCTCCAACCCGAAGCTTTCCATCTCTTCATACAACGCGGGTAGCCTTTCCTTGAGCATATTATTCAAGGCGCTGGCCTTCCGGCTTAAGGCATCGGCCACCACATTATCCTTACCGGGGTGGTATTAAATGCTGAGGTTGTAATCCTTGATTAACTCCAACCATCTTTGCTGCCTCATATTCAATTCCCTTTGAGTAAAGATATACTTCAGACTCTTGTGGTCGGTGTATATTTCACATCATTTCCCTAGAAAGTAATGTCGCCATGTCTTCAGGGCATGCACTATGGCTTCTAACTCAAGATCATGGGTGGCATAGATTTCCTCATGCGGGCGCAGTTGCCGTGACAGATATGCCACGACCCTACCGTCTTGCATTAGGACTCCATCGAGCCTGGTTCAGGAGGCGTCACAATATATCAGAAACTCCTTGTTGATATCTGGAGTAGCCAATACCAGGGCGGTAATCAATCTCTTCTTCAACTCCTTGAAGCCTGCTTCACACTCCGGCGTGCATTCGAATTTCTTGCCTTTCTTCAAGATCCAAGTCATTGGTCGAGCGATGCGGGAGAATCCTTCCATGAACTTGCGGTAGTATCGCGCGAGTCCGAGGAAGCTTCTAACTTCCTTCACATCAATTGGCGACTCTCAGTTGGTTACCGTGGTAATCTTGGAAGGCTCGACCGCCAACCCATTTGCCGTCATGGTATGACGCAAGAATCCAACTTCGTGCAGCCAGAATTGGCTTTTTCTAAATTTGGCATAAAGTTGGTGCTCTCGAAGCTTCTCCAACACTAACCTCAAGTGTTGCTCATGCTCTGCTTTGGATTTGGAGAGGATTAATATGTCGTCGATGAAAACGACGACAAACTTGTCCAGGTATTCCATGAAGACTTTGTTCATGAGGTACATGAAGTATGCTGGGGCATTTTTCAATCCAAATGACATGACAGTGCACTCGTATAGACCGTAGCGGGTCACGAATGCAGTCTTGGGTATGTCTTCAGGACGGATCTTCAGTTGGTAATATCCAGATCGGAGATTGATCTTGGAAAATACTTTGGCTCCATTTAACTGGTCAAACAAGTCTTCACTCTTGGGGAGTGGGTACTTGTTCTTGATCATGACTTCATTGAAGGAACGGTAATCGACACGAACAGAACAGGTGGTCCCCAAGGTGATGCACTCGGATGGATGAATCCTTTCCTTAGTTGCTCCTCGAGGTGCTTCTTCAACTCTGCTAGCTCTTCGGATCCCATCCTTTAAAGCTTCTTATAGATAGGCCTTGAACTGGGCATGAGCTCAATGAGGAACTCAATGTCTCGGTCACGAGGCATCCTTGGTAGCTCATCAGGAAAGTCGTCTGGGTATTCACAAACTATCAGCACTCGATCTAGCTCTTCTCCCGATAGGCAGTTTACCTGCGGGACTTGAGTGGATGTTGGCTCAGGGACATACTTGACTTTCACCCCTGGGTCGCTTGCATCATAATAGTCCTTTTGGCATAATCTAGGATGCTCTGGTGCTTGGCCAACCAATCCATCCCAAGGATCTCTTCTAAGCCTTGCGACTTAATGACGATGAGATTTGCTGAGAAGCTTATCCCATTAATATTGAACCCGACTCCTCTACATGCTAGGTTGGTCCTTAGCACTGCCCCCGGGGTATGTACTGCTATTTGCCTATTAAGTAGGGTAGGCTTCAAACCACATTTTTCCACAAACATGTGACTAATAAAATAATGCGAAGCACCACAATCAAACAATACTGTTGATGGGGTGGAAATGACGAGGAACGTACCTAGAATGCAGTCCGGGTCTTCCTGTGCTTCTTCTAAGGATATGTGATTAATACGTCCACTGATGTGGTACTGCTGATTGTGGGGAGCTTGGTTCCTGCCTGGCGCTCCTTGACCTTGTCCCTGATTTGGCGCATTGGGGAGCGGTGCATCAGGTTTCTTGTAGGGGCACTGCCCGGAATAGTGCCTAGCTTGTCCACATACAAAACAGGTAACCTATCCCGGGATATTGGTCTTGACTCCATTGTTATTCGGTGGGTTGATTGCCGCCTTGGTGTTAACTTGCTGCTGGGGCTGGTAGTGTAGCGGATCATTGGTGCCTTATACTGCTGTTGCTAATAACTGGGTCTTGCTGGAGCTGACTGCCATGGGCGGGGTTTCGGGTTACTGGGTCCTCCACTACCCATCAGCTTGCGCTTACGGGTGTCGTCCATTGCACGATGCTTATCCTCCAACATGAGGGCCTTGTTAACAAGATCGTAGAAAGTCCGACATTCACAAACAAACAATTGATACTGGAGTGACTGCTGCAGTCCTTCCATAAAGCATTCCACTTTTGCGGCCTCACTGTTGACGTCCTCTGGTGCATATCTCGACAGGAGGTTAAACTTCTGCAGATACTCCTTGACGGTTCCACTGCCTTGCCTTAAAGCTCGGAATTCCCGCTTCTTAATGATCATCATTCCGGGAGGAATGTGAGCAGCGCGGAATCCTTCCTTGACTACTGCCCAAGTGATAGCTTGCCCTTCTCGCATGATCTGGAACCCGTCCCACCAAGCTCTGGGCGTGCCTCTGAGACAGTGAGAAGCATAAAGTACTTTCTTGTGATCATTGGTGCACTTGACCAGCGCGAGGAGGTCGTCGATAGTGCAGATCTTGTCATCGGCATCCAATGGTTCAGTTGTATCTGAGAATATAGGAGGCGTAGTCCGCATAAACTCTGACAGAGTAGAGGGACCGTTGCCATTTCTGTTTTGCAACGGATTTTTCACCAAGACTTGATCCAGCTGTTGGATGGTGGCATTGTTGGCTTGACGCTCCTCTCGGAGAGCTTGGAGGAACTGAGCCACAGTCAGGATCTCCGGAGGAGGCAGTGGCGGAGGAATATCGCCTTGCTGCTGCTCGTGGTGATCTCCAGCTTGAGCGTTTCGACCGGTTCCCTGCTGCTGGCCAGAGGAGGCAGAGCCGGGTTGCCGAAGGTGCTGGTGCGGGTTGAGATCACCATCCTGTCAGGGGAGTAGACAGGTCAACATGCCTAAGGGATGATGCTCTAAATTAGGGGGTTTGGTACTGTGCTAGTGTGAGAGTTTTAAACAAAGGTTTTTGGGAAATCTAATGCATTGAATTAAAACAATTGATGTAGTCGCTTACAATCTGCCTAAGGCAAAATGCGGCTTGCATCATACATGTTCACACAATACTCATGGTTCACATGAACTGATACATGGACTCAACTACGCTTGGAGAAGACTCCTAATTGCCTAAGTCGTACTTCTAGGCGGCAGACTGCTCGGTCTCATGGGCGGGCTTTCCAGGGTCTTCGTCTTCATCCTTATCGGTACCTTCCTCCTTAAGAGGTGTGGGAGATGGAAGTGGTCCATCACGGCGTCCCTGAGTCGGTGAAGCGGTGAGGAGCTCAGTGTACTCTTCCACAGTCAAACGGCAACTCTGAATAGGAGTGGCATGAAGCGGTGGTATTCCTCCTCAGAAGGCAATGGTTGACTGTCTTCCGGGTGCTCCTTCCTTCTTGACCTTGCGGGTCTTCATCTTTTCTAGGCAAAGTAGGTCGTTGACTTGGTGTAGTTCTTGGCGAATCTTCGTCGACTCCTTGATCAAAAGGTGAGTCAAAGTGTCGGAGGAGATGCTGAAGTAGGTCTGAAACCTTAGTGGCGTCCCGTCCTCTAAAGATGGGTTGAGTGTCCAACTCCCATCAATCATGTCCTTAATAAAAGGTAGGTGATGAGTAGCTGGCTCGTTAGCCATCGCGGGAGGATGTCGCGAAGACGCACGAGCGCCTCTCGTGCGGCTGTCTCCACTGCCAACATCATATTCTCCATCTGTGATCCTTCAAAGAACCAACTAGTTGGGGAATCGTTAGCCTTCACTATCATGTCCACGTGATTATCCTTGGTGTCGGCATTGACCCAGTGCTCGTGGAAGAGAAAAATGGGCGTGCGGCATACTTGACACTTCTCAAGGCTATCTCCCAAAATTAGGGGAAAGCCTGTCTCGAGAAGCATCTCAGGTACAACGGCCATCTACAAGGTTGTAGGAGAGGGTTAGAAATTTTTGGTCGGTGTAGAAAATCTCAAGTGTAAGGAGTGAGTGCACTATTCGTATCAACTATCGTCCATACTACCTAAGGCTTCCTACAGTCAACCTCGCTCTGATACCAGCTCTGTGGGGACCCCGACTTACGAGTCGAGATCGCCAAATGAACGTGCTCAGTGATCCGAGAGATCAATGCTCACTGAACACACAGATGCTGAATAATAAGAGACTTACATACAAAGTACCGAAATAATACAGCACATGACCAATAAGGTCAAGTTCACAAGATAGGGCCTATAAGGCCAAAACACACTGATACAACTAATAGCGGAAATCTCGGGGCTAAGCAGTGACCATGCCATCAGCCTACACCAACATGCATTCTCACTGGGAAGCGTCCTAGTTCGCCGGGCCGTCTCCGATGACGTACTCTTCTCCCAACTCCGGTCCTTCCATGTCTGGTCAATAATATAACCAGTGGCAAGCCAATGAGTATTTTGAATGTATTCGCAAACAACCCATTATATGTAAAGCATTTGGTAGGATAACAAGTAATATGCAGTATTGGTGGATAGCAGCTTAACTGTAAATAAATATGATCATGGATGTCTGATACGTCTCCATCGTATCTACTTTTCCAAACTCTTTTGCCCTTGTTTTGGACTCTAATTTGCATGATGTGAATGGAACTAACCCGGACTGACGCTGTTTTTAGTAGAATTGCCATGGTGTTGATTTTGGGCAAAAATAAAAGTTCTCGGAATGACCTGGAAATTTACGAGGATTTTTTGTGGAATATAAAAAAATACTGGCGCAAGAATCACCTGAAGACACGGAGCCAGGAGCCCACAAGCCCAGGAGGCGCGGCCCCCTAGGTCACCCCTGGCAGGCTTGTGAGGCCCTTGTGGCTCCGCAGCCTCCAACTCCAGCTCTATATATTCTCTCTCGCCCAGAAAAAATTAAGAGAGAAGAGTTCATCACGTATCACGACACGGAGCCGCCACCACCACCACCTGTTCTTCCTCTAGAGGGCAGATCTAGAGTCTGTTCTGGGCTCCGAAGAGGGGAAATCCACGCCGTCGTCATCACCAACCATCCTTCATCGCCAATTCCATGATGCTCTTCATCGTTCGTGAGTAATCTCATCGTAGGCTTGATGGACGGTGATGGGTTGGATGAGATCTATCATGTAATCGGGTTAGTTTTGATGGGGTTTGATCCCTAGTATCCATTATGTTCAAAGATTGATGTTGCTACTACTTTGCTATGCTTAATGCTTGTCACTAGGGCCTGAGTGCCATGATTTCAGATCTGAACCTATTTTTTTCATCAATATATGTGTGTTCTTGATCCTATCTTGCAAGTTGTAGTCACCTACTATGTGTTATGACCCGGCAACCCCGGAGTGACAATAGCCGGAACCACTCCCGGAGATGACCATAGTATGAGGAGTTCATGTATTCACTATGTGTTAATGTTTTGTTCCGGTTCTGTATTAAAAGGAGACCTTAATATCCCTTAGTTTCCATTAGGACCCCGCTGCCATGGGAGGGATGGACAATAGATGTCATGCAAGTTGTTTTCCATAAGCATGTATGGCTAAATACGGAATACATGCCTACATTACATTGACGAACTGGAGCTAGTTACATATCACCCTATGTTATAACTGTTACATGATGAATGTCATCCGACATAATTATCCATCACCGATCCAATGCCTACGAGTTTTTCCTACTGGACCTTGCTAAGTTACTTTACCGCTACTGCTGTCACTACTGCTACTGTTACCGCTGCTACCGTTACTATCGCACTACTTTGCTACTGAAACTTTGCTGCAGATACTAAGTCTTTCAGGTGTGGTTGAATTGACAAGTCAACTGCTAATACTCGAGAATATTCTTTGGCTTCCCCTTGTGTCGAATCAACAAATTTGGGTTGAATACTCTACCAGCGAAAACTATTTCGATCCCCTATACTTGTGGGTTATCAAGTCCTTTTTCTGGCGCCGTTGCTGGGGAAGCATAGCTCTATTCTCTGAGTCACTTGGGATTTATGTATGTTGATCACTATGAGGAATCCGAGAGATCCAAAAACTAAAGTCTTGCCCTCAACTACGAGGACAGGTAAGGAATTGCCATCTAGCTCTGCACTTGATTCACCTTCAGTTATAAGTAAATTTGCGACACCACCACCTACTAGAAATTCTGATGTGTCGCCTGTGCTTGATGTTGCTACTTCTGCTATCCATGATGCTTATGATGATGCTTTGCTTGATAATGATATGCCACTGGGTGCATTTCTTGATGCACAAATTGGTAGAGTTGCAGCTGAATGTGATGATACTTCTGAAACTGATGAAATTATTGAAGTAGAACCTTCTGTTTCACCTATTAGAACTAGCTCTCCGAGATATGAATTGCCTAATATACCTGAGGGTTATGTTATGGAGGGAGTGGTAGCTATGATCTTGAGAATTTATTGCGCAAGTGGAAAGAAAAATCTCTGAATGCTAGAATGAAATACGATCCTAAGTTTGCTACTTCACCCATCTTTGTTATTGATAAGGATTATGAATTCTCTGTTTATCCGGAGTTGATCACTTTGGTTGAATTTGATCCTTTTCATGGTTATGAGTTTGAAATGGATGTAGCACATCTTACTAAGTTGAATGATATAGCCACCCTATTCACGAATGAGGAAAAAATTCGCCATTACTATATCCTTAAGTTGTTTCCTTTCTCACTAAAGGTTGATGCTAAGACTTGGTTTACTTGTCTTGCTCCTGGTTCTGTTCGTAGTCCCCAGGATATGATATACTACTTCTCTGAGAAATATTTTCCTACCCATAAGAAACAAGCTGCCTTGCAGGATATGTATAACTTTGTGCAAGTTGAAGAAGAGAGTCTCCCACAAGCTTGGGGGAGGCTTGTCCAGTTAGTGAATGCTTTGCCTGATCACCCTCTTGATAAAAATGAAATACTTTATATATTTTATAATGTACTAACCGATGCTTCTAGGGACCACGTAGATAGTTGTGCTGGTTGTGTTTTCAGGGAACAAACTGCGGAACAAGCTGAAATTCTATTGAATAATATCTTGAGCAATGATAATGCTTGGACTATTCTCGAACCACCTCCGAATCCAACTCCGAAGAAAAAAGCTATTCTATTCCTCAGTCCTGAAGATATGCAAGAAGCTAAGAAATCTATGCAAGAGGAAGGTATTAAATCTGAAGATGTTAAGAATCTACCACCTATCAAAGAAATACATGGTCTTGATAACTCGACACAGGTAGTAGAGGTAAATTCTCTTCGTAGATTCAATGAGAGTGATATTCCTTATGATAAACCTGCTAGCTTATGCTTAGATGAATTTGATAACTTTGTTGCCAAACAACAAAGTTTCAATGATTATGTTAGCAGACAATTGAGACAAAATGCTCGTATGATTAGTCATATAAGTGCTTGTGTGGATAGAAATGTCAATGATCTTAAGATTTTGAGTAAACATGCCTCTATGGTCACTACTCAAGTAGAACAAGTACTTAAGGCTTAAAATGACTTGCTTAATGAGTTGAATGAAAATTCTATTAGAGTTGTCACTAGAGGAGGTAGAATGACCCAGGAACCTTTGTATCCTGAGGGCCATCCTAGGAGAATAGAACAAGATTCTCAAGGAGTTAACACTGATACACCTAGTCATCCTGGTAATAGGAAGAATAAGAAAGATGACATGAACTTGCATGCTAGCAAACTATTTGCTGTTACACCCGAGAATCCAAATGATGTCTCTGTTTCTGATGCCGAAACACAATCTGGTGATGAACATGAGCCTAGTGATAATATTGATTGTGGTGTTCATGTTGATGCTCAACCTAGTAATGATAAGGATGTGGAGATTGAACCTGCGGTTGATCTTGATAACCCACAACCTAAGAACAAGAGATATGATAAGGACGACTTTATTTCTAGGAAGCATGGTAAAGAAAGAGAAGCATGGGTTCAGAAACCCATGCCTCTCCTCCCAAACCATCCAAGAAAAAGGATGATGAGGATTTTGAGCGCTTTGTTGAAATGATTAGACCTGTCTTTTTGCAAATGCGTTTGACAAATATGCTTAAAATGTCTCCTTATGCTAAGTACATGAAAGATATTGTGACTAATAGAAGGAAGATACCTGAGGTTGAGATTTCCACCATGCTTTCTAATTACACCTTCAAGGGTGGGACTCCTAAGAAACTAGGTGATCCTGGAGTGCCCACTATACCTTGCTCCATTAAAGGAAATTATGTTAGAACTGCTTTATGAGATCTTGGAGCTGGTGTTAGTGTTACGCCTCTCTCTTTATATCGTAGACTTGAATTGGATAAGTTCACACCTACTGAAATGTCTTTGCAAATGGCCGACAAATCAACTTCTTTCCCTATCAGCATTTGCGAGGATGTGCCTGTTGTGGTTGCGAACGTTACTATCTTAACGGACTTTGTTATTCTGGATATTCCCGAGGATGATGCAATGGCGGTCATCCGTCGAAGACCCTTTTTAAAAACTGCAGGGGCTGTTATCGATTGCAACGAAGGCAATGTCACTTTCCATGTTAATGGTAATGAGCACATGGTGCACTTTCTAAAGAAACAATATCAGTTTATTGCATCAATGCTATTTAAAAATCTTGATCACTTCTTATTGGAAGCTTTAAATGCCCTATACCTACTGTCAAGATGAAGTATGATTTACTTGTTGGGGATATACACATCCCCGTTGAGGTAACCTAGTGATTATTCGAAAATTCTTCGGTTTTATGTCATTCGAAATGAGACTCGATCAACCTCATTGACGGATTTCTTTTCATGACCATGAGATGGATGAATCTAGAAGTCACAACCTTCTATTCCCAACTTTTATTTTTTGTTGTTTAGAAGAAAAATGATAAATTTAGCTTAATTTTCCTGTTTTCTGCTTTTTCCATCCCTTATAAAAGTCTCCCGAAAACAAAAGTTCTTCAAATGCCCTGAAATGCAAGTATGGTTTTTTTCTGGAATATTTGAAAATTTCTGAGATAGGAAGCTAGTCAGGGGGATGCACCAGTGCGCCATAAGCCCAAGAGGCGCGGGCACCCCCCTATCCGCGCCTGGCATGCTTGTGGGTCCCACGTGGTCCCCTCCACTTATTCCAGCTCCCATGTGCTTCGTCTACCTCCAGAAAAAATCATTCCACAGCTCAAACCCGTGTTCTTGCTCTTCGTGCTGCATTTTTCGATCACCTTGTGCAAAGCCCCATTCACCAAACTGTTTTGGGGAATTGTTCGTTGAGAAACAAAAAGGAAAAGATGAGGAGGTTCCTAAGAGGCTCTTCGAGCCGTGACCACAAGGAAGATGAAAATGAGAAGAAGAAACCCAAGTATCCGGTGCCCCGAGTTGCAGAAGTACGAGCGTGCGAGTGGCCAAGCGATATGTTCACACACGCCGCCGGTCTTTATGAGGATTTTTATTACTTGGTGGAGAAGGCTGGCCTTACCGCCTTTGTCGAAGATAAGTGTCCACAATACCTCCTCCTCACTAATATTTTCGTGCAAAGCTTTAATTTCTATCCAAGGAAGAGTCCTCCTATGGTTGAGTTCAAGTTATATGATATCCCCCAGCGCATGTCACTTCAGGATTTTTGCAATGTTTGCAATTTACCTTATGTTGGGGATATTCATGAACCTCGTCCGCGGGACTTGGAGGCTTTCATTGATACTATTGCTAAAGGAGAGGAGAGAGGAGTGTCTTGCGCTAGAGTGGCTAGCATACATTTTCCCGTGCTTCGGAATCTCTCATTAATCGTGGGAAAATGTTTGATTGGCCGTGGGTAAGCTGGGGCTCTTAGCTCCCCAGATCTTGCGGTTTTGCGCGAAGCTCTTTATAAAGATAAAACTTATAGCTTGGGCGCTATAGTGGCTCAAAGGTTGAACACGAATCATACTAAAGGCGCTGTTTATGGAGGTATCTATCCTACCCATCTTACTAAACATTTTGAGATACCTATTAGACTGTACGAGGAAGAAGAGATGCTTCTTCCTGAGAGATATTTAGATTATGATAGCATGGTTCGCCATGACTTTCTTGATAAAGATATTAATAAGAGGATGATTTATAACTTGGTATTTAACTAGGGTAGTCGTGAGACTATTAGTTTTCCTGCTCCTTCTTTGTTCAATATTCATCTAGGCAGGTACATTATTATGCCCTCGGACATCTACGCATATTGGGGCATAGCGCCACCACAGGCGCCCGTGCCCGAGCTACCAGTCGAGTACCTAACACCAGTTTATCAGTGGGAGCGAGAGGAGCTCACCCAGCAGTGGCAGCCTCACTACACTCCGGAGTACCCCGGAGACGGTTACTTCCCTTCTTGGGAGTAGACCAACTTAGGCCAAAAGCCTAAGCTTGGGGGAGTACGTGTTTCTCACCTACTTTATATTCATGCTCACACATTCACTTTGATAGTTGGTGTTGACTGGCACTCTCTGGCAATGGCTAGACGGGTGCTATTCTCGATTGCTCAACAATTAGAAATTGTCTTGCAATTACCCACCAGCGCGTGGGATCGAGGCAGTTTTCGAGGGTAGAGTATTCAACCCAAATTTTTTGATTCGCTGAAAGGAAGTGAGAGGATATTCTCAAGTATTAGCAGCTGAATGTGTCAGACTCAACCACACCTGAAAATTAATATCTGCAAGCAAAGTATCAACAACAAAGTAGTATGATAACAACGGTGTTAGAAACGATCTGTTGACGACATACTATTCCTAACGATTGTATCAATGGCGCCAGAAGTTGCCCGTTGACGGAAATTGTCTTTTCCCGTCAACGACCAGCGAATCAGAATTGTAGCAGGTAGCAGCAGTGTAACGAGTAGCAACAGTAGCAAGGAACAACAGTAATGACAACAGTAGCAAGTAGCAACAGTAGCAAGTAACAGCAGTAGCAAGTAGCAACAACAGAAGTGGGACAAACTCGTAGGCAATGGGTCGGTGATTTGTTTGGATGATATTCATCATGCAACAGTTATAACACGGAGAGATATGTGGCTAGCTCCCGTTCGTCAATGTGATGTAGGCATGCATTCCGTGTGTCGTCATACGTGCTTAGGGAATAGAACTTGCATGACATCTATTGTCCATCCCTCCCGTGGCAGCGGGGTCCAAAAGGAAACTACAGGATATTAAGGTTCTCCTTTTAATTAAGAATCGGACCAACGCATTAGCACTTGGTGAACACATGAACTCCTCAAACTATGGTCATCACCGGGAGTGGTTACGGTTATTGTCACTCCGGGGTTGCCGGGTCATAACACATAGTAGGTAACTACAACTTGCAAGATCGGATCTAAAACACACATATATTGGTGACAACATACTAATTTCAGATCTGAAATCATGGCACTCGGGCCCTAGTGACAAGCATTAAGCATGGCAAAGTAGTAGCAACATCAATGTCAGAACATAGTGGATACTAGGGATCAATCCCCGTCAAAACTAACTCGATTACATGATAGATCTCATCCTACTCATCACCGCCCAGCGAGCCTATGAATAGATTACTCACAAACGATGAAGAGCTTCATGGAATTGGATATGGAAGAAGGTTGATGATGACGATGGTGATGATTTCCCCTCTCCGGAGCCCAAAACGGACTCCAGATCTACCCTCCACATGAAGAACAGGACGTGGCGGCGCCTCCGTATCGTAAACGCGACGAAATCTTCTCTCTTGATTTTTCTGGGACGAAAGTGAACTTATAGAGCTGAGATTAGGGGCAGCAGAGCCACATTGGCCCCAGAACCTTGCTAGCCGCCACCAGGGGGTGGCAGCTACAGGGCTTGTGGCCCACTGGCCCATCCCCTCCGGTGGATCTTTGCGCAAGTATTATTCATATTTTTCATAAATATTCTTTGTAAATTTTCAGGACGTTCTGAGAACTTTCATTTCTGCACAAAAATAACACCAAGGCAATTCTGCTGAAAACAGCATCAGTCCAGGTTAGTTCCATTCAAATCATGCAAATTAGAGTCCAAAACAAGGGCAAAAGAGTTTGGAAAACTAGATATGATGGAGACATATCAGTGTTCACACTTTGCCATTGTATTATCCATACTAGTTTATTTCTTTTTCTCGCTTTCTTCTCGTGTGTTTGTTTAAATTGAGAAAAACAAAAAAAATTAGTTGTAAGTTTACTTTCGAGCTTGCTTAGTGGTATTTAAAAAGAAAACCCCAAAAGATTTCCCGTTCTTCTTTTGCTTGTTGGGAGCTTTCCCGTGTAAATAGTTTTCTTTTTCTTTGGGTCAAAGCAGAAGACCATGGTTAAAATGTTTAGTGGCTCTCATATGAATTATTGTTTATCTGTCAAAGAGCCATATTACTTTGTCTTCGCCTTTGAGTTTGCTTGCAGATTCCAGCTTAGTCCAAGGCACGAACACTCTCATTATTATTCACATCCTTCGATCATGCAAGTGAAAGGCAATAATGATGATATATGATGAAGTGACTGAGCCTGGAGAAGCTGGTATGAACTCGACCTATTTTGTTTTTGTAAATATGACTAGCTCATCGTTCCTAATTCAGCATGGTTATGAGAGAAACATGCTTGTAATGACAACTTAGAGATCATAGTTTCTGATGCCATGCTTAATTAGCTAGGAGCATATAATGGTTTGTCTTGGATGCCAACATGAATTTCAAGATGATTATGGTGTAGTATGATAGGATGGTATCCTCCTTCGAATGATTCAAGTGTCTTGACTTGGCACATGTTTACGCATGTAGTTGAAACAAAATCAACATAGCCTCTATGATATTCATGTTTATGGTGATTTATGTCCTACTCATGCTTGCACTCAATGTTGGTTAATTTCAATGCATATTGATGACTGTTGTCGCTCTCTAGTTGGTCGCTTCCCAGTCTTTTGCTAGCCTTCACATTGTACTAAGCGGGAATACTTCTTGTGCGTCCACTTCCATAAACCCAAAGTTGTTCATATGAGTCCACCATACCTACCTATATGAAGTATCTACCTGCCATTCCAAGTAAATTTGCATGTGCCACTCTCTAAATCTTCAAATAATAATCTGTTTTGTATACCCGAACCGCTCATGTGGTGACAAGGGGCGGTCAGTATCTTCCATGCTAGGCGTGTTATCCTCGATACGTGTTTATTCACTCTCACTCATGAGAAAGGGGCCGGAAATTGGAATGCCGAGTTCCATGCTCAAATCGAAAATATAATTGCAAAAAAAACTCCCCTTGGATTGTTGTTGGTATGGACGGCACCCGAGGATTTGGCTAGTCGTGGAGTGTGATTGATCGGTGGTGGGGGAGTCAAAAATTTACTTTTCTGTTTGGGAACCGCCTATAATATGTGTAGCATGGAAGATGGTGAAAACTCTTGGTCATCGCGTTGACAATTAGAGCATACCACTCAAAATTATTTATCTCTGTTTAAAAGCTTGAGCTATAGCACCTCTGCAAATCAATGCTTCCCTCTGCGAAGGGCCTATCTATTTACGTTTCTATTGAGTCATCCTCTTCTTATAAAAGGGCACCAATTAGAGAGCACCTCCATCTTTTTTTCTTTGCTATTAATTGATATTGAGTATGATTGTGACTGGATCTTCTTTGCCATGAATTACAATGTTCAGTCAGTCCTTGGTCTTTGAAGGTGTTGTGCATTAATGTTTTGCGGTCTCCGAAAGGGCTAGCGAGATACCATATGTTCATATTGCTTCATGATTGTTTTGATTGAAGTGTTGATGTTTGAAACTTATTACTATTGCTCGCTAGTTGATTATGCCATTGATATGGGTTTACCATGAGACCTAAATGTCATTGCTTATGTGGTTAGCTTATGATCTTGCTGAAAATCCGAATATGAGTTAGACATAATTACAACAACAAGGTCAAACGAAGTTCGTAAAAGTTTTTCTTTTGTCTCTTTCAGTTTGTCAACTGAATTTCTTGCGGACAAGCAAGGATTTAAGCTTGGGGGAGTTGATACGTCTCCATCGTATCTACTTTTCCAAACTCTTTTGCCCTTGTTTTGGACTCTAATTTACATGATTTGAATTGAACTAACCCGGATTGAGACTGTTTTCAGCAGAATTGCCATGGTGTTGTTTTTGCGTAGAAATAAAAGTTCTCGGAATGACCTGGAAATTTACGAGGATTTTTTGTGGAATATAAAAAAATACTGGCACAAGAATCACCTGAAGACACGGAGCCAGGAGCCCACAAGCCCAGGAGGCGCGCCCCCCTAGGTCGCGCCTCGTAGGCTTGTGAGGCCCTCATGGCTCTGCAACGTCCAACTCCAGCTCTATATATTCTCTCTCGCCCAGAAAAAATTGAGAGAGAAGAGTTCATCGCGTTTCACAACACAGAGCGGCCGCCACCACATGTTCTTCCTCTCGAGGGAAGATCTGGAGTCCGTTCTGGGCTCCGAAGAAGGGAAATCGACGCCGTCGTCATCATCAACCATCCTTCATCGCCAATTCCATGATCCTCTTCATCGGTCGTGAGTAATCTCATCGTAGGCTTGCTGGACAGTGATGGGTTGGATAAGATCTATCATGTAAGCGAGTTAGTTTTGATGGGGTTTGATCCCTAGTATCCACTATGTTCTAAGATTGATGTTGCTACTACTTTGCTATGCTTAATGCTTGTCACTAGGGCCCGAGTGCATGATTTCAGATCTGAACCTATTATGTTTTCATCAAAATATGTGTGTTCTTGATCCTATGATGCAATTTGTAGTCACCTACTATGTGTTATGACCCGGCAACCCCCGAGTGACAATAGCCCGAACCACTCCCGAAGATGACCATAATATGAGGAGTTCATGTATTCACTATGTGCTAATGCTTTGTTCCGGTTCTCTATTAAAAGGAGACCTTAATATCCCTTAGTTTCCATTAGGACCCCACTGCCACGGGAGGGATGAACAATAGATGTCATGCAAGTTCTTTTCCATAAGCACGTATGACTAAATACGGAATACATGCCTACATGACATTGACGAACTGGAGCTAGTTACATATCACCCTATGTTATAACTGTTACATGATGAATGTCATCCGACATAATTCTCCATCACCGATCCAATGCCTACGAGTTTTTCCTACTGGTCCTTGCTAAGTTACTTTACTGCTACTGCTGTCACTACTGCTACTGTTACCGCTGCTACCATTACTATCACACTACTTTGCTACTGAAGCTTTGTTGCAGATACTAAGTCTTTCAGGTGTGGTTTAATTGACAACTCAACTGCTAATACTCGAGAATATTCTTTGGCTTCCCCTTGTGTCGAATCAACAAATTTGGGTTGAATAGTCTACCCTTGAAAGCTGTTGCGATCCCCTACACTTGTGGGTTATCAAGAATGTCCAACATAACCTAGATGGCATTTAGAAGAAGAGGTCATAGATGTCAACATATCTATTAAGGGCTGAACACTCCGGTTCACCCGATATGCCAAGTCACCAAACTTGGTCATATCAACTCTTTTTGAGATATCACTATTAAAGACACACACACACACACACTTGGTTAATGCGGAAACGACTGGACGTAGTTTGAGAAGGATTACCCAACTGTCCTTGACCGTGGACACGGCTATTCGAATAGTTTTACACTCTCCACAAGTTGTACGCTTTACCCACGAGATCCGTGAAACTTCCGTGTCATCCATGACTCGCGGTATGTAACATACCCGAGGTAAGTACCCGATCAATGCCTTTTCCCTGATGATACGAGACAAAGAGATCCACTCGATTGGTACCCAGCCCACATGATATACGTCTTACGAGAACCGACTCTGGACATTATCATCCATGCCGGGACCAACGGTGTGCTCGGAACACGTAAAAGTCGTCCTACCTGGCATGACCCCATCACGAGAGTCACTACACATCACTCCCGCCACTAGTAATGTGGCTCTTTGCTAGCACCGACCAGAGTAATCAACAAGGCCCCATCCCATAAAGGGGTAAGTGGTTGCACATGTAAGGTTGGGACGGTCGACACATCATAAATCTATTCATATTTCCGAAACCACTCACACCAAAATACAACTTCTGCACCACTTCTCCAAAAGTGGTCACCTATCTCATCATCACCCTCGGGCATTAGTGGCACCCGACAGGGTTTTTATAAACCTTTGATTTATACCATCATCATGCTCATGCTTGTACTATGCTTAGTTCTACCTGTCAAAATGATATTAGCATGACCCTCATAGGTGGTAGGATCATGCTCAAAATGCAAGTGCTCCAGAGGAGCCATTGGTAACATCACATCGGTGATTTACCGAGTATTCATGATCATATGCAATGGGAGTATTTGCTTTACTAGCATACAATATTACATATGCTCAAACATGGTCAAAGGGCTGCTTGCCTTGATCAGCTAAGTTTCCGGGGCCTTCCGGGTCTTCAAGTCCAACTCCTTCGTCAAACGTGGTTTCTATCGTCGTAATAAATAAAGAGGCAATAAGTAACTCACTCAAAAACACACCAAAAACTCACTTTAAAAATGTTGCTTAATTGTGATAAATCCACATTGTTATTTTAAAAATATTTGTCTCTGGTTTTACTGAAAGGATTATTTTTAAAATCATTTTAACACAAGCAAAACTATTCCGAATAGCCATTTTAATTATTGTAAAACAGAAAGGTTGTCTCAAAAATTTGTACAAAGGTTCTGTTAAATACTACTCATTTTTAGAAGAATTATGGTGGAAGAATAATAAAAATATATTGAATAACCATTTTTATAAAAATCCTTTAAAACCACATTAAACACAAAAAGAAAAGAGATTGGGGCTCAGGCCTGGCTAGGCCTGAGGCTTGGGCCGGCCCAGCTAGCTAGCCAGCCAGCCAGCTAGCCCAGGCACGCGCATGACCAGGTTCAAAACTGACGCGCGGGCCCCTACGGTCAGTGGCAAAGAGGAGAGAGGGGGAGAGAGAAGAGCCACCGACAGGTGAGACCCACCTGTCGGGGTCGTCTTCCACCTCGGGACAGAGAGTAGGGGAGGCACGCTGGCGACGCTACCAACGTCCTCGAGCCCAACCGAAGCAAGAAATGGAACCAACTCACCATCGCCTACCTGCTGGTGGTCGAGGGGTTGACGGGGAGGCCCTGGTTCACCGGCGACGAGGTGGCTACGACGGAGCTGTTTCAGGAGGCTGATGAACTAGGTTCTACGGGCGCGGATTAGCTCGGGGAGGTGATGGGGAAGCTCCCTGAGGTTGCTAGGATCATGGGGGAGGTGAAAGGAGCGTTGAAGTTGGCCCGTAGCCCGAGATCGACGGAGCTCCGAAGCGGTGGGGCCTCGGTCGATCTCGAGAACATGAGCTGGCTGTGCTCAAATGGAGAGGCTAGGTGTGGAGTTTAGGCACTCGAGAGGTGGGATGGAGGTGCTGGAGCGAGGGGGAAGTCCTATTTATAGGCTCCCGACGGTGCACCGAGCCGGTGGCGCCGGTGGTTTCACTGCTGCTCGCAGGAGGGGCGGTGAGTGCGTGGGGGTCGAAACCACGGTATGCGGGCGTGGTTTAGGACCCGCGAGACCAACTGACAGGGACAGAGAGCGAGGAGGAGTGTGCACGCGTGGCCATGGTCTTCTGGTTGGATCTGGCGCGCGTGGGCACGCGTTGCTCCGGTGAACAGAGCGAGGTATGAGGGGCCCTAGGGTTGTGCTGATACAGAGAGGTGGTCCGGGACTCGAATGGGCATCAGGAGGAAGCTCGAACCGGCCGGGGCTGGCCACCTTTGCTTCGGGTGCGCCCAACAGCGTGCCCCCAGCACAGTTTTGGCATGCCACGGCATGCTGGCGCGCTCTCGGACGGTTTGGCCGTGTGTGGGCTGTCCTGGGGCTTCGACTGAAGATGCCTAGCTGTTTGGGAGGAGAGGGACTTACTGTTGGCCATGGGATGAGAGGAAAGAAGAGATGCCAACATTGGATCAGAACATAGAATGAGGATTTTGGGGCCTTCTGCTTGGATTCAAAGAGGGGCCACTCTCCTACAGTTGGGGAGTGGTTCTCGCTGCTTGGTCAAAGAGTTTGGAGGGAAGAGCTTAGGTGTGGAGTGGGGTAGGGGCTGATTTTCTAATATGACAGAAGGTGTTCGACAGGTGTTTGGGACAAAAACACCTCACCACTAGTGACGAGAGTCAACAGATTTAACTTTGATGAAGAAATAAGATATTCCACCAAATTTGAGCCTCATTGGACAAGTTTGGCAATGCAAACTTGAAATCACCCCCAAAATGGGCAGATCTGTCCCTTCCAAATGGAATGTGGGTAGATTACCTCCTGCAAATCACATTTCTGGCAGAGACTCCTCATTTGAGGTGTTGAACACTCCTGCAAAGTTTCATCCCATTTGGATAAACTTTGCAATGTAGAGATGTTTCAACTTGGTTGTGGACAGAGAGGGTTTTTGGATTATTTTGTGAACCAAATCACCTTGGAATGATGTGAAACTTGGTGTGGCCACTAAATATAGCTTGGGAAGGTTGCTGGAATTTTTTATGGTTTTGTTGGAAATATTTCCTTTGGAAATATTCCAAAATATCAAACCAGACAGAATGGGTTTACAAGGTTTTACTCAAATATTTTTAATATAAATAGGGGTTGAAAATCTTATGAATGGAAAATATATGTCCCCTTAGTATCTCCAAATTTTCTCCGACTTTTTTGAGGCAGAAAAGTAATTTTCCATATAGGAATATCATTTATGGCCTCAGAAATGGACATGCAAATAAAATAGGAAAACAATTTACAAAATAATTACTTTATGGTTTTGGAGGGTTAAATAGTTTTAGAACTAGATTACCATCTTTGGGTAAGAGCACTCCCTTGCATCCAAGGACTTGTGGTGCAACCCAATGCAAGGCTTAAAATAGTCAGAAATAAGAAAAAGAATTTCTGGGAATATTTACGTTATGAAAATATGGTTTTTGATACTACTCAACGAAGCATACAAGCATACAATGACAACCATGGCACTCACAACATTGGTTTTTGAAAAGTTTTAATAAACTCAGATTTTGAAATTACATTGAAAGTGAGGTGAAAACAGGGTGTGACATCTTCCCCCAGTTCATCCAAGGACTAGGCTTCCCACTCCACTCCTTCATTAGCGGCATGATGTTATTCTATGGGTTAGATTCTCACCATATTCCCCCGAACTCATTTCTGCACATCTCAACTTTCATCACCATTTGTGAGGCCTTCCGGCGGGTTCAACCGCACTTCATTCCATGGCTCAAGACTTTCAAAGTCAAGCTGAAGACTGTCATGGCCCAACACGCCGACTGCGGAGGAGCCATGATCAGAAAACTCCCCCGGGTCAAGTGACCAGAGGTACTTTATTGATACAATCAAATTCTAGCAAAAAGAGTGGTTTTACATCACCGAACCTCAAGAAACAAACTAGTCGGCGCGTGGCTAGTTCAGATCCGGACCCCCCAAGAGGCTAACCTCGTGGGTTAGAAAAGGTCTTGATTGGGGATCGGCCTCGGAGGTGAAGTCGCTGCATAAGAGCATCATACAGATGGTGGAGGTTTCCTGACCATAGACAAGAGTTGTTGCTTGATAACGGGATCACATCATTAGGATAATGGTGTGATGGACAAGACCGGAACTTTGAACGTAGCATGTGATCGTGTCAGTTTATTGGTATTGTTTTCTACATGTCAAGTATATGTTCCCAAGACCATGAGATCATGTAACTCACTGACACCACAAAAATACCTTGTGTTTATCAAACGTCGCAACGTAACTAGGTGACTATGAAGGTACTCTAGAGGTATCTCCGAAGGTGTTTGTTGAGTTAGCATGGATCAAGACTGGGATTTGTCACTCCGTGTGACGGAGAGGTATATCAGGGCCCACTCGGTAATACAACATCACAGGAAGCCTTGCAAGCAATGTGACCAAGGAGTTAGTCACAGGATTTCGTATTACGAAACAAGTAAAGAGACTTGCTAGTAACGAGATTGAACAAGGTATAGAGATACCAACGATCAAATCTCGGGCAAGTAACATACCGAAGGACAAAGGGTATAATATACAACATTAACTGAATCCTTGACATAGAGGTTCAACCAATAGAGAACTTCGTAGAATACGTAGGAGCCATTATGGACATCCAGGTCCCGCTATTGATTGTTGACCCGATACTGTCTCGTTCATGTCTACATAGTTCTCGAACCCGCACGGTCTACACACTTAAGGTTCAGTGACATTTTGGTATATATGAATTATGTATGTTTGTAACCGAATGTTGTTGGGAGTCCCAGATGAGATCCGGACGTCATGAAAAGTTCCGAAATGGTCCGGAGACGAAGATTGATATATAGGAAATATGTATTCAGGTTTCGAAAAGTTTTCGGGCATTACCGGTAAAGTACCGGGAGTGACGAATGGGTTCTGGGGTGAAAGCACATATGCTCCCTTGGTGATTTTGATAATTCATTACAACATACATTGTCTCTTGGACTAACACTTTTACCTAGATATTTCAGGATTAGTCCATGGAGAACTATGGCTTAAGGTTTATGTGGAGATGCCCCTGGAAGCAAGAAAGGAATAATAATGGCTCAAGCTTCAAGATAGAAGACTCTTCATTTTATATTCGTGAGAAATCACTTTTGAGTCCATAGGAAAGACAATACTCTTAAAAGGGGGTGAGGTAGTAAAATGAACTGATTGCTCAAATGCTCAAAGTTAGCCCACCAAAACAGTTAGTCATTTTTCCCACATATCCACTCTGTCAAGTTCCACATTGACAAATTCGGTGTTACCAACATTTCCACATCAGACCCACCAAGTTTGGACCTCAGACATAACCCTAGCCATTCCCACAAAATCGGTGCAACCGAAACTGCATCGGTGCTACCGAATTCAGTGTGACCAACATCTATTGCCAAGATACACATAATCAGAATTTCCAAGTTTGAGTATCGGTGCCACCGAGCTTGTTCATTTGATCGTTAGTCACCTTTTCGGTGCCACCGAGTTCTATATATCGGTCTCACCGAGATTCAAAAGTTCACACCTTTAGTACTAGTCGGTACCACCGAGTTATCCACTTCGGTGTCACCGAGTTTGCACTTTTGTGTGTAACGGTTCGATTTTGGCTGCTGCTTATATATACCCCTTCATCCACTTCTCATTCGTGGGAGAAACACTCAGAACACAGACTTCCGTGGACGTAAGCTGTGGTGGGATAGACAAGGCCGCTTGTTTGTGGACCCTCCATGGGTGGAGCCTTGCATGTACTCTCGCAGTCGTTACCCTCCACGGGTTATGGTGCCCACTAACATGGACGTACGATAGCGCCACCAATCGAAACCATGACAAAAATCTCCGTGTCAACCTCATGCGTTTGATCACCCTACCTTACTCCTCTACATTACACTTGCTTGTTTTACTTTCCGCTCCTATACTCTTAAAACTGCATGTGTACGGTGACTTAGATTTGTTACAACTGCTATATTTCTGCCCTCCTAGATATTAGGTTAGGTTAGATTTTTATCTTGACAAGTAGTCTATTCACCCCCTTCTAGACACATCTTCTACCGATCCCTCGATTGGTATCACAGCAAGGTCTCCAAAACCTTCGTTTAACCGCCATTGGAGGAAGATGAATGTGACTAGTTCCCAGATTTTTAGTTGTAGAGTGCCTATTCTTGATGGGGAGTAGTTTAGACAATGGAAAGACAAAATGCTTGACATATTCGATGAGTTCCATTTGTGCAACTATATTTAATATCCCTATGCGCCTCCCATTAACCCCATACATCCTTCTCATGATGATGAAGTTAATATGCTTGGTAACCTTAACATTGTCAAGCGTATCATTAGAGGTTTACCAAAAAATGTGCTTAATCAGTTGCAAAACTTTGAGTGTGCTCATACCTTGTGGAAAGACTTAGAGAAAAGATATCCAAATTATTCCTTGAAGAATCTCAATATCATTGTTCACAAGTACATTGCTTTCCATAAGATGAAGCCAACCGATCCTAACTTAGATAAATTCCCATTTGAGATTCATGACCTAATGCGTGCTGAAGGAAATTTCATTACCATCAACAATATCATTGTTGAAGCCATTCGAATGCATAAACTTGAACATTGTAATAGTCAAATTTCTGATGAAACGTTTGTCTCTTACGAGGAAACTTTATCCGATGATGACTATCTGAACATGGCTACTACGATCATGATGATAACTTCGACGCCGAGTATGAGTATGAGAAGACCATTAAGAATCTTAGTCTTATGGCTAATCTGAAAGACTACATGGCCGGTGGAAAGGAGTGGATTCTCGACAGTGGATGCACCGATCACATGAGCGGAGATAAAGACATGTTCCATGAGATTACACCGAATCATGGACCTCGAAGGTATGTAACTTTTGGAGACAACTCCAAAGGTAAGTTACTTGGTCTCGGTAAGGTGGCCGGTATCTCATGATAGTTCAATTAAGAATGTCATGCTTGTTGAATCTCTTGGCTACAATCTACATTCAGTATCTTGACTAGCAGATTTTGGTTTCGATGTGCTATTTACGTAAGTTGAATGCCGAGTGTGTCGTAGCGACAATCATAATATCATTTTTACTGGTTTCCATAGAGGTGATCTATACATTGTTGATTTCTCTAAGATATGCAAACCCCGTACATGCCTTATTGCAAAATCTTCTAAGGGTTGGTTATGGAATAGAAGGCTTGGACATGTTGGTTTGCGTAATCTTGACAAACTTATCAAAGGTGATCATATTCTTGGAGTTAAATATGTTATCTTTGACAAAGATAGAATTTGCAGTGCATTTCAAGCATGAAAACAAGTTGGAGGAAGTCGTCCCATAAAGAACATCATGACCACAAGAAGACCCCTCGATCTACTTCACATGGATTTCTTTGGTCCCAACGCTTATAAGTGCTTCGGTGGAAATTCTTATGGTCTAGTTATTGTTTATGATTTTATTAGATTTATGTGGTTGTTCTTTCTCAATGATAAATCGAAGGTACAAATGATCTTCAAGAACTTTGCTCGAAAAACACAAAACACGTTTGAAGTGAATATCAAGAAGGTTCAGAGCGATAATGGAACGGAGTTCAAGAACACTAATGTGGATACTTTTCTTGATGAAGAAGGTATCCCACATGAGTTCTCGATGACGTATACACCTCAACAAAGTGAATATCAGGAAGGTTCGGAATGATGCTTGACGAATACAAGACTCCAAGATACTTTTGGGTAGAAGCCTTGGAAATAGCTTGCCATGCCATAAACCTACTCTACGTGCACAAACTTCTCAGTAAAACGGCATACGAGCTATACACCGATAAGAAACCCCAATTTGGATACTTTCGAGTATTTGGCTCTAAGTGCTATATTCTTGATAAGCATCATCGATCCAAATTTGCACCTAAATCTTATGAAGGTTTCCTTCTTGGTAACAGATCAAACTCTCACGCTTACCGTGTCTACAACAACTTCACTCAAAAAGTTGAAGAGTCGGTAGATGTGAAGTTTGACGAGACTAACGGTTCGCAAGTCGAAAAGTTGCCAATTGATATACGAGATAAGGAACCTTCGGAAACTATCA
Source organism: Hordeum vulgare subsp. vulgare (assembly GCF_904849725.1). Classification (NCBI taxonomy): domain Eukaryota; kingdom Viridiplantae; phylum Streptophyta; class Magnoliopsida; order Poales; family Poaceae; genus Hordeum; species Hordeum vulgare. The sequence continues at coordinate 222,316,688 of NC_058523.1, forward strand.
AAGATTTGTCCATTGGAAAGATTTGTCCCACTAAGGTGAAGGAAAGCACTTCATCAACTCAAGTCGAAGCTCCTACTTCATGTCAAGGCGAACCATAAAACGACATGGAAGCATCCACAAGTGGTACACGACATGATTAAGAAGAGGAAGAGAAACATCATGATGATCCACCTCAACCTTCCTCACCACCACCTCAAGAAGAAGATGACGCCAACGACAATGCTCATGATGATTATGATGAATAAGAAGCTACTCCATCCAACAGGAAGAAGCTTTCAAGAGTTAGAGCAAGATCAGACAAAGATCATCTGCTGAAACAAATCTACAACGACCTAAACAACTGGAGAATCACTCACTCTAAAACTCGACTAGCTAACTTTTGTGAGTATTATTCCTTCATATCTATTATTGAACCCTTGAAGGTAGAAGAATCGCTCCAAGATCCCGATTGGGTGAATGCCATGCATGAAGAGCTACACAACTTCGAGAGGAACCAAGTATGGACACTTGTTGAAAAACCAGATGGCGAACAAAATATCATTGGTCGAGATGGGTGTTTCGGAACAAGCAAGA